>NC_046333.1:40477942-41785942 GCF_000738735.6 Corvus cornix cornix
AAAATAGGTTTGTATTTTAAACATTAACTTTAAGGTAAATTCTGCTCTCCAGATCTAAATATTACTTCCTTGGGATATTCCACACCTCCAGAGGCAACATTTGCCTTCTTCAGCACGTGGCAAAAAACCAGAATAAAAATTTAGTACCACACACATGGCTATGTGTAAATCTCCCTGCCACCATATTCATCATATATACGCATATATAAAAGTACTTAACAGTAAAGCCTTTCTTGAAGATTTTACAGTAATTTCCTTGCTCCTAGAAAACTTTTTGAACTTACAGTCTCAACTGCCTTTGAAACCAAATTCAGTGACTCCTAGAAAGTTCATTTTAAAAAAAGATTTGCTACTGCACATGAAAAGCATGCTACCTACCAACTGCTCTATGCCAGTGTGGACAACGAGTACTAATAAATCATAATATTTGAGGAGATCAAAGCTTGTTCTTTACAACTTTGCTCACTTGAATATATATCAAGCATGGAGCTAGGTTATCCCAACAGCTGGGCTGAAGGTCAAACCAGAGCACCTTAGGCTTTCCAGCAGGATGCACCTAACGCTCCTACACCAGTGGAGGAAATTCCTCATCTCCCAGCAGACAGACAATGTTTCTGCCTTGCCCACTTCTACCAGTCACTACCTATTCCTATCTGCTCCTATCCTATTTGCTCTGACTGATTCAGAAATGGGTGCAGCCTGGGCCCACCAGGGCTAACCAGAGCCATGATCTGGAGCCTTGGGTGCTGAGCAGAAATGGAAACATACCTGGGCACCCCTACAGCACTGCAGACAACAAAAACTCACAAGCTGTTGCTCAAAGCCCCCACCAGCCAAAGGCCTGCAGGCAGCACTTCTGGAAATACAACCAGGCAGGTGGCCTGCACCTCTTGGTATGAGTCTGGGAATCCCGAGGCAGTCGGTGACCTTTGTGCTGGCAGCTCCAGCCCTGGAATGTTGCAGGGCACGACTGGCACTGGTACGTACCCACCCGTGGATCCAGGTGCACTGTTAACAAAACTGTCTTTCCCACAGAGCCTGCAGAACAATACATTTTATATTCTAATGAAGTAATTATTAAAATAGGTAATTATTGAAATAACTGCATCAACTCCCAGTCATTAAAATCCTCCTAAACAGAACGGCATGATGGCTTAGGCTATTAGAAAGCTTGGCAGCCACCCAACGCCTACAATAGCTTCTAATTAATTGATCTCACCTCTAATCTGCTATTGTTAGCCTAGTGCTGATCATTTGTTTGGCCTACAGATCCTATTGCCCCTTTCATTTGATTGTATTTGTTACTGTACCCTCTCTATCTCTTTCAATTAAGCACAGGTTAAGTGGTTCAACCGCAAGAGAATAGGAGATAATGGCACCAATCAAAGTAATCTCTTTAATTTGCTAAATGGATTACAGGGAAACCCCAGCCAAAGTGAAGTCATAGCTGGTGGCCTTCACTTGAACTATACACAAAGAGTATCTAATTATTAACCCACCACATGCCAAACTTTACAGATATCCAATAAAACAACACAGCAGTCCCGTACTAGCGGGGTTGCTCTCATTACAGTGTTTTCCACTGTAAAATTACTTTGACTGCAAAATCCTTGTATCAGTGTCTTTCCAAGCACGCCATACGCTGCACTTTCAACTGCTACATATCTAGATATAACAATCAAAACACTGCACTGCATACCAGTCAAGGGAGTGGATTTATAATCTCTTTGAGGACATGCTCATGGTAGAGTTCATTTTTCATATTTGTACTATAAATGCAAATGCAGCTTTGCAGCCAGTATTGCTTCTGCTGACTGGAGAAGTTTTAATAGTAAATAAGCTTTGTCCTTACACTGGCAAGTGTGTTTCTTCCCCCTCTCCTCTTTCCTCTGAAGCGGTTTTGAGCAAGCTGTCTGGCAACAGAGCTTCACACCCAGTACTTTGGCTGTGCGTGTCCTTGGCTAATCAGTCAGGCAGTGAATTCAAGAATGTGAGCTGCATGAGACAGAGGGTCATTTCCTTGCAATGACAAGGAGAGTGGGGCATCAGAAAGAAAACAGGTAGGAGGGGACAACAAGATTTCATGCCGAAAGAAACTCAGCTTGTTGGAGAAGCAGAACTTTAGGAGCATCTTTTCATAATAAAATATGTTTACTAGTGACAAAACAGAGATTACCAAGCACAAATCTACTGCTCCTGGCAGAATTCAACTTGCATCAGATGATGGGCTGGTGAAACAGAATGTGGTATCATTTTGCACTTCCATTTTGCCTGTGGTTGCTTGATTTCAAACAGAATGATTACATTAGCCTCAAGCAGAACATCGAATTGAAATCTCCATATTAACTTAAAGGAAAGTGAGGTATATGGAGAAATAATAACCTATATTCCAGGCTGGATGACTTCAGATCCTACAAAAAGTCCATTAAAAATGGAACAGAACTTGTACTTTCCAAACCTGACACCTGGCCCACAAGAGAGTACGTATTTCTAACATTCACTACAGTTGTCTTGTAAAGTCAAGAGCTACAGTTTTGACTTCTGACTTAGCGTTTTGCATCCTCACTTATTTGGGCACCAAAGCCTCTGTACTGGGATTGTCAACTTTATACAGTTTTGTGATGGTGTGGTTCCAGGTCGTTTCCATGCAATACAGGCACGATCAAAGAAATTATATATATACATCTCCAAATTTCCAGCAACGCTCCCAACACAGCATGCCTCTGTTCCAACAAGATGTCATATTTCATAACGTGTTGTTGTTTGCATGGTAACTGGCCAGTAACTTGGCATTCTTCTGCCATTCTGTGTTTCGACACCAGTTCAAGCACTAACTGCTTAAAGCTGAGCGCATACTTCCTGCATTATTGAATTAGCAACTACATATACGGACTATAAACTTCAGCAAAGTCCTTGCAGCAACTGCTTGTATAGCAGGTATGGTTCCACAGGAAAATCACAGCTGACCCCAGGTTTGTCACCCACAGTCACCACCTAAAGGTACACACACACAAGGAACCTGCTTACTCTGAACATGCTGAGCATTTTGAAAAAAAAAAAGTTCTTTATGGGTGCAGCTTGGGGAACAGGGTGAGATGCTCTTCTTTTTCCACACCTCAGCCTCACTATATACTGCCCTGCTTACTATATCCTGGCCTGAGGCACCCAGGACATCTCCATAGGCTGACTCCACTCATCCAGCCAGCAAAAAGAGGAGCTGCTCACCACAGGCTGTGGTCTGGCTCACTGGAGAAGCACTGCAACACCAGCAGCTGCAACCAGTAGGGACTGGGAACCAGGTTGTAGGGTATGGGATCCTTCAGCCACCCTGTCATCTACGAGATAATACTTGTCCTCCTCCTCTTTTACATACAGCATGCAAACAGATCAAAAAGATCGGGAGCATGACCTGCAGCTCATTTCCATTTTTACTTCTAACACATCCTTGGAGTGGAGATGCACTTTCTGCCCACAGCGATCCATTGTGCCTGCATATGCACACCTGACCTAAAAATACATGGCTGGCTGACACCTTCAAGCATGGGGGAAATCAAATGCCTAAATTTCCAAATGCCTTTGCCATTTGAGAGCACATGTAAGGCTATGCTCTGCTTTCCAGCTGTCGCAGCTCTAACAACCCTAATGGATTTAACAGCACAGATAAAAACAGCCTTCCAGACTTTACCCAGGAAAAAATATTTTGCTATTTTAAATTATCCTATTTTTCAGGTAATTCAGAAAGATTAAACTGGGCAAAAGGGAAGGTGGAAGCTTACCCAGTAGTATTGTCGGGTTGGATGATATTCAGAAAGCTGAAGCTTTGGGGATATGTGGTGCTGATTCAGCCCATTCACAGAGCCAGGGGTCAACCCACAGCTCTACTTCTCTGGAATGCAGAAATATTTATTCACATCTGGAAACGGCCCATCTGCATTGGAAACTTTTCTAGCATTTTCTCTTCTATTATGATACAAAAGGTACCAAGCAAGCCTTTTTGGTTTTTTTTTTATTGTTGTTCTATTTATCCAACAGTCTCCCCTTCCATTTATAGACCTACATTAAATAAGCAAGTCACACCTGTTAGGAAGTAAATCAAAATGCTCTGAAATCTGCCAGAGTGGGTACTGGTAACACAAATTGGTACATAAATATTGAGGCCCTAATAATCCTCCCTCAACAAGTGAGCCAAATAAGAAGCCAGGTGAAGCCCTCCCTTTTTAATTCCGCTGAACTATTGCTATTAGCATGGAGGCACCCCAACACACACAAGTCCCTGGCTCGAGTGACCATTTTCAACACCACCTTAATTAAACCTGCTCCAAGCAAATTTAATCAGCACAGCAAACAAAATGGCTTCTGAAAGCAGGGAGCACTTTACTTCAGGGTTTCCAGCACAATTGTCAGCAGTCCTCCAAAAACATTTTGCTAAGCATCAGTGGCGACTTCTGGTTACAAAGAAAATAAATCCTATAGCAACTCTTTGAGCAAACCACTTTAGAAAGATCTTGAGGAAAGTGAACACAGGGAAGACACTTCCCCATCTGCATCCCATCCCTTTCAGTTTCAAAAGGAACTTTTCTGAGTGTCTGAAATCTGCCCCTATGTTTAATGTCAGTGGTAATATTCCAGGACTTAAATTCGGATCACATACAAATCTATTCCTCTTTTTCCTGTTCTTTCCTAAGTGTCTGCTTACGGTCAGGGCAGAAGACAGATTGCTAGGCCAGACAGATCCTGGGTCTGAGCCGGCACAGCCTTTCTTACACTCACTGCAATATGTTTCCTACACTACCCTGTCAGAGGCAGTGCAGAAACTATTTGCTCTTTCTTTCTTCTGGCTGTATGAAGTCTATTATTTAGGTAATTACACTAGGAACTGTACCAAGCAAATGGTTTCCTCCCCTATTGATGCAAGACAAGTCTCAAGACTGACGATAATTCCATTGCCTTGCTATACAAATAACATAAATCTCACTGATGGATATTTTGCATGATCTCTGATTGAAAACAGCCGTGAAAAAATACAACTGTCTTTAAGTCCTTTCTTCCCTAAACCCAAACTACTGTGGAAGCAAACAAAAAGCAACTCTTTTGTTGAGCAAACTATGACAGCACTGTTAAGCAAAGTCCCAAGGTAGGTATTTCCATTACTTTCTGTATCCAGCAGCACAGGCAGATCTGCCCAAGAGCTGCCCTGCCTCCTCCATACCACCAGCCAAAGGTGTGCTGGGCAAAAGGCACAGGACTCCCCTTGCAACCCATCTGCTGTGAAAAATAGCTGGTATTGGCAACGAGGACAGGTGTACAAGGCAGTGGTACTGATCCCTACTGATCCCCTACTCCCAGGGACCATGAGAAGAATGCGGACACCAACCTCTGACAGGGCTGGTGTCACAGCCCTCTCTTCGTGCACACGGTTGGAGCCAATTGGCATTTCTATTGTTTTGGTGCCATGTACTCCATTAAAATGGATGTTCTTAGGGACTACAGCCCTGTGTGGCCCTTCCTCAGCAGGGACATGTCTTCTGCACTCACTACAGACCACAGATTCCCGAATGCACAGTGTTAGAGAGAACATCTAAAGGCACAGTTATATCCTGATAATAAAGTTTCATATCAAACAGTTTAGTTCAAATGCAAAGATGAAAATACACAAAAAATCATCAAAAGAAAGGCCCTTTGCAAGAACTGCTTTTAGCAGGCAAGTGTAAAAAACCAAGAAATTTGCAAAAAAAACCCCAAACAACCAAAGAAAACACAGTAGTAAAAAAAAAAGAAAATCTTTTAATTTCTATTGATAAGTCAAATATCTTATCTCTCAGTCAATAAGCACAGACTTCTTCACAGGCCCTATAGTAATTCCTATGCTTTTCAGGCAATGAATATGTAAAAAATTTAATACTACTTCAGTAGGAGTTAAACACAAATGAAAATACCTTATGTCTAGAGCACTCTGCCAGAAACCATCTGCTAAAAATCTACAATTTAAACTTAGGCTTATGACATGCCTGGTTACTACTGCAATCCTAAAGTAATGGGAAACGCAGGAGAAAACGGCAAGCTTTGGTGCCTTTCCTACTAAATCTTCAACAAATCTGTGAAAAATATCTCCTTCTTGAGAGGTGTAGCCTTCCCTCCTAATATTCAATTTTAATCTGCAGAGGAGAAATAGCTTTCTTAGCTCAGAAAAAACAGGCTTTTTTTCTTTCTCCAAGTAGAAGTGTTCTCTAAATATGACCCAAATTATCAGGTAATTTTGCTTCAACCAAAACGGAATTGTTTCAGTAAATCAACCCTTTGCAATTTACAGCCATCTTAATGCCACCACGCTGTCTGAAGGACCGGGTTTGCACGCACGTATTATTTACACAGTAGCAAATACAGTGCAGTCAGAACCTGACCAGAGTTTTTAGACTGAGGATACACAGAAA
Organism: Corvus cornix cornix; assembly: GCF_000738735.6. NCBI lineage: Eukaryota > Metazoa > Chordata > Aves > Passeriformes > Corvidae > Corvus > Corvus cornix. The sequence continues at coordinate 40,484,374 of NC_046333.1, forward strand.
AGCATTGCTGCTGCACAGTCCCACAGGGCTCTCCAGGCTGCCTGGTTTGGCTGGAAGTGAAGCAGCATCTAGTGCTAGCCAAGGAAATACTATCACTCAAAGACACCGAAACAGCCATGGAAAGAAGACACCATGCAACAACACAGCACTCCCATAATTCTACTGTAGAAAAGTACCCCTCTTCAAAACTCTTACAGAAAAATCAGAATTGCTCAGTAAAATATTTTGGATTACTAATCAGAGAGGAAAACAAACAAACACCAAACCTTTTACAGTTTCAGCAGAGCATGAAATAGAACTTAAAAAAAACCCCAAAAACCTAAGCAGTTTCAATCCTCAGGCTTTAAACACACTATTCACGTGATTTCCTAGACAAAATTTAAATCCACCAGTATTTCACCAGTTCCCTAAATTAATAAGCTATACTGTTTTAGCAAAATCTGTTCAAACAATAGAAAAACAGAAAGTGAGTGGTGTCAATTAGACACAAGCTGAAAGTCCTGATGTATATTAAAATCTAAAAAGTATCTAGAAGTTAAGACTTTAGAAAAATATTAATATAAAATACCTATGAGTACAATCTTTGAGGAAAAATAATGTGTTAAGCCAAGTACATATGGAAGCATCTAAAATTACAAGCTCTTATTCCAACTCCTGGTTATTCAGTAGCTAATCTGCACTGGAAGAAGGTAACTAAATACAAATGAATTGTTAAGAAAAACACCCAGTATTCGCTTGAATATTTAACAGCTGGAACAGCTGGACTGGATTACTGAACAATGAAATTCAGTGTGCAGTCAGGTAGCGAGGCAAGAAAGCTCCCTGAACAAAGCCATAGCAGAAGGAAATAAAATAGTAAGTATTTATAACAATCATTTTTTTCTTCTTCTTAACCAGCTATTGAATCTCACACTGAATGTCCCATTTCATAAATACATGTGAATCAAATCAACACATCTAGAAGCCAGTTTTAGAGGTTTTTAAAGGCTTCTTAATTTCATTTTATAGTGACAAGATAAAATGTAATATTTTTTTTTTAATTGAACACGTGGGATTCCCAGTGCTGGAAGGATGCTAAATTTCATTTATTTATTTATTTATTTATTTATTTGAAAGTATATGAAATCTCAGGAACTTTTTCAATCACCCCTTATCTACAATGGCTGCCATTGCTGAAAGCAAGAGGCTTATCTCAGATATTGACCCAGGACAGTTTTATTGAAATTGTGTGAACCTGCTCTGACTCTCTCCAAAATATACGAAAGTGCAGTATAAGCACAGAGGCCAGGAACAATTCCCAAGGGACAGGGGACCACAATATGCAACGGTGTCTCTGGATGAGGAGCTGTAGCTCAGCGATGGAGAGCAGTGGGGATAAAGGGAACTATTTTTCACCTTTCTGTTTCTGGTCCCAACAAGCTCATGGATCATCTCCTCATCAGATAACAGCAGGTGAGATCCAGTCCATCTAATTCAGATGGACCCTCTTGCATGAGTATATTACACACAAGTATTATTCTCTAAACCTTGCTTAAATGCTAGCTGTCTAATGGCAATTCCATTTGCAAACTTTCAAAAGCATCTTTTTCTTTCCAGCACAAGGAAGCTGAGTGCTTATTTTACAAGGACTGCAGCACTGGTGTCTAAAACCTGGATTCTCTTCTGATCTGCAGTGCTATTTTGACTTGAACCTTCTGCTCCCTGGAGATGGACTCAATGGTCCTTCCACTGCCAACTTCTGCCTCCAGCTGCCTCATTTTCCCAATTCAGTGAAACATCTGCTGTTGAGTGGCTCTTCTGGTATCAATATCACTGCAATAGCCAGGCAGTCCAACACCAGGGCCATGAGTATACAGGGCAGATATCCCAACAGACTGATCACCAATCAATCAATGAGTGACCAAGTTCAATCTTGACAAACTTTTCTTAGAGGGAGCCAACCTCATCAGGATGACCAAAACCTTGGAAAACACAGCAATATGGAAGACACTGTCAAGTTCAGGCAGTTGATGCTGTGCCAAAAGACCCATCAGAGCTGCTTCAGATCCTCAAGTGGAATTCCTTTATGTTCAGGCACTGACTTGTCTTGCCAAATATTTCTAATGTGATTTGCATACCTCAGAAAAGATCCCAAACTTTGCAAGTTAAGCCAAAACACAAGCCCAGCCAAAGCCTCCACCTGCGCAAAATGTTTATTTTTAGCAGCTGCAGACTTAGGGGAGCCTGGCAGTAAATTTGACCTGCAGCTGCTCATCATGCCAACACTGCGTCAACAAACGGCAGGCTGGCAATGAACACATTAAACGCAGTGCTACCCGATTTATTCAATGCATTCCTAATCAGAGGGGAGACAAATGGTGGTACATGCAGGAGACCCAGATTTAGAGGAGGCGCCTGCTCATCCATTTGAGAAAGATCTGGCTTGAACTGCCTTATTATCTTGTTGGCCAGTTCCATCCATTCCCATTCATGGATTAATTGTTTACTATTTTGCAAAGGAAGCAGGTGCTTAACAACAGGTGTTTGATCACAAAGTTTTCATTGGACTTCACTGTGAGCAGAAGAAAATGAAACAAAACACTGCAAAAGTGTAGATGAAACTCACATGCACAGACCTCTCTCCTTACTCCAGTCCTGGTGGGAGGGAATTACCCTGGATGCACTGGTGAGATGCTGCATCCAGCCAGCATGTGTGCAGCTGAGCAGCTGTGCAATGACCAAGCTTGCACAGCTTTTTGCTCCCAACAGCAATGCCAAAGAAGGAGGCAAGGACCAAGCACACTGGGGAACTGAGGAGCCCACAGCATTCCTCTGTGCCTTCCTTGGTCATGCAATTGCCTGGAAAGGGACCGGGGAGGGCTCTGGGACAGTGAGGCACAGCAGGAGGGAGGGGACAGTGTTTCTCAATGGAAATGTAGCAGTGACGAGCAAGGAGGGAAAAGACAGAGTAGGACAGTCTTTGTGCTCAGGTCTGGGGCAAAGAGGCAAGGGACAACAAAAGCCCATGGCTGTGATCCATTCAGCTTCTGTACAAATGAGACATCCTGAGCCCGCACTAGTTTTGCCTTTTCTCGGGCCAGAGGGAGACACAAATAATGTGGAAACAAGACCTTGGGTCAGGCCCATCTCATATGCAAGACCTTGCACTACGTCTAACCCACACAACTTTATTGACTCAGCCCAAACCCCAGTAGGGTTTGGAAAGCACCATTGATCCCATGGGCTGAGTCAGCCAGTGCAGCACATCCAGCAGCTCCACTCGCAGAGAGGCTCAGGGACCGTCACCTCCTGTTCCCAGAGCAAGAGTGTGATGGAGAGGTGAAATATTTGATTTCAGGTAATGGAGAGGCTGTCAGCTGCTCTCTTTTTTTTCCAACATCCTTGCCAGATTATTCACAGCTAAATTTAAATGGAGAACAGTTTCACAGGTGAAACAAATATGAGGCCAGGCTGCATGCCACCTTGTTACCCTTGCTGCCTTGGCTAAGTGAGGTAGGATTTTTAATTCTGCTGTGCTCAGTGATGATCAACGTGCAGCCCTGGCACCGTTTGACTGGTGGGGAGCACCATGAGCACCACTCATAGCACCTGTGTCTGGCACGGGCTTGCCCAAATGCCAAGGGGACTCGTGGTCTGAGGGTTAAATGCCAGCTTTTCTCCCAGCTGAGAAAAACTTCACTGCACAGAAAGCCAGAATGACACACAACCTTCGCATAACCCGACCCCTCTGGGCACATACCTTCAACAGACAGCTAAAAAAAAATAATTTTAAAACTCTTTATCTGATAGACAAGTTATTATTAGATCGAAAGAAAGGAAACATCAGAGACAAAATTCTGAACAGTGCTGACTTCCCACAAATCCCATTAAATGAATTTAAAAAAAAGGCCAAGACAACAATGAACCTCTTCACCCTTAATCCTGGATTTATACATGTGTTGTAATTAAATATAAATTGAATTTCAAAGCCATTTCAAATAAAAGGGCAGCTCAAGAGGCAGAATGATAGATCTATATATAAACATCAGTTATACAAATACCTACTCAATGCCAACATAACCACCAACAGCTCAATACCCTGTTACACAACACTGGCCAAGTTTTTGTGAATTTGGTATAGAAATGGTACTTCAGAGGAAACGTAAGAAAACAATGGCCTTGCAGGGGCAAGGCGCATTCATACTACAACCATTAACTCAAAAAAGAAATTGGGAAGAGCCTTCCCTCTTTGAAATCCACTGTTGTGTTCTATTTTCCAAATACCTGGTGAAGGTATTTTTAGCCCCCAGACCACAGGTCTGATTTTGGCCATCCAGTGTTAGCCTATGAAATAATTGCTATGTTTTATCAACAGGATTAGAGGAGGGGAAGGTGGCAAGAAGAGATGCCTCTGGCTGAACACAGGGAGGATACTTTCAGCAGGCAGACGGGCAGGTCTCTGGACAGAGGCCATGCAAACCTCCCCCCAGTCAGATCCACACTGGAAAAACCTGGGACTGGGCTGGGCTAATCTCGGAACTGGCCCTCCTTCCAGCAGAGCACCTGATTGGAGCCCTCGTGGAGTTCCAACCCACCTGAGATACAGGAGATGCCACATCCTCAATGGAGCTGTCAGCCTCAGACCAGAGCTTGGAATGCCCAGGTTTAGTTTCCAGCTCTGCCACAAATTCCACATGTTACCCTGGGCAGGGAAACCTAATCCCATGCTTCCCTTCTCCGTTACCTCTGCTCTTCCTGTTTGCCCGTCTCTTCTGATTAAATGCTGAACTCTAAAAGCAGGGGCTGTGTGTTCATATGGTGTTTCAAGCAGTGTGGCTTGATAGTATTTGGCACATTCATGTGCAGTGAAATAAATCAGTCAATAGTCAGGAGAGTTACATCACAGCATAGCGTGGGCAGAGGCATCTACTACAGGGTCTACCTTTAGTTTCTTGATTTGTGTCCAAGAATCTTAAGGATAATTTTGCTAAAGTATGTAATGAAAGATTAGGGCTAAATCTGTAATAAACATGAAAATGAAGTTATGCCATGCAATGAATAGTCATTATTGTCGTCGTCCTAGTAAAAGTTTTATTACATACAAAAAGCATTCTGGAGGGATGGGTAGCTATTAAACTGCCTACACACCTAATTCTGGTTTCACTGCAGCACAAAGCAGAGGCTTCATGCAGTGGCTTCTTCCTCTGCAAGATCCCAAAAATAAATGGCAGTTGTTTACGGTAAAAAACAAAAAAAAAAAAAAGGGGGGGGGGGAATGCAGGAATGTATTTATGCACGGAAACAACTGCTCCTGTTTGTTTCAGCAGAGCTACTGTACAGCAAGAATGAACTGTGCCTGCTGCCTTTTCCAGCTGTCAGTGGCTCACCAACACCACACCTTCCCTGCCTGCCTGTTGCCAAACCTGACCTCTTGGGTCCTTCTAAGTAACCACTGGCATTGTTTCGGTGCAAACCCTCTGCCACTCCATTGGTGGAGGACACCAGCATGGCAGGAAAGCTGCTGGAAATGACAGTGAGAAATGTTCCAGCACCGAACAGCAAAGCCATAGACTCTCTTAAACCACCTGTTACAGGGCCTATATTTTAATTTTAATGGCGAATCTTATGGAAGAGACATGTTGGAAGAGCAATAAATAATAAGTTATTGTACTCAGTCTTTCATTTTTGAATAGTTAAGGAGATTAATGTACTCGTCTGCATTACTACTCTGAGCTATTCTGAAACGAAACCCCAGGCGGAGCAACTTCTCCGTGGCCATGGATGTACCAAACCATGGGCATGCTTTGCCACATGCCTCCACAAAACATACTGCAGCATCTTGTTTGGATTGTCTTCTCTAAATAAAAGGTAGATCAATAAATAAATTTAATTAGCACATTAGAATAGCCATTATTTGCTCTGACACGTAATGAGGGAAACGAAACAACTTCAAAAGAGATTTGCTCAATTAACACAAGACTTTATAATGGCACTAGAATAAGATCTTATCACAGATCTAAATAGCCTGGATTGCAATTTCTCTCTGACACATACTGGCATGCTCCTGACAGTCATACTATCGTTAGAGGGATCTGTCTGCACTTCCATGATATCCTAATCCCCTGTTTTGAATATTTAATAACTACAGCAAATGGAAATCAGTGCACCATACTTCAGAGATAATTCCCGTAACAAGGACAGAGAGGCTGTATTGCTGCAGCCTATTCTTCTAGGTGCTCCCACTCAAACTTCTCAGCACTTCCCTGTGGAAAAGTCAGAAGACCCGGCTTTGTTGTGGGTAAATCTGGCTCTGTCATGCAGTTATCCATAGCTGCAGACCCTGAAATGCAATTCATCAACACGGAGCAAACATAACGCTGGATTATGCACTTCTCCTTTGTGCCTACAGCTGAATCAGCAGCCCTGCTTGGCCACGTGGTACATACAGGTACAGCATGGAGAACAAACTCTAAAATTAAGGAAATGCAGCACAAAACAGATTAATCTCTTCAGTATATTTTTGTTGTTGTTAAAATCTCTAATAGAATATTTTACAAGGGAAAATCACAAAAGTTGTTCTTCAGAACAACTCCACTGGGTCTCAAACCAAACTGCAGAATAATCTTTCAATGAAATCATGAACCAGTTTTACTTCAGGCAAAACCACTGAGATTTTCCTTAAAAGACAAGCAAAATTACCTACACATGACCAAGATGCTGCAAGCCTGTCTTGTTAGGATACTAGCTGAAAAGCAGTCAACAAAGATTTCCCACATCTTCAATTTGTCTTGTCTTTTTTTTTTAAGAAAGAAAACCTTTCTTGCAAAAAGGAGGAAAAATCTCTCAAAATAGCATTTTCCCAGGCTTGCAACAAAATATAGTTCTGAGATTGTTGGGTCAAAAAAAGAAAAAAAAACCTTTATGGGAGTTTTCAGCACCTATGACCTCATCCACAGGCAAAGGCAGAAGTCTGCAAAGACAGCAATTCTATGCAACACACAGGTTCTTCTTTTAATGTACAAATCAAATGCCTAATGCCAGTGCTCACTAGGGGTTGTGTTCAGCAAAAAAAACCAGGCAGCTCTACTAGCTGCTACTTTTCAACATCCACAGATATCTATGAAAAAAATGCTGTAACTGTAAGAAAAACAACAGGCATCTTTCATCTTAACTTACTGTTAATTAAGCCGTTCATGTAATTTATTTCTTGGTAATTTTACAAAGAACCTAAGTAACTCTGAACTCAGTTCAAAAGCGGAAAAAAAACCCCTTTCTTTGAAGGTTTCTGTGAAATTCTACTGCATGTGCATGGAAAAAATAACCTTGTCAGTACAAAATGCCTTAAAGGAATCTCCCATCAAAAACCCGGCGAGGATGTAGACTCTTGACTGAAAAGAAGAGATCAGTGCAGTCTCTGGAGACAGTATCAAAGGCAGAGACACTAAGCAACAGCAGATTTAGCAGATCTCTCACTTCCATCTCTTCACTCCAGGACGCCAGCCACCTCAAGAGACTAGCTCACATCAAACAGAGAAAATGATCAGCTATAGGCTCGAAATTAAGCTTACATGGTTTCACAAAAGACCTGAGTGTTTCTGAGAGATAAATACACAGCTGAATTTTGAACAAGGAGCATGCCGACTGCTGATGGCATCCTGCTCGTCTCCATCAGCAGCTTTGACGGGAGCCATGGCAGAATTCCATGCATGCAGCACTGAGGATGCTCACTGGCACCGACAGACTCCCGCTTACACAAACACCCTTGCCTTTTAATTCCCCAGGTAAATATGCAAAACACAAGGGTTTGGCATCATTTATATAAAGAATGGTTAAAATACAAGTTCAAGAGACACTGCTGAGAAAGACCTGGATGGATAGACAGAAAGCACTACAACGTTTGGGACAGTGAAGGAAGAGATGCCAGGAGATCACACAAATGCTAAAATAGGGAGCTGCACTTTGTTCTGAACATGGATCATGCCATAACAACAACTTGAAACTCAGGGAGGATGCAGATTCTTGATAACATTAAAGAAAATTTCCTACTTCTAAAAGCCAGTCTACGTGCCATCACTTGGCAGACATTTAAACTTAAAATCTTTACAGTTACAAATTAGTGGTTTTGAACACTTACTCAAAATGCCGCTTCTTCTAAGGCAAAATCTGCTCCAACACAATGCAGAGGTATGGTGCTCCATCAACTGAAAATCTGTTGGTTTTTAGGTTTTTGTTTGGGTTTTTCTCTGTAGGACAAGCAGCCTTGTCCTAGCTCTAGGTCACAACCAGCACTATGTATTTTCTAAGATAAAAATGCTAGCTTTCCTCTTCCATGATTGCATGATGCAGACTGATTAAACATTTGTCCTCTAAAATTGGAAATGTTATTTTACATCAGGAAATCACAGAGGTTTTGATTTATTTTGGCTTTCATTTGCAGTTTGCCTCTCTGAAAAACGATACAGGAAGTACCAAAACGTACTGTACTTCCACTCTACATAAAGATAAGGTTTATCAAAAATCCCTTCACTTGTGATGGATAACCTTTGCAGGAACAAATACACAAATAGCAATACTCTGAAACTACCTTCTATTCACATATTCAAATATTTGCAAATTAGAAATGTTTATGATGTCTGGAACAGCGTAGAATGAAAATAGCAACAGAACCCAACCCAGCCTCACTGGGAAATTCTGGGTGAGCTGCTGGAAAACTGTCCTGTGTCATGCAGCAGTGCTTGGCAATGTTTCCTCCCACACAGGAGTGCTAGCTTATCAGCTGGTAGGTGGAGCAATTATCAACTGGGAGGGTGGAGCAAGAAGAGAGAAAGAAAGCAAAAAGAGGGAGAAAAAAGAAGGAGAAAGTCTATTCCTTCACAAGAGTTTAAATCTCAAAATTGCTGGCAGACCCCCATGAAGCTCCCAGTGAGAAATCCCACACAAGCACGAATGACTTCCAAACACAACTTGAATGGCAATGTTTTTTAAATACAAGCTTCTCCATGCCTCAGTTACCCAGCTGTAACATGAAGACAATTGTATGCCTCGCGACACTGAAGTTTTCTGAAAATAAAAACATATGTATTTGAGGCAACCAGACAAGATATGGTAGGATTGATTGCCCCACAAAGGTCTCAAAAAAATTAGTATTATCTCAGAAAAAAATTTCAATTACATGCAATAAATACTCTCCAGCTATGACACAGTGAGTTAATTCCTAATTATTCACTGTGCTCAGAAATATTTTTTATCGCTTCTTTGATTCCTGGCTCTTCAAATATGCCTCTTTTCTCAGTCATTTCCTCCAGGCAAAAATACTCCCCAGGTAAAGTGAAAACATGACATCAAACAGAAACCAAAATAGCAGGGAATGCTGGTGAACAGAGTGGTTATTGTGCTCACTGCAATAGCCTGATGCAAGAGCTGCACAAAAGTCCTGTGATAATACAAATATAAAATCCTCGCACACACAAAGATACACGCCGAGGCATGAACTAAATGAATGCCTACTACTGAGTTACATCAAGGCTGAATTTTCCCCTGGAGTCCATGATTGATTAATTCCTGTAACTTTGGTACCTGAAAGACAGGAGATTTTTCTTGGTAGTAAAGAGCCTTATAAGATATACTTAAACGGATTATGTTGATACCTTTCATGATGTAACCCTAATGATAATTTAATTGAAAAAGAGCTTTAAGCCATAATAGCAGAGAAGACAGGATTTCCTTTTTTCACTTTGACAATTATGGGCCAGTTCAGAACTGATCTCAAAATAAGGAAGAAGAAAAATTTCCAATCAACTTAAAAGAATGTGTCAAATTCTGCATTAGTTTTCCTCAAGCCAAATACAGAAATGTACTGGCATCAAAGCCCAGAGATTTTTCTCATCTTTATTCCCAGATCTTTCCTCTTCCATCATGGAAATCACTCTATGTTTATCCATGTGCAAGCGTGCTCATTACCGTACTGTACCACCTCGTTCATACCATTTTTGCTATCCGCTCCTCAGAGCAAAGAGCTCCCCAGTGATTGAGGAGCCAGTGGGCAAGGCTATCTGACTTTTACATGTTGTTCTCTATACTTTCTTCAGTCTTACACCTTGTAGTGCTTCACATGCATTTTTTGAGATGCTGTCAGGTTTATGAGACTGAGAGCATCATGCCACTCATGAGCATATGATCCTTATTGTCACACGCATTGGTACCACCACTTCACAGACATACTGAGAGTAGAGAGAGAGTACAATAATTTTTCTGGTTTTATATGATCATTTTCCTCTCCATAGCTTCCTGCTGATTCATATACTTCTTGTAGCCAGCCTGTGGGGTACACATGAACCAGGACTCATGCTAAAACTTCATTCACAGGGACAGTGCAGCAGGACATGGTAGGAGTTTGTCCATGATCCCATTGTGTCTCCCAGACTAGGGGAGAGATGTGGCAGCCAGCTGAAAAAGCTGATTTTCTGCCAGTATTTTAGGAGGGCATTCAGGATGAGCTAGATATTTATAGATCAGCTAACCTGGTATTGATTTCAGGCAAAATAACATAAAAGCTGTTATAAATGCAATCAGTAAAGAATTAAGGGTTGGTAGTACAAATAATGAGAATCAACATAAGTATTATGGAAAAGCAGTCTTATTGCATAAGCTTGGTATCGTTACATGTATGGTTGGAAATACTGCTGGGGAAATAACACACTTAAAACTACTGTCAGGCATTTGAATTAGTTTTACATGACATTCCAATTAAAAATTATCAGTGGACGTAATCAATAGAGAAGAAAATAGATTAAAAAGCTGGCTGATCTATCCTAAAAAGTAATTGTAGATGGGAAGCTATCAGCAATTACAGATATTTCTATGGCAATTTTACATGGATTTGGTCTCAACCCAATGTTGCTCAAATTCTGTCAGTAACTGGGGAATAAAGAGAGTCATATTAACAATATCCCCAACAAAGGTTTTTGGAAGAACAGTACTAGGTAAGAGAACATCAGACCAGATCAGTACCAGAGAGTGAAGCACAGTATTTGATAAAGGAGGCTCAGCCTCAAATAACCGGCCTCCCACTATCATCTCATTTCAAGTTCATATATGTACAAATAAAAAGTACAGGTTACCCACAAAGGGCACAGGATGCACTTGAAAAGCTGTGACTTAAAGGCATTTATGACCACTGTGGCTGACCGGTTAAATGTATAATTACCACACAAACGAGACACAGAGGAAACCATCTCTCACATATGGAAACTGGAGAAGGAAGTTGATACTTGCGACTGTAAATGATGCTAATGAAGCATTTATGGCCCACAAAAACTTCTGGCCCCCACTTTTTCCAAAAGGAGGTTGACCAGCTGAAAATTACCCAGAAAAGGGCCAACATAATGATCTGTCCTCTGTGTACTTTGCCATATTCTGAAAACAAGAAGCAAAAAAGAAAACACACACAGCCCACCAAATGAACAAAAACAAAAAAAGAAGCCTGAGACCCACGCCTAGGTCTCAATTTGTCAAGGAGAAGGAGGAATTGGAAACACCTCTCATTGTCTGTAGAAAGAATCCCAGATGTGCACAGCAATAAAAACTTGAGTGGATGAACTCACAGTGAAGAAAAAGGAAACACAAATAGATAAACTGTACTTCTCACCCCTTCTCCTCTAATATCAGCCTTATTATCCAGCTACACTCCATGGCCCAGAACCTGAAAGACAAAAGGAATGAAGAGGAGGAGGCAGCAGCACTGGGAAGTACAAAGCAACATGCACTAAGATACGAAGCAGCTAACCAGGCGTAAGTGCTGATGCTACAAACAGCAGGGCCTTGATGGTGTCCCTCCAATAAGCGGGAAAGCTTTCTTTCCCAGCTATTCAACAATCCTCTGCCTAAGGCATAAACATACTCTTCAGCCATAGAATTCCATCCCTATCTATAATGGAGACAAGAACTATGTATGTGCGTGCACTGACTGGTGAGGAAGCTCAGAGCAGTTTCTATCCTCAACTTGCTTTTCCAGAAAATTTATTTGTATCATTGAGCAATTATTTTGATGAAAACCCTGCAATTTATTTTGCCTTCCAAAGCAGTGACATCAGCACTCCCTAGGCAGGAAGGATCCAGAGACTCAGAAGAGTTATCACCTAGCCACAGACACAGCCAGGTTTTGGTCACCCAGTGGGCTTTTCACACCTGATTCAACCACAAGGGCCTTGGCCACCTTTTATGATGGTGCTCAGACCCATGTCTAATCACCTACCCACAACCACCAACAGTAGTAGTGCTTCTCCCTTCATTTCACAAATATTCTGAGAAACAAAATACATAGCAAAAATAATATAAAATATTATTTAGTCATGCAAAAATGAGATAGCTCCAAAAGATATCCAAGAGGATAAATATCCTTTTTAGACTATCACCTAAACATTAATGGGTACCACTGACTTGCTCAGATAACTGTTCAATTCTTCTTTGTGGTCCCTTGCAGGTTTTCTACTTCTGGTTTTGTGACATGAGGAGGAAAGGATTAGTTAAGCCCAAGAGAGTCAGAACTGGCATTACAAAGCAATAATATGAATAGGCTGGCCCAGTTTCAGCTTTTCAAACAGTCCTATATTCCTAGAGACATCCTAAGGTCATAAGCATTATACGAGTCTTCTGTTTGTTGTATGCACCCAGAACGTTTTCATATGGCAGGAATTTAATACTTGCATTCTCAGGCGTTTCCATTCACTGGTGCCCCATGCATCCCTCCTATATTTTCTCACTTTTCATTCCTGCACGTCCCTTCGTGGATTTGCAGCACTCTTCCACAGATATGTAAAAACAAGTTATTCATCTCTAACATAATGCTGATCTGCTTATCACCCACACTTCTGACAGGGAAATCATGGAGGCACAGAAGACTAGCACATTAAGGGATGAAAGAGAAGCATTTAGAAGAACTTAACACAAGAAAAGGGGACAGAAAAAGACAAGGTTAGACCTAGACATGATATGAACAGAATGAATACACCCACAGAGCATAGAGGATGCAAACAGTAGGTGGTCTTTAAAGCTCTCATCTTCATTCCCAGTAAAGTAGAGGCGGCAGCTGGAGAATGCAGGAAGCCTACAGATAACCTCACCACCATTACCTTCGCTGTTAGTGTGTCCCACCACCAGACTCTGGAATTCAGCTTGCACACCTACTGGCCATTTACCACTGAACAACATGTCCCACCTTCCTTCTCCCTGAGCTCACAGCTGCAAGATCCCAATCCCTTCATGCCAGCCTCGGTGTTCATCTGACCTGGGCCAATGATATAGCAATTTAGGGATCTAAACTGGCAGAAAAAGCTTCACTTTTAATCTTCCTCACATCTGGTAGCAGTTTGGTTCTCTGAACTGGTTCCCCAAGGATGAGAGGGGCACCCAAGAGAAGGAGCCGCCGCCACTATGGTGCAAGAGGCTGGAGTAGCACCAGCACTCCCAGCAGCCACCAGCCTGGCCACGAGCAGAGCCTCAGCACGAAACTGCGCCCTCGTTTAGCACGAGACCCTGTTTTCTAACAGTATCACATTCATTACCTTAGAGAGCACCTTCTGAATGAGGATATGCTACATTTTTGAGTGATCAGTCAAACCCAAACAATCAATTACACCTTTTGTCAAAACTGTTTACGCTTTCACACTGTGCTGCAGTCATTAAGAACGAACACTGAGCAGGACTGGTTATTTATCCTCCTCCTCTTGCCCTGAAAGGGAATTAATCTTAAACTTTCCGTTTAATGATCTCAATAAAGGCTCACTGTAAATGACAGCAGGCTGCACTGAGAAATATTTAAAAACAGAAGGGCCTCTGAATGACAGAGTTTAGCAACACACAACTGTTCCTCCACATGCACGCCAAGGGAAGCCAAACCTCTGTGGAAGGCGAGGTTAAAAATGTGCTGCGTGCCACTCCAGTGCTACAGAAAACATGCTGTAATTAGCAACCTCTAGAGATTTATTCAAGCTGAGAAAGATAAAAGTGAAAGCAGTGATTCAAAAGCAATTCTTAAAACTGCTGGCCGACCCACTTAACATTCTCTCAGCGTCTACACAGAAAATGCAATTCTTCTGTCAAAGAAAGGTAATTAATGAACCTGCCCTAGCCATCCATCGCCCCTCTCAGGATGCTGGCCACCAGCGTGCTCCAGCCTGCACAGTGAGGTGGGAGACAGTGCTGCAGCCCCACATGGGCGTCAGTCACACACAGCACCCTCACAGCGAGGAAGAGCAGAGCATATCAGATGTATCATTAAAACATGGTCCAGGGTGGGACACATCCCTTGGCTTGGCCTGGCTATGGTCTGTGGTCCTCAGATCCAAATCCCTCCCTCTCACTGCCCTGTACCACCATGACCTTTCCATGTGCACCACAACCAGCAATACATTTTGTCAGAGCAGAATAAACCAGAATGTTTCAAATTCTGGTCTGGATGATTTTCATCGATATGCAGGGGGCACATGGGGCTTGGTCGCATGGCGATCTCCTCCCCACCGCCATATTTAGCAGACTTAATCGGTGATGCTTGCCTAGGTGGGGTGTTTATCTTATTCCCTTCCCCTATGGAGGAAAAAGAGAGTCTGCTTTTACGTACTTTAAGAATTTTTTAATCCCATTTTAAAACTGATTTAATTTTTATCATTATTTTCCCATCATTCTCACTGCTCCCCTCCACGGATCACCTTCCACTGAGCAAAGCTGACAGTTCCCCACAGCAGCAAGCCACATTGACGGCCATCATCTCATTCATATGCACACTCAGAGCACTACAAATCTGCTCAAATATCATTCCTCCCCCGGGGCAATGTTTTTTTCCCCAGAATATCTACATTGCTAGCTGCAAAAATTTCTCCTTCTAATTAACTTACAGGTTCCAAATATCACCAGCTGGAACCACAGCGCAAAGCCTGGGCACTGAACATAGGGGAACCCAGCTGAAGGATGAAGGTCTTTGCTATCCTTTCTTTGCTTTGTGCTTTTTTTTTGTTTTCCCTTTCATTTAAGAGCCAGCAAGTTGAAAACTACTGAACCCTTTATCGACACGTGAATGGACAACGAATAACCCATGAACTGAATGGATTGAAACTATGCACAGAACCCTTAACTGATATTTTTGCTGGCCGTGTCACATCACGTTATATTTCTGACGTGTCATGTTTATGCCTGAGTCACAGTGCATCCTGATGGAAGAACAAAGCACAGTGAGATGCAACAGGACATACCAGTGAGGTCAAAAACCCCATCTGACTGTTGATTGACTGCCCACCACTAATTTGGATTTAGTTAATTCCTTCTAAAAGACAAGAACAAAGTTCAGAGAAGGTTAAAGGGCACATGCAGAGTTTAATAATCTATTAAGAGAATAACCTGCCATATATGACTATGCAATAAACTGAGAGAATTTGCCAGAAACAATTCACACTGCAAACATTATTTACAGCAAATCTTGATTCATTACACTCTCTGCATACAGAGAGAAGGGCAGTGTTTCTCTAACAAGAAGGCTCCAAGACGTGAGCTGAGTAGTTCTAAGGTAAAAAACAAACCCTAAGCAGCAGCCAAATGAGAAAATTAAGTTTATCATGTTTTCAAGTTTTGTTGATGAAAACTTTTTACTGTAGGGGCTGAATTCAGGCAGGCTGGGAAAGAAAACCTGCCGTCTAACAACAGCAGGGAAACAAAGAAGTCATTTTAACCTTAAAGCCTTAAAAACCATAAAGATCAACTCATTAAACAATCTCTGCCTTTCAACTTCTGCTTTTCAATGGATAGTTTTTGCTTTTATTGGATTTTTTTTATTTAATGCAGCCAACAAGGCTGATCTTCATTTTTATTTAAAACCGAAGGCAATTACCAGACAGACGTGGTGCTGACCCTGAGAAGAAAGTCCCCAGACTTCAACTCTTCTCCCCATGCCTGATGTACAGGCAAAGGTTTATTCCTTCCACTGCTTCTGCATTAACACAAAAGAGATGTGCTGCACTGGCAGCCTCACCATCCTCCTGGAGAGAGAACTGGGACTCTGGGATTCTAAATCAGTCTCATGCAGAAGCTTGAAAAGAACAGGTTTGCATTCCTTACAGCAGTGAGGGAGACCCTGATGTTGAGGATGGTGTGATTTGTCATGATGATCTTAACCTAGCACCACTTCAAGAAATAAACTAGTTACTGTCTTTTAAGGCCATTCATACTTTGCCCAAATAAGGCTCCAAGAAAGTTACAACTGAAGTTCTTTTGGCTTGGAATACTGTTTTTGCTGCCTAAATAAGCCCACAGAAGACTTAACCAGTAAAAGAATGACACCAGCGAAGTTCTCCTTGTGTTATACCAATATGTGCATACTTTGGACCAGGACAGCAACATCGTGAATGAATGAAACAAGGTACAGCATTAAAAAATCTCCATTTTCCTACAGTAACAGAAGGCTCAGTAGGTGCTCCTGCAAAAACAGTCATGCTGTCATAGTATCTTACTACCATGGGTATGCAGAGAGAAGCAGTTGGTAAAGAACTTATGGGAGCATGACAGGGAAAAAAAAGGGGTGACTGACAAATCCCAAGACAGCCACAATCATGCTCTTCAGACCAGTTATATGGTAATACAAGAAAATCAGAAGCAAAGCAAAGGGAAACCAAATTTTGCTCAACCTAATCTAGAACCATCCCGTGGTTTTGATGAAATTCTTCTGTGACTGGGAAGACTTTTTTAGAAAACAACTTGTGTGCAGCATTTCGGCATCAAAAATATGCAATGCAGCTTCAAAAGCACACTGAAGTTCAGAATCCCTTCAGGTTTCCTTGCCTTGCACCTGTTACCTTGATGCATCCAAAAATCATTCTAGAAAACACTGGCTGTGTATAAAGGCACATCCCAGAACTGTCTATTTGTAGCTAATATTCCCTTCAATCCTGCTACATATTTTTCATTTGGAGTAGTACAGTCCTTGTATTATATTAGGTGGACCACTGGCAGCTATGTTCCTCCATCTAGAAGTCCCTGGGACTGCTGCAATCCCATGCAGCACCTCACAGCATCACAACTGTGATTCAAAAGCATAAAGCAAAACCACCTGATTGCCTCTCCCCCTGAAGTAAATCTTGCCCTTGAGACAACTCCCATGGGAAGGATTGTTCTGCTATAGGATTTTGCAGACCACAGAAAATCAGTGGGTTGACACATGAAATGGAGGGGTTTCATTTTTGCGAGATGTGCTTTTTAAATATATTTATCCTAGTCCATGTGACTGAAACAGGAAGATGTATCAGGGTGACACTAGAAAAATCCTTAAATTTGCAAATTTTGGCACCAATTTTTCATAAACCCTCTCCCCATCCTCAGGAACTATATAACAGGCACTCGGGCAGCAGATTTATAGCCTCCTATTGAAGCCCTCCAGCCATCCATCTAAAGAATCAATTCCTGCTCCTTCCAAAGAGCAATGCAACCAAAGACGGCCCAAACACACCTCTTTGAAAACACAATCACAAACTCAGAGCATACAGAAGGTACCCTCACCATTAACATAGTTATGAAATTGGGAAGCTGCATCAATCTTAAGCAACATATTTTGCCTCCGTTCATGCTGTTCTGAAACAACACAAGGACTGTGAGATGATTTTCTTACTGAGTAGCACCATACTTGGAGTAATACATTACTGGTGGGACTCCCCTGATGATGTATTACACTAATGCATCATTAGGATGATGTTTCACACTGATGATATATTGCAGTGCAACATAATGAGAGCAATAGCTCACTGGGTGCATAATCCTGCCAGGAGCTGTGTGCCTGCAGCTCTCCGACTTCATTTGTAGTTCAGGGTGTCCAGAAGCTTAGATGGATTAGATCCTCAGATACACACATCTTAAAGGATGGCAAGAGTCACAAAAATGCCAGCATACAGGTGGGTGCAGTTAATTACAGGCTTCAATGTACAGTATGCTAACATCAAGATGTACTTTGGCATCGCATTTTAACACCTGTGCAAAGCATCGTCTTCAAACGAAGAAGTGGCTGTAAGCAGAGCTGCTGAAGCTCCTTATTCTTATGCTTCCCTGCAGTAGCCATCATAGCAGACTCTGGGTGCTTACAGCCTGATAAAAATACCTAGTTTACATTTTCCATGCCAGATGTCTGTTAGAAGGAGGAGGAAGACTGGGGAAAGGGAGTGGTTGCTTGTTTTTAATCAATAAATTCAGTGAAAGCAGTTCTGTTCAGCTATTTTTATGACCCAGACTAAGAAAAAAAATAGGTAGTTTTGCCAACAATGAAAGATTCTGGTGACCTTTTTTCTGACCTTTTTTAACAAACAGAGCTATTTGATCTGTATGAAATTCCAAGAAGACCTTTGCAGTACAGTCAGTGTCACTGACAAGAAGGCAACATTTTAAGATTTGTGAACTCTTCACCGTGAAATCATATATAATGTTCAAAAAGAGGGCAAACTGGTAAATAAACAAGGAAGGAACAAGCCAATTTGAATAATAAAAGAACTTCTTCAGTCTCTCACAGAAACATTAACATTTACAATTGAACCACAACTTCATTATTTATTTAGTTTTTGCTTCAATACCTTTGGGGTTCTCGAATAAGTCTAAATGTGCACGCACACACTCACAAACATAACATGGATCCTGCATGCAATTTCCATCTTTCTGTATTTGTTTAGTTCTGTAAAACACAACAGTATTTTAGACAACCAGCTAATGCGCTCTGCACCTTCATCTTCAGGTTCTCCAAAATGGATAGACCAGACTCCTCTCCAGGGAACATCAGCCTCTGTGGTCACAGATTTTAAAAACGTAGCTTTCATACCTTTCTTCTGACATCTATAATTGAGAAACCACAGGGTAACTTGTGAACTGGAAAAGAGTATAGACACCTCAACTAGCTAAATGATGAGTTAATATCTCTTTCTTTCCCTTTTTTTACCCCCTCCTGTGTAGCCTTTCAGATTGCCTGAGCTATAGGGCTCTGCCTTGTAGATGCTATCTCTAGCCAGTAGAGCAGGGGTTGGAAATACACAACAAAGAGCTGATCTTTCCAAGATCTGTCTGCACCAGAAAAAGTAAAAAAAAACCCAAAACAAAACAAAAAATACTCAACACCCAAATCCACCCAAACAAAAACCAAACAACCCCCCTTACACCCCCTCCACTTTTAGGGGACCACTTCTGATCAGCCCTCCAGCACATCCTGCAGTAAATTAAATTCTAAGAAGGTAATGCCAGCTGGCACAAACCCCACTTCGTAGTTTGCGGCATGCTGTCCCCAAGCTTGGGGATGGCAATGAAAACTCACCTCTTAAACAGGCTACAAGATAACAATCCAAAAAAAAAAGACCAGAATGACTTCATGTATTTCCCCCACCAGTAGCCCATGCAAGGGCCAACCACGTCCTGGCCATAAATTCTCTGGCACGAGAGCATTATACCAAAGGAAAGGAATGCCTTTCCATCTGTGTATTTCCCCTCAGGCACTCACTTGATAATGAAACCAGTTAAGGTCTTTGGGTTCACAATGTTATTATAGTCGGATAATATTTTGTTTGCAGCCGAGCCTGAAGAACTCCTAAGTAGTGCAGTACAGGCACCATACACCTGTTAAGTCACGGTGTTCCTTCTCTAAGTGGACAAATCTGTTTTAGCCATCTCCCGAGATTTTCCCCTCACAGTTAATTACAAAGCGATGACTGTACTCATTTCCTGATCTTAGAGGGAATCTATAACAAATGTCTGCCACGGGTGAAGGCTGTTCCCTCCGTCCCTCAGAAACACCAGCAATCCTTCTAGCAGCCCTGGCTGCCCTCCTTCAACCTTTTCCCCCAGTCATCCCAGACCTTCTGCTGCAACACAAACACTGCACAGAAAATTATAACCTTTCACTAGGAAAGAAACTACATGGGCTGACTGAGACCAACATTTTCTAAAATAATTGAACAATGCACCTCCTGAACACAAAAATACTGGCACAGGCACCCAGACCAAGGTCCTTCTGCAAAGACCTACAGTGAACACCGAGATGGACAGACCCAATCCTGTCAGTGATGTTCACACAGAGAGCCATCCAGCAAGGCAGCAGGATTTTATTCAATTCCTACACAGGCATACACAACTACAAAGACGAACACATCATTCCCAACAACTTGGGGAGCAATTTTGTTTAAAGTGATTAACAGGTTCACAAAAAAATTTGCCCCTTGTTGGATTTGAAACTCATTGGAGCCACTTTCACCCTGTGACATCTATTCTAGTATACAATTTTGGTCCAAAGTATTGCTGTGTCTTGTAAAATCCAAGATATTCTGAAATCAGGTCAGGAACAATAAGCATTCTGGGGAAAAAATAAGGGAAAAGTAGTCCATCCTAAGAAGAAGTGATACTTCATTGTGACAGCAACCTTTCTTCATGCTCCTCCTAGCAGGCTGATGTCTGATCCTGGGCACAAATCCTTGGAAATAGGTCTCTCTGACCTTAGAGACATACGTTAGGTCAATGGTTCCCAACTTTCCGGACCGATAGCCAATTGAAAAGGATCAGCATTTTTTGCAAATCGTCACACACGCTTACCATCAACCTTGCAATTGGAAGCTCGAAGGTGATGTGACTCAGTAGCGTGGCTCCAATGCCTTCTTCATTACCCTTGTGGGATGACCAGTGCTCAGCAAACACAGGTGAAGAGCACCCCTTGGCTGGAGTCATCTCAGAGAAACTTAGAAATGGAATTTGTTCACTGGCTCCCACGTTTTCACAAGTTGTTTCAAACCATATCCCAGGAGCCAGCTCTTGTATCATCATCCAGGCATGAGCCCTATCACAGACTGTGGTCCCCCTTTTCTTGGGTGCCAAGAACCAGCCTAACCTTCTAAGAAACCACTTCTGAATCCCTCTAACTGCAAACGCATCTCACTGAAGATGCCACCCTTCCACTTTGAGGATAAATACAAAGCAATTCCTTCAGCAAGGAAGGAGGGAGCAGAAACATTTTCTGTAATTAAATGTATGGAATTAAAGCACAGAAGCACCCAAACACCACGTAAATCAATTAAATAAAACCAGACACAATCAGACAACTTGCAGGGACAAAAAAGTAAAGAAAAACATTAAAGGAAGGGCTCCTGGGTGATGTGCAGATGGACTCTGACTTGCATCTCAGGTAAGGAAAGGGACTTCGGGCATTGGATTCCTTCTGGGATATAGCTCCAGTTTGCCAGCCTCAAACAACAGATCTGACCCCAAAATTACTCTTTTCCTCCAAAGAGAAGAAATCTGCTAGACACCAAAATGTGCTCAGTACCTCTGATGAGAAAGGAGAGGCACCAGCTCCAGAGTCCTTGCAGCTGTTGGAGAGCAGCTTTAACAATTTTATTAACACCCTCTGAAACACTATTACTTCTCCCCCGCCCAAAAAGAGACAACGTTTACCAAACAGGGGCGCACACTCATTATCACTTCATTGCTTTCTGACTGGAACTATAACTGTGGAGTATTCTGGGCAGTCAAAGAAATTTCATGGGTGCAGAACTGATTAAAAAATGGATTACCAAACAACATCTCAGGAGAAAAAAAATGCACATATCTCACTCTGGGTTTAGTGTTAATGCTCTTCCTTTGCACACTTCATTAGGTTTTTTAATTCCGGGTTGTTCATTGTATAAAATTCTCAGCACTATTAGAAACCCCTGGCACTCACGCAGAGTGCTTCAGAATGATGACAAAGGTTTGGCAGAAACCCCATTTGAACCGCCCACGTCAGTGACTCTCCATAACCTTGCACTAGTGTTGGACTGCCTCAATTAGGCTTCGCTTTAGCTATGGAAGGTTCCAGCTTCATCTTGGACAAGAAGGTAAAAAATTCTTTCGTTATTAAAAGAAGTGAAATGGGGAATATATCCGAAACAATACTTTGGTACTCATGGAATAAAACTGGGCATCTTCTGTGACTTGTGCTATATGCTTTAATTCACTTCCCCAAATAATTTACAATGATTCTCATTTTTTACTACAAGTAAATACCATTACCTATTTAAAAATCAAAGCTATTGCAACATGTTTTCATCGAGTTTGTGTGAGTAATTACATATTAAAATGGCAAACATCCCTTCCAATAATACCCTGGCAGAGCTCACTTCTTCTGCAAGTAATAAAAGTGAAAGAGAGCAAACTGTGCTTCAAGATGTTTGGCTGCTCTGCCATGAGGCAGCTGATGCATTCCAAATGTCTGTCAGGTCACTTTGCAACACCAACTACTGCTAATCAATAGTGAAATCTTTCTCTCTCTGGCTTAAATATATTTCTGGTTTCGTTAAACAGAAGAAAATTGCAAATTAGTTGCCACACCATGCAGCTTGGAGAAACACGCTATCATCCTGACTGGGTAAGCGTTCAGACGATGCAGTTAAATTACAATACTTAATCGACTGTCGATCATGCACATAGGTTTTGTGAAATGCACTGCAGTGTCTTATTGCTGGTCTTCACAAGAGCCAGGTCAGCCTCCACAGGCTGTCTTGTTTCTAAGCATCCAAGCATTTTTTTTTTAAAGCCCCAAACTCAGCTTTCCCTTTCTAGGATGCAAACCTTTCTTCACCCTCCTTCACTTGGCCCAGAAGTCATGTCCTTTTTCTCTTGCTCTTCATATATCTTCCTTTTTTTGATTCCAAGCTACTTGGAACAGAGATCATATCCGTCTTTGTTTGAAGACTCTATAGCAGTCTGCATGTTGCAATGGTACCATAAATAAAAAGTAATAAAAATGTTAGGAAAGTCTTTAGAAAAGTACACGTTATTTTTACTATTACTCATGCTGTTGCTATTTAAGAAACAATACCAGGAAGATCTAGGACTTGAGGGGGACTTATAACAATTTTTGTAAGAATACACTTTTGAAACTATGATGTTACTGACAGCAAAGCATTTTGCAAGGTGTACAGGTTCTCCTGCTGCTTTTTTGAGTGCTTCTAACAGATGTTCAATTTCAAGTGGTCTGCAGATACCAGTAGGCTGATGGTTGTGCAGGAATAGGAGCAGCAGATGTGCCCTGCATTATGTTTTGCTATTCCCTTTATGAATCGACATGTCACCCTGTGGGTTTATAGCCAGTTAATTTTGTAATGACATCACTATTTCTGTACTTTTAATGATCCTCGCAGGATTTAATTTCTCAAATAACAGAACTCTTGATCCTGGAATTGCTATGCGAAAGTAATATATAATAAACAGATTTCTTTACATGATACAATTCCACTTCCCACCAAATGCCTTTGCTGATAGCTTTTAGGTAGTGCTGGTATGCACGTGGATTCTTCCAAAGACCGCAGATTTACAATGTGGACTCGTTTCAGGGCTCTAGAAGAACGCCTGTGCATTCCTCTACAGGATCATTACCCTCGAACAAGTATCACTCAGTGGCCGGAAGGAATGAGGATAAGAAGGGAATAAGGATAGAAAGAATGGGGACTTTCTTTGGCTCCGCTGTAGAAGGGTAGGTATTTCCCCTGTCAGATGCTGTGTTCCATGGTGGTCACGCCACCCAACTGAAATCAGGGTGCACAGGAAATTGCGTTGCATTTTCCACTGACAGGGACTGATTGTGAGGAGAGCACTCCAGCTTTTGGTTTGGATGCTTGCAATCCTAAAAAGGAGCCAAGTTTTTTCTCCCTCAAATACAGTTGCAGAGGTTGTTAGAGCCCAGAGGTTTTTGGGCAGAACCTCTGGTAACAGCTGCAGGCTGCACAGAGCAGCCATAGGACACCTTTCTTCCCTGGAGTATTCAGTACTGGTAAATAACGTCTTTCTTCTTATTTTTAAATACAGAGAGGAAAAAGTGATGCTATTACAGCTGTATTTAAAGGATTTTTGGCATTTCCTTCATTGAAACTAACTTTTAGGTATTAAAAAAAATTGAGTGGAAAAAACATCACGGGTTGTAAAAGTTTCTAGTTAGGTATGTGGTGTTATGAAGCCTTAAAATACACCTGAAAACGTTTAACTTTCAGAAATGAGAAGTGCATAAGCATACACTTTGCCCCCCCATGTTATCTCAGAAATTATATTCCCCACATTACTGCAAATATCAAAATACATCTTTAGTAAAAGACAGCTTTGAAAAGCATCTTAGGTCTTAAATTTAAGGAGAGAGTGCTATCTGCTCTTACTGATTTAGCTGAGAGATCAAGGCCTTAATTTCTAAGAATCAACTACATAATTTTTGCACACATACAAGAAAAAATGATCTCCAGTTGTGACCACAGGCAGAGTCTTCACAGGGCTCACTGTGGTCATGCTGGGGTCTGAATCCACCCCTAGAAAGGATGAGGAAATCCATCCTAAAAGGATGAGGTAAGTATTCTTCTGAGTTTTCCACAGTATTTCTGGGGTTTTTTCTGCCCATCTTAATTTCTTGCAGTTCACATTTCTTTAAAAAAGTTGATTATCAGCCTTAGTCCAAGTCTTAGATTGAAACATACGAAGCTCAGGAAAGCTAATGCTGAGGTTAAATCAAATTTGACTGGCCTTCAACACTGAAAAACATCAAAGACAAAGCTCTGCCTGGAGGTCCACACCTATTAAGTGCATTAATTACCTGACTTCCATCTTAACTGAAGCTGTAAGCAAGTGTGTTGTCTAGTGGCCCATGGATATCTCAGAGTGCTCTGAAAGCAGAAGTGCATTCCCCAGAGACATGGCACATCACAAGCCTCCAGACCCACCTCTCCTCTTCTGCTCTAGCCTCCCAAGAAATCCTGAACCAGACTCTTCCACCACCTGAACTCAGCATTTCTGCCCCAGATGCTCCCAGCAACCATGACTTTCAGCCCCTCTCCCAAATACCTTGAACTACAGGATGAAAACCATGCTCAAAAACCTCTTGCTCCTCTGGCATAACTGAAGTACTTACACCTGTGAAGTATGTTTTTGGAGGCACCTAAACATCCTTGGGGGCTTTCCTGAGAAGTAAGGACCAGCATAAAACTGCAGAGCTAAGCCAAGGGTGCATTGCCTTTGTCCAGCCTTCCCCAATATGGAGGCATGGCCACACAAGGACTTCCAGTGCATCTCCAGCACTTCCCCTCCTTCAAAACCTGAACTCCTGGCCAAAACACACACCTTGCTACCAATACACTTTCCCTGACTCAGACCATGAAGAATCAAACACACAGGGAAGGTGCTGGGCATGTTGCTCACTGCACAGCCTCAGGGTACTCAGATACAGCCATCAGGAGCTCAGCAGCCCAACCCAGGTGACACCCACTATATTTAGGGTATGACTACTTTCTAAAAATGCATTATCTAGACAAAACAGTTGAGTATCTTAGGGATGCAGGTTCTGGTTTTCCGAATATTTCTGATATTTACTCTGACATTTCCTCTGAGTGCGTGTGGTGTTTTGAAAGGAAAAGAGTTTTCTGTTGCTTAAGGCCAGTTCTTCCTGTTTGTTAGTTTATACCAAACCTAAGTTTTGATATGAATAAAACTGTTGCTTTAAGTCTGATTTCAAACATGTGGTAAAGGCAAATCTAACAATTTTATGAGATATAGTTACTTTTGTAGAGGGTGAGTCTGCCCTGGGGAATTTTCCCTGACTAGATTTATCACAAGTTTTTTGAACCAGATAATTTTGTTTGATAGCACATCTGGCAGCATCATAAAATCTTGACGTCCCAAGCTATTACACAGGAATTACTTTTGTAAATCATTTATGAATATTACTGATGTAGGCCTATTCTGGGCAGTAAGAAAGGAAATGGAGTGCTGAAGGACAAAGGAAGGGAAAAAGGATTCCCTGCCCTTTTGGGGCTCATCAGATAGGGTGGGTATTTATCATTTTAAATGGGAAACATGTTGTCATTGATACAGCTGAAAAGTCCACATAACACAATTTGTTCCCCATATTCCCTAAATAGGCAAAAGGGGAAGATATTGTACCAGAGGAAAACCATACACTGATCTCTCATGAAGAAAATCTGTCCCTGTCCTAATCTTAAATAAGACTTCCCAATTAAACACTACATATTGCTAAAACCATAATAAACACAAACTAACAACTCACGTAGACTAAAGAAGGAAAATCTTACCAAGGCCAGCACTGAAGCAAAACAAAAAGCCCATTTTAGATCACACACAAAAAAAGGTATTTACAAAATCCCCCCCAATCCACACAGTGACCTGCACAGCAACGTGACTGAATGGAAACTCTCCACATAGTTAAAATGACATGATTAGATGCTAAACATACCACTTCAGACAGAAAGCTGGAAAATCAAAAGCTTATGTTTACTTTTAGTATCATAAATTATCACAGTATTAGCAATTTCAGAAGACTGCAGCTATTGACTTGTATTGGAAACACATTGAAATAACTTTGGGTGCTGCCACCTTGCCAAACCCCAAAGCCTGGCATTACATTCCTTTTGAACATATAGTGGGTGCTTCATCTGTGATGGATGATCCGACACCAAACACACCATCACCGGGTGGAGGGGCAGCAGAGGAGTCACCCCGAATGAGCCAACAGTGGGGGATTAGAACAAGCCCTTCACTCTTCATTCCTGATGTCCCCAATACTGGGAGCTACTGGGTTTTATTTTTGTTGAGCCAGAGCAGAGGAAAAGGTCATTTGCAATATTCCACGGAAACATATTTCCAGCCTTAAGTAACAAGGCATTTTGTTGGGGAATTTCCTTGCTTTGGGGCCCATAAAGAGGGAAGGAGCAATTCTCTGACAGCTCCTATTTGGCTTCAAACGCCAGGCTCCTTCAGACTATGGCATGCACCGAGCCATTATGGAGCACATGCCAGTATTGCACCACACACTTTCCCCGCCAGAGAAGAAAATTTCTAAATTTGGCTTCCTCCCAGGAAGCAAATTCCTGTCCATACACACCCAGATTGATTTCTCACAGATGAGCATGCTGCCCACTAAAATCTGATGTGCACTGCATCCACAGGGTGCTGAGGACCCACCTCGGCAGGGCAGTGGTGTGGCAGGAATTGCCAGCTGCACCAAGTAGAGAGGAGCTCCTGGTTTATTTGAAAGTGGCAATACTGAAAAAAAAGCTCTAGCATGAAAAAGCAAGTTTAAATTTTCGGTAGTTTCAAATCCACTAAAATCTGAAGATGACAATGTAACATAGTTTTAATAATCGGAGCGTGGATGGTTTCAAGCTGCACAAAGAGCTCCACCAGGAAAAAATCCACAACATGACAAAAAGGAAGAAATGAAAAGAAATGGTGGTTTCCAGGGTCACAAATGGTATCTGCAGAGGATCATCTGGACATTGCTCCTCAGACTTGCCAGCGTGAGGCAACATTGGCTGGGGCTAAGAAATCTGAGATTCATGTTCTGTTTATCCCCCTCCTCCTGAATGCAAACACATGTTCTGTCTTTCCAATAAAGATGGACAACACATGCACCAAGTAGGTACATTGAAAGTCATCTGCTAATTGCAGATACATGTAAATGACCACACAGCAAGCTTTCCCAGGGAGACAAGACTGGGAAAATGGAGACGGCTACACTAAGATTAGAACGTAAGAAAAAAACTCAACAACATAATCAAACAAGGTTGATTCATGTATTTTTTCCTAATTCAGTATAACTATTATACTACTTTAGACAATTCCAGAGAGCCAAAGAGTGATGAGGGTTGGGTTTTTTTTTCAGTCCATTACAGATAGCACTTGCCTCAGTAACTATGCCAATGGAAGAAAATCCATCATATACTAACCATACTCCAATCTCCAACAGGAATATTCCCCATTTTGTGAAGTAAAGTGAGATGTGGGAGTTCTTGACCTTCTAAGTAATTAAGGGAAACAGAGACATTCTTGTTTTTATTAGAGACACACTAAACTATTTGAAAATAATTTGAATAGCTGGAGAATTAGTGTATTTGCCTGCTCATGAGTAGTGCAGATAGTTTAGAGTTCTCTTGGGGGCAACACATCGTAATGAATATCTGCTATTCATATTTAATGCAATCTGCCAAAGAGTGCTTTTGGGAGGACTTTCTGTGTCAATATAATGATTAACAACAGGACTGGAAAAGTAAATGAATTCCTGCAACGGGTGGGGCTGGCAAAAATATCTTTCAGTACTATACCAGTTACACTGGATTTAACCGTACTTTTTAATGACACCACTGGAAAATCCATTTCCCGGGGGGGGTGGGGGGGGGGTGGCGGTGTGGAAAGCAAGCAATCTTTAAGATGAAGTTCAAGTAGTTAATAATTGCATTAATGGAAGGAAAAACAATTCCAGCAAAAAACAATGCCCAAAACAACAATCTGCCTGTCCTGAGCATGTCTGAAACGCCTGATATGTAATACTGGCTACTAAATAAAATAATTAGCATTTACATAGCACAACCCAGAAATAATGTTGTAGGTACTTCTTTGTCTGCCTCTTTGAGTTCCTCAGTTGATTTTACTTTCCATACATTTTCTCATATTTCAAAGACTTACATAAAACAGAACATGAAGTCCTTTATTCTTTACAATACACTTTTAAAACACCCCAGACAGAAAAGAATGGAAAAGCTTGGCTAAAATACGAGTAACCTTAATATGGAATTTTCTCCATGGCATCCCAACAGTCCTCTAAATAACACACTCAGATTACTTTTTTCCAAGCAATCTGGATGAAGCAACCTTACTAAGTTTATATAAATTCCAGGACATGCTTGTATCAGACTGACTGCTCTTCCCTGTCCCCTTACCAAGCTACTCCTATTCCTCCCTTGCAATAAATGGAAGGGAGGACATCAAGGATTCAAAGGCTCATGTTGGCAGCCTGAGGACCAAGATGTGGGGCAGGGGTCAGAGGTAGAATATAGGATTGCTCCCATCGAATGCCATAGGCTACACAAATCACCTCATTCAAGCAGATGCTCAGTCCAAGCAGAAAGGGAACAATTGCCAAACAAAGTGTTTTATTATTTAGTGACTCCCACTGTGATTATTGTCCAGACCCTTTTTTAATTTGATCTAGGATACACTCAGGGATTCCTTTCATCACAGCATTAGCTCAGATTAAGCTTTTTCCTCCAGCTCACACCAACTGGCTTTGTTATGTAGCGGTCTCTACCCATGTTAAACTAATTCTGTAAATCTCATTCTGCTGAAGTGATGTTACAGGAACCAGCCTTGCAAAGATACTCTACAAACAAGCAGCAGGACTTCATCTTCCCCATGCTGAGATTTGCTTGTGAAACTGCAACATCGCTGTGTGCCTTGCAGTTCCATCAGCCATAACATAAAGGCAGCACTTTCCTCACCAGTTTTCAACTCCCTGGATATACTACAGTAATCTGTACAGCTTTTACATACCTTCCTTCTCAACTTTCAGGTGGTGATTCACTTGGTTAGGGGTGTTTCTTGTAGTCTGGGGGTTTTCTAAGACTTAATTTTTATAACTAATCTTTTTCTATAAATTAAAATGTGCTGTTACAGCCACAACAGATGTTTTATAAAGAAGGTAAACTCTTCTAAAGCTGGTATCCTCATGTTGTGACAGCTGCCTCACTGATCTCTGGCAGCAGCATTAGGTCTCATGATGGCCAGATGGGTCCTGGCCCTTCTTCCAGGGCTGATGGAGAGCAATGTCACTCAGATACCAGAATTGCCTGTGTGACCGCTACTCACCTGAACCTAAGGTGTTTTTACTTTAATAAAATGTCAAGTAATGATATTTGCCCGTATTTACTTACTCCTTCCCCAAATATTTCACAAGTGTTCCCTTATTTTCCTATTGCAAACATGTCTCTGCAGGACTTTTGCCCATTTCCCATAGCTGCTCCCAGTCTGGCAAAGAACTGAACTCTCTTGGTCTACAACAGACTGGTGCATGACCCAAAAAGCACAAGAATGTCCCCAGTTTTGCCTTCTCTCACCATTTCTAAATGAGCTAAGCAGTAATCTCCTGAAACCGTCTCTGCTGTGTAGAAGAAATTCCTCATTCATTAATGTGGACAGGGAAGCCTGCACGCCACCTGATCTCAGGAGTGAAGATGTCTGCTCTGTGCTCCACGGGGTAATACAGCTGTAGGTAAATCAATCGGACTTCACAAAAGTAACGATCTTCTTGACCGTGGTCTCGTTCGGTGCTAATGCATCGTTCACATACCCATAAAAGTGGGTTTTTTCATCTTCTGACCTCTCTAGCACTGCGACCAGACCTCCAATTATTAAGTATTTTGCACTATGTATCTCAGTATAAAAACAGAAGCCGAGTCACAGGTCACAGAGGCAACAGCATTATTAACATCAATGAAACTAAATCACTCCATCCTGAGCGTTTATGGTAAGCCCCTTGTGCTCATACAATTCATGTGTCTAAGATGTACTCTTGTCTGTTTAATGGGACTGGAGATACCTACCCCAACTGTAGATTAAGATAACTTAATGCAACTTGATATAAGGCTATTCTGCCATCATTAAAAGTTTAAAACCAAAACAGAACAAAATAACACAAGACACTAATACAAAAGCTCAAATGGCGCTAACTTTGAACAAAAGCTGTAGAATGGCATTGTTTTAAAAAGATTAAAGAGATCTTTATAACCTTCCTGTTATGTAAAATCATTTCTATTGGATTCTACACGCATGAAAAGAATCTGGAAGATAAACAGTACAATAGCTTTAAGCATGTAAAGAGCACTGGTTTGGCCAAACTTTAATTTTTTCAGGTCTTTGCAAGAGAGTTCTACATTATTCCATCACACAGTATAAATTCTAACTTTAATAGAGCCAATCAATCATACTGACTTTGGCCTATGGGTGGCTTCATTGTGAAAACAAACAAATAAACAAACAAAATCTACAATGAAGAACAGAACCCTGAAATACAACCTAAAGCTCAACCTGCATGCTTCCAAGAACTTGTCTCTATAAATCCAGTGATAGAAACCTTAAGCTCCAGAATCAGAAGTCCACAGACAGAGAGTTGACACCACAGGTATGAAAACAAAGTAGTACAAACCAGAAGAGTCAACCTGCAGCGGACTGTGTCTTAAAAGAAATTCTCATTCAAGTCATCCTCTGTCCTATCTTGCCAACTTTAGCTGGTATTTGCAAACACTATTGCCCTGAGCTATGCACAACAGCTGCCAGGCTTTTGTGCTCAGTCAGAGAGCCAGTGCTGCAAAGCACCTCAACAAAAATACTGACCTGAAAATGCTGGGACCAGGGCATAAAGACACAAACCCCAAGATTCAGAAGTAGCCACTTATTTTGCATATTGACAGAAATTCATACTAAGCACTACTTTTCTGAGAGGCTGAGCACTGACTGGTTTATTAATCATTAATAATGCATCAGCAACACAGTCTTAACTCCACAGGAATAATTCATAGAAAAGAAAAACTCTGCATTGCTGCGCCATATAATTTTGATATTTACCAATGTATGCCTCAGAAAACATTCCCACTTACTAATAAAACTATTTCTTCAACAGGTGCGTATTCCTGAAGTAGTGCAGGATAAATTCAGAATGGTAACCTGATAATCAACCAGGATAATTTCTGACAGGACTGGAAAATTGAAGTTACTTGTAGACCTTCTGGCTGTTTTGTTTTTCATCTCCAGTAAAGATAAACACCCTGCAATAGAACAGGGCAAATAAATACCTGACCCAATTATACTTCTTCACATGTGTGACTGGATGAAAACTGTCCACACAAATGGAAAACAAACAAACAAACAAATAAAGAAACAAAACCCCTACCAGTATATGGTCTTGAATACTTCAAGACTGCCCAGCATTCCAGCATGTGTACTTGAGACGTGAAGCCACAATTAGTATCAAGCAGCACAAAACATACAACTTAACTCTTCAGAAGTATTGTCTTCACTGTGATTTCCCATTTAAGTTCGGAGCTGAAACTTTGTGAGATTTCTGTTGAAAGATGTATCAGGGACAAGCCTCCTTTTCCTTTAGTAGAAAGTGCATTGTTCCACACATGTGCTGTTCAGTCAAGACTTCTCATATCCAACAGCCACAGTAATGTATTTAGACAAGCACCTTCAACAACAAACTGATCTGCAAAGCTGTATACATCTGGGTTTCCTGGGTGATAAATACATTAGTCACCCACTGCAAAGACCTCCAGAGAGGTATCATGTCTAAGTGATCCCACTTAAAAAGTTTATACCTGGGACAGCTTTGTTTGGAGCCACTTAAACATACATAAAACTAAGACCAAGCAGAAAGCATGCTTGTCATAAGGCAATGAAAAAGCCTTGCCCAGCTAATATCCTCAGCAGTGCCGCATGTAGAACTGTCCCGGTTTCAGCTGGGAGAATTAATTTTCTTCCTAGAAGCAGGTAGAGAGCTGTGGGTTTGGAATTGAGTATGAGAATAATGTTGATAGCAACAACTAAAGCATCACTGTGTTAAGTAGTGTTTACTGTAAGTCAAGGGCTTTTTAGTTTTCCATGCTCTGCCACTGAGGAGGTGCACAAGGAGCTGGGAGGGAGCACAGCCAGGACAGCTGACCCGAATTGGCCCAAGGGATATTCCATGAGGTAAAGTGCCATCCCCAGTATATAAACTGGGGGGAGTTGGCCAGGAGCTGCCAATGGCTGCTCATGGACTGGCTGGGCATCTGTCAGCAGGTGGTGAGCAACTGCAGTGAGCATCTCTTGTCTCTCCTGGGTTTTACTTCTCTCTCTCTTTTTGTTGTCTCCCTTTCCATTACAATTATTCTTATATTTTATTTCAATTATTAACTTGTTCTTATCTCAAACCATGGGTTTTACCTTTTTCCCCCCCGATACTCTTCCTCATCCCACTGTGGGGGAAAGGGGATGTGAGCAAGCAGCTGTGCGATAGTTGGTTGCTATCTGGGGTTAAACCACAACAGAAACTCAACCACAGACTCCAGGGCTCATTCTGCAGCCACAGGTAGCTCACAGCTACCAGCTGTCCTCTGGGCTGCTCTTCAGAAGCTGCACAGGAAGAAAGCAGTTACTTATGGAAGAAAACTAAAGCAGTATTAATAACTGTGCAGCTTAAGAGAATTCTATACTGAGGAATCATTGCCATTCACGAATACAAAAAGGTCAATTTTTCTTTAAAAGCAACATTGGATTCTGCAGCTAATATAATAATGCAGGATATACCAAAATGCATAGCAGGTTTTTGTCACTCTTGGTTTCAATAGCTTTGGTAAGCCATACAGTTGCCTGTTTATTTTTACAAAAACAAGAAGAAGTGAAAATGGTATTTCAAAACAAATGCATGCTCTTTGCCCAAGTAAAATACATCATAGATGAACAACTGCAATTACTCTTGGTATAATTTCAGAATGAACACGATCAGTTCTCTATTAGAGGAGAGCTGGCCAATAAAAGGTATTAATACCAAGCACTTACTTGCAGGTGATGGGGTGCTGCATCCACTAGTTGGTGGGTGACTCTGGAGTCCATGGAGGGAAGGTAGTGACAGTCCACCAATGACGGGAGGAAAAAGTAAGGGATATGGTGCTGCTGGATAGTGAGTCATACGTCCATTCACGGCCGGTACCGGACATGTGCGGCTACTGGTTGTCATGTTAACACCTCACAGTGGACAAATGTTATGTTGCATCACTCCAGGCCAGACAATTAAATACCTCAAACTGTGAATGACGAGGGCTGTCAAGCCTGAAAGTACAGCTTGAGCTGGATTGTGGGATGATGGAAAGGTAATTCACTAGATCAGGTCCATCCTATATTTCATCACTGCTTCCTACTGTTCTCCCTTCTAGGACATTCTTGCTCTGGAGACCGTGGGTAGAAAGACTTCTTACTCTGGTATCAGGGTGCAGTTCAGTTGCTTATGCAAATGTTTCTCTGGAAGCACAGTTGCTCTGTACAGATGTGTACTGTGAAAGTCTGGGGGAAGAAAACAATATACTGATTATAATATACATATTTTTTTAAACATGCACATAGAAAAAGCTTTTTTCCCACTGTAACTTTTGTTAAGTTACCATTTATTTATCAGTATCCCATGAGATTGAACACCCATTAAGTTGATTTCCCTGCACAATCTCCTACCCCAAAAGCAATTTCTGGTGTGACGTAGTCATGTTGTGAAAACTTCCAGATTTAAAACCAACGTATCAATAATTACCTGAAATATTGATGCTGGGGGAGGAAAAAAAAATCAACTTCTAAAAAATTTCCATGTATGTAAAAGCTTTCAGTGTCCCCCTAAAAGCTATAAAACAAATGGCACTGAGGAGGCTCTCAACTTCCCTCATTGCCATGGCTCAGGCAGGGCACTGAGGCATGTGTCTGAGGATGATCTTGGGTTGGACTGTTAAAGCAGTAATTGGTTTAACAATGACTGTTTTTACAAGGAATAGTTAGTTTATCTTATTATCACTTAGGAGACACCTTACTGATCGTTCTCTCTTTTTTTTCTTTTTTTGAGAGGTAGGGGGAACTGCCCAAACAAAGAAGCACCTATTATTTCATAATCTGGGTGAGTAACATGACTCAATACACTGCTCCTGTGCTGTGGTAGGGAACTTGCTTGTTCTCATGACCACCATCTTCAAAGTCATCCAGAGCTACACACACCTTCCTCAGTGTTTCACCCAAATGGCTGCCACCTTTCAAGGGGTCCTCATTTTCTCAGGCTCTGTACTGAAAGCCCCAGGCTGAGAACAGGACGCGTCTTGTGATACTCTCACCCATGAAATTTGCTCCTGCCATAGCAGTTCAAGTCTGCATATGGCTGGAGCATATAGCAAATAGCATCTGCATATAGCAAATGGCTGGTGGTCTCTGAATCAACCTGCTGGGGCAATGCTACTGGTGTCTTAGAGATACTGTACTGGGAAGGCTGCAACTGCTCTGTATTGCAAACACTGCTCCTGTGTACTCATGCAGTACTCCAAGCAACAGCCGGTGAGTGCTGCAGCTGAGCATCACCCTGCACGAAGAGTTTACTCATCTCCTCCAACACATGCTGTAAAAGAAAGACAGTGGGAGCCACAGAGCAAACTCAGCCACCCAAGAGTAAGGCAATCCATGGCTGCCTAAAGCTTTGTTTCCTGAAACAATGTACTACACTCTTGCATCTGCCACAGTCAGTGATCACTAACCACATCCACCACTACACAGCACTTTTATCTGTAATTCTTTGAAATTATAGCCTGAAACCAAAGGCAAGAGGATTTTTGGGTGGGAAAATAAAGGAGCAGTGCAATGATGTGTCAAGGTCACAAAGCAAAACTGATGCCAGAGGAGGAAAACTGTGACAATGCAACACTGACTATCACTACTGCTACTCAGTGCACCAGTTGTCAGTAAGAATTCAAATGAGCAAGGAGGAAAAAGAAAAAACCCAATTCAGATGCATATGTTTGCCTGTCAGAGAGCAGCAGAGTGTTTCTGCTCTGTGTGGAATACCAGCAAAGGTTACCAGCTGTGCATGTTTTCAGACAGCAGCTTCTGCCGAGTGCAGCCTGCTTGGGTATAACTGAAATGTAGCTTGTAAGTATTTGATAACTGTGTAAATTATGCACAAAATGCCTTTAATGCCAGTAGAAGCAAACGTATGCAGAGATGAGGCTGTAAGAAGGGGACATAGCAAGCTAAGGCATAGCTGCTGGTCAAGCTGAGCTCAAGGACCTGCCTGGAGACCAGCAAAACCAGGCAGACCTTGGGAGGCAGCCCCAGCCGCTAAAATACATCGACAACACAAAATGAGATGAACCATCGCTGGTGCCTGTTTTACCCAGCTAAGGCTTTACGAAGCTTAAGAGACAAGGAAAGTCAAGTATCAAAGGAACACGCAAAATTCTATAAAGCAATTCCATAGAAGCTGGCAAAAATACTACACTTTTAAGTGTTTGCAAAAAAAAGAACAGGAGAGGGATGCTAATGAATACCAGCCCTAAAAATGTGTGCATTAAATTAAACACAGAACAAGGTCATCTATTTTTAAGTGATGTAGGGCTTTGGAAACAAAATTCATCTTATAAAACTATCTAATACCTTCAATTATATTCCTATTAGCCAGAAAAATGCAGAGCTCATCATAACTTCAAAACGTTCCCAGAACAACATCAGATCTATTTGCATATTTAAGTGAAAAGTATTCAGAAAAAAAGCAACTCCTTCAGGACAGAGGGGAAAAAAGGCACTCAGGAAAACTGCTTGGTCACTTCTTCATTACTGAAGGAACATGATCTGTGATGAAGCTGGTGATGACAGAACACAGCAGTGTTATACCTCCTCAGTATCAAATACATATATTTACAGTGCCCAAAATAGGTTATAATCCTATAGTTTTGCATGCTTATAATTTTACGTGAGATATAGTTATAAACTGAAATTACTACATGAAAGTAAGTTTTTCTTGCCTTACTCAAAAATCACCTTCCTTTCACCACTCACGGCCAGAAATTTCCTGCAGATAGCTGTGCTGGAGATAAGCCTTCAGAACTTGCTCCTCTTCAGAGTTCTTCAGAAATTTACTTTCTATAGGCATGATACTCTAAACAGTGTATCATTTGACCCCAAGTAGCGTCCCTTGGGAGCACCAGGTTGTTCACACGGCTGAACATTTATGCGATGGTCAAGGAGCAAACTGTAGGCAG
Source organism: Corvus cornix cornix (assembly GCF_000738735.6). Classification (NCBI taxonomy): domain Eukaryota; kingdom Metazoa; phylum Chordata; class Aves; order Passeriformes; family Corvidae; genus Corvus; species Corvus cornix. The sequence goes on from NC_046333.1 coordinate 40,520,970, forward strand.
ACGTCTACGTATCAGCAACTCCAGCTTCTTGTAAAGGAACAAATGCCACTCATATTCTGTGGTTATCAAGGGACTTCAAGTCACCAGCTCTGGTAACAGAGATTACAGACCCATCACTTTCATCACTGCACAGCAGAGGACATCCCAAAGTAGAAACTGCTGCAGGACAGGAAACCCAACAATCAGTTGTTCCCATTCACACTAGTTCCATGAAACAACTCCCAGGATCCATTTCACTTTCACCAGACAGACACATTCATGCCCCTGAACTCATTGATGAGAACCTAGCACTGGACATCAGCCACAGATGTCTAGGCTGCATGTGATTCCAAGGTGAAAACATCTCTTTTGCCTAACTAAACCTGTACCATAGCTCAAAACACTGTACGGATGTCAGTTTTGTGAAGGAGATTTTCCTTTGTTGTCACTTGCCATGGTAAATACCCCACAGCTGACAAGCTTACCCTAAATGGGTCAGGAAGAGCCAGCTACCACAGCTGAGGACTTACCAAGAAGGAACAAGCTAAACTGACTGCAGAGTCACCTGGATGGTAGATGACCACCCATTCATGTGATGCAAGAGCACAGATTTCTGCCCTGGAGGCAGAAGGCAAAATTCTCAAAAAATGGCTGTCATAAGGCACTTCAGAGCATCTCCTCAGCATACGATGAAAATCCTCTTCCATAGACCTCTCCTTAGTGACTGTTCATGAGTACAAGGCCCTTAGAACAAGCAGTATGGAAAAGGATCATACAGAAAAGTTCCTTTGAAGGTTCACCAAGAGATGATCACACTATGCACTACTCTGCATTGAACAGCAGCCAATGACTCTTCTTTGACAGAACATATGCCTCCTCCTCTTTGGTTTTTACAGGCCTTTTATTGACTTGACTTCAGTGATAAAGCAGATGGCCACAGGGGAAGGAGGTTACAGTAGCTCTAGTGCAGAGCAGAATATTTATCAGCTGCAGTTAATGCAGCAGGTGTATCTGTCTCTTCTGCATTTCTTCTCAGTGTTTGCACAGCTGAGAAGAAATTTAAAACTACAAATTTTCACATATAAGCTCCAAATTTTACTGGATAAACAGTAACCCAACTTTCCTTATTGTCTCTTAATTTCCTATGCATTTTGCACAGGCTCGACTACAGAAAATAGCTTTGCTCTTCAGACATCCGTCAGTTCTCCTAAAATATATTAAATGTATTGAGCCTCATTCATTATATTGCTGTTTAGCTTCCATTTGGTAACAATATTTGGTATTACTGTAACATAACTCATCCTTCTGAATTTTTCACTTGTATAAGATTTATTTGAATTCCTAAAATCCTTTTGCTTTATAGGTGACTTTGATGCACATCAACAGCTGGACAGGCAAGAAGCCAAGGCAGGAGGCTTGGCCAATTGTTCTGTGTCAGTAGGAAGGTTACACTCTGTCCTCCCTTTTACCAACAACACCCCAATTCCACATTCCTCTTCTTCCCCTCTCACTATCCATAGCAGGGAATTAAGTTGTCAGTATCGCAAGTAAAGCAGAATTTTTGCTTTTTTTTTCTTCCCTCACTTCTGAAAAGGTCAGTGGGGAGTTCTGCCCTACGTATGGCAATGTTTGAAATTCAGCAGTCATTTTAAGATATCCAAGATGTAGCACCCAGAAAACCTCTAAGCTGAATTTGCCATCCCTACACCCTTCTGCCATAGCAAACTGCTGTTGCTCTTCCTTTACAACTGGGGGAGGAAACCAGGAATGCAGGAGAGGCATCCCAACACGAGGACACGTTCTGCAGAGAGCCGGGCGCTTGGGAATTTGCTTCTCCAAGCCCTCGGTCTGCAGCATTGCTGCCCCCGAAGTTTCCAGGGTCACAGAGGAAGTCTCTTCTAAGTTCATTTCCCATTTTCCTGCCAATGCCAAACCCCCGCCCCTCCCTTAAATCTTAGGCTAAAACAGGAACCTCTGGACTGGGAGGGCAGCCTGGACAGTAAGACAGGAGAGGCAAGTTGCTCTTCTCAGAGACACAAAAACAATTTCAGAGAAATTTTGCATATAAAACCTTTCAACAACATATTACATGTTTTTCTCAAGGGACAGAGCCGGTGGAGTTCTTATTTATTAGGTGGCTTCAAGACACATTCTAATGCTGTTTTCAAAACAAGTCAAGTTTTGAGAACCCTTACTGTATTTAATGTATAGTTTGTATTGAAATCCCTGATTATGCATATGCTTTCTATTATGCTGGCTGATGGTGTTGCATTCAGCGGTACTGAATAATTCAGCAGATTTAGCACGACTCAAGTGTAAATCAGTCAGATCCAGTAACACGATAACCACACTGCCTTTAAACTCTTAAAAATGCATGGAAACTTTTATTTCATAAAGAGGCGTACTGTGTTCTGCACCAGTTCTCACTGACTGTGAGATGTTGCATTTTTGTTTTCATGGCTATCCAACAAGATTTAATTAAACAATAAACTAGTTACCGTGGCAGAAGTAAAAAAAAAAAAAAAAAAAGCCTTTGGAGTGTTATGTTTCCTTTATTAGCATAGTGATGTGAAACTAAACAGAAAAAGCAATCTAATAACAAACATTCCTTTGAGAAGGGCTCTGGGAGCAAAAGGACATCCACTTATTGTTCAGCCCATCCCATTGGTCCATATACGGCAATAAAGGTACAATAGAAGGAAACAGGAAACAGACTGGCACATCTGCATTATCTTATTAGAGGCTAATGGATATCTGAGAGGAACATGCATCTGATGCTGAATAGTCTGTACCAATCTCCGAAGCAATTACTCTTAATTAGTGGATTCTGTTTATAGATGGAACTTAGTGTACCCTTTTGTATCAAAGAGATGCAGGCATCTGGAGAGAGATATGTTTTTCTTAAAGGGAAAGCACTGCAGCACAATGTGAGGGTTGGGCTATTTTTTGGTTAAGGATGGGTTTGTTTTTTTTTTTTTTTTTTGCAAATAAAAGCTCTCTGAAGCATAACATACTCTACTGTATTATTAATCAAAAGAGCATGCTGGTTTAAAAAAAAGTAAAGGGGGAAAAAAGACCATACTCTTAATCTCAAACTCTGAAAGTAAACACAGAAAGCTAATACTTGCATATGAATTATATGACAAAAACCACTTTGATGATAAGCAAATAAACAACTGAACCTAAAATTTCCAACCACTGGCCAAAAAGCTTAAAATAGCAGCTTAAGTCAGAAGAACAACATCTGCATTTTGTATCTGCCAAGTCTGCAGCCAAAAAAAGTAAACCACTCTATATGACCAGATGCATGAATAAAAAAGCAAATGCATGAAACAGAACTTCAAAGTCAGATAATTGAAAAGCAGATCTGTAGCTCTTACATCCTATAACCACAATTGTCATATATTTTCAACTATAGGTGCAAGACTTATGGAAAGAAGGAAGATAAATTGTTGTAATAGAATTAAGACACTCTTACTATGACACTTTTCCTGAATCTTGGTATGCAAGATAGCTGCCTGCTGGGGGACTGTGAATTCCTTTTTGTCATAAAGCTGACACTTGCAAAATGGGTTTCTGTTTTATTTGGGGGTTTTCTCCCCTGACATTGTTAAGAGATAATTAATATAATTAATGCAATTGTTGTTTATTTGAAAATCCTATTGGGAAGTATAAAAAGGAGGGGGGAAAAGCTTCTTTCTCCCTAAGCAGCTATGCTTCGAATTGCCTGCATTGCAAACACACGCTGATATATGCCTGAAAAAGAGCAAATCTAAATCTGAAAGGGGAAAAGGGAAAAAAAAAAGTGAGACACAATGACATCCATTTATTTACACACCATACAACAGTACCCTGCTGTGCCAACTATTGATTTTAGTAGAACTGAGAGTCCATGTTGGAGAGGAGCAGCAGCTGTGAGTACATAGCTTGAATCCTCATATGGGAACAATACTCCATAAGCAGAATAACCTATTTCAGCCAACCTTCATGTATAACAACTAACATTAAAAACACACAGAGCTTACATTTCAAAAGCTGAAAGGCATCATGGTTATTTGCTCTGCAAAGCTTCAGGGGAGTTATTAATTTATTTGGGCTAACACAACCAAGAGGTGTGAAGGATTGGAAATCCATGCTTCACATGTCTCTTATTTTACAGAGATGTTAATTCTGTTCTATACTAACCATATTTAAGATCCTGCCACTGCATCAGGCAATTTCTCATCTTCTCCTGTTGTCTGCTGTTTTAAAGGGCTGTTTGTAACTGAGATGTGGGGTGGTTGGGTTTCTGGGGGGTTTCTTTTGTGGGGGGAAGGGGGCAGGGGATTGGTTGTTGCTTTTTTTTTTTTTTTTTTACAGCTATCTGCATTTCATGTTTCTTTCATTACTCAGCAGTTGCCAAAACTATACTGAGAAGTAAAGATAAATGGTTGGGTCAGGTGATGGGGTTAACAATTTACTGTGTGTACTGCCCCGAGAGCCAGATATAGTAGAATTGGCTCATGTTTATGTACAGGATGAGAAGTTGATTTCCTGTGCAGTGGCTTTCAATCACCTCTGTAAGGGACTCTCTTGCACTTTTCTGCAGAGAATTCAAAGGGCTCTGAATACATTTTGTGCTGGTATATAGGACACTCTGCTTTGTAACTAAATGCATTCCTTACTTACTCTGTCACATTCAAAAAATCCTGAAGGACAGTAAAGAAAAAAAGTTCTCTTTCATCTATGGAAACCGAAGGAAAGGTAGCTGAGCTTCCTGCTCCCTGAGTTTTAAGTGAACTTGTACACTCACTACACTGCCCAAATTTAAAAGCTATTTCTTAATGCTTAAAACTGTTCTTTCAATGGAATTCAACACTTCTGTTCTTGCACTGTCATCTCTGTTGTTCCTTATTAACATTTCCAAGGATGTAAAACAGTAACTCCATACTAAGAATATCCTTCATGAGAGACTATCCCATGTCCTACAGAGGTTTAGGAAATCAGAGATTTGCCAGACCAAAGCTGCGGGGCTTTTCTGCAGACCAAACCTGTTTCCTTGTTTCTGCCCATCCACAAAACTCAAAAGAAAAAACACATCCCTTCTCTCAAACACAATTCAGATGACCCACAATTTAAACAGCACAGGGTAGTTAGCAAAAAAACAGCTCTTAAAAAGTAGGTAGGTGCCTCAAGTCACATAGAACCAGAAACTCCAGTATGAAGCTTTTCCCACTCAAGGTGCTGTGCCTATTGCTTTAGTTCTCTGTCCACATTTTCTCTGCAGGTGTCCTGTGTTCTTGCACAGTTTCTCCCTACAGTTCAGAAAAATGAGATTGGATTTAGCAATCCAAATTATCCTTTACTGTCCTATGTGTCCAATCAGATTTTTTTGTTCGTAGCTGCTTTTATGCAAGATGGCAACCACAAAGATGAGATACGATTGCTGGCAGGACTAAAGAACCTATCTCTTGGGCTCCCCCCTCATCATCAAGTCAAAGAAGGGAAAAAGAACCACAGGTAACAAAGGTAAGTTGCAACGAGCACCAATACACTTCTAGGATTTGGAAAGATTTACACAGGCTAACAGGTAGCACCTTAAACTGACAGCATATTCAACTATCCATGATCCTCACCCATGAAGGAAAGGTACCATCTCCAGTTAAGTTCAGAATGGAACATGCTCCCTGTCCAGCAAAAAAAAAATCTTCCTCTAAAGTCTCCTTAACTGGCAATTAATTGGTCTTTCCCCTTGCCTACAAGGCACCACAAGATAGCATCACATGGATTCCCAGCCAAAGCAAGCTTTTGTGAGAAGAGCTCTTGGAAAGAGACGGGAGGCCAAGGGAAGGGAGACTGAGTAAGCAAGAAAAACCACATCCTGCTGCCTATGTTCAGTAATGTCATACAGTATTATGGGATGTGCAGACATTTACAAGTATGCCAATCGCTTCCCAAGTGGCGTTACAGCGAGGAGGAGTGAGGAATCCATCTGAAGCCTCCCCAGCATGCTCTCAGAATGCTCATCCTTAACTTTCTAGCTGATGAGAAACGTGTCATGGTGACCAACAGCAAATACAGCACTTAACATCACTGCAACTACTAAAAAGGTCTTATACTAGCTGTTTATAACTTTTAAGAGGCCTCCGAGATCAGTAAGAGGGGGTCAAGTGATGTTATTGTTCTGGTGACAGACGGAAGATCCCTAGTAAATGATTGTGGCCGGGGAGTTATTAAAAGAACGGAGTACTTCATCAGCTCAGAAGCTGAAGAGGAAAGCAGCTTTGGAGGGCGGTTCCTTGACAGAAGAGTACATTTCTTTGGGAGGCCAACGGTCTACAGCCAGAACATGCACTGCAGAAACAGGATGACAAGAGATACTTTCTTAAGGAGAGCACGAAGACAGGCAACACCAGTGACAACTTTTACTGGTACTGGTCTCAAAACCCCAATCAGTGAAGCCAGGAGTCAAGGAAAATGATTCATCAAATGCTCTATGAGTGGTGGGTGCAGAAAACATTAGTTTTGATGGCTGTGCTTTATCTGAACATCCACGTAGGTGATGTAAATTTGCCATAGGGTTATGTTGGGAAGGATCAGGGCAATTTAGACCTGCAGCCTTTGCTGTTAGTTTCTTGAATTGCTAGAGATGACTGTCCCAGCACAGAAGCAAGTCTCATCTCTCTGTTCAGACTTAGAGGTATCTTTCTGAGAAGACCACCACAATAAAGCAAAGCAGCACATCCTCTCCCTGCCCGAGGTCATTTGAGTAGTCTTCCTCTGCATGGGCCCATACAGGATATCTTTAGTGCCACTAAGGATGGAACCGTGTAGTTAGATTTATCCAGCCTGGATGTCTAGCCACAACTGCAAATATTGTCATTAGACTTGCTTTCATCACCAAATTAAGGCAGAAAATGCTCAACATATTTAATTTCTACTTTGTTCAGTATCTGGACAACCAGTAAATACAGATCCTTTTGTGCCCCGCTATGGCACAGATGTGCTGCCTGGAAAGGCACTGAAGGGTCAGTATGTGATCTTCGCACACTGTGCAAAGAAGCAAACAGAGTTCAACAGTCACTGAGATAAAAAAAAATATGAGAGTAAAATTCTGTTTAATTTGGAAAACATGCACTACAGCAGAAGGTTCTGCCTCAGCTCAGCACACTTCACTTTATAAGCCACACAAAGAAGCATCCTGCAAGAATCCACTTAACTGCAAAGAAAAATTCTGCTATCTGGAGTAATCTAAACTCATTGTTAGGATGAGCATGTGGATTCACGCAAAAAATGAGTAATGTTTATTCAGGAGGCTGTCTGAGAAACCTGAAAGAGGATTTTGTAGGGGTTGTGCCTGAATTGTGAAATAATGTAGACTTCCCAATCCCCCAAGATCTGGGAGGCAAGACACTATGCTCAGGAGGTAGGTTCAATCTGTTAGCAGTCCAGTTTTCTGCACCACAAGGCTGGAAGTTCTATTTCCTCTGAGCTAGAGGAGTTTGCATCCCTGCTGCACCCATTTGTCAAGTGAGGACGGTCATCCAAGTGGAACGGGGAAAAAGAGGGTTCAAGCACTGGTTGTGAACTTTGTTTGTGAAGACTAGTCTGTTGGACTAGAGGTGCATCTATCATCTTAATATCATGGAGGTGTGGACGCTGTGCTAACACAAAATAACTTAACACACATAATTTATCACCTTTTGTTATATATGTCAAGTCTAGTAGTCTGTCTGCTGAAAGGTTCTGCAATTCCTCTGAGTTATTAGAGTCTTCTGTCCTACTTTACCCAGAAGACGACATTTCTGCTGTCTACGTCAGGCTCCTGAACCTTCACTTATTACATATCACAAGTTCCAATATATTCCCAGTAAGACTCCCTGAGGGTCAGCAGAATATGCCAGAGGGCTGGTGGAGATTATGAACATCTATTTTAAAACCTCTGTTCTCTGTAGCTCCCTGTCACAGGAACAATAGGGTAGCAAAATTAGGAACAAGCACAGCCATTAACTAGGAGGGGACAAAGCCATAGCATGGATCACAGAACAAAAATAGCATTTTTATTGTCAATATTTTGCTTAACAGGGAGCCAATAAAGCAATTGCAAAATGCTAATAATACACTGAGATAACACTGCACATGTAAGCACCTTCAGAGCCATCCTCTGAATCATCTGAAAATGTTGCAAAAACCTTATCAGTCAGGTCATAAGGACAGAGGTGCAATAATCAATCACTGTAGCCACAAAACCAGCACATCTTTTCCACATTCTAACATGCAGAAGATCTATATCCCAGAATTGTCTGCTAGAGGTGCTGGACAGATGGATTACATTGTCAGAAAGACCAACATGAACTATGACCTTACATTTCACATCCAAAAGCAACTACGAGGAACCTAAGCGCTGACAAAATTCAAGGAGACTTGTGTCATGCCCGCCAGTCTGCAAGGCAGGACTTCTGATACAACACAAAGGTATTCTTGCAGAGTAAGCAAGTGTGTGAATTAACTGCACAGCAATCATTCCCAACAAGCCCTTTTCTGAAAGGATCTTTCCACTGGTAAATGCAAGACAACTTTCCTGCTTCTATGAGCTGAGAAACCAGCCTGAATTACTTCATGTTCACTGTGCAGAAAGAAGTTGATGCAGACTCTAAGGAATGGAGACAGGTAATACACCACCATACAGCACTTAGACCTGCCCAAACCTGCCATCATATTTAAATATTTCAGCTATAACTTGGATCAAACACTTATCAGGGCAGCATTTAGCTTCTGAATGTATTGGGATCACTAATCTTTCAGCTTCACGGGCAAAGTAATCTATTAAAATAATGAATTTTGAAAACATTTAAGAAAGTAACAGTGAGCATTTTCATAATTAGGTCATGAGATGTGGGTTAAGAGCAAAGCTCTCAAAAACATTTCAAATCCCCAGGAGATGCTAAACTTGGCTAACAGTGCCAAAGATGACTCCTCCTGTGGAAAGACAGTGTGGTTCACGCAGGGCTTCTTCCAACAAGCCTCCAACCAATTCTGAATCACCACAAGCAGAACAACAGCAAGGATACTCAGCCTTGGCAACAAGATGCTCATTTCTGCAACCTCCAACCCACACACATCAATAAATGTAAGCCAGTAAGAGAAGCAATGCTCTCAAAGCTCCCAGCAGCACCTTTACCCCCACGACAGCAGTCAAGCTCAGTGTGCTGCTGAGTATAAGCCAGACCCATCTCCTGGTACTGACAGCACCATCTCTGCAGCAGTAACCCATCCTTCATCTGTGCTTACCAGGCTGTGCAGTCTGAGCCACTTTGCCAGGTACTCTGCATTTATTGTCTAAAAAACATATATCCAGAGCCAGATAGCTGGGCAGGTGTGCATTCCATACCACTCGTTATGTGTCTGGTAACTGCCCTTCCCCACTATAGCAGAATGATCTTACCAAGGCTCTTCCTGCATGATTTTCAGGACAGCAGCACTTCACAAGTCAGTGGACCAATGCACTACAAAGAACACAGAGGAGTGAGAAGCCTGAAAGCCCAGCTGGGTGCCCAAGGCTGATAAGACAATCTGATTTAACCACGCAAATACCAGCAGCCAAGTAGAGCATGTCTTGGAATTGGGAACATCAAACCAGACATGTCACAACAAAGAGTGCTTTTCTAACAGCACCTGAAGTTCCTTCAACAGATGCACATTAGGTGAGCAAATTAATTAATCCCCAAGGAAAAAAAAAAGAAAAGAAAAAGAAAAAAGAAAAAAGAAAAAAGAAAAAAGAAAAAAGAAAAAAGAAAAAAAAAAAACCACAAACCAAAACAGGATCTCGGTTACTGAGATAAAGCCATTCAAAATCCACTCATGTCTTTTGTGATTATAATCAGGCCAAAAAATCACTAAGCGGAATAGTCCACTCAGAGATGGCTGGAAGATACATGTTGGTTCAAGCACATCCCTCAGTATTATTCCAACTGCATCCTCTTTCCAGCTAATGGTGTCTGTGCCAACTGAGAGTCAGGCAGTTGTCCATTACACAGGGTCTCAGAGAGCACCATATGCTAAAGCAAATCCAAAGTAAGCAGAAAAAACCAATTCGTTTCCTCAAAACGACACACAAGCAAGAGAATGCAATAAAGATGCCAGCTAATGGAAATAATCTCTCAAAATAAGTGACATCTGTAAAGGCTGTCACTTCCTTTATATAAGCCACAGTTCTTAAAGATATTCCACCCATATGGCTCTCCAATTCTCAATGTGGAGTCCATCACTATGGGGACTGAGAGATGAAGAGAATCATGTTGCTCCACACTTCATATCCAAGTTTATGAGGGAGAGGGGAAGGAACCGCAAGTGGGAAGAAAAATGACCGTGCTGGGTACAGTCACTGTTGCTTCATTTGATGGCAAATGTGAAGATCCCCCTTTCATCAATGCCAAGCTTGTGTTGCACTGTCAGAGTTCCACAGTGACAAAAGCCTGAAAAAAACCACCTCAGCCTATATAAATAATTATTTAAAGTGAAAAGTGACCAAATTGTGTAGAATACTTCAATATTCATGGACATATTACAAGCAACATACCTGACTGAATGACACATGAAAGAATATTCCAAGAAAAATGATGCAGAGCTCTAACATAGAAAGAGATGGAAGAGATTTTGAAGATCATTAAGAAAAAGCACCCTGTGGAACATTATTTCGTATAAATAGCTGCCTTTGCAACATGGACCAGATCTCATATTCATGCAGCCACTCTGCCCGTTTTTGCCAGACAAAACCACATGGGGATTTTTTAATAGTATACATCAGAAATCAGGAGATATACTCCTGCAGTAATAATGGGAGTCCAGGTGTTAAAGAAAACCATAAGATCTCCTCCCTTCTAGCACACTTTCTAATCACAGTAATATGCCTAGACTAGAGTTTTACCATGTGTGAGCTATGACAACTTTTTCCTCCACGTGTTTGAACAGTAATGATGGGACTTAACAATAATAAAAAAAGAGTCAGGTGTATTGTCTTTATTATAAGAGTATAAGGTGTTTGAAACAGAAAGAAATATCTGTTCTCTTGTACAAAGAGGAATGTAAAAACGTAGCCTCTGCATGTCTGATCTAAGCATCAAAGACTAAATGCCTAGAAGTAGAATAATACGAACATTTGAGAAATGCTATAAGTGAGAACATAAATTCCATCCTAGCATTTGATTTAGTGATAATCCTCCAAAACCAGTTCTGCATCTGATAAATACAGGTTTAAGATCCAGTTGTTGACACATGGTAAGGAAATGAAACACATTCTCCCTATATGAAGTTCACATTTTTCTGGGTGAAACAAAGCACAGTTGTACCTCGTGTCTCTAAGGCAGCTTTTAAAGCAATAAGGAGAACTGAAAGGCATCTACATGCAGCAGTTTTATCTGACGTGCTAAAAGGATCTCAGTTAAATAGCCTGACTGTCACATCCACTCTTAAGCCTTTGAAAAATAAGGAAATCCAATTTAAGATTTAAGCAACAAACCCAAGACACACAGTTCCTTGGCATTACAACTCTGCTTCACATATCTCACTTCAGAGGTAGGTCAGTTTCTCACTGCATCTCTTCAGCTCAAGCAAAATAAAAAGAGCTTTAACAGAAATGAGTGAAGGTAGGAAGTTTGGTTCACTAGAACATCACCGTTCATTATTAATAACAACCACAATAATAATACACGCTCCTTTAAGAAATTCTCCACTTTTGAAGAAGAAATAGAAACATTAACAGGTCTGGCCAGTGGCAATGAAGGGACCCAGCTCATATCCTTCTGGATAGAACCCATCATTTACGCATGTACCAGCCAACCAAGACTTTGTCCCTTAATTTTTAAAAGCACGTAATTCTAAATAATTATGTTGCTCAGTGGTCCTGAGTACTACTGAACTCATCAAATGCATCAAATGGGAAGCTAAATTTTATAATTTAAAACATGCATACACATAAAAAGGGAGAGGGAGGAAAAAAAAAGAGTTTTTCAAACAACATACAAAATTACATAGCAACAGTGTAAAAGCTTCTGAACAATTTCCTTTCCCTTGCCTCCAATGGAGGGTTTATTCCAGAGAGACAACCCTCAGCAGACAAAGCCTGCTTTTAAACATAGGAACACAGGAATTGCTATACTGGGTCAGATTAATAGTACATTTAGTTCAGTAACCTCTTATTTGACAGCAGCCAGAATCAGATGCTTTAGGGAAAGGATGAAGAAATCTCTAGGAGAGCAATTACAGAAAAAACTTTCCCATAAAATTTCTTTCCAGCTCACATCATCTACTGGATGGCTTATGCCCTGTAACAGGAGATTTTCTTCTCGTCTTTTTGTTTGTTTTTGCTAGCCTGAATAATACAAATACCACTAAATAATACCCCAAGCACTGTGGATATCTTCTCTATCTATAGCCCATATGTTTTTAATCCTCAAAATTGTTGGCCCTAGCAGAATTGAGAGTCACAGAGTTTCAACATCACCAGCTCGCTGTTTAAAATAATATTCTGCTCATAACTCATGTTTTCCCTGGGTAATCCTGTGTGGTGATAGCACCCAGTATACCACAGTAAAAGAAAAGTTAAGTGGATTTAACTCACCTTCTTCAAGATTCCCTTCTGGTCTGCTCTTCTCAACACAGTTTACTGCAGTGACTTTTAAGAAAGCAGCCTGGAGAAGGCAGAAATGCCTCCAAAATTCCTTCCCCCATAGCAAATGTTTCAGGTTTCCTTCAGAACAAATATTAGTTCCTTTGTCAAATTTACTTGTTCATCTTAATTGCTAGTATACACTTCTTCAAATGTCACCCTTCCAGTTAACAACTTCCTTAGATTTCAGGACAAACACTTTTCAGGGCAGGAAAAAAAATTGATTCTTGAATAAGTCAAGAGTAGCAAGTCATTTTTCTAATTAAGGAATTGACTTTCTACTAAGATTGTACTAGAATTATCTGTATAGTCACTTCCATGTTAAAACCCTAGGTAAATATTAGTAAAGAAACAATTACATCAATTAATAATAGCAGCTGACAGCTAAACACTACCAAGAGGGCTCCATTCTCTCCTGAGGCAAACACAATGCCAGATTCCAAATGAAGGCAGAAGGGGAATAATACGGACCCAAGCTGTCCAAAACCTGTATTTGCATCTGCAAGTAAACACTTGAACTCTGTAAACACCAAGCCATTACCAGTCTGCTCGCCATGCTCTCAACCAGGCCACAGCAAACAGCTAATGGGAAAGCTCCAGGCAAGCAGGGATACTCTGCCTCTCTGGCAGCGTGCCCCATCCATTGACCTCTGGTTGGCTTTAGGGTCACTTGGGATTCATCCACGCTGGCTGAAGACTGTCGGCTGCCTCCAGGATTTCTGGAGAAGGTTGAGCATTTGCAATTTTTCCTAATATATTCATGTTGTCCATGTCCATACGTCTTCATCTGCAAGTCAGCTCAAGCATGGAAACGACTAGAGCATGAGCAAGTATTAGACTAAATTATTTCAGCAATCACATTACTTTCGGTAGGCTGCCTTTTGCCAAACCAAAGCATCTGCAGCTCAGAAATGTAACTTCTAAATTTAAAAACTTTGCAAAAAAGTGAACCAGTTCACACAGATCTGGACGGCGACAATCCTCCAAAAGTTATTGCTGTGGATAACACCAGCATAAGCAAATCAGCCCTCTGAAATCACTTCAGGCAGAATACCTGAACAAGGAAAGCCTACATGGGGTCATTTTTCTTAATTTTCATTTTTGAACAACTTTTTAAACATTCATTTAAATAAAAATGAAAATAAACAAACATTCATAAGCAAAAATTCACACACAGTGTGAGTATCATACATCAAGGCTTCCCAGTCTCATTTAAAATTACATTCTCCCATTCAATTCCACCTGTCTCTAGTCAAAGGACACAGCAGAAATGCCAAGAGTCTGGTCACAGTTTGAGGAATTGAAAGAGGAATTGAATGCACAGAAACAGCCACTGATGGAGAGCTGGGAAGTCTCCCACTTGTATCTCCCTCATCTCTTACTGCAGGCCTTCCGAACAAATTCAGTGAAAGGAAGCCATCACATAGGCAGATAAAAAAGGAAACCAGGTTTATATCCAGGGGCCAGCTCATACTCTCAGGTGATCTGCCCCTCACAATTCCTCATGGGTATAAAAAGCAAATACCATCACCCATCAGACAGAACAGGGAAACAGTGCTCCTGATCCCACCACAGCTGCTCAAAGTGTCTTATGTACAAAGCAAGATGGAATAAAATGGACGCATTCAGGATTTTACGACTCTCACTATAATGCTTTTCTTTATTATTCACAGGATTTAGGAGAAGCTTACCCCACCATCAAGGAGAGTCAGAGGCTCAAAATAACAGAGTTGCACTAGCTTCAAAGTGAAAAAAAGAAACTATAAATCAACCAGCTTAACTGGTATGTCTCTAAAAGGGAGAACGTGTAAGAAGAAAGCTCAAAAATATTAGAAACCACTTCTGAGCACTGTCAAGCTGACTGAAATCTTAAGAGTTTGGGGGGAAAAAAAAGGAAAGTGTTGTGACAAGTAATCTAAACAAATGTTAAAAGTGAAGTTTGACAAAGATGAAATATCTGCCAAACACCCAAAACATAAATGAAACTGCCATTCAGCCAGGGCCAAATAAAACAAGATGCAGCCAGGCACTTTCTGACAGAACAGTAAGGGCATTGTTAGGTCTTCTTATAGACCTCCTTTCTTCATGCAAAAAAAAAACAAACCAGGAGGGTAAAAAAAAAGGCACACCACTATGTGGCAAAGTGTGCCTCCACTTCAGTGCACACCTCAGGCTCTCTGTTTATCTGTGAAAGAATGGGGGGGTTCTCCATGCTTTCTGCTGAGCACTGGGGTGCTGCAACTGCTGGAGGTTTCCAAGGACCAGAGCAGGAGGAGATGTTGAAAGATGACAGGGAAAGTCCAGCAGGAGGAAGGAGAGAGTTTGGGGGAGCGGTAAGCTCATCTGAAACATTTAGCAAGATTTTACACCTATTTGGTTTCAAAGGCTAATTAGCATTTTGAATAAAGGGCCTCTTCACTAAACAAGTAAACACCTCATCCTTCCAGGGACTGCCAAAAATCAAAGTTACCAAATGAACATATACAAGGTCTTTAAACTTCTAATGAACAATAAAACTATTTTCCCCATAAATTTCCAAATAAAGAAGCATAATACAGCACAGAGAGTACAATGCCAAAAAAAACCCAACCCAGAAAAACCCAGCTCATAAACTCTGCAGGTTTTCTGAACAGTATTTTGATCTTTCCAGAAAGGAACAGTAAAAGCAGCTTATTCCCCACTACAAGCTTCATTTTAGGATCAAAAGGATAGCGAAGTACATACATTTAATTAGCAGGGAGAATACAAAAGCCCATTAATGGAAAAATGGAAAACAAAACACAATCTGGAAACAAAAATACACTATAAATGTTACAGACAGACACTGGTGTGTGTTCCTCTGTTCATGGCAACAGTTCAGGAAGAGTAACTTCTGAAAGCAGCATGCTGACTTCCAACTCACAGCTTTTCAGGATATTCACCCTTCTGTGACTGCTTAACATGATCTCCTCTATTTATAGTGACTTTTTTTGCAACTGTTATCGTACGGTTATTAAAATGAACAGGCAGAGTCACAGAAACACCGCAGCAACCAATGCCAGTGACTGAATAAAAGACACTACTTCAGCCCACGCTTTTGCTTGTAACTTGGGCAGCTTCGAGATTTTTGTTGGCAGCATCCTCTGTGCAGGTCAGGAGAGCCCAGGAGCAACGCTTCAAGTGTGTGCTGTGGCTGCCCCAGGGATGTAAGCCATAGTATGACCCCTACTTAAAGCAGCAGAGGTGTTAGCGCAGAGCACCCACTTCCACGTCTGGCCTCCTTGACCACCCAAACCAGTGGAGTCATAGGGTGGTGAGGGCTCACACCAACCCAGGGCTGCTCCTGGGAACAATAGCAATTGTGCCCTAGTTCAACTGCAGCCTTCAAGCAGCAGGGTCCCTAGGATACACTGGAGCCTCCCTGCCCTAAAGCACCCACCCACCCAGAGGAGCTCTGCTGAGAAGCAGATCTCTCATGGCCACCTCCCGTGTGAGCAGCCCTGCAAACCCATTCCACCTCGCCACACTAACTACAGCTGAGATACAGCACCTAGACTTGCAAAATTTTCTCTGAGTGCACATACATACACAGCCATGCTGTTTTGTGAGAGGGTTTATGTCCTCAGACACAAAGAATTCATCACTTTAGCCTTGGCCTGCATTATAGCTATTCCCTCACAAGTGTCCCATGTGTTTCTATATAGGCTGGTTGTAGTTGCCATACATTTTAATTAATTCTACACATAAGAACTGCATTTTATACAAATGCATTTTTGCGGCTTCCAGTTCAGAACAGCCTTTAGTCAGACTTTAGAAGCTCAGCTCTGTCCTATTATAAATACAGGCCATAATAAATTGAGGAAAGCCGAAGTGTTTCCTGCTTTGTTTGCAGGATGGAAACCCTTTTAACGTTTCATTATGATAAAGATGATTATGGGCAAACAACAGTATTTATTTTTAAATTTATTCGTTGATTTAAGCTTTATTTTAAACCTGCTAGCAAAAAAAAAAAAAAACAGAAAAAACAACTTTGACTTCATTAATTACAAAATTAACCTTTAAAACCATCATATGTCATCTATCACTAGTTTTACTACTTCTAAAACATGAATGCATTGGGGGTGCCAGGGTCTGGAGTCTCAGACAGGAGGGGATGGCCACTGCCGATCCATGGAGTGAGCATATGCTCCTGCTGCTGCCAACCCATTCTGGCCCCAAGCAGCTGGTATGAAGCTGATATGAGCCAAGGTTGTAAACACCAAGTGAAGTAATCCCTGCAACTGCATCTTCTAAAAGCCCAAGAAAGGAATCCTAAGAAAAACTGAAATTAAAAAATTGTATATACGCTTTCCAACCTTAAGTTTTCCACACCTCCAGACCAGTTCTTATCAGAGGGCTACCTGTATTCTGCTTGCATCTAACAGCCTCCATGATTCAAGGGACAGAAATCCCAGCTGCACACTATGCAATTCTTCATGCAGCTCCTTTCTTACCCTTGTAGCCAGAAAATGCTAAGAGAGGTTCACACAGGGCTGGAAGCAAGCCTCACTAGGCACTGAGGCATCATCCAGAGTGAGCAACCTGGGCGCAGGGAGACCATCACAGCTCATGGGGTCAGTCAGATGGAAACTCAGAAAGCCAGAAATGGGAAGGTCACAAACCACGACTCTTCCAGAAAAGAACATTTCAGAAGCACCAGGAAACAACTCTAGGGTTTTTTTCAGGGGTTAGTGAGGAAGGAGATAAGTATACCGCATAAGGGGTCCCCAAGGCTGCATCTCACCTCAATGGGACTTAAAAAGAAACACAGGCAAACCAACAAACTTCAAGGCTTACTATTCCCAT
The DNA here is from genome assembly GCF_000738735.6 of Corvus cornix cornix. Classification (NCBI taxonomy): domain Eukaryota; kingdom Metazoa; phylum Chordata; class Aves; order Passeriformes; family Corvidae; genus Corvus; species Corvus cornix. The sequence continues at coordinate 40,538,419 of NC_046333.1, forward strand.
TAGGATTTAAGGGCTTCCTGAGGGTGGTATTCCCACCAGGGTTAGGCAAACATATGCCTCTTAGTATCTTAAAGCTGGAACTGGATTGCATCCATCTCAGAGAAGAAGCAGCTCAAAGGTCCACATAAAAAGGTGCAAGCTTACCTTTTTTGTTCGGCAATCTCAGTTTATTGCTTATAGTCTACATGGGAAAAATAAATCCAGAGACCATATTGCCTGCTTTGTATTTTAATTAAGTAAGTGCCTGGAAATAAGTTATAGGTTTTTTTCCACTGCTTTCTCTTGCTAGCTGCCCAAACACAGGCTTTTCCATAACCTTGTCATGGATCAAGTTATTAATAAAATACAAACAAAAACCATACTGGCACGTAAGTTAATTAAAATGTCTCTACCAATTTCACCTTTACTTCTCTTCTCAGAAATGAATACTCCCTCCTTTGACACAACCCCCCGTATTCTGTAATCCCAATGTCTCTCCAGCTATCTGTGGTTATTTTGCCATTACAGCATATGGTGTTTCAGAGAGGCTTTGACAGTGCCATTTCCTTACCCGCTCCCAAAGACGCACAGACTGAATTCCATTCATTGTGGGAAATTTGTTCATGTCCAATTTACCCAATGCTCTCTGCAACAATTTTGTGTTATGAATGGCTATTGTTAGCCTGCTCATGTTCACTCCACAAAAAACGGGGTTTGGGGGGGTTTGGTTTTTTTACTGGTTGGTTTTCGTGGCTTTTTTTTCAATAGTCTGCCAAAGAAAAATACTGGGAGGGGACACAGCTGGGACAGCCAGCCTGCACTGACCAAAGGGATACTCCAGACCACATTATGTTGTGCTTGGCAATGAATGCTCAAGGAATAGAGGAGAAAGGGGCAATGTTCATGGTCATGGTGTTTGTCTTCCCAAGCAACTGCCATGTGTGCTGAGGCCATGCTTCCCAGGAAGCAGCTGGATGCCTGCCTGCTGATTTGAAGTAGTGAATGAATTACTCTTTTTTGCTTTGCTTCCTTGTACAGCTCTTGCTGTCATGATTAAAATGTCATTATCTTGAGCCACAAATCTTCTCACCTTCCTTCTATTTTCTCTCCATCTCATGGGAGAGTGCAGGAGTGAGCAACCGTGTGGGTAACTGGCGGTTAGCCAAGGCTAACCCAACACAAGGCTACAACTGCCAATAATTTTCTTCTTGACCTCCTTCTTCATCTCTAGTTATCTTCTGTTTAATTAATCTAATTAACCCATATTAATTTAGCAGATCAAAGAAAATCTTGACATAACAGCTGACTCAGTTAGCATCACTGCATGCTTGGAATCACAACAGATTTATACAAAGTCACTGCCTGAAGTTGGATGTCCTCCTTAGGCCACCCTCACTCTCTCTAATCCACAAAATAAATGTAATGTTTTAATTTCTAAGAATTATTTCAGGCAATCCTTAGGACATGACAACAGAAAGAATATCAGAACTGCAAGACCCCAACTGATCCAGGTGGTAGTAACTCAATCAAGCTGTGTTGGATATGTGTGATGGATGGGGAGGGCACTGGCAGATCCCAGATGAATGACCCTGAAAAGCTGTGAAGTTGCTCATATCTTTGTCAAATGAGCATAAAGACATTAATGAACCAAAATGACTTACTCAGGCACTTCAGAGTTGTACATAACCACATAGGGCACAGGGGAGTGGCAGCTGGATTGTATCTTCAGATCTGACAGTGATTCGCTAGTGACTTCAGGAAAGTCATTTGAACTCCATCTGACTCAATTTTTCCATTTGTGAAATGGAAATCAACATGCACTTCCATTTGAAGATAAGTGAAATACTCAAGGCTGGCAACATCATTAACTCTAAGTAACTAATAGCTATTAGTACCTGGTGTACGCGATTGCCCCTCTAAGCGGGTTTCCTGGGGGTATGGGGGAGCATGACTTACAGCTCAGCACAGATAACAACTTCATTTCAATAGCCATTCTGAAAAGGGCAATGAACACGCTCCTAAATGAATTCCACACCCCAAATCAATTCAGTGCCTAAGAATAAAAAAAGTATCCACTGGAAAATAAGACAACATATTCCAAGAAGGCTGTTTTATCTATCTGATATGTTTCCTGCATCTTGTGGTGATTTACCGTAATAGGCAATAACTAGTGTACATTATATCTAGTTTTTAATAACCACACTTCCATTATATTTCATTTCCCAAAGGGACTATTTGTGTTTTTTCATATCTTTTAACTGTAAAACTGTAAACTGCTGTAATCAAGTATTGCTTTCCCTTGTATTCTGGACATCCTCAGTTGATTATAATCACTGCCTGCTGAACTTACCTTCAAAATGTTAATCAGGAATTGAAATAAAAATTGGTATTATTACATTATGTACTGCCCCATTTATTCACTCTTCTCTTCTTAACACAGGACACACAGAATACAAAGAACTATAAAACAGAAAAGAGAAAAAAAAAACAAACAGAAAAGTAAAAAAATAAAAACAAAACAAACAAAAAAGTATGAAAAAGGCAGGGGAAAATAAAAAGAAAGAAAACTAAACAAAAAAACCTCAAACAAAAACAAAAAACCAAACAAACAAAACAACAAAACAAAATCAAAACACCAAACCTCCAAAAACTGGCTTTGCAGAAGAGAATTAGAGAAGACAGTTAAAAAAAGTGAAAGCCCATGCTGTTGAACCTGGTGTCTGTAAAAGAGATGTAGGCTGACAAACTATGTTTTGAGGTACTTGTACAACATCAACTGTAACTCTGGATAAAATACACAAAAAACTCATTTTAAAGTACATTTAAAAAGAGCACATCTGTATATGGTACACTACTTTTTTGGGAATTAGTGACTTGGTCCCACAAGCACCTACCAAAGACTGCATGAGGGGAATGCATTTTAGAAGGTGTCAACAAAAACAAGCATGTAAGTGTGTAAATCAAGTTGTAAAGTCAGCTGCATTTTCCAAAATGAATCCAAATTTAGGGGAACTGATATGTTCAGACAGATGCCATGACTGAAAGGGTGACTGGATACTACCACAGTGACATTTTCAGCAGCCTCATACACAACATTTCAGATTTCGAGGTTTCCAGCACCATAACAATGGCCTGCCGGGAAGATCTAAGATTCTTGGTTTAACTTACACCCAGTACAAAGGATGCATGCATGCACACACGCACACACACACACACACAGTGGTTTAGTTTTCTCTGCTCTAACACAGAAAGCTAATACTACAAACCAACAAAAAAAACCTCCAGTGGGGTCCATTACTTTATCTTGACCAGTACAACCTAAAGGCTGGCTATAATTGAATCCAGAAGAGTAAGACACAACCATGGCCTTCTTGAAAGTAAAGCTCTCCTGAGGAAAGAGTTTTAGTGGAACACATAGAACTTTTAACTGGACACTGTCACTGTCACCATTGTTACCAGAAGTAACAAACATTTCTTAGCTTCCTTCAGAAGAAGAAAGGGATCAGCATTTGCAAGAAAGATTTGGGAAAACTGTACAAAAGCAAAGTTGGACAGATACATTCAGCCAGCCGGAAAATAAAATCAATGAGCTAAAAGCATTATTAATTGAGACAAGTGAATATGGACAGAGTCAAAGCTACTGACAGAGAAGAGGAGATAAAGCAGACAAACCATTATCACCAAAAGTAAATAACATTGAATCAACCAGATATGATCAAAGGAGCATGTTTATAAGTACTGGTGATATTACTTCTGAATTTGATTTATTTTATCTTAAGTCACAGTATATATCACTTAAGCAAGCCAGTTCCTTCCAGGTATCTTGCTAATATCCCTTAACAGAAACAAGACTGGATGCCCAGACAGTAACAGATTAAATGAAAAGGCAAAAAAAAACCCCTAACTAGATAGAAAGGAATTATAAACTCAGTACAGCTAACAAATCTCCTATGTACAGAAAAGCAAGAAGCCACTATCATCATACAGTCTGGCCAATCACAAACACAGGGCATGTATTTTCCCCCACAACCTGGATTAGCATAATTCCTTATTTATATAAAAGGAAAGACTTCAAATGGTGGCATGCCCCTCACTTCTCCCATTAAACTCTCTTCCCTTGTCCTCTCCCATTCATGGTTACAGTGTGCATACTGAAGGAACAGCTGTAGAACTGATGCCCATGGAGCAGGGACCAGCCCCCAGGAAGTGCCTGCCTGTGTAGCAGCACTGACTTTCTCCTGGTCTGATGTGTCCAACATACCTGGTTTAGATCCCTGCTTCAAAAAGAGAGGTCTGTATGAAAATTTTATCTAATGGAAACAACAATATCCATGATGTGGTAGGTAGTATCCTTCACTTTAAGTAAGTATCAATCCAGACACCTATCAGAGAGGACTATGGTTCTGATTTCAGGATAACATGAGTTCACAACAGCTGTTGAGGATTTATACTCAATACTACTCATCATCTGCAAATGGGTATCATACCCCAGGCTTTAGCCAAATTTCTCCAATAAGAGAAATAAGAGTCTCCAAAGTCCCTCTGCAGTTGCAACTCCATCTCCTACTTGCACCTGTGTTTCCATCCCGGGCCGAAGAGTGCTTTGATAACTATGCAGAGCATATACAAATGGGATAAGGAGACTCCACATCACAAGTACAGCTATACACACCAAGTGTTCTTCAGGCACAAACAAGAAAATGCAGAGAAGCATACTAAATGCACTTTAAATTGCAACTGATTTGATCACAGCTGAGTCCAGCTTGGCCTTTACGGACTGCACCCACAGTCAATCCATGTTCAGTAGCTGTCATGGAAAAACTAACATATCTCAAGCAGGCAGAATACATTCTCATCTGGCCTGTGTCAGTTAATACCCAACACTCCCAAACTGCACACTTGCATAAGACTCCTGGGTTACCACTGTATTATAAAGTCAGTTGTGACACTTTTGTCAAGCCTGACCAAAACTGACTGAAAGAAGTTCATTCACTGTCATCTTCATAGTTCTGAATAACCTACAAGACCAGTGGAAGTGTGCTCCCCACCTGGGAGGCAGATGCGCTCTACTGTAACACAATCATTAGTTTTTTATTTCCTTGATTATAGATCCTAAAATCCTAAATACAGAAAAGAATAATTTAGAACTCCCCATGAAGTACCCTATAGAAGCAAAAGCACTATTAATAAGGTATTTATTGGATATGGTTAATTATCACATTTTATTTTTACTACTCAATAATGTTTTCATGGAAATAAGAAAGGATACATATTCCTGTCAGACTTGAAATGATTTGTAAAAATGTACAATATTCCTCTAACATTTTTGCAAGTCTGAGACTATAACTGGCGAACTATCTGCCCTGGCTTTGTGGCTTTCCTAACCAAAAAAGACCATTAACAAATGAGTGCCGCGAACTTGGTAACTATGCTGTGTTTCTTGTCATGCTGGGATTAGTAATAGCAGTGCTATCAAATATTACTGTGCAATAAAACCTGTGGTTTGCATTTAGATTACATTTGATTTCTTCATGTGGAAAATGCACGCTCTAATTTTCCTCTTACAGTAAAATTGATAATACATAGAATACAACATCACAGCAGATGACACAGTCTACAAGGTAGGCATGACTTGTTTTATAGTCATAAAGCTTGTACTTCTGGCTGTGATTTTATGAGCCAGGCATACAAAAAAAAGAGCACAAGAAAGATATTTATAAATAAAGGCATACAACAGTAAATAGGAAAGGAGACCAAGTTACAGAACAGATTGAACTGGATATAATCAGAATCAAACAGCTTTCACAAAAACTGCAAACTTAGCACTTGGATACCTCACCAGTCAGTAATGTAGGTACAGCAGCCTCTTATAACAAAAGAAAGCAATTCTAGGCAGTAAGAAAAGCAATGTAAATAGGACAGGCAGCATCCTCAATAGGCAAAAAAAAATTCTTTGAATATATTCTTTTAAAGCTCACAATATCATAAATTAGCCCCTCACCTCCCCACAGCTCCCACAAAGAAATCATCTACCACTATTTTCTTTGTAATAAGTAATCTTGCAAAGTATTAATTTCAGTAGTATCTTTCACAATATATTTCAGAGAAGCTTCTACAAGCATCTAGGAACTTATTAGATAAAAAAAGGGGAGGTGTACACCGCACACTGTCTCCATGGGGACACTGCACATGGCAGAAGCTGTGAACAGAGCACTTCCATGACAGAAAGGCAATGGGGAAGAATTATACAATAACGAACAGAGAGCTCATTAGCATGTAAAAGCCATACCCCTATATATACTGCCATATTTTTGTACGTCATCGCATTAACAAATTGCTGTTTATTAGCCATGATTTACTGAGTTGAGCACAACAGAACTGGGCACTAGCTGAGGCAAAGCAGCTGGATGCAAAACTAATGCAAACAGCTAAGAGAAGAGCGATGTCTTAACTGCTTCTCCGCATAGCTTGATCCACCAGCCAACAGATGAACTGATTACACACTGTAGCAAAAATTTCACCTTTTGCTACACTGAAATAATTCCTGAATAAATACAAAACATGGTAAAGCTTGACAAACTGAAATATGATTCCTCACCTCCACCAAAGATGGTGCTGTCAGTATTTAAAGAAATTATCTCTTTACAATGCATTAGTGTTCTTGTATTCAGGCCAATCACGAACTGCAAACGTATCCATCTTTAAATGTTTACATCCACTTCAAAGTACACATTTTTCTTACTACTACCACCATGTTCTCACCACATTACCTTACTCTCTGAACGAACTCACTCTCTCCACTGCAGTCTTTCTGTGGATGCACACCTCAATCCAAAGAAACAAAATCCAGACAGCACAAAGCCAATGATAATGCCGTGCTCAAAGCTCAGGAATTCAGTAGAAGCATAAATTCCCACCAGAGACCATCACCAGTCAGTCTCCCCACAATGCTCAAGCCCAGACTTGCATCCACTTGCTTGCTTGGGCTTTGCATCTGGCTTAAGAACTGCCAGTACCAGGAGAAAGACACTTTAACTACATGTTATAAACAACATGCATTAGTGGCTTATGGACTGTTATACTTCTTTGCGTTTTCCTTTTCACACTAAAGGGATTTTGCTCAGGGAGAAAAGAAAAAGAGGAATCAAAGCTCTGGAGTTGTTTTTTTCTTGGAAGAACCAAAAACCCCACAAACATACAGAAAAAACTTGTGTGAAATGCAGCAGTTCCTGGAGACGGCAGCAGATTAAGCTTCTTTACTGTTTCAGGATACTTCTGAGCCCCTAAATTTCAAGTTCATATTAACCAAAATTAAAACTCACTGCAGATTATCAAGTTTCATGTATTTTTTCACTACCCTTATGCAAAATTTACTTTGGCACAGTACAGCAGTGCATTATTAATCAGCATAGGTTTGTTTGAAAAAGCAGGGTCTATTTATTCAGAGGTAGGACTGACTCCAAATCCAGGCTTTCTTTTCCACATGGAATGCGAGTGTATCAGATTTGGTATTTGATTTTTCAGCTCAGCTGTGAGGGACGAGCTGAACTTTGGAAAAAAACAGAGGTACAGTCTACGTGGTAACAGAAAAAGAAACCCCAGTATTTTACTTTTTTTTTTGTGGTGGTTTCAGGTATCAAAGTGAAAATGTCAAATGTCTCTCACCACACCCATTACAGCAAAATCTCAGACCAGTTGAAGACAATGACGCTTTGCTATTGGCATTAAATGAATCCGGTCTCACCCACCCATGACCAAAAAAGACACAGCGTCATTTCAAAATCACAGTCACTTTCCTATCGACTTTTTGCAGCGTTTTCAGATTTATGCATCCTCTTTTTATTCTCATATTGCAGTCAATTAGCAGCTATAACTAAGCAGATCTGTGCAGTTTTAGCATGAATTCTTTAAAATCATTGATCTTTACAAGCTACTTTGATGAAAAGAGAGAATATTTACCAGCAACTATTAAGCATGAAGTTTGAGGAAACAGAAGAAGCTTGTAGGAGGATTTGCTAATGTAGTTTATTGCTGTTACTTTTCATATCTGAAAAGATACTGCCTCTGAAGTCTCTGACGAAAACGCAAATAGATATTCTTGGGAGACAGTACAAGCCAAATGCAAGTTACAAAATCAGACAACTTGGTCTTAAGGATTTCATCACATAAATCCACTGATATCTCAACAGTGCCACACTAATATACATTTAAAATCAGAATCTAAGTGTCCGGTGCTGCGGGAAAAAGAGATGATGGAGACACACAAGGATTTTCACAATAGAAGTCTTCCCCATAAATGTGTGCAGGAAACCTAGAGATGAAATCCCCCACAAGAAGACACAATACTATCTACCAGGCAGTGATAATCTCTCAGTGGTCACAACAGACATGTTGTTGAAACAACTAGATGGAAAAAAAAGGGCATCCATGCTTGAGTGATTCTGCAGAGCAATATGCCTACACCTAACACAACGGAAAACCTATTCAAGAATACCTAATCCTGTGAAACTACGACTGCAGAATGCTGTTAGAAGCAGAGAAAACTGAAAATCCTCTGAATTAAGTGTTCACTGAGCAAGTTAAAGCTTTAGGTAGGTATCTCTCAACTCATCCACCCACATACCTGAGGGTGGCATCCATGTGATAAATTGCATTTACCATGCACCTGCACTCTACCTACTAATCCATCCTCTCCTTGGCTACTTCTAGCATTACAAATCTCCAAGGTCCTTTGAACAACTGCCTTCTGCAAGGAAGAATTGCTCCTTCAAAGTGTATTGTCAAGAAGCCAGGAAAGATTTAGGTTCAAGTATACTGCTGTTCAACATGGATAGAAATAGGATCTTTAAATTCTTAGGAAACTAGGTTTCTCTGGGTTTTCAGGATTATTACTATTTCTAGGAGACAGAAATACACAATTTCTAAAAGGAAAACTCATAGTTCAGTCACAAAGCAGTAAGCAGCTTGGAGATGCATATCCACAGCTGGGGAGGGGTCAGGTGGTGAAGCCCTCTAGATACTGACAGAGTGATAACATGCACAGCTACTCTTGGATCACCTAGAGGCAAAAACCATTATTCCTTTAGCCAGACCGACCCATCACACGCCTGCTCCCCTGAGAGCTAAGAGTCCATACAAGGCCAGCCATTGGCTGCATGGAAAACGTAGGCCTGCACAAGGGGAACAGACTCTTCCATCGTTGAACTTCAGGAAAACCTACAGTGTTCTGAAGGTGCAGATTAAAGGTGCAATAAATGCATTGGGGAAATGCTCAACTTTTCCTCAAAATACTGCAGCCACTCTCACGGCATGGCAACTTAGGGAGAAGCAAATACTCATTTTTGTCTCCAAACTGTGTGCTCTGTGGCAGCTTGAAGATGTGCCTGGAGGAGCACCAGAGGTCCCCAGAACCTCTATCCATGCCCACAGTACTCAGAGTGCACCTCCTTCAGCAGACAGGAAAAATCTCTGCCTCAAGAGGAGAGAAAGAAGGATGAAAGCGCGAAGGCCAGTTTATTATTATTTCAACTCTGGCTGGGCACCAGGACTGGACCCTGAAGAAATTATGCCAGGATATATGCTCAAAGTTAGCTTCCCTTGCAGTTCTGCACAAACAGAAATCAGCAGGAGTCCAGCATGTAGAATGGCTTCCGAATCGGGTCATTAATCTGTACAAGCAGAAAAACCTACCCAAAAAACACATTAGCAGCCACTGCACTCCAGGTTACAAGGCTGAACTATCATGCAAATTGATACACATCTTTTGCCTCCTCGAGCCACAGAGGAGGGCACAAGCAACATACAGGGGAGAGAGCACAGAAACCTATGGATGTGTGCTCCTGGTGAGGAGCAATGGAACAGGACAGATTTATTCAGTGATGATGACATGGTATTATTTTTTTCTGCAACAGCAATGCAAATTATTCAGAGATGGTCACATCCTCAAATGGCTTGGCTCTAGAAATACGTTTGTTGCCACAAAAATCTTGCCACCTTGAGTGAGCACACACAACCACAAGGGCAGAAGACAATTCAAGATTTTAAGTACACAGAGACACACAGATTAGTCACTAACATTTTCTTCCATCTACTTGTTTGATGATTTATCAATAAACTAAGCAATCTCCAGCTGCTGTCCAGTCAATAGCTGATTAGTTAGACGATTCCCTCCGAGTCCTTCAGGAGGACAGTCTTGAGGTCTTGCTTTCAAGGACAGACCAGTAGGTTTTTCATAGTTTTACAGGATGCTATTCCTTAATAACAATGCAAAAAAAGCAGAGTGAAGAGACCTTTCCATTTTGAAGCTACTGTAAAACGTAGAAGGGACTTTACTTTGGGCTCAAACCAGAAATTTTTTCTTTTTTCTTTTTTTTTTTTAAATACTGATAATATTGCAGGTGTGAAAAGATTTCACTCTTCTAGACAAAACCCAACACTCACTCTTTAATACAACTACAAACAGGACAGACCTAAGTGGGACAGGAAGGCATATCTCTTGGACACTGTTTCTAGCATAAAAATACCCACTATTTATATCAGCCCAGGAAAAAACCACATATGAGGCAAGCCATGAAATGAGAGCAGCCCTATGTTAATCATCTAAATTCACGACTATATAACCCACAAACAAGATCTAAGTTAACACTGGCTGGTAGCTCTTCAGGAGGCTACAGGAAACAACAGGGACTAAGGAGAAAAAAGGAAAAAAGGGCTGACTGAGCGATGCACCTGCTCCCTTGCTTCCCCTTCCCATTTTGCATAGAGAAATTTGCACAGTTACAACTCTTAAGTGCACATTAAACTTATGCCCTTTTACATTTACATGACTGTGAAGACATTATGGTGGGTGTAAAATACTGTACTACTATTTAGAAGCATTTCTGCACTACCAGCTGGTGTAAAAGAGCCCTTGTACGGTTAGGAATTTTTGTTTCCCTATGTATGATAAAAACACAATGGTAAGTCTTGTTCAGAAAGCATATTCAAGTAAAAAGAAAAACACCTACTAACTATTATATATATATTAAAAATATACCAATTACATAAGCTTATAAATACAAATACTTATAAATATATATGGATACATATATATAATTGATATGCATAGAGATATAAATAGTATACGTGTGTGTATATATATAAATATATATATATATATATATAAAAACCCTCTTGAGAACACAAACTGCCAAGTGCGTGTAATGGGATGACTCCTACTCTCACCAGAAGCCCAGAATCAATTCTTGAAGTAATAGTAGTATAAGTTCTGCTTCACACCAGTAAAGAGTCAGTAAACAAAAGTTTGAATTGTTTCAAGTGAGCCTGAAAGATGCTTATTCAACAGAGTTTGAATCTGTTGCAAACGGCTCATTTAATTCAACCTCAGAGGCATTTGCTCTCCACTTTTCAACCTCAGAAAGCAGTAACCTAGCTAAGGAGGTTAGATGCAGTATCACCAGTTCAGATGAAAAAGATGCCAATGAACAGCTGAGACTTAAATTTATACCCAGCACGGTTACACGGACATGAAAACGAACATTAGATGCAATCGGTTTCAGCCATATCATGTATTTTTGCCTGTTCTTAAAGAATTTCAGGATGAAAAATATTAAACAAAATCCTGAAATTAAAATCAACCAGGGAAAAATTAATCTAGCTGCCAAGAAGAACTGACTGAGGCTCCATGACAAGCACAGATACATATTCAAAATTAACTTTAAAAAAGCTTCTAAATTCAACTAAAGTGCTATAAAATGACAAATGTACATATTATACGAACCAATTATAAAACATTGCAGCAAGCACTAACTACATGCACAGATCTTATGAGCACCCTGGGAGCAGGACAGTGGACTAAATAACATCAAGCAATCTTGAAATCCACAGACATTACGTTTTCCCTTTATCAAAAGGGTGAGAGAAGTGTTCAGGGGGTTCTGACTTTTTGTTCTGAATGAGAGAGACTAAAACACGGCAGATACTTGAAGTATCTGTAGGTTTAGTCTAGATGCAGAATATTTACCAGAAAATTAAAACTACTGAAATCCTGCAATATCTGCTTTTATTAGAGACTCACCTATTTCCAGAAAGATGACAACCATTTACAAATCCGTTTCCGCAAGAAAATTATAAAAATCCTTTGGATGTGCAATGTTCGGTGTTCAATATTTGCCACCAGCAGACACTGTTGTTAAATAAAATGGGAAGCAGCCTTCAAAGCATCCAGACAGAAAAGCGAATCGTAGCCTTCCTGTAAATCCTGCAAAAATACATCTCGTTCACTTGTGTGGATCTCTTTATTGCAGTTGACATGGGCTTGCCCAGGGGACTAACTTGTTGTTCCATAAAGATCCTTAAATAGGCACTACTGATGAAACATTTAATCCAAGCCCTGGTATCAAATGGCTGCTATTGCCAGTGACAGTGATAGAAAAATCTATTTGCCAATTAAATAACTGCATGCAAAGCTATGACTGTTTATTATACCTTTTAACATAGTTCAGCTGGTTTGGATCATATCCAGTGAGCTTCATATTTTACAAAAACTGCATTCCGTATAACTCATAAGTAACATGCTTTAAGCCTTCATTTTTAAATACACCTTTTCACTCATGTTGTTATGAAGTGTTTACTTGGGCAAAGGAATACATTTTACACAGAAATGCCACTTATATCATTCAACTATACATATATATTCCGTTGGACCTCTCTCTGTTGATAATGAAATTATGATTTATGCTTAGAATATATGACCATATTTTAGATGTTGGGAAAAAAAGAGCACTTTAAAAACTCGCTGTGTTTACTTTAAATGCTAAGAATGTACAAAAGCTATTCATTTTTTGTAAAACTAAGAGAATGCATTTGATCCCATGAGTCTCATAAAACTCTGCATAAGCATAACAATAGGGAAAGCTAAGATGAATAGTTGAGATGAACACTTAAGCCTGGACTTCATTCCAGTTGGACTTCCACCATGCCAGGAAACAAGAAAACAAGTGAAGAGGCAGTAATTAAAAGGGATTTAAGATTAGCGGCAGCATTACACCCACGTGTGGAACACCACTAAAATAGGACACAGCACTAGCTTGACTAGGCTGCAATTTAATAAAGGGTGTAAGCTACAGCTCAGAGAAGTCATCTTTGCTGAGAGCAACTTAAGGATATGCTTAACTTGAAATAACCACAGCTTAACATGTGCTTTGTGTAAAGCATGAATATACATCTTTGGGACACAGACTGTATTTTCATTTCAACTTAGTATGAGAAAAAAGAAATTAAGTCATGATAATATATAAAGCAGTATTGAATAAAAATGGGACACAAATACTGGAAATGGCAAAACATGTATCTGAAATGAATCCCTTCCCATAAATAGGAAAAAAGACAGACTAAGGTGAGTTTTTATTTCTCTTAATCACAGGAAAGTTAGGGTTTTTGCCCTTGATCTTAAAAACTTACCAGATGTAAGTTAGCATCTTACTCCTATTCCCCAATGCCATAAATTTAGTTTAAACTAAGAAAAAAAATATACTTAGTGCTTCAGAATGAACACTGATTCTTCCACATTTTGTATTAAGACTTCATTTACTGCTTGCTATGCCATTTTAAACTTTGTAACTATTTTGTCAGGATAAGTTTTAGCTTTTACTGTACCAATGTCTGGAGAAAATGTTTCCATCTTACTTTATCAGATTATTGAAACAATGTATTATAATTTATGGAAAGCGCTATTTCCATTTTCACATTTAAGCCTTATTCAAGGAAATTATTTATTAATTTTAGTAACTCTTTTAAAGTACATAGGCTGAAATCGTTAGGAATTGGTAGGAAGATTCATTGAAGACTTCTGTGAGGTAAATAAACTGATTTAAGTGTGCTGCTCTACCACAGCTTCATGAGAACACAAACAGTAGCATTATCTTTGACTGCATTAAATTTAGCCTCTAAAGTAAAAAAAAAAACCCAACTGTTTGTCTAGTAAATAATGTTGTTATGTCATATTACGATATCTCTCTTCCTATAGTTTATGGCTATTTATATGGGGAAAAGTCCAGACTGTCAGTGTTAAAAAACTGCATTTGAGCCTCTTTACTTCCTTGATTTCTCCCTGCTGGGCAGAAATTTTTAATCACAAAAATACCTCCTGTAGCTCCATATCCAACTTGGTTATACTCAAACTCGAGCACAATTACTTTGTCGTACAAATACTTGCGGAGCAGTCACAACTGGAACCCATCAGGTTTGCATCTGAGCAGAACATTTTTGTGAAGGATACGAGAAGACAGCAGGACCTGCAGAAGCACTGAGACCCCAGTCCTGAAAACATGGGGGTTTGGGCTTCACAGTACTCAGGTGAGTGCCACCTCTGAGAGCTTGCAGGTGCTCTCAGGTGCTCCCTCACCTGCACTGGACCACAGCCAGAATGCGCAGCTGCAGGAAAGAAACTATTCCCAAAAAACTGTACATTCTAATTTCTTTTTAAATTTTAGGGGGTTCTTTTGGTAGTTCTGGAAGAGACATTTTTGTGACAAATATTCATCAAAGTCTTACCTGACATTTTAGAGTTTTTAGCGCATTTCTTTAGCCAGCTCAGCTCTGACACATTCAGCAAATGCTTTGGGCATTTCTTATCTGGTGCTTTCAAAGTTTCTCTCAGATCCACAGCAGCAATCATCGAAACTTTTATTTCATTTTCCTAGGATTCTGATCTCTAACATCTACAATTATAGTTATTTACTAGTGTAAAAAATATCTTTAAATGTGTCAAACTTATTTGAATAAATACACTTCAATGCATAAACTATTCCTTTTTTTTTTTTTTTTGATGTATCACAATGAATACATCAGCTTTAACATCTATTCTCCTGATCAGTCATTTTGAGGTGGTCCACTTTTGTTTTCCTGACTTTCACAAACATGCTTGCAGCCAGTAAGAGACTCTTCACTATGATTAATGGCCTCCCATTGGGTATACAGAGAATTTCCCAGCCTGGTTCCCTTGAGAATGCTCCACTACATGGATTTCTACGCAAAGCTAGATTAAAAGAGGAGGAGCAATAGCTATAGTCCACCTACCCCACAGCCATCAATTATATACAGTTATAAATCAAAGTTTTCAGCCAGAACAAAGCCTAGCGTGGCAAACAAACAAGGGCGTTCACAGCAAATTGTTTTGAAGCAGAATAAAACTCTTGATAGAAACAATGGGGCAAGCAAAGCCCCTGTCAATATCACTATAAAGTTCCGTTGATTTATTAAGAATTAGACACAGTGTATCCAATTACTGCTGAATTAACTTAAACAGAAAGCAGCAAGTGGAAAAATAAGCAAGGAGATGGATTTCTCTTTTGAAAGGAAAAAATTGCGCAATTCTATATCATAGTTAATTGAAGACAGTAACGTGAATCATAAAGTATCTGTACTTTAACTCCCTGTATTTGTGTTTCTTGGCTTTTGGTTTTAAGCTCTCTCTTTCATGAAACACTGGTATGTCTATCTCATCCATATTTCATCTCCGGTCTGTTTGTTTTCCCGGCTATTTCTGCCTCCATGCCATAGATGATTCTGATCAGTTTGGATATTTTTAAATACCCTTCACACACAATCTGCTTTCAAACAAGACAGTAGAAAAAAACACTAGGGGACACGGAGACAAAAGACTGTTAGCATCGCTCCTCACATGTCTCTTCCCTTCTGGACAACGTGAATTATCTGCAGGGGGTTGGGCCCCCTTTTTTTTCAAACATTTAAAATTCCATTTTTTTATACACAGCACTTTTTGGAAAGCCAAAGAATATAGTCAAAACCAGTCAAAATGAAAGTAAGCTCCAGCCAAAAAATTAGTTGGTATTTGCACCCAGTCTTCACTGCAGAACATTTTTCACATAGACTTTGTCTCTCTCTGAAGAAACAGATGCTTGCGGAAAGTGCTCAGTAATTTTCAGCAAGTGAAAAATTAATTTTTTACAACTCTGACTAAAGCTGTGCAGCCAAGAGCCTTTAGGATGACTTCACATTCCTAAGAGACAAACCTTGTCTGTCCTACACCACATTTTCCCCAGTCCTTCCTTGCGCTACAGTCCTCCAGCTTGCAGCAGGCATCAGCACCCCAAGTTTGGATAAGGATGGAGATTCTGCACCTCTGACCGGGCAGGGTCACACATGAAATACAGAACTGTAGAACAGAATCACATAGGTTGGAAAAGACCTTTAATGTCATTGGGTCCATCACTGCCAAGCACTGCCAAGCCCGACACTAAATCATGTCCCCAAGTGCCACAAAGGCACAAGATGTCCAGACCTACATCAATGCACACACAAGCTCCTGTTTTCTCTGCAAAGCTCTCTTCAAAGAGGCCCCATGCATCCAGAATGGTGTACAGGCACCATCCACTATGGGTTGAAGGATTCCTATGGGCCATGCAGAAACAGAGACTCCCAAGACACCCAGCCCCATGACTGCCAGACAGAAAGCAATGTCAGAGTCTGTCTGCCATACCACTCCTTCTTCACATGAAAAGAGCTTTCCAAGGCAGAATTCCTGAAAAATCCAGAAAAACACTGTGGTGGGATCCTTATTGTGTGTGCTGGGAGACGGGGAGGGCAGATGCCTATGGAGAGGCAGATGTTCCAGGTTACTCATGCAACACACAACGTATCAGAGAGCTTAACACAACACCATGCAGAAGGGTGAGACTGGACTGCAAGAGGTCATCTCATCCCAGGACAGGATAAACTACATCAGTATTGTTCCTGACAGACATGTTTTTAAATACTTCTAGTGATGGGAAGTTCATAAGCTCCTACAGCAGTCTTCTCCAGAGCTTTGTTACCTATACCATTTGAAGGGTTTTTTGGTCCTTCTCTCACTATTTTCTTCAGTCTTCAAATTATTCCAGCTCAAGTTATTCCTCTCTTTGCAGCACTGCCACATAGAATCCATAGTGCTGGTACCTCTCACAGAAGCAGCTCAAAGGGACGGTGCACAGAAAGGGAAGTATAACACAGTCTGTAAACATCCTGCCTAAGTAAAGCTGTGTGAGAAACATGGACCTCAAGGGCCGGTGAGAAATTCCCACTAAAAATCCAGAACAGTTAAGTGTGCCTAGTGACTTGCAGGTTTGTAACATGCATAACAACAGTATTAGTTATTGACTAAAGAAGCTTTTTTTCCTGGGTTTTTTTTTGGTTTGGTTTGGTTTTTTTCTTTATGGTGGCAAATAAGAGTGCAGAATTGATGTGATGTCTGGAGCTCTAACCCCAGCTCTCCTGCTGGCTCTATACCACCTAATTCAAAACACCTAATAATGAAAGTCTACATCCTTCAACAACCAAATAAAACTGCAGAAGATCAGTTTCTACAAAAGCAGGACCAATTAGTACATACATGATTTTTTTTTTTGTCTCCTAAGTGTGTTCATTCTGGACAGACCTTCTCAGTTTTCTTATCTGATCATAACTTTTCCATCCGATTCCCATGCTTGCAGTCATGCATTGCTTAACACTTGTGAGCATGAGAAAAAAAAAATCACCATTCATCCTTAGATTTTCTTGCAGATTTCTGAATCTCGAGAAGAAGAAAAAGATGTTCACACAAGAATTTTTTTAAAGCTACTCTTCTAGTGTTAACACAAATTGTCCTTCTGGAAACCTACATCATTTTCCTGGCAAGACTATCTTCACATAAGAATAACAAAATTTGGTGTCCACAGGTTCATGATCCACACGTCCACGTTACAAAACCTCTCTTCCTATGTATTTCCACACTAATAAAAGAGACATTTGCCAAAATACACAAAAGCACACAAGAATTCCATTAAGGAATTCCACAATCAAGAGTCACAGCCACTCATAAATGACAATCCACAATGACAATTTAAGAGGTGCACAAGTACAGACTCCACTTAGGTTAAAAATGTCCAGTAAGTAAGTAGATTTCAAATTTTCAAGGAATCATGAGATAGAAAGTGAAAAATGCAAACAAAAATGCTTATGTTTCAACTTTTAAGATGATATACCATGCACATCCACTCCCTTTAAAACAATTTTATGTCTAAATTACACAAAGCTGTTGGTAGAGGTAAAATTATGCTGTTTTGAAGAAGAGATCACTAATAGGTACGATTTAACATACTTAAAAGTAGCTTAAGAACTACATGTACTACTGCTGAGTTTCTCCCTTCCTCACGTACTTCTCCATCCCTGTATCATTTGAGACACACACACACCTGTTGTATCTTGTACTTTGGAAAATATGTTCCTTAAGGGAAAGGGCAGTATAGAATTTTGCATGTAGAAAATCTAGTCAAACCCAAACGAGGTCCAAGCTGGCAGAAGCTTGTAGCTGCTTCTGATATGTGCTAAATATAAAGAATAGAAACTAACACTGCTTTCACAGCTCCGTGATGGTATTTGTGTGTCTAAAATTAAACGTGAGGTCTATTGATCCACACCTAGTTTTCAGTGTTAGGCAAACTCAAAGTGGAAGAAGAGAATGGTGACCTTGACACAAATGTGATTGGGAAAACCGACTGGATGGGAGGAAAATCTGTGTTTTTCAAAAAAACTGGATGTGTAATCCTCCGAGCAAACTTGTGGTAAGGTGCAAGAACATCAACTGAAGTGTGACATCAGCCAATTACCTTGTTTCTTTAAGACTCATCCTGCAGCCTCTCCAATAGGAGGGAAACCCTTTATCATCCTGGTTAGATGTTTAGTGCAGGAGCTCCAGGAAGAAGCCTGACAAAGCAGATACAGAAAGTTTAAGTTTACTCCTTTCATTGAGTAGCTACAACAACAGGATTGGACTTGTAAGGACAGAAAGTGGACAGACACTTAATTTGTTATTGAAAATTACAGTTATATTTTGATTAGTTTAATTTGCAAATTATTCTGGAAAAGAAACCAAAGCACGTACCTAATCCTAGTAACAACAGGCTCAAGATCAGGCAGAAGAATATAATTATCTTCATTAAAAAATGGAGGCAACATTAAAGACACAGTTCTCTGTATGAACTTTGTGAATGGATGAGTATGTCTTAAAAGGGCAGATGGAGAGAAGCCTTCCTTTCACTCACTATATGAAGTTATGCCTGAACCATATAATATTAAGGTAAGCACTATTTGTAGGTGCAAAATTACTTTTTGAAGGGGTCACAAATTCAAACACAGCACCTCAGCCTAGCCCGAAAGCGTTCCTTTTTTTATTACTCCTTTTTAAATGTTTATTTCATACACATTTACCACAGCTCATTTCAGCTGAGCAGAACCCCCATGTTTGTGATTTTTGCCTACAAGAATATTAAATTTCTGCACATCTGTCTTCTCTCTAGGGGTTTCTCTAGGGAATATAATAGTCTATTTGTTTTTCTATTGATCTTGTATCTAAATACTGTTTTCTCCTTTCAAAAAAAAAGAGAGCTGCCAAAGAATCAGTAGTGTCACTGTGAAAATGTTTTTCTTAGCTGGATGAAAAGATGGCAGAGCAAGATTGGGAAAAAATATTTTTCAAATCTGTTTTAATAAGCGTACTTCCAGATAGGGATATGCTAGATATTGGTCTAGGCATGCCCCAGGCCTATGATCCATCTTTCATCCTTTTTACCAATTTCAGACTGACAGCTAAATTAGCTCATGGAAAAGGCTCCCGTAGGCAGTAACCAATAACCTGCCATCCAAGGTAAGTTGCAACAGTGAGAGGCATAGGGAAAAAAAAGTGGAGATAGAAAGCTGAATTTACATCAGTTGATAAGAAAAAAAACAAGGATACAAAAAGGATCAAATTCTAAAAAAAAAATTAAATAAGTCATGCTGAAAAGAGAAATAGAAATTGTGATTTAATGCTGCTAAGCCACAGGCATAGACTGACCCCTTAAGACATGACTAGCCGGTCTTTGAGTTTCTGTAGTTAGTAAAACCAGTAAGTTTACAAATACACAACTGCAAATGGAAGAGCTTTCTCTCCCTATAATATTTAGGCTTACTACCACCTAGTTACTGAGACGCTTTCATCAGGAGACAATAGCGCGTCATAAAAGGCAAGATATCAACAACCTTTTGCGAGACAAAGCTCATTTTCTTCTCAGGCAAAATAAAATCCTCAGCATGGGAGTGTTCACATTACAGTGCTAATAGTGCACATGTGCTGAATTATTTAAAAAATAATAAAGATAGGAGGAATGACACATCCACGGGTTCACTGACAAAGCAGGCAGTTTAATATTTGCACAGCATCTATCTCACCAAGTAACTTCAGCTTATTGAATCTGATGCTTAACACAGATTTCTGCATGAAAAAATAACTGCTGCAAACACTTAGAATAAACTCTTTCTGAAATGGACTTAGTTATATCTGAACTTGTATTTTATACTTGCATTTTTGTCTTTTTTTTCCATCAGACTCTATGATAGGCAAACCACAGTTTAAAATCAATGACTTCAGTAGAGTTAGTGATTTTTTTTCATGGTAGAAATTTCCCCTGATGCTATTTACGGTACAATGTAACATTAAAAATTATAATTATAATTATGGTTTCAAAATAAGGCACAGTACTCTGTTAAGCACTGTTAACAAAGTTTCTAGTTTCTTCTGTTTCATTCATATAGATAGATAGATGGATCAGGATTTCATCAGACAATCCCAAAATGTTAACACAGATACTTGCAAAAAATCCCTTTTTGTTTAGTGGGATGCCACAAAACATGACAAACCCATTTTGTTGCTCACTGCAGCTGTGTGTCTGTGTTTGAAAAGCATGCTTAAATTAAAGATACAAAGAAATGCCTGGGGTTTCATTGCATTGCAAATTTAAAGAAAGACTGATTTTCTTCAAAGGAGGTTGATAATAACCTACAAACAGCAGGTATTTTCTGCTACCAGCATGTAGCTGGCATGTCATGGCTAGTACATCTTTAATCATAATAATGAGTTCTGTGGTAATCATGATAAAATATGTTTTAACTGACAATGTTTTACCTGCCATTGCTACCCTCCACTGAGAATTACCAACTTCTTTCCTTTTTGAGCTTTTCTAGCTTTAGCAGCACATCTCATTGTGGCAGCTGTACCATTAGCTGGGTTACTACTTTAAAAGGTTTGCTAGTTGTCAACATTTAACTCTTAAATATCAGTTTAAGTATTGTGAAATTCAACTGACTGCTTGGAACAAGGAACACACACAAAAATAACAGAATGGTCTGGGGAAAAAAGGGAAAACGCCATTTCTTTTCCTGCAATAGGCAAGCAGTTTCCTAACTTCTTTCTCTAAGCAAATTTTTTTTTCTGATACAGTTAATTCATAGAACCATAGAATGGCTTGGGTTGGAAGGGACCATAAGGATCATCTAGTTCCAACAGCCCTGGTCCCTCAACTTCCAACTTCCAGCCTACTCCAGAAAACCTGATTCTCCTTGAAATGTTGTGGATCCCTGAAGCATTCAAGGCCAGATTGGATGGGGCCCTGAACAACCTGATCTAGTGAGTGAAATCCCTACCCATAGTGGGGGGGTTGGAACTAGATAATCTTTAAGGTTCCTTCCAACCCAAACCATTCTATGAAATGTCACCTTCTTCTCTTAGCACAAAAATGAATGCATTAAAGAAACCTTCTGCCTTTTTTAATGAAAGAAATAAATTAATAGCATAACTAGAAAAATATCACTGAAATTCCACCAAAAAGTATGGAAGGGAAGCTAGAGAGAAGTAATTAAAGCTTTTTTTAAAGCACAACAAAAGCTGCCCTGTGAAACATCCTGAACTGCAGAACATCCAGCATTAAAAGCTAAAACAAAAAATAAACTTGATGTCTAATATGTCTAATAAACTTCCCCCAGGTCCACAATAAACAAACAAACAGGTGGCTATGAATAAATCCAACCTCCTCCACCAGGTTTGTAGAGGATTACTTGGAAGGGAAATCAGTAGAGCTCTTCTGAGCAAACCTAAAACAGCTTTGAGTGCTGGGGATGAACCCAGCATGGGCACTGAGCCTCACTCAGCACAAATATCTGCTCCACAGCCCATTTCAAAAGCCTGAGCCAGACCTCAGGTACTGGTTTTGGGACAGAGTAAATTTTCTGGAGCAGAGTTAATTTTTTAGACCAAAATAGCTCATCACAGAAGAGCCCCTGATGTGTGGTTTCATTTTTTTCTTCTGCCACTGTCCTCACAGTGGTGCCAGCAAGACTGTTCCTACCACTACCCCCCAAAAATTTGTCTAACAGTTACACCTTGGCCACAGCACTTGCAGGGACCTGGGCCTCCACCCCAAACCCTTTCATAGATGGGAACCAACTTGAGCAGTAATGGTGAAAGATGAGGTGGGAGCAGATTATCAGAGGTTATTATTATCAGAGGACTTGGGCTGAGTCTCCTACTCCATTGTCAGTCAGCCCTTTACCTGAGTTTTACAAGCTTCAGTGTGCTGCACAGCATTAATAAAACTTTCCACCTCACAGTGGCAATAAGACCAGGGCTGAAGTTGAGTTGAGTTAATAACTGTTGAGTTATTCAGATTTGGTGGTAGCACAGCTTTATTCAATACCTCAGGTATTTTGTACAATGTGAGCAATATAAATGCACCCTAGCAGGTAAAGACCTCTGCAGGAAAAAAAGTACTTAAAGACTAAACTATGAAGAAATAAGCATTCTAAATGAGTGCTCATTTCAAAAGCATTTTTCTTTTGCCACTTATTAAGGTTTGCAGAAACCTGCTGAAAGGATGTTTCTCTGCTACAACCTTTAACTCTGAGTTCTTAACCATACCACAGATCATAATATTGTCATTCTTCACTGTCACCGCTGCGTCAGCAGCTGTTTTTGGTCTCACAAAAAAAGGATTTGACCTTTGGGATGGACAGGAAGCTGAAGGAGCAACTTTATGAAAAAATAGCCTCCTGTTTACATTTGCCTTGTTTAGCGAACAATTATCTTGGGAGACATAAGTAATAAGCATGTAAGTTTACATAAGCAGAAGTGTCATTTTGATAGCACTAAGTATGAGTGCATGCCAAGCTGTCGGTAACAGTTCTAACTATAAAATGCTTATCTGTATTTTACCAATAAAACCCACAAAAATGCAAATGACAAGACCAACAGCACAATCTGTCAGAATCTAACCTCTACCTATCACAGTGAGGCTCATCCACAACCACAAAGAAAAACAGCAGCTGCCATTATTTTATGGGGCACAATTTTTAGTGGTATTTGCTTACAATTGTATCTTTAATGCTGGTAAATCCAGACCACCTATTCCATGATTCTATGATCTACATCGAGAGCACCAGCAAGCCTCAAACTATTCCTTACATATGTCCTAAATATTCTCAAGTACTTTAATTCTACTATAGTCAGCATTAGGTTTTCTATATATATTTGTGTGCTGAAAATAAATGTCTCATATGAATCTGAGAAGCAGTAGGGTGAAATATATGCAGTATAACATCTTATGAGTGTTAAATGTTATGCTACAGATAACTCATAATGGCAGAAACAAGGCAACTCAGTTCTTCTTTAAAATCTTGTATTCTGCAAAAGTTATAATGCTATTTAAACATATTGCAAGTATTTACACTCATTGTCTAGATAATCTTAGTTTTAATGAAGCATCACTTCATTTTCTGAGGTTTGAAAATCTGCAGAAATCAAACATGAAGTATAACAGCTTTTCCAACTTTGTATTTTACACTGTCTTCCTCAAGAGCACCCCTGAGAGTGTACTTTAACAGTACAACAGAATATCATTTTATCTGCTTGGAAGAAAACACTACTGTTTAGAGTCCTTATATTCACAGCTTTATATAAGACCTAGAGAAAAACTACATACTTTACAGAACAGATTTACTGCTATATACATGCATACCTCTTACATTTGCATGTATTTAATATTCAGCAGGTTCTGTAGACCACCTCTACGCTGCTACTCAGCTCACTACAGGATAGTAATGACACTGACAACATCCCCCAAGAGTACTCAGGCAACTTCTCTTAGTTACAGTAAAAGTCTCTTGAAATACCAACCTGGCTCAAGGGAAAATTTAGCTCTTTATTTACTTAAATTTTAACAAACAACTGGAACAAAGAGCACAATGCCAAATAACCACGATTGTCACCACACCTCCCGGGGCGGCTTGTTCTCCTCTATTTCATCTCTAACATTACCAAAAGTAAATGGAAGAAAACACCCAAATCTTCACTAGACTATTTCATGGTCCTGAAATGCAGGAAGAATAATTTTTGGCTTGCCATCTAAGGTGGGGAGAATACCTCATCAACCAAAACACTCAAGGCGCTAGGGCTCAACATCATATGCAGTGTTCAGAAGTACCACAATGAGAAAAGAATGCACACCTACCTGCTTTCAAACAGCTACTAATGACTCAAATTACAGAAAGCTCTGTCAGAAGACAGACATGCAAGTCCTCTGCCACAGCTCAGCAGAATCCTGTGTGCAGGCTCTGTGGTCAGCTTTTTTTTTTTTTTGTAATCCATTTCCAGCAAAAGATGGATTATGAAACATCACCCCTACATTTAAAAGTCCAGTGGGACAGCTGTGATAACACTACCTGTCTTACTGCCTAACACAGACCATTGTGTTCTGGTTTCCCCTGCCTGGGCATCTTTTTACAGCACAGATGTCGGGAATATACCTATTTAACATTTGGCACGCTTTT
Source organism: Corvus cornix cornix (assembly GCF_000738735.6). Classification (NCBI taxonomy): domain Eukaryota; kingdom Metazoa; phylum Chordata; class Aves; order Passeriformes; family Corvidae; genus Corvus; species Corvus cornix. The sequence continues at coordinate 40,563,070 of NC_046333.1, forward strand.
TTCACTAAGGAAAATTAAAGGCCTCCACAGAGTTAACCAATGTACACTTTTTTACTTATAGAACTTGACTTCAACTTTCCATCTGTCTCAAGTTCATCCCCAATCAGTGTGCTGAGACAGCAAAAGACTATGGATTAACCATCCGTCTGAAGAAAGCTGAGATAATGTGCCATCCTACACTTGGGAGAGGATAAAGATCCAGCATGACAATCAATGCAGATGTACTCTCATAATGGATTTCACTTACTGGGATGAGTTTTGTTTAAGCACTAGCCTTAGTGATCACTAAATCATTATTTAAAAGTAAAAAGTTGTACCTTGCCTTCAGCAAAGTACCCCACTGAACCTGACACCAGCACAGTGTGAGATCAAACAGTCCATCCCCACTCCACTTCTACTCAAGACTCAAGCCAACCCTCTTTTTCTCTTCCTTCTGCACCCTAGTGGCTCTCAAGACCATCTCAGGGCATCCAGCTCACCCTGAACATAGGTCTCCTTCCCTCTCTTCATCCCAGCACGGCCACGACTGTAATTTCAGCCGTGTCCACTGCCTTCCTCAACACCTTCCTCTCCCTCTGCTCCTGCCCTCTGTTCTCCCCAAACTGCTCAGCATATCACACTGGGCTTTCTCCTTCTGCCTTGTCATGTCCTTGCATCTGCTTCTCCAAGTTTCACTTACTATTTCTGCTCCCCCCAAGCTCAATTCTGTCCTCTTGTCAAATAACTGACTCCCTTTCACCACAAAACAGAAAAAAAAAAACCCAAAAAAACAAACAAAGCAATAAATAACCCTGTTCCTGGCAAGGTACTTGCTGCCATCCCATGTTTATTTGGTCTGAGCTCCTTCTCCCAATGCATGCCTTGTCTACTGACACCAAGTCCCTCTGAGCACAAGGACTATTTGCTGTGGGGTATTTGCACACTGCCTAGCACAGAAAGGTCCTCCAGTAGCAGCATAATTTCTTTACTCCAAAGAGCCAGTGTCAAGACACTACTATTTTTAATGCAGCTCATCCAAGGGAAACCTACATCTTTTTTTTTTTTTTCTTTTAATATGCTTTCTGAACAACAAAACAAGTTGTTGTAACTGTAGGCACAACTGATCATGTAAGGACATATGACATCCACACAACTGCTGGATGCAGGGAGTATTACATAGCATATCGACACGCTAGTGGAGTAGAGCTGTCCTGCACCATTCCCAACACCATTTCAAGGCAGGTGAAGTAGAAAGCCAGCTTGTGTTTTCAGCCTTAGGTAACAGACAGCCAAGCCATTTAACTGACGACAATCATGGGTTTATTTGTCTGATCCTACGAAAATGTGAGCCCAGCTCATTCCAGATGGATGCATACCCAGGTGCCCAAATTTACATATGCAAGCACACAAACATGCTCCTGCACAGACCCACACTGCCCACCCAGCAAGGAGCAGAGCAGACTCTTAAAGTATCTTTTCCACTTCTGTCCCACCCCACACACTGTTAAAAACTGCAACCTAATTTTAATTCATACATATTGTTCTGCAGAATAGTTTGTGGCAAATGACAGTTGCTAGACAAAAACATTTCTCCTGCATTACTTTTCAACAAGTTCCCATTTGTATTCATCTCCTCTGTCCAGATGAAATGACACTGCAAGTCAGACACACCTGTTTGACAAGAAGTGAGGTCATCTGGGACATGAATTTGTCCTCTTACATAAGAAAAGGCCTAGTCACAGAATAAATAGTAAGAAAATAAAAATAATAATGCACATCCATAAAGCAGTATGATAGCAGAATTGTGCAAGAGTGGTGGTTACTTGTCCCCCCATAGAAAACACAATAAAGTGAACATTTTAAAAAAAGTTAAAAAAAAAAAAAAAAGCTTGAACAGCAAAGAGAGACAGACAGATGAAGGAAAGAAAACATCCTGGTCACTATGACACCAGCCTCAACATCTGCAGTTGGTGAGGAAAGCAGTTTATACTTCAGAGAACAAAAACAACTGTATTCATTTGTCTTAGTTGCCAAGTGCCATAAATTGAGCCCCTCCAACTTTAATTAGCAGTTAAAAATATTCACATTTAAAATAGCTTTATCTCTACTTAATGAATTATTTGTCACCTACAGCCCTTTGGTTTCTCCCTTATGAAACAAACAAAGCAATAAAGTTTCTCTTTGCTTAATAGAGTGTAAGGAGAAATAGATGCTCAGCAGGTAGGTGTTTCCTCATCCTCTCAAGCTTATCATTCAGACCCACTAAGAAGAATTCTCGGCTATGGCTGAGCCCTTGGTTTAAAAGACCTTAGAAGTTGTATTGTCACATCTTTATAAAATACATGTTCTATAACTAGCTAGTTAGCAAAAAAGTCATGGTAATACTTCTAACAGGCACACACCATGTACATTTGAGGACTTGCTGATGACAGATTTGGACCAAGACAGAGTCAAATATTGGTTGGGGAGAAGAATCTTTCCAGCACCCCCACTCTGTAGCCACTTTGTACATGACTAGAACATTCAGGTGGGATGTCGCTTCTTGTGTGTTCAAGAAGCACCTCCACCACCTTTCTTCCATGTGACCATCTCTGAAATGCTCTCTTTCCCACATAAACTCCACTGGTGCTGTTCCTCACCAGCAAGGTGCCAGATTGCTGCAAGACACCTGCACAAAGACAGCAGCCCCAGAGCAGATGGCTTCTGCTTAGAGAGTGGGTGGCTTGTGTGAAATGCCAGCAGCGTCGATGATCCAAGCTCTGCTGGCTGCCTGCAAATTTCCAAACAAAATGTCACGCTATCGGTCTACCTTGCCTGGTGCTGAACATCTGCAGCACTATTTCTCTCTATTTCCTTTTCTTCTCCTTTAAGCTCTTACCACCCCTCCTGCCCTCCCCTGCAATCAATCAGTAGTCCCAACTTGGAAACCCCTTGCTGTGAATTGGATGGAGCTGCTGGTAGGGTGTGTTCCCATCCAGAGTCTCAACTTTGTGATTCTTTGGATGCTTTGGCTACTAAATTCTCCATTTGTGAGTACTCAAAGCATGCTGCAAGGCCAGTCTTGCTTTCTACCCTGAAGACTGGGAACATTTCAAGCTCATTGTGCTGCCACTGAATATCTATCACAGAGAGATGAGCAGTCCTTTCTATTCCACTGTTCTCTGTACTATGTATTAATTACAGGAAGGGCATCCAGAACAGAGCTTAGGTCTCCTTAACGGCTTTTAGAAATCTAAACACATGAAAACAAACATTGGATTTTGTTCTGTACATAATCCTTACCAGCTGTGACTGAGCTTTATATAAACCAGGCTATTTGATTGACTTCCTTAATGAGAATTGCCTTGTAGTGTAAATCATCTGAGGAGGTAGGGCAAAAAGCAAATTTTACTTACCCCTGTGCTGTACTGTCATCACTTAGAAAAGGAATCAACACAGCAATTAATTATTTTTACACACACACTCTCATCTGAAGGATTGGCATGATCTAGTACCAGTCAGGTAACTGTACAAGTCTGGTAATTCACAGATGTGCAGCATATTTATGGAAACAATCCAAAGACATTGGCTTGGGGGATGTGGGAGAGGGAAGACCACCAAAACACTTTGGTCTTCCTTCTGAAGATTTGCTATGTGCCCGCCAGCCCACATGTTAAAGCAGCATTTGTTTAATAAAAACAGAATCTTAACTCTGGAAAATTACAAGATTTGATACGGAAAGCATCAGCTACAGCTGATGGACACCAAAAGCAGCTGTGGACACCAAAAGCAAACTATAAATCAAAAGCAAAACACTCACTATGCCAGGAAACAAGCTATCTGTGCGAGATGCCCAGAGACTGAAAGGCAGATGCTTTCTCATTAAGCAGTATTTACCACATCCTGACCCAACCGTAAAACCCAACACAAGGTGCCACACTCTGGACAGTCACCAGAGTTTCATTCTCCAAACATGAAGAATATCACCCATATCACTTCACTGATAAGGTCAGGAACACGTTCTCTTGACCTAGTGGGTGGCAAGAGGTGGGGGCTATGGACAATCTACATCTACTGGAGCCGTATGTGCTCCTTGAGCAGGGAAGAACATGGCTCTACCTTCAGCCACTTCAGGGTGGGTATTATGGGTGTCACATGTGAGACTGAGCAAGCCTCCAGAGGGGCTGGATCTGCAAGCAATGGCAGCTTGATGGAAGCACAGTGAGAGAAATACACATTTATACCAGACAAGACCACCAGCAAATGAGGGGGCAGTGCTGACTTTGAATGAAAAGTGATGGAGTTTCATTTCCTTAGCTGTGTCTAGAGGGAGGAAGGAAAAAAAAAAAAGGAAAACAAACCCCAAATCCTCCATATACCTTCCAGTCCTAAAAAGCCAGGTGAAAAGCAAGTAAAATCAGTTTCTAGAAAATTCAGATATATCTTCTCATGATTACTAAATATGGAATGGTGGAAACCTTGGAAGATTATTTGTCTCTCTCACCTACTGTTCTACTAGTGGAAGAGGACAGGGGGGCTGGAACTAGATGGTCTTTAAGGTCCCTTTCAAAACAAACCCTTCTATGATTCCACTTGACAAAGAAACGGGTGTTTATAAAGTTGTATTTTACTTAAAATTCTTTAAAACAGAGAGCTAGGATCCCGAAATTAAAAGAAACCACTTTACCTAGCAGTAGCATCATATGATTCCTTCTTCCATTACTAATGCCAACTACAACATGGAGGGCAAAAATGGCCAAGCTGTGAAAAACAGCTTATTTTTCCAGCCTACCAATGGCTTTTGTGCCTTTTTCCACAGTACAGAGGCTTGAACAGACAAGACTCATTCTCAAAGTCCTCAGCCATGCTACGAATGAAAAAAGATTTTCCAGTAGGTTATTTAATCCATGGCCCACCTATAATTACTCATGCACAGGAAGAGAAACTTCTAGTTTCAAGCTTCTGAAAGCAGATTAATGAAAGTGCCTTTGTTTGTGGGGAAAGAGGGAGCAGGGTAACTTGCTTAAAACGATACATTTTTGCCATATGTAGGTAGAAAATAAACCCATCCATCAAGAATATATTAAAAATAGATGAAAACTGGCTCCAGACATAAGATTACTTGGTGAAAATGCCAAAATAATGGACACAGAATTTTTATTCTATCAACTCTGAACAACAGGAGAGATTAGTTTATGCAAACTCCACAGAACAAGGCTTCATTTCAGAAAGTAATCCTTCAATTTAGCCAAGATTTTGTTTGCTCAGAGATACAATGGAACAGAAAAAAAATAGAAAATATCTGGCATACAGAAAGACAAGCCTGTGTACTGCACTTAGAAACAATTAAAGATGTGCTTTGCACCAGAGTAGAGCTTTTAACTACTGGAATAGGCAGAGCCAAATCCTGTATTTTGTGCATACAGTTTAAACTGCCAAACAGGGTTTATGTACCGATTAGCAGAGATTATGTAGAGTGGTACAGCCATTTTTTAAAAATACAATATTATTACAAAGAACCCCCAGAGGTTCATATGAAGATGGTCTCTATTTCATAGACAGTAAAATCACTGAGGCATATCATCACAGCAATGACTTACTACTCCTAAAGGAGCCAAGGGAGTCAAGCTCAGGGCTGTTAATGCAGGGAACAGCCCTCCCCTGCAACTGAACATGCAAAAACCAGTTTACAGCTCACATCAGGTTTTTACTGGACTTCGACCGAGGTCTTAACACATCTGCATCACTTGTCAGCTTCACCCAGCTCTTCTAAAGAATTAGGACAAATTAAAAACATCTAAAATATTTAATTTAGGAAGTCTCTACTTCTTGTCACTCTACTAACACCACTGGCGGCTGTAAATCTTCACCAGGCTTTTGGGAAAAGTCACTTTCACAACCCTACCACGTGCATGGGACCATAACATTCTGGATCATGCCATTCTGATGTTCAAATTGGGATGTGTATGTCCAGTGTTCTGATCAGCATAAGGCTATTTATCTTCACTACAAACACAAATACTTACATTTACTTAACACTTCTATAAATGCTTTTTTGGATAATCTTCGTTTTGTAAAACACATTTAACATGATTAATATTCATCAGCACTATAATATAAATATAACTGGATTTTAGCAGTACATCCAAAGTGGATAATACAGCGTGCTTACAAGAAAACAAAGACATTTTTCAGTAACAGCCCTTCTCTACAGTTTGACATCAATAGGGAAAACTGAGGTGTTTATTGTGGACATCAGCAACAATACTAGCATTACCCATTACTTTGCCAAATACTGTCATATTTGGATGCTACCTGAATCATGTCCCACTTCACCTCAACCAGGCAGTCCACTGCAGTGTGTACTCTAAGTGTCCTTGGTACGTTACCCTGTGCAATATAAAGGCACAGGTACACGTACTAGCGATGACCACGCGCGGCGCGTGCAGTATTCTCAACACTGCCATGTTTTCACCCATCCCTCCATGCCCTCCAGCAAAACTCCTTGGAATACCCTGCTCTCCTGCTTCTCACATCATCTTACTACCATCCACTAACCGCCCAGGCAAATCTGCAACAGAAGAAAGACCAAACAGCATTTTATGAAAATACACACCGAAGGCAGTTGCCCATCACCACTTCATAGCTACTTTTGGGTGCAAACTCCACAGGTTCTCCAGACCCTGCTCACATACACAGAGGGCATCTCAGCCCCACAGAAGCAGTACCCTCACCTCAGCACAGAAGATGTGGGTAATACTTTCAGTGGGCATAACAGCTTAACTACACTATTACAGATGTTTAAGTATGTACAAAACATACCTGTGTCTCTGTGTTCTACCTCAAAGCTGAATAAGAAATTTATCATCAAGGAAAGTAAACATGATTTATGTAGCTGATGGCACAATGCACACCAAAGTCTTCAGGCACATTATCAAGGCAAGCACCCTCTTTGACCAGGAGATTGCACAGATTACAAATTAGAAATACAACTGCAGTTCTACCATTGCTGCTACCATCTCGCTGCCAAAACAGAAGAGAAAGAAAAGGTTCATTTGGGAGCAGTACAACATGGACAGCAGTACAGACAGGACAAGTCTAGACCTCAGGATCATCCCATAGAAGACCAGTGATGGATTGAAGAAATTTCTCTGGACTACTGGCTGAGAAAACTTCCTTGAGAGAAGCAGCCCTGGGGAAAAAAACATTCCTGAGCTAAGGGACAACAGGCAGAAGTGAGAGATGCAACAAGCCAACAACAAAGATAAAACTAAAAAGCTGTTTGCCACTTACTACACTTTTTTTTAGAGCTGGCTGCAAAGAGAAGCGGCCCAAGCCAATCCCACTGTTTTGGAAGCAATCTCTTTCCAGCCTAGGTACCAGGTTATAATACAATTTTCAGTAACTCCTTATTTCTTTGGTGCATCCAAAGGAGGACTAACAAGAAAATGCGCTTTTTGTTTTGCCCTCTTTTCTTCTCCAAATCATTAATATTATTCTAATGCAGGAGATTTTACATCACTTTCAAAGAGAAAAATTCAATTATGTTTATTATTCTCATGGCAGAAAAATATCTTGCAGAAGTTGCCAATAAATAAAGCGCACGGTCAAATCATCCTGAAGATAAGCCCAGCCCAGTCCCAGAAGGAACAAGCAGGACACCCGTGGAGAGCTGCTGTCACCTTCCCCCTCCTGGCTGGCAGGACCACTGTCCCAGGTGGCTGCAGCACTTTGCACCAAGAAAGCTAGCCCTCCTCTAGCCACAATCAGCTCAAGATGCAGAAATAATTTCAAGCAAGATTTTCACTACTCACAATTTTAGAAAAGCAATTCCCAGACTTGAAGGACTTCTCCATTTGAAGCACACCTTTAGGCCCATACTTTTTCTATAATAATGAGTTCAAAGGTAATTAGAGTTCAAGCAACAAAACACTGGAGCACTTTAGACAGTGGAAAACGAAGGAAAATAGACATCACACAAAATAAACTGCTGGGCTCTGTGTTGTAGTGGATTATAAGGCAAGGAAGAGAAACGCTGTCAAACTTGAAGGGAAAAAGGCATCCGGCAGGTAACAGCACTATTTATAGAAAAACTCCATTTATGGAGATGCTAGCAAAAAAAGGGAGTAAGTGCCTAAAACAAAGTCCTTTATTGGCCTGAAGAAAAGCACGCTCGCATCAATGTCAGCCGCCAAACAGACTGGCAAGGACCTTGTGTCAGGCCCTACTGAAGACTCCACTATATAAGGAACAAGGCAAGGGGGCTGCTCTTCCACTTCAGCCGAAGTTTTTTCCCTGGTCACAGCAACACCCAGCTTTATCCAGTCTGCAGGTCAAATGTTTGCTAAATAAAGTTAACTGAAAAACTAAAATATGCAAATATATAGCCCAAAAAACTTAGAGGGCAAATACTTGGGTAACTAAACAGATGAATAACAAATTTTCATGCAAATACATGAAGAACAGAAGACGGTTCTGTTCCAAATTTCCATGAGATCTCTGTATGTGTTTAAGAAAACACCTAGAAAATAAAATGTAAATATCTTATGCATTGTTAGCAAAGGCAGTTGTGACAGGTATTACAACTGCTTAGCTTCTTATCTGGCAAAATACCTGAAATATTACTTACCATCAAGACACTGACCTATGAAAATACCAGAAGAAAGGAAAGGCAGTGTTTTCAACTACAGTTCAGAATTTGGATGATGGAATTAGAAATAGGTAACATGCCTTTTCAAAGTGATTTATATGGATTTATAGCTATTTCATAAGCCTGTTTGGAACTCTTCAATAGTTTGTCTCCTAGTGCTTCTCTTCCTAGATGCAGAAATAAACTTTTTTCTTCCTTTCTATTCTGATTTCCAGCAACTGAATCTGCTTCACACATCAATGTTAGCATTCCTGTGAAAAATCTTCCTGACTGACAAATCTGCTGTGGGTAAAACGGTGATGAGACAAATCCAGATCTCCCTCTGAGCAAAAAGGTTTCAGGGCAACATTCCCATTAAACGATGATGAATTATAGTGAAACATTGTGTATGAACACTGGGATGAATATGAAATGAGATCAGCTTTGTTAAAGTCACCACAATAAATATAAGATGAATCAATGAATACCAGGCAATTACTGCTGAGCCTTTTAAAGCTGTCCCACTGCAAATGCACTGCAGGCACTAGAAGGATACCCAGACTTGCGATAGCTGCAAACAGGCAGTGCCAATACTGACTGCAGAGAAAAATGCTCTACCAATCACTTACAACTTGGAAAGGGAAACCAGTGGTGGTCACAAAAATGCTTAGGCTAATGAAGGCACAGCCACCACTCCATCACAGCACTCATCTATCCAGGCAGCGGAAATGGCATGGCATTCAATTTCCCCAAAAAGTGAACTTGAAGACAATTTACTACTGAACCTATGGTTTAGGCTTGAGCCTATGCACAGGCCACAAACAGAGAGACTGGGCCTTGGAGAGCATACTCATCAATAAAAAGAACATAAACCATGACAACTATCTTTCTTGAAGTTCAACCATGGAAGGAATCACCTTCGCTGCTCTCACCCCAAGAGGGTACCTTGCTCTGTTCTTCAACATTTTGGTATGGCTAAAATGGTTTTCCTTTACCCCCAAAGACCACCCTTGCCACATAAGTAGCTCACCACTTTCAACTCTGCAAAGAAAAGTTTTTTAGGCCATCATGATCCCACTAAAACTCTGCAGTGGAGCAGTTCAGTGCCATGCCCCAACATGTGGAGCATGCACCAATAAATTCATTCTGCTGAAACTACTGCTGTGAGATGACAACCAGGCAGAAACAGAGAGCAACAAAATACCTAAGTAATATTTGGCTGCTAGCAGAGAGAGAACATTAAAAAGAAAGGGCTGTGGAAAACCAGATGAAAATCAACACTCCGAGCTACTGGCTTGAAAATAAACCAGCTTTCCACCCGCCAGCAGTAGCCACGTACTTGCAAGTCACTGAGATCTCACTAAGGCTGAAGATTTGTTCCTTGCGGTGCTATGACCCATCATCCCATAGTTCACCGAGGAACCAAGTAGCTGGGTCATGCGATGGGCAGATGCACGTGGGAGAGAAACCCTCGGGCTGCCGGAGCTGCTCTGGCTCCCGGAGTCCCCTCTGTGACCAGTGAAGCACATCAGCTCTCCCACCCCAAGCTTCTGCAGCCTGGGGAGCATGCACAGGCTGAAACCTGGGCTTATAACCATTTGAATGGATACCTGACACACTGAAAAAGTCAGGTCCTTCTTCTTCTTTAAAAACAAAACCACCACTCCTTTAAAATGTTAAATTTACACGCACACCACATAAACAATGCAGAGAGACAGAACCATATTCTTTCTCCTTTCAAACTAAATGTCACATAACTTGCTTTCTTAAAGCCATGCCCTAATTTGATAGATGTGGAAACTGACTCCCTCTGTCCTGTAAAAAAATGAAAAAGACAAAAAAGAAAAAGAAATTAATACTAATAATCCAGAGGATTAGGGCTCAGAGGTCAGTGCACAACCTTTTAATGAGCGAGGTATTTAAAGACTGATGACACAGTATATTTTTATTCTTCAGTAATTCAGTACAGAAGTTTACATTGATTGCTTAAAAGGCCATTCGATTTTATTTCCCATATTTAATTGTTCTTAGTGCCCAATAAATGGGTGACTGAAGAAAGTAAAGGATTATTTTATTCTTCTTGTATCATTAAAAATACTGTCAGCCCAACTCACTCAGTCACACGCCCTCTACATGCCCTTCTTGTTTGCACAAAACCATGCGGATTATCTGTTTTTCATTACCACCAAACCCGAAACCCCCACAGTGCTCAGGCTCTCTAACCTGAATTAAACCTCACACAGGTGCATGAACGAAAAGGAGGTATTTTACCATTCCCAAGCAGAACTTCATTAATATGACAAAGAAAAACCATAGGGCTTGCACAATGGAATTTTGTTTTAACTTAGAATTTACATCTTCAATGAAAAAGGACTGTGTGCTAAGTCCTTATGTCTTATCACGGCTTGGATCTCTTTAGATCCTGCTCATTGAGCAAGAGCTGCAGGTCCTCAGACCAGGAAAACATGCATTTAAACACATTGCTTAGTTATATGCTTAAAGTTCAGCATGGGCTTAAATTAGCTTGTCATCTGCTCATCTTTCTCCTTGTCAACAGAGAACAAATGTGAAAGACATAGGAAAGGTTCTCTTGCCTATCCAGTATTTGTTGTATCTCACAACACAGTTAAATTATGCCACTCAGTGAACATCGTGACAACTTCCTAGGTACAAAGTTATTTTTGTGTTTTCCATGAATTAAGGAGTTATGTGGACAACACGCACAATTCCTAGGTTGCTCTTTATGCAACACCCAGACACTGTGGGTACTTGTTGAACCCACGTACATACTTGCACAATTCCAAACTCACCAGAACCTGAAATAAAAAAAACAACCTGTCAGCTTTTAGTTTCTCTCTTCAGCATTTCTATGATGTAAGAAATTATTATCACCATTTTCCATCCAGGCAGCTGAGGTACAAAGAAATATGGTTTGGATTTGCAGAAGGTTCTGAGGAAGTTCAAAGCCCAGATCACCTTATCTTAATTCCTAACATGTTAGCCTTACTTTCAACAAACTCAGAAGGTGAAACTGTTACTGCCATTGAACTCAACAGGATATTTTACAATGATTTCAACAGTGTCAGGATTTCATCTTCTAACACCAGAAAGATTTTTATCTAAATAAAATCTGGGACTTTTCCTTTACAGCAATTCACAATATTTTATCACACACCACTGAATTACTGAAAAGTTAACTTGATTCACTACTTCATTTAAAGGGAATCTCCTTCAGTGGAAAATACAGATTTCTAACCAAAAAAAAAAAAAAAAAAAAGTACATAGCATACAACAAGTTTCATCAAAATACATACATGCATATTTTTAAAAGCAATTTTTAAAAGTCATTTTCATGTTCCATTCAATACTGATGATCTCAAAGATCATCACTGTAGAAAGGAATACTGCAACATGAACAAAAAAGGAAATGGCATTAAAATATCTTTTGAAAGATAACCATGTAGAGTTTTTGAAATGCAATCACATAGTTGAACTAGTACAATTTATATTGGATCTGTAATCTACTTAAGTATTTATTGATTGACACCCATGACAAAATAACTGTTGCCCTAATAGGATTCACATCCAACATTTTTTAGGCTTCCCAAATAGTTCACATGGTACATTTACATATAAATCAATTAATATTGACTGATTGATCAATATATGCACAGTATGAAAAAGAGTTTTGGCGGCTTTATGTTCTCCGCAGAGCAGCTTTACCTACTGATGATTAATTTTAATTTACTTTAAAGGATTCTATTGCACTGAAACTTTAATTAAAAACGAAATGAGAAAGTCTATAAAGTCTGCATAGCATCAATTACCTAGACTTGATATCCTGCACTTCGCCTACCCTCTGTACATATGGTTTCTGTTAAAATAATTGGAAAGCACTTCTGAACAATGTCACCCACACATCTATTCTAAGAGTGAGAGGATATATTACCATTAAACGTCACTAATATTAATAAAGAAACAATTAATTCTTCATTACCTATTTCTAAAATACACCATCAGACTCCTTCAGTTCAAACACAAATAAAATGTTACACATGCCTGTCAGTGAAATGGGTAATCATCATCGTTGTTGTAATTTATACTGTTTTCTGTTGTAAGTCTAATGCCTCATTTATTTATAAAGCTTTTTGGCTGACATTATAAATAGCCTCTTTGAAATATTAAAAAAAAAAAAAAAACGTAGCTCTTATTAAGTGAACTCACATACCTCCTGCCAACTCTTTTCTCATAAAATGTTGATTTTAATTTGTATTACACCTTTTTTGGTGAACAGGCAACATTTATGTTTATAAATGTTACTGTTTCATTAAAACACACAAAATAATACTTTCCATTGATGCATGTATGTATATAAAAAATGCGTGTTCTGCAGACTAATCTCAATCCCAAACTAAGAAAATCCACACAGAAAATTATTTGAAAACTGCTGTTGATCTTACACTAGGAGTAAGTCCACTCAGCAGCCATATAGTGTCTGATTTAAACATTGATCCTACCAATGCTGTTTTGGATCAGGGAAAAGAACAGTTCAATGTTTTAATTATTAAAAAAGCATGGAATTGTCACAGCCCTCATCCACTGCAGCCAGCATCAGGTTACAAGCCTCCGTGGTCTCTCTGGCACACTGCCTGGACTATTTACTGCTATTTGTAAATTAGACACTTGTGTAGGAATGTCAATTTTAAATATCTTTGTTTAAATGAGCCTGATAAGAGATGACCAGATATATATTTTATGTGACGGCTAAATAATTGCATCACACGAAGCCAGCTTGTGAATTTTACAGGACAGCTAATAACAACCTACAAGGTGGCTTGAGAATTCAGCACTGAAAAGAATAAAGCCGTTGAAAACAATAAAAAGAGTACTCTATAAAGCTGTAACAACAAAAACACCAAAAAAGTCAACTACCATCCATAATGAGAGCAATCTCTGAGCTCTCCATTTCTGAGAGTAATGGAGAGTCTAAGGTGCCCTTATCCATCCTGCTAATACAGCTCCAGCAATTATTTTCCATATTCTACATCAGTAAGTTAAAATACGTTTCCAATGCCCAACACAGCAGTCATTAAAGTTTCCCCTGCCTCAATCAGCATAACTAATGAGGTCGCATAATAACAGAATGCAATCTCTAATGAAAAGCCCAACAAAGTCTCCCTGCTACAATACTGCTAGTGATTTAGTATTCTCAACTTGTCCTTCCTCCATCTTTTACTCTGTGGATATTATCACCACTCAGAAAATTACATTTCAATGAACTTGTCAGGAAATAAGTAATAAATTAATCAGGCAGCATAAACCAATTACACTCATTTTCTGTGTGTTTTCTTCCAGGGCCCACGCACGAATGCAGTGCTGGCCGTGCTGGTTATTCCTGCTGACTGCTCAGAAAGGCTGCAGGCTGTGAGGAGGAACACTGCTGGAAGGAGGGGGGGAAAGCATCTTTGCTCTGCTGAAACCATCACAAGTACTGTTGATGCCAGAGGAGATGCAGGACCAAAACGCAGCTAATTTTTAATTTTTTTTTTTTTTCACAAAAGTATATACAAATCCCTATGCAAAACTGAACCAGTTCAGGAACTTTGAAAAGTATCACAAAATACCCATTGTGAAAACTCCCAGCACCTCAGCAGGTTTGCAAGTGTAGCCCTGTCTATTTCTAGTTGACGGTAGTGACAAAGGAAGGTGCCTACAAGACTTAAGTTGTTGTTATGAGTATTTCAATGCCACATTTGGCACTACCCAAAGCAATTTATGCCAGTGGCTATGGCTAAACTGAGGGAACTGGGAGGGTATTCAATGGATCCCAACACTGTTTAGGCAGCACCCAGCTGTAAGGCAATTCCACTCTTCCCTCCTACTGCTAAAAAAAACTTTAATATTGATGATGTTACTTCTAAACATGGAAAATGAGCAACAGCACCATGTGAAGTAGCAGTCGAGATCCCATTCTAAGAGGGACTGAACGATTCAAATTGGATGCCTCTTGCTCCAGGCTGTGTGAAAATTTGGGAAGAGCAGTGCACTGGTTTAGCACCTCTTGTTTAAGGCATAATGTCTATCTATCTTCACAAGCAAGAGAACCAGAAAGATATTTTTTTTAACAAATAAAGCTCAGATGCTGAAGCGCGTGGTACACCCTGTCATGGTACAGAATTTCACAGCAAATTATTCAGATGCAAAATCTGAACAACACAAACTTCTGGTACTATAAAAGTAAGCCCAGGTGACACAAAACGGCACAGAAACGCTTTGCTTAACAAGGAAAGCGAGTCCACCCCATTCACTGCCTTCAAAAGGATTCAGCCAGACGCTAAATAGATGTACTTTCAAAAAAAAACTTTCTACCACCTGTTTTTGTTGATATATAATGAAGATTTTATACATGCAAACACACCCTTTCCATGTATGAAATATTTCACTGAACTCTTAAACTTAGTCCTGCAAGAGTAATTACACAATCATCATGCACCTGCCAGACTCCAGACCCTTGCAGAGCACCAACATCCTTTTTGTGCATATTGTCTGTGTTCTGTCTTGGCTGGGAAAAGATCCAAGTGGGTTAAGCTCAGGGAGCTCATTGTCACTGCTACTTCTTGAAGGGTGAATATTGTTTAACCTTTCCCCTGCAGTCTGCATAAAATTCCTAGAGGGCAGTTTGAGACTCATATGGACAAATTAAAAGTGGGATTTATTAAGACTGGAATAAAATAAATAGGAATAAAATATGTCATGATACATGTAACCTCATATTTGGCATGAGGTAGGCCAGAAGCGCAGTAAAAAATTAAGTTACAGCATTTAAAAAAAATTATCTACCAAGCACTTTTGCCACCAAGCTAGCTGCCAAAGTAATATCCCCCCTTCAAGACTTTTACAATTCTTTTTTTTTTATTTATCCTCACAGCAGACAGCTCCTGCCAAGAAGTCATGTGCTTTCATACCCTTTCCTATATTAATTTCAAACTGCATTTATCTACCTTAATAGTCTCAGAATCTCTTCTTTTTCTTCTTGCTTGCCCATTTTATGTTATCATCCTAAATACTTTTTTAAAGGTAGAACCAAAGAAGCTCATACTTTCACAGCACTGGTCAATGACATGAGAAACTGAACCAGACATTGTACTTTTCACCTCCACTTCTGACAGCATGGAATAATGCTTATAAAACAGGATTATTTGAGCTTGTTCAGGTACTGATAGCAGTAAAAATGGAGCAACACAGTCACTGGCTGGCTTGGAGATAGGCTCTCCTGTGTTCAAGTCTATGCCCATGCTACCCTTTCTCCATAGCTCAGGCAAATCATCCTTTGCCCACTTTTGTTGAAGCCCCATCTCTGACCACAGGCACCTCTGCAGACAGCACATCTGACATGTGTATTGTGCTGCCAGAAAAAACACCACGAGAAAAAAGGAACAGGTAGTCCCATTCTGTAAATAGAAACAAAAATGGACCAGCAACACCCACACATCCCTACAAAGACTGGAGGAGACAACCTCACCAGTCAGACCCGATACGCCGTGCTGAGTGTCAGTGGCAGCATTTTCAGCTTTTTGCTGCCTCACAGTAGGTTTTTCCCAACATGTTCCAACAGCAGCCAGCCCCACAGCCCCAGCAGCATTTAGAGAAACTGTGCTGCTCAAACCTTTAACCCAGTTCACCACAACCACAAGCAGGAAAGCTTTAGCAAGCCAGTGGGTCTACTGCAGAGATACAAAGTGCTCACAAACCAGTACACTCTGCAGCACAAGTTCATTTTGCTATCCCTGCTTCATCTCCATGCCACAGTGAAACAGCCCTTTTAGGTAAACCTCTTTTCCAGCCAGCTTCCATTTTCATGAGTTTAATTTCCTGATATTATCCCAACTACCAACTACATCACAGTGGGTCACGCTAAATGATTGCTCTCCTTTTTCTTCTTTGGTTCTGTACCTTTTCATATTCCTCAAAAACAATGAGGTGGTTCTTGTGCCCCATCCTTTCAGCCTCCACTAGCAAATATTTAAGTCTTTCAAATTTGTGCTTTGAGTCCAGCACCTCAAGTTTGTTTAGTACACTGGCTTTCAGAGTGTAAGCATCCTGGTGTCAAATGCCATATCTTACCTTCCAAAGGAGAATATAGCCCCAGTTGCACTCACTTCAGGGTTCTTCTATTCTGGGAAACAAAGCAAAACAAACAAAAACAAACAAATGCACCATTTTCCCCAGTTGCCCTTAATTTGACTTCACTATGGTCCACATTAACAGAAACAGCAGCTAAACTGTCTTTGAAACTTTATTCACCATAGCCAGAAAAAAAGAAGGAAAAAAAGACTGGTGAAATGCCTTTAAAACATGCTTTAATCTAGCTGGAATGCCATAAATTGCTTCCAGATGTGCTCCATACAAAAGTCAATCATAGCTATTTATACTGACACTCTGCAGTCCAAACAATCTGAATCCAAATGCCATGTCTCTGCTACAATAAAGCTATAAATGTCAGTCTTGTTGAATCTGGAGAGGTGTTGAAGAGTTCATGCTAGTTTGCTTTCTGGGCTATTTGTTAGCCAGCAATTATTTAAAAAAAAAAAAAAAAAACAAGAAGGAAAAAAAAAAAGAGGAAAAAAAGAAAAGAAAGAAAACAAAAAGAAACTTTTAAAATAGGTCCTTTCCTTGCTGAGCTATTCTTAAAGCACACCTGACACCTTCCAATCATGACCTTGAAAGTGCCACAGGTTACAAGTTGAAATTCATTTCATAAGTTAGAAAAATGTAGTGCTTAGGCTCTGAGCCAAGAATAACTGAAGGGCTTGGCAAGGCTCCCATGCCCTCCCCTAGAACGAACACACACGTAGTACACCTGGGACTAAATGAACTGAAGTACAGTAAAATGACACACCGACTGCAATAATACTTCTATTCAAAAAGCTTCCAGGGTATTGGGGGAAAAAAAATAATTCTTGCTGTAGGGGGAAAAAAAAAGTTTGGAAACTGCACCCTCGTCAGTTGTTTTGCATGCAACACACTGGTATCTAAGTCGTCTTCACTTGGGAAAGCTGAATAACCAGCATTCAGATGAAAAGATGACCTATGGAGTTATCCCACACTGTTTCAGGAAAATATATTATTTTTCTGTAGTCTCCACAGAATTTTCTCATTCATTTTACAGACTTCATTAAGATCCTTTCCCCTCCCCTGCAAAAGTGCACCTGCAGTTCAATTTATGTATAAATGTTCAGAGTTTTAATTCTGGATTTTTCTAAGTGAAAGACAACAGGGAATTTTCTTATCATTGCTTGCAGTTTGGAGAATTAAAACATTTCAGAAAAATCACAACATGTAATGACTTTAGTCTTCAGTTTCCTGCCTTTCTATTTCCCTTGATGTTTGCCTCCTACTCCAAAGATTTCCTCTGCTTTCCCTTACCTTTTTCCAAGTCCAGAAGACCATCCCTAAAATGGAGTTGAAGAACATTCCTCTCTCCCAGGTTAAGCTGTAGCATGGACTGTCATTTTTAACCACACAGGTTGAGAGAAGAAGGCAGAAAATGCACACAGAAGTTATTCAATTTTGGTCTAAAACTTTCAGAGAAGGGAAGCGAATTGTACAAGACACAGTATATCAAGATTCAAAATATATATATATATACACACACAGAAAAAAACTGAATACTTTAGAACAAGATTTGTGCTCTCAGTTCAACTTACTGGAAAACTTCAGTTTTTAATAAATCTCTTCAGTCAGAGGTTATACAAATGACTACAGAAGCAGCAAACATAATACCTGTATTTAAGAACGGGGGAGGAACCGATCTAGTGAACTACTGAGCTATCAGTCTGGCCCAAACATTAAGCAAGGTTTTGTAACCTATTTTGAAGGAATGTAATTTCTGTGTAATTGCAGGGGGTTGGAGGAGAGATAAGCAACAGAGAGGCAGAGAAGCTATTCAAGTTAAAAGACAATTCTGGCATAAGAAGAAATGATTAAGACTTGGCCGCGAATCCACTAAGAATGGAATTCACAAGCATGTGCCTAACCATGAGGAGGGCGAGATGCTCCAACCACTGTCCCATGGGAATGAGATGGAGGAAAACCCTACCACATGGGAGGCTGAGAAATTTACATGACTTCAGTATTCTGCAACAGCAGGGGATAAAACTTGATGCACAAGCTGCCTTCCTCTCCTGTGTCAGCCTACATTCATGCATTTATCTTTATTCCTAGCTCCTATCAGACAGTGAGGAGTTTTCATTGCATTGGTTCTCCAGATAAAGACATTTAACTCTTGCAAGAAAAGCTTGGGGGCTGCTAAGGCCATAAATAGAGGGGACCAATACCATTTTTCAGTGACATCTCTCTATCAGTGTATTTCTTCCTTTTCTCCACCCCAGCAGTGATACCAACCCTCAAAAATCTTCTCCCTCCATGAACTTTACTACACAATAACACCATGGTATTGTAGATCCTCATACTACCAAAATTTATACAGAAAGTCCTTCTCACATCCTACCTCACTGTAAAGACCTACCACACTGCCTCTGAATGTGACATGCTCTCTCTGAAAAGCCTAGCCACACATTTTTAGCATTTAAAGACAAATGCACACCCAAAGGAAGCAACTAATTTACTCTGTGTCTATAATCCTTCTCTCCACCAAAGCACAGTGTTCTCCCCTCAACTGTGCATTAAGCTTTCCATTTAGATCCCAAACCTTCTGATTCTAGGACTTAAAAGTCTTCTCATGGAGCATCAGCCCCACTCTGGGATGCAATAAAGTAAACTATGACAATAATAATAACTAACACTAATCATTATCGCTGGCTTTAAACTATGAATCTGTTCTGCTTTTGCAGCTGTGCTGTTTCTTCTGAGGCACCAATGGTGCTGCCAGCAGCCTAAGTGTTAGTATTAATTCAACCCATCCTTCCCATCCAACAAAAAGTACCGTATCTCCAGATCTGCATAGCTTCTGCATTTGTGATGGCTGACCCCCAAAAAGAGATAGAAAGAGAACAAAAGTCAGTAAAGTTACCAAAATATACAATATAGCTACTGTTTCAAACAAACAGGTTTGAAGCCAATATAATTTCTAACAATATCGTCCAATGTTTTCCTTGCTTTAGATTTGTCGTCCTTTATTGGAAACAATAAGCCTTCCAAAACAAAAAAGAAAAAAAAAAAAAAAGAGAGCGAGAAAAAACCCCTCACTTTGTGTTTAAAATTATTTACTATACCTTTAAAAGTAACAAATGAAGCACTTGAGTCTCAGATGTGTAACCAGTAGGGAGTTGGCTCAATGCATCAGTTTTTACACCTCTTGTAGTTAAATCAGAGATCCAAATGCAAAATCTAGCACTCAGTGGTGAACTTATAACACTCCCTGGAGGAGTGTGTCCATAAACCATTCACTAGATTACACTCATCCATACAATACTTTATTTTATAAATCCACTCCCCACCAAAAAAAAAAAAAAAAAAAGGAAAAAGGGAAGAAAGGAATAAAAAAAAGAAAAGCTCAACTAAGGTGAAGTTAAGGTTGCATAAACTATAGATCATTTTTGTCATCACATGTCTAAGTCTCTGCTTTCCTTTTTGAGATTTCATTAGTACAACTTTCCGGTGTTTTTATCTCAAATGGATTTGTTTCTCCAAATTTGCGTCTTGGCCAGGAAAGGGATCCAAAAACACCCAATGACATATGTGGCATAGCCACGCGTGGTGCAGGAGCACTCCCAGGCCTTTGGAGTATGCTCAGCAGAGCTAAAACACTTTCAAAAACTGCTGCGCTGACTTTTCTGTGGAATGTCCTTAGTGACAGTTTTTTGGGAGTTTCACATTACGCCTCATGTTCTTATGAGTCTTCCGGACATTAAGTCTTTCGCAATGTATTTCATAGAATATCATGGAATCATTGAGGTTGGAAAAGACATCTAAGATCATCGAGTCCAACTATTAACCCAGCACTGCCAAGCCCACTAAATCGTGTCCCTAAGTGCCACATCTACACATCTCTTAAATAAAAACCTCCGGGCTTGGTGACTCAGCCACCACACTCGGCAGCCTGTTCCAATGCTTGTCAACCCTTTCTGTAAAGAAAATATCTAATAATATTTGGATATTTCCAAATAATAATATCCAATCTAAACCTGCCCTGGTGCAACTTGAGGCCATTTTCTCTCATCCCATTGCTTGTTACTTGGGAGAAGAGACCGACCCCATCCGGCTACAACTTCCTTTCAGGTACTTAGAGAGAATGATAAGGTCTCTCCCAAGCCTCTTCTTCTCCAGGCAAAACAGTCCCTGTGGTCTTTCAGCAGCTCCTCATAGGACTTATGCTTCATCAGCTTCCTTCTCTTCTCTGAAGGTGGTCCAGCACCTGGAGCATGTATGTAAACATGTGCACACACTGTGTATGTGTGCTCACATGCATGTACACCTGCATACACACACAAACATACACACAGTTTGGGGCTAAAACTAGAATGGATAAAGACCAGTGTAACTTCTCTGAATTCAAAGGCATCTCATCTGATGAGAAAACATGAGGACAGTGAACCTGCCTGAATGGCCTACTGACTATTTCAAAGTTCAAAGAACATAATAAATGTGAAGATTTCCAAGGTCCTTCATGATTAAGAAAAAGAAAGCACATGCACTAGTAACAGAAAGAGTGGGGGGTTTTGTTCCAATGAATACCATTCTCTTCTCTGACTATCTAGCACACAGCTCCCACTCTCAGCTCCTTCCACGTCTCCTGTTTTATTAAAATTGCAGAATGGGTGGCTTCTGAGGCTTAATAGTAGTGTTTGATTAGACAGCTTCCACTGACCACAACTTTTTTATCTTTTGGAATATGACAGTTATCCAAATTTCTACATTTACTGTAATTTTTCAGCTATGTTTGCATGGATTTATCATGCTCCGGGAAAGCTTCCATTGATTCTCTACCAGTTGTGTACCACAGTCTAAAAAACAATCTTAAACAGAGTTCTTAAAATGTGCATTTAGTTCTTGAGAATTTTTTTTACTTGTCTTATAAAGTTACATTATTGAAAGAAATATTTCAAACTTTAAAATTTTGAAAACTTGCCATAATGCTCACCTCCCCAATTCAATTCAAACACAAAATGGAGTTCCTATTCCAGTGGTTCAAGTTCATGAAAAATTTAAATAAACAAAAAACTCAATTCTACTACAGATTCATTAAACTTTGATCAAGGCAGAGATCATTTTTCACACTATTATCTAACACCACACTCGCAGTCTACCCTCAAGCCCCTTGCCTGCAGCCACAAAGATAGAACACACTGGATTTGCAACTGAAACATCCAGCTATCACAGATCCGTTTTTTGCTGCAATGGGGATGGGACCAGCAGCAAGATCAGCTCATCTGCAGCTTTGCCTTCCCCTCCAGCTTTGCCAAACCCCAAACAGCGGGTCAAACCAACAGTTCTATCAATGTCAGGTTGATCCATTGCATGACCCCACACGAAGAAAAGATGTGCTCTGAGAATATGCAAAAGTGGCTAACAACTCAATTAGTCAGTACATGTAATTATGCCCACAAGTGTTAGGAAACTGAAAAGCCATTTTGGCTATAAAATACGTTGGGAATCTTAATGTTATGGTCAGTAAGACAACAGAACATTACTTATGCTGCATTTTATCTAGTCCTTGAATGCACCTCTCCCTGTTCCTGATGTAAGATTTTCATTAGCCATTATACAGCTGAACGTGAAAACCAAGCCAGAGAACCAAACCCATTCCAAGACACAGCCACATTAATAAATTGACAGCACATGCTATAAAATACAACTGTGGGCCTCTTATGTGAGTCACAACAATAACTTTTGCAGCACAACAGTCAATGAAGAATAACCACCACCCCAAAAAATTTCTTGGTGAGCAATAACAGGTAATGGTTTGTTCCTCTGTTTACCAGCCAAGCCCCAGAGAATAATCTTCTCCAATTACACCGTTCTCATGCATCATGCCATACTTCAGTGACCACATCTCCATGTCAATGTTTTTTAATTCTTTTATCTCCCCTAATCTTCTGTTTTAAAGAGCTACCCTAAGTCTTTGCTGACATCATTCTGCTGAATTTCCATTACCATGGAAAAACATCCACCCCTATTAATTTTTTCAGTGTATTTTGTGGCATGTTATTGCTTTTTTTAAAATCAACTAATAAAATCATATCAGAGAGTTTTTCAGTGCAGCCTAAGCAAACACTGGCGTGTGAGTACAATGAAGTATAGTACAGTATGCAAGAGAAGTCAGAGGCTGAAATGAGAATACAATTTCCCATGAGAGAGTTCTATGTTCGAGCCATTTAACTTTAAAACTAGTTCAATATTTGAACAAGACACTATTTTATTCCCATTCAAAGTTTAAACACAGATCACTTCGAAATCAATCATAAATTCAAACCTCTTTATTTTAGAAACTGTTTCAATATTTAAAAGCTTTTTTTCTGTCGTTAATGTAACTGCACCTTCAAGGCTGCAGAAGCAGAACTGACTTCGAGATCCTTAAGAGCAATGCTATTTTCCTGCCAATACATACAAAAGGCAGTTCTAGGAAAAAGAAAAAAACCCACAAAGGCAAGGCTGTGCTTTGCTTCAGAGTTTAAGAACAAAGTCTGGACAAAGAACACACAGCCTAGTCTTCAGCCCAAACTAAAGTAAATGAACTTGGTGTGGGTGCTTTTCAGGGCACAACACCATCATTCCTTGTTACTGCACAGCTTTTGTCCTCACCTGGGTGTAAGGAAAAACCAGATGAGTGGGATCAGTGTAGACAAAAAACAACCCTCCTTTAGGATAGTGATTACAGAGTGAGAGATCTGCAACTCAGAAGGAGGATGTAGAGCCCATTTGTCGCCCACGCGTACTCGCGCCCCTGTCCCCACCCAGCACAGCGCTGCTTGTCCTGCTGCCTCAGAAGCCTCACAGCCCTGCTGACAGTGCAGAAATGGACTGCTCCAACTCTGCGACACAGAAAAAATATTTCAGCCTGGTGAAATAGCAACATTTCACACCCATATTTCATTTCAGTATGATGATCTTAAGAGTTCTTGGGGGTGGGTGTTACATTTGCTTGTTTTTAAACTCAATCTTCAGATGGGCAACTTATCACAGAGAGTCAGTGATCGAGAGGTGAAACCAGGCGAATTCCTGAACTGTGTCAGTGCCAGCTCTTTGGCACATGCCACTCTCATCCAACTAATTTCAACACCAATTTGTTTCTAAAAATTATCTTTTGTGCCTTCATCTTTGTACAAAGCTCTTTTTCACAAGCACAGAGCATACAGCTCAACGCAAATGTAACACTGCAAAAATACTCATATCAAGTAGAAAAGACAAGCTGATTGTTCTAAAGCAAAAAGTCTTATTAACCTCAGGGCTGCCCTGTTCTGGTTTCTGGTCAACTAGAGTCTTCACAATCAAGTTAAAAGACTCCTTGTAAAAGGATTAAGCATCTGTATTATCAAGAGACCACAGAATAAGAGCAGGAGTTAGGCTGTGTCTTTGTGGTATCAATCCACTTAACTACCCATGGCTTTGCATGAACCCAGGAAATATTATTCAGCTGTATATATAGCAACATGATAAACCTGGCTGCATGGGTAGTCATGCTGCTGCACTAGCATCTGAATGTCACCTTTCCCAGGAGAGGGCAGCTGCCATTCATAACCATCTCTCCTTAATTGAAAAATGAGGGGTCCTGATTTCCAGGAAGCCATAGGCCAAGAGCATTAGCAATAAATGAGCTTTACTTTTTACGTACCTCCAAATAAAAAGAAATCAGTTGTAATCAACACAGCATTAACATACTGTCTTGTAATATTTCACATAAAACATGTCACTGAAAACTCAGTATTGAGCAGGAAGGAATTTGATGAATCAAGTAGATGAAGCCAAGATGTAGTTATTAGATGCATTACATCTTTAGCACATCATCTGTAAAAATGTCCAGGGTAAACTAACGCTCCAGGGGAAACCTGACCTTTAAGAGGCTCCCTAATACTACATCTAAATTAATGTCAGTGACAGGCACTTCAATCTAAAATAGCAGGGTTCTTTCATTCTATCTACACTATCTATTCAACCATTTATTTGTGCGTAAATGTGTGTGTGCATAAATGGATTTGTGTCATTCTGGCACTGGGGGAGTGGGTAGGGGACAAAAAGAGCTCTTTTTTTTTTTTTCATTCCTTACTACTCTTACGCATATTGTTAGTTTTGCAGGACTCATTCAGAATCTTTTCAGAAAAAAAAAGTGGTAGGAAAATTATTTTTTATAGTAACTAAATCTACTTCTCCAAGTAGGTATCAACCTTGCAAAATAAACATGCCTGAACTAGAGCAGGATGGAACTCTTGCAGCAATCAATACAACAAGCAATTCTGAATTTGTTTTAAAGAGCTGGGCTGGGCTCTGACATGACTGGTGGTCAAGATAAAAATCATAATTGAGATCAGTTTTGCTGTTTCAAAACAAAACACTGGAAATAAATTCACTAGAAGATGCATTTCTGCCTTGGAGGAAAAGAAACAAATAAACAATACACTGCAAAATACTGATAATAGAATAATTTCATGGCTGTTAGTCAAATCGGTGCTAACTGTGGTGGCCAAACCTTCACTCTCTTCTGTTTTTCATTCCATTTTGGAGGTTTTATGATGAAGGGATGAGGCAACTGCAAAGCAGCCACTCTGATGACCTTTCTCCAGGCTTCTTAGGGTGCTCTTCCTCCCCTGCCAACACCTCAGAGAGGACCAAACCCACCTAGACCTGTGGTACTCTGTCCCTCCACTTCTCAGAGACAACAGGACAATGGTGTTTTCAAGAGATATCTCTTCATGCAATAGCTGAAATCTGTTCCTTGATGGAAAGGATTTACACCTTGCTCTGAAATTAGGACAATCACATTAGCTAAATCCTAGTGAACTAAAACTGCTAAATTCTTTCACATTTTGTTGATCAAGAACCCTTTTATTGGAACATTTTTCTTTGCAAGTCTCAGTTCAGTAATAAACTATCCTCTAATTGGTCTTTATGCTATGAAGAGCTACCTTGCATTTTAGCTACTTTATATGTGGTTATATTTTCTTACAAAGACACAATTGATCAGGAATTACCATAATCTCACACAGAGAAGCAGTCCTAGAAGCACTGAGAGCATAAAACATTAATGTCAGTAATGCAGACATGACAAGTTTCAACTCTCCTTTCAGCTAAACAATCTGCCTCTTTCATACTAACATCACCGTTCAGCCCATGGGCTACATAAACATTGTCAAACCTGGTTTCAATATAAAGTGAGCACATTAATGTTCCCACTAATATACATTTCCCAGTAACCACTCCATTAGATTGCTTAGCTCAAACTGCATGACATATCCCATAACATATCAGACAGTTCAGATTCACAAGCTCAGAAGATACAGATATTCTAAGTATTGGGAAAAAAAACCTTTCTCGTGTGTGTATTCATGAGCCCTGCAAATCCAAAAACTCCCATGAGGCTCTCAAGAAAACATGCCTGTGTGGAATACAGCCCTCCTCTGTTCAGTGAGAGTTTTTTTGTTTTCTGCTTTTTCTGGTTTTGGATGATGGTCTTTCACTTTCCTCTTCACAGAGACTAAGTAAATGGACACAAAAATAAAGAGATGCTGTTCAGAGCAGATAATCCTTTCTGTAACCTCAGATAATGTATCTAAGACCAGTGGATCCAGTGATGACTCACTATTAACTTTTCTCAAAAGCAAGCCAGTTGAGTGGCTAAAACATTTAACAAACATGATGTAGAAATTCCCTGATTTAGTTCACTACAGACCCTCTGATTATAAAGCAAGACCCTATTCCAGACACGTGAACTTTGTGTTTTCCCTCACACTCGGTAACAGCGCAGCAGCATCAGTCTCAGGGTAAAAGGACATGAGAAGCCCCCCCACTGCAAGGGAACTTCACGTGAGCCTCCTTAACAAGCCCATGGTCCCACAAAGCACAGTGCACATGCTGTACAAGCAGCGTGCTACAGACAACATTACTGTGGCCTCCCATGTCATTCTGGGTTATAGGGTGGTTTATTATGGGCTGGGGACCAATATCCTAGGAGCTCACACTTCAAATTTTCACGTTCAGCAGCTGGAAAGGCAAATATCCTCAGCCAGAAAGTTCATTAACCTAGAGATTTTCCATGGCCAGACTTCTTCAGTATTGCAGTAAAATGCAATTTTACATTTGGGTTATGGTATTTTGAAGTATTTAATGTAGCTGACAGCCAACAAATACCAGCTAACCTTACCCCTGAGCTTGATAGTGTGTTGTGCAAAATACAGCCACTTTGAAATAACATGACTTTAAAACTGTTTATGCTTAACACGGTGAAATTAAACGTAGAGTCGACTAGACATGCTAGCTTCTACACTGTTGAGTAACACTCAATACCTTAAAGAAGTGAGAAACAGGAAAGAGACTCAGAAATTTTGAGAGCAGCAGGGAATTTCCATAAAGCCATCTGATTTCTCAGAAGGAAAAGAATGAAAGTTGAAAGTGAAATTGAATTAATCCCAGAAATATGTAATGCATGCCCCCACTAATCAGACTATGGGGAGCACTCAGCATAGATAGAGGAAGGTCCAATCAACCTTTGAACAAAACAATACCCACTCTGAAATCTTCTGACTCTTCCAGGCTCACAAAACTTGACCCAGAATACGTAAGTCTGGACTGGCACTGATCTCATAGGGTAGAACTTCAGAAGGTGTAAATCTGAGCAACTCCACTGACTTCAAAAGTCTGCCAAGCCTCTAGCTCCAGATGTCAGTGTGCAGTCATGAATTCCTGATTTCTGAATACTTTAACACAGCTAAAAGAGCAGCAAAGGCTAATGTTTTTGCACTTGTTAAGTAAAAAATTACTTGATATGTTAAATAAAATTAATAGCTGAAAGTATTCTACATATTCTGATTAGCAGTTGAGATTTATCCCATACATTCAGGTTCAAAGTAATTTTGCTTTGGGC
The DNA here is from genome assembly GCF_000738735.6 of Corvus cornix cornix. Taxonomy (NCBI): domain Eukaryota; kingdom Metazoa; phylum Chordata; class Aves; order Passeriformes; family Corvidae; genus Corvus; species Corvus cornix. Next base: position 40,590,693 of record NC_046333.1, read on the forward strand.
TTCAAAGCTCACTTTCAACTTCAGCCAGCTTCCACTGTTGAGTTTCCAGGATAAAGTTCAATAAGGTTTACTTTCTATTAAGATTTAAGCCATTAACCTGTATCACACACTTTTTCATGTAGTGTGCCTACTGAAATGCAAGTCTTCAGAATACTGCATTATGTCAGTCAAAAGAAGGTCTGGCACAAAAACCCCAGTCAGGGCTATTTCAACCATTCAACAGTCCAATTACTTACACTGTGTTAGACCTTCCAGCTCCAGAAATGTAGAACTGTTAACACTCAGGGAGCCAGGGTTGCACTGATAGGGTTGTACATTGTTAATTCTTTTGTCAAAATACAGTGTTTCAAACATAATTGCCAGAAGAGATGTAACATCTAGGCTTGCAGCCTCAAGTGCAATTTCCTGGCAACTACAGTGGTGCAGGCTACAGATTAACACATGAGCAATTCCAATTAAACGTGATGCAAGTCCATTAACATTGGGTCTGAGTAATATCCCCTCATATACAGGATACCCTGAAACAGGAAATAGAATAAATTAACATGGAATAAATTCACCTGCAATACAAGTGAAGATGCTACCAATTAGCTGTCTGTATAACTCATTTTGGAAGATGGTATCTACTTTTTCTTTCCTTCTCAGATTAGATAAATGAGCATGTCCTGCAAGGCCTTCTAAATACGCTGGAGAACTATGTACTCTATAAGATCCCCAGAAATAGGGTTCAAAGGTCCTTATCATGGCACAACTATTTCTGCAGAGTTATGGAAAGAGAACACCAACCTGAAAGAGAGGTGTTGGAAATTGTTCTTCCAACAAATTCCTCCATCTCAACAGAAGCAGCATTTCACGTGCTTTCCGCCTGTACAACAAAGAATGAATTCTCCATTGCCACCATCAACTGATTTTTCTGAAATTTGGGTTCAATTCACCTTGCAACATACACTCCTATTCTTTCAAGAATTGCAGCTGCATCCTATGATAAAAATACAAACATAATTACAAATACATGCCACAACAACAGCCCAGCATACCTTATGTTCTAGCTGGTGAATCACACCAAGTTCTCACATAACCACCTCCAAGGCTGTGGCTCTCCTACTAATCATGTGCACAGTAAGCTGGTGGGCCCCCCTTGATGAAAAGAGAAAGCCAAGTGCTGGATATACTATTTTCCACAAAGCCAGGACTAAGATTTATGCAAGAGGAAGGAAAATGAGATACTACATCTTGACACCTCACTGAGTGAGATACAGTCAAATGCTGGCGAAGTTGGAAGGTCTTGCCTCAAGAACTGTTGTGCTACTTGATTCTTCCAGAAAGGTATAGAAAGAAACTGAAATGCACAACTGTAAACAGGTATGAGGATTCAAATCCTGCTACTTAGATATGATCCACTAATAACTGAGCAATACTATTGCCTTACTTCTTAATATTTCATTGGAGACCATTTACTTGAAATGGTAGTGTTACAACCCAGCAATTCATTATTTCAACAGCCGGTTTTTCAAAGACACCTACTGTCATTATCTTTTCTCTGTATTTGGCCATTTAAATCTAGCATTGTGTGTTTCCCTCCCATACGTACCATTCTAAGTAGCATCACACAATCTTCTTCTGCCACACCACTCGGGAGACTTAGCGGATCCACAGGAAGGAGTAACCTGGCTTACCTAACCCATAGTGCAATTGATTCCACTTGGGTGGCTGACAGAGTGCTCACTTTCGATTTGCATCACGATTTCTTCCCTGCCAAAATGCCACTGCTGAGGTGCCACCAGCAATGCGTGTTGTGTAATGGAGACCACCATGCTCGGGGCAGGCAGAAAACCGAAGGCTCCTCTGTGCCATGCAGGCATGCCCACACTTGGAGAGGCAAAGCTGACTGTAAGCTGCTTAAACCACTTCCCTGTGAATTATTTTTACTTCTGCAGCTTGACTTCTTAATTTCCTTTCCCTCTCTTTTCAAGTTGATGCTGTAATACGGTCACACTGTAGAAATCTCGGTCAGTATAATATTCTGCGGAGCCATACAGCCCTCTGATATTTAGGAGATTGCTCCTGATTCATCAAGGCTTCCTTGATGCCTTACAACGTCTTGGCGAGGTCACAGGGTGCAGGCTGCAATTTCCTTCGCCTTTTTATTTGTGTTAATCAGGAGTTTGGGGACTGTGTATCCCTGTGTTTCCTGGCCGGCTCCAGGCATCACTGCATCACAGCGGCACCTGGTGGGACGGGGCAGGGCTGGAACACGCTGCTGCCCACCCTGCAACCCCAGCAGCGCCCAGACATCCACAACAAAACCAAAATTAGCATTGTTTTGCTCTGGCAGGTCTTTCTAACATCTGTTGATGTTGAAAAGTTCAAAATTAATATCACTGAACCCTACCCTGGTATTTGCTAAAGAGATGCAAAATGCTGGATGGGGAACAGACTGAACTGCAAGCCACATCTTAGAAACAGCCTGCAACCCGAGGGATCCAGGAGACACTGCACACAGCACCAAAAGGAAAAAATAATCTGATAAATAACTCATCTCCGAGGCCTCTCAACTTTTGATTCATTAGCCATCATTAAAAATTTATAAAAGTATATTAGAAGTAAAGCTCAGTTCAACCAGTCACATGTATTCTAGCAACAGTGTGACACATTGCGCCCTTTTCTTTTGATTACTGCCTTCAATCTCATCATTTTTATTTTATGGGACGCAAAGCATCAAATTCAGCTTCAGAAATACAATGTTCAAAATATAGTGGCCAATAAATGTTTCATCTTTTTCACAAACTAGACCTTAAAGAGCTTCAGTTATTTATTTTTATAGCAGCAGCATACATAAGTGTATGACACAGTAAAGGATACTGATCTCTGAAGACCTCAGATTATCTTAAACTCCAGAAAATCAATATCAAATCCTGTGTTTACGGTACTTTCCATTATTTATTTTAGAGCCTAAGGAAGTGGAGAGTGGAGGCTGCCAGTTTTGTAGAAAAAGAACCTAGCAAAGTTGCAGTCAGATTTATAGGTCAAACTCCACATTACGAAAGAAAGTATTTACCCCCAACAGCCAAAATCACTGCTGTTCACCACAAGCAGAACACTTTTATTGAAAGTCCACAGACTGTTGCTACACCTCAGTATAATTTACTTCAGTCCTTACACCCTAGCCAACACAGAGCCTGTTCAAGGCATGTAAGAGCTCCCACACAGGTACAGCTGCCTTCGAGGGGCACTGCAATTTGCAGAGTGCAGCTGGAGCTGAGGGCGTTGCTGCGATCTCCAGATGCTCACACACCTCACCATCGATGCAAATGAACACCAGGAGTGTCAGACTGTGCCCGCTGCTTTCAAGACTGCCAGTTCTTGATTAATTTTTCAAAAGTGCAAGTTCATGACACACATGAGAAGAGGGAGGGAAAAGGAAGGAAAAAGGAATGAAAGAAAAAGTTTAGAGAGCTTTAATCCTTAGAAACACTTGAATGGAGGGAATATCCAAAGACAGAAATAAGGATTTTTATCTCTTGAAAAAAATCCACTCTTTGCATTATGGCTGCCGAGCTAACTGAAGAAGTAAACAGTACTAAGTCAGATCTACATTAAGCATAACCCTAAATCCCAAATTAACTTAAGTAGATTGATTAAGAAAAAGAAAAAATAAAGTCTTAAGGAGTGCACAAATTAACCTACAGAAGTGCTAGTTTAAAATGCAAAAAAAGGCCATTAAAGTGCAAGGGGCTCTTACTATCTCTAACTGTGCTTGACATACATTTAGAACCAATCTCTCGCTGCTGTAATGATTCTGGCATAATTTTCACATATCTGAAATAAAAAAGAAAATTCTGACTGTAAGCATGTCTCTTTTCCCCTTGATTCTTCACACCAACACTAAAATGTTACAGAAATATAGTGTTGCTAATATATAAAATAACTGCATACTCTTTATATAAAACACTGTGATCTGTTCTTGTGATAAGCAGAAGGTACAGATATGAAGAATTGTTAGAATAATTACAGGCACTGAAAGAGTCCTGCAGGCTAGGGACTAGAAACACTGATGGGAATCCTTTTAGCTTAAAGATGAGATACCTAATAGAAGTCGTATTTGAGGTTTGAGAAACAAGACAAGATACATTAGACATTCCTATTTATAACATACAATTAATTTGTGGAATGCACTGCTACCACAGCACACTGACATCAAAAGCACAGCAAAATTCAGATAAGGTTTAGATAGATAACATGAAAATGAAGCGTTACACCAGAGAAGATTTAGGAAACATGAGGGATTTAAGCCTTTTTGCTACACAGCACAGACCAAAGTCTAACTGACAGGATTTTAAAAAAACCCCACAACATAACGTGAAAGACATTTGAAAGTTTATTGTAGGGTTTTAAGCACTTTTGTCTGAAATACCCAGCTCCAGCCTGTCTCAAGAGAAAGGACAGCTTCTTAGATGGACCACTGGTTTGATCTGGCATGGCAAGTCCTATATTCTTATGTTCCTACCAGATAATCTGCAGTAATTTGAGTGACAATGGATGGGTACCCATCCTAGGGAAAAAAATATTCTATCATTCTATTTCTCAGTGCACTGAACTGAATTATGTTAGGTTAAGTGTTGTCACACTGAATAATCTCAGGCTGTATCACATGTCCAAAGACACAACTCAGTGTAATGTGTAGGACAGTGCACTCAAATTTGCTACAGATGTGAAATGAGAGTGAGGGGGGGAAAAAATATAAGCCTGAAGTCTAGTGAAACCTACAGCACCTACAACAGTAGTAAAAACCGTGTTAAAACATTTTTATTCAAAATGCTGTCCAACTCCAGAAACAAAAATTGCTCGAAGTTATAAAACACTAGTCTCTCCTCCTTCTGCTTCTCCTCAGCCTATCTATCTTCATATAATCACAAACTGTGTTTAATGTCAAAGAAATTCAAAGGCATCTCTCATTAAAACAGTTGGGAGGGTACAAGAAAGACAAAGACCCCTTAGCTTCTTGGAAAAAAGTAATCATAATAGGTCAATGTTAAAAATTCATTACACTGAATTAAAGTGTATCATTTTATTTTGTCCATAAAACACGAGAAGAAGCTCCCCCAAGAGTCAGGAGTGAGAGTCTCAAGATCTTCCCATTCCTTGGAAGCTCAGGCTTGGTTTCTCTAACTCGGCTCTTTCCACAGGAAAGATGTGACAATCTGCCTCAGCTGTTTCTGAGATTACCATAATTTTTCATTGAATACAAAACAGGTAGGAAAAGAGAAGATCCATTTGCCTACAACCCACATCATGATGCTCAAAAGTTCATCCCTCTGCACAAATGATTCTGTTTGCTGTTCTTACTCCTCCTTGTTATTTACGGCTACTAATTACAATTTTGAATAATTTTGTAAAGCATGTTTTGCAAAACAGTCACCTTTGCAGAGCTTTCAATTTAAGTATGAAAACTATAGGCAAAAAAAACCCCACCAAAACCCTCCAAGCCCTATCCTCCATTTAGACAGTGTAACACGTTCAGATGAACTCTTTCATGCCTAACCACCCGAAGTCCTTGGATATCCTTAGTGGCTTTAATTGCACATCTTTCCAAACAGCAGCTGAGCAGGACACAAGCAGAAGACACTTCTGGATGTGAAGGAACCCCTGTCTTGACAACTACCCAACATAGACATCCCAACCACTGTCCCCCAGATAGGCGAGCCCTGATGACAGGCTGTCCCCAACATGATGGCTAAGCGGCCATGGATGCCAGACAGGAGAAGCACTGCATAAACCACTGCCTGTCTTCCATCTCCCTGCTTCCAAAGGATTGTGTGCAGACAGCTATTCATGTCTGGGAGCTTGCAGAACAGAGACCTGGGTCTGTATTTTAGTGTTTGCTTTTCAAATTATGCACTTAAAACAAGAATTTGAGGACTCCATAAAAGAAAGGTTTTTTACCAGCCCCTAAAGCCCCACAGCTACCAAAGTCTCAGCAATGAGATTTCTCATTGGGCTTTTCATTTTTACACAGAGATTCTCCAAAAAACATCTTGAGATTTGATGTCTGACAACTCCACTTGTTTTGAGAATCCTTATAATCATGCACAAGAGGATTTGATCTTAAAATAATAGTTCCTTATTATTATAGCATCCTGGAAGATTCTATTGCAGAATTAATGATGTTTATATGGCTCTTTCGTTACCTTCTAAGAACAACAGGTCAATACTAGTTCATGCAGGGAGTGCCAAGAATTCCTTTCAAGGTGTAATTCAGCAGCCACCACGACTTGTCCCGTTTCCTGCCATGGCTGTACTGCCATTTTGACCAACCCTACACTGCCTTTGCTCTGCAATGCTGCAAGTAGTTCACAAACATACAACAAAATGTTGCTGGCACCATCTGCTCCTTGGAAACCTGCCAATCAGCATCCAAACCACTGAGAGGAGCTTGTGCTGGGATTTACTTCGTATCCATGCTTTCTGGAGGTTTGGCTTTTGCTGCTGTCCCCAGTAGCCCTACCAGCAGCTGTAGAGAGAGCTTTGATCTGTTTGTGGGGAAAAAAATCTGTAATCCAGTAACAATTTTCATCATACTCATTGAGGGGACCTTGTCTGCTCAGTTACAGCACATGTACATTGCTGGGTCTACAATGACCCAAAGTCATAGAACATGTTGTCCTCAGTAGTTACAGCTAATCTGAACGGCATGAAAACAAGGAACAGCTATAAAAGGTGTGTTTTGCCAGTAACTGAAATTCAGCCACTCTTGAAACGGGCAGAACAGATCTTAAACACACAGCATCATTCATCAGTGTTTCAGAGATGAAGTGGGGGCTATGGTGCATGACTTTCATAGTTGACAGTAAATAGACAGGAAGGTCACAAGGACAACGTCACCAAATTTGGTCCACACACTAGAGATAACAAACCTCCTTATAAAAATGTTACAGGATCTTTTTGGTCACATGTTAAGATATCTCAATACTGGAGGGGGGAAAAGAAAAGAAAAGAAAAGAAAAGAAAAGAAAAGAAAAGAAAAGAAAAGAAAAGAAAAGAAAAGAAAAGAAAAGAAAAGAAAAGAAAAGAAAAGAAAGAAAAGAAAAGAAAAGAAAAGAAAAGAAAAGAAAAGAAAAGAAAAGAAAAGAAAAGAAAAGAAAAGAAAAGAAAAAAGAAAAGAAAGAAAAGAAAAAGAAAAGAAAAGAAAAGAAAAGAAAAGAAAAGAAAAGAAAAAGGGGGCATTGTGCCGTAATACTACTGGGAAAGAAAATCCTCCATAAATTCCATACTGACACTGCTAACATTTATCTGAAATGCAGTTTATTAATTTATCATAGTCAATAATAACTGGTTTATGATATCACAAATGCACAGTTCACCTCATTTATACTTATTTGTAATTAATGCACACAAAGCATCATTTTGTTCTACTATTTTTTATACCACAGCTTGTTTGGGTTTTTTTACTACAACTGGTATTGCATTGCTAATGCTTCTGCAAGTCTCTATTTACTGTAGCTCTTGGCTGCCTGTGTACAATGGCAGCAGGCACTGGCTTCAGTGCTGTGACATATCTATTTAATTAACCCAGCTGTTCTATCTACAGAGTGAAGTACCAAGCAATGTTGCCATACTGGAAAGCAGGACTCATAAAACCAAAAAAAATTACAGTGCCACTTGGAAAATGAAACACAAATAAAGTCTGCTAAAAAAAAATACAGATAAACACATCCCTGTCTGCCTTGACAGGCCTCTACCATTCAATTAGATACTGCATAATATTGCTGAAGACTTTCAGAAGTACCATTTCTTATTTTAAATCCACCTCCTTTGTCTTGAACAAAATTAGCAATTTATCTGCGTGTGAACAAAACTGGACCATTTTCTTAAAACAGAAAAAATTCATCACTGGGCCTTTCCTGGTGGCATTGTTCTTTTACCTATGCTTCTACAGAGTCCATTCTTAAAAGTGCTTTCGCGTAAGACATAAAATAGGGGCATCTCCCAATGCAAGCCGATACTGCCTTTTCCTTGAAAGCTCATAATATCAAAATCAAACAAATTAGTCTGTTTTTCAAGTTGTCACTTTGCAGCATGGTGAAGGGAAGGAGGAAAAATAAAGGATTCACTGGAGTTGAAGATAATGCAGCCATTGCACATGAACACTACAATAAATATAATTTAGAAAACATCTCCTGCCCGTCATGAGCTGGGCCTCAAAATGAGTCAGTTGTACCAATAAAAAGAACACAAAAAGAATAGCATCATATCCAGTTTCTTTGAGATGTGTTGGCTACACAGACACACTGGATGTGAAAAATTAGTTAATTGCTTTGGAAGAACAGCATCCACTGGAGCTGCATCCATATCAGGGAGCCCTCCTGACCATGGCAGCTGGGACAAATGAGACATGACAGCTTCAACCAATCTCTCTAGTCCTTCACCAGCCTGGAGAACCTCAGCTCATACCCAGATGGAAATTAACTCAGTTACATCAAGTGAGAGACTGCTTGCTCTCCTTAAGTGCTGTCAGACTCCTCCTGAATTTTCAGCTGAGAACTGAGGAGGCTGTCAGTGGTTCCCGGACTGAGGGCATTTGAGTCACCCGTGCCAAGGTACTCAGCACACACCATGCAGGGTTTTCTTCACCCCACTGCTGATGAGTGCAGAGGAGAGCCCTTTTTAATGATGTGCCTACCTTGTGGGCACAACTGTGTCATGGAATGAAACCTGGACAGTTCATTTCAAAAGCACTTCTAGCCACTGGTTCAGGGTAAGGCTATTATGAAAAAACTTCCCAAATACTCTAGAATACAAGAAATTCAAACAGATACTGATACAGTAATACAGTCTGAATACAGTTTATTGACTTTTTTCTTTAATTGTATTTTATTTGTTGATGAAAAGATCTAAACCTTGCAGGGTGGTTGTTCTCACAGTAATGACCAGTAACAAGAGAAGGAAAAGCTATCTAACATCACCTGGCCTCTTATACTTCAGCAACTGCAGCTACAAGGGTTCCCAGGATTTAAGTACAGCCCTGGGGTCTACTGTCATTAAAACTATGCAATACAAACATACATCTAGTGTAGTGTTATATACACACATCTATCTATAGGTAGAGAGACAGATAGGTACAAGGTAACTTGCCTGTAAACTGAGAGTGGAACAAAAACGGCAAATTTCTACCTACCACATAATCTTGTTTCACCTGTTAAAGTCAAGATCCAGGTGAAGAAGTCCTACGCTAGTATTTTATTTTCAGAAGTATCTGAACAATGAAAGTTTCTTAAAATACTTCACCCAAGGTACCTATCCAGAAACCTGCAAATTAGGAGAGATGCACCTAAATCTATTTCTGGTGTAAGATGGAACACGAACCTGGAAGCCAATTAACTGAAAGGAAAAACATTTTGATTGATGTCGACCTTCAAGGCACTCAAGAGACTGCATTCCCTGCAAGTTAAGAGCAGGGAGAAAGATACAAGCAGAAGAATTCTCTATTAGAAGACCATCCTACAATTGTAGACCTAGAAATGTACTGACCTTTCCTGTGACCCTTTTAGAAAAGTGATTTTTGTGAACCCTTTGGTTTTGTAAGCACAGCATTTTATCGTGTTTCCCAAACCCACAATATGCTTTGTAGCTCTTCCCTGAAACAAACCAATCTAGGCAAATATTTCAAGCTTATTTTTTAATTCTCACAGTTGTTCTTCACTGCAGTTCAGCTTTACCAGTACTTTCTTGTAAGATAATGCTGCATGTCCTGACATCCCTCTCAACTTCTTTGGGACTACCACTACAGAACACATCAGTCCACTAAATAATGCAATTCAGAATCTCCAGGAAAATACATTTGCAACCTTTATTTTAAACAGACTGACTGACTGGAGTAAAATCTCACTCAGCTATTCAGATTGGCAGAGCCACTAACAATGCATTTCCCAACTCCTCAAGTTGATCCAGTAGGAAAAATCCTACTTCACCAGTGGGGTGAAATAGGATCATGTTCAACAACACTACTAACCGGTTGCCTTATTCCTACTACTTTGTAGGAGGATACAATGGTGATCCCCCAAACCAAGAAACAGGGCAAGGCAAGGAGCAGCTCCTCAGAGCTTTCTCCTTTGCCTCCACCAACTACTGTTTACCATTTTTCACAATTTGAGAACTTTCTCTTGTCAATGGCAAAAATAATACTTTGCCCAACCTGGCTGCAAATAATTAGTTTACATAAAGAAACTGGAACACTTGATTTATGTCAGCACCCAAAATCTACAGTCAAACAAAACCTCTGATTTGTGTCTGCAATATTTGTCTGCCATTGCTGGGCTGGGGGGGAAAAAAAAAAAAAGAAAAAAACTTCTAAAAATTACATAACTATAGATTCTGTACAGGACTCTCTGTGACAAATACTTCAGCATGAGCCATGAAAAACAAAGATGAAAACAAAAATCAAAGCCAGGTTAACAAAACATTTTCATTACTATGACTAAAAAATCTGAATCACTACTTATTTCTTCCTAAACCAGTTCACCCACTTATTTGAAAATGAAAGAATCAACAGAAAAAAAACTACTTCTGCAAATGCCAAGACAAAATTAATGAAGAAAATATTTAAAAGCAAATAAATCAGAAAAGGAATATTTAGGATTCTTGCATACATTCAGAAATCTGCAAGGACAGGCAAAACACTAGCACTGAACTGAAATACTCCAGCTTTCTTATTAAGGCATCCTTAGCAGGGTGGCAACTAGTTAAAGACCAGTTGCTCATTCAAGATAAACAATACTGATTCCAAATCAGTTTCACCTTAATTTTAGGTTTTCATCCCACCATTTTCTTGCCTAGGTATTTCAAACATATCTACCGTCTGCAACATTGCAGGGAGGTAAAACTTTCCTTTCTTGTTATTTTTTGTAGTTGTCCTACTTAGCTGCAAACCAAGCACTTGAGGTTCAACGCCAGAGCAAACTCATGTTGCTCTTAGCTCCCTGACCCCCATTCAAGCCCAACCTACAAGAGTATCCTGAATTTTTCTGCTGATGGAAGATTTCATCAGTGAAGAGCCAGGCACCACAGACCATCACTCTTCCTCATGTGCTCCGTATTTCATCAGCCTGACGGAATCAATAGCAAAAGGGAACCACCTTTGATCACAGCAATTCTTAAGGAGGTCATCACTGCGTTTCAGAAGCGAGGGCGGTTTTACAGAACGTAACTCCTTTGCATTCTGTAGTGGTAGGAAAAGGTACTTCCCTGAGCCCCAAGCCAGGCCAACTGGTTCATCCCATAATTACTGTATTGTTATGCAATAACCTACCCTGATTTCACTAGGGTGCCATAAATCAGGCCCACACATTCAGGGAGGCTGTAAAACCATCAGTGGCAGATAGCCTGTATCCAGCTACGGTCTAGTGAGAGTGCTCTGAAAAAACTGACAGTAGGAAACTTTACCGCTGTCATCTGCTGCACAAGGCAAGCACAATGTTTGTGATACAAGGGACTGATGTCTACCAGACACCCAGGAGGAAGCTGAGGTGCAACCTTTTGCTGCAGAGGTCTCTCCCAGCACTCACTTTTATCAGCTCCAGTGCAACGTTTTCAAAACCTCCCCCTGGGTGATGTCCTTAAGCTTTTTCTAGGTACCCAGTCTCAAATTTGATTTTCCTCCTTTTATTCTCCCAATTCTTCAAAGATCATTCCAGAAACCTGATTTGATTAGAAGTCTCTTTTAACGTAAGCAATTCATCCTCACACACACAGAGCTGTTGATTCACCTTTTCTTTAATTTCATTTTGCCTGACTTTCATTTGAGCTATCTCAATTTTAACCTCTGTTAAAGCTCCATCTACCTTGTTTACTGTTTCTTTGATTTGAAAGATTTCCTCTATTAAGTCCTTAAGCGACAACTCCGTGGCCATTTTTGGCTCCAGCTGTTTGTCAGGAGAGGTCAGCCACTGCCTTGGTCTTTTATTTGTCTGGAGCAACATTCAAATTGTTTTCAGAGCAATTGTTTTCTTCTCATTTCCTGCCACCACTGTTTGAAAATAATAACGAATTACCTCAATTCTAAGGAAGGTTCCATCCCTTTACTGCATTACCAAGAGCAGGGAGAAAGACTGTTTCAGAGGTTTGCACCCCGCAAATTTCCTCAAGTCTTGCTTGAGGAATAATACTGTAGGAACAGTTAAAAGTTATCTTCTACATGTATACAGGATCCTGCAAGAAAGCACTTGAGGCTTCAGAAAATTCACCTTCTCAAAATCCTGCCAGGCAGGTATTAGATCTTCAAAACAAGAGGGCCAGTAGAAAAATTACTTCATTTAAAACTTGCACACTAAAACAAAGTTCTTGGGGTTTTTATTTCTTTTTTTTTTTTTTTTTTTTTTCCCCAGCTCTGTTTAGAAGGATCAGTTCCTCAGCCGGACAGGAAGCCTGGGGCAGCTCTGGAAATAGGTTTCCTGCCTCGATACAGTTGCCAGACTATCTTTTCTCCTCTAAACACATTCAAAATGTGCTCAAAGGAAAGCATCCAACACACAGAACTGATGAAAGAATACTTTTAGATCAGAAACAGGCCTTTCTCAAACAAACCTTTATACTTTGGTCTATTATTTCATGTCAATAAGGAAGATACAGAGATTTAAGATGTGTATTTAGGTGAGGGGATTGTTTGTTTTTACAAGTATCTTTACCTTAAATCATATCCCAGCTGTTACTAAACCCACCTGAGAACTAGCATGCTGTAGATTAATATTTTACATTAAAAATCTAGACATTTCTTCATTTTGAGCAGACTGTTCCCTTCCCCCTCACGTACACAAAAAATGTCACACGGAGATTCATGCACTGCCCTACAGCCACAAAAACGTATTTTTTGTATGCCACTCCAGGGGAAACATATCCCACCTTTACTGGACACTTCTCTGTAAATGATATGACTCTTTATCTATAGGAACCCTTCCCTTCCATGACTGAGCTGAAAGGCTGGATAACCAGCTTATATGTGATGCCTCATCTTTAAGGCAGCTAATTTGAAGTGAAAATGAGTCTCACACTTGCACACACTTTTTTTTTCCGAGTGGATTCATTTCTAGTTTTAACATTAAATTTCTGCTCCATTAAGGAGTGAAGCTGTGTTTTTATTAAAAGCTGGTTTTCTAACACTACAGAATCTTTACCATATCAAAGAAACGTTTCAGTATTACCTATAAACTACTTTTGCAATAATTTTATTCTTGTATTGTGACTTTCTTACACTACAAACCTGTGCTTCTTACAAAACAGAAATGCAAAGTTAGATTCCTAACCTACTAAAGGACACCTAACCATACAGCTTTAAAAATACTTAAGTGATTTACAAAACTCCATGAATTAACCAGACAGGCAGTTTAGATTTTTGACCTTTGACATAATGGAGGCAAATATTTGCAGAGAGAAGACAGGTTATCAGATTGTTTCATATACAAACTCAGGCCAGTTTCTTTATAAGAATGGAACTCCAAATTTGTCTTTTTCCATCACAAGTGAGCATTTTAACACCTCCTACAAGAAAAAATATCTTGATGTAAAGTCTTAATATATACTCTTAATCAGAATACTATAAAATCTTTCAGTAGTAATTACAAATCTCCATAAAGGGAATGGAGTGGGGAGAAAAAAGAAAAGGAACATCAGTGTACATAAAAAAGACTCCCCACTTCTGCTTTAGAGATTTAATCTATAAATAAACAAACAAACAAGGAAATTTTAATACTTTCTTCTTGCATTAAAGAATGAACACACAAATGTTACCTCTCCTGGTGCAATCTATTTGGCATGTCATAAAACAGAAGACAAGCCAGCTGGGTCTTGAGACCCATTCTCACTGGGGCCCCTTTTCACTGCCAGAACAGTGTAAAGCAGCCTCTGAGTCAAAGAAACGGAGTGAATGCACAGCCAAGCACAGTGACTCTATCACCGTAGCTATTAGGAGAAATCCAGAACAGGATGTAGGAAAACTGTACAAGCTGAGTCTAAGGAGACAGAGGCCACATCTGGATAAAAGATTAAATGTAATGTGCTATACACATACAGGATAGAAAAATAAAACTACTTGGACCTAAACTGAGACATAGCACAGTGACAACACAAAGAATAAACAGCAGCACTATGAGCTATGTTTGCTTACCAAGCAAGGAATGAAACTTATGAAAAATTAAAATTTAAAATTACCACAATGCTGGGATACAAAACCAGCACATTTGCAGACTGGTATTTCTAATCTTTACTTTAATGTCTATAGTAGTGATTGTATCAAATAAACCACTAAAAATTCCTAGCCAAGCAAAAAGCCTGATAATTTAACTTCCTGGCTTGGCTTCCGAAGACTAATGCAAAGTTTAGTAGCTGCACAGTCAAATAAATCTTTCAACTACAGCTTTCTTTTTTTTTTGAGAAAATGGTAAATATGGTATTTTCCGTATTATATACCAGAACTACAGTCACAACCCAAGAATGTAGATCTTTCAACCATTCATTACAGAAAATATTGCTTGAGGGAAACTGCTTTAAACTGATTTATGTGGTAGACACCCCAGTCAAATTGGACAATGTGGCAGATGGTAATGGATTTATGCATATTTATGTAGCATGTATTTACTTGTCGACTTTGTTATCCATCTTTTGCCCCTTCCAAAAGTAGATAGCAATTTATAACAACTGTGATGCTGTGACTGGCTGACACTCCCTCTGCAGCCCTTTCCTCTGGACAGGCTAAAAAGCAGCATCCTTTGTGCAGCTATTTTAATTGTTTTACAGTTTTATTACAAAACATCCTGTCTGTTACACTTGCTTCCTGAGGCTATCATAACAATGTTAGTTGCCACTGCTTAAATCTGCCTCAGGGTATCTGTTTTTACAGTTTCAATTAAAGTCAGTAAGTAGTTCACCAACATGTTAACATTAATTTGTCTAATTTATTTGACCTTTTAAACTAAGCAAGTAACTCACTGAGGTAAGGGATCCACAAAGTTCAACAGCTATATACATTTTTGCAAGAAGGTGGGTTTAGGTTCTTTTCCACCAGAACATTCAACTGTTCAGTTGCAGGTGCTTTTATTTACTCTACATCTCTTCAGAAAAGGCAAAATATATTCACATTGCATTTAATATGCATATGTTTTACATAACACTAATGCATACACCACCAGTATTATCTTTAAAATTCAAAACAGAGTAACTGAGCAATCTGAGTAGAGTTTCTAAAACCTTGATGCTCTAAAACCGCTACAACCCTTACAAATCCTTATGTTACCAAGGATTGTTTATAGAACACATCAGCACTGATGCCAAAACAAAGAACACAAGGAATCAAATAATCAGAAAGCAACAAACTCCTTTGGTTTTGGTACCATTTTCTCCTGCAGACACGGCAAATATAAAAAACAAAGGTGTTATCAGTAACTTCTGATGCTCTTTGCTTTCATTTAAATGCAGCCCTGTATCTGTGTGCCTTATACTGGTCTCTACAATCTGATGCAAAAACACCCAAGGACACATTTCAGTATTTAAGATAACTTAAATATGCAAATACCTTTTTAAAAATTTGCTATCAATAAATGCAGTTTTATATTGATCACTTATTAATCTAAAGTATATTTAACTAAGTCTCCCAAGCTTCAGGAAGAACCCCCACACAAATTTTAGGACTACTTTAAGCTAATTCTAAACTATGCTGGCACAACTTCCCCACGTTTTTGGTAACATGCCCTTCGCCTGTGGGCATCATTGTGAGCTGCTGAGTCTAAAACCCTGATAAGATGAGAGGGGTACCACCCACATCAAGAGCACTCTCTGGTAAATTAGACACGGGGGGATGGTGAGGAAAGACTCATCAAATGGTCATTTGGTGTCAGAGCCATTCAGGCTCAAGCAAGAGGCAGCAGAGAGGGAGGGAAGCTTGGGGAAAAAAAGGCTAAAAAGGGGAAAAGATCAAATGAAAACAGCCACTACCATCTAATAAAAAATTAATCCTCATAAAAAAGATAAGAATTCATTCACTCCCTCCTGGTTGATTGAAGCATTTGACTCCTTTTCTCACAAACCTCCCCTGTGACAACCAAAGCTTTAAACTGTTATTGCCATCTTCCTCCCAAGTTCCCAAACCTCTCTCAGCTGCAAAAGCCCTTACTCAGCTGCGGTCTTGAGCATCTACAACCTCCAGCCTTCATCCTTCTGCAGCCCAGTCACCACCAATTAACACAAATATTTGCACCAAAAAAAAAAAAAAGACACCAAAAAGCAAAAAATTAGTTTATTTTTGGATGAGGGGGAAAGAAAGGATATATTAAAATACAAGGGATTTTGAAAATATTTAATTTTGGCATCAACAGTGGGAATCCATTTTGCATGTATTTGGTTCGGTTTTAAGATTTGAGTAGTGCGTACTATTCTTAGAGATACACAATGCAATTAAAACAAACACCCAAATTTAAAAAACAACCAACCAACTAAACCAACCCAGGCCACTTATGTATCTTTCTGTTTCCCCTGGGCTGCCAGCAGAAAAACCAAGCTGCCATGGGATTTAGTGCAGCGAGCTGTGGAAATAAGAAATCAGGCTGTGCCTCACCTAAGCACTGAGGCCACACAATATGAAGAAAAATGCTACGGCTGGAAGTGGTTGTCGGTCAATTACTCACCCTTTAAAATCCTATTATCTTCCAATTCTGCTGAGGAAAAAAAGGCACTGCTGAACACAGAAAAGCAGAACAAACACTATCTTTTTAACCAAATGTGTCCAAAAGAGTTTGTCTCTCCATATGCTGCCAGTCACCCAGCTGAAAAGCTTGGTTCTGACTGGGTGGCTCACAGCACCAAGCGAAGTTAATGGCACTTTAAGAAGAGAGGTGTATGTGGCAATATTTGACTTAAGGCTTTTTAGCACACCGTGGCTACAGAGTAAGCAACAGAGATGAATTCTAGATAAAGCAGATAAAAGGAATGCAAAACCTAGCCAAAAGAAAGACGAATGCCTGCCAGGTAAAACGCAAAACTATGTGTCAAGAAGAATATTCAGTAATGAGGCAGCAGGACAGATTCAAAATGTGTTTCTAGCAGAGTGGAGGATCGGTGCTCTTGCCATTACAGAAACCCGCTTGAGTGCCCCCACATCGGTGCACCCCCTTCACACTGCTAAAGGCATAAATTACAATACAGTGAGATTTATCAGATGCCATTCTGTGCCGCAACAGGATGAAAAGAATAAAGCTTTGCTCTGGTTTAAAATGTGATAGACTCTTTTATAAACTGACAACCAACAGGGTATTTATCCCACAGTCTGACCTCCAAAAATCTTCATAGCATCCCTCCCTGTCCTCATACTTGCATCTCGACAACAAAAACATTTAACATCATTAAAATGAGGTCACTGCAGAGGGACTGAATTTTCCCCTGCCCTATGGAGATGAGACCGCATCATGTACAACCTGAAGGGAAGCAACGGAGACTACAGGATCCTGCACAGCTCTCCAGAGCTGGCTGGTCCACAGGACCACGAGAGAAGGAAAACCACTGTGGAAAGGTGTGTGCACAAAGCTCCTCTTCTCTGGCAAAAACGGTGTGAGGGATTATTTCCCAGGGACAGAAGCCCTCTGCTGGTCAACGCTTTTTGTAAGATGATTTACAGCAGCTAAACACACGCAGGTTTTAATTTGTCCCTGGTTTTCCTACAAAAGTAGAGCCATGCATGAGAAACACAAGAACAGATTTCACTTTCCTTCTGAGGAAAAATCGACTAACCAGAGTACAGCAATCAAATCTTTTTTTATTCTTATTAACTGGGTAACTTCTGTTATTTCAAAAAATGCTGTCTACTCCATAGTTAAATATGTAATAACTTTCGAAAAGTCTTCATGACTTAAAGTGTTGACATCACATATACACTTAACACCTCTTTCACTGTTCACACAAAAACGACAAGAACTATTCAAATAAAACATGTTACTGACATAAGTACTCAACCCTGCAATTTGTTCTCCAGCACATGTATTTAATATTTAACTGCATTAAATTTTTCAAAATTTTAAATATTTAATATTGCTATTACACATCTAAACTGTATTTTAGGTTTCCAAAATTACGTATAAGCATTAAAAAAGGCATTACCTCACCTTCCCATGATAACAACATTGGTCCTTAAAGCAAATCAAATCTAGTTTTGGTTTTGACTGTGAGCAGGCCTCCTAGCTGTAGTATTGAAATTGGTTAATTGTATTTTTGGTACCTGTTCATAAATGGAATTATTTTCCTGGGAGGGATAGGTAAGCAATGTTATTAGACGCATCCCTCAAAGTTCAACAGAAAGAATTAATTCTTGATTTCTTCAAAATATCAAAGGCTTGTTCCAGACAAAAAAAGAGCCTCTCTAGACAAGCCAATCTTCGAATACACAGACTTTATCATGCAAACAAATACACAAACACACAGAGGATTCCTTGTTTCAACACCATCCTACAGCTCTTATTATTTATTTATTGTTATTACTGATTCAGTCAAGAATCAGACTTTACAGTCTACTGCTTTACTCATGCACCAAGAGTAAAGGTTGATTCTGAATCTGTATCATTTCCATGGAGTTGTTCAGCATCTAGCAAAAAAACTCTAAAAAAATATAAAAAAAAAAAAATTCATCATCATCTTCACACTCATTATTCCAAAGCTCTTAGTCCACAATTTTGCATTTATGCTTAACATCTTTAAGTCTATCCAGAATAAAGAAATCAAGGAAAAAAATACATAAAAGAAATCAAATCAGTCCTACAGATGCACTTTTTGTTGTATGGTGAAAGCAGTATGGTTGTTGGTATAGATTTAGAAACAAACAGTAAATCAAAGCAATACAGCCCATCTACAAAAGAGACCCCTGCTACTAAGATATCCCTAAACATTATTTTAAAATCCAGTACAGCAGGATTCTTAAAAATTAAGCTAACCCCATTATAAATTAATGACAGAAGAATCCTTCTGTCAAAAAAGGCAGTGACCAGCATGGCAGAGCACACCACTTCTGCACCTGTGTGACCCTGATCACCTGGTCAATACCAGACAAGTCATTGCTTGGCTGCCAATGTGTATTTTGTGTGTCAGTCAGAAAACCACATTTATCTACTACGAGTCAGCAAAATGGAATGTTTATCCAACAAGCTCAAAAATTCTGGCCCACGGGTACCAAAATTTGCCCATGTATCCAAGTTTAGCTAGCAGCTGAATCCTTTTTCCACAGAAGAAATATGTGAATGAAAACACAACGGGGTTCTCCTACAGGAGATGCAGTAGTCTGCCCTCAAGATCTGAATGACCTACAATAAAACTCTCAGTTCATCACTCTTGTTAACAAATTATTACAGTTGCAGCCAATAGCCTCACTCGCGTGCACGGAATTCAAGTTGCTGATACCTTAAATCTGTTATTTTCTTATTTCTTAGCATCTAACTCTATAACCCCAGGCAACAATGCTCTCCCCTATGTGTTTCCTGAGTGATTTTCTAGATTTTTTTTCAATGGTAGAGAGAATTTCTATTAAATTATATTACACTGACAACTACTCAGGGCAACAGGAGGACTGATTCTTCAGGCTCAACACCCAGCTTTCTAGGTGGTGATCACAGGGAGCAACCACCACGCTGCTGCCCTCCAGACCCCAACCAGAGGTTGAAGAAACTGCTTTGTCTCCTTGCAGGACAGACAGGAACAGAAGTTATGGGTGCCAGCCTAAGATCCAGGCAGGAATTTGCTCCAGTAGACACAAACTCTTTCTGCCTATTCAGTCCAAGCTTCCTTTCCCCCAACGCCCTTGGGTGCTACTGTCCTCCATGTTCCAGAGGAGGAAATGGGCATAAAAGGCCTGTTAAATAAAAGGCACCACACCCACACAGGGTGTGGTTTTACAGAAAAGGGCATTCTCAGCCAGTCTGTAAAAGGACATAATTTTAAAACACCATTTTTGAAGGGAAGAAAAGATAATCATAGGACAAATCACATCCTGTGGAAAGTAACTTTTACCACATCATATTCTCTCAAGAATACTCTACACAGCTAACAAAGAAGCTTAAAACTGCAACTGCAATTAGAACAGCATGTTAAAACTCTTATAACATAGCTCATCATTTGATATTTCTGACAAAGTACTTCCTGGATGAATTACAAACATCTTGTGCTGGCTTACAAAAAGCCAAGCACCATCTCAAAGATTCAAGTTTATGAAAACCAACAGATAACATTTATACTTAATTTTGAAGATTTAAGACAAGACTGATGTTTCCACTTATATTAAAACCACTATTACTGGAACAAAAATGTAGATGTTAAAGCCTGGAGAAAACTGGACATCAGTAAGCCAAGCTCTTGGCAGGACAGTTACAAAGGGTGGAAGTTATTAAAAATAGATTGTCGTAAGCCTTCATAATGTATCATGAAGCAAGTGTACAGAGCTTAACCCATATTTCATCGAAGCAAGTCTGCCTCAATGATGAAAGCTGAGAGCAGCATGCCAAACCTATAGCATTAAGCCAACCAACCCTAGGACAGGTTCTTCAGCCCAACTTGCTCCTCATGGACTTGCATCAACTTCAAGACGACTTTTAAAGGAGTGAGATGTCCTTCCAAGTCAGTACGGGTGGCACAATCTGTCCCTGCAAAGTGCCAACCCAAAGCCCCACGGTGTTAAAGGACGTGTAATGTATTAACAGTATTTAATTGTTATGGTATTGACATTTAACTATGTTTAAGCAGTAGATGTCAAAGAGAATGCATCAGCACTGGGTAACCTGGAGGAAGGCATGATTTGTGGTGACCCTGTAGAGCTGCACTGAGAGCACTAGACCGCAGGGACCAGGATCAACCTCAGTGAGCTTCACAACAGGCACAGAGGGTAAGGCTGGGGAAAGCCGACACAGACATGCACAGACACAGGAGGAAATAAAGGCTCTCACTCAGTGGAGTGACTCACACTGAACAGACTAAAGAGAGAAGGAGGAAATATGCACAGATCCATTCTGAAACAAATCAATCAAACTGAACATTATTCTCCATAATGTAGAACATGCGCCACCTGAATAAAACAAAATAGAAATACCTGTTAACAAAAAGGGAAGTTCAGTCAAAAAGAAAATCACGAAAAGCATCATAAATCAGGGCAATCGACAGCATAAGACAGTATATCTAATTGCAGTACTTAAATCAGTTATAATTCAGGGAGCCTAGGTACATCCCAGCACCTGTGGCACAGGTCAGACAAGGTGCCTCAGTTGTGCCAAAACCGCCAAGCCTTGTCCTGCACACTGGCACCGATGCCACCCACGTGGGCACCTCTCAAAGATGGACCTTGGGTTCAGGTTACTACTGCTCCTTGTTCATTCATGCTGCCAAGAGGTATAGAGAGTCTTCAAGTTAAATAGGAATAAAATTCATAACTATTAATGAGGCTAGCAGCACTTAACAGAGCCAGAGCAACACAGGATTCCTATCGTTCCACCAAAGTCATTAAGTAAGGAGAATTTCTGATCACTTTAGGGTCCTCTTATATCTGAGACAGCATTATACAGTCTGAGAGTATCTTGAAATTGACACTACTGCATCCAGAGTAACTGGAGGGCAAGTCACATGGATTAAAAAAAAGAGAAACTAACTGCAATGCTAAAATTAACAAATGATACCGTGGAGATACCTCATATCTCCTCCTATCTCCAATGCAGCACTGGGAAATTGTGTTTTTATTTGTAGCCAAACTAATGATAAACAAACACATGAACACTGATAATATTGTATCATATCTTTTTTTGAGCTGACAACTTAGCAATATGCTGCACTGTATTTATCCCTCTGGAGTCTGTCCCTACAAATACCAGTTTAGCTCAGGTGGCAAAGGTCGATACTTGCTTGTGACAGTATTTCAAAGCCTGGCATTGATTCCACAGGAATGGTGAAAAGGTTTAAAAAAAAGGTGAAGTGCAATTGTGTGCGGCAACCCAATTACGGGCCTATCACGCATCAGGTTTCTCTATTTTCGCACACAGATATTTGATGCAGGTAAAAAAAGGAGGAGTGCTCTGTTGAGGCCCCAGTGATGCTTTAACTTAGCATAAAGTTGAAAGATAGTAATGAAATAATTAAATCTATGTGAGCACATCTCCTTAGTAACTTAAGTAAATGTATGTGAGTGAGTCAACTGGAAGATGCTAAGACACCTCTGAGCTGCACCACTCAGTCCTGTTGTGGTCTCACTCTAGCAAACTATTTTTTCAGTGCAGGTGAAAGGAGAAGAGGGGAAAAGGAGAAGGGAAAAAGTGAAGACAACCAGGCCTTCTTAAGAGAGCAATATGTTTAAGTGCCTGATGAGTTGTGAATGAGTTCACGACTCATTTTGTTCTGCATTCTGATAATTCTCCCTTCCTTCTTTGCTGCCTTCCATCTTCTTTAAGACCACATGAATTCATTTTCTCCCCCTACTTCCTCAATTTGTTTGCCTGCATATCCATCAGTACCTCTTTTACTTCTCCACTTAGGTTTCTCTCCTATTCCCTCCCTTTGTGAATTTTCTAAGTCAGTGGGGTTTTTTTGTATTTTTCTTTTAAAAATTAGATCTTCATTTCACGGTTGCTCTCTCCACCGCCCCAAAAAACCCCACCAGAATATGTTCACTAAGTTGCTGTACTAAAGCAAATATTTCCTTCATGCAAGAAACAGTTTTGAGGGCACCAGCAGTCCTGCTGGAGACAGGACAGCAGTATTACAGCACAGCTAATTAAGTACCTTTTCCTTCAAATTCCATATGGACTCTGCTTTTACCATGCTTAAGTAAGACTCATCACAGCAATTATCTTCTGGACTATGAACAATATTGAAGTGTAGCACATAATATTTATATAAAAGCACATTACAAATTGATCCTGAGGGCAGGAGCAGTAATTTTGCTGTCTACACAAACTAAGTGCAGTTAAGAAATCATTTCACAGGCTTACACTATATAATAAAATGAAGGTAATAAGCATGACTGAGACAGAGGGAACAAATTATCTTCTGGCAATATACCCTACAATTGTGACTGGATAAAACTGCTAATCTGCAGCTGAGCAGAAAATGTATAATCTGAAGGGATTTCTTCATTTAAAATAAAACAATCTGCTATCCTTTGATAAAACAGTAAGAACTTCCAGTATTACACAAATTACAATAAACAGCAGAATAGGACACAAGTCCAACAGAAAAAGAAGTTTAAAAAAAGTTACTCAGTATCTCCAGCATTAAAAAGTTCCTTTAGTTGACTAGAGAATACAAGCTAATAAACATCTGGGATCATGAAGATTTCTCCTCTACTCACACATACTTTTCTGCTGATACAAGAATCCAAAGCTTTTTTCCTATTGCTCCCTCCTGTCTTACTTGTACTAACCATCTGAGCTGTTACACTGAATTAATGTAAAACCAAAAAAAGATTTCATATGAAACAGCTTCTCAAACTTCACTTACAAACCACGTGTGCTTTTCCACGTGAAGTTAAGCGATACTCATCTTTCACAGACAAAGCATCTGAGATTTAACTATGCAGAGTAATCTTTCAACACAATTATTGCTAATTGCTTCTTGTGATTCCATTTTCCAAACATGTTCTGACAAGAAATACAGAAAGTAGCATAGGTGAGGTCTTACAAGTGAAAGCCAAAAGTTGTATTATAATTTAAAAACCAGTTCAATACATTGAGAAAAACCTTTCTGTGCTTAAGTAGACAAGCAACATAAAACAATTTAGTTCGTGCTGAAGAATATCTCTGCATGCAAGAGGAAAATAGAGTATATCTGTTTCCAGCATAGATTACAGACACAGCCATTAAAATTGTCAATTTCTCCATTTACAGTCCCACAGGGAAGCCCTTGACAGAAACACTCTAAAAGCAGAGCAGATTTTTTGGTTTTCCCCCAGACTACATCAACCTGCTACTCGCAGATGTGGATGCTGCACCTCACAGGCAAAAGTACAAACATCAAACTGGGCTGCTGCAGACTTCAGGCACTGACTTCAGTGGAAGACAGCCACATCTCGCTGTGGGGAAAACAGGCCAAGCAATTAAATATGCATCAGCATTAAAGCTAAATATACAGAAATAGCTTACAGACATAATTCTGGCTTACCAGCTCGGCATGCATAACCTGCATACATATTTCATTTTTAACTATGAAGACAAAACTTTTGTACAATATACTTTCTGTGACACTACCATTCTGTGCATCACTGAGATTTGGAGCAATAAAAAATAATATGACAGCATTAGTAGAAACTAGACTTTTTTTTTTTCCTATAAACTTGTTCAAGGTATAGTTGACTTTAGAGATCATTCCTGTCCAATTAATGTTAATGACAAGTATCTCATAACATTCCTTCACTGGTGCTTCAGCCTCCAGTGTACAGGTCTGAGCTTCCAATTCTTTCTTTTTTTCCCTTACCTTTTTTCTTTCCCAGTTAATTCCCAATAATATAATTCATAATAACACAAATTCAGAATAAAAGGCAGGCCTGTGAGCCATTCTGCCTCAGAGCAACATCCAAAGCACACCAAAAAAAAAGGGGGGGCAGAAACACTCAGCTACAGCCACACATTTAATGCTTACTTCCAACAGCAAAATGAGGCTATCTGCATCCCACATTTCATATGACTTAATATATAATGAATCTCTGGCACGTCCATAGGTACAAAAAGGAAATTCTTTCTTTCCTGCACTATGGCAGCTCAGAATAGTCTGCCAAACCCTTCAAAGTGTCAGCAACCTCTTATAGAGAGATAAAGACAATGGATAGCCCTACCAAGCTGCTAACATCTGCTCAAAACCTGCAGCTTCTCTTTTCTTCTTCCAGCACTTACCCAAGCTAGCATGCACTTGCATAAGTCTTTAAAGCACTGAACATTTAAGCATGTCACAATTCTATGATGTCTCATTTATATAATTAGTTCTAACATATGGCCCACAATCAGTGTGGGAAATCTAAAATATTCTTTGGGAAGCTGTCAAACCTAAAGGGATATATTTTTCACTAAGTGAAAAGAATTAAATATGCAAATTCTGCTTACAATAGGGATAGGGAGGAAATAGAAATCTAGCCCAAAAGGCATGCTGGCTCATTGCATCAAACACAGGTTATTATGCTCTGTACCTGTCAGTGCCAGTTCAAATCAGAATATACAGTGACATGCAGAAAAGCTCTGCAGCCACCAGGATTTTAGCAGCGCTGTGGAAAACCATGCAGTAGATAAAACCAAAACCCACTGTGAAAATGCCAGCTATAACTAACACACTGGGCTGAATACAGATTCATGGCAGATTGTATTAATCCATATCCTTTTCAGAACTTCAGCCATCCCCTGGACAGGGACAACTCTGTACATCTGTAGCAAGTAACACACCATGTGCTAGCAGGGACCACTGTCATGCAAACTCAATTCTCCCTTCAGAGACAAAAGCCTAACAACCCTAAAAACCTCTGGACTACGATTTAATTCTCCTCCACTTGTTTCCGACTAGGAAAGCTGCATCAGTTTCAAACGTGGCACCACTGTGAGCAGTGGCAGTAGGCATCCCCCTCCCACTACTGGGAATGACCAACTCTGAGAGAACCAAAGCCAGCATCCATGTCCTGGCAATAGGTTATCTCACCTCCCTGAGATCCCTTCAGGATCAACAGTTGCACCTGTTACTTATTAATGAATTGTTAATTAATCAGTTGTACAGATCTAGGTGAAACACTATTGGAAATGCACAGAGGAGCTCCCAGTGTCAACAACAGAGCACCAGGAGAGTTTCCACAGCATACAACTTCCCTGGAAAGTTTAACTGGCTTTCCCACAAATCAAAGGAAGCAAAATAAACAGGCATGTGTGCAGCAAATAACTTTGCTCTTATTTGCTTGCATTATTTGGGATGGAAAAAGGAAAATCCGAAAGCATCAGTGATCTCACAATAAAGAAATAACATGCTCCAAAATAATTTCATCATCATTCACTTTCAGAATAAGCACTCTAATACGGAACCAGCTATACATTTCTCAAAACAGTTGTTAGGAAAGTCAAATCTCTCCACTAAAACCCTTTCCTAAAGGCAACTTCAGCAATGTAAAAGCTCAGTAATTTGTCTGAATAAAATCCTGCACCCTGTGGTGAAGAACCTGCCAAGCAAGCCAAATACACTAAACAAGCAGAGCTGGCATTTGACATGTCTCTTAAGAGTGAGCTGTGACAAGTCACTAATGATCTCAGTTAGAAAGCAACTATTAGTGTGCTGTAAAAGGTATAAAGACATGCAGAAATCTGGTAGTACGGACCCAATGCTGGCTTGAGATAAACAGTTAAAATCATTTTCAGTGAATGACACTGCTCAATTCAGCCCTAAACCTGTCCCTCCAAACGTTCTGCACCTTTTGTTGTTAGGTGGATTCATCCCTAACAACACTGTAGTCTAAAACATGCTCCAAATGTGTGAACAGCAGTATGTTGACATAAAATTTGTTTTAAATCTTAGAGTGAGCCCCAAATGTGCCACATTTGCCTACAGTAAGAGCTTCACAAAGCTGGAAAACTGGCAGTTGTGAAAAGGAACTGAATCAGAATTGTGAATTAGAAGTGTTAACAGGTACAGAAGAAAAAATTTAACCATTAACACTGTCAAAGCATCAAGAGTAGAAAAAATACCTTTAACATAAATGAGATAATCAGACCTAGCAAGATTCAAATCTAGGGAAAATAACATACATTGTTTACATAATATTATATTATGTATTATTATATTATACAACATGTTACAGATATTTTATCTAGAAGTAGGGCATGCAAGCAATTACTCTCTTGGTTTTTTCCCATGTAATGCCAAAAAAAAGCCTGTGAGAAGGGAGATCACTGAGTGAGGAACCACTTGGACTGGAGACAAGTTTGTAAAGCCATCATTAGTGAGTTTCATAGCAGGCATTTCCACTGTCTGGGGAAAAAAAACCAATCCCAACAAACAGAAATAAGCCATCTAGAGATGAGGAAAAAAAAAAAACATGCAATGCAATGAGTTATCCTCCTTACAGCAAGAAAGTATATGGGGCCTTCTTTATTATTTTAATTATATTCAGGTTACTGTTTGTTTAGATTTTCCTTGCCGCTCGTTGAAAATGCTGTCTGAACCATTTCTCACAATTTTCAAAGGTGGAAAGAGAAATGTACTAAGCTGATGCCTTGTTCAGATAACTCAAGTTTTTTAAAACTACTACCACTGTTAGTTATCTAAGTGTTAAACAACAACCAAAGGTGGGAGCTGGTTTGCTGTGACAGGAAGTGAAACAGACCCGAAGTGTTCATATTTGCACTCAATTCCTGAATGAGAGTAACTGCATGGTCAGGTGACACAACCTGACACAGTACTTTCAGCCTTGCATTTTCCTGGTGTGTGCCTGTCAGCAAGGCTTGTTTTTCTTCCCTCCTCAGTCCCAGTTTCAGTTCTTGACTTTTACATCTTAGGTTGCTTGGCATTAATCAGCATTATTAAGAGTACATGAGGAATGAACATACAAGGTATCATATTTTTGATACCTATTTCAGTTCTAACAAGCATTTTCCCTAGTATCCGTGCAGCAAAGATTGCCTCTGCCTGAAGATGACAGTTAATGGACAATCAGGAAGGCATGGTGAACTGAGGTCACGGAATTAAATATTATTTAAGAGCACAATATGCAGTGACACAAATGACATTTTTGCAGGGAAACAGCAATATTAACCTCAGAGCAAACGAATGATGTGCATCTTTCCTACTGTTAAACTGTTCTTTAATAGAGACAAAGCATGAAAAAGGATGCAAATACTTTTAAACAAAAAGGAGATTACAACCTAAAACCTTAAGCCAAATCTTTACTTTTATTAATAAGGCTGCTTTACACCACTGCAGTAAAAGAAAGGGATCCTTAAGACCTTGACACTGTCAAGGCATCAAGAGTAGAAAAAATACCTTTAACATAAATGAGATAATCAGACCTAGCAAGATTCAAATCTAGGGAAAATAACATACATTGTTTACATAATATTATATTATGTATTATTATATTATACAACATGTTACAGATATTTTATTTAGAAGTAGGGCATGCAAGCAATTACTCTCTTGGTTCCTTCCCTAACACATGAAGGGGAAACAATTTTTTCAGATTTCTTTAAAATCTGAAGGCCAGAATTACAAGTAGCCAGGGAATCTGATGCCTTAAGCAATTTAAGAGAAACATAAAATTAAGTTCCTGTGCCTTCAAATATAGCACTAAAAGCTAAAGGAGCTTGTTCAGTTGAGTTTGCTTCCTCCTTCCCATCTTAGCATCCTTTTAATTGTTTGTATTGATTGTTATTTTCCAGTTAAAGAGCATTCATATACTCGACATGCAACTTCCAAGTCATTTTGGCATGGCCCAGCCAGCATGACTAATATTTAATCAGTTGTGTTACTACTTATTTCAAAATGCACAAGGTAACTCCTCCCATCACATAAATTGTTACACAAGTTCTTTCCATTTAGAGAAGCACAAACCACCCCGAAGAAATCCTAAAATTTTACTTAAAAAACCCTCACTAAATATCACAAAAATAAGTTTCCATCAATAGTTACAAAGGAATACTACAGGTAACTGTAGTGGGATAGTTCAAAACTACCAGTCAGTGTAATAGAAGTGCAGTTTTAATATTAGCAACAGCAACAAAAGAAAAAAAAACCAACATTTTTCAATGACAAACAATAATGTTTACATTGTCAGGAAATTTGGGGCATTCTTTGTAACTGATAATAATTTTGGGCCCTCATTTCCAGACATGTACCTCACTCCTACAGCATTACAAAGGCCTACAAAACTTACCTTGATAACTTCAGGTATCTGGACAACAAACTAAAGCCAATTGAAAATGTGCCTGAAAATAACCAAATGGTTTTGTGGCCAAAATCAAATTACTTTTTGTAAGGTCTTCCATTTTCAGTGCAGTAAGTTATTAATAATGAGAAAGAAAGAAAATTTTATGTACATTTTATGCATCACAAAGTTTCCAGTGAGTGGAAGCACATCTCCAAATGTAATGTCAGTAAAATAATATGCAACAAAAATACTTATGGGCTTCCCCCCCCAAAAAAAAACCTCACACAACTATCACTTTGTGTTCAGGTGGGCACTTTCCTCCCCTTCTTCATGCTTCCATTGTGCTCTGTTCAGAGGAGTTGCATTAAGGAGGCTGACTTTTTAACATTGGAGTACTCTATCACAAAAAATCACTTTAATATGGCCAGAACCAGTAGAGCACTTAAACAGTCTTAGCTAAGCCCTTGATTAGTTCTGTTAAAACCAATGAGGAATGCATGAGCTTAAAATTAGTTTCGTGTGTAAATGCTCTGGAACAGGGTTGCAGTTTCATTTCTTTCCAGTTTATCAGGCAATTCCTGCTTCTGGCATAAGATACCCAATTCCTTCACCAAACAAGTAAGTAATGGCGTGTAAGTAGTTGCGTCTCTTACTATAATTTCCTCAAAAAAGAGGGGAAAAGTGCTTTCCCCCATCCCCTCGGTAATTTTATCTTTGAGAAGAATTTAATTTGTCAAAAGGGAAATTCTCAGCAATTTGACTTTCTTTAAAAAACTATATGCAAATAAAAACCAGTTAATTAAAATTAATTTCTGTCTGTTCAGAAAAATAAGTATTTTCAAAGAGTATTAAATACCTGGAGATTTTTTTTACAGTTTTGTAGAAAAAAAAAAAAATCCCATTGCAATTCAGAGACAAAACAGAATCTTACAGATCTGCCACAGCACTTTCCATAAACACACAGTAAGCAAAAGTAATTATGATCCTTACACACAGTCTGAAGATGAGATAAGAATATACAGCACTTATCAGGAAGATGTGACAAGTACCCCTTCATGCCCTGCTATATTTGCAATCCCTCTGAAGCCCAACCCTCACTACTCTTCCAGTCTGGCAGCTGGCAGGGCAGGTCAGAGTAACATACACTGGAGAACTAGCCAGCTAAAGCATCCAACGCTTGAGCCTGTAAAGAACCAGCCTGGCACATCCTCTTTCCCAGAGTTACTGGCCCATCTAATCAAACACAGCTGACTTTCACGGGTCTCACTGAATGCAGCGGTACAAAACAGTATCCCTTGGAAATACAATGACCGAAGAAGTAACATTATTTATCATTGTGCTTTACAAAAGGAAGTTTTTCGGGAAGCAGCAGGAGGCTTTCTATATAAAAAAAAAATCTTTCTTGATTGGCTCTTTGATATTAACAAAGGACTCTATTTCATCCTCATTGTGAGCACATAACTTCCCTTTAAGCTAAAAGAAGTTACACATGCACACAGGAGAATTTACAGCATCACCTCTTGCAATAGCATCCTTCAGTTTTCACAGCGCTCCACCTATGGCCACATTCTGAAAGGAAAAACACCTGGTATGTTTGAAGTCAAAGGCAGACATCGTATCTGAAGGACGGAAAATCCTGAAGCTGCTAGAGCTGATCAGCCCCAGGGTCTGGGTCCAGCCAAACCTTCTCTCCACTAAGGCACATTCTCTATTTATTCATGAACAAATGCAAAGGAAACAGAAGTTTGCAACTGGAGTCAGACTGATTTCATACATGAGCTGAAAACCCAGTCCTTGCACTGAATAAGCAGAGGAATTCAGTATCAGCTAATTTGTACTGATTTTCAAGATGAAAATGGTAGATGTGTTTAAGTAGGGCTGGCTGTGCAGCAATAGTTTCACCTTGTATAAATGTGAGATGCTCCAACACTAAAAAAGCTACAATCATGCTACAGTGATAAAAATCTGTGAAGGAATTATGGGGAACATTATACTCAGGGAGGCCATACACCTCCACTTCCATCCTGCACAGATTTCTAAACCAGTTTTAGTATAATCATGTGTTTGTGACTCCCGTGCTTTTCCCTCATGAAAAAAAGAAAAAAAAAAATCACATGCTTCTGCACTAGAATTGCATTTTCCAAACAAAGTGAGTTGTGGCTGAAATGCTGATTACCCAGAAGAAATCCTAACAAAAGCAAATGTCATAAACTATAACTATACACTACACAATATATGCAGTTTCTCTGCAAATGCAACCCTGGCCACAAGAACAGGAATGTCTTTGGAGTCCCATTACATATAGGAAGAATAAGATATTTATGAAGGGGCAGTAGCTGCTTGTGCTCATTGTCCTGGGAGAAGCATATATATTCATAACAGCTAGTGGACTTGAATAAGTTCCACGTATTTACTTTGTTTCAGAAGCATACATAAGATACACCACAATCCAGGATTTAAGGCTCATTTATATCACTGTCAGTTTTCATGTGAAGGAAAAAAATAATCCACAGTCAGTTAATACATAAAAGTACACACTCCAACCTGGAACACACTTTTGAAAACTGTGTAGTGAATCCTCAGTTGAACATACTATTTGGTATGACTCAAAATCTGTTTTTCTTGAGGGCACTTCCATGAATACACTCTCAATTACATAAATAATGTATCACTAGATATTTGAGAGACTTTCGTTATTCAGAAATAAGTCTTCTTCTGTGAATAAGCACTTCAAAAAAATAATCCTTCTTTTTTTTTTTTGCCATTTCTTCCCTTTTGAATTACTAGAAGCTTGAGACTCCAGTATTCACAGGAAAGTTACATACTTTCTCTGCACTGCAGTTGCATAAAAACTGAGAATAGAAAGAAAAGAAAGAAAGAAAGAAAGAAAACAACCAGAAACAATCAAAATGGAAAGTCATGCTCAGGAGACCTGTGGTCTACCTAATATAACCTTTGGTCCTAACAGTTCCTGCAGTACCACAGAAAAGGGTATACTAGAAGGCACAAGTACAGAATAACTTGCCCATAGTACATTTGAGCTTTTTTTCTATATAACTATGCCTTAAAACACTGCGGTGGGATATCCACCCTAACTTCTGTTACTCTATCTATTCTAATTAGCCATGTAAATGTTAGTTTTTCTTTTTGAATTTATGCATTTAGACCAACATATCTAGCTCGCCACAAGTTTCCAAAGTTAATTATGCATTGTATAAAAAAACGCCCACCCTGTTTAAATCAGTTTTCTCCATTTACTGCCTTTCAATGTAGTTCTTTGTTCTTGCTGTAAGTTAAAGTGCATGATTTATTTATACACACCCCCCCCCCCCCCCCACTGACTGCTCATCCTCTAACTTAACTATGCTGGTTTTATTTCTTTCAGTAACTTGACACAAGGAATTCCTTCCAATGCCACAAAGCACTTCTGCCCATCCTGCAATCCTTCTCTATTTTTACTGTATTTTCTTAAGAGTGATGCAGAACAAAATAAATAATTCCTGTTAAAAAGTAAGATGATATAAACAAGCAGTAGCTACTACCTAGGAAATACTGCCATTGTTTTATAAAGTTTTTGTTAATTTCACCTCCCTTTTGTTTGTTTGTTTTTTTCTAGAGACAGACAAAAGCCTAACTTGCCAGCTTTTCAATTGCAGTAAATGTAGTTAATTTAGTATTCAGTAACATGCAATTAGGTCAAATTATGTATTCAGAAGATTTTACTGGCATTTGTTAGCTGTAAAATTTCATCTGCCACCACAGTGACTGTTCCCTAAGATTGGCTAGATACCCCTTAATGTTTCTCAACCTTTCTCCAACTCATTTTCTATCACCCACAAATTATACCATCCCTTTATTCATCTTTTGAATTGCTACACAAAAGTAGCATTAGTACCCTACTACCCATACTCCTACATCTTCCCATTAGCCTTCTATGATGTCCAAGTTCTAAATGTCCATGTGGCTGTGAGCACGGCACACACCCTAGATAAAACTTCTGAGCTGCACTGTGCCACATCTCCTGCAGAAGGAACAGTTCCAGTAAGTCTGTCTCATGCTTCTCTACTCCATATTCTGAAATGTTTCTTACAGGAGAGCAATTCTGGGTAAGAACTTTTTCAAAGTCTAGAGGGAAGAAAAAAATTATACCCTTTAGTGTCTTCTAACACAAAATAATAGTCTGGGTTAGCTTTAGCTGTGCCTGTACCTACTGCATTAGACCTACTTGTAGAAATGCTCATAACAATCTATTACAGTCTTTCATGTTATGTATCTTCCTTTGCCATTCTTCTCAGGAGAATCCTGCTCTGAACTGAGAAAAGGGCCACAGATATCCTGTGATCCAACAAACCCTTTCAATAGGCAGCAACACAACCAAGGAAAGGAGAGGTTATGCTTTGATATGAAACATCAAATTCTTACAATATTTTCACTCAGCCTGGATGCTGCTTCCACCACCAACTGATATATTTTCTTTCTTCTCAGTCTTTATTTGGGCAATCCAAAAACGGGGCAACAAGATAGCTTGAAATACTACATACAAATGAAGTTCACTCCTTTTGTTGAAAAGCCATTTGTCCCAAAAGGCACTCTTCTAACCTCAAAAGCCTGCAAACAGCAATGCTTCTGAGAGCTCATGCATCCCACACAAACCCATATCCATTTAAATGTCAGCTCACAAATGCACCTAAGATGTATAAAGAAAGCACTTCCAGGATTTCAGCAGGTTCTCTGGTATGCTAAGCTGTAGTCAGCCTACAGTCAGATATCGCTCCATTGGGTCAGACACAATTTTACAGCAGCAAGTGCTATATTTAAACTCCACTCTCACTGCTTTTCTTTGTCTCTTTTTGAGAAGGGAATTTCTTCCATGTTTTCACCGTTTGTCCTTGGTTATTTTAGGTACTGTATTCCATCTAAAATCATCAGAATCAGTGATTCAGAAATACTCCTATAGGAATCTTTTCCTTCTAAAAGCACAGTATCAGACGTTCATTTCTATCTTACAGCCTTCTGAATCAAAAGTAGCTTTAAGCTGTAAGTACAGCTATAAGCCCAGCATCTAAATACATCCAAGGAGGCAATACAGTTCACCTTTCTAGTACTTACTATCAGCAAAAGCTTTAAAGCATCACAAGTGTAAGTAACAAGCCACAAACATTACTGAAACCGGGAAGCAAAGCCATCCAGTAACTTAAAATGCAGACCGTGCAATCATAAAATGCTTAAGAGAAGCAATTCTGAATTGAATATTTTAGAAAAAGAATGGTACATTATTTCATTTCTAGAGTGGATCAATATAGTAAAAACTGGATGTAAAAGTCAGATTGGCTGCAAACATGTGGCTTCCTTTCTTCCTTGAACTGTCACTTTGCAACAATAGATTGGTCCTTCAGACTTCATTTGGTGAAATGCCAACTCTCTGCCAATTTCAGTCTACACTTTCTATTGTACTGCTCCAACTTAACACTCACATCCTTAAATATTAAGTTTCTCAGCCCTGTGACTGCAAAGTAAAAATTTTAAGATGCATGACCCTTACAAACTAATAAAAATCAGAAAACAACAGAAGAAATACAGCCCTTTAATTTAATCTCAAAAGTATACAGAGACCAAAAGAATTGTATTTTTCATTGTCTGGAGAGAATAAGGAAGTCTTTGTGCATTTGATTCTTGAACATCGTTATCAGAATTTCTGCAGAAAAATAATGGTTCCTTTTTCCTGCTAGCTGCTAAATACAAAATGTGAATTATCTAAGCACACGTGAATCTTCTGAAAGATGGACCTTAACTGAAAGTCTCCCTATGCCTTCTTAATAACACTAAATAACAAATCACTCACACAGCTGCCCTCCCAGGAAGCCGTTGTATCACGGGATTGAAATTGTTCAGGACAGAGATACTGATTCTTTAGTCTGTTTTCTGAGGACCTACTGTAACATGGTTCTGATCAGATGGAGACAAGCAAAGAGTTCCCTTTCCTTCAGCAGTAACAGAGGTTAAAAACTCATCCCCAAGTTCTCTGAAGAGTGTACAATGTGGTATTGAACAGATCATTTCATTCTTTATCACTCAAAGGCATTTCAGCATGAACCCATTCCTACTCATGGAAAGCCTCAACTAAATACATTCAGTCCCATGGACATGAGCTGAGACTTGGATCTCATTACCAGCCACACACATTAAGTTTCCCCACTGAACATATGCTTTCTGAATGGGGCTTCAGTCAATTCATACATCAAGATGCTGGAAACAGAAGGGCACGTTTGCTACATGAATGATGAGATAATGAAGATGCTGAAACATTACAAAAATACCATAAGCAGAGTTTATGTCCTGAAGCAGGCGATGGTCAATGTCCCCGCACAGGCTCTGCTGCACACTTCTTGGGACTCCGCCAGGTAAAACCACGTCCTGTAAGACCAAGCTCTTGGCTTGGTGGAAGTCTCACTCCTGTGCAAGCAATACCAACTACAGAATAAAGAATTGGCAATAAATTGGATTAATTATATTGATCAAATTTTCAACCATTTCCCAGATAACAAAAATGGCAACTTGTCAGTATAGGTTTTCTTTCTTACACTTATAAAACAAAACACTCCCACCACCTCCAATTTTCAGCAAAAGCCTAATATTACAGATGGACTTCCTATCACAATGAAACATCCTGACACCTAACTGCAGGCTCCTTTAATGAAACAAACAACAACAACAAAAGGATATAGTGTTCCAAGTTTTCCAATAAAAAAAAGGAAAAAGCCGATTTTACCTTCAGGGAGTCAGCTACACTAATTCAAAGTATCTAAAATTTACTAACTAGGTCCATAGTCCTATATATCAGCTTTAAGGAAAATAGACAAGTGAAAAAGCAACCACTGAAGTGTTTGCAAAACAATTTGGATCATACAGCTCAGGAACATCAGTTTCACTAAAAGCGAAAGATGATATGTAAAGGAGAGGTTTTGTTACTTTGGAAGGAAAAAACACTTTTGCATATGTAATACACAAATTTTTAACAAGCCTAGTGTGATCCAAAACCTAAGCGTTTCCTATATCTTATGTTTTATAAAATTAAGGTTAGTTTTACTTATTTCTTGTCTCTGGTCCAGAGCAACAGTTCACAACCAGAACAGGTCTGTTGGTCAAGGCAATTTTCACACCTTAGGACAATGACTTCGGTCTAATCAAAAGGAAATGGTACTTTCTGACATGATGAATTATCTTTTTTGACATAACAGACAGGACTGTTGCTTCTCTCTGAGCTCAATCTTTATTTCATCATCGCTTTTACCAGATCAGTGCTGGTGGCGATACATCAAATGCTTAGAATTTCAATGAAATTGTCATTACAAAGGCTTTCAGGGGTCTGCAAATTTTCTCTGGGTACAGAGTGAGACTGGGGTATGCAGGAGTCTGTCCCACAATCCCTGCTCTCCTGATTTCCCAGTGGTGATCACAGCAGGCTCTATGCTTGCCATCTCATCCTGGGTACCACCTAGGGTATTTGGCATTTGTGAGAGTCACCCAGTGGGTGGCTTCATATTTTGTAGCAACTTGGAACTGTCGACAGCCAGTTAGCAGCTATGAGTTGATAATAAAACTACACATACACACATACATGCTTCAACCATCTATAAAGTGTTTCCATGTCAGTCATGGTTATATACATTATTAGTTATATAAATAATCTATGTTTATACTAAAAGTACATCCAAAAATGCATGAAAAGACACACAAACAAAACATATAATTAACAGTATTTTCTTATTACATGTAATCACATTGACAGTCAAAAGAAGCCACCAAATAGAAATGTCATATACTAGGTGTTTAATCCTTTAAAAATTACATCTTGATGGTGCCTCCAGTAATTCTCTACATAACTTTACCCATTTTTCTTCTCAAAAAGCCCTTCCTCTCTTCCTTTAACACTATTATAGTTCACCCAATTTCAGTACCTGGTACCAGCGAGATGACTTCCCAGAAGTACCTTACTGATAGCTCATCTCTTACACATATGTACTGTTCTGCAAGGAAACAGAGCCAGATGATGCTGAACCAGTTTTCTGAAGCTACCATTTTAGAAACACTATGAACAACTAAGAAAAATATAGCTGCATAATTTTTAACCAAACAATATGGAACCTGATCCGATGCATTAACGGTCCATAATGTTATTGAACAAGACTACAAGAGAGACACTTTACTTGCAGTTGCTTGTCAGACAATTACTCTCTGCTACTGTAATACTTCATGTGCATACTTCCAAGGAAGACTCATGAACGCACAGGTTCATTAAGGGAATGAGAGAATCGATTGTAAAATGGAAAAGGCCGAGTGAGGTCATATTTCAAAGAGATGAATATGGTACACTCCATTATGTTGTAATCAGCCTCTCTCTTTCATCGTACGAACTGTAATAGTCTATCCTAATTTTCAAGGAAAAAAAAAAAATTCTCACTGCCTGCATCGTACCTTCATCCCAAATACAGTGAGGAATTCAAATGTGCTGCAGGCAGTTTCCATTTACCATGGTCTTTGGAGCAGACGGTATTGATGTTGCTGACCATTTTTCTCCTTAATAAGAAAAACATTCAAATGCTACTAATATTGCTGCCTTGGCAAACCACATTTTATAGATGGGACTTGCCCTGTACATGACACATAGAACATCAATCAAGGCTGAATTTTATTTCAATTTATTATGGTTGCTGTCTAAATGAAAAAATGCTTATATCGTTAAAACGTCTTACAATATAAATGTGCAAATGATGTAATCACCCATTTTGTGAGAAAATTCTGATTTTGATTAAAAATATCTACAGTTGAACTTCTAAATATTTAATAAATGTGAAACAAAAAAAAAACCACAAGCACATTAAGAAACCACAGTAATTGGTATCTGGCGTAACATCATGGTTTTCTGCTTGATAGCTTTTATCTTTAGAAGATGAGTTTATAAGGTATTCTTTTAAAATGGTAAGAGCTGCCTTTTTGTTCAAATCATCAAGAATAAATTACTTCAATCTTGACTTCATTCAAGACCTCACATATGTGGTTTACTCAAGTTATCATTTATCACAGTTCTTTGCTTGCTATAGCCAGCTGTCTCCAAACTGAACCTGGTGGCCTGCAAAAGCCCTGCAAGCCTTCCCAGCTACACAACTCTGGACACCACATGATCACCATGGGGCAGACAGCAGCATCGTATAAGAAGAGAGACAGTACTCTATTTTGTCATTGATTGGAATTCACAAACCCATCACAGCTATTGAGACAGAATTTAAGACTTGGCAGAGTCCCAGTGGCACATGCCGCATCCAACGCCCCCAGGAGCAGGCTGGGATGCTGGCTCTCCCAGCTGCTGCCTCCAGCATGGCACAAAGCAACACACCCAACATCATGTCTCTGCTGCTGAGAGCACTGCAGATCATCAGGTCAACCCAATGGCATTGAACACTCATTAAACTGTCGTTCTCTCTCTATTATTAGCATACAGTTATTATATAAATACAATACTTCCCCACTTACGAACAGCCAGCTCTCTGCTGTATTTATTTGACAATACTCAAAAGTTCAGAGCCTAAATGTACTGCAATGCATCAAAAGATGCTAAATGGTTACAGAAGTTCACAAGCACATAGCAGACCAGAAGCAAAATCCAAACAGTTTCTACTAGAAAATGAGAGTTAGCACAGATTGGCAGGCAACTGATTCTCCCCTTCTACTCTGACCCTACCTGGAGTACTGTGGGCAGCTCCAGGGCCCCCAACAGAAGGAGGAGGATAAGAGGGCTGGAGCGCCTCTCCTGTAATGACAGGCTGAGACCAGTGAGGTTCTTCAGCCTGGAGAAGACAAGGCTCCACAGAGACCTTAGAGCACCTTCCAGTACATAAAGGTGGCCTACAAGAGAGATGGAGAGGGACTTTTTACAGGAATATGTGGTGACAGGATAAAGGGTGATGACTTTAAAGAAAGCAGATTTAGATTAGAGGAAGAAATTCTTTACTGTGAGGGTGGTGAGGCACTGGAACAGGTTGCCCAGAGATGCTGTGGATGCCCCATCCTTGGCATTGCTCCAGACCAGGTTGGATGGGGCTTTGAGCAGCATGATCTAGGGGAAGGCATCCCTGCCCATGGCAGGGGAGTTGGGACCAAATGATCTTTCAGGTCCCTTCTAATCCAAACCATTCTATGATTCCATGTTTTCCTTACTTGGACAAAAAGTATCTAAACCAGAGTTTGGATCCAACGAGCAAAAGACTGAGCTGCAAAAGCGGTGGTTTAGCACATACTGGAAACCATGACAAGATGTGATGAACAAATGGGTAGTACAGCTACACACTGCTCATGCACAAGTCCCAGCATCTTTCATGAGAGGGAAACTTCTTGAAGGTTTTTGCCTTGCACTGAATTTTATCATAGCCAAGAACTGAGGAGCAATTTCAACTTGGCCTTTAAAGAAAAAAAAAAAAAACAACTGTAAATTAAGGAGGTGTATGAAAGCTACAGGATAGATAAGTGGACTTTTACAACACTGCATATTGTAAAGTTTGCCAGAATGCATTGAAAGAAGAGTCAGTGTCCCAGTTAAATCACATCCTGCCGCAGCTGTCCAACTTTACAGCTAAAATATTCATATTAATTCCATTAAACAATTACAGAAGGAAACCCAAAATATTATTAAAAGTATGTTGGTTTTGTACTATCTTTTTTTCAGATTTAATAATAGATAAAATACTCTCAGCTTCAAAGAGTGATTTTTTTTTTTTTTTGTGGATATTCACACCCTGGAGGCCACAAAGCAGTTGTCCTATGGAAATCCTACAAAACCTAAACTTTACTGTACATTTCTGACAGACATTTTAGACAAGAAAGGAAGGATATTTTAGCATTTATGGAGCTGGCCTGACATTTAGGGGATCTCAATTTAATTTCCTTGTCTGCCAGACTTCCTTCATAATCCCAGACAAAGTAAATAATTTTCCTTTCCCTAGTTTCTCATCTTCAAAATGGAGAAGACCATTAAAGTACTTGAATCATGCAAGTCTTCAAAGACAAAAAAAAAATACCTTTTTCTTCTACATTTTTCTTTTTTCCATGGTTAGAAATTTACCTGAAATCTCAATCTTCCAAAGGCTTCAACCATATGCTGTTTTGTTCTTGAAATCAACAAAACACACTACTTATAAGTAACACACTTTTTGTGCTGCAGATCTTTGTCATTGGAGAGCCTTCCATTTTAAAATGCCTGCTCTGTGATAAGATATTGAAGAACGAGCACTGGGAAAGTTAATAAACAAAATGCATTCATGGCCCATTACTTCAAATAACTTTACTATATAAATAGTCCACTCATCAAATAATGGCCTCAATTAACATTTAATTCTCAGACAATGCATTTGCAATGTACTGCAGGGATTAAAAGTTCTGCATGAATATCACTATTCTAGAAGTGCCACTACTTACAAGAGAAGTACTGACATATTTTCCACTTGATTAAAAACAGTTTCTAGTCTTTCCTCACCCTGTTTCTCTACTAGGTCTCCTTGCCCTAGAAGGATCAAAAGAAAAGATACTCTACTATATGTAGGAGCTCCCAATCTGCTGGCTGATGATGATCATCAGCCTTGCTTTTAAAATCCATAAGCACACTAGTGCAGTATTACAGAGGAGAAAACTAAGTGGGTCCCTGTGATTTTGTTACGAAAGCAAGTGATGACAATTCCCTCATCCAAGCGCATGCTTCACTCCTTTTCACAACAAGGCAGAACAAAGCAAGTTTTTCACAACATTACAGAATATTTTGAGCTGGAAAGGACCCACAAGGATCATCGAGTCCAACTCCCAGCCCAGCACAGGACACCCCAAAAATCACACCATGTGCCCGAGAGTACTGTCCAAACCCTACTTGAACTCTGTCAGGCTGGTGCTGTGACCGGGGGAGCCTGTTCCAGTGTCCAACCACCCACTGGGTGAAAAACCTTCTTCTAATATCCAACCTAAACCTCCCCTGACACAACCTCAGGACATTCCCACAGGTCCGGTCACTGGTCACCACACAGAAGAGATCAGTGTCAAACTAACCTGGCAGACATAAGGAAAAAAAAAAAAACAAACAAAAAGACACCAAAAAAACGTTAGCACTGCCACTGCCAGGAACAAACATGAGGACAGGACCAAGGCAACACTGGAAGAGCCTGACATTACCGTGGACACGCTTGCTACTTGGTATATCTAAATGTCGTGTGAAAGACCTCCCCTCACTCAGCCATCTTGCTGTTAATGGTGAAAGAGACTATCTTTGTAATATGTGGTTGCTTTTATCCTGCAACACAATGACTGAGCATTGATGAGATGATAACTAAGTCAATTACTCAAACACCAACAAAACACATTCTAACAATGACTGTTGCATTCATGGTGTCATTTTAGAAACTGACTCCAGTACACTCAGATTTTTTTTTGTGTCCTGTGGGTTTGACCTAAATCCTAATGAAATTCACTGCTAGAAGAAACCAAGACAGTACAAGCTACCAGCTTTCAAGGCATGATGCAAAATCTGCTGAAAAAGTCAACAGATGCTTCTCTTAGAAGCCATAAAGGAGGAAGGCCAGAAAGCGCCTGGAAATCTAAAATGGACCTCATTGTCCTTTGATGGTGAAGTGATGGAATAAATAAAAGAAATATTAAGAGTTAACCTAAGACAGAGATCTAAATATAAAATCCTGTCAAGACCCATAATTCTCAAAACATGTTTTAAGTCATGTTAGGACTTCTGCCTGTGGGTTCATCTAAGGCATGAAAAAATTATAATTCAATGAAAATGAAATATCAAAAAAAAAAAAAACCTGCTTCTCAGCCATTATTTTTCTCACAAGTATTGTCTTATTTTAAATTTATTGCTAATACAGTACGTTAGCAGTTGTCCTTAATAAGCTCTGCATGCATCCAAGAAAACTGCATACACTGACAAAGATACTTCTAGTTTTGCACAACACATGGCTTTTTTTATACGGTATGTTCTCTCTCGAAAACTACTCCCTCACAAAATGAAAATTCAGCAGAAACTCTAATAGCTTTCATATTTCAGTCTAATAGGTAGCATGGCATTGCACTGCCACCCACCTTTGCTACAATATTGCACAGCACATTTAACAGACATTTGCTTCCTTCACTCAGTCCTTATGCGCAGCTTCTGCAGGACCTTAGTATTAACATTTAACAGAGTCTATGAGCATAAAGCACATTTATGAACACCTGCTAGAACATTTTATTTGCCTTAAGAGTTTTATTATAAGTGTTAAATTTTCTTGCTATGCTTTATGGGCCAAATCCTGGTCCAGTTTTAGCCTCAACTCCCATTGACTTCAACAGCAAGGAGATTTGCCTGTATGTGGGTTTCCATACCAACTCAATACAGCTTTAAAGAAAATGGGATCGCTGGTAAGCACAATATGGATAGAAAAAGCCAGCACTTAGCTGCTCTAAACATCCACTGAACCCAGCCTCCAAATGCAATTAAAACCAATAAATAAACCCCACACTCACAAGTCTGTAACCTCCACACTGCATTACAAAACCCAACTGACTCTGAGGCTAGAAGTACAAGGTATGCAGGTATCCCATCGACAGGTGGCTTGGTGGGATGTACTACCACCAACTACTCCCTCTCAGATCACTCACTGATGCTCCTGTCACCAAAATGTTGTTCTCTGTATTAAAGCCATCAAAGGCCAGAATCCAGCCACGTCAGCATTGGTCTCCTCCTCTGACACATCCAGACAGTCACAGGCCTCTTCAACAACACAAGATAGGCTGGAACAAACCACACAGAGCCAGAAGCTGTAGCTGATGAACAACAGCCCAAGGAAGATGTTGCAGAGGAAACCATGCCAGCAGTCTCACTGTTCTGAAGATGTTGTCTACAACCATTCTTCTTTGACAGAGTTTCACCATCTTACTGGAGATGTTCCTAACACCTCTGTGAGATTGAACATGACTATAGAGAAGCAACACAGCACCTCAAAGCTTGGAGAGAGAGAATAACAGAGGACTCCAGGAAGTCTACATGGAACTCCTCTAAGAAAATTTAACTTCATTTGAAGTATCTAAGAGTTTACTTTGACCATTGCTATTAAAAGTCCAGAAATAGTAAGACAGACAGACAGCAAAGAATAGGCAACATGGCAATGCCACATCTGCTTCACAATAGCTTGACAGTAAATGCTTGATTCAAAGCATACTATTAAGCCCCTCAAAATTCAGGCAATTATAAAAATGAAATTATAGACACAATGATGAATGATGACAAATGAAATGTTAACAGATCTAGCACCATACAAAAAAAATATTGATTTTCTCTGATTACTGCTTAGGTGATCAGAGTGTATGAGGTCCTAGTTGCCTGCTTGCTCTAGATTTTATTAATGCTCCAATATCAGACACCCAATTTGGAAATCAATGCTTACTTCATCATTTTTCTCTGAAGGATCCTATTATTCACAATTGATTTAAAAGAAATGAAAGGCTTACCATTAACAAGACCCAGCTGCTGACACTTCTTAGATGAATTATTGAACTTCTGAAAGTGAATTAACTTAACCATCACCAAGACTTATTGTCTGATGTTTCTCATACCAAAGTCACTGTATTTATAATTACAGAACCAAGCAGTAGAAAGTAGCTCCTTTGCTGCCTCCTCCAACACCATATACACCAAGTAAAAATTAAGCTTTCTAAAGATAAAAATATGAGTTATGCACCAAATTCAGTCAGTTGGAGCTTAGTCTCTAACTGCCTTTTGACACCCTGAATCTTCATTTATTTCTAAAGCTCATAGGTCATTTCAAGGTTCAGAAAGAGGAAATCCAATTTATGGCAAGTTACATCTTCTGTCAATGAGATTACTACAGTCAAAGATCCCTAGGGCTGACCATGCCCTGCCAGAAAGCCTACAGAAGACTATTATTTAATTCCCTTTAGGTACAAAATGAAGATCCACCTTATGAATTGAGATAAAAGTAACATATTACGCTACTGCAAGTAGAAGCAGTACTACAAGTCCATCACAAAAGCAGTGTAAATGTACAAAGCAGAAAGGCTATGTTTAAAACTTGCCATCTGAGTAAAGGGGCTATATCTGCTCAGAACATAAATTCATTGTTTTCCGGTCTAAGCAAGGACTATGCATCACCCAAGGTGAATTCAGTGCCTCAAATACGAGCTTTTGCTCTGCAGGATCAAAAGTTCAGTACCAAAAAAGAGCAAGTTTGGAAGGGCAGATGATCACACCAGCCTCTATTGTAATCCTATGAATGACTAACTTCACCCCGAAAGAGTATGCAATTCCCAAGCAGGTACACTGCTAATAAGGCTCTTCACAACTCATCCTTGAGAGTAGCAGTAATAACCCTGAGTGCCAGTACGCTGCCCAGCTGCACTGATCTACAAACACATTACTGTCAAGAGCACAGAGCTGTGCTAGGCAATATGCTATCTTTCAGCCACGGACAGTAGGCCCACAGCTGCCTGGTGGCACAGCCAGAACAACTGCTCAGCTGTCAAAACTAGTGAACATTTCAGGTCTCAGTAGACTTTTTGCTAATCTGTACTACCTGGCTGAATTTGCCCTCAAAATGCCAGAATGGCAACCGCTTTCTCCTTTAGCATTCGTCATACTTGCAGAGGTCAGCTTGATTGTACCTACCTCTTCAACTGCTCTGAAGACTTCAGCACAAGACCAAGTTCAGATTCCAGATGCAACACATTCAGGAAATCATCTGGATTAATAACACAATTATTTGCTTCCCTTTTATTGTGGAATGGTGAGATAA
The DNA here is from genome assembly GCF_000738735.6 of Corvus cornix cornix. Lineage (NCBI taxonomy): Eukaryota > Metazoa > Chordata > Aves > Passeriformes > Corvidae > Corvus > Corvus cornix. The sequence goes on from NC_046333.1 coordinate 40,635,408, forward strand.
CAGACCCATTCTATCCTTTTCACACAAGCTGAAAGTCAGCAACTGTCCAAAATCACTAGAGCCTCTTCCCAAAGCCCTCAATGGATTTGCGTGCTTTCACACTGCTGGAGGCAAAACACCTGGGCCTTTTTTACCAGGGTTAGTATCTGAGGAAGATAGTCTTGGAGCAAACCAATCACCTCTTGAACACTGTATTTCCCCTTCCCAACCCCCTCCATCTGTTTTAACCCCTGTCTTACTGGAACTAACCTTAAAAATCTGCTTTGGACATTGGACAAACACATTAAAAATTAAGAAAAATGGGATGGAAAGAAGCCTGACAGATAGAGCCTCCAAGCTCTTAAGTCTAACTATATTAGGAAAACAGGCCAAAATCATGAAATGATGATTATTTTTTAAATATTTTGGTATCGAAAATTTTTGATCTGCCTCTTCTCTACAGAATAACACTATTGAAATGGAGGCTGGCTGGCCATAACTGAAAGCTGGTTAAATTTGATATCAACATAAAACATATCTCAGCAAGTAGGTTATAACAACTTTTTAAAAAAAGACATGGACCTTGGCAGATTTCCTGCTTTTCTTACACTCATTTCTTCCAGTACTTCCCACATTGTGAAATAACTTTTAATGCTATAAAGACAGTGCAGACTGCAAAAATTGGTCCTAGTGGTTCCAATGGGAGTAGCATGGTCAGAATTTGGCATTCAACAAAGTTTCCATTTCTACATAGGTTTCATTTATTTTTCAGTTTAAAAATAAGACCATATTTTGGCATGTAACTAGAGCTGCTCCTGCAACTCAAAAGAAATAACACTGCTGGCAAGCCTCAAAGCTGTTCCAAGACAAAAAACTGTGTTGGCAGAACTTTTTCTAAAAGTTCTTTTTGACTAGAGGCAGAATTCAACACCAGCATAAATGGAGAAACTTCAGTGAAAACAGTTATGTTACACATCAAGTTTATATAATGCAAATATATTTAGCTGACATGAAATTTAAATTCTGTTGAACCAATTCTGTTTATCTTCTACATGTACATAATAACTTAGCACCAAATTCTATAATCATTCTTCTGTGAATACTGTTTTTCCTCCTACATAAATGGTACTGTGCTATTTACAAAGTACCACAACCATGCCACACATTTTTTTAACATAAGAGTTATCCAATTAGGATGTGGTGAAATTAAAGCTGCAAGATCTATATTCCTGCATCAATTACAGGCACAGAAGGAAATACCATAAATCTGACATTTCACAACTTCTGAGGGTTTGATTTTGCAACCTACTTTCTAAAATACCTTTTTTGCACGTCATACCCAAGGGTTTTTTTAGAGCATGAATACAGTTAACCAATGTGCAGTGGTGCTTCATCAACACAGATCACAGCAAGATTTGACTCTCAATTCCACTATAGCACAGACAACAACGAAATCATTCAAATACCTAGACAAAGATGCCCATGCCCTTGGACATCCAAGATACAGCTGGATGATGGATGGAACCAAGTACTTACAAGGAAAGTGCACTATTTTAGATCAGCTGTTGAAAAAACTGAATTGAGTTCTTGCCAAAGAGAGGGAGAAAGTTATATTACAGCGGTATCAGGCTGCTGAGGTAAACTATGGGTTTGAGGAAAGGGTCACAGTAAGGCCCTCTTTTTTCACCTCCTGCCTGGGAGATGCAGATTGTTCTAGCTGTGACCATAGACTGGGCAACAGGAGCATTAAATCAGACTTCAGCAGATAAGTGGAAGCATGGTAACTAAAACCTAGCACTTTGCAAAGGCTACTGTTCCTTCCCTCTTCAGTGGTTGTGTGATCCTAGCTTTGCAAAGCTCACAATTTTGTCAAGGTGACCCCTTTTTCCTAAGGGACACAGGTTGGAAAATATAATCTGACTTTTAAATTCCCATATCTTAAGAGATTTCTACACAATTTCATTGATTTAGAATTTCATTGTTCAAGAATTATCATCTTCCCAAATACTGAGATCTGCTACAAAGAAGGTGAGAGATCCCCTTGAAAAAAAGCTTAAATACATAGGTATTTCTAAAGCCAAGTTCTAAGCACAGCTTGCTTACCCTACCCTAAACACAGCTGACTGAACTCCAAATACAGTTGGTTGAGTATTGCATTGAAAATCTTCAGTGTTTTGCCTCTTTTTGTAAAACTGGTTTTTTTTTACATTTTGTTATACTGTGACTGAAGAAAAAATGACAAAGAAATGTAGACTGAATTTATTTACCTTCAGACTCTTAAGAATTTGTATTCAATGTACCACAATTCAAGAACTGCTTCAAATAATTCAAATAAGCTTTAGTAGAGGACTTTTAAAGGTCCCTTCCAACCCAAACTATCCTATGATTTGCAACACTTGATAGTAAAACTGACTCTGCCTACATGTAAGGTATCTTTTCAATAAAATATACCACTTTAGATGTCCATTGACTTAAAACAATTCAACAAATAAAAACAAAGAGGAGATGCTTATGTTCAGACCACAAATTAATGCAGTTAATTTGACCACCAATATAATGAATACAATGACCAGGTAAGTAGAGTTAGAACTCCAAATAAACTTAATATGCAGTCACTTTAGGTGTGAAATTCCAACCAGCACTCTCACTGTGAATAAATTACACAAAATTTCAGCGTAGTGTGCCTAAGAACTGGTGGCACAAAAATCATCAGATCTTCAGAAATTTAAGGCCAATTTGCCACCAAGTATAGGAGAACACATTAATCATCTTTTTATTTCCACTGTAGAAATAATGTACTACAGGTGTTTCAGAAAGGCTTCAATTTTCAAAAATAAGTGGTCTCTTTCTTTCCATACATTACCACATCTAACAGAGGCACATTTTTATTTAGGCTAAATCATGCCTTATGGGACACACTTAGGAGGAGGAAAGGAGGACATGCAACTGGCATTTGAGACATATTGCCAGTGCAAAGCTGCCAAAAGCACACAGCAGGGAGCATGTTTTGGCTATCATGAGCAGAATAAGCATGCACTCCTTAACCACTGCCAGCTGGCATTTGTTTCCAAATACAGAATGCTCACTAGGCAGGTTGGAGACTGGACATACTCCTAACCTTAACTGTGCTCCCATAAAAACACGATGCTGAGATACCTCATTAACCATGCCTGTCTCCTAGCTGACTGCCAAATGAGAAAGACTGAATGACACAGAAAAAGGATACATTTCTCCCTACGCACAGAAACGTACTTGAAGTATATCCTAACGTACTCTAGTGCTTACAGCAAAAGAGAGATTTTAAGAGTGTTGGAAGAAAATTCTGCCAGCACCTCAAAAAGCAGAAACACTGCCACTCTTTCTTGTGCATAGATAGAAAAAGTGAAATCCAGAGACACAGAGTACCAAGAAAACATAGCAATGTATAGAAAGAGTGGCTGGCACTGTGATTAAAAACTATACTATCATGCTCAGTACAACCTCTAGCACTCCTCACAACAGACGTTCCCTGCTTTATGTGCTGGGGCAGATTTGTGGGTAGAAGATTAATGTCCCCCTCCATCTGTTAATGACTATATAGGTCCCCTGGGCTTTGCACCAAGGGTACTTCGCCCTTAGGATGAAACAAGAAATGGGAATTTGTGTTTGTTACTACATGTGCTTACTATTTCCAGCAACACTACCAATTGCTAGATGTGTATTATTTCAACTTTATCTACCAAAAACATATTTTATCACAGTAGTTTAACTGTGATTCCAAGTAGATTTTCAAAGAGATCAGTTAAAAGGAGAACAAACCAACTGGGGGGCACTTTTCATTTTCAAAGTGCTTTCCTGACACACACAGCCTGCATTGGTATTTGCCCTGTAAGTGCTCTATTCATTAACTTTTCACTACAGTTTCAAAGTGGCTCCACTTTTTGGATTTCCCTTTCTCTGTCACTGATAGCCTGCTGTCATGGACCAAGCAGCTTGGAAGGAAGAAATGTACTGGAGAGTGCCACGCAAAGAAAAGGTCACTAATTAAAGTCTTCATTTCCTTCAGGGGGTTCTGTGAGTGGATTTTAACTTACCCCTATTAACTGTACCTTTGCTCCTGAGGAGGAGCTGGAGGCAAGTCAGAGGGAGCTTGACACCAGCATAGTCTTCATGGACCTAAGTCAGTTTGATATCCTGGAAGAACACAAGGAAAGAGCAATTACAAAATTAAGTTCTGAAGGAATGAGGCAAACATAGTCATCACCAGAACAATGATACTCAGGGCAAAATCAGAGAAGATCTTAACAGTATCCTCAATATCCACAAATGAGAAATCAAAACCAGAGTGTTGCTTCACTAAAGTCTCTGAATGTGGTGTCTCAGGTTCATTACATGCTTCCTTTCTTCCTTTTCCCACCCCTATCACTGGCAACACTGACCTCAATTCCATCTCAAGGAAGAAATACTAGTCCCTGCCAAAACTGCCTGTGAGCACCCAAGTGAATTCCAGGGCCAGTCAACCATGTTTACATTAACACCAAGCATATTTAATTAACTTCCCCCAGTTTATTCAGCTTAACTTTGGAAAAAGCTGGAAAACCTTTGCAGCTGAACTATCAACACAAGAAAATTCTACGCTCTTTTTAAAAAAAGGAAATGTGATTTCAGTACATGACCTCTACCGATCCTTTTGAACCAACTCGCCACTGTTTCTGTCACACCATTCCTGCCCAACAAGAAAAGCAGGACAAGACAGTAGCCAAGAGGAGAAAAGGAAGAAAAATAAAAAAGGAATTGCTCCATATTGTCCTTCTTCATCTTCAGCAGAGAATTTCCTGGTCTCAAACACTACCAGAGTGAAGAAACTGCAGCCGCAAAAGACAATTTTTTCTCTCTATATCAGCAGCACTACAAAACGACGAGTGTTGAACTAAAAAAGTGCTCTGCCTGTCTAGGCCTTGGTACTCATAATATTATTCTGAAAACATTCCTCTACTTGCTTCCCAAATAAGGAAATTCTCTAAATCAAAGATACACAATATTGTTAAAATTAACCGTAAAACCCAACCAAAAAAACCCCAGCCTGATTTGTATATATTTTGTTTTCATATCACAACCTTGTTAGAATCAACAAAGCTGCTACCAGATTTCTCATCTGAATCTAGTAATATTTGGCCTTTTTCTTATGCTTACTCAACAAGGCATGCATTTGACCTTTCATTTGAAAATTAAAGAAATCATATTTTCCTTTAATCTGTGTACAATGCAGGAAAACATATTCTGAGTATGATTTAAATACACAGAGCTCGTAAAAGGGATTCAAACGTGCTAGTATCTCTTAAGTCATTCTCAGGTCTTTTGGAAGCCTGACTTAGAGCTGAAAAGCTTGACAGTCAATGGTAAAAAAATAATAAAAAACATACAGTTAAGAATATTAAAGACAAAAGCAGGACTCAAGGAAGGTAAAGGACAGAGCAAAGAGCTGCAGTTTCCCTTCCTTGTAGGGAGTACAAGATAGCACAAGACAGCTTCTCTCCTGACTTATACTCCATTGAGCAGCAGCTTGCTTTCCTTAACATGCCTCCTCAATTGCCATCCTGTGGCCTGCACAGGTAGGCAGCCCTTGGAGAGAAAAGGCACTGAAGTCTGTGCATCCTACAGAGAGCACTGACTGCAATCATTCAAGCTTTATACAAGCCCCTTGTACCTCTGCAGAAAGGCCACACTCAATCTGACCCCCAGAGAAAATACAGCAGCCTAGATTGATAACACCTACTTACACTGCTGCTGATTAGACATACACTGTCTCCAACAGTCTTTCTGAAAAGCTGAACGAGAGTCTTAACTTTTAAGCCTGAACCACTGTTAGCATATCTCACTCAAGTACTGGTAAAACACATTTAATGTCAATTGCGAAAAAAACCCAAACATATCTGTTTGAGGGAAGAGCAGGGGAGTTACTGTTGCTTATTTGTGGAGAAGAAGGGAGGAATGTATCGTGTCTGCACACATACACAGACAGATGTGTGTCTCACACATGGGTACAGGATAACAAACACAACTTGTTCTCCACTACAGAATTTTCCACTTTGAACATACAGCCACCAGTATATAAAGTTCATGTTATTTCAGTGAGATACCTTTGGAATTAATAATACTGGCAGGATTACAACTCATGTAACACAGATTATTTGGTCATCACTAACTCAAGGACAAATTGAAGTCTGAAGGCCAAATCCATGGGGGTTTCTGGTGACATCACTAAGACCTCACACAGACGCCTGAGACAAGTAGTGCTGGTGTTTTGCATCAAGCTAGTTCTGAGAAATGACTCAAAAAACAAATGGTCAAACATGATACCCCAACAACAGTGAGCAACTCCATCTACGGAGAGTACTCTCATCACATCAGGAACAAGGACATGTCAGCAGTCAATCTTAGAGAGCTTCAGTAGCCACTCTGTCAGAAAAAAAACTAAAACAACTAAACACCAACAAAAAAACCCCAATCAAACTTATTTTTTATCAAAGTATGAGAATAATTTCAAATTTAGTATGTTATATACCTTCCCAGACTTGTCAAGAACTCACCAACAGTACCCACAGCAAATCCAGCAAAGACTACCACTTGACACATATCACATTTATTTCTCAGAGCCACTCTCAACACACAGCAGCAAGACTGTGACTAGTCAAGGCAGCAGCACAGTGCTGAAGCATTTTGCCCAACAGTTAAACTTGTTCCTTTGCACGTGCTCTTTATCCATTTTTATTCTAAATTATCTTGGCCATGAGTACTACATAAAGGACTCTGATCCCCCAAACAAACAGCTCTTTCCTCCTAAGAATGTAATTTAAAAGCTATTTAGCATAACTCTTACAATACTTATTTTCTCTGTGGGAAATCTTACAGAATCAGAATAATTTAGGCTGAAAAGGACCTCTAGAGGCCACGTCCTCCAATTCCCAGTCAAAGCAGTGCTGATTTCAAAGTTAGAGAACAAGTTGTTCAGAGTCTTGTCTGGTCAAGTTTCTAAATCTCCAAGGTCAAATCTTGCAACCTCCACAGACCTCAGGTCAGAGTTTAACCATTCCGATTGTTATTTTTTTTTCCCTTATGCCCAGTCAGAATTTCTTCATTTCTATATGTGACAACTGCACCTCATCCTTCCTCTGTACACCTCAGAGAAGAGCACTGCTCTCTGTTACAAAACAGCCTATTAGGAAATGGCAACAATTCACCTTCATCTTCTGATCTCCAGGCCGGGCAAACCCAGATCCCTCACTATCTCCCTGTATGCCATGTACTCCAGACACCAACTGAAACAAGGGGGCTGCTCCAAGTTAAAACTCTTTAAATGATTTACAAAAATGTAAAAAAGCCTTTTACATACTTCACCTTGATCATACAGCATTGCTTTACAGGTCCCCTGACACAGACAGGACCACTGATACCTCACTTTCTGATCCCAAAGAAAGTTCTGAGGACAACCTCAGAGGAGCAGCATAAAGGATTTGACAACATAATGCTCTGAGTGGCATCTCAGATCACCTAAACACTCTGGAACAGCACTTTTTTCAAACTAAAAACAAAAAAGTACATTTGAAGAAAGTTTAATGTGGTTTGGAATGTAGCTATACAGCTTCCTGCAGCTCACCCCAGAAAAATAAAAGACATGTGATGCGTAACTTCCTTTGACTTTTCTTTGAACTCTAGATAGAAAGCTTTAAAGAGCAGAATTTTTTTTATTATTAATTACATTTACAATTTTTGTTAAAATTTCCAAATGGTAACTAATGCTAAAGTATTTGTATGTACCAATTCCATGAGTTAGAACACTCTCTCTTAAAGAAAAACACTTTCTAATCATTATTTCGAGATAGGGTGCACTGCATTGCTTTGATGAAATGAACAGTACCTGCCACTCACTAGACAGTGTTAATTCCAAAGTATTTGCAAAGAATCTAGACATAGGTCAAAACAGATACAAGAAGAAGGATATGTATGAAAAAAAAATCTGTTACCCTCGCTGAGCTACTGAGAGCACACTTCCTTGCATGGCAGCACAAAGTATGCCCTCACAGGGGGTGAATCAGGTTTCATTCAGAGACCAAGGAAGTCAGCCTTCTATACAACTTCATAGGATGTTCCCCATATGCAAGAATGGGTTTAATAAAGATTTTATTTATTATTTATTTAAAGCTTGTCTTCTATTACTTTGCTACATATTGCTGCCACAGGGAGAAGCTTTTCGTATCTGCCTAGATAAGACCTAAAACTTCTGGAATCACAACTGCCAAATGCTCCAACAATCAGCAGCCCCAGACCTTAAGATTAAGCTGTGCAAGTTCAAAACCTGTCCCCTTAGCAGATGCAGCAGTTCCACTCAAGAACACAACATGTATTAACATTGAAAAATAGACATGAAACTACTTATACACATAATCACACCTGTATATTCATTTGTGCATGCTGTTAGCAGAACTGTGCATGTTACACACATACCCCATACTACACACATAACCTTCAGCAATTTAAGAACAGCAGCAAACACCAGTGTCTGCAATACTCTGCTTTCATGAGAGAAAAGCCACGGCAAACACGCCAGAGCTGCCACATGGTGATGGCATCTCTTCAGTGAGCCTGCTGCAACTCTGGAACAGCATGAGCACCCAGCCCCACAGTGCCCTCCTCCAACTCCCCACACCAGCCTGCCACACAGGGGACAAGCTGTAGCCCTACATAAGAAGTAAAAGAGAAACTAGTGCCCCTCCAGAGAGAGGCCCCTCTCTTGCACCCAGCACGAACACACACATCGGCACAGGACTCAGCTCGCGTCTGAAGTTTTACACATGACCTGGAAAGGTTTTGCCATCACTTGTCTAACAAAAGGAACAAAACCCACTCTATGTGCAAAGCTTTTTAACGCCTCCAAGACTGGCACTTTTCCGTCTGCAGGTTGCATTTCTTTCCCCCCTTCATCCTATCCTCTCTATTTAGCTTACATAGAGACGACCTCCAGAGTGCCATGCTAATTAGCAACAGCTTGCACTCTGTATTAAAACTAAAAATAACCCCCAAAAAAATCTAGTGAAAAGAAAAACTGAATGAGCTCATATGCATTTCATCATTTCAGTAATACTGGTGTATTTTAATTATACTTAAATAATTTTAATTCTGATCTGAGCAGCAGACTAGCTATAATTGCTGAAAAATAAAGTTATAAATTAGATGTGAGATATGGTAGAGTCTATTGCCCTACAGACTTGCTATAAAGTGCTACAAAAATACATATGGCTGTAACCAAAACTAACAATAATAAGCTCACTGTGTGAGGATAAAACAAAGAGGTGAACAGTAGAGAAATGTTCAGCTGGTGTAGCAAATAAATCCAAAACCTACAAAGTATTACTTCAACGAACTAAATAAATATTTAATAAATGAAGTTCTTTTCACTTTCACTAACATGAGGAGGTCTTAAAACTAAGAAAAAACACATTCCTTATAGGTAAATGTCTATTCTATAAATCTTCTATATTTTCCTGTATTTCATTTGGCTTTTTCACAATGGGTCTGATTCTGTTTTCTTATGTCTGTACTTCCTGTATGTTCAGCATTTACCAATCCATCTACCTTGAATACAAACTAAACTACAGATTACAGAAAATGAGAAGTTCAATGACTCCTCCAGTCTTAAAGATTTCCCAGTACTGTAGCAAACACAATACTGCATGTTGGCTTGAGGGAGGGAAATATGATTTAACTGACATTTCATCAGTGTCTTGGGAGTCAAAGATCGTCTCCTATAATATTGAATATTTAATTAGAACACAACCTACAAATAAGAAAATATTGGACATCATTTTCCCCAGTATCTTGCCTAAGCTTTAACAACAGTTTGCACTTGCAATATTCATTGCAGTAGACTCCATTATTATAAGTAAGATCAGCTAAGCTGTTTTAGGGAATTTCAATAGCTACTGTCTCCCCCTAACAGATAAAAAAGAGAGAGTCAATGATATTGAAAGACAACAGATCTAACAGCAGATAATTTACAGAGTTCAATACTACAAAATATTACTGAAACAACAGGTTATTAAATCAGGCAAGATATCAAAGCCTCATGCATGAAGTAACTCCTAGCTGAGAAGGGTTAGAAAAACTTCCACCACTACAAAAAGCACTCTGTAACTGCTCATAACAGCTGGATGACAATGGCTGGACTTTGTATTGTATCCCACTGAGGAGTGGCAGATTTTTAAATCTTTGTTTGTATCACCTACTAGGAGAACCCCACCCTGGGGTGCAAAGTAATGAAAACTAATCTTTGTCTTGAAAATACCTGTATTTCTTGTGTGAAACACCAGTATTACCACAGATCTGGTAGAACCTGCTTGCAACTCTGATTTTACACGTGTAAATCCACAGAAATCAACAAGAACTTAGTTTATGCTACCTACCCACCATATCCATAACGACAGAAGTGTGAAAACGGATGATCCCTTTCAGGCACACCTGGCTCAAACTCCTACTGTACACACCTACAGACACTCACAGTTAGGAATTTGCTGCAATAATTCGTTTATTTCTACAGAAATGCGGATATGTGAGAACATTGAGCCTTCTACACCTCGCCCACCATAGAGACCCACTACCCCCAAAACAAGCTCTATCAATAAATTCCTTTTACTACTGACACAGACAAAATTACCTCAGTAGAAAATGAAAAAGCAGTCCTTGGTGGTGCCGCTCTTTCTACCTGGAGAGAACCCAATTTTCCTGTGTAACAGAGACACTTTACCATATTGCTATTAGGGAGAATTAGCCGTAAAAAGCAAAAGGACTGTAAGACCTGTGCAAGAAGGTGCAAAAAGAGATGCAAAGTACCCCAAAGTGCAACCATCTGCAGTGGAGTCACTTTGCATTCTTCACAAGCACACTTAGTCACACATAATGACAACCCAGGTTGAGGCACTCTCATTTACTAACACTGTGACACTACTATACAAGGACAAATCCTGCAACCCTTTATCTAGCAAAGCATATTTTGCTGGAAGCTGACCCACATAAAAAGCTGAGGATCAACCTTCTCTGATCATTAAAACAGGCACAGAGATGCTGACACATCAAGCTCTTACCCAGAGCTTGGTTCATAAAGGAATGATTTAATTAATATTTTAAATCAAAAACAACTTTCTTGGTTAAAAAACAAAGCACACACTAACTCCTGATGCTCTTATTTTAAGAGCAATATTTTTGTATTCAGTTTTGCTTCCAATTCTTCCCAAATGACATAACCAGAACTTCAAACAAGTGATGTCCACATAGCAACTTCTACCACAATGACACAACTGATCTAAATTTACATTGACACTACTTTACCTTAAATCAGCTTCTCCCACATGCACAGGCTCTTGCACTAGGTATCCAACTCCTTCAGTCAGCCATAGCATCCTATAGAATTTACCTATGCTTGCTAAACTTCCTCACGAGAACTGTTCCAAGAGAAGGAGATGAAGAGCAGTCTCAATGAATTTCCTTTCTTTGGACTGTTGCTGTATGGTCCTGGTGGGCATATTTTGGATCCAGCACAGTCCTTGGACAATAATATTTTGTGTTGCTCCATTAACTACTTTGTTTTCAGAATCCATGCTATGGTTCCCCTCTCTCTTCAAAGCATAAAGTTAGACCGCGTTTATTGCCAGTAATTTAGCCCTTCATATTTTGTTACACATAGCTTGCTTAAATGCTATTAAAAGCACGTCTCAGCCAAAGGCAAAATATCAACACTATCCAAAGCAGTAAAATTCTGCCACAGATGCAAACGACCAAACTGTCACTCTACATACAAACAACAATGTGCCACTAGAAAACACCAAAAATTCATAAAGAGCATCCCTGTTACCTTCTTGCATCAACGCCTGCGACACGCACACATACTGCCGAGTCTTCTGTATTTGCTAACCATGGATCACTCCCTGGCAGGCAGCAGAAGGGATCCCGCAGACCCCCACACCGCCAGCCTCACTCACCCAGAAGTAATTCCTGCTCCAGCCGCACAGCTCACTGCCACCGCGTCCCAACAATATCCTCTGGCGAGGAGAGGAGCCGCAAACCTGAACTTTCACTCCCAAAAGGCGCAGAAGAGCCGCCCTGCATGCCTGCCCGGCCGCTGCCCGAGTTACTGGGGCACAGAACTAGCGGGAGGTGAAGCGCGCAGCCGGCTGAAGGACGGGCACCGCGGCTCTCCCTGCGCAGGAATCTCACTCACAAGGCGTACATCGCTGGGGCTTTGCTCTCACACACCGAGCCACTCTGCACAGCAAGCGCCGCCGAGACCCATCGCCTTGTTTTAACCACATCTGTAAACATCAAGTTTTTGGGGGTTTGGTTTGGTTTTAGTTTTCCGCCAAAACAGCTGCTCATTCAGGCCAACACCGCCCAGCAGCAGAGCAGCCGCAGCGGTGCCGAGGGGGTGCCGAGCTGACAGGGTCCCGAGCACAGCCTGGCGCTCCGTTTCCAAACCAGCCCCCGACGCGCCCCGGGCGCGCTTTTGTCTGCGGAGGAGAAGGCACGGAGCGCCCGGGCGCTGCCGCCACATCACCGCGCTCATGGGCTGCAGCCCAAAATAGCGCCCGCGCCGCTCGCCCCGCGTCCCGCCGAGCCGCGGGAGGACGCGCCCGGTGCCCCGCGCTGACCCGCTCCGAGTTGGTGCGGGGGCAGCGCGGCGCCGCGCGGGGGGCACGGACACGCGCGGAAAGCGCCGCGGGGGGAGCGCCGCGCCAGCTGGGACCGCGAGGGCACAGCGGGCAGCGCGCCCCGCTCCCCTCCCCGTCTCTCCCCAGGCCGGACGCGGCGCGGCAGGTGAGAAACCGACCCCCCCCTCCCCAGCAGCCGACGGCCCCGCTTTACCTCGGCAACCTCCCGCTCCCGCCGCCGCCCCGCCAGTGCCGCCGACAGCGGCGGCGGCAGCCCCGGACCCCCGCCCCGCCCCGCCCCGCCCCCTGGCGGGGCCGCGAGGGCTCGCGCGCCCCCTTGCCGCGCGCGGGGCCCGGGGGCCGTGGGGCGCTTCCCGCCCGCGCGGGCCGGGAGGCGGGAGCGGAGATCCCTCAGGCGGGAGCGGAGATCCTTCAGGCACCCTCCTCGCTCGGGAGCTCCGCGGGGGCTCTGCGATGGGGGGGCAGGTGCGGGGCGGGACAGGGCACGCAGGCCTCCCTGGGCTCGTCCCGGACGCTGTCAGGAGCTTCCCAGACGGAGCGCGGTCCCGCCCGGTCGGAGCAGTCGTACGCCTGTCCCTCTTTTCGCCCGGCGCGAGGGGCCGGGACACCGGACAGGCTTACCCCCTCCCGCCGACCCCTCACCTCACGAGTGCCCTGCGGTTTGACTGCTCTGCCCGCAGCCTCTGGATAAAGTTTTTTCTTCCATCAGACTCTCAGCCCGGCCCCCTCTTGTCACACCTTCAGTGCCGATGTGCTTCCTCTTGCCTTGACGGCTGCAGACTCTCCATGCCTTCTGCAAGTGTGCGGGCCCGAGGGGCAGCGGAGCATGCAGTGGGAAATGTTAAGAATTCCTGCTAGGGGAGAAATCCCGAAAGAAGGAGAAAAGGTCGACAACGGGCTCCAAGCCTTCCATCCCAGCCGTACAGGAACTGACTGGGCATTCAGCATTCTCTCAGCTGCTGTTAATCTCAGTTTAGAGACTGCAAAGTCTTCAAGAGCTAAAACAGGCAAAAACACCCTCTATTCAGATTTTTGACAGCTGTAATGAGCACAAGGAAGAATTATGTAAACATTATTAAGTGTTAATAAACACATGTCAGCGTTAGGCACTCTTATGTAGAAATGTTGGTAAAAGCCACGGCAAAAGCTTTATTCATAATGTCTTTTTAACTTTATGTAGCTGGTGTAATAGGCCCTGTGCATTGCTGTTGCCTCGACGGAAAATCATTACCCAGTAATGGATGAGCCAGTTCGGAAGGAGTGCCACTGGGATACTGCACACTTTCATTCAAAGATGCTATGTATTAGAGGAAGTAGCAGGAGGCCTGCCAACTTTCCCAATTTAATTATTAAACTGTCAGTTCCTGACTCCTTGTTTCAACTTCCTGAGGCAACATCTGGCTGTAATAACAAAAATAAATAAATAAAATAAAATTTGATCATTCACTCAGCAGCATTCTCTTTGCAATGTCCTTCTTACAGCAACTTTTATGAAAAGCTCAATATGGGGGATCCGGACCCGACATCTCTCTGAACTACCCGAAAGCAAAGACAAGAACAGTTCCAGCTCTGATCCTCAAGGCAAAGCTGTGCAGAAGGCTATATCATATACTTGAGCCTTTTTTCAACGAGTCGGGTGGTGTGCGTTTTAATCTTCCTAATCCTTCTTTTATTCATAAGAACATCAGCGGGTTTTTTTCACTGCATGAATCTGCATGATATGACTTCAGGAGATAAAAAAAAAATCTTTTGCTAGCCAAGAATTTTTGCATTTTCATCAAACATTGCTTCAAAAGTGTAATGTTGGTTTCAGGAAGAAAAAAAAAAAGCTGTAAAGGGTATCAGATTTAAATGTTACCAAATGTGAGCAAAACACTGAAGAGAAGTTTTAAAATATCTGAGACTGTGTCTTCATGTGTTCTCTGGATCTGTTTCATATGATGTGACAGCTTCAGCTCGCGATTCATTATCGCAGTGGCTTTTGGAACTGAATGCCTCTTTTTTTCATATCCTCACTCAAACACACGCACACGCTTACAAAAATATGTATCTATATATGTACACATGCACACAGAGAGACAAATACAGAGTGACTCAGCTCTGCGTTCTACTTGCTTAATCAGTTTTCAAAGCTCCAGTACTGTTCCCTTCCCTTATTTAAAATGCCTAAAGCCACCTTTCCCACATTGCTTATTTGACTGCTGGAGTACAGAGCCTTTGACAAAGCTGGGCCATCTACACTGCCTTCTGTGGGTCACCCTCTCCTAAAAGCCTTTCTGCAGGTCAGGAGGTCAGCCCTTCCATTAATCACACGGCAGCTTGGGATTCAGTGCTCACCCTGAACATTAGTCCTAGGGAATCCTCAGAGACCTTTTTCCTGGTGGTCACCTGGAGCTAAGGAAGGAAATCAAGATCTGGAGGCAGAGATCCTGCAAGCCCAAACCACAGTGTGATGGTATCAGAAGTGCTGTGGGGTGACCACCATTGCCCATGCACTGTACAGTGATTTGGTCTGCCCCATGCAGATATCCAACTGATAGGAGTTGTAGCAACTCTGCTGGTAAGTACTAGTTGGGCAAGTATGGCAGCAGTGCCTAATTCAGTACCTCCAAGGATAACTCTTTCCGCAGTGGTCCCAGAGAAAGCACTCCTGATTTTCTCCCTTCCATCAAGAAGTCAGGTAGAGGGATCAGAAGAGTCTGAAGTCAATGTTGCTGTCTTTTGGGCTTCTGTCAGATATTTAACATTAGGTCCTTGGTTTTCTTCCTCAGAAGTTTCCTTCTTCTCATAACTTGGAGGAACTTCTGGAATATTTTATTGATTTCTTAGCTGCTCTCCACTGGAACTCCTCATAATTCCTTGCTTCCTAAGGCTTCCTCGGGTACTTTTTCTTTTGTATCCCCCAGTTCAAGCAGCAGAAAAGCTAACTATCCTGTTAAGTAGGCCAGCCTTTCTTAAATCATTGAAAGAACTCTGGATAATCCTTTCATACCTGTCTCCCATCTTCAAGTGAAATGACTATGCCTCAAGTTGTCATAGGATGGAATTGAATACTTTATATAAATTCTATTCAAGATTCTCCTGTTTTCTCTACAGTTCATGACAGATCAGTCAGACACTTCCTTTAGACTGTAAAGAAGAAAGAAAATAGAGAGAGGGGAGAGTGTTCAAAATGGATTTTCTGGTCAAATTCTATTTAACATGTTTTCTACTATTTGCCAATTCCCAGGCCTATGGCTCAGAATTAATTTTAGAAAAGCCACCTGGGATTAAAAAAAAAAAAAAAACCAATGAAACAAATCCTCAAAAGAAAACGTTTCAAAATGCTCTGGACCAAAGTAATATTTCCAAGACAGCAAAGACTATGCTGTGACCAGATGCAGCTTTGAAAACTTCTGTAGGAAGTAGAATTTGTACTATAAGAGGGAAAATTTATACTTGTGTACACTAAGGAGTCTATCATCAATTTCCCTACTTTTTGCTCGGGAGATCCCTTGACAACTTCTGTACCAAGTGTGAATTCAGAAGTAAAGAGGAAACTGCAAAAAATTAGCAAATCCATCATGAAAAGAAGGTCAAAGAACAGTTTAACACAGAGAATTTCACAATCTGTTGGAGAAGGTCAATTGCATGATGGATAAGACTACAGCAGATGTATTTGTATATTTACAAATGTGAAAGCAGAAATTAGGGTCTTATTAAAAGTAGCAGCTGTTAATTGCCAGCCTCACATATAGACACATGCTTGGAGAGTCTGTTAATTAACTGAGTGAAAAACTAGAGGAGTTTCAGCTCTGAGTTACTTGCCATGGCCTTAAGAGGTTTGGTGAGAGACTCTGATTCCCAGGTGGAGCCCAAGCTGGATAATATTTTTTGGCTATATGAAGGCATTGATGTCTATCTGAAACAGAATTGCCTATACATAAGGATGTGCTGATCCACTAGGGTCAGCAGCAGCAGCTATTAAAACAAGATGGCATAAAGAGCCTCCCAGATATCTGTTTTCATATAGTCTGGAGACATCAGCTCATACAAAACTGCAAAATACTTGAGACTCAGAATGTAAAATTGTTTTCCTTAATGAAAAGCTTCGTTTACTGAAAGGAAGAAAAAATATCCTGCAGGATTTGAAGCATCAGCCAGCAGACAAGAAATCCAGAATCCCACTAAGCTTAGGGCACACTTACATGAACATTTGTTGCAACAGCCAGCACTTACCTAAGGACATGATAAAAATCCCAAGGTGTTAGTAATAATAACAATAACAACTCAGTCCTTAGCAATACTCACAGGTTATTGGTTGTTTTTTTGTTGGTTTTTTTTTTTTCTGCAAGATACTGGTAAGAAGGAACATGGAGTCTGTGCACAGAATTTAGAGCATTAATTTTGTGTGTGCCATGCTTACTAGGCAACAGAGATGATATTTTACCTTTAGAGATGAAAAATAAAGCTATGGTGCACTCAGACCATCATGCAATAATAACTGATGGTGGCAGCTGAGATTATAGGAGCATCTGCAGCTACAAATACTCAGCTGGGACTCCTGTGGGCTTCTGTGTATCATCTGGCCTTCTATTATCTCCTTGGGAATTGAACTAAGCAACACGTGGGTGCCGTGATTTCTGAGCGCTTAATAAAGGAAGTAAAAAATAAAGCTAATGAAAAATCCAACCAGTATAAACTGATACTGTGAAACCTCCTTTACTGAGCTCGGTAATGACTTAACAAGGGCATGCATAAAAGACAAAGAGGAAAGGCGTTAGAACAGCTAACCCATTTGTTACCTGAGAGTTCTCTTCAATGGTAATGAGAAGATTGGGAGAGATAATTTGGTGCATTTTGTTTAAAGAACAGCTCCTCGAGGTTGTCGTCGGGATGGATTGGCAGGGAGTATCAGGTTGCAAGTGTACTGATAAGACAAAATGAAGAACATGGGAGGAGCATTTGGTGGGAGTAAAAAAGGTTGTAAAGGTCTCTAAGGAGTTAGGATGTAAAATTGCAGAAAGCAATGTCAATTTGTAAGAAATCGTGTCATGGCATATAATCAGTGACAATGAGCTGGAACTCTGATTACAGGGAAAAAGTATAGGGCAGAAAAATTGCTACAAATACGGAAGTAAATAAAGAGATCTGGCTAAAATACTTAGTGGACTTAGCTAATAAGGAGAAACTCAACAAAGAGAAAGAACAAAAATGTAAGTTATGGAAAGACAGAGGTCTAAATCAGTCTGTGTTTGTATTTCTGGATTTGTCCCATACACTTATGATAATGTGTAATCCCTCCAAGATTTCTGATAGATCTTCTCTGGAGGGAAATTATGCATCTAGTAGCAGATCGGTGTTATTTGAGGGTCTGACATTAACAGTGAACCCAAATACTTGACTGTAGAAGTGAAGTACTACAGTCTTGCAAAGGTCGTTAAGGCTCATCACGGTCTGTATGGAATTCACAGAGCACATGGATTACTCTGCCTGCTACTTTACAAAGCGCCACCAGAAAGATGTTACCAGAAATAATGAGTAGAAATGAGTTTTGCTGATAGTATGTAACAGCAAAGTGAGCTTCATGAGAGAATTTGGAAGCCAGCCACCAAGGGATGAAAGAGCGGGGACAGTTGCACGTATGCTGGTGTAAGATCACATCACAGTTTGGTCCTGCAGGCTGTGTGTTCTGGCAGAGGAATCCAAATGGCTGCTATAAGTCAAAGCTTTAGACATCTTCAGACAAGTATGAGCTAGTGTCTGTCCTGCAAGTAATGGAAGGGATGTACTCTGTAAATCACATCAGTGATCCAAGCTTAGAGTTCTGATCAGAGAACAACAAATCTGTGTTACAAAGGTCCCTGTGTCATCTTTTTAAGTAATACCACTCAGCCCTCAACAATCCAATACTGTTCTGATAAAATTATTTTTGGATTCATGCTTCCTGAGATACTTTCCTATTTTTCATAAACTGGCAGAGACTTCTGCACCTGCACAGATGCAAAAGACTTTTATGTCAGGGACCTAGGGTAATATTTCAAAAAACAGACTAATATACAAGTCAAATGCAAGCCAAACACAGGATTTAAAAAAAAAAAAAAGGAAGGACAATAATAACAGTTACAATGCTGCCACCAAATAGTGGAAGACTGAATCTAGAGGAGCACTTAAAAAATTAAAGTCTTCAGCATAGCACATGCCCAACTACAGAGCCTGGCCTATAAGTTACGTACTCTCTATTGCTCTGTAATTGTAGTGCATCTACACTGAGAATAACTACCATATTCATAATCTTGGTAGATGGTGGGTTTCCTAGGAGTTTTTACAATATTTAAATTTGTTTTGCTGGTTAGAATTCTTGTGAAGTTCAAGAGATAAAAAGCTGCAATAATCACTGCAAGCAGTCACAGGGATATATGTAATTTTTAAGTGTATGTATATATATATATATATATATATATATGTTATAAAAATATTAGTTTCTACCAGCATATGTAGAAGTTCTTGTTTGCAGTGTCTTAACATACTTCTCCCTGGCTCTACTTTCTGAATTCAGCCTCTAGGGCAGATGTTCAATCCTACAATTACTTCAGAAATGACTTTCCTATAGTCTAGCTCCTAAGTAAATAGTGTGGAATACAGTATGGCAGGGTATTTTAGGTGATTTATTTTAACAGTTGCTTCTTAAGTTGCTTTATTATGGATTGCTGCATGGATGTATATATTACACCTACCTCCCCCAGGACCTTACATCAGCAACAAATATTTCGTGTAATAGGGAATCAAGAGTGGCAATTGAACCCACATTTTATGGTTCTCCAATGTTATCTTGGACATGTTGCAAGTGGGTAGCATGGCTGAAGGAAAGATTAACATGTACTTGACTGATAAAGATACTGCAGGTCCATTGCTGCTATAAGTTGTTGGTTCATCACAGGATCTGCTCCAGGTTTGTAAGCAGTCCTGCGGACACTGCTGAGCCACGGGGCACAATTCATGGACTGAAACACAGGATTCTGGTTTCCTTCTGGAGAGGTATCTGAGGATTAGGAAAGATACCCTAGGGCATCTCATATTGTCACTCAACACCTACATAACAGCAAGACTTTAGAGTCTCTAACTTGGAGTCAATTTTTATACAAAATAGCTAGATGCATTCTGGCCTTTTTTTTCAGAGGTTCATATTGAATCTTAAGTATTTCATTTTTTCCTGCTCATCTGGAAATAATTATCTCCAAAACAATACAAACAAGTTAGCAAACAAACAAGAATATCACTAGTGTGTTTGTAATTGAGACCTTAGGCATAATTGTTTATCTGTAGAGGATAAAACACAGCTATTTATCTATGTTAACCTTTGACTACTTTCTTAGTCACGTGGAACAGCTTATTAAACAAGAAAGGGTGATGTATAGAGGTAACAGCTACTCTGAGGAGGTTTGCAAATTCATGTTCTCACTGTTTCCTTCAGCCCAATGAGGTCAGAGCCTTCTAATTAAATTCAGTGAGATCAGCTTTCAGTCTGCATTCTCAGTTGTCATAAACACAGTTGATATTTGTTATTATTTATGCTGTAGTTCTTTTCCCAGCATGTTTGGGTTTTGTGCCTATACAGGAAGAAACAGACTTATTGCTATGGGGATAATATGTGCCTTCCTAACTCAGGGAAAATATCCCTCTGACCACTAGGCTTGGTGAGCATTACTGAGTTTCATCCATTGCTCATATCTGACTGTAATTTGCTGTGGAGCGTTCTGCTATAGCTTTATATAAGGACTAATAAGAAAATTGCATTGAATCATATTCAGAAATGAAAATAAAGGGGGAAGGAATGGGCACCACCAGCTCCACAGGCTCAGCTGGAAGAGGCACCCCACCTCTGCTTGGCTGGCAGGGCCAGTGCAGTGAGAGCTCCCTCTTCCGTTGCAGATAACTTTCATCATCAGGCGTGCTGTCATTTTAACCCCAATGTCTGATTATCTGCTAGATTTTGTCATTGCCCTACTTAACTTACATTTTCATTTTACATGAACATTATTGTGTTCTGTTCTTTTACTGCTTGTTATTGTTTTTCTCTGTGGCATTTCTTGGGCTTTCCATTGACTAACACAAAAATCAATATCTCTTACAGAAAAAAATCTGAATAAACTGAGTGCAATAATACAATAATCATAGCACAATTTTAATTTAAGTAAAAAAGCAAAACAAAACAGGAATGTACAAAATACTCAGACCAGCCTTCTCTATGTAAGAAGGCATCTTTGGCATTTATGACCTCGGTGAAGGTTAGTTTAAAATGTCAGCAGTTTTTGTAAACATGGAATATACTTCTTGGAATAATTAATAATACACGAGATCGTTTTTTAGTTAAGGAATTTATTTACTTCTTTCATCTCAATATGCTTACAGGATGAGTGTGAAACTTGTCTATCTGACAAGGTCCAAGGACAAGAATGAATTTTTAACACTTGGCTTTCAAATGCAAAAAAAAAAATTTCATTAAGAACTATTTATGTTGGACATTGTGTTACTATCTCCCATTAATCTGCTTCCTTCTGTGACGTTATGTCCTTCTCCTTTTCCCCCATCTGACTGGTTCATCAACTTAAGTCTTTAGGGAAAGAAGAGTTTGCTTCCACAGCCTACATAGCACAGAAGGGTCCTGACCTGACTGGTCTTTGTCTTTAGAATATTTTACAGGAATTTGTTACTTATTATTCTTGTTTATAATATATCATGGAAGATTTCCATTGTTCTCATGTTGTACTGAAGGTTATTTTTTATTCCAGTTAAATATGTCTTGGTTGCTCCTGGAGTGTCAGGTTTATGATACGTCACATTCTGCAATACAATTGTGACACAGATTATACATATGATGGTTGTGTTACAGTAAGACATGAGGAAATAGTGCAACACTTTGAAGTCTTACAGTGACAGCACAAATGACACACCATGATGACATTTTGCTTTTGTTTGGACTCTGCTGGATAGCAAATGTCTGAAACAAAAATCCTGTGTTTTTCTATAGGCAGTTACAGTACTGCCTTCAGTGCATGCTCCTGTGTGTTTGCTTTTCTTCAACTCTGACCAAGGATGAGTGAGCACCATTTTGAATACAAAGGCACTTCAATTTTCATGCTTATTCAATCCTGGCCCTCTGCTGAGACTATGCTAGTAAAAGTGCCACATATAAGAATGGTTTTATGATACATGTTTGTCCTCAAAAAGTCCGGCTGGTGTCTGATGATAGAGCATATTTGTGTGTGAGAGTGAGAGAATGTACATATTTTTAGGAAGACTCAAACAAAATAATGGAGACAGAACATTATTTGAATATTTATCCTTTTATATTTGGAAATTCTGGACTGTGCAACCAGCAATTTCTCTGCCTTGCCACAGTGTGTTTTAAGTCTAAGCAGCCACAAAATTCTCTGACCACTCAGACAGTGTAGGAGTTCAAGTCAACTCCGCTGTCTTGTATTTCTACATCCACAAATTAAGGAAAAACGCTGCATTTTTCATTTAATAGTGTTGCCTTCTCCATTTGATTTTATTCTACACCAGTGAAAATGTCTTTGGAATTTCTTACAAATGATGTGCTGAAAAAACAATTGTAAGATTTCAGAAGTTTATATCCTAAATTTCCAGGCAGGGAGGCAGGCAGGCAATAAATAGTCATGAGTCTTTCGGGTAATAGTTCTTGACCACACTGGATATTTAAGATTTCATTGCATCTAAAAAACTGAAGAACTAAAAAGAACTTCTTCTCCTTTTCAAGTTTCACATTTCAATTTACATCTATGGAAGTCAAATTCAGTTCAGTTTTCTCCACTTATAAAGTTGGCACGGCTGCACTATCCTTTTTGCCAGTTCTCCTGTCACATTAACGTTTTAATACAGTGGCTATCTTCAGTTAAGTTTGTCAAAAGTCTCAAAGATGTAAGTTGTTACAAGTTTGGTGAATTTCATGACTAGGTGGAGGACAGAGACATTGTTATTACTGATGCTGAGAGAAGGAAAGTCTGTTCATGTGGGATTTGGTGTTTGGTAGCACACGGGCCCAAAACCTGACTAACCACTTAGCAACTGCCAGCCAGTCCTTGCAGACTTTTCTTCACCTGGAAGCAAAAATAAAGTATGGAAGGGGGACACAGGAGGGAGCTGATGGTCTGGTGGATACATCAGGGAAGTTTTGCAGGAGGTGAGTTAATGATCTGAAAAGAATAAGGGGATGTTATGGTGGAAGGCAGTAAGATAAGGGAGAGGCAACTGCGGGTACAACAGCAGAGGGATTTATAAAAGAGGAAAGCCAGCTAGCAGAGGTGATTTTGGAGAAGATGTAGGACACTAGTTTATAGGAAGCAAGGCTGTCTTAGTACTGTTGTTACAACCTGCTTATTGTAAATGTAATTGCTTGTAGACAATAAAAGACAATAATTGTAAATTACAAAATGTAGTACATAAACTGTAATTTATATATAATATGAGACAATATCCTCCCTGTTAACAGGCTTGAAGTTTAATGTCTTACTAGATTATCATGCCAATAACGAAGTTTCATTATTTAAAAGAGATACATTATGGGAAAAACAATCATAGCAGCAGTATTCAAGTACTTACCCACTCTGCAGTCTTCCCATGTTTCCAAGCTGTTAGTTGTTTTAAAAGGAACTATAATTACATTAAATACTTCCCTGTGTTCAAAAACTGAAATTGCTTGGCTTTCCACAAGATTATTAACCTGCAGTAAACATGGGTGAGGTGTTCAGTGTAAACACAATTAAAAAAGAATACAGTCTAGTCAACACTATCTCATTAAAATGATGACTGCACAGCACAAAACACTGAAAGATAGTTCCCTTTTATATAAACTGTTGAAGAATATTCATTTACCCTTAGCTCTACACCAATGGTATAAATTTAGTTAGAGTACCTAGATTTTCCTTTCTCTAGCTCAAGATAAACGCTTTGTCTTCTCAAAACCAATTTTACCGGTGGGACTAGATCCCTTTACCAGTAACGTGCTGGAAGCTCTAAGGAGTAATGCACTATATTCAGACCTAAGGGATCCTGTATATATACAGTGTAGTCATAGAAGAATATCTGATTCTCAATTCCCTCCATCCCATCTTGCTTGTTGGTTTCTTCTCTCAGCAACATCATATTTAGGTTAGATATTAGAAAAAGGTTCTTGATCTAGAGGGTGATCAGGCAGTGGAACAGGCTCCCCAGGGAAGGGGTCTCAGTAGCAAACCTGACAGGATTCAAGAAATGTTTGGACAACACTCTTGGGCACATGGGATGACTCTTGGGGCTGTCCTGTTCAGGGCCAGGAGCTGGACTTTGTTGATCTTTGTGGGTCCCTTCTAACTTGGGATATTCTGTGATTCTGTGGTATTTGCTTAAGGAACCCAGAAGATGAAAGTATCCGTAAATGTTGGAGAGCTATGGTCAACAGTAACTAAATTTTACAACCACTGGAAATCCAAGATGCACAGGTCCAGAATAAAATGAAGAACTTCCACTCCAGTATAAGTTCCAAGGAAATATGGTCCAGCCAATGCTGGTCGTTTACCAGAATGCTATGAAGAAAAGTTAAATGAGTGGGTGAGCACCTGATAAGGAGTCTAGATATATGACAGTTTTCCCCATCAAGAGTGGTCCAAGAAGTTACAACAAAGCAGTTAATTTTTTTCTTATTCAGAAGACAGTGGTGAATATTCAGGGATATTCTTGCTGAATGCCGGTCCACAGACTCCCTCTAGAAACCAGTAGCTGTAAGAAAATAAAGGTATTCATAAAAATAGCTAAGGAGAGAACAGGAAGACATGGGCAGTCAATCTCAACAACAGAAAAAACAGAAATAAATGTCATGGAGGAATGGAAAATGCGTTTGCTCCCTGAACAATGGTGCTAGCAAGAGAAAAGTTATGCGCACAAATAATAAATATAAGATAGCAGTAAAACCAAAGATATTTGGGAGAATGAAACACTTCCTTTAAACCTTGTGCTCATTTTTTCTTATGTGTTTTTAATATGAGAACAATAAAAATTACATTGCCCAGACAATTCAAGTAACATTTTCCTAGAATACTGTAGTATAGAATTTGTGTTCATATCTGTATAACTGATTACAAACCTTTCTTTCCTCTGTCTTAAAAAAAAGGCTGTTTTAAGTTAAGGAACTTGCTGTATAATAAAGAAATTTACTTTATTGTAAGACAGAAAATACCATTTTGTACAGGGGCATCTTACACTACATATACCATTTTGGTTCTCATAATAAAGTCTTCCACTGGACTTCATGCAAAAGAATACATTCAGAACATTTTCTAGTCACCACAATAAGGATGTATTTAAAATATAGGTACACATTCGTGCATTTTGATGTATGTCTGTGGAGCCAAAGTGATGTAGGCTTACAGTTATATTCAGCATAGCTCACTTTAAATGCCCGTTTTTATCAGTGACCGTTCCTTTAGAATTTCTGTGATAACACTTGGGGATATCACATTAAGTTTCTTAGTATAAAATTGAGCACTGAACAGACTTTTAGAAAGATTATGGTGCTAGAGGGATATTTAATGGCGAAATCACTTACTGTAGTACTCATTTCTGAGAGCAAAGGTCTGAAGTGAAATGAATTTGGTGATCTTTGATTAGTCCTCATTGGGCAGAGGTCCATGTCTGAAGTCAGCTATGTGTATAATTAGGTATAATTTTTACCTCTGTTCAATAGAGGTTAATTGAACTATCATAATAATTGAATTCCAGTACTTCTGATTTTTTCTATTCCAAGTGTTCCTGTGAGATCAAAGCCAAGTATTCATCATCCAACACATTTGTAGGAAATTCCTGTTGCATTCTGTATTTGGTTTGTGGGTTAATGCAGGGCACTGGCATTTTTCAAACGTCTAAGCACAAGTACAGATTCAAGCTTCCAAAATAAGCAAGCAAAAGAAAGAGCAAAATACATGCTACACATACATTGTTTCTATACTGAAAATTCCTCATAACTTAGAGAAACAGTCAAAAACAGGTAGGTTACCATCTGAAAAAGCTGGAAAGAGCTAGTAATCCTACTCATGTATTTTGCAAAAATGTCACTCTTCTTGTGGTGGTATTTTAGATTCAGTTTGTATTACACATATTGAGTAAGTAAACACTGTGCATTAATATTGAGCCTGAAATAATACAGCTTTATTTTCTTCCTACAGTCACAGGTGTGCAAACACATGACAAAAGCATATGCATGAATGCTGTGTGTATTTACTTTTCTGTGTATGCAAGCAGTTACACACATTTTACAAGGCTACTGTTCACTCATTCAGAAAACTAACAGGGTTTTCTTTTACCACTTTCTTATGAGAAAAAAAAATAGGCACTGTGATGAACTGCATCCAATTATACATTCACCTGGGATCCAACATTATTGGATTATTTTTGGCTCACTACACTTGTCAGACCTACTCTTTAATTTTTTAAGGAAACATTTTTTTTTCATTTACTGTCTGTAGCATTTATGAAGAAGGCAGCTTGAAGTTCTCTGTCCATTCAAATAGGCATGGTACTGAATAAGTTTTCTTTCACAGAACAGGAAGGAAAGACATTTTCCATACCCATATAATTATCAGCTTCTCACAGAGGACTGTCCACAGAGGTGTTAGAGATGGTCAAGGAGTGCAATTTCACCAGAACTACCTCAGAAATTTAGACAGCTTATGAAAAATAATAACAATTTAAAATATTCCATCTGAAAATATTTTTTTTAAAAATTGGAAATACTGCCATATTGTCTCAAGGGCTTTATGAACATGAAGCTTGAATGACCCTGATCTGTCAGCTCACTGGAGCACTTCTCTCATGGTACACAGGTTTGATATTAACAGTGTCTCGCTTTGACGTAGCATGGGAGTTATGGGAGTTACTGTCTCTCTGGGGAGTCCAGCTATAGTGCAAAATAGAGTCAAGGTACAAATATATCACAATTACCAAATTACAAATTCAATCTTTTATTTCATTAATCCCCTCAAACTATTGAACTTTTTGCTGATGAATTATTTCTTTTTTAACAGAAGTATAAGTTTCTGAAGAAGGTTTAGTTATCAATCCATTTTACTTTTAACTACCAAATAATTTTCTGAAGAAAGTTTCATTAATGACCTGTTAGACAAAGGACTGGTGTTACTACCCAAAATAATCTGAGTCTGTAAGTAGTTGTCTCATACACTTTCAGACTCAGTCAGGCCAGTGGACTGATTGCAGTGGTGCTTCTGTTTAAACAAGTGGAATCAAGAATGATGCAGCATTTCAACAGTGCAGAGAATGCAGTACTGATCCCTACCAACACACTTAACCTTTTTTGCAACTAAATCCCATAAACCAGCTTTAGTGGTGCAATGAAGTTCATTGTCTGCTAAGTCATTGTGAATCATAAAGTCCCCATTTGTGTGGTATAAATCAACGTAACTATTCAACAATTAAATCTACAATGAATGTATTTTTTAAATTGCCAAGCATTATGTTTCATTTTACAAGCTTGCACATGCATTCTTTACAGCCTACTGTCATGTAGTGCTTTATAAATGATACTTGATAAACAACAGCTGTATAATCTTAGAAATATTCATCAAGAGGCACATATATCCATGGTAAATCACTTTTGACTTGTACAATTCTGATGGCTGGCATATATTCTCCTAACTGCTTGCATGTGGAACATAATAGGACATGGCACTATGCTTCTGTGAGACAAAAATACATTCAGAAAACATACTTGGGTATCAATTGCAAGCAAGAATGAAAAACATTTGTTAAGTGCACAGTTCCAAAGTGTAAATCTCATAGTAGATGCTATATTTATGCAACACCACTATGGATATTTTGCATAATAATGCAAAATAATGTTTATTTTTAAATTGGACTTCATTGCACTAATTTTCACAGTTTATTGGCACTGAAAACCAAAGCTAAGGGAAGATGTGGTATCAGGCACTGGCTTTGGTCTCCCATAAATTAAACCAAGCTGCAGCTCCTGTATTTATCTCAGCTGTTAGAGTTCTACTAATTCCCTAGATTATGTCATAGTTTATTTCCTATCTGTTATACACACTTCAGCTTTCAGAAAAGTCCTTGTGATGCAGAATATAAAATAGAAGAGTTCAGGTATTCTTTCAGATGCTTCTCTGTGACTTCTGCAGGGCCAGATACCACAGTTCATATGTCACAGTGAGTTTTGGGGAGGAAGAGATAAGGAGGGAAGAGCATCATTCACATGCTGATGGCAACTCAGTACTGATGCTGTTACATAGCAGTGAGACTAAAGAATTGAAGTGCACTGTGATTGCTACCTTTGGGCTCTGTGCTGAATTGAATTGCTCGTTATAGCAGCCTCACCTCTGGCTTTATTGAGGATGTGCAGTTTATATTTAACATTTACCCTATAAGGTTACATGTATTGTTCAAGAAGCACCATTTATCTTTTATTTAGTATCTTCTGAGGAAGTCAGAGTCTGAGGTTCAAACTGTATCTACTGCACGCACACAGCAATTTCCATGACACAAGTTACATTTGTTTTTAAAAAATCGTGGATAGGATTCTCCTCACCTAATCAAGCAAAGCACACCCGATGTAAATCCCTCAGCTAGACTTCCTCCAATACCCAATGGAGAAAACCAGACCAATTAATCCCATCCTAAATACTACCTGAGAAAAGAGAATGAACCTCCCTATGGAGAGTGTACAGACTCTAGAGGCAGCCTAAAAGGCTTCTTTAGAGTAGAAATACCTTTTTTTTATAGGGTAGTGTGAAGTGAAATGAGTGCAGCCAGCTGTGCCCCTTTTAGTCCCTGTGCAGCAGCCATTCCCCCAGCACAGCTGCCCTTAACTACAGAGCACATGGGGGTTGTACACATGTGGCACAATTTACCCCAGCTGTGCAAGTCAGATTTCATTCAGGGAAGGAGCTTAGTTTACCTGGTCTGCTGTGTCTGCCTAAAATTAAGAACTTCATCCATGAGTGGGTAAATAGCTTTCATATGAGTTACATGAAGCAGTAGAAAACCTTTCTTTCCAGCATAACCCTACAGGATCTGGAGCTGTTTGAGGAAGATGTTGCTTAAACAAGCTTTCTACTAGTTGTTTGTACCCATGATACACACTTAGAGGAATTTGCTATCTCTGCAGTTCTGCATTTGTGTCTGTGTTATGCCAAAACATCTCAGGTTTTTGACAGAAGTTAATGGATTCTCTTTATATCCTCTTATCTCCACTATGGACTGAGGAAAAGCTGGAGCGTATCTTTTATTCTCTTATAGAGGCAGAACATAGGCAGGAGCTCTCAAGAAAGGAGGTGCTGCAGAGGAAGTCTCCTGGCGATGTAATTAAAAGATGAGCTTTGGGCTGAGGTGGAAATTGCATACTTCTGAGACACATGGTGGAAAACTAAGGAGTTTTTCCCATTTTTCAAGTCTGAATTTTGAAACATGACTCACATAAGACAACAAATTTGTCAGCTTCATTTTTTGCTGATTAGAAGTTCTTATTCGGAAGTGTAGAAGGTACATTTTCTCTGCCCTTTTTTTCAGACTTGAGTAATTCCAATAAATTAATTGGCACTCTTATCTGTTGTGTTAGCATCTCTGGTTTTATCTGTACATTTTGTCTATGTCTGTTTGTGAACAGATACAGGTCCTGCCATGTATTTACCCCTACAACCTGTTTTAGGCCTTTTTAAGCCTTTTTAAACAATGTGCTCATCAATAGTTTCTCTTCTTTTAAACACTTCTGTAGAAACAGAGGCCAGATCTACTAAACCAAATCCAGGAGCAGATGAGATCTTGCTGGTCCACACTTTTGCATAAATGAGAGCAAGTAGTAAAAGTAAAAAAATTTAAAAGTTTCTTCAGTTAGGCACAGGCTAAATTTACATTTTGAAAGCAGCAAAGCAAGTACTCATGACTTAAAGTTGTATTTCAGCTCACTATTAATGTCACCCTGCTAACAACATAGGATAAAAAAGTTTTACAGTGTATACTACTACTGATTAATTCTTAACTATAGAAGACCTTGCCTTCCTGGTGACATGAAGGTTTCCAAAAGAAGGCAACGACAGGTACTTAAGAAACAAAGCATGTAGAGGCATCTTTTTCCCTTGTATTCCATTCCAGCTTTTGTTCGTTGTTTGGATTTCCTGAAACAGAGGCAACATCTGTAGAATTGTGTTTAAACTCATTAATGAACCTCTTCCCCAGGGACTCATCTAATCCTTTTCTTAATTCATTTTAATTTTGGCCTCCACCCTGAAGCAACGAGTTCTACAATTACATGATGTATAAAAGCTTTTTCTTTTGTTTGCTTTAAAGCTGCTGCAATCTGAATGTGCTCCGTTTCTTAACATGGTGGAAAACAGTGAATAACAATTCACTACCCACACTCCTGAAATAATTTTTTGCTTTATAAATCTCTGTCATGTTTTTAACCTAAGATGTGCTGTAGTTTTTTTGCCAAGATTATTGCGATCTTTACCTCTCTTTAGTTCTACTGAAACATTTTTGAATTGTATGCAGCATTAAATGTGTTACACACGTGAGTTTTGTTTTCTGTTTTGCTCTGAGTTCCTTTCCTAAGAAAACCTAACACTGTAGTTGACACAAATTATGCCATCAACTTGCAGATTATCTTATAGAATGAACCCCAGTAACTCTGGGTTCTCTGTCCAGGATAGAAATAGTTCATTCAGAGCCCATTCTTTTAGTGATCGTGACTGATTTACTCCGAATGCATTACCCTGCACTTACTGATAATGAACTTTATTTGCCATTTTATTTCACTGTCCTTTCCAGTGAGCTCTGGAAGTCCCTGCTGTTTTACATCTCAGAAAGTCTCTCTGCCAGGTAGCACAGGAGAATGATGAACCAGACAGATCCAGCTATGGGTATTTAGGGAACTTGTTGGTTGAGAAAGTTGACCACTTACAGCTATTCTTTGTTACCTGCCTTTAAGTCATACTAATCCATGGCAACAGCTTCCCATTAGTCCCATGGTAATTTATTTTGTAGAAACCTTTAATGAGGGAATATATCAAAAGCCTTTTAAAAATCCAAGTACTCTTTAGCATTAGGATCACTGTAATCCACATGCTTGTTGAGAGTTTTAAAAACTTCAAATACATTTGTAAGAAGTATCTTCCCTCAATAGAATTGTGTATTATGCAGTATACTGTGTTTGTCCAGATGTCTATTAATCTCATCCTATATTGCAGTTTTACCATTTTGCCTGTACAGAAAGCAGTCTATAGATCCAAGAGCTCTCTGGAGTCCTTCATAAAGATTGGTGTCACATTTCCCACCTTCTGTTCCTCTGGCAATAGGTTAGACACCACTGTTAGTAGTTTAGCAATTTTGTATTTGGGCTCTGTTATAAATCTTCAGTGAATACCATCTGTTCCTGGAGATT
Source organism: Corvus cornix cornix (assembly GCF_000738735.6). Taxonomy (NCBI): domain Eukaryota; kingdom Metazoa; phylum Chordata; class Aves; order Passeriformes; family Corvidae; genus Corvus; species Corvus cornix. Next base: position 40,666,524 of record NC_046333.1, read on the forward strand.
TCTTACTGCTCTGTGTGTCAATTTACTCTAAAGCCTTTTCTATTGACACTTGAATTTGAGCCAGTTCCTCAGCCTTATCTCCCATAAGGAATGACTGATATCAGGACCTCATTCTCTTCTGTAATGAACACTGATGCAATAAATTAATATAGCTTTCCAGCAATAGCCTCATCTTCCTTCAACGTTCCTTTCATACCTTGATTGCCTATTGGTCCCATCTGACTCTCTGTCAGGCTTTCTGGTAATGGTATGTTTGAAAAAAGTTTTATTAATATGTTACCTGTCCTTACTGTTACTCCTTCAAATCCCTTCTGGCCTGTCATATGGCATCTCCGTATTCAGCTTTCTGCCATCTATACTCCATTCTGTTCTGTTTGCTGGGATGCAGCTCCCAATCTTCACTTCTGATAGCTTTCTCTGCTTTAGTATTTAACATAGGCCAGGTGATTTTCTGTTTCTTATTTATATTTTTAATGATAGCATAAACTTTCTCTGTACCTCTAATATAGAAAGTCTCTAAATTGTCTTCCTGAAAGTGTTTTACTCCACTGATGGCCGCTTTTCATTTTTATTTTGCTATTTCACGGTTTAATATTGTTTCGATTTTTAAAGATTTTGGTATTGTGGCACATTTGGGACCTTTCCCCTTCCTATAATGAGGATAATGAATGTGGTCATTCTTAGGGGACTCTGTATGAGTAGGTATCTGTTCCCTGGGTAGCTGCTCCATAAACCAGTCATCTCTGATACTTGAAATTGTTCTCTCAGAAACAAATGTGCCTAGAAATAACATTTTTTAGATAAATTAATATATTTTCAGAAAGTCTACTTTCATTTGCAATAGAAAAACAGTTACTGGGAGAAAAAGCTATGTAGATTTAAACCTTTTCTACCTAAAATTGTAATTTATATGATGTGGGTCGTACTATCTGCTATGTAAGTATCAGCATTTCAATTCTTAGCTTGATACTCTGCAAATTTTATTTTTTCCTTAACCCAGTGTAACTTTGATGATTTCAGTGGATCTACTTTTCTGATTTATACTGAAGTAGAAGTAAGATCAGGTCTTAAATCTGCAGATACACCTAAAAGAGATACTATAATTTGTAAGTGTTGCAGACATGTGCACTGTGTGGTCATTTTCAATCAGTCTTTTATTCCATCTGCTTTCTTTCTTCATAATTGTTTTAAATTTATGGCTTACATGATTTATTTTCCAACAAAATTACCAGTGAGACTCAAGAACTCTACAAATCTTCTGACTAGCTAACTTTCACCTTCCCTGCTAATCTGTGTACTTATGAAGGAATTTAGCTATAAATCAGCAGTAACACAGCTATTTTAGCAAAACCAAATGTCATCCATTCATTTGACTTCCGGTCCCAACACAGTCAAAATGCCACGGGGTGATCAGGAGATGAGTGTAAGTGCTACACAACAGTGCATTTAGTTTTTCCATTTGTCATATCATGTCAACTCATACTCTTCAACCTCTTGCCACTTAAGATGTAAGCAGGAATAGCTGTCAATATAATCTTCAGGACATCTACAAACAAATTTAATCAGCTGAACACAAGGGTGACTAGCAAATTCCAAAGAGAATCAGAAGTCTTCTCTGGAAGCAGAAGAGATCTCAGTGCTCTGCTTTGGAGTTTATCTGTGTCACTGCCCTGCAGTCTTGTACTAAGTGCTTTCTTCTGGTATTTTGCACCAGTGGACATGAATCTCCACCTGCATGTTTTACCAGGAATCCCATATCACATTACCATGGATTTTTGAAAAAGAAAAGTTTTGAACCTTGTGGAGTTACCAGAAAAATTTAAAATAAAACCGTTTTAAGGAGTGGTTATAATAATAACTAATAATAAAAATAATTTTAAAAGTTCTGTGAAGTGAAAAGTTGAGAACGATAGTAACAAATGGAACTTTTCTCCAAATGAAATGCATGTTTAATTCTGGTACTCTTCCTGTCATTTAGTTTTCTTGTGTGATGTGAAAGTGATTTTTTTATAGAGCTAAGAATATCTAGTTAGCTGATATCTAAAACCTAAGAAGAGGTTGCTGTGAAACCGCCTTCCTGTGCTAGAATTGATATTGTTCAGAGTCACGGAGGCAACTCCTATGTTTCTGTGCCAAGTCAGCTTCTCTCTTTACACCAGTCTTAAGTGTTCAGGAGTTGGAAGGCAAGAAGATGCTTTTCTTACTGAATATTTTGTTGCAATAGAGAGAAATTCTTTCTGATCTGTGACAGGTACTGGCACAAAGTTCTGGCAAGCCAAAGCTGATAAAAGCCAGCTCTGATTATGCCTGTTTCTTGCCATCGAATGTTGTGTGCTTCTGTCATTCCAAGTAAATCCATCCAGCTCATGAATCATAATCTATCAGAGGTTGCTTTTATCTTTCCAGTGATATCTATTCTGTACTTCTGATTCCTGCTCTCACGCCTAGTATAAATCTTATGTGCAATTATTACTTAACTATTCAACTGCTTGCTTGGTTTTCACATGTGTAATTCAATTTAAATGACTAACAAATAAAAATGTTCCTGAAATTTAATTTTCACTTCTGTAAAGAAGAGTTAATTACTTTGTTGTCTCTACCAAAAGTTTTGTCCAATGTCAGAAAAAGCTATAACTATTTTTGCTTCTTTCTTGAATGAGGGTGTATTTCTTGGACTGTATTGTGTCCTTTCTTTCCTTATTTTTATAATGAAGAGGGGGATTGTGTTCAATTTAGATCATCACATGACATCACATTGTGTAATTTAGTCCTTTAGCTAGCAAAATAAGACAAAAGAAAGACAAAAATATCATATTGGTTCTTTTTAATCTTCCATAGACCCTATTGTTGCTGGTTGTTTTTTTTCAAGAGAGGGGAGTTGAAGACTTTGGCTCCATTTAGTCCTTATTTATTTGTTTATGCTCCTTATCAAGAAGAGCTGTTTCCTAACTAAGAGTGACATTTTTGCTTTATAAGTACTATTGACAAGAAACTGTTGAATTTCATACCTTCATTACAGCCCTCCTTTCCTTGACCCACTATGAGTGACACAGTTTGTCTCCAGTGATGCAGTTTCCTCTAGTTCTAAAATCTTAGGTTTGTGCACAGCAGTTTTATCAATATGTACAAGTATTATGACTACTGTATTTTATTAGAGGTAGGATATCATGTGAGGAAGGGGCTGCTTGTAAAAGAAATTATAGTGCACGGTGCTTTGGCTCTATATCCTGCAGGTAAACTGACTGATATTTTAATTTCCTTGGACTCTTTTGAAAGCTCTCTAAATGAAGGTTCTGAAGAAAATACATAACTTTGGTTATCATATTTTATGGTTATTACTGTGTACACATTAAATGTGAATTAATGCAATAAACCAGTACATTTCACATAAAAAATACTATGAATTTCACTGCCGTTGCTGACATGGCACATGTATCAATGTAATTATGGGTTACAAATCCTTGGTAAGAGAGGCAGTGTTACAGTTTTTGAAATTCCCCCATTATGTGAACTCCAAAAGAATGCTGCAGCTTGTATTTAATTTATCTTGTCTGGTCGGCCTTTCAAGAAAGTAATATTGATGCCGGATTTGTCTTTAGTTTGATGACAGTCAGAGTAAATAAGCATGTGGAATGAACTGGTGCCAATGAAAATGTTGGGGCTTGCTCCTCCCTGGATTAGTTTGATGGTGTGAAATCATCCCAGACAAGTGAACAGAAGAGCTCTGAGGCTTTTTGCCTCTCCGGGGCACTTACAGACCTGACACATCAGGGAGCTCTGTTTAGGACTCCCTCCATTTGCTTCGGCTCCACATATTTGTCTGGGGATGTCTGGACTATGTTTTTTAATAAATCACTGATCAAAAATGTGTCTTTTTAAGCATTTATGCAGAAGAGCAATGAATCTGCAAGCTCTCATATTCTGAAGATAGCAAATAGCAAAATTTGGTGTGCCCATACCTGCGTACCTAAGAACGTGGATGAACAACTGAGTTCTGATGACTTAAACCACCGCCAAATACCCATACCAGATGCATCTCCTGAGTCTGCTGGAAATCCCTAGCAGAGGTTGAAGCCAGCACATTTTGCTTCATGCTTCCCATAAGTGAAAACTTTGTTGATAGTCAGTTACCATGGCTCAACTGAGATATAATATCCCAAACAGCTGGGATAATTCAGCTGTACATCTGAACGCCCATGAACAGGATATTTATTTTATTACCATATTATTTGTTCTACTGTGTCATTCATTCATTGCCAGTTGAGAATCAATATAGTCTTCCTACCTTTATGCTTCCCACATCTGTCTAAATGCCACTCTTACACTCTTTTACATCATCCATAATCATACTTTATTTGTCTTGCTGATATATTTAAGTGTAGAGTTTCCTTCCAGTTCTCATTCTCTGGTCTTTCAAATCCCTCCTTCAGTATCAAGTCTTCCCAAAAGCTTACCTATGTTAATCCATTCAGATAAGAAATGTTGTTATGGCCCCAGTGTTTAGAAACATACATGTACCCTAGTACCTGAGGAGTACCCTAAATGAGGAGGCAGTCAGTAAGTTTGTTGGATATACCACTAGTTTCCAATAAATGAAGAGCAGTTCCTCACACATCAGTGCTAGAGGTGAGTTACAGCACAGCAACAATAAAAATCCTGAGCAAGCAGATGGGTAGCTGGTTGAAAGGGACTGTGGAAAAGGAGCAAGATTGGAAGGGGAGGGAATAAGAAACGGTAGATCTCAGCTAAAAGAAGCAGACTGGACTGAAACTATTAAAATTGTGGGAAGCTGCATTTAAACCTTAGCTATCTCACTCCTTTGAATCATAGAACCATTTAGGTTGGAAGAGTTCTTTAAAATTATCAACTCCAACCATTAACCTAACACTGCCAAGCCCACCACTAAACCATGTCCCTAAGTGCCATGTCTGCATGCCTTTTAAATACCTCCAGGCAGGAATGGTGACTCAACTATTTACCTGGGTAGCCTTTTCCAGTGCTTGACAACCCTTTCAGTTAAAAAACTTTTCCTTATATTCAAACTAAATCTCCCCTGGTGCAACTTGATGCCATTCTCTCTTGTCCTTGTCTTGGGGTGACCTTATGATGTGTATCCCATATTGCTGCCTATGCCCAGAAATTAATTCTTGTGTCTTTCTATGCCTCTAAACTGAGCCTGAGAGGGGGAAGGAAAAAACTGAGCAAAACTTTCTCAAAGCAGTTTGCAGCTTGTTCAAGGTCACACAAAGATAGCAGGGTTTTTTTTTCCCCCAGCTGCGGCAGGGGAGCGAGGAAGCACCCGGCTTGCGGCTTTCCAGTCAGCTTTTGGCCAGTTGTTTTTCAGTTTCTTGTTCTCCGGAGAGAGACTGAGAGTTGGACCTTGCTTTTCCTTCTCTGGAATTCTGGATTTTCTCCCTTTTCTACTGGACTGCCTGATTGCTGTAACATCAGAGCACATCGGGTGGACTTTCCACCAGGCACAGAGGGCCTGGCCCCAGCCCAAGCCCCAGCTCCAAGGAGACCAAAGGGAGGACTCGAACACTTTCCCAGGTTTTTCCTCTGCAGCGAAAGATTTTACCAGTTAACATTATTTTCCTTTCCCGTGTGTTTGTTAAATAAATAGTTTTATCTTCTTCACTTTCCTTCGAGGAAAATTTATTTTTTCCCGAACCTGGTGGGGGAGGGGTGGTTGTGCCTTCTCTCAGAGGATATATTTCTAAATTTGGCCAAACCGGAACAGTCCTATCGCTTGTTACCTGAGAGAAGAGACCAACCCCCACCTTGCTACAACCTTCTATCAGGCAGTTGTAGAGAGTGAAAAAACCCAGCCCCTTCAGCCACTCCTCATCAGGCTTGTGCTCCAAACCCTTCATCAGCTTCACTGCCCTCCTCTGGACACCCTCCAGCACCTCAGTGTCTTTATTGCAGTGAGAGGCCCAGACCTGGACAAGGATTCAGGCTGAGTACCGGGGGATGATCATGCCCTAGTCATGCAAATCTCTGTGTCCCATTTATTAATGCAGCTATTATTTGTTGCTTCTTCATAAGAATAAATTATTAGAAAGCATTCAAACTATTTAACAATTAGGTATTATAACAATATAAGTATTTCAAGAGATTAAACACCTTCTAAGAATATATGAATAGTTTCCTTTCCAGCTTAGAATCTGTTGTCAACACTTTCAGTATCCACCAAAGACACAAGATGCAGATGGTCAGCACCTGCTTGCTTCAGGCATTGGTTCGGCTGTATACAGGCCTAAGTGCACTGTCACTGCTTAACAAATACATCATAAATAATTACCTTAATTAATAATGAAGCTACTTCCTTGGGCTACTCATGCTTTCTGTGTCAGTTCTGCTGCATGTAATAGTGCTAATCTTTTAGGCTAAGTAGCTATTAAATTCATTGAGTTTGGTGAGTTGTTTCCAACAGCAGAAAAAAATTAAATATCATTAGAAATTTGCCTCATGTTTCCATTTATCCTCAGAGAATTTATCATCAGTTCTTGCTTGTCCGAACACATTAGGAATCAGTCAAAAGGAGACTGCTCATAAACCCTAATCACAATTTCAAATTTTTCTACCCACTACCTAGTCCTGAAACACTGTCCCTTAGCCACACTACCATGACTCCTTTGCTGTCTTCTGAGCTTTCCTGCTGCCTTTGTGGTGGCATCTGACTCAAATATATTTACAAATAGGTCAGAACAACACTCAGTCTCTGTATTTCCATTCAGACTCCAGGGAAAACTCATAAGTGTGTAGTTCTACAGACATTTTCTCCAGCAACAAATATAGTTTAAAGGATCTTTCCACTGTCTGCACCTTTTTACTTGTTTCTATCCTGGTTTATCCGCTCTGCATTGCATTTACCTGAAATACCAGCACAAATGTTTATGGGATTATAGTGTACACTCCATCACTGACATGCTTCGAGGCAATAATTCCTTTTCTTATATTTGTAAACCTTTAAAAAAATTTAAAAGCACCACAAATGGATTGTTTCATGGATTTGCCTTAGCATACAACCTTACTGCCTGACTTAGGATGGTAGAAGATGAGGAAAAGCAGGAGCAAAGTGTTATTTTGTCTGCTGCTGCAAAAAAAAGCAGTGGCAAAACACACCCACAGCCCTTATAGCTCAGTGTTCATCCCAGCCTTGTGTACTGGTTTGTGATTGGGACACAGTCTGATATTGTTCCAAAATAAAGAGGAATGTGACTGTTACCTGATTCAACCTGACTTGAAACTAGCAATTATACTTACAGGTTCCACAAGGCCTGTGATGGCCAAAAGACCAAATATGTTCTCTGGGAACCAGCCAACCGCCAATAGAGCTGTATCCCACTGCACTGGACTGTGTTTCTGTTTCCACTTGCACCTAAACTAGTTGCTATCAATTAGCTATCCTGTCTTTCTCCTTAGTTTCTATGGACAATCTGAAAATACCATGGCAGAGGCTCAAGAAATGAGAGGGAACAATAGTCTTTGATGATATGCTATGTATTTTGTTACTTTAAGAACTCTTCTTTGCTGGCACACAGCCTTAGGGATGTTTTGTTATTATCGCCGCTGTCAGTTCTGAACACTAAAATTTACTGTATTTGATGTTAAAATCTCAACTCAAGGTTGTAATATCTATAAAAAAAATATTGCTATAAAGCTTAAACTCTGAAAGGGTTGTTCACATCCATGAGCAGACAGTAGAATAAATACTGAAAATCTTATCTTTTTCTATTTCTCTGAGAAGCAGGAAACAATATGAAAAACATTTATTTCTATTTGACAGAAAATACTTTAACAATACATAATCATTATCAGTCAATACTCAGATGTTGATAGTAGTTGTTTGGAAGATGCTTTTCATGATGACCTTTAAATGCCATGGTCCTAAGTGATGATGTACAAAGAATATTCCTTCATTTCAGTATCTACTAGGAAAAAATTAAATTGTTTTTGGGTATAAGCAATATGTATGATAGTGGGACATCTGTAGATTGGCTCACCCTGCACAGTGAGAAATGAACAGGATAACATTCTGAATTTGAAATCACCACCTTTGGGCATGGAATTTCTTGCTGCAAACAGCCCTCAATTCATTATTCTTTAAATACTATGTCAATGCTTTTTCTATGATCCATCTCACTTTTTTCACACTAGTACATCAAACATACTATACAAAAATATTTGCCGAAATGCAGTCCGAACATATTAGTGTTTGCCTAATTGTCAGCAGCAAGATTTTGCATGAATTTTAAATTCTATCCAGCTATGCAACTGACAGGATTACTCAGAATCACGTTAATAATATATATTCTCAGATTTGGAGATGCAAAATTCTTATGCTGTGTCACATTATTCAACAGAAGGAGCTGAGATGAAATGTTTTGTATGGGGAAAGTACTCAGTAATCGCCTTTTTAGAGTTTTTTGTGTCTTCTTTTGAATTATTTCAAATTACGTGATCAATATTTGATGCTGGCCATAATTAATTGAAGAGATTAATGTGGGGTCAATAAGTTTTACTACTGTTGAGACTATCCTGTATGTATTGGCCAAATCTTGTATGCAAATGTTGATTTTTTTCATGCAAAGATGTAGGAAGTAATTGCAGTAACTGATTAATTTTAAAATAAAGAGCAAATGTGAACTTAGACAAATAAAAGTTGAATATTTAGTCTTGTTGAGGTATTTATATTTGTTGAAATATGGTATTTCGGCAGCAGAAATACTGCTTAGGAAGCAGATAATTACCCTTATAAATCAGATGATCTTCAGAATAAAATGACATATTCACAAACAAGAAGTGTCCCCAAACTCTGGCTCCTTACCAAAAGAAAAAGAAAATATCTAACATATTTTATATTGCGGAATGAAGCACATGAGGAGTGGGAAAAACTCATTCTGTGAAAGTGTGTGGAACTGACACAGTTTTTTTCTTTTTTTCTCAAATCTTTCCTTTGCATTTAACTTCCCTTTTATGCCCCTTTACACCCAGTAATCTCCAAGCTCTTTTAAATCATTAATGAATGAACCAGGCTGAACCAGGCCTCCCACTGATTTTATAAAGCAGGAACATATAATTAGGCTAATTTACAGGAGAAAGAGCTGATGTACTGGAAGGGTGAGTGACAAATCCAAGATCCCAAAGGACACCCAAACCAGAATCAGTTATAAAACCTATGCCTTTTAACAGCAAATCTGTTTTTTCACCTGATCCACTTTTGCAGTAGTTGTGCAGGAATGGGTGCTAATGTAAAATAGCATCTCCTCTTACAAAGGGAGTTGTGCTAAAGCACTGGCCAACTAAAGGCACTCGTCAAATTAGTAGGGTGATCAAGTTTATGCCTTCATCCCTCACCACAAGGTCAGGAGTGCAGGATCCAGGCCTCAGGTCCTGATCCACAGCTGGCAGCGGGAGATGCCCCAGTGCCTCTGCAAATCTAGGCCTGTTTAATTAAAAGACCCCAAAAAATCTGCTGCCAGGACTTCTAACAAAGATTTTACTTGGTAGGCATCGAGGAAAATGAAACAAGCTAACCAAAGTACAACTTAACACTTATCTTCAAGTCCAATGTGAAACCTGCATTGAAGCAATAAAGTGGTCTCTGTGACTCAGTAAAGGCCTCAGGTTTTGTCAATCCTTTATTTAAAGCTCTGCTGACCTAACCACATAAAGGAAAATAATCTTCAACCTATTTTTGTGCGATGATTAAGTCTGCGTGAGCTCTAAAAGCAGCCACGACTGACAGTAGAGAAGAGGGTCCTGGGATATTCAGCAGTGATATGTTGCTTCTGTGAAGGTCATCTCTTCTTTCAATCACAGTGAATGATTGACTCAACATGAAGTTCATATTGCACGATGTACTTTCAGAAGTGATTCATGGTAATCGTGTATCTCAAGGGATTGATGTTGAACAGAAGCTACATCTCAAGCTTAAAAAATGATTTAGCAATATGAAAGCCTACACACCAAAGCTCACGTAGAGACATTTGATGGTAAACATTAAAGAATAAATACAACTAAGAGTCATAAAAGTGGATAGACAATAAATCTGACTGTTTAAGACCTTTTGGGGCTCAAATCATGGAATCCAACATCACTTACACAGCCATTCCTTGATTCAGCTGTGCATCTTTTCCTGAGATGTGAACAGAAGAAATTTTCAGCATTCTGACAGGTGGGAGCAGCTCAAGGAAGTAGCTATGTCAAAAAACACAAGAAAGTACAATTCTGAGAAAATACTACTTGCTCATCACTACCCTCTCTCCCCACCTCAGTGTTCATGGGACAAACCTTCAGTAGAGTAGCACTGGAAACCTTTATCCAGACTTGGAAGCATGGCAATGCCACACACAGGCTGTGGCTGGAAGGAGAGGTGACACCCTGTGCCTTTCTCCCCAGGAGCCGCTGCTCCTTTGCCTCCCTCAAGGCCAACACTCCCCTGCTTTCATGTACATGGAAATGTTTATTGGTTAATGTTGAGCACATGAGATGCCATTACAGGAAAGACCACATTATGCCAGGGTTTCTCCATCAGTGTTCCTCTCCGACCCAGCTGTAAGTTTTGTGAGGAGACCTGGTGGCTGGCAGCCTGCTGGAAGTATTGCTGAGTGTTTAAGAACATTATGAGGTTGGAAGTCATGTAAATATCTACTCAGATCAGTACAGGGTGGTTTTTTTAATTGCTATTCAGAAGCATTTTTTTGTATTTTGTCAAATGTTGTCATTGATAGGAGGAAAGGGATTGTCCTTGACCAAACAAATAAAGGTAGGAAACATGAAGTCAGAGAAGAAAACATTACATGTCTTAGCTTCCAACTGAGCTGATATTTGAGAGGGCTTTCTGCTGAGGAAAGGTGGTGTTCTGTTTGAAATTTTCAGAGTTAAGATAGGCATAAGCAATTAAGTCGATTTTTAAAGATCAGGTCAGTAATTTTAAAGATTGTCTTGGTAGATATTTGTTGTCTTTATTAATATGTTATGGTAGGACTATAAATATTTTTTCTGTATTGGGCTCAAAAAGGTATGTTATCTTCAGCTTCTGCTGTCCAAATAATACATCCAGCACCCTGAACTTCAGAGGAAGTTATAAAAACCTCACAGCCAGTGAGTGCTACATGACAGCTATTTACCATTTTTTAAAATCATTAATTGTGATAGGTCTATATAGTCTTGCTATCCATATGATTATTCAGTCCTTTTTTGTCTTACTGAATTTTTAGTCTCAATGATTCCTAATGGCAGTGAATTTCACACCTGAAATACTGAAGATGTGTTGAGCTTTCTGCTGCTTATTTACTTTGAATGGCCCCTTTACTTTACAAACAAGGTCCAGCTGTGGGTCCCTGAGTGCCTGCTCCAGAACATGACTGGTATGTGTAGAGTAAGCAACCCCTATCATCTCTAAGGAGATTCTTTTCTTTCCCCCTCAGAATCCACGTGGAGACTGGGTGAGACATAGCCCACCCTGTTACGTCTCTGTTCCTATAGTGCCACTCCACTGTTCTCCACATTCGTGATTGCCACAACCCATTGTACAGTCCTGCAGCTGATTTGCTTTTTCAACTGCAGTTGCACATTGATCTGTGTACAGTGAAGTCCCAGGTCTTCTCCAGATGATATAATCAGCTTAGAGCTTTCCAGGTCGAACAGATTATTTTTCTTTGCAGCTGGATTTTGATGCTCTTTGTTATCACTCTGACTTTTCACCTAGCTTATTTAAGTTTCTTTCATATTCTCTAGAGTCACCTCAGGTGCTCTACAGGTATACAACTTAGTCCCCTCAACAGACTTTGTTTAAATGCTATCCTTTCACCTTTCCAAGTCATTAATGAACTCATTAAACATCATGGTACATTGTAAGGAACACCTGGGGCAATTAATCTACCACTGTGATGGGATCTCGTAATTTAATCTTACTTGTTTTTCATCTCTAATGAGGTCTAGACTGCAGCAATCTTAAAATCTTGTATTTAAAAGGTTCAAACTGTGTCCTGACCTATCTGTTAATGTGCATTTATTTCATATTTATACTTAATTCCCCCTAGGACTAAGTACAATTGAAAGCCAAAATTCAAAAATCTGTCTAAAATTCTGAAGACCACTTTGAAAAAAAACCCACCAAATGGTCAGCCTGCTGTGTTATTACCTGATTAAGCCTTTTATACTGGAATGGAACGAAAAATACTTTCCACTGCTTAGTATGTTCTTTTACCAGATGCATGGTCTTATGTTGCCTTGTCCATCTGCTGTTCTAATTTCTGCATATTTTTTTAATCTCTTAGCATTTCATTTGTTCTAACTAACTAAATGGAATGCTTCAAATTTACAGTAGAACTGAAAGGTGGATAACATGAGAATGTCAATAATTCATGGAGCAGAGACAGAAATCCAGGATTCTCCTATCTCGAGAGATCAACAACATTTATATCTCTTGATTAATGATCAGAGGAACAAGAAATTTATCATAATTCCCCAGTGGTTTCTGCCCTGATGTTTATCTGTCATTTTCTAATGACTTTCTTCGTGTGAATATACCCAGTTCTATGAGGGCAATATCATGTTTCTAAAACTCTTATCTGTAGTCAGACTGTCTTGTACTGTAATTTTTCATACAATTTTCCCATCTAATTTTTTTTTATTGTACATTATAGGATACAAATGAAACTGCAGGTTTTGCTTATTTTGTGAACAATTGCATTTCTGATTTTCTATTTTTTAAAACGTAGATTGATACAAATTTTTCATGTATGGGCAGACAAAAGGTGAAACAGCATCTCAGCATGGATGCATGTTCTAGTTATTCTTCTACCCCTTGAGAAACTGCCCTCAGGGACAAGAGAACACCTCTCTTAGGAAGACAGGCTGAGGGAGGTGGGGTTGTTCAGCCTGGAGAAGAGAAGGCTCCAGGCACCTCATTGCAGCCTTTCAGTACCTGAAGGGGGACTATGAGAAAGGTGAGTGAAAAACTTCTTGTCGGGGCCTGTTGCAGTAGGACAAGGGGCAATGGTTTTGAACTAAAAGAGGGTAGATTTAGGTGGGATATAAGGAAGGAGTTTTTTACAGTGAGGGCGATTAAACACTGGAACAAGTTGCCTGGAGAGGTGGTGGATGCCCTGTCCATGGAAACCTTCAGGATCTGGTTGGATGGGGCTCTGAGCAACCTGATCTAGTTGAAGATCATCCTGTTCATTGCAGGAGGGCTGGACTAGATGACCTTTAAAAGATCCCTTCCAATCCAAACTGTTCTATGATTCCATGAAAATCAGGACATGAATCAATAAAAAAGGAAAGGAAAGAAATGAAGAAAAATAATCTTTCTAGAAATCTTGACATTACCTTATTTTAATCAGTTCTTTGTCTGCATTCTTTAAATTTTCCAGTTTATTGCTAACATGACAATTCAGTTTTTTCCTAACTTGACCACAAAAGCCCCTGCTTGGCCTCTCTGAAATCAGAAACTTTACTTCATCTACTAGAATCTGCTTTTTAGCAAAGAATAATATGATTTTAGTTGTATTAATCACCTCTGCTGAGCTTCAGTAGCTCTAGCAAGGTTAGAAAATGTGTAGATGTAATGGGCCTGTAAAAACATTCCCTGTTTCTTTGAGACTTGGTGATTATTTTTCTTTGTCTGTTGAATTAACCAAGTAATGATTAATGTTGGCCCGATAAATCTTACATAAAAGTGAGGCATTAATTTTATCTTTATCATCATACGGCTCTCTAATGTTGTGAATGGCTGCAACAGGTCTGAAAAGATTAAATAATTTTGAGAGAAGACTAACCTTTCTGATCTGAAAAAAAAGAAAAGTCAGGACTGTTTTAATTATTTCCTCTTCTTCTAGCAGATATGTGAACTGCAGCTGAGATTTACATAGTTTACATTTTTTCTGAGTTGCAATGGCCCAAAGGGGGCTGCTTTTCTTCTTGAATAGTTAAAGCATAGCTTTGATCAATGTTTTTCTCTTTCTGCCATTCCAGGGCACCTCTGCATGTTGTCCAATTTACACATTTCAAGGTGGAGCAGGGCAAATATATACCAAGAAACTCCTTGCTTTGAGAATACTCCTGAAACACCATTTGTGCTCCACTGTTTACCTGGGCAGCCTAAGAACACCCCATGATCACAGCCTCTCTTAGATAAAGTCACTTTCTTTGGGTGAATGTTTTATAAACACAGTAATATTGTGCATATAAATAAGTAAATCCTGCTACTGCTAATTGCAGGATGGTTAATTCAGTAGAAGAGTGACCCCATATTTCAAATCTTATCCACAGGCAACCATTCAAACTCACAGTGTGAATCTTCAAAAGCACAAATGGGCGTAAGTCTCAAATTCCCTTTGACTTCCAGCAGGACTAAGACTCCTTGTGGCTCAGAACATCTCCCATAACCAATAAAATGCCAAGCTGGAAACATTGCAGTGCAGTGAGACTGACTTATGCTGAAGGTAAGACAATGTCTCTGAGTTTATTGAAGCTATTGTTTTGGGTAGTTTTATAGCTTAACCTTCAGCAAGTGTTATGAAAACCATATTCTTTAAGATTACAGGAAGAAGAAATTTATCTAAGAGATAAAATGCCTGATAAGTAATGAAGATAAAATGCTGGGTTTGTATCAAGTTCAAGATTTAAGGCATACAAATGTGAACTGCCTTGATATGCTTATTGTATTGTCTGCATTAGGACATGTTCCCAGAGGAGAGGGTGCAAAGGCAGAGGAAGTACTTTTGAGGTACCTCACCCAGGCACATAGTGGGGGACTAGCTGTGCAGTTCCCCCTGCTTCTAAGTACACTGAAGCTGCATCCAGTCTTAGTATCCTTTTACACATCCTTAATTGTGGTATTTCAGTTTATTGTACACTAATTAGATAGACCTGTTGGTTGGAGGACAAGAATCAACACCCTGTAATTACTTCATTGTAAAATGTAATGAGCTTTGGAACCTGACTTACTGTAAAAATTGCAGCATAATAAATAGAGCACAGTTTTCCAACTATAAACCAGCACTGAATTCTGTTAGTGTATTTCTTCATGAAACATGTTTATGTGATAGTCTTCCAATTTTATGGCTGAAGTTTATCACCATAAGGTGCATTTCATGACAGCCAAATAACTACATTCAGTTAGACTTGTCACCATGTGCCTTCACTATCAAGACACATGCTGATTGTATCAAATAGTGTTGACTGTCTTTGGCTGCAAATAGAAAAGATGATTACACTGTTCTCTTTAGATGTGATGTAATATTATTCACCTCACTAAAAACTGAAGGTCAAAGTTGTCTCAGAACAAGAGAGAGATCATCAATTGAAAGCTTCATAATGTGATGATAATGCACTAAGAGAGACAGCAGTAGTTTTACATTAATATTTCTGTGATTTCTTATGCACGAGGTAATGCACAGCCTACAAACTAAGCAAGTGGCTACTGGTACATTTATACAGAAAATAGAGCAATTCCAGGAATTATGATGCTACCATGTTTTGCTGTCATTTATTTACCTCACAAAGGTCCGTAAAAACAGTTTACACTCTTGTGTGAAATTCCAGCAAAGGATTATATTATCAATGTATTTATGCCATTATGTCATTATCATCTCCCTGAGCCTGCAAGAAAGCTTGAGTAAAATAAGGGATAGTGATGGAATCTAATGAAGTCGTTTCAAGTAAAAAAAGTTTGCTTAGGATCATAGCCAAGCCTTGTAAAACCCCTGGCAACACAATTCGTATTGAATGTGGGTAACAGAAATGCTTGAATCTTGTTCCAGGGGTAAATACCAAATACATTGCACACCATTTGTTACAGTGGGGATACTGTAACATGATGTATCAAACAATGAGGCCCGTGGAAAAGAAATATATATGGACCGATTCTTGCTAGATGTTTCAGAGATGTTTATTTCTCCAGTCACATGGCCGGGGCTCTGCCGAGGAACTGCTCAATCACGGGACCCGAGGGTCCTTCTGCCCGCGCAGGGAACACAAAACAACCAATGGGAACGAGGCTGACCAGGGGCAGGGAAACCCCGTGCCTCCCGCCCAGGGCCCATCTCCCAGGACCACATGGCAGGGGGAGGGTCCCAACAACCATGGTACACATTGCGGAATTTGAATGGAAGTACAAGACCCACAGCAGCTTTGAGAGGAGAGTGATTTCTGGCAGTTGCACCTCAAGCAAGCAGTGCATCGCTGGATGAGGGGCAAGTGGAAGGCGAGTGTGGAATCACGGTGTGCCCGTTACCGGTGCCGGATGTGGGGATGGCTCTGGCTGCCATGGCAACCACGAGAGGAGCTCCCGCTCTTTGCCCTCAGCTGGAGACACTTGGTCCCCTGCTGTCTTGTCGCCTGTGGCCCTGTGACAACCAGACACTCACCCCACCTACCTGAAAAGAGCGGAGATCCAGGAGAGAGAAACTGGTCTGTGGTGGGTTTTCAGCTCCCCCCAGTAGCATGTGAGAATAGGAAAATTCAGGAAATAAACCCAGCTTTTAACACTGACATAATAATCATAAAGAATTAGAGTGTAATCTACTTGGAAAAGACAGTTTAGTCTAATTTAGGACTGCATACAGAAGTATTTTTATGGCAGACACTGAATGGATTTGTGCAAGCAAAGGACAGAAATAAGGTTGTTTAAATGCCCTATTGAGGCATTTTCATCCTTAAAACATGTCGCTGTAATCCTTAACCTTAATTTCTCTCATTTAGGACCCTCAGTACAAGGATAACATATAATCTACCCAAATAATCTAATAATACTGATCTATATTCTTAACGTCACCCACACCTTAATGTATTTTAGTTTGGGAAAACACACAGAGCCTGAAATAATGACAAATGTTGAAATGATCTTATATTGAAAACATTGTATTCAGGGATTAATTTTAATGAGGTTCTAATATATATTTTATTGCTTTAATTTTAATTTTTGTGTTTTGTTAAATGAGAGTTGTCCCCTTAAGAACACATTTACAAATAGAAACAAATCAGCTTACTAAATAATTTTGATAAAATGTCACCCATGACAGTGCTGAAATTTTGGTGGATGTTTCAAAAGATCAAATAATATACCGGCATGATCATCTCAGGTTTTCCATTCAATAAGCAAAGGGAAGTATAAGGAGATATCACAGAAGTTTTAAAAGAGGGAGAGGCAAAGAGAGAGGAAGCAAATGCTACAGAGAGAAAAGTGAAATTAAAGTCATTGACAAAGTGAAGCAAGATGTAGAGGGGCTGCCAAGTGAGTAATGAGCTACAGCCACAAGGACATGGGTGGGGGGCTCTCAGCTAGCGGCTATTGATGCTGCTCAGAGCACCTCTTGCCCCATCCCCGTAACAGGGAATCTCTGCCGGGTGCCTGTTGTTTCTCGCCCTTAAATTCTTAACCAGGATGTATTCAGACAGTGATCCCTTCTTCAGATCAGCCGACACCAAAATCTGCACTGTGGCATCACTTTTCCTGGCACAGTGGTTTTAGAAATGTGAGCTCATACAACTGCAGCTGAAGTCAGTGACTGCTGCAGGTGCTCAGCTGTCTCATCCCCTATCCTTTTCCTTTTCCATGCACCTGCCCCTGTGAGGTGCTCTGAGAGCTCAGTCTGAGGGAAAGAAAAGAGAGCTGGAAAGCTTCAAACACGTTGTGGCTTCCATATCTCTTGTCCTGCTGCATTCCTGTGCCTGGAATGGTATTTGTCCTGTATGTGACAAGGGGATTGTGCTGTACTTGTCTGTGTCTGGGCACTGGGACATGGTCAGGGACATACTCCGTCCTTGGCATCCCTTCAGAGAGATGCAAGCTGGATTACTCATGTGGATAGAGTGGCAACATCAGTCCTTTAAATAGTTACATGGGGGAATTTGAGGTTCTCGTATATGTAAACCATTATATTTAGATATAAACCATCTCTTTTTCTAATAGCAAAAGTGTTCCATGCAGGCTCTGTTCCCACAAATGGGCCAGAGTTCAATTTCATGTAAAAATATCTGATCAGAAAGTGTTTGGTTTGTCTTTTTTAACTGAAAATAAAAGAAGATGGCAAGGAAATTTAAAAAAACCAAAACAAACCCAAACACTACTGTTAAGCTTTATTGCTAATAACCCTATGCATAATAATCAATATTTTGCCCTCCTGATTGTCTTTTCCTGTCATTCAATTTTCAAAGAGGTCAGACTATGCAGTCCTTATTACTGAACATGCGTAACGTTGTGTTCTAAATTCCCTGTAACTATTCAAATTGCAGCTCAGAAAGACAATTTGTCTATCACTCCAAAGTCTTAAAACAAAACAAAAGGCACCATATTGCCACTTTAGGGACACATTTGTTGCCTGCTGTTGCTATTATATATGTCATTTCAGTCCTGCAGTTAGCCATAAACTACATCTTTTCTTTTTCCAGAGAGAAATAAGAGATGCCTAAAGGGAAGCAAGAATGGAAAGCATCCTTAAAATGACTGATTTACAATTGGTAAGGAGATACAATATGAAAATTGTAGCTTTCTGAGTGTGTCACATGCCAAGTTTACACAATGCTCTTGCTTTAAAAGCTGCCCCACAGGCCAGTGTGATGGCTCAGAGGACAGTATGGCACACGTGCAGCTGTGTGACAGGGAGAGACTCCAGGTCATGGTCCCAGGACAGGCAAGAAGCTCCTCTCAGGGGATGAGCTCATGGGACACCTCTGCTGCAGAGACTGCTGCATACAACTCTGCACAAAAAGAGAGTATGCAGCACATACCTTTCTGCAGTTCGTCTAAGAATGGAATGGAAACAATAACGAAGGCCCTGAAAACATCAACTGAGGGAAAGAAAAAGGCCCCTGTGATTCAAACCAGAGGCTGTTTCAGGAGGTAAGCAGCCTCTTAGCATAAAATCCTACCCAAGTTCTAGTGAATAGATGAAAACCAAAGCCTATTTTATGTGACTGTGAAAACCAAACATACAGAATGCTATTTTTAGGCTCCTAGGATTTAGGAGCCTGATGTGAGTTAATCTGCTTTAGCTCCTGTGCAGCTTGGTCTCTAACCTAAGATGTTAAATAGGATCTGTTGCTGCAGCTGCCACATTGCAGGGTGATGTTCTAGAGCATCTACCTTCATTTTATCTGCGAGGTGTAAGAGAAATATGGGCATTTAGGGGTGTAGGAGATGCTGTTCTTTGCCTTTTTACAGTCTAAGCCAATAATGGCTAGGAGAAGTGCTGATTTTGCATTTTAAGCAAAAGCATGTCCATCGTGTAATTTTGTGGAGAATTTGGCCCAGTCCCAGGATAGGTACGGTGTCTGGCTCAAACACCTTCACCAAAGTAGAGATGGATGCCTTGAGTCTGTATCTGAAGCTTACTCAGTTTATTTCGTAATCTAGTATTTCATAAAAAACCAGCTACTTCCTATTAACATAAACAATTCAGGATTGTGTTGGACTGTCACATCTATTATTTACTAAAGTGCTTATCCTCTATAATTTAAAGAACTCCTCTTCAACACCTTTTGTATTTTTGCTGTCTGGATTTTACTGTAGCATGGGAATCCATATTTTTCTTTCATCCTTTGTGGAAAAGCACTTCACTTTGTTTTCTGTTTGTTACCTGATAATTTTATTCCATGCCTGCTCGTTCTGATCTTATCAGAAACAGAAATGATTCTTCAGCAGTGTTGCTCTCCAGTCACTCAGGACTGCAAAACCTTTTCTATAACTTTCATGCTCACCTTTAGGATTAGCTACTTTGAATAAAGCAGTATCAGCTGCAACTTTATTCATTCCAGATTTACAACGGTTTGCAAATAATTTATGTATAGTACAGATCTCACATGTACACTTCTTCCACTGGGCATCTGTAATTAATTCCTGGTATTTTTAAAATACTAGTATTTAATTTGACATGAATCCATGAGAGGATCATCCCCCTTATCAAGTAATAAACTCTAAAACTCCAAATATATATATAGATTTGCTTTATTTAAAAATCTGTTATTCTGTAGGGAATTCCTGAAATATAGAGCTAGTTGCACCAGCAACTAGTTTGCTTCTTTTCAAGAAGCAAATTTGGTTAATTATAGCTATAAGTGAGCTACTCCACAGAGCTTTACTAATAAGTTGCACAGTGATTATCGCTCTGGTGTTCTTATTTCCCCATCACATGCTGGGATGGTTGTTTAAAAGTCTTGTGAACTTGTTTTGAAAAATGATCCTTGATGCAGTAACCCAAGAATATAAAACAGGGTGACATTACAGTTTGTGTGTCTCCAGCTTTAATTTGTATTTAATAACCTAGTTTTTGTTAAGTATATTAAATTTAGTTGACTTTTAAAAGAGCACCCACTGAGTTTTATGCACATGCAAATTGTATGTCTGTTTGCTATAGAATTAAACCCTCAATTATAATGACAATAAAGATGTAGTTATAGTTTTAATAATCAATTATCAAATAAGTATCCTGATTAGTACTTGAGATTAAGTTACTGATTAAATATTCCCGTATATGGGAGCTTTGGGAACTGGTTTTCTTAAGGAGATTGATCCTCAAACCCAAAGAAAGACTACCTGGATGCAGAGCTATACTTCAAAAAACAGGTAAAGGAATTTACTCTGATATTTGCACTTGTTGCCACAATAAAAAATTGCAGGTCTGTGTCAAGATTCCTACCTGTATCAATGATCATTTAATCTGCACCTAGTAGTCAACTGTAAATGGGGATTCAGTGTTACTTTTTCAACTGTTCATGAGCAGTTCTATTGTTTGAGACAAATATCTTCAATTTCTCCATGGGCAAAGTGGAAATAACAGACAGGTACTACCTATAGATACTGTAAAAAGTGCTTGAAGGCATGAAATTGGAAGAGATAAACACAAAATACCACTAGGCTGAGATG
The DNA here is from genome assembly GCF_000738735.6 of Corvus cornix cornix. NCBI lineage: Eukaryota > Metazoa > Chordata > Aves > Passeriformes > Corvidae > Corvus > Corvus cornix. The sequence continues at coordinate 40,687,405 of NC_046333.1, forward strand.
GTACTGTGATTGAACAAATAGCTTGGGGGATAGGAAATCAAAATAGCTAAACTATTTTTCTGGCCTTATTGCTAATTGGCTGGTGATCTTGGGTAGTGTCAGGTAGGAATTGCATATGAGACCTTCTTAATAGGGTGTTAAACTGCATGGCTCAGTGCTCTGTACTCTTCTCATCCTGTATCTAAGCTTATGTCGTGTTTTAGTGAAGTGCTTAAAAGTGAAGTTTGTTCACCATTTGACATTTTGAGCTAGTTTATTTTCAGTACACTGTCACAATTAAACCTCCAATGTTTTCTCATTTTTGTGTGCTGTTCAGAGCATCAATGTTTGCCTTGTTGTTTTCCCCCTAGGAAGATTGCCTTGTCTACTAATTTGAATTTTTAGCCTTTTAATCTACATGGATTTTAATGAAAACTCTTTTGACTGTTAGTTCACAGATTTTCCTTGCATTAAAAAGAGCCTGAGGTTTTTTCCATTGAAGTCATTGTCCTAATATGGTGAGAAAATGCCAGCATCTAGAAGTAGTGACTTAAAAGGAACGAATTACTATTTGAATGAAAATAAGACAGGAGAGACTAATTCTGATTTTACAGAACTTTTTTGAACAGCAGTGCAAAAACCCAGCAAATCTAAGAAGTCACATCAGATCTTAGACTATAGACTATATAGAAATCAAGAGTATGTGTAGAGATTTCAGATTCCTGGAGAGAGCAGTCATTTTGAGGGCAAAACCTAGCAGCAGTGCAAAAACCCAGCAAATCTAAGAAGTCACATCAGATCATAGACTATAGACTATATAGAAATCAAGAGTATGTATAGAGATTTCAGATTCCTGGAGAGAGCAGTGATTTTGAGGGCAAAACCTAGAATCTAGATTTGGGAGAGCGATGGTTTGGAAGTGGGGAGATGGAGTTACTGATTTTGGAGAGCAACAGCAAGAAGCAGTGAACAAGCATTTCTTGTAGGTTCATCTCATTTTAAAAAATTCACATCTGGCAAAGAGATTGCCTTGCCTGTATTCTGGAGCCTTCCGTTTAACAGGTCCTTCCAGGCCTTGCAAGTGTTGGCGCATAATTTAAATTCTAGTGTCCGAAGAGGTCCCTAAAAGTCTTTCTTTCTCCCCACCAGTACTTTGTTATCCTTCTCTGAATATAATAGTGCATGAAACACTTATACTGAGAAAATAATAGGCTAAAAAATATTAGAGGTGGACAGTGCCTACTTCCCAGAAAGGCACAGACTTATTCAAGCATTTGAAGCTCAGCAAGAAAAACCTCACAGGTATTCCCAAAGGACTTGCTTATGGCTCCTCTTCTCCTTCTGATAGCACTTAGCTATCATATTTTCCAAAGCCTTCTGACCTGCCCATGGCCCTCTGTTTTACTGAAAAATCTTGCCAGTATGCAGGACATATGCAAGCGAACAGGGGCATCATTAATTACTGTAACTTCAGGTTTCACAGATGCTGATGTCCTGGAACTTCTGCCCCACTGCTAACTCAGAGTTGTTCAGACACAGGCAATTTTCCCTACTTTGCAATAAAAGCTTCTGTCTCAAAGTTTAGGTTATCCTGAACATTTGTAAAAAACTGGTGCTAAGGTGGGAATGTCTTTACGAAGATCCACAACCATTACAAGCCTGGGGGAATAATTGAATCAATGGGCAGAGAAAGATCCATTCTAGAGAATCCCCCACTTCTTTTGGGTGACTGAGAGATAAAACAAATAGTGCCCAGGTTTATGACATTTTTTATAATTTCCGTCTCCTTTTGTCACTATGATTGCTATGAAGCAAAAATTGCTTTAAAATGCTACAAAGAAAGGTAAAACTGAAGATTTTCTGTCTTAAAGAATGGGCAGAAAGACAACAAAAGAGGAAAAGGCAAAATCCTAGTATTTAAGAATTCAAAGTTTCAGTTTTAAATAAACCCCCTGCTTTACCTAAGAAGGCAAAATATTCCTGTTGAAGTTTTTGGTGTCGAGGACAAACACATCATTTCAATTTGTGGGAAAGAGGACTCAAACATAAAATTTGAAGTGGAACCATGTCAATTCTGAATGATCATGGGTTAGAGGAAATGACAGTTCTGTAATACACACTTACTGTGCAACAAACAGCACTTTTTCCTGTGATTGTATTTAAGATTGGGGCTACATTCTGCTTTTACTGAAGTAACTGAGTGTCATTATATAATGAATATATCCCCCAGTGTCTAGGCCCTGGAACACAGAGTGGGCAAAATTAATTATATATTTGCTTTCTTCTAGAGCAGCCTGTACATCTTTGTTGTTTCAGCAGCGTCAAATATGTATAGCAGATGCCATCTCCTGGCAAAATAATTTTTGGAAAGTAGTACTAATCTTACACAGCTTACATGAAGGAACTGATTTGTAACTATTTTTGAAATATGCTTAATGTGAAAGAAAGCTGTTATGTCCTTGGAGTTTCATAGAAAGCCTTAACTGTTCAGAGACATTAGTTAAACGTTCTGATTTTCACTTGACAGTCCCTAATAGTCTTGTAGTAAAGAACTGTATGTTAAAAGTTTAAAAACATGTGAAATACATTCAAATACATATTTAAAATATTTTAGAATTCTTAAAATGACAAAGTTTACAGGTAGGGGTTACTTTTTTTCTTGGACTACCTGATACAGTTGAAAAGAGAACAAGCTTTGGGGCTCAAGAGGGGGTTTGTAAACTTAGCTTCAAATTCTTGTCTAATTATATACAGAACAAACAGGATTCCAAGTGTAATGATTTTCAAGAGACACATGTCTTGACTAGCAGAGAAATCTAGTACACTAACATGAAAAAAATAAAAAATTCAAGTGGCTAAAATAAAAACCAGTTTGATTTGACTTGGATATATTTAGAATATTTTATTGCATTTCATGAATAATTATTGAATTTCAGTAACATCCCTAAGTGGCAAACAAGTATGATAAGACCACACAACAAGCTCATGGAAATGAGGTTCTGACATGCAGTGATCTGCTTTATTACACCAACAGATTGCCTGGCACTCAGCAGAGCATCTGCATGGGGTCTGTGGCACTGCTGCTTTCACAAAGCTGAAGAAAAAAACAATAGTGGTGAATCTTCCAGCTAACTGTAATATGTGTTAATTTTGTATTTCCAAGTCCTTTTGGACCTAGTGGTGTTAAAGTGATGTTAAAGGAACTAGAGTTTTAGAGTAGGTGTCTCTTTGCTCTATCTCTCTGTTTGTACTATCCTGTGGTTTTGATTTCTAATACAGACAGATTCACACAAGACACCAAACTGGTAAAAGTAAGGAGGTCAGAAATAGGCTGCAAGGTGGTTTTAAGAGGTCAGGCCCCCTGGGACTTCAGGAAAAAAAGGAACTGGTAGAGAAAAGCTGACACTGGACAAGATCAACATTACTACTCTTTCCACAAGGAGAAAACTAAAAGCTACACACATTTTAGGACAGTGTGTTTAATCTTGCTGAAGCTTCTCCAGTGTATTTAATGCAACACATTGCCATTGTTTCTTCTGTTAAAGGATAAGAAAGTAGGTGATTAAAAAATGTTGATGCTGAAAGAGTATCCTATGTCATTTGCAGCCAATGAATTCCACGGCCTAGAAAAGGAGCCTTTTGCTGTGGTCAGACATGGAAGTTGCAGTCAAATACTGAAGCAGTAGTGGTTAAAGGGCTGCCTTTAATTTTACCCAGGAGTAAGGTGCATTTCTGGATAGGAAAAGTGTCATCTCTGACAGCTGGGCACTCCTACCCCTACATGTGCTTTGTTACAGGACAGCACAAAACCCTGGTGATCCGTATTTGAAGCAGGGTGAGCTTCTTCCCTGGAGAATCATAGTAACAATTGCAACTGGCCCAAATCATAGCATGAAAACCCTTGGGGTCTTTGGAGCAGACCCATCCATTTGGAATATCATATTCATGTAGAGTAAATATACCTGTGATGTACTTCTAGACCCAAGCAGTTCTGTGCATCCACATTTATGGCAAGCAGAAAACTGTGCCTCAGCTGTTGCAGCTGGAATTGTTTATATTACATTTTAGTAATAAAGCCAACAACGCGCTGCTTACCAAAATTATACCTTTTGCAGTGGTTTTAGAAATTCTCAAAAATTTAGAGTGCTTTTTTTGTAGGGCTTTATTTTGCTTGATTTTTACATAATTCTGCTCAGACATATTTGGCAACATTTTGCTGATGCAGCTGTATAGGGAACAGAGTCCCAGTCAGGGGCTGGTTTTGCCATTGTTGCCTATCTGGGAGCTGAGAGCCCGTCTCCCTGGAACATCCCAGCTTAGCTGAGCGCTTCCCACCTCTCACTGAGCTTGTGATCTTGGTAGGGCAGAGGCTGTTTCCATAGCCCTAATTGCTCACTTTGCAAGGCTCCTTGTTACAAGTGTTTTTGCGCTTACTGAGGCATGTGAATCAAACTTGTCTGTGTTTGCTTCAGCCCCATAAACAGTGCTTGTTACAATATGGGCTGTTTGCCTGATTATTCAGAAGTCTAATCATTGTAGGCTTCATTCTAGCAGCACTCACACTGAGCTTGTTTTGCAAAGCCCTCTCACGACTTCCATTATCATTTTAGTACTACGAAATTCTTTCACATCATACCGTTTTCAGAAAAGGAGTGGAGAAAAAAAAGGCAGAAAAAGCCGACACCGCAGAAACAGCTTCTTTGCTCAGGACAGTATGGTATTGTTTTCCAGGTCATGCCAAGAGCTACTACTACTTATTTTGCTCTATGGGAAAAAGGACTGTTTCCCATTGGTAATTCTCATCTGCCCAGTCCTAAGCCTCATTATAATCTCTTTTTCCCTGCTTAAGTAATTATTCCCTGGCTTTTAATTCCAAAAGCAGAATCAAATAATAAAACCTGGCAAATGCTGTCATTGATGTAGGGAAAATATAAACCAGCCGTGTTTTCCTCCTGGAGGTTTTAACTTGAAAAACTGGAGCGTAACTGTTGTCATTGTCTGAAACTTCTGTAGCGGCTGGTAATTTACATTAATTAAGTATGCAAATAGATGACATAAACAACAAATTGGCCTCAGCGCTAACAGTTTTCCTCCCACATTTTGAGACAAGCAAAGTGGTATAATGGTATGGAAGGGATCTAATTCATCCTAATTCTGATCTTCCTCTGGGAGCAGAAGGAATCCAGCTGGGCTGCTGGTGGTGTTAATAATTTTGACACATGGAAAATTTTGTTTTTAATATAATTTCAGATAAAGACTGCTTGATTTTTTTTCTTTTTTTTTAGCAACATTTACGGCAAAACAAAATGTGATGAAAATTAGGGTATTGCTGGTCAATCACATTACCTCAAACATGCAGAATTCCTGTTTTGTATGTGGAAACAGAACTTTATCATTTTTAGGAGGCATCAAACTAGTGCAAATTATTTCTATATAGTGTTCAAGAATCCTGGTTGCAGTTTTTACTGCTCTGAAAGGACTGTGTTGTTGGAGCTCCGGAAATTAGTACTTAAGGTTATTGATCTGTTTTCTCTCTGGCCGTAGTAGAGAATGTGTGTCAGAAAAAATTTATAACAACAATACTCATTTATCTCTAGATATACTCTTCTTTTACAGCTAAACAAAATGAATAAAGAAAGTACTCATATTCAGGTATCTATGTGCATTCACCACAGTTCCCCTATAGATCACTCCTTGCTTTATGTTTCATCCATTTTTCTGTCCTAGAAGGAGGGATGCCACAACCTGCCTCAGCCCTGAAGTCCTGGCTTACTTCCCCACAGCTGCCCCATATTGTCCCACAGGCCATTTGTTCTGGTCTCACGCATTGCTCATCTTTCAGTCATGTCATGCATGCTGTTTTCTAATTGCATGGTGGTTAACTAATCTGGGTCTCTCACTCATTTGGGGTGGGGGGGCCACTTCTGCTCTGCTCATGGGCCTCTGCAACATCCCTGGCCGTATAACTGTGGGTAAAGAACTGAGCTGTGTTTCATCAGAAGCTTGACTTTTTTGACTAATGCATTTTCTTTGCAGATCTATTTCTACAACTGTACAATGCTGAGCATTGCTCTTGTCTTCAGACCCATACACATTTGCTGCATATAAATTAATGGTTGTAGAGCAGAACCATGCACTGGTGCTCTCATTGCTTCCTCATCTGCAGATCATGGCAAGTTTTATGTATTTGAAGTGATATTTGCTTATTTTGACTGGCAGCATCATTTATGTGGTTTTGTATTGTCTCTTCTAAGTGGAAGTGAGACACAAGTGCAAATTCTACATTCTGAGGTCAGAATGCTTCTCTGTGCTTTGCCACTGCCTTTGTTCATCAGGGCACTGGCAGACGCCAATAGAAAGCAAACCCAGATAAAAGCATATTCAATAGTTAAAAAATTATCTCAGGTATTAGCTTGGCTCCATTCACAGCCTTTTAACTTCAAGTGTAGGACAGAAAAGTCTCATATTTAATATAGAATGAAAAACAAAAATAAACACAGCTGTATTTGACGGTTTTTATTAGACCAAATTATTTACAGTTGCAGGTATCCTAAACCTTTTATTATTAGACTTTTCTACTTTGGAGGCTGATAATTTTCCTTACATAGCTTTCTGCTCAACAAAAACACAATAGAATCCTTTGATCCCATATGCTATAAGCACAAAATAAGTACTTCTCCAATAATAATTCAAGATTGTTCTTCAGAGTTTTCATGTTTCAAGATGTGAAGACAAATGTAACTAAGTTATTTTAATACTGCTTTGGTTTTGTGAAATTTGATAAGTTAGGTATGAGCTCTACAGACTCCAGCAATCCTAACACAGACTAGGGCTTTTAAAGATCAGTCCTAGGGAATTTCTGTGTGACCATTGCACAAAAAAAGAGTATTCTTGAGTAATCCTGCGTCATAATTTCATGTCAAAACTGCAGACATGGTGAATTTGCTATGCAGCACTTGCAGCAAGAACTACCGGAAGCGTCAGGCAGCAGCCTGGATTTCAAGGAAGTAAATTTAAGCAGAGTCTCATACTTGCATTTTCCTGCTCTAATCTAGGCCTGTTTGAAGTGATGATATCTGGAGAGAAAGGCCTTGACTTCTGATACTTAGAAAAAATTAGTGTCAGTGAAGTTCAGACTCAAGTGGTAGGGCAGGCATGAGCTTCATCAAAGAGGAAAGAGCCAAGGAGTGCCTGCCATTTGGGACAGGCAATTCCTAAGGCTTGCAGGCTGATCTATCTAGTAGTAGTGGTTGTCTAGTAGTGTATAAGGGCAACTAAGCTCTATGAAAGATGGAAGGAACATGTCCATGGACTTACTTTTCCTTTGGTTAGATTAGGAAAACAGCTGTGCATAAACCCAAAAGGCTCTATCCATACGGATATGTTCATTTCTGTTTAACCTCAGGCTCCCACTGCTTGGATCTTAGTTAATTGTATTGTGTTGTACTTGGACCATCTCTCTAGGCAGTGTCCATGGGGAGCACTGCTGGAACATACTTTACTATTTGTACAGAAGGTACTGAAATACAAGTTTTGATCCGAAGTGATCTGGTGTGTGGTGGTGACCACAAGGGCTTTGAATCATCTGGTTCTCCTAAAGGGAAACTGACTCTGTGCCCAGTGAACCACAATGACCTCCTAAGTAAACAATGCAATAGAAAACTGGATGTTGAACTATACCATGCATACTGGCCTTGCAGGCTTTACACCGTGCCAGGCCACTTCTAGAAAAATAATAGACTGTGTTTTTAAAAAAAGAATTGGCATGCATGTACATTGACAGCCATCTTCCCAGGAAATATTACACCCGTGTATTAAAAAAAAAAAAAGAAAATATTCTTTAAAGAGATCCTGTGCTTTAATCCACCTAGGCCCTGTGAAATCTTTGAGATTGCAGTGGAGTATCTGAAGTCTTTGGTGAAGTGTAATGAAATCTTCATGCTGAGGTAACTTTCTTCCTTAATAGCATGGTGGGAGAGAATCCATTATGTTTTAAATCTGTCTTTGTCTCTGTGGAGACATTTATTTTAAAGTAACATTTTAATCATGGCTTCAGCCTGCAGGGAAAAAAGAAGATACCCAGAGCTGAATAATGCATGTCCAACTACCAAAGGGGATGCTCTATTAACTCTGATTTACATATGACTGATTGTTTAAATTTGTAATATCACCATTCAGATGGCATTTTGGAAAGGTGAAGACCTGGTTTAGGGCCACCATAATTCAAGGAGTAAATGAACATAGTTTAATAAACATTATTTGAAAGCATACATTGTCAAAATAAGGCTGACCCCCACCATGATCACTTTTAAAATAAATCAGCTTCCAGGGTCCTTTTCCTACCACTTGGGCTTAGAAATTATTTGTCTGGGTGTTGTTTACTGTCCCTATTTTCATGGACCCTTGGCAATTTTAGGGTCAGAAATAATATATATCTGCAGAGAATGTGAATTTAACAAATTTCTTTATAAGCGCCCACTTCTCTTACCCATTTTCTTTCCAGAATCAAATAGTTCTGCTCAGTTCAGTTTGGCCATTTGCCTTCAGTTAATGGGTCTATGAAGAGTGTTCCTTGATTTATTTTTCATTGGTCTGTCCTTGCTTTTTGGGGCTGTGTGCATAGGGGGAGACATTTTGCCATTCCGTCGGTGTTTGTGCGTCACTAGTGGGGCATGTGCTGTAGTTGGGGAGCGCCTGGTTAAAGGCTTCCACTTGCTGGACTGGCACTGCCTTCAGTGACAGCCCTTCAGCTCCGAGCCCTGACCTGCCCACTCCTGCCTTTGAGAGTAATTGTGCCATCCAGTGCCACTTGTGCTGGACAGAGGCACTAACAGTGCCAGAGACACACATAACCTAATATCTTATTCAGAAAGCTTGCACAGTAATCTCAATGAGAATACTTTCAGGATTTTTTTTATGAGCTAGAAGCAGTGAACACTGTTATAAATGCTAGCATATAACACTCTGAGAGGAATAATTGCAGCATATAGTTACTTATGTTAATATTATCACATTATCTTGTGATAGCTGTGCAATTAAATGAGTCACCACTACGCCAAAATCTCATTTGTCTCCAAGCACTCCACAAATATGCTGCATTCACTGTCTGTGCTTCGGTCTGTTAGCTTTTTAGCTGCATTCTCTTTGTGTTTGGAGAATAACGGAGCTGTGGAACCTTCAAAAAGATGGAGCATACTGTTTGAAATTTAGTAATAGAAGGATATTAATCTAATGAGTGTTTTTCCCAAAATGTATTTAAGAAGATACTTTTCTGAATGATATTTACACAGCAATGTCTGAACCTTAAAAGAGTATTTTAAGAACAAAAACAATGTTGTGAGACAACAGTCTTTGTTCTATTTACCCTCCACTCTGACTACAGCCTGTGTAATCCATATTCCACTGAAACAAATCCCGTTGGCGCTGTTTTTCATTTTCAGACATTCCCAGTAATATATGCAGAACTTTTGTGCTGAGCAATACTGGAACATCCCAAAAGGGAGTGAATATTTCACTTGAAGAGTGGTCAGCTCTTGGTTTCTGATAGGAGAAGAAAAGGATCCCAGCAAAGAGATAGGAAAAAGCTCGTTGATGTTTGGGGAAGCATGTTTTAGATAACAAATATGATTTGCCCCTTTTGTGTTGCAGATTTTTGCTGAAGAAATTATATTGTGAATGTGGAAGAAAACTGATAGAAAAGCATTCCTTTTCCTTGCACAGAGTCTCTTCTCTTTCTTTTCCTTATTAAAATCTACAGTCTGATTTTTGTATACTTAAAAACATCTCTCTGGCCTGGAAACACAGCTAGGTCTAAATGTGGCTAGAAATAACTCAGCTTCCACCTAAATCATTGTGGAACTAGAACATTGCCTCAATGCAAGCAAGAGCTAAGTACAGGCACAACAGCTCCTCTCCTGGTTGCTGTAGCAGCTCAGAAAACATCTGAGAAAAAACAAAGAAAAACAGAGTTAAGCAGTGCTTGAGAAAATGTTCCCTGTGGCCTCAGGACACCGTTCTGTTATGGTCAGATGCTGTTACGGTTTAAGAAAACAGAAATCGGGAGTGGTACATTTATACCGCAGAGTTTAATTGTGACCTTTCGTATTTAGGCAACATCTTTTTCCAGCCCAGGAATTAAATATAGTACAGAGAGACACTCCTCAATGTGACATCAAGTATCGTTCTTCCCCTGAAGAAATAAATGTGAATGATGAAAGCAGGAATGTGGAAATAAAAGTGTTACTTCCACACTTATAATGCCAGCTAGCACTTGTTACCAAACTTGTGAAAATAACACGATTTACTGTAATAGTTTACACTTGACTAGTGAGGTATAAAATATCTTTATCTTGTAGCCATATAAACTATAGTTAAATTAGGCTGAAGAGACATACAGAGCTGTGCCCACGAAAGGATTAGGAGTACAAAAGCATTGCAAATACAAGAGGCAGAAGCAGAACATCCTGTTCAGAGTATATGTTGAATGGAACGGAAATGAAAGGAATTAAACTAAAAAGAGGATGAAGCAGCTCACCTCTTGGGTAATTCTTAATCTGAAAGAGAAGTTGATTTAGGCTGAGGTTATACAAACCCCTTAGTTCCCTGCAGCATTTTGACTGATAATAAAACAGGGCCTCTAAATGTGAGAATGGTAAGAGATAATGTGATTAGTCTGATCACTCAGATTTTTACCAAAACAACAAAAGCTTTGATTTAAGTAGTACCATCGTATTAGTATGCTCTCACCTATCTATTTACATTGAATACCAGAAATTTTCAAGGCTTGTTTTGTTATTTTCACATATGTTATTTTCACATCAAGATTACTCAGAAATCTGAGGTGACAGTATTCTCTATTCTTGTGTTTGAGAGAGAAAGGGATATCAAACTTTCCTTTCCATGTACTAGTATTTAAAAAATAAAAGTAACAAACCAAACAGCTGAAAACAGCCTGAGCTGAAAAAACGTCTCAACTGAATTACACTTTTCCCATTTCCCTGACGTGATAAACCTTACACTCTTAAAAGATCTGTCTTTTAAATGGAAAATCAAATGGAAAACCTCAGCGCTTTGGGTTTTTTTATACATCATGAAATATTGAACAAAAAAGAGGTCATAAGCCATTTTGTTGACTTTATAGGTCTCGTGAGACTTCTTCAGGCTCTCTTCTTGTTTGCTGCTGTACATCTGGAGTGAGAGTCAGCCAGAGACAAGATGGCAGGTGTAAGTTGCTCATTTTCCTCCACAGTATGCAAGACAAACACTTCCTTTCCTGTTTCCACCAGAAGGATAAAACAAAACTTTGGGCCATGCTCTTGCCCCCAAAAACCAAATTATTTTTTCCAGAAGTTCCAGGATGACTGGGATTTCCTCCTATAAATTGAAATAAACAACTTTCTTTTGTAGGATTAAAAAAAAAAAAAATTAGCTGTTACAAGGGGAAATCAAAGGTTTCACATACTCTACTAAAATAATTATTTAATGTTGTAATTGCGCGTCTAAGGACTAAGCCATGTGAAAATAAACATAGGTAAGACTTAGTGCCTTAAAAACGTCTATGTCTACAGCAACAGCAACCAAATTACTCTGGAAACGTGGCCACGGTGAGCTTGTGAGAGGCAGAAAAAGTTAAACGTGAGAGCGGCTCACACCGCCCTGGCCAGCCCCGGCTCTTCCCAAATCGTGCCACCGGGTGCCGCTGCAGGAGAGAAAAAGGAAATGTTTCCCGGCCCTTGGCCAAGGGCGAGAAGCATTAATTTTCCTGATTCCGCGCTCGCACCTAACTGAAGTAGTATTTTCCCTCCTAGTACACATGCATCTTTCTTGTATTAAACTTCTGTATCATGAGTTATTAATTTTACTGCTCTTGAAAGTTATTGGGGAGAGAAAATAATGTTGTAAAATCTGTGTGTGACTCACATTCAGCAGAGGGGCAATGCAAGAGATGATGGACTGAAATTATTTCATTTTGCTTAGAAAATCCCCAAGACTTCACTGTGCAATTCTGTCACAGTTAAATATCTGTGGTCAGTTCTGATTTCACATTCTTTTAATTTGTTTGTTTTCAAAATAAACCTCTCTAAATCGCAGCTGTCGGCACTACTGATTCTCCTAAAATTTTTACATTTGTCCACATGTTCACCAAATAGTTTGCAGCTAAAATCCTGTGTGAACCCTGAAAGCAAGCCCAGACTAGGAGGTGAGCCCATCAGTCCTAGCACAGCTGACCTACTCGGTTCCATTCAGGCCAGCTGGAGAGAGATTCACTCACTTTGTGCTGTCTTACCTGAGGTCGGATTGATTCTCATTTCACTGACAAGTTGGTCAACTTCTCCGAGAAACAAAGCAGGATTCTGGCAGAAACTAACAATGCACAGATGTTATTAGAACTTATAATTAAAAAGAAATTCCTATGTTATGAGGATTTGCTTAGGAACCAAAATGCATTATCAAAGCTTATGTCTCTGCTGTATGTTATTAGACTATTATGTATTATTGAAATATGCAAATCATGGTTATTAAGGTGAAATTCAAAGAAGCAGCCAGAGGAGGAAAATGTTTGCAGGTGGCATGCTGATTGTTAAAAATGCTGTACCAAAGACTAACAGCAAACATTTACTGCTTATCAAAAAAGACTTTAAAAGGACCACACACACAGAGAAAGCTGGCATGACAAAACAGAAATGTGAAAATGGTTGTTAGAAGTAACAGTCAGTCTTCAAAAAGTGGAAATTGTGTTGAAATGAGGAAAACAGAAGAGAACATAAACTCTTATACATTTAATACAAACCCTTTATAAAGCGGGCCAAAAATATTTTGAGGAATAACTTGCGATAAGCATAAGAGTGCATAATAAAACTTGCTCTAAACACATCAGATGCATGAATTGTGCCAGACAGTTTATAGGCATTCTATAATGTTTGGGCTATAAAAGAAGTATTTAAAGAAGATAAGCCCAGAGCTGAAATGCTAAATGAATTTTTCACATTAATGTTCCCCATGGACAAGCTTAGGCAGGTTTCGACAGCAGAAATTTTTTGGGTCCAAGTCAAAGAAATTATCTCAATTTGAAGTGTCAGAGAAGAAATTCTATGTTAGATAGAACCAAATGGTAACAAATCAAGTAGATTATATCAGGTTTTCAAAATGCTTCTAAAGGAAGTCTTGATATATGTGACAAATTATTAACTGCGATGTAACTCGACACATAGATTGGCCTCTTTTCCAAAGGAATGGAATGTGGCAAATGTGATGTTCCTTTTGTTCTTAAATTCAGTGGGACCTCAGGAATTACAGACCTGACCTCCTGTACCAAATTGATAAAGCTTTTTCAAAAGAAGGGTGTAAGGCACAAATGATTAGAGTTTATTGAAAGATTCAGCATGTAAGAGAATGAGAATGATTTTGATGATACATTATGGATGATACATCATAGATGGATTTCTTAAGCCTCTGAGCAAAGATCCTTCATTAAAGCATGCTGAAGAAAGCAAGCATGAGATACAGTAGGTTTTCTCAGGTGTCCTTACTCATTTGAAATAAAATCTTCAGAAATCAGGATAGGGAATGAAAGGGTAGCTTCCCATTTTCACAATAGCAGGGGTTTACTTGTAGATGTTCTCCAAGATTTGATGCTCACTCCTGGGCTACTTTACATTTTGAATGTTTTAGAAAAGAGTAAACAGTGAGGTCATAAGATCAGCAGATGATGCAAACCAAGAGCCACTTGTGATGGGATGCAGAATGTTCTCTCAAGACAGAGCAATTTGGCAGTAAATGGTGGAAAAATTTCAATGTTAAATACAGAGTAATACCCGTGGGGAGAAAAAAAGCCTCATTATACTTATGCAAGTGCAGCTTTAAATAGGTTATAACAGCTACAGAAGGAGGTGTCTGAGATCTTTGGGAGATTCTGTATGCAAATGTCAGATGAATATTCAGCAATGGCAAACAAACAAAACCCCAAAGTATTAGCAGAAGGAAATGGTGAATAAAACAGAAATCAGGATGCAATTATAAGGATGACACGATTTGCAGATCCAGAGTTATAAATCTGACCCATATTTTGAAGACTGTGCATTGTTCTGGTTGTGCTTATTAAAAAAAATATTGTAGAACTAGAAAAGGTAGTAATGATGGCAACAAGTGTGACCAAAGATAAGGTATGGCTGCCACAAAAGATGGAACTTAATAGAGAAGGCATACTTTAACTTGGATGAGAAACATCTACTTGGGTTATGAAATCATTAGTGGTATGGAAAAATGAATAGGGAGGACTTCTCCTTTTTCTGTCGCAGTGTAAGAACTGGGCTTCCTGAGATGGCTCTTGCAGATAGTAGGTTCGAAATCAAAAGAAGGGAGCAGTTTTTTTTTGGTTTTTGTTGCCATGGAACAGTAGCCTCTGTCTCAGCAGCATCTCCTGCTCTACAGAGATTTGAAAAAGCCCACAGAGACAAGAGAACATTAGATAAAGAGCTAAACTGTACCTCAGTCAGGTATAAAAAAATGTGGCAGCAAACTGTTTATGAGAGATAGACACCAGTTCAGGAACCTCTGGTGTGAGAGGGGACTGAAATCCGTAGGCCTGAGGAAATGGTGTGTTGGGTTCATCTAAGAAAGGAGTCTATTGGTTGTCCTGTTCAGTTGTACCTCTCTCATTTACAGTAGTCAAATCTCAGTCAAAAATCACAATTATCCTAAGAAAACATGGAGAATTTTTTGGCTAAAATCTTGACTGTTGCTTCTGAATGGGATGCATTCCAGCTAGGTTTTGTGATTTGTAAGTCAGTGGATCTGGCCTAAGGCAGCTTCAATACCCAACAGACAGAACAGCATTCCTTCTACATACAAGAGGCGCAAATAGGTCCTGCCACAGGATTTCTCCCCTCCTGAACTACAAGCCAGTTGTGTGACTTATCAACTTCCAATAGTACTGTCTCCTCGCATGGGAGTCCCAGGAGAGACAGGGAGCATTCAGGTCTTACGAGTCCTGTTGTCTTCACTACACAGTTAACTTGAGTTAAAGTGACGTGTCTGTGCATTTTTTGTGCAGGTGCTTCTGTTCAAGACAGCATGAAAGGAGTTAATGTAGATTACAGTTTAACTCTTCAATGAAAACAGCTCCTACAACCTAAGCATCAGTGTTTTCCCAATGTGTATTTCTGCATAGCATTTCCTCTTTTTCAGAGTAAACATCTACTGTGGAAAAAGGAAATGCCAGGTGCTATGAGATACAGCTTTCAATGACTAATTAAGATAAATGTGTGTGCAGTCGTGCAGGTGACCATGAAGTTCCAGGGAATCCAGAAACCGTTTTAGATCCAGTAGTTCTGAACTATGTCCAAGCTAAGTCCTGGGGGTTACTTATGTTTTTACAGATTTTTAGCAATTTGTGAGGATTAGTAAGTTATTGCTGAGACTTCTAGATAATTAAGAACTTAGTTATGATAGCAGAGTAAGAGTAGGATGGTATATGAAATGGCTTACCTCTGACACACAGAGGTCATCTGGTTTTGTTAATGACATAGTAAAGCCATAAACCTTATTACATATTAATCTCTTAAACTGTAGCGTGTGTAGAATGGGAAATAGAACCGCAATATAATCAAAATTTCTGAGAAGACTTTTATAAGGTTATGATACGCTGACACCAAGCATTTTAATTTAAGGTTAAAATCTTCTAATAAGACATTTGATAGGTGTAATGAGACTTTCAATGCAAAAAATATATAACTGTAATATTTAGCTTTAAAAATTATAAACCTCAAATGTATTGTGGCGTATATTGCCACTATAAATTAAAATTAATGTATACATTACATAGTTACAGGAGAAAAAGGGGCATTTTTTGATGAATGGAATGGTAGTAGCTCTGTCTCCTTTCACTTGTTCCTGCAAAGTGAAAGGTGCTATGAATATGAAAGACAAACAAACCATTAAGAGGTTTAGGTTCTTAACTTCTCCTTTACTTCTGTCATGCAAGCATAATATATCCTATACTAGTTTCCTGGGAACTTCAGAAGGATGAACATGAAAAAGAAGAAGAAAGACTGTCTTTTTAAGCAGCCTTTGTCTAGAAACCAACATTCATATTAAAGGCTGAACTGTGTTATTTCAAGCTTTAGCATATATACCTCACCAAATAAGGGACCAGCCAACTTATGTAAAAGAATAACCTGCCTCTGAGCAGAACTTATTAGCTTGGGCACAGTTCCACAACAGCGTGTCCAAACAGCTTTTGGATTGAACGTATCTTCCATTTTGCACCTTAGAAAATGAGCTAAGCTATTCCACAACTGTCTCTACCTGACTACAGAGACATGCCTTCATAATGTAGCTTGGACCAAGGCCCTTCCCCAGCTTGCTGACACAAGTTGGCTGTCAACTGCTCTTACTTCCCAGCTGATGTGAGGCAGCTGCAGCACAATGAGTTCAATATCTATATTTACAGGAAAGTCATTAGATGGGCATTAGATGACCACTCAAGAACACACAACTTAGTTTCTGAATTTTGTAGGTTCCTTAAAAAGTGTTGTGTGAAAGTAAACAGCTCTCTCTCCTTGCTTGCTGCCTTAAAATAAGGATTGTCTGGGAAACAATTGCAGTTAAAACTGAAGTCACAAAAAAGGCAGAAGTTCCTGTCATTAGCCCTACAGATCAGTCAATCTCCATTGAAACATAAACTGTGCTTGAATAAAATTCAGGAACTCTTCTCTGAAAAACACATCTTTGTCTGAGGAGCACCTATAGTTCAGAAGAGAGCCAGCCAGAAGGAATTCTGCTCTGGTGAGTGACTGCTGCACTCAGTATTGTGTTACTGGAAGGCATTACAGGGAATGTGCACCTTCCCAAACCCCCAGTTCTTGAGTGCACACACTTCAGTCTGTTCTGCTCCTCCCTTGTCTCTCTTCTCAAAACCCAAAGCGTTTTGGACTTGGTATCTGGCGTGTATGTAACCATTTCAGTATTATGGGAACATTGTATAACTATGTGATTGCATGCTACAGAGGAACTTGATGAAAGCTCAAAGCAAAGAAGGCCACATAAACAAGGGAAATATTAGAATGAATAGTAAAGATAGGGTTCAGCAGCCAGGAAAAAAAAAAAAAGTACACCCCTCAAAAACATAGGAGAAGAGAAGGGGCAAGGAGGAGAAAGAAACAATAAATAGTTTAAATATGACATTGATTACAAAGTTGCTTCATTGTTCATGTTTGGCAATGGAAGACAAAGGGGAAAATAGCTTTTTGGAATGCTGCATGAGCATTAATTTTGATGGCCTCATAAAAGTAAATTTGGGTTTCTCAAGGGAGAAGAGTGCAGACACTCCTTTGCCATTTAAAGCTGAAGTTCATGTGGAGGAGAGTCACAAAAGTCTTCAGTCTGTGTACCATGAGTATTCAATAGACCAAATATTTTTTTGACAATCTGCCTGCTTAGATGAGTGTGTTAGTGCTGCATGCTGGGTTATGTAAGGGGGGATATTGCAGCAGAGACAGTGAAGCAGGAAGCCTGTAACGTTCAAGAAGACCAACTGGGATTTCCCCTGCTGCTATTGTCACAGCAGAGCCACTATTTTTAATTTAACTAATAAAAATGAATTTACTTGTCTTATTCAAAACTTAGTCTGCTACCAAAAAAAAAAAAAAGGGATTCAGGCAATGCTAGTGAGATTTTAAACATGTTAGATTTTAAACACACTAATTTCCTGCCTAGAGGGAAGAAAGCTGGAAGACCAAGCAGCACAGCCATGTCTGCCTCATGCAGTACTGTGATGCTTGGTGATGGGGGGAAATACTTGGCTGTGGTGCAAAGGTGATAGGCAGCCAAGTGAAGCTGGCAACTCTGCTAACATAAACCAGAAACTAGCCAAAACTCTTGAGGGGATGCATCATAAAAAAGATGGAGACGGCAATGTGATGTAAATAGTTATTAAAGCAGAGGGATGGGAACCAGAATGCCTTGATTTCCAGTGTTGTCCAAGTTACTCACTGAGAACATAGACATGCCAGGTACTAAATATCTTCTCACTTAGGCCCTTGTCTATTCAGGATATTGTTGTGTAGCCTTTCCATGTTCGCCTGCTTTAGCCAAACATTTGGACTACAAATACAGTTTGAAATGCTCCTGTCTTGCAAGCTAGAGGTCTTGCTGTGTCATTGTTTCTAGGTTAAAAGCATTATGTACGCAGACAAAAAGTTTTAAAAGTAATTATTTGAGAATCTGGTTCCAATAAGATGCATTGTCATATTGCCTTTTTTGAGTGCTAATATATGCTGCAGTAACATAAATCCTGTGACGCCTCTCTGCAGGGTGTATTTGCACATGATAAATAAACAAAAAATTTATTAGCTCTACCATGGCTGAGTTGCTGATGAAAAGACACTGTAACAAAGACAGTGAAGTGTAAAAAGTCATGCATTAGTCACATATGAAGCTAGAACTAACAGTTCCTGGACCCTGACCTGGTGTGCTTTTCCTTTGGTCAAAGGGTAAATTTGAGAGTAAAACAGAAATTAAAAGTTTAAACATGGTTACTTGAATTTCAGAGATGAATATGTGACCTAGGAAAGACGTGACTCCAGAGATGCAGAGGAATGTGGGAGAATGTGATGAGTACTGATACATTCTGAAAAATTAGGAAGTGACTAACAAGTACTGCTATGCACTTAAAAATAATTGCTTTCCAGAGATTTATAATTTGTTCAGTGATTTTCATGACACATCCCATCACAATCCCTGGCTCCAGTCCTGATATCCCCACTAAGTTCCTTGTCCAGTCATTCCTTCTTCCCTCTCTTCTCCCTGACCTCTAAATCCTACAGTCTGCCCACTATAAATTCTTGACCCAGTTTTTTTCTCTTTCCACATGCTTACAGTTTCTTTTTCTACCAGGTTTTCTCATCAGTTACCTTATGCTGTAGCTTCACACCCATTTGTATCTTGCATTTCTATCAGGCAGCTTTGTCCTCTATCTGTAACAAAAAGGAAAAAAAAGGAGAAGATAAAACCCCAGGGAAAACCATTAGGTCCTGATAGGTAAAATCCCAAAGCATCAACTGTAGTTAGGAAAAGCTGAGAGTATTGTTGCACCCTTTGGAATTTCAGGCGCAAAGTGCAAGTGAGTCCCTTCTGAGTACTGATGAAGAGATCTTCCAAAGACTTGGACCCCAGACAAGCTTGGTGTGCTTTTCACTGAACATGAGGATAGACATAATCATTGCATAGAAATTGCCCCCTAACAAATTTCTGTCCACTTTTCCAAGATGTGAACTGCTGCAGCTGTTCAAAGAAAAGGTTGTGAACAGACAGTAACCCTGGTAATGGTAAAAGAGCAAACTGTTAAAGCACTGTGAAGTTATAGCAAGACAATATAGGGTATTATCCCAGAAAGTGCCAGACAAACTTACTCATAGCTGATGCTATCAGCACCACCTCTTACTGCAATTCACACATAGTAAACTCATACTTTTTCTGTCATAGTTAGATTTTATGTTTCTGAAACACATCGTAGGGTGATATTTTTCTTGATTTCTTATGGCCAAAAAAGTCCTGCTGTTAATCCTTGTGATTTACATATCAGTCTGCCATTTAAAAAAAAAGTGCTGTGTAAACAACAGAGAGATTAATATAATACTGTGGGAAATTCTAACCCATTCATGTGCCAAGGTTTCATCAGATTGCTAAAGGCAGGAGCTTTAGCTAGATCTTCAAAATAATTGACACTTCTTTCTCCGTAGGCTTGACTCTGCAAAGTATCAATTGCCTTATATGAAGCCCCCAAATCTCTCCAAACATGAATCAGGTACTCAGCTCCTGGAGCAGTGAACTTCAATATAACAATTTTATCCGGATCCTGCATTTGGTCTCTTAAAACTCCTGTCTTTTGTCATTATAATTTATGCTCTTGTATATTCAGTTTGCAGACATTGTTTCTGTTGATCACTTAAAACTTTGGCATGACTCTGAATAAAACATGCAGCATTTTGTACTGCATACCAGAAGCGGATTAACTAAATGGTTCTTGTGTTCCTAGAAATCAAAATCCAAAAACGTATTTGTGCTTAATCATTAAATATCTATTTAATCAACCATCAAACCATTTAACTATGGGATATATTTAATCAACCATTTTCCAGACCAGAGAAACATAGTTTTCATATGGTAAATTAGTCTGCGTGAGATAATCTGCATTTTTCAGATTTCCCAAGGTGCTTATTTTAAATGGCATAAGGTTTTTCTTTTTTTTTTTTCTTTCATATGGAGTATCACAAACTGCTAGACAAACTACAGCATTGAGCAGTAGAACGTTTCTGTGATGAAATGTGGCAAACAGTGACAAACAGGAAATCTGTGTGCCATTTAAAGACAGATTTAAAAAAACCAATAAAAATCCCCCACACTCCAACCCAGGATCAGGTTGAAACTATTGGGATGATTATCTCCCTGGATGTGAATCTTTGACTCACCTTGTACCAATCTAATATTTTAACTGAAGAATTAAGTTTGATTACAAAAACGACAGGTTTGCACTGGGGAGTCCAGGTTCCCTACAAGGTCTGCTCGTGCCCCTTGTTCCTGACTTTATTTATGGCCGAGGCTGCTAGCTGAGCTCAGTTCTGGGTAGTTTTGCAGTGTGCATAATCACCCTGCAGAAAACAGAATTATTATTCCCTCTGATTAATAATTATTATTGGTTTAATGGAGCGTTATGAAATACAAATTGGAATACATTCATTTCCATGCAGGCTCTCAAAATCAAATGGATCTAACTGTGATGAAGGCAGAGTCTGTCCCTTTGTGGGTCTTTCATCCATCTGTCATCCACTTTGAGAAAGGCTTTCAGGGAGGAAAGAGTGCTGCTGTGGACAAGACATGGGGAGGGCTCCTAACACAGCAGTGCAGCAGGTCTGTCACGTTTCTGGTGGCACCAGGCAGTTGTGCTGCAGACAACATCGTGGATATCCCTGCTTCTGAACTAAGAGCCTGTGTAGGTGAGCTCCCAGGAGACAATGCTGATGCCAATCTCTTCCGTTCCTGACCAAGACTTCTGAGCTTCCCATTCCTCCTGGATCACATTGCCAAAGCCTGCAAATACTACAAAACCCTCTTCTCCTTTCGTCCAAATGTTTTTGCACCCAACTCTATTTTCCACTGGAAAGCCTCCCATTCCTTCTTGCTTCCCAACTCTCATCCTGGTGTCCTGGAACAACCACAAGGCCCCAGTGAGGAGAACCCTTCTCTGTTTAGCCTTTGACCTGTCCCTTCCTAACTCCCCTGCCAGAACTCCTGCCCTAGCCTGCTACTCCTCCTGCTTTGCCCATCCACCTGCTGCTAGTTCCCCACCTCCTACACTCCTTTGCCCTATTCTTGACTGCCATGGCCACCTGAGGATGGTATCTGTCTATGCCATGCCCACCTATTCCCTCCTTCCTGCCCGCCAAGCAAGACTTAGCCCTTCGTCTGATAGCATTTCACAAGAGCAGGCTCCAGATGGGCTTCCTGGGAGTCCTCTCTGAGAGCAATATTAGAAGATGTATTCTGGAAACAAAAAAGGCATGTGAGTAATCCCACTGTAACACTAAAGAAGGCAGGAGGAATTGTGAAAAAGAACAGTGAGGAAAAAAACCCCAAACCAAAACAAAGAGCATGGGTCTAGTCAGCATGGGAAGGGGAGAGATGGAGCTTCAGGACCTGAGAGAAGATAGTGGTGGTATCAAAGACTGAGAGTTCATGTGATCTTGATGAGGGTAGAGTTGAAGGCAAGGAACGGAGGGAAGGAAACAAACATGCTAATGCACACCAGGAAGGTTGTTTCATTCTTGTAATTGTAAGAAACTGTGAGGAAAGGGTAGTAGGAGTCATGTTTTATTTGCTTATAAATAAACTAAACAGTATTATCCTGTGCTGGAAGGGGAATATTCAGCCATGGACACAAGTTGCGGTCTGTGGCATCCAGCAGATCTTGTGTTGGATACCATCACAGGATGTGGATGTGATGCCACTGCCTTTCAAACGAAAAACCATTTGCTTTTCAAAATTGTGGTTAGGAGCCACTGACAAGCCCGGGCAAAGAGGTTTGACAGGCACTTTGCGGACTGTCACAGCCGCTCGTGCTTGGCAACAGCACACCCGCGTTGTGGCACAGCTGCACAAGAGCTTGCAGCCACGTCCCTGTGGCTCGCTGGGGACAGATGATTATCGCCGCTAATCCGCACCAACAGCTGACTCTCGGCTCTTTGTTATGCATCGTGCAATCGCATGACTGCACTCGCTGCATCCATTGTCTGCACCCTGGTTGCCTCTGTAACCCCGGTCTCTGTGGAGAGCTTTCAGATGCTCTGTACACTGTAACTTGCCTTTTTTGCTTATGGCTTCCATTGTCATGACACTAGAGGGTGACAAAGATTCAAACGAGAGCCACAATGAAACCATTAAAACTGGAAACTTGAAATTCAGAGGAATTTTTTTAAAACTGACAAGTCTTCCAGTGGAACAGGCCTAAAGATTCAGAGCTGCTAATGGCATTTTAATAGAAGCTGGTGCCACTTGATGGAAGCTTGTTTGATTTGGACCAACCCTGAAACAGATCGTTTAAAATTAAGAAGGTGATAACAAGATTTTTCTGAGACTTTTCCAGACCAGAGTTGAAAAAAATTGAGTGTTTTGTTGGGTTTTTTTTGAGTGGTCCAAAACATGGTCCAAAATAAAGCAAATTTGAAGTAGTGATGGGAAATCTGTGTTGGTGGAAAGTGTGAATAAAGAGAAGAGAAAAAACACATAATCAAATTTAGGCACGAAAAAGTACCGTTACCAATATGAACAGCAGTTTTCAGTTATAGAATTATATAGAAAAAGAGCACTTTTCTGTATGTAATGCTGTTTACAAATGTGAATATATTGGCTAGGAAGTGAAAAAGGTCCAGTTGCTGCCTTTACAACACTGAGGAAACCAACCTTGTTTTCTGAAACAGTCTCATGATTTGCTACTGCATTTTTAT
The DNA here is from genome assembly GCF_000738735.6 of Corvus cornix cornix. NCBI lineage: Eukaryota > Metazoa > Chordata > Aves > Passeriformes > Corvidae > Corvus > Corvus cornix. Next base: position 40,710,384 of record NC_046333.1, read on the forward strand.
GGGCATACAATTTACATTTCACATGAAAACAGGGTTTGTATATCTATTAGCCACTTGATAACACACACATAGCAAGAGATTCAGGATCAAATCAACCATGTTTTCACTTTCAGACACTGTAGCAATCATGTTAAGCCTTGCATCACTTAAAACATGGTCTATTATGTATGTCAAATATTTAAATTATTTAAAAATAGTAAGAAATGCTCTGCTGAGTTAATTACCTTAGCTTTATTTGCCAACTCCAAGTAATTTTTGAGTGAAATTTTCATGATATTACCAGCTCCCAGGGTCTTATCATGAAATTTGGTAGAAACTGCAATGTACTGGCACTAAGAAGCGTGTAAATATCGGCTTTCATGTCTACAAAATATTTCCAGGCTGCAAGACAGGGAAAAGGAATGGAAAAGAAATAAATCTAAATTCAGCCTCTGAACTACAATGGAAAGAGCTTCCCTTTGTTATTTTAAAATGTTATTTTAAATTTTATCATTATTTTAAAAATGTTTAGGCAGTCTTGTGATGTTTGGGCTCTTATTCACCACTCTCAGGGCTTGCTGTTGGCAATACAGTCTGCAAATGGCACCAGTCCGTGCTAGCGGGATTGCTGACTGCAGTGAGGAATCTACCCCACCCTTCAAAATGAGCAAAAGACATGTAAACCCCTTTCATGGAAACTTTGGGAAGAAATAAGAGATTTGGTTAAAGATTGTGGCTGCTTTAAGGACTTGGCCAAAAGCAATGATGTTTAGTGGTCAGAGTAAGACACAGACTGTAATATCTGCTGTTGCCAGAACAAAGCCAGCCCTTCACCTAACAGACCAGAAGTGCTGTTGCTCTCCCCTATCCCCCTGCACAAGAGCCCTCCTGGATGATGTATCATTTTTAGGCAGATAGGTTGGGATGCCATTTTTGTGGCATCTGTGCACAAGAAAAGTAAATATAAAAGAGAAGGTGTGTTTTTCCCAAGGGAGGAGGAAAGCCCCACACAGACTCTAATGTACGTGTTCTCCACTCTGGATAAACCCGTGGGAGAGGGAGGGTCACCTCCTTTGGGGCTTCATGTGCTTGTTGAGTGAAGCAAAGAGGGCAGGACATTGGTGTAGGACATGGGACTGGGAGAGAGACACTTTGCACACTTTAATAGTCCACCTTTTGCTCCAGTTTTCTCCCTAAACTTGTATTCCTACTTTAAAAACTTCTGTAATGTGTTTTGAGATCTCTATGGTCCAACAGAAACACCGGTAAAAGTGGAGATGAAGAAGTTGCTGTCGTAGATGTGTAGATGAACAACAAGGCCTGAAGTCATCCAGTCTAACTGCAGGTGCTCAGCCACCATGGATGTGTTTGGGCTGTAGCTGCCTTTGGTCCCCAGATAAGCAGTGGCTGGAGAGGTACTGGAGTCTTTGGGCTTGAACTGGCCCTTCTGCCCAAGTCTGTCATTTGCCTTTGTGCCATGTTTTCCACTGAAAGAGACACCAGAAAGCATTCCAAAGAAAATATGTTTTATAACAGTTGCTTTATGCAATCTTTTCAGTGTTCCAACAGCCCTGACTGAACCTCAGTGGTAAAAAATGAGGAGGGAGCCACCCCCCAGTTAGTTGGTCTAAGAGGAAGAGAGGGAGTTTCTTTCACACAATGCAAGGACTCAGCCCTGGCAAAAGCAGGCAATGGCAATTAGATCACCACATAGATGGTTCATATGGCCACTGGTGGTTTTGGTGCAGAAAAGTGGAATAACACTAATGCACTCAAGATGCTGTCCAGAGAAAACAATCTACATCAATGCCTCAAAGACTGTGTCCAAGGGAATATAATTGGAAGTCAATGAAAAGGGAAGTAACCCAAAGCACAGGACAGGTGGAGAGCATCTGATTTTGCTGTGGGATCTGAGGATCTGCTTGTATATGCAGGACACTCAAAAGAACTGTAGGTGAGAGATACCAAAAACTCCCATGGTTAAAATAATACTGTTGAGTACAATAGAAAGGTATTTGTGTTTGTTTTGCTTGCAACTTTTTTGTTACCCTAGTTGTTTATTTTATTCAGGCTATGGGTAGGTGTGTGACCAGCCATGTGGTGTCTGAGGTATCTGTTGTGAGTCAGGAAGCCCCACAGGCTGGGAAGTGATGCCTGTGAGGCTGCAATGCTCACTGCATATGGAAGGAGCACAGAGGAACTGCCACAGGAGCTGGCTGTGGTCCAGATCCCCACCCTCATGAAGAAGCTACTGTCCGCTGCTGTAGTTGAATTTATAAAGCAGTAGATCACCAGATTTTTCAATATGTGCTGGGGAAACCTGTTTGTACTCACACAAATGGTCCCTGGAAAAGGGCCTCCAGTGGAAGGCATGAACACAACATCTTGCCAGTCTGTTTTATTCAACAAGCTGATTTGCCATTTAGAGGAAAATGCCTACTTCCTCTCTGACACTTCTTGTTTGCAGCTATTCCGTTTTTCAATAGAAAGATGGAGGGCTTTTTTTCCCCCTTTTACCCCCAGCGTTTGCATTTTGCTTTCTCTCCCCTAATTCTTCAGTACTTTCCTGCCAAAAAGTAACTGCTGGCATTTTTTTTTTCTGTGACCACTGTTTGTGAGGGATTAAAATTAATTATCTGTATCTTGGAAAGAAAACATCCAGACTATTCTCCACCTTCCTTTAATTGACGTTATGCTTTGGTATGGATTGAAAATTGTTTATAGCATTATTGATGTCAGTACTTAAAAAGTTACCTAATCATGTGCTTTGCACAGAAACTATACAGACAGCATATTCCTCCAGAAACATATAAAATATGGTTCTGAAGATATTTAGTAAAGATATAATAAATATATAATACAGAAAATCAATAAGGACCTTGCAAACTCTGGCTAATTTACATTTTAGTATCTAAAATTATACACTTACTGGTTTTGATTTCTACAATTATTTTAAGATTCCATTTATTTTTTAAATTATCTGAATAAGTGTTGTGCTAAACTACACATAATCTCACCGTGATAAATTTCTTAAATTCATCATTGTCATCCAGTCCTGTGATACTAGCTTGAAAACTTTGATGTTGAACTTGTAAGTCAGCGATAAAGTCACTAAGAAGTTGTTTCATAAACACCTCATGAATTGATGATTCAAGTCATGATTCTTTGCTGACATTTATCATTTGTAGCCACTGTAGCCTTTGTGAGCTGGGTCTTCGGTGGTCCATAGTCTTTACATTATTTCAGAAGCACAGAGCTTATAACGCAATGGTAATGGGGACTTTACTGGTTCTCAGAGAGATCCATAGAGGAACAGAGCAGCTTAATGCTCTCTTCTACCTCCTCCCTTTGGAACACGGGGCAAACAGATCAGGTTGGAGCATTACTGGGCTCTAGACATGCTTTGGCTGTGTGAGAGATCTGCTGGGAATTGCTGCAGTCAAAACACATTGGAAGTCTGTAACAGTTCTGGCTTTGGGGAGAGACCCTTCAACAGAGTTACAGGAAAAAGAAAAGGAAAAAAAGTTGTTGCACATCTATTTTCTCCCTTCTGCATAAGCATTAAGTGAGTTGTTAAGAGTGGAGGGTACTGTTCCACAAAGTTGTCTGTTGATGCTCTTTATAATTCTTAAGTTCATGATACTATTAAGTCTAGGGGTAGTGTCCCTAGCTTATTACAGATCCTTCTCTCAAGTAAAGCCAAAGGAGCAAGCAAATTCAAATAGGATTAAAGAACCCAGTTGTGGAGATCTCGTGGATTGACAGAAACATTTGGGGAAGTTTCAGAAAATGGATGACAAGTTAATGTACAAAAGTCCATGAGCCAAATCCTCATCTGGTTAATATAACTTTTTTTTCCTATGAAACTGAATCCTCTAGATTCATTAACACCAGATGAAGATCTGGTCCTTGTCTGAATTTTTCCAGGCAGACAGCTATTACTTTTGCCCTCAAATACTAGCCCTATTCCTTCAGTAAAACTAAGCAGCCAAAAATCCAAAAATTAAGGAGAGGGATATGGGGGAGAATTTCAAATTCAAGCCAATAATGAAAAGTTTCTTTGATCTAGTCTGGAGGAATAACTTGTGCTTCTCCATAATGGTCACATTGAGATGGTAAATTAATTCAATCATAAGAGTAATTGATAGCAATTGATATGATTGACTGCTGTGAATACATAGGTTTTGTTCAATGTCTCCTGTTTTCAAAAGAATATAAAGTCTTCCTTACAAGTATACAAAATAGTTGATAATACTAAGAAAATATAATTTCTTGTTTGCCCCCTGTCTGAAACCAATGAAAAAATCCTGCTGGTTTTCCAAAAATAATTCAGCTGAATTCTGAGAAATATGGTTAGGGCCTGAAAGGTCTCTTTTTCATGAAAAAAAACCAACTTTTTTTTTTCATTTTTCCCTATTTTTTCCTATGCTGACACTCTCTGAGCAAAACTAAAACGTTACTGTGGTAACTGTACAAGCTGCAAGACACCGTTCTCCAGAAAATGACCTTCTTATCATTCAATGGACATTTCTAATGCCTATATGCCAACATCTTGCTTTTGGTAACACATACCTTGTGGCTTTTAAAATGGATCTTTTGTGATTGTTCTTAATGCAGATCTAAACCCATGTATTTCTTCCAGTTCGTATAAGCTTGACATTGGCACACAGACTCTTTCCTTTGTCTGGGTGTCTGTGTGAGAAATATTGTCTATACTGAATTTTATCAGTAAGTGACACCCACTGTACTTCCTGTGTTATGTTCTGACACATATTAGTCAGTATTTGCATTTGTTTAGTTTAATATACATATTTACAAGTAGATAAAAAACTTCTTTAAAGTAATGTGCTCCTTCAGAAAGTCTAAGTACTCTTAGGGATCTGTACTGAATAGGTAAGGCCCAATAACTCAGAGTCAGAACAGAAATTTTGAGCCCTGGATCATCCAAATGCACAGAAGTGCGTGAGAAACTTAAGTATCTCTTGAGTCTTTGTTGTAGGGTGTAGAGCCAAGTAAGGTCACAATTTTTTCTCTCAACTTCTGTGGTAACAAGTAAACAGCATGACAGACAGAATCCTTGTATTTTATAGCCTTGAAATTACCCAAGGAATTAACTTCTCAGGAAAAACTTAACTGTTGAATGTCATCAGACACATCGAGTCATGCTCTTATCTCAAGCCCACACTACATACAACTTTGTCAGATACCGAGTTTACATAATTATTTTAAAATAACCAAATAAAACAACTTTGTCTGGGATTCTGAGTCTGTTAGCAGAAGGTCTTAGAGCAGGACAGCTGCTTGGAGGGGTTTCCTGAAAGTCTTTGTTCAAAGAGAGTTACAGCCAAACAAAACATTACTAAGACAGAATTAGTACTAGCTACAAAAGAGGATGTTAAAGAAACCACACATACATATCAGACACTTGAGAGCTGATCACGGGCAAGATAAAAGACATGCAAAAGCAGCCAGCTTGTGTGAAATACTCTTACCCTCCCTGCCTGCCTTCTTTCCCAGGGTAATATCGCCCGGGTTACCCATGTTGTGGAGCAGTAGGAGTCGCAGTGATGAGTAATGGTGACCCCTCTGGGCAGAACCACTCCTTCGGTCACCTCTCATCCAAGCATCCATTTCCTCCTTCAAATAGCAGCAGAAGTAGAGACTCTGGGTGGACTCTCTCACACTTAGTTCTTTGCCTTTCTTTGATGTGCATCGAAAGGAATTAATCAAGAGTTATTTTATTCTGGTTTTTTTTTCTTTTGGTTTTTTTTCCTCTCTGATTTCTGTGCCAAAAAGCCTGAGTGTGGTTTCAGTGTTGTCCTCTTGAAATAACTGCAGTTCCCAGGCCAAACATGATGAAATTCCATCTGACACCCCAACCTATTTCTTTCTTCATCAAAGAAATCAATGTAGGATCAGTCCATATTCAAATAAAACCCCAATAAATTGTCATGAGGCCGCATGAAGAATTTAAATATTATTTCATAAATACTATTTCATAACTAGTAAGGTCAAAAAGACTTTGGAATATGTTTAGTTGGTAATTTGTTGTTAGCAAATGGTAAGATATCAATAGCATCTGGCAAGACATTAGTAGCTTTTCAAGGCCAGTTTAGGAGTAGAGTCAGATAAGTAAGCATGAAAGACAGGGGGTCTTCATAGCCTTAAAGTATTAACAGCTCAGGAGTAAAATTTGAAAACAAACAAACAAAAAAACAAGACCTGGGTCTTCCAATTCGATGAGGTATTGTGCGACTTCTGCAAGCGAGCTATGATATTGTTTGTGTTTTCTGCTGCTGTAGTTGTTGCCACCGCTGTGCTCAACGAAGATGTTTTTACTAAGAACCAACCCTATTTCTAAATCACTAAATACCAGTTAAGGTACATTGATAGAAGTGACAAATGGAATGTAGTAATTCCCAAACAGAGTTCCTTTGGCTTTGTTTCATTTCATGCAGTGAACTCTTGCTATTGTCAGGGAATATTAATTAAAAAAAAAAAAAAAAAAGAGGCTGAAAGTAAAAGTACATGTCAGGTTCATTTGGAGTGTTACATATAAAATTTGGAATTGCTAGCATGTTTCTTACAAATAATATCTGCATTTGATTAATAGAATTACTCACTGTTGTCACAGATCTCTCTAGAATTCATGCAAAAGTGCCTCCAGCTGAACTACATAATTAATGGCACCATAAAATCTTATTCACTAATATCAGAAAATGATTTATTACCACAGATATATGCATTCATTCAGAAAACAAAAAAAATTCTTGCATTGGATGCACACTGTGTTAGATGAAGTAATGTGGCAAAATTATCCTTAATACTCTTTAGATATTTATCTGAGAACCCTAATGAAAGTTACATGAAATTACCTTTCAGTGCAGTTGCTTTTTTATATCATTTTTATTATCTGGGGACAATAAATGCAAAGAAAAGAAAACTAAAAATGTACAAACTTTGCAAAATTGCTGTCCATTTAAAGCAAGCTAGGTTTAGACTTTAAAAGACTTGAACTGATAAATATATAGGCTAGTTACATTTCTGATTTCATCATTATGGAAAAATACTGTAATATGTCCATTATATTCTGTGTTTTTCCCAAAAACATTTAATAATTTATCATTGCCAATAGTTTCAGTGCGGAAACAGATGTATTTCTCCATGTCCCTATGGTATATTTGAGTTCCCCATGAAGGAAAATCACTACCAGAAGATAAGCAGTTCTACATGGCAAAGCAGTGAAACTTCACTTTGCCTTTTCTCACTCAAAAAGTAACCAGAAAAGAAAAATCTTGATTTTTAAGTCTATTTCAGTTTCTCTGCAAAATGAAAGTTTAGATCTCTGAATATCATGTGCAATAGTCTGTCCTGGACTTTAAAATAGTTCAGACATAGTTACAAAAATGTCATGCACTTAGTGTCTGAAAACATGAAATAGCAGCCTACTACTTTTTGTGATATTCCCTTTTCCAAAATTCACTGAAGTAAGTGGAAATGTTTCCACTGATTACATGAGTTTTGGAACAGATTGGGTTCAAGCTGGTTAAGGTTCTGCCTAAGGAAAGATTACAGGAATATGATTCTATTCCAAGAATTTAAGAAAATGCCTGTTTTAAGAGATTTCCATCTAAGATTTTTTTGCTGGACAACTGAGTACTTAAACAAAACTGAAAAAAAAATGGAGCTAAAGGAAGAGTAATCTGCTTACTGGATGGCAATCTCTTCTGCTCTATCTTCTTCTTATTTTATTCTAAATGACACTTTTCTTCATAAATATTTAACATCTAAAAATATTCAAATTTCAAGGAAGAAAACTGATGGAATTATTTGATTAATATTTCAACATTGCTGATATTTTGCAAATTATTAATTTAATTAAAGATAGGAAAGTTTAATTAAGTATAAGTAAATTCTGGCATTTGCATTGCAAGATTTAATCGACTTCTTTGACTAATAAATATTTCCCTTTTCTCACATACAGTAGATTAGAAAACTGCTGGAGGTAAACTTGTGAAGTATGGAGAATTGTCTGAGCTTCATGACATCAATTATAGGCTAATTATTCTCACCTGTTTAATTTCTGTTAGTTCCCCCAGTATTGCAATGCCCATGTTTTGCAATTATATCAATAAATACACTACTGCTAAAGCATTAAATTTATGGCAGATCCCTTCCATAGAAATAGAAATAAACTTCTTCATGCCTTATGACTAGTAAGATGTTATATAAAGTGAAATTTTTCATTAGAAAATGACACATTTTTCATGTGTCATGTAAATAGCAAGGTTACAATACAGAAATTCCACATATGGAGAGCAATCTGTCATGATGATCTTTTTCACTAATGAACACATATGGTTTTTCCTCATGTTTTCTCTGAACACCTGTACCTAACCCACAGTATTCCAGAGCAGTCAGATATTGTGGCAACAAGCCCACACACAAAAAAATAGAACTTTGCTTATGCAGGGAAATCAAAACTTCGTTATCATATATATATATATATATCTATGAAGGGTTTTTTTCCTAGGAGGAAAAGAGGCAGAAACTTCAAACTGTTTTGAACAATGAAGACTGACTGGCCCTGCCAAGTGTAGTTGCCTGTGATAACAGAGAACTGGACGAGCTGACTCGAGTCCTCTATTCCTGTTTAGGACAAATCTGATTTGGTGTATAGAAAACATTGTAGGAAATCTGTAGGAGGCAGCTGAAAAGGAATTGAACAAAGCTAACTACATTTTATTCATTTTCTATATGTAGGCAGGAACTACTATGTTTGGCATATGTTACGACTTGTATTTCATTTCTTCTCATGAATCTCAATAAAGTATGGCTTTGTAATTACTTATGCATGAGTTAGCAAGTCATGAACCTCCTAAAGAGGAAGGTATTTTTGTCTTTTTTTCTTGGATGCTAATGTAATCTGTGTGGTGTGAACGGAGCCCAGGTTTTGGCACAATTGCTCTGGCTGCTACTATGGTTGTGACATTTCTCTGACGCTTGGTGATGCCACCAGAACACAGAGCACCAAGGTCTGCTCCTGAAGAGCCTCTCACACTATGTCTGCAGGTCCCTATGGCAACCTCAAGAAAAAGAAGGCCCTAAAAAATATCTAACAAGGCAAGGATATAAAACTGTGGGGATCAGCTCTGTGATACAGAGCCCACCTCCTGGTAAGGCCATGTAGGCATGAAGAAAATCTTCCTGGGCTTATCTGCACCTAAGGTCCCAATCAGTTAGACTGACTCTACTCTTCCTTGTAACACAGGAGAAGTTGCTGAAGTCCTGTTGCATTTCAGCCCCTTTCTTCAGGGTTACCAAGGAACCTAAAATTGAGTGAAACCCAAAAAGAAACAGCTTTTTTTCCAGCCAGGAAGTTTATGGCTAGCCCATCTGGCATTGACCCATCAGCTGCCTGTGCTTTGGTAGTAGACATCTGCAGAAACTTTATACTAAAGGTCTAGAATGAAAGGAAAGAGAGGAAAGAGGAGGTTAGCAATCTTAGCTAACATTGGCTGAGATGTTAGCTGGAACTGAGAGATGTAGGACATGGATGAGAATTGCTGCCTCAGTAGACACTCTTCTGGGTAGCACCTGGAAAGTATATTGCTCAGCTCTGAAGATAAACTCGGGTAAGGAAAAGGAAATGAGGTGTGGGCTTCCATACTCATATCCTTGCATCATGCACAAAGATGATCTTGAGGAAATATACTGTCACCATTCAGGGAAAGAAATGATAATGTGTACTATTGCAGTGCCTGTATCACTTTATTTCCTGTTTCTTTTATGTAATTACAAGATTTTGAAAATGTTAACAACTGTGCATGCGATTTTATTACTCTTCACTCTTTCTCACATATTTACATAACAATACATAGCACAGTCAAAAAAAAGTACTAACAAACATGAGTCCAAACTGAGCACTTTTAAAAGCCATTGCAGACTTAATCTGCCAGCTAAAGAGCAAATAAAGGCATAGAGAAGGCTACTGATGCTATGTGAAATCAGACTCTGCTGACTAGCTCTGCATTATCCCAGACTATATCTAATACCTGGTCTGTTTTGTGTAAAGCTACCTTGAGTATCTCAACTGAAGTTTCCAATCTGCAGGACAGATTGTTACAAATCACAGCATTCAGATTTTTCCAGCCCATTCCTTGAGGTGGCTGTGTCCAAGGCTACTACAGGGTGAATCAAAGTGCTGCTTGTGAAACTGGTTCTTTCCAAGTATTTTTAATCGGAACAAGAACAACAACAACAAAGATTATTTTTTCCTGGATTGATGAATTTGTGGGGATAAAGGATGGATTTTGCCTTGTTCCCATTTTCTCTTGTGGGTGACAGTATACATAACGGACCTAGGCATCCTTTCTCTAAAGTCTGAGCTCTTCTTTAGTTTTGCAACACTGCTTGTGTGGAGAAGGAGTTCAGATTCCCTATTCATGCCAGAAGCACACGGACCAGAATTAAACTACAAGAAAATGGGCTATTTTTCAAGGGTCATTATAGTAATTTTTTCTAAGCTGTGCCAGCACTGTTCTGAAACTACCAAAGCACTTCATGATGAAGTGCTTCACTACTAACTTATGCACACTTAACTGTAATACTAGTCCATACATTTTCAGAGACGAAAAGAATGCTGTGAAGATTATATTCAGTTGTTATGTCTAATTTGAAGTCGCATCTAGAAATTGAAACAACTGTGACACAAGATCAAGAAAGCACAGACTACTGAAGCTTTTTCCTCATCCACTTTTGTCTGAAAGTTTGTTACCGGGGATTCAGGCTTTAGTGCTTGGGTGATAGATGTTTTCATCAGCACTGGGGGAAAAGTAAAAGTGGAAAAAATTATGTGGCTTGTGTCTGTAGCATTTTATTGATTCACATAAGTTTTAATATAATTTAGCAATATTAATGGGTTGACATAGAGAGAGAGATTTATTGGAACTCTTCTAATATCGAGATGCTTCTGTAAATACAGAAATAGATTTAAGACCCAAAGGGTATCCAGGCTCATTTCAATATCATGTACAAGTTTGGCAGTTCTTTTTGTTTTGATTTATCTGCTCTCTTGCTGAGTCCATAGCCTCTAAGACTGGCTCCTTGCTGCTTATCATAGCATTAAGGATTTCACTTGCTCTAAATGGGAGAACTACTTACATATTTTCATAAAACATTATTTTATTATCAAATTATTTTTTGTATAATAAAATTATAGCATTAGTTATTAATAATTATTTCCTTTAACCTACATAATTTTCTTTTTAGATTACCTTTTCTAAGGACTTCTTAACTGCACCGACTACAAAAAGACAAAATAAAATAATGAAAATACAAATAAGTCTCAGCTGACAAAACAACATATAACTTAAGGTATTATTCTCTCTTCCTGTAAACATAAAACAGATTGCACATACCTTTCCTGTGTTTATCTAGACTTTCCTTCTGTAAAACTTATGACTACAAGGGCTCGCAGACCTCATGCAAGAATTATTTTTGATCAAAAATTTCACATGCATCCAGGCATTATTTTGTTTGCTGCTTGGAGACTGTGAAATCAATGGCCATTTCAGAAAATTGTTGCCTGTCAGAGATAATGTTTATCTAACATAGTTCTGGTATTTTCTGCTTTTCACTGTTTTCCCACTATCTGATTTTCGCTTCCACTTCAAATATTTTTGAACCTTATCTTCCTACTGTTGCTGTGCATTGTCTTCAATAAAACTGTGCCTAAAGAGAAAATAAACATTCTTCAGCTTTCTGCACTGATCATTTGGCAGCACCCGCACACTGGTTCCACTGTCTCAATATAAAGCCCAGTTTCTATTCCCTTGTACACAGCAGCAAGGTGAAGCAAAACACTTTTAAAAACCTAAATATATGTTTGAAATGGCAAGAATGGAAGGGGAAGCAGGGAGTGTGGGAATACATACTTGATATATTTAATCTCTAATCTATTGATCCAAGATAGAACATTCCCATTTCATGACTTGTTTCTTGTGCGGATGATCTAAGTGAATTTATTGTCCGTAAATCCTTCTTTAAAACTCACCTCCGCCCTGATGTATACCCTGACCTTTGCAAGGCAGCTGGGCTGGGTTCTCTTACCTAATTTACTCATCTAAAAGGCATTTAAGCACTAAATATAGACCAGTTACCTAGGTGCCTACTGCAGTCAAAGGACACAACCACATGCAGAAAGTGATTCATCACATCCTAAAATATGTTGGGTGAATGGCCCATTTCATGGGTCTGTCACTCTCCATGGACTATGGCAACAGCCCAGGTGTCTAAGACAGAATGCCTTACTTTTATACAGCTAAAGTTAGGTGAGCTAAATCCCACTTCTGGCGTTCACACTGGACTTCCTGTCTTGATTGAAAGAGTCCTATTTTTTCTTTGTCTATCTTGTCTGTGGTAACTATACAGAATCTTGTTTATTGTAGACATATGTTCTGGTTTCAGTTGTTTTTTCTCCTACACATAAATTTCAAGCTCTTTGGAGAAGGGACATGGAGAAGTCACCCACCTCCCCCATTTCCTCCTCCCTTTCCCTCTCCTCTCCCCCCTCCACCCCCCCCAAAGAAAAATAAGAAATAATTCTAGTGCCAACAAAAAATAATTTGACACATACCCTTTAAACAATATATAACTGCCAATTTAGCCAGTAGAATTTATGACATCTGTTCATGAAAAACCCCCACAAATAATTTAAAAATTGGTACTGGAAACTCTTACTCTCCCAGTTAGTTCTACTGAGGGCAATGGAAAGATTTATATAAAGAAGAGTTTGAAATTAGTGAGAAGACACGCAAAAGTAAGAATTACTTGCATCAGTAAGATTTGCTGAATGCAGCCTTTAATTTATCATCTGCAAATGTGGCCCACTGAAGATGTAGTAAGATTTGCTACCCAGCACTTATGGCTCCAGATTGTGTTATGTGATAGCCCACGACTGAATGGTGTTTCTGAAGGGCTGCGAAGGGGTATAGAAAGATTACTTTCTTTACCACTCTTCTAGTGAAATTTCATGTATTTGAACAGTGTATAATTGCAAGCTACAATTATTGCCATTTCCCTTTTTTGGTTAAAACTTATGAAGGTGGAAGCCAGAAACAATATCTCTGGGTTCATTATGTAGGAAATTTTTGGCATGTAATAGGATTAAACCTTCAAAAAGAAAAATAAGTGTCATTTTCAGAATCATTAAGTCTTTAACAGCCTTTGAAGTTGATTTAAACAATCCACAATGACACTGTCCTACACTAAACTTACTGGATTCTAACAGTTCCCAGTCCAGACTCTTTAAATTTATACATGTTGTGCCAATTCCTGAGAAGATCCTTCTAACACCAGCTTAGTCTTTTCTCAGGATTTCTCATTATAATTTAGAATTTCATCATTTCAGTTGGTTGTAGTAAATGTTTTGGACAGCTGGAATAAAAAGAGGCTTTGTTTCATAAAATCATTTAGGTAGTTTCATATGTTTGAAAGAGAGTTGTGCTGGAAGGAGTTTGAAGCAGACTCAAAAATTGCAGCTCCTTCCACCACATCACATGTGGAGAAATAACCCAGGGAGAATTCCCGTTGCTGAGCATGAGGCCAGACTTCGTGGAGCACTGAATCATTGCCAGCTCTCCAAATTTCTCAACAGTTACTGTTCATCCTCAACTTTAAACATGTAGCTGCAAGTGTAGTTCTGTGGAGTAATTTCTACAAATTCCTATCGGGACTAGATATTACCCAGAATCAAACAGAAATAATAACCCCCTCGACTATTTGTGTAGGAAGTATTTTAAATACCATGTTACTCAGCTTTGCAAGAAGAGTTTGTAAATACTGAAATGATAGGTTGTTATCTGTGTGATTGAACCATCTACTAATCCATGTGTTTCTGTATTTAAAGTCCCTGAACCAAAATTACATTTTCCCGCAAGAAAGAAACTCTGTGCTTGCCTCCATAGGAACATCTGAAATGAAATTTCACAAATTTCTTGCTGATGGTGGTTTGACGCTAGTTTTTACAAAGCAATCTAGCACTACATTATTGGGGAAATCCCTCAGAACAGAATCATAGAATGATGGAATAATTTAGGCTGAAGAAGACCCTTAAGGTCATCAAGTCCATCTCAGTCCAAACGTGGACATCAAGTCCAAATTTGTCTGTTTTTCTGGAGTGTCATTTACTTTTTCCATTATGTGGAGAGATGAATCAGTCTTTGACATCCATGGAGGATGATTCACAGTAGTCAGTGAATCAAAAATGAATTTTAGGATCCTCTCTTATCTGGTTATATACTGGTTGAAAGTTTTCTGTCTCCTGGGGTCAGGTAGATAAATCCATGACCAGTTTTCAGAAAAGGTGCCTACGTGCAGCCACGTGGTTCGTGGCCTCAGGCCCCAGGTTTCTGTGGAAACAGAATGGAGGTTCACCAAATGGAAAAGTTCTACTCTGCTCCTGAGTTCCACCTCTGGTCTGGGTGACTGAAGAACCCAAACTCTGCGTTTCAGACACAGTGTTGTGTGAGAAATGCATCTCTCTCCTTTCCCCAGCTTCTTTAAATTCTCATGCTGCTGCCAAGTCACGTTGTATGAAATGCATTCTTTGGTGCTCAAGTATTCCTTGCAGGATTTTATTATGTAATAATTTGATTACCTTATATTTACTTTTTCATTTATAAGTGATCCATCTATTTTTAATTTAGGTAATGAGTTCCTTCTACACTGAAACATCTCATTTTATTCATAGGTACATATTTCAGCAGAAATCTTAAAATATTAATAAGATTCTCTAGTTGTTTTTTTCCTAGGCTGTGAATCAGTCCCTGATAAAAAGGACCTGATCCCGCTTCTATTTAAATCAGCGGAATAATTTTTAATTCCCCTCGGACAGAGATGAGCTCACCATGATACTGATAAAAGTTTATTTTACTTTTTTCCCCCAACAAAGTATGTTTTGCTGTCCTTCTCTAAGACTGAACTACTTGCCAATATTTAAACTTTATTTAGGCAAAGCTCCCATGAATATGGGTGTCAGTATGACCTACTGGCTCTTTTAATAAATGAGGAAAAAAGCCACAACCAAACAAAGCTGTGACATATTTTTCTTTTCTATTAGAGAAAAGCAGTAAGTGATTTTCCTCAGCTCCTCAAACCTTAGTGTCCAGGGGTTATCCCTCAGGGCAGTAGGATAGCTGTGAAGAGGCCCAAGCTGCTGCCTGGGGAAGCTGTGGAGGCTGGTCCCTCTGTGAACAATCTAAGATGGATTTTTGTGAGGGGAAGTACGAAGAAGGCTATAAACCCCCTGACAAATCCATCACGGTCTTCCTTGGTTAATGCCTTGATTTGCGTTTGTTCTTTAAAACTTTTTTATTTCTCTTCTGTCATATTAGGACTTAATTATTAAAGTGGAATAACCGATACACACCAGATTCAGTGCATGAAGCTTCCCTGCCAAGTCTCACAAACAAAATTACAAGGTCTGGTGAAATCTTACACTTTTTGGTTGTTAGATCTCCCAAATGAATTGTGCTTCTGGGAAATCAGATGCTCTTAAGATTTAAACACTCATAGCGGTAAATGTAGGAAAATATCAGAATAAAAGTTTGCTATTTAATGAATTTGAGCACATGATTTCTGCAACCTGTCCTGTTCTAAAATGTAGGAATAACACAAATGTAGCATGACATAGACAATAACTATCATAGCCCTTGCTAAGTCATTGTATGACAAAAGGAATTTATAATTAATAGTGACCCATCTCTTGTGGAAGGAGGTCTTGTTTTGGATAGTTTCCAAGTCATTCTTTGTGTCCCTAGGCACAGACTCACTGCAGAGTGTCACAAAAATTTCTTGCTTCAGAAACAGGAAGGATAAAATAATGTAAAAAACAATTCTAAAGCACTTGATAGGCTTAAGCTTAGGACAGATTCATTTTATAAAATTCACAAAGGAAAATAGAATGTATTGAAATATTTTCCTGAAGTTTCTTTGATTGTTGGTTTATTCATGCATTTTCTTTTCATCTGCTCTGATGTGTAAAACATAAACAAATATATGTCTGAGCAAATATAAACAGTGTGACCAAATTAAAAGAATTGTCAGCAATTACCATTGCCTTTCTCTTAATTTGCAAATTTAGTACTAGCTCTGAAAAAGACAGAGGCAAATCCTATTTGTACTATTTTTTAGGAGATAAAGCCCATTGCAAGAATCCCTTGTACAGCAAAGCTTCTGATGGAAGTGAGGAACACAGCCTGACTCTAATCCAATTTTGATGCCTTCTCCCATGAATAACTGGGGAGTTGTGGAAGTGTTCAGCCCTTTGGTAGTACGTAGTGTCTGATTCTACAGCCACGTTGCAGTTCAAGTGTGTGAGGGCTCTCACTTCTTACAATATATGTCATACAGAATTTGCTGGCCAAACCTGCCCTAGGTTATCCAGGGAAGGGACAAAAGTCCATAATCTGCTACTTTTGCTAAGTTTAAGTGGCACCTTATTTTAGAACTGTCTCCCTGGAGCCAATGCTCTTATGCACATCTCTGCTGGGAGCTGTGTGTCCATACTGTCACTGTGTAGACCAGACAGGTCTGTGTTCCAAGGATAAGCATGGAACTGCCCACAGTCCTGATGCAATGGCACCAAGCCAGTTAATCTGCTAAAGAGATGACACCAAGCTACCAGGGAATCTTTCATCCCTTTCCTGTGCTGTCTGATACACACAGGAACAGAATTCAGTAGTCGCCCTGGCTACCAGCCTCCTGAAACCAGTACAGGTTATGGCCATTGTGTACAGACATCAGTCTGCTCCTGCAGGCAAAGTTCCAGTATGCCCCCAAACTTTTCAAAGCTTTCAAAGCAAAAGAAAGAAACCTCACAACCCCCTACAAATGAAAAAGTAAAGCAATGAAAAGCCCTCCTGAAACATTTAACAGGCAACTGAAGTATTTTTTCCAAGACGCCCAGTACTGGATGCACAAAAGCTTTGAAGGAGGACATGCAATAATACATTGTAGCATTTCATCTCTTTAATCGTGTTCCCATTATGGAACAGAAACTGACTTGGATTTTGCGGGGGGGGGGGGGGGGGGGGAAGGGTGGTTTCGAGCTTGACTCTGACCAGTAAATTTCTTTCTGCTACAAAATGTCCTCTGATGTTTCCTATTGTAATAATTACCCTTACATAGTCTGTTCCTGAGTCTGTTATGTTTTAAAACTCATTAAAAAGAATGACCCTCCTTCTTCACTGTTAAATTCATTAAACCCAAGAGATTTAATCTGTATAGGAAATATTCGTTTCAAAGAACTTTAAAGTTCTGAAGTTTTAATTTACTTTTTGTCGTCTATCTGATATCATTCTGATATCTTCTCACTGGAAAACTAGTGTCAGGAGACTTGATGGCGTAGTTTGTATTTCCATTAATTCATTCTTTCCAGATAAATTATTGCCAGAACCTCTCAGTCACTGTCTTTATTAACTCAGTTAAATTTCTCCTTTGGGTCATTGTCCAGTAGTTGTCCAGCTCACTGATCTGCTGGCAGACTGAAGGATCCAGTGTTCGGAAGAGTACTCTAGCGGGGAAGATGATGAAATCATAACATTTTTGGAATTACACTTTTTTTTCAATTGAGAAACAGTTTTATGAAAACCAGTCACTGTGGATCCATTTCCCTCAGAATACAAAGGACAAAACAACTCAATTTAGTAAAATAATTTGTTTAGGTCAGACTAGTTGGTTTTAAATACAGCTTTTCTTTGAACACAAAGCTTTTATTCACAAGAACAGCCATAGCCTGCGCTTCTGATGAGGGGTGGTGCAGCGTCCCTCCCGCCCAGCAGGACCCACTGAGAGGCTTAATGTTATCTTCTTATTTGTATTTACTACACAGATAAAAGCTTCCTCCCCATCTAAATCTTCTCCCACCACGTTCTCACAAGTCTGCATAATGAGATTAATAAATAAAGCTTCAAAAGGTAACCTGATCAACAAGACTTGGTAGTCCTCAGCTTGTAGTTGTGGTGAAGCAACCCGATGGTGAACTATGGTGAACTGGCAAGCTCCTGGTGCTCCCAGACGCTACAAAGCACCTTAAATTACAAATCTATTTTCCAAAAAAAGATGATGCTAGAAAAATGATGCAACCAAGTTATATTTTTATATTGTTCTAATTTATTCCAGACAAAATATATCAAATTTACAAGTGGAAAGGAAAGCTATCTCCCTTTTCAGTCCTAATGTATTAACTTGCCAATACTTGGCTCTATCAACTTGCTAAGAAGCTGAATGTCATTTTGGATTCTTTCTCTTGTTTTTCCAGTGTGTTGCAATGAGCAGGCCAGTTCCGCCACCAGAAACAGTTGGCAATCAGATTGTCTTCAGTAGCTTTGCACACATACAATGGATTCTGACACTGCACAAGAGAAATAACAGAAAACATTTCACTTCCTCTGGTCTATGCAGAGCTAGCAGGAGTCAAAATAAACTGCCTAGCCTCCAGGCAAACAAATAACATGAACACACATGGACCAAGGCTGCAGCAATAATGGTCAAACTTTTGCAGGATCATGTAGGAATCTGCCCTGCCTCTGAAAGCTATGGGAAGCTCTGCTTAAGGCACAGGCAGTCTCCCCCTCACCCCCTTGCAGCTCCTCAAATTGCACTGCTGAATGTCTGGTCCACTCAGCGAGGTTGGAGCAGACTTTTCCCGGAGAACTGGCCCACGTTATACATCCATCTTGGCATCCATTCAGCCTGCAGTCTTTCTTCCCTGGTTGCCAAAAAGCATGCTAGTAATTCAGATACACTGGTGGGTCTGGGATATGAATAGCTGGCCACTGGGAACAGTATAAAAACTTTATTGTCATCCATAGCCCATCATAAACCAAAAATGATCCACCACATGTAACTGAGCTGGTTTTTGGATTTTAAATCCTAAGACATCAAGCCTTCCAATCTATCTCAATTACTTTTTTTTTTTTTTTCCATTGCTCTGGGAGACAAAGGAAAAAAAAGCTTCACTCCAACACAATAAAAAAATCCAGGGGTTATCAAGAGGCAGTTCAGGGATTGTTTGTGGTTTGTCAGGCAAATTTATGCAGTCCTTAAGTATACAGTTGGCACACCACTGAAAATGGGCCATTTCTGTATGTCTTTTGGGACAAGGAATTTAGCAGGTTAGTCAGATGGAGAGTTATGCAAACATGGTTAAAAAAGCCATGCTTTTGTAGACTGTTTCAAAAAACAGATTCAAAATTTGCAATTCATCAAAAGCTGACCAGAGAGAGATGGGGAGATAACATAGCTAAAAATTAAAACATTGGAAGATAGATGGGATTTTCTTCAACAATATGAAGAACTGACAGTGAGAGTTGACTCTTTGTGGATTCTGCTGTATTATGCTCTCAAAGCCATTAAAAGAACTGTTGAAAAATTAACCACCATACAGGAGTTCAAGAAATCTCTCAACCATGAGTTTATTTTTCCGTCATGACACAGCTTTATGCATGCAAGAGAAAGAAGCAATCTACCATTTGTTTAAAATAAGAGTCCCAAGAAGCCCTAGCTCTTATATAATCTAAAAATAGCAATATTAAAAAACTATCTACCCATTTCTCTAACTGGACTTCTTATAGCATATTTGTGTGTCTTACAAGCCTGCAGAAGAAGAAGAGGCTGCTCCTCTCATAACTGTCAAAACTGTGGGCAGGTTTATGGATAATGCCATTGCTGCAGTGGGCAGATAGAGCAACACGGAAATCAGCTGAGCTTTGTCATTCTGAGCTTTTCTCATTCCAGGCAGGAACCCCACAGGTTTTCTCCACCTCACCTTCTTATAGTCTCTCACAGCCTTCAGTACCTGCCTGAGTATCCTTCAGCTGTTCCAACTCCTTATTCTTTTGACATGTTGGCAGCTAGTAATTGCTATCTCTGTTACATACAAACCATTGCTTTTGGTGGAAGAAGGAATAGCTCTTCCAGTCCATCAGAAAATTTTAATGGAAACCTGTATGGACAAGGTTGGGTGCTGCCCACCCACTCTGCTTTCAGTCAGTGACAGCATTTCCTCTGTTCCTCCTTATTTTCCTCTGTTCCTAATTCAGCCATATGTTTGTGTTTTGTACATGTAAGTGAAGCTAGCAGGAGGCTTGCTGCTAACTTCAGTGGGGTTGAAATTTAACCCACTATCTACATTTCTGCTTGTAATATTAAATGAAGGAACTGGAATTTCAGCAGTGCTTTTACAGACAGAGAGATGCACACTTGGGTTAAGATCACTCGGGTGAAATTCAAGCCTGTTGCAGTCAATGTGGCAGCTATTTTTTTCACTACGCCTCTGTTTAGCCCACACTTGAGAAGAAAACACACACAGACACCAAAGAATTATTTATTTAGAATAAACATCAGCTGAAGGAATTGAATGGTGGAAACTGCTAAATTGTTTGTATCCTTAGTCACAATTATAAAAGCTTCCTCCAAAATGGCATAGCATAGAAATAATACTATTCCTTTGGTCTTTCTCTCTTTTTTCTGTAGCAGTCTTCTCAGTAATACTCTTAATGATTTGGAAATGCAGCAACAGTAGATTGTTATACAAATTTGAGTATGGAGGAAAAGCATCTGCTGTCAGTATTAACCTTTGTTTATTACTGTGAAAAAACCACAGTAACATGTCATGCAGACCTAATTTGAGAACTATGTGTTGAAATTATTACGTAATTTCTTTTGTTTCCACCCTGTTCAGATGTTCTATGACTGTTTCTGTATTTTGTTTTAAAGTGTTTAGAAGATTGTTTTCAAGGCTTTGTTTGTTTATTGTCTAGTAAGGTAATAGATGCCAGAGCTGACTTTACCTTGGTTCCTCACCACTATGTAATATTATAAGTAGGGTTAACTTTCAAAAATTCAAATTGTTTCAGCTGTCCGTGCTGTGCAAATAATGCAGTGCATTTGGTTGCTCTCTTAATTCACTGACTTCTCTGCATATTAGATTCTACCACCAGACTGAAAATGAACCTACATTTATTAAATTGGTAGTATTTATTGGGTTTTATATGTTGCTTTTACATGGTTTCCCTTTCTTTCTCAAGGAAAACAAGGAGCAGAGGGAATTAAAAGCCTGTGTAAGGACACTGAGGAAGGTGGTGGCAGTCCTAGTAATATTACTGCAGTCCCTTGGTGCTCAGTCTCATGCCACTACCCTTCACTGTGTTGCCATTTGGTGTCACCTCAAGAGAACTACAGGTATCTCCTACTGTAAACTGGGCTGGCACTGATGCAGGTTTGAAGACTTATCTTTCAAGGGAGACTTTCCAGTACACACATGGGAGGATGCTGGGGAGTAGGTACACAGCTTCATTTTAACATGCTGGTAGAGGGCTAATATTCTGCTCCCCAGTAAATTTCCTACAACATCCATTCATTTCTATTTCTAGAACACTGAGTCCCCCTCAATATAGAGGTCCACCTGTAAACTAGGTAAGCTGCTTTGGGAAGAAGATGGAACATATTTGCTTTTCATGGAAAACACAAATATATATATATGTGTATATATTTAGTGTATTTTAGGAAGTTTTATGTGCTTTTTCAAAGGAATATAAATATGTATACATGTATATAAAGACCTAGTTCTAATACTCAGCTCTGAGCGAGGAAACAAACTGGTCTAAGAAGCCAAACAGCCTGTGCAACCAAATTTAAGTCTCTTCAGTTTTTTGCTGGAAAGCTTCAGGTGGGTGCTCATGATTACACAGCAGTCTGTGCACTGCAGCAATTCCTATAAGAAGAAGTGGTTTCACCAGTTTTGCAACCTTAATAAAAAGTCATTCTATCACAGAGAAAAAAAAAATCCTATTTTTAAAAAGCGTGGCATGATTCATCTGTGTTTAAGTCACTTTTAAGAATAAACAAAATCCGTGTTTTTAGAACACCAGTCTCTGCCACGTCGCTGCTGGTAAGATACACATATTGCTGTGCTTCAGCTTTCCTGAACAGCCAACACTGGGGCCTATGGAACCAGTATGAACTGCTTTTACATAAAGGTTTAACTCACCCATGACATGGGAGACAAAATAAGACTCCTGCATGTTTGCAGAGCCTGCTGAATTGTAAAAAATGCAGTAGTTCTGGAAAACATGCCATACCACGAGTTCAGAAATAATTTATGTTTCCCTTCTGATTATATGCTGAATATTGGCAGGGCAGTCAAGGAGGACTATTTATAATATACAGTAGTTGCAAAAAGTTCTCTCTTATTTACAAGAAATGAAAAAAAGAAAGCTAAGTTATTAAGATGGTTAGAAAGGTAAGCTTCTAACCAAACCTTATACTTTTAGACAAAAATAGTCAAGTAATTTATTAATATGATTGACACTTCAGTTAAAATTCTGAGTTTTTGGATGGCTTATTATGATTAGGCAGTCAGATTTTCACTTTGCAGTGAGTGTCAGCAATTCCTCCTTTTCTCCACCTCACAAAGGGATGCTCTTATTGAGTGACTTTCCTGTGGAAGAGGGATGACCAAGCTTTTTCTTTTTGACACTTGTTAAGTAACCTGACATGCTTCTCCTTTGCTTGTTTGTTTCTGCAGTTCTCGTTTCCAAGACATATCCTGTGGACTGTTCGAGTGCACTTCAAAAGTGAGAACTAAGTATATCTGCACAGTGTCTCACTGCATGTTGTCTGTCTGAAATGCAATAAATAAATGAAATGGCTGACTCTTACACTAATTGAGTCCATCCATACCTGTACCACGGTTCACACTGCTAGTCCTCTTCAAAGCTACAAAATTTAACCCTATTTTGGAGGGCAGAGGTGGGGTTTTTTCCACATTCCAGATGTCTATACCAGTAGAGCACTGGTCTTGGCACAGACACATTCTACCTTGTGAGGTGTTAGTTTTTCTTGTTAGACAAGTGTCAGCCTTCCTATCCTAGAATATGAACAGTTCAAGGTTTTCTTCTGGAACAACTGAGCTAATTAAATTTATAGTTTCACAGTGTCTCTGACCTTAAGATAACTTGCTGGTGTACTTTTGTCCCTTGTTAGGTTACCTTGTCACAGATTTTATTTGGTTCCAGAAGACATCAGGGGCCAGTGAGAACTGGGTGCTCTATAAGGGCAGGGGAGCCTTGACTTTATTCTGGTTGCAGTTTCAGTTGAGGAAAGAAGAACATAAGACATTTCCCTCTCTCCAGCAGAAAACCCAGTGATTTGCATACAGTCTAATCTTCTCTGAATGTGGTTTTAACATGGATGCTTAAGATATTAATAGACTACTTTTAACTTGGACCTCCCAAAATATCCTCACAGTGGTATTGTTACTGTAACAGAGCACACTCCTACATGATCCTCTTTGGTTAGCCTTAAAAATACTTTGAAACCAGAAAGGAAGAATGGAGTCTTTGTCTATGAATGCTAAATTCTATCTTCATCCATGAGAAGCTGTCTATGATTGCCATGGAAACATTTACTAATTGTCCATGGAGCCTATAAAAATAGTAACAAAAAAAAAGGTAAGATTTGTCAAGAAATAACACTCTGTGAGAGGTGACCCAAACCAGAAGATTCCGAAAAGACATAAAGACATGGTGTGGTATAGCTAAGCTTTTTCTTCTCCTGGTTGTCTCTTGCACACAGAGACCACCTTGGTGTCCTACCTAAAGAGACCACATTCCCATTGAATAAGAGGGGTGTCACCGTGTCCCTTGTTGTCTGCTTACGAGACATCTTTCAAAACACAGGGGCTGCTGGACTGTGACTGCAAACAGTAGTCAGGACAGCCATCCATTCTGTATCATAGTTTGAAAGATTTGAGTAGTCACATTTCTCACTTTTAAAATTCTTTTTCACTCTAAAAATGTCGTTTTCCAGGTCTAAGTGTATGCTTCTGGGCTAGGTGTGATGCAAACCCAGCCATAGCTCTCACCCTGTGGAGTCTGCAAGGTAATTTAAAAGCTCACAGCAAATTAGTGCAGTAAGTAGGAGAGGCAGGACAAAAGAATGCACTCAAGTGTATTCTAGGTTGGTCAAAAGTACATCTCAAGAAGCCTCAATAGTTGGTTGTTGGTTTTTGTTTCTGTTTTTTAAAAAATAATCTTGAAGTGCTACTGCTAGAATCTTGTATTTGCCGTCAGTGATCCATTGGCCAACCCAAGAGTCATTTGGGCTCTTAAAAAAACACACTAAGGCTCTCTGGATCTTTAAAGTGTTAATCATCATGTAGCAAAGGAATTTATTTGTTCTAGGAAGTACTTTTGTGGCTGCAATGGTTTTAAAAGAGTTGTCAAATGACAGCACCAATTTTGTTCATCACCAGTTCAGACTGCCAGCTATCAGTAGTTATTGACTTAACCTGCTTGTGTACTACTTGATTTAAACAATTCTTTACTCATTACATGGGTCATTTAACATGGGCAAAAAATAGACTCAAACACAAGGAGTTGCTGTGCTTTGCCTCTGTCTTCCTGTTACAGAGGACTCTGTTCCCCACTGGACCTCAGTGTGAATGAACAAATGATGTCTTCTCTTAAGGGAAATGGATTCCATACCCACTAGCAAAACCGTGGAGCTTAGAATTAGTTTCTGCTGAAAGGCTTTCCTCCTTACTGTTCCTGCAGGGTTTTATAAGAAGAAATATATCTATATATAATTTGCTTAAAAGGGGATGCCATATGGACTTCTGCCATGTGGGCACTCAGAACATGTATGGCAGCATATTACTACAGAAGAATTCATGAATAAAATTGCCATTTCAACCACCACATGCCTAATATTGATTTTAAACCAATGAGGCCCCCTAACACAACGACAGCAATGGAAATTTTCAGTGTGCTTTGGATCAGAAAGAAGTAATTAAATTGCTTTATATGTTCCTACTGGAAACATCACAAACCCACATTTCTTTACTATCTGAAGTCCATATTTTGACACATGAACAGCCATGCTCTCCTAGAGGTGCCAAAAACCAGATCACTTAGGGGTTTAGTTAGTCTCTTAATATCACTTCCTGCAGATTTCATTGGATATCACATGAAGAGAAAGAGGTAACTAGAAAGGTAAGAGGGAGACTTATTAGGCTGAAGACAGAAGCAATGGCCAAGGTGGAGCTTTGTGAGGACAGGAGCTGTCCAGGCAGCTCACCTTTTCTGGATGAGAGCCACTGCACAGCTGAGGGCTTATTCCTTTCCAAATTTTTTCAACTCTTAAGCCTATGTTCCCTGAGTAACAATACCAGAAGAGTCCAGTAAGTGACCCGCACAAAATTTGTCTCTTCCTTTATTTCTTCTTGGTGGATAAATCTTTTCGTATGGTGAGGTGTCTGAGGCAAAGCTCATGGCAGAAACTGGTCCAGGTGAACTTTATTAGATATTTCCCTCACAGGATCATTGCTGGCTTAGAGATAACTAGTTTACTCCTAGCTCCAGTATACACTGCGTGGCAGTCCCAGCTGTGACTGGTGACCTAGCAAGCTAGAGTGCATCTTTTTCCATATAAACACTGGCTTAATTTTTTTGCTAGTGTAGAAAGGGCATTTGCCCTTGTTCACGCATAATTTTTTCTGTCATGCATAATTTTTCTATTATTTGTTGTTACTTTAACTTCCCAGAGTGTGTATCAGCACATTCTAAAAACAATCATCAGAGTAAAACTGAATAGCAAAAAAATCACTGATATAAACCCCACACATTTCAAAGAAGCATTTTATATTCTCTGTTCTACTTTGTTGATGTTGATGAAATGTGTTATATCAAGGAAAGAAATTAGTATCAATACAGCTTATATCCAGGTGCAGCATGCACAGATAAAGCACAAATGAAATGAGTTAAAACATTCTGCTTGATGATTAACATTGAAGAAGGTTGTATTGAACAAAGAGATGCCAGAGTTTTTAATATGAAACATCATATTAATGCACATCAACAAGAAATGACAGAGTAAAGTATTAAATGTTTTGGGGTTGCTACTGATTCACTATCAGGAAGGTTTAAGCAGCCAGACTACTAGACATTAAATGGCTCAATACTAATGTGCTAAAATTTTACTCAGTTAGTGACTTAGATCTTCAGTATCCACTCAGACATGTAAAACCATCTGGAAAGGTGAGCTTAAAGACTACTGAGCATGACAGTAAACATAGGGTTAACAACAGTAATATGCAAAAAATAATTCCAACAAGAAACCTAAAATTCAAGCATTGCTACAGAATGCAAAAGAGTGCAAGAGATGAGTCAGTCTCAATACCTTGGCAGTAATATGCAAACCAGTGGGGATATCCAGAATGAAATCATGTCACAAATTGGCAAGGCAGCAGCTGCATTTATCTGCTTAAAGAAGAGTCAGTCCTTGAAAATCTACAACTTAAAGAACAAGCTGAATATTCAATTCATGTTATTTTCAACTGAACAGATGGATGGGAAAGCTGGAAATCTACCAGAAGTATAGGCAGTCATCTAAGAACCCTGATAAAACACTCAGAGAACTTAAACTTAGAAAAATAGTAATTTTTAAATTGAGTGAATTTCTAACAAATTTTCCAAAATTTAACATTTTCCAAGACTTAACAGTATCTATTATCAGATATCAACAATAACAACAAAAAGATAAAAAAAAAAAGACAGGTAGCTGTATCTGGGATATGTGTTGGTAATAAACATGAAGAATGCACTGGGTAAAAATACATGCAGAAGTGAAAGCAAAAAAGGAGAGGTAAAAGGACACCTTCTGCTGAACACTCTGAAGGAGTCCCTACTGCTGCCAGGAGGCTCCTGGCTGCCCCCACCAAGGAGAGCTGTGGCCAACCTCCCCTTGCCCCACTCCCAGAGCAGGAGGAAGCTCTGGGTGGCTGCTCCCAAACTGAGGAACAACCACCATCTCAGAAAGTAAGTATCTGTCTTTTACATGGGCTTCTGTGAGCATCAAGTCATGAAAACTGAGGGTGTTTGTGAATTCCTTTGAGTCTGTATGACACAGCAAAGCAGGTGCTACTGTGTGCTGGATGGAAGGGTAAAAGCACTGCAATGGCTCAAATAAACTCAGACAGTGCCTGCGTGTATCAAGCGGCTGCTTCATCTCATCGCAGTGTCTGCTTGGGTGTTTTTCCAGTAGATCCTCCCTACTCAAAATTTTAAGGGCAAAATCTGCTGGAGAACATATGCCTTTTTTGTAAGCAAGTACAGAAAGACAATTCTGGTAATTTTTATTTGTATACTTAAAAAAAAAATCATCATTATAGAAAATAGTGTGACAGTCTAGTAGGAAGCATGAATAGCAAAGCTGCAGACCCTACTCCAGATACTGTTTTTCATTACACTAGGCCTTGTCTACTCTAAAATGCTTCTTCTCAGCTCCCCGCCAGTTGTGTCTTCCTATCTGGTCTTTTAGAAAAGAGAGAAATAAATCCACATCAATAGTAAAATGCTGTATAGTTTATATCCATTCTTTTGCTGCCGGATGGAACTACAGGGATTCCACATAAAAAACCCAGAAACTTAAAATGTGTCTCAGGAAAGGTCTTGAAGACACTCTTCTTTCCTGATGGTCACTGTCCCTCCTTGTGCTGCTGTCTACAACAGCCCTATCAAACATCCAGCTTCTTCCCTTGACCTGCTGTGTTAAGGTGAAGTTTATGTCCTTACTTTCCTTCACCTTGCTCCTTCATCATTGATTTTTGATTTTATTGTCATCACTCCCCTCGCCTTCCCTCATTAAAAAAGCGGGGAACAGCATCTTTTGTTGGCTTTTTACAGTCCTAGCCTATAGAACTCCTTCTACACAGCGCAACTGGACTAATGCGACACCTGATGTATCCTTGCTAGCTGAAAATCTCTAAGTTTGTATAAAAATGAATAAAGGTAATTCAGTTCATAACCCTTAGATATTTTAAAGTACGTACTTTTTTTCTCCTCCAGAGTATGAATTGTCCTTCTTTGGGTCTCTAGAATACATTGAAAATTTTCTAGAAAGCTGATCATTACAGTGAGTTCTGAATTTGATAGATACACAAACATGATATGCGTAGACCCTCTAACAGTGTGGTGCCGGGACTCAGCACCAAATTCATGTTTGTTTAAATACATAGCATGTTTCACCTGGATTTTGAGGATTTATACTTGTTTTTAGTAAAAGGTACACTTCTTCAGTGAAGACTTGAAGATATTGAACTGTGTACAGAAGTTACATTTTAATGTATTTCACTACGCGGCACTTAAATAATTATTCTATTACTTGAAAGAAAATTCCAGCTGGCTTTGCAGGATTGTAATTCACTGGCAATATCTTCTACATATAGGGTGAGCAGAAACAGGATGCAGAAAGCACTGAGACAGCATGTGCTATCCCATTTTCAGAGCAGAATCACGTTATAGAGTAACTGTGTTCAAGAAGCTTAAATACTAACTGGGATGGAACTTTAATCCTTTTACTGCCTTTGAACTGCTCTCCTGTCTCAGCTGTGATATTATGAGGCTGTCTAGTCAAATTAATTGTATCCCCTAGTAGGAATCGTGTAGGTGCTTATCTTATTTCTACATTTCTAATGCAAGGCAGCACTGTGATAGCTAAACTATGTCCTTGTGTCTTTTTCTTTCCTTTTATACCTTATCACGTGTAAAAATTGCCGGTAGAGAAGTGAAAAACAAAGAAGCAAGACATTTAAAACCTGTCTATGGATGTCTATTTCGGCAGCTCATTAGGTCAACCTCCACACCTGGCCACTGATGAACAGCAGTGCGAAGGAAAAAAATTGAAAAACAAATATAAAATAATAAAAAAACCACCCCACAACAAACAAACTTCTTCGCAATCTGGAAGACAGACGGTGCCCAGTATCCACGAGGGCCAAAACCACCTCCACGAGCCCGGGCACAGCAGCCGCTCTTACGCAACCCGCTGCTGTCCTACTGGGCGGCTCTGCGGAGCGGGGCTCGGCGCCGAGCGGCGATAGCCCTGAGCGCTGCCTTGGCGCTTCGCTGCTAACCACAGCACCGCCCGCACCGCTCCAGCTCGCCGGAATTAACTCCGTTCGTTCGTCGGCAGTTCTGGCGGTGCAGAAAGGGAGCGTTCCCGCGGAGAGCTGGCGCGGGGCGGTGGGGCCTCTCTCCGCCGAGCGACAGAGACGCTGCGGCTCCCGTCCCCGGCCGAGCCGGCAGAAGCGCTCAGGAGAGGCGTGAGGAGCTCCGGGACCCTCCGCTGTCCCAGCCGGCGTACCCAGCGCTCCGCGCCATCTCAGCGCGCAGCTCCGCAGCGCTCCACGCCCGCCGCGCCGCTCGGCCCCGGCGCTGCCCGCGCCCGCCCCGCTCCACTCCACTCCCGGCCGCCTCCCTCCGCAAGGAGAGCCGCCCGCCCGCCTGCCCGGCCCCCCCGGCTCCGCGTCCCGCAGCCGCCCCCCCGCGGGGTCACTCGGGGACAGCGCCCGCCTCCCGCCGCAGGAAGCGCCGCAGCCGCCCCGGCGCCTCCCGCTCGGCGCTCGCCTGTGGCAGGTGAGACTCGCCGCGTCCTCCCCCGCTCCCCCGGGGGCCGCCCCGCACGCTCTCCCCGCCGGCCGAAGGGACGGGGCCGGGAGAGCTCCCCGGGCCGGCGTGTTGGGGCGGGAAGCCCGAGCGGGGGTTCCGCAGGCGGGCCGGGCGGGGGTCCGGGCCGCGCTCCGGTGCCGGCGCTGGGCTGGGGCGGCCGCGCACCGGCGGGGATGGAGAGGCGCCGGGCGGGAGCGGCGCCGCCGGCCGCCCCCCGTAGCCCGGGCCCGGCCTGCCGCCGGGGCGGGGAGGCCCCGGTGTGCCGCCGCCCGGGGAATGCCGCTCCCCTCCCCTTCCCAGACCTGCCGGGGCTCCCCTTCCGGCGAGGACCGGGCTGGAGCTGCAAGGGCAGCGTCAGCTGCTGAGTGTCCCCCGGCCCTGTGTTTTGCCAGACGTATTTACTGGTTACAGGGAAGAAAATAGGCTCCAGGAAGGGCTACGTCGTGTTTGCTGCTTCTGCAGAGTTCATCCCACCCCTGGGAGCAGCACAGACCTCGCAGGAGGGGCCAGGCTGCTCCGTAGGGAATTCGGGCGCTTTCCCCGCGCGGCGCATGTGGGAGCGTTGAGCTCAGCTGGGATGGCAGCATGGGAGATGGCTGGGAAACCCTGGGGAGTTCGGGTCACAGATGGCAGCGGCCGTGTGTTGTCATTCCAGACTGCACTCTGTGACCAGCTGACAAATTGAGACAAGTTGTAAGAACCTCTCTGCAAATGTAGTAAGGCTGTTTGTTAATCGTACTTGTGACTACAAAGGATCATGAACCAGTATTTCTTTTTTAAATGTGTGCTACTGGCCTCCTACTCGAGTGAAGTCAATACCCCTCATGGAAAAAAACATAGAGTTGCATAGGGTGTTCCGTGGAATGCTTCTACGGGAGTGATGTAAACAAACTAACACAGAATATTATGTGGAAAATGGAATATGGAGTAACTTAAGTCCCGCAGCAACAGGTGGCAGAGCTGAGGAGAAGAGAGTGCATGTCCTGGCTCTCTGTGTTGCACCTCTGTCATAGCATAGTCTTCGTCCATTAGGGTAGAGCTTTGTCTCACCAAAACAAAGGCAAAATACCCCTGCCGTCGCAGGAGGACGCTCTGCTAGGTCATGCAGCATGGAGCAGTTGTGCCCTGGGGCAGTCAGGAGGCCGTGAAAAGCAGAAAGAGCCTCAACAAAAAGCAACCACTTGCAGAACATATACGATAATCAAATCACAGTTCTTTCCCACTTTTCTTTCCCCCAGAAACTGTACCCGAAAGAAAATACTGCGGGGTACTGAGACACTAAACCAGTGGCAAAAGAAAAAAGAGAGATACTATGTATCATTTAAAAAAAAAAGTTCGTAGAGTCAATCTACGCAGGCAAAGTTGCCAAAAGGGATAAGATTTGCTTAAGAATTGAAAGCACAACAGCATGCTTGGCTACAAAAGTTTAAGGTGTTGGCGTTTCTCATTGAATCAATAAACATAAACTGAAAATAGACGGATTCTAATATAAATTTATACTGAGCAGTTGAGATAAAACTTGAACAGAATAAATGAGAAGGCATTGTTAGGGAAAAAGGCTTGGGAAATGGTATCAGGATTTATTAGGGAAATGAAGAAAGACGTATTGTCTCAGATTTAAAAAGGAAATCTCTTAAAAAATGAGGCCTAGCAAAAAGAAAGAAAGGGAACCTGCTAATACAACAATACTTTGTTTTCATGGAAAAAGCTGCAATGAAAAAGTTTTGAGAAAAAAAGGGCCAGGGAAAAAAGTTGAATCAAAAGAAATGTCTTTGATAACGATGGAAATATCCTATTAAAAAGAAATCAAAGTGCTCCAGGTAAAACAAACATTTCTGGAAAGTAATATTGGAGTAAGTAGACTAGCTTAAGAGAAACAAACAAAAAGGATGTGGGATTGTATTACTCAGAAAAGAGCTGAAATGCAGGAGATAAATTACGTTAATTTTCATCACACATATTGTCACAATCTGGAGATCAACCCAAGTAAGACACAAAAAGATAGCTTGCAGAAAAATTGTGGAACAGGATTAGGGATAGAGAGTGGGAAACAAAACATAAGTAGATAGCTGAACTGCTACAAGCATTTCTGGAGACTTTTATATGGAAGGGAGGGATGCCACACTGCTGTCCTAGGGAATTGTGAGCTAATTTTGCAACGTGTATGACAGATAAAACTAGAACCCCAGACCCTGAGACCTTACTGTTTTAATTTCTTGGCAAATGAAGATACTCTGGAGAAACCTGAGAAATTCTTGAATGTGCTAAGAGCTGCATTTCCAGAAAAAGGACTAAGCAGGAAAACAGCTGATATAGGATGATGTATCTGCTGTGACAGTGGGATGTCAGAAGCAAGGCCAAGAAAGTTAAGGAGGAAAAATCAGAATTCCCTTATGGGGCATTGAAAACCAAAGGTACTTACAGAAAACACAGATTTTATATACACCTGAAAGAAAGACAAAAGATTGTGAGGTGATTTGCTGGAAAGAATTACCAACTAGAAGGAGCAACTGTGATAAGGGCTGAGGTTCAGCCACTCCTGTATAGCAGCATGTACACAGCTATGAGGTATGTTGTGTTACAGGATGTCCTGCAGACCAGGAACAGCCTAATAGCTATCCTGTACCAAGCTGGGCTTCCTGGGCCATGACAAACCAGCATTTTGTGTGAAGAAGGGGGGCAACTACTGATTTCTTCATCTACCCAAAGGATATGTAGCATTTTTAATGGGGTGTTTGACACCATAACAGAAAAAAAAAAACAACCCCAAACCATGAATAGAAAGGAAGGAAAGCTTTTGTAGAAGGACAAATGTGACAAAGTGGTGCACTTACAAGAGTATAGACAGCTAAAGAAAAGGCATTATATAAATAAAATTAGAGAAAAAACAGAGTAAAATTCCTGACCTTTCCAGGTCAACAAAGCAATTCAGCCCCATTTGCAATCAGTCATAAATAATGACAGTCATTCTAACAAAAGATATCTTACATTAGGATACATCCTGACATAAAGTTTACACTTAGATCTGACCTTGGCTTCCTGATTATGGACCAGTTTGTTTTTACTGTTTTTATGAAGTTCTTAATACTTCTGTTACAGTTATTCCATTTGCATTTCAAAAAAATGTGCTGCAGAGGGAAAAACAATAATATCATTCCTAATCAGTCCTGTCCCTAAAAGTTCAGCAAAATGTAAGGGAGAACACATGGAACCTATGAAACCTGAGGAACCTATGGAACTTAGGCTGAAAGACAGCTAGAGATATGCAGGATCTTCCACATATTTCCTGCTTTTCATATCAATGGATTAATAAGCCAGTAACGGAGGAGGAAGAAGATCCACACAAAGCTTTCAACATATTAGCTAAAACGTTGCACTTGTCTGCCATATAGTGGCTATAATTCAAATGAGATATTGGGGCTGCATTATGTAAATGGTACGATGAGTTCTGCTATCTTCCTTGGTGAATTAAGGTTTTAGCTGTAGTTAATATATGTTAAGAGGTTGGGTCTAGCCGTTTTTGGAAAAGAACAGAACCCGAAAGCCACATGGTTACTCCAGAGAGGCATTTTCCTTTAGGTTTCTAGAGACAGGCACAAGAGAAACCCTTGACTTTCTTCTGTATGACTAGGTCCTGGTGGTTAACCTTGATCAAGATCATGGTAAAGTAAAACTGCAGGAATTTTTCTTGTCCCCCTGGTGAAGGTAAGGAGATTTTTGTTAAGAGGCTTGATTTCTGAATGACAGGTAACTGCATCAGGCACGAGTCGAGGGAATGTAATACGTCATGTTGAGGTGAACTGCTGAGATCCCATTTGTAAACTAGCCAGCTGAAGATCAAATGACAAAGAAAACTGAGTAACTAAAATACATAGGAGGACATTTAGAGGGTTCTGTGTCTCAACATTGTAATTAAAAGAGCATTGGAATGGAAAATGTTGCAAATAACTTTTATGACTTTGGCAAAAATATGTCATATAACACCGCCTTCCTAACTTTGTTTGGATAATGACAGGTTAATAAAAAAGTAAAAGGGGACTGTAAATAAATAAATAAATAAATAAAAGATTAACCAACTAAATAACTAAGTATGGTAAAGTAGGGACCACTGTGTCATGAAATGGCAGAACAGGCATACATCTGGAATTGGAAGCGCAGACTCTATTTACTATATGTGTGCACATTTTGTTCTCCTTTAGTCTGGCCAGGTTATATGGATTTCAATTCTTTTAAAGTGATTTTTTTTTTTGAAATTTTTAATTATTGGTCTTCACAATAAGGATGAATGAGTTATTTACTGTTTTGAGATATTATAGGAGATGTACTTAGGATCTGAGATCTGTCCAGTCCTCTGGGATTTAGATGGATGATCTCATCAGGTTCAGAGTCACTGCAAGAAGTCCAGAAACATACAGATGCTGAACATAATGCAAAATCTTAATTATTGTTTGCAGTTAATTAAAATGCTATTTTTGCTTGTTTTGCCTCCCTCTGGCATCTTCAAATCCTAATTAATTCTTAACGGTGGGTGGTGGGATTAGGATTGGCAGCAAAACACACCTCAAACAGCCCACCAGCACCATCGGGCTGTACGTGCAGAAGCTCCGCCGAAGCAAAGACCGCATTCTTGAGAAGTTAGATAAAGGTCGCTATTGTTCTTGCCGCCAAGATTATT
Source organism: Corvus cornix cornix (assembly GCF_000738735.6). Lineage (NCBI taxonomy): Eukaryota > Metazoa > Chordata > Aves > Passeriformes > Corvidae > Corvus > Corvus cornix. Next base: position 40,744,551 of record NC_046333.1, read on the forward strand.
TTTATCACATTGTCAACATAGTTGTTAATGTACAAAAATGCAGGTGAGATACAGAACACATGAAACTCATAAAAAAGGTGGAGACAGTGTATACACCTGCAATTAGAGGCCAGGAGATGAGATGTACATAAAAATGCTGAAGGGGAGCAAGTGTTTGCTTGACAGATTAAGGAGCTGCCTGGCACTGTTCCTTGTGGTGAACTGCTTGGTGACATTTATGGCACTGATAAATAAAATCTCTGAGCAAATATCATTAATTGATGTAGTTCAAGGAGTGGCTGTTTGGCACATTTCTATGGGGGTGGTGATTCAGGTGCATAACCAGAGCAACACTGAGGGATTTTAGTTTTTGGTTTGGGGTTTTTTTTCTATAATGTTGCAGTTGTTCCAGAATACAATGAGATTTTTTTGGCTTAAAAGTGCTGCTGTAATTGGTTTCTGGGACTTTCTTGATTTGACCTAATTGGACATTTTGAAATGTTGTCAAAGTATGGGGTAGGATTTTGCCAGTTTTCCATCAGTGATTAATAAAGCTCATTTGGAGGATCAATTAGAGTTCCAAAAAGAAGATTTTGCACCAGAATTGCTATAAAACAAATGAATTCTATTTTATTAATGGACATTTTCAATGTTGAATGATGAAAAACAGTACTATAATGAACAGTAAATCCACTTTTTTTTTGAGACACTTTCCTCTCTTCAGATTATTATTATGTTATTTCAGGAATTCTATAGTCAGGGTGGGGAAGCGCTTTAATTCTGGTTTGTAATGTAATTTTGGCAAAGTTCAAATTGTTGTTTTTAAAAAAACATTAGACTATTAAAAAGTGGTTTAAACAGGTAAGATTTCCTGAAATGTTTATTTCCTTTTCAAAGTGCTCAACGTTTAAGTAGCAGCTTTCTAAAAGTCTTTAGAAAGAATAAGTAACTGCTCTTGGTGTGTCTGAAGACCTAGTGAATTTAAAGAAATGAAGTGATATGTCTGGAGGAAGGAGAAGCCAGTAGTGTATGCCATCATCAGTTTCTCATCATCCCAGCACCTCCTCAAGTTCTCGTTTTCATAAAGATAATTTAAAAACAACATGCAAGTGGTTCAGCCTGTCTCTGTGCATTTATAATTTGTTTATTTCCCTGGTACACAAGTATGGATTTGGTGGATTGTTTTTTCTACAGTCAGAGCTCTGACTAGGGTGGATAAGTTAACAAGCAGGAGGTTCCTGCATGTTGGAATTAGCAACTTATCTGTCTCATCCATTGCTTGTTTGTTCATGTTTTGCTCATTCAGGTGTATCCTAAAGAAATGAGATACCCAGCTATTACAGTAGTGCCAGTTTCTGATTTGTTCCAGGAGTTCATAGCCGTGGGTCTGAGTGCATCAGAAAGGACCTGTAGGTGTTTCCATACTACTTCTCATTGCATTTGGGTCTTAACTAAGTTTTTAATCTTAATGTTATTGGGATTCAGCTGACCAGGTATCAAAAAAAAAAGTATAGCACTGCTATGCTATGCTATGCATAGCTATGCCATGACTTGCTGTCTTTACAAGTCAAGCAAGAGCTTTTACTGAGGCATTTCTCTGCAAAGCTTTATGCACACCGTGTAACACTGCCACTCTGCTGCAGCACTTGAAGGTCACTTGAAAAGCCAGAGTTTTGACTAAAGTAGGACTGTTCCTTCCTTCTTCTTCCTCCCTACAGAGAGATTTTTCAAGTTGGCCTCCAAAGCAGCTTCTGGGATTCCTGACAGATCAGGTTTTCTAGGCGAAGGAACTGCTTCTTTTGCAGACAATATTAGCATAAATATCACAACATGAAGCCCATGATCACACTCGGAGGATGCTTTCCTATTGTATGTCAGGAAAATTGAGTTTAAATTGGCATTTAGTGAAATATGACTGTTGAAACTCTACCAGCACTACATATTACAACAAGCAGGTATATATACTACACTATGTGCTACACTTGGGGCAAAAAATGGCAACCCATTCTAAACCAGTAGAATGATACTGCTATTCATTATAGCATTTCTGCTAGCACCAGGGTAATATTTCTCTTCCATGCCTCTCAAGAGAACTTAGGAACCAAAATACTTCCATGAAAACTCTGTGCATATTTCCAAATTCCAGAAATTCAGCTATGAATGGATTCAGGATGAAGATGGTAAAGTGATCTCATTTGTTGCATATATTAGGCCTGCTAAAATAAATCTTAGCCAAATACAGCTAAAGCAAGAGTGGAGGATGAATGGGAAGATTATAGTGCATTATTTTACATGTCTTTACTTACTGAAATGAGTAGATGACCTCATCTTCTCCAGAGCAGAGATAGCAGGCTTCTACCTTCTGTTCTGAACTTGGTAGAAAGGTGGAACCTCAATTCCTAAATTTTGTTATTTTTACTTTAAGGTGGAGTTTGTTTCCCAGCATCTCTATGTTTCTTGCTCTCTTTTCCACAGTAATGATGGCTTATAAAGAACAAGTTGATTAAGAATAGGATGAGCTGCATGATCCCTCAATTAATACACCCACCCACCTGGTAGTTGAGCTCCATATGGTCTTGGATTAGGAATGAGAGAATTTGCAAAGCTCTTGCTTCTGTCAGGCCTTCAAAATCAAGACTCTCCCCAGTGCATTTTAGCTTTGCCTCAGAGTAACCCAGTTATAATTATCCCAACTGTAGGAGCCTTTCCAAGCCCTAATCTTTTAACTGAAACCACTGTGGTTTGGGACAAGGGATCTGTTTTCAACAGGACCTCTACACATCTTCCCACTTTACCTTCTCTCCCAGCTGCATTCACTCTTCATTTGATTCTTCTCAAAAGGGATGTCCCTTGTCCACCGCTGAAAGGGAACTGTGTGGCAAGCCTTTGGTGCTGTCACAACCACTTCAAACTAGAGGCTTTTCTGCAGGCCAGCTAAACTCTATTTCTTCTTGCCTGATGGGCTCTCCTTACTAGTGTGCTCCTTGACCACCCCATTCAGTACGAGGGAAAAGATACTGAAGCTTGTCATTTGTCATCTTCTGTTTGCATTAATGTTAGTTTATTAATGTGAAGTTGCTTCTGCTATATATTTTTGGAAAATCCAAACTAGGTCCACTATCATGAAATTTGGAGCCATGACTCATTAAAAAATTCATTGCAGATGGCACCATGACAAGACTGGTCTTGATGATCTCTTCAGAGAATAAGAAGAATGAACTACTGGTTTTGTTTACTCCAGTAGCCCACCTACCCCAGTTGCCTTTGGCTGATGAGTAGAGGATGCTTGCAGAAAGACTGGAAGAAATAGAACACGTGTAGGATTTCCTAACTTCTGGCAGCCAGAGGATATGGGAATTTTCTAAACCAGAAATTTCACTGGATTGCATCATCATGTTTACTAGCCATTGATAGGCTTGTCGACCATAAATTGTCTGATCTGTTTTGAACTTTCTTGAACCTTCACATCATCCTTTGATAACAGTCCAAATAGCCTTTTTTAGTAAAACAGCTTTTGCAATAAAAAGGAGAATACACACAAATTCCTGTTTAGTCTGGAAGCTGGCTTCAGTGTAGGAGAGCTGAGACCTGCTTTCCCCAATACTTTCTTGCTGCAATTTAGAAACACAGATCTTAAAAATAAATTTTGATAATAATTTAAACTTGCTGGTTTTCTTTCAGTTCAGATTTTCTTGCTTGTATTCATTTGGTTTTGTGGACTGAGCACTAATTTCCTGTGCCATGTGCAACCCTGCATAACTTGAAAAAAATTCCCTGCTGTGTTTTTTCATGACAGATCAAAAATGGATATGAACTGTGCATTGGAGGTTAGAGTGTGCTTCCAGATTTGTTCCTCTCTCTTTTGCTTTCCTTCTTGTTATTTATTTTTCTTTCCTATTTGTCTCAATTTTCATTCATTTCTCTTCTGTTCTCACACATCTGCTTTGGTTCCCCTCAAATTCTGATGGTAGGATGGAATTGGATCTCTGTACAAAAGCGAAGTATGATTACATTAGGTTATTTTTATATTCCCCAGAAATCTTGAAACAGACTTATGTTACACTGTATTGGAAAATGGAAATTGAAGAGGAAAAGAAACAGTATATAGTACTAGTGGTTTATTTTCCACTTTTTTTTCAGGGAATGGATGTTTGCCCCAGACAAAGACTAGATGATGTTGGCCAAGTACCTTCAGTTAACACCAAAATGTTTTGAAGTGTTTCATGGCATTTAGAGAAGATTGGCCTCAGTTAGCATTAACAATAAATGGAAATTAATCTAAGATCATTGTAGTCATGTACTGTCCATCAGTTTTGTTGTGTGTATAAGTACTGCTTATCCATCGTTTAAAGAGGGACACAGGATGCTTTCCTGCTGTGCTGACTCACTCCTGGTAGTCTAAAAATGAAAAGGGGCATGTATGCTTCCTGATTTTCACATTCCTTTTAACACTTTTAAAACAAAATGTTTTGGATTCTCTTTGTCTGCCAAAAGGTGAAGTTTTCATTTAATCAGCAGACTGGAGTAATTTTTAAACTGCTGCTTTACCATGATTGTTTTCATCTTTAATCACCGTGTCCTCATGCACTGTAGTACTCAGGAAGTAAGAGGCCAGGGAAATTGCAAATAAAACCCGTGTGTCTTGTAAGACTCTCCTTCAGAAAGTGATTAGAGGGTCTCCTGTCCACCAGATAATGTGTGCTAGGTGGTGAAGTGATTCAGCTTAGCACGTTTCCTTGCCTGTGCCCTCTGCCTGCTTGTGTACTAGCAAATTCAAAAAGGAATAGATGAGGTGTGTAGTACTTCTGAGAAAAACACCAAGTCATTTGTATCAGAACTGATGTGCCAAACAACCACTCTAAAATCAAAGATCTGTAGGGCAAAACAAACCAACCAGTAACAAGGAAATCTGGCAGCTGATGTCAGATGCACAACATCCATTACCATTAGAGAGCCCAAGGAAACGATTCCTGCTTGCCCAGCCCTGAGGTGTGAAAGCCAGACAAAAATTACTTAGAAGGAAAAGTAAATTGAGGGCAATAAAGGATAAAAAGCTGAAATCCACCAAAGTACGATGTTAAGTTGTGTTAAAATGCAAAAGAAAGGATACTGTTTCATTGACAAGAGCCTTATGCCCTGAAAGGTGTACAGATTCTCTTCCAGCTCATCTCAGAGCTGGATTACATCCTAGGCGCTCCAAGTCCAGCTATCAGGCATTTGATGAGGTCAGTGTTAGGTTGCTTTTCAGTTGAAGGCAAGTTTCTGACTCCTGCATTTCTGAAGGAAGTCACGGCCTGTGCATAACTGATGCAGTGGGAAATTGTGCCTGTACATGACCTGAACTTTGCTTCTCAGAGCAGAGGAAAATGCTGTCACTACTTTCCTGGTACTGACTATATGCTGCCTCCCTCTGCTCCTCCCTCCCTCTTTAGAGCAGGCTCCAGCTCAGGCAGCACAGATACTGCAGGGTTTCAGAGGCTCTTTGACATGTCCTGCAGTTGTATTGAACCTGCATTTCATGGCTGCTAAGAAGATAATTTATGTGAATGCATGGTAGCCACAGCACATCCCTGAAACTCGAAGAGAATGACAGGACCTCTCTTTTTGCCAGACAGGAGTGGTGCTTCAGGCACTGGGGGTGCCATTGATAGTGAAAGTCACAGAAGGCTTAGGGTCCTGGATTTCCCAATCTGAGGATTTACTTTTCTTATGCAAGCATCATCTTCTGCCTAAGCAGATGGAAGGGAAACTGTGGTCATGTGAGGACCCGGGAGCGTCTGTCCTCATGCGAAGTAGGTGGCTAGAGGAACACTTTGAGATACTTAGACGTATCTATTCCAAAAGATGCAGGGAATTGGCATCAGAATATAGTAGGAGGCTGTACCTCTCCAGTACCCACAAATATTTGCTGTTGCCATCAGTGAATGGTGTCCTGTGTCAGTTTCATTCGATGGGGCTGATGACACATTTTAAGGCTCCCATTCTCACTGTCACATGGCTTTGTGTCCCTGCATTTTAGTCATTTCAGAGCAGTGCATCACCACCCCACTGGCTCATGCTGTGCTCTGTGTTTAGCAGTACATATTTATGACATGGGGAGTGAAGAATGAAGTCTAACTCAAGTCCTTAACTAACCCATAAGTGAGGGATTAACTGCCTACTGCATTCTTTTACTAAGTACTAATCACTTAACATTATTTTCATTTTTTTGAAAAGTCTTTCACTGCCTTAGTATGCCAGCACGGCATTTGAGGGACTGCTGATACATTAGACAGCCATTGCTGTCCTCAGCCTGACAAGGGACCTGTTGTGCTACTTTCTGGGTGAAGGAAAAAGTACATGTGGATGGGCTACAGCTATCAAGGTTTGCTCTCGCTTTGCAAACCTGTCTTCCTGGCTGTGGCAGAGTTAAAAAAATAATTACAAGTTTTTCAAAGGATCACCCACATACACATGGTATGAGAGCTCTTTTCTTTGTTGGTTTCATTTTATTTGTACATGACTCACTCTTGGCAAAATGAGTGAGCCTCATGAGCCTGTAAAAATTCTGTTTGGATTAAATGATTTGCATTAAATGATTTATAACTGCAAGAAGGCTTTAATATTCCTGTAATTCCTTAAGGAAAAACAAACTGATCTTATTCTTTCAAGTAGCTATTGCTTTCATGCCTGTTACTTCAGACGCCATCTTACTTGCTCAAGCTGATAGCTGTTGATGAGACTCTGGGTACTTCTTCCTTGCTCTCCCTGCCTCATGAATTAGAGATGGGTGGTGGGGATGTACTGTCATCCTTTTCTGAGCACACTCTTCTGAGCGTGACTGAAGGCCAGGAAACCCACAGCCTCCCAGACCTGCTTGCCTTGCTAAGAGCAAGGAGTAGCATTTGCGCTGGCCTGAGGTGTGGTGATCATGTTTCTGAGACCAAATTTACCCCGGTTTTGTAGCCCAGAGGCCCATCAGTCTTCATTTTCCTGTCACAGCCAGTGTGCTGGTTACAGCCACCTCATTCCTGCTGACTCCTGCATGGATCAGCTGTCAGGAGGGCAGGTGGGTAACCGACCTGCTCTCACGCCCTCACCCCTTGGTTCCCCAAGCTCAGGGATGTGGGGGCAAGGGGAGAGCTCCCACTGGGCATCCCTGCAGAGAGGGAACTGCCAGCCGCCAGCAGCCACCGGGGCTGCCCGCACCCTTGGGATAGAGGCCTCGCAGCAGGGCGTGTCTGTTAAAGCCCATGAGAAAAGCATGTGAGCCAACAGCGGGACAATCCAGCCGGATGCAGGACGTGCCATCAACAAGCCCTTTGACTTTGTGTTTGCGCAGAGCGGCGGCTGTCCTGGCTGTCCACTCCAGAGGCTGAGGCGCGGCACAGTTGCTAGCGGGAGCCGCTGCCTTCGGCCTCAGACCTCGGGGAATCCTCCTCCTTTCCCGTGCCCGTGTGCTTCTGACAGGACGACCCACGGGCACTGGACTTTAATATTCGAAGCAGAAAAGCGCCGCGGTCCCCGCGCAGCGGCTCCCCCGCCGCCCGCAGCCGCTCGCCGTGCCCGCACCTCGCCGCCCGAGCCCCTGGGGCGAAGCGGTCACTCGGCTGCGCCCCGGGGCCCCCCCGCCGGGCACCGCCCGCGGGGCCGCGGCACAGCCGGGGGGATCCCGGCTCCAGCGGCGCTACAAGTGGCCGCCGGGGGCGGTTTCGGCTCCGGCTCCGCCGCGGTTTCCCTCCGCCCCGCGCCCGCCTCCCGGCGACCCTCTCCGCGGCGCGGAGGGGCCGCGGGGCGCGTTGCGTAACGCGGCGCTGGGCTCCGCTCCGCCGCGCGTCGCTCGGGGCGGCGGGGAGGCGAGGCGAGGCGGGTCGGGTCGCCGCGGCCGGAGGTGAGCGGTGGCGGCAGCGGCGGGGCGGGCGGGGCCGGGCCGGGCCGGGCCGGGGGGGCGCAGCGCGGCGCGGCGTGTGCGCGGCCCCGCGGGAGGCGGCGGCGCAGGCGGGGGGAATCCAGGTCACGTCCGCAGCCAGACGGCGGCTGGCGGGAGGGACGCGGCGAGAGGCACCGCACCGCGCCCGGACGGGCGGCGAGCGGCGCGGGGCAGGCGCGGCCACTCCGCTCCGCCGGTAAGTCACCCGAGTCACCCGGGCTGCCGCTCGGCGGGCAGCGCGCCCGACCGCGGGCGTGGGCGAGCAGGGGGTGCCGGCTCCGCAGGTTGGCGTCCCGGAGCGCCCCCGGGGATCGCCGCGCTGCCCGCCGTCCTGCCGGCACTGCGGGGCGGGCGCGGGGGAGCCGAGCCGCGCTCCCCGGCCGCTCACTATATTTAGCCGTCACCGGTGGGGAGAGCGGCGGCAAGCAGCGCGCAAACGCTGTCGGGGAGAGAGCTCCGCCGGCCCGTCGGGGCGCCGCCCGCCCGCAGCAGCATCCGGGGGCGGCGGGGGGCGAGCGGCGGCGCGGCCCGGCGGGGAGGGCAGGGACGGAGCCGCGGCACCGGCGGTATTCATCACCGCGGGGGGCGGCGGGGCCGGGCGGGGGGAGCGGCGACGTGCGCGGCTGCCGGCGCTTCCTGATTTATTTATGTTTGCAGCATAGGTGGTATTTCCCCGTTAAGAGTTTATCCATTGAAGTTTTCTATTTGACTTTCTAAAGCGGCGGCGACGACAACAACAACAACAGAAATCCGCGAAGTTAAAAAGCCAAATGTGTTAATTGTTAACTAAATATAGACGAGGAAGGTTTGGAAGCTGTAGTGGGTGGATTGATCAGGCAGCGTACGAGTAAAATGAAAAAGGGAAAATTGTCAGCCCTATGAAGCCAATTGCCGGTGGGAAGGAAGGATCGCACCTGTTCTGGTGAGTGGTAGGAGCCCCATAGCCCCGTGGTCCCTAGAAACCTTGTTTACCCTCCTGTGATCCGGATGCAGGAAGGCAAAACACAGGTTAAAAACGCTGTAATAAATACCAGGTCTTACCAGGAAGGCAAACGGGACTTTTTTCCTATAGTATAACCCGTGTTCCCTTTAGTATTTTAACACAAAAATCGTGCATTTGAACGGAGCCATCTGCTAGTTATAGTAACATATTTAGTGTTTATTTACAAAACTTAGTCTGTGGTAAATATATGTTTGCATAATTGATAGACTGGATATTTTTATAAAAATGGTTTGTTTTCCTTTTACAGTTCAGTACTACTTGTGTGTTGAGACAATTTACTAGATTTTCTGGTTCCTGTTTTCCCTTCAGAATAAACATTTGAGTAGAAAAACCAAAACAACAGAGCAAAGGGTTTGCTCTTTTTTAAGAAATTTCTGTAATGACAAGGTAATCTTCAGAAGACTTTACCATAATCAGTGCACTTGCATTGGTTAGTTGTATTGCCTCACAGAGAGGCTTGAGTTCTCTCCCTTACTTTGAACCCTAAATAATACAGCTATATGAATGTATAGCCTTTTTTTTAAAGAGAAGAAGCTGGAGTAAATCACTGGAAAGTATAGCCCTTCACTTTCTCATAGAACAGCTGTTTAAGGCACAATAACAACAAAAGTTTTGTGAAACTGTGTATGCCTACTTCCTTCCTCACAGGGCTTTTTTTTCCTTTTCTCCTAACTGGCATGAAATCACCCTTCATATTAGTCCCAGGACCCTTAAATTAGTCTCAGCCTTCTTCCAGTTTATTTGAATTGGTGACCTTTGGATGAGCTGGTGTGTTCCATTGTTACTTGCTAATGATGGAATAATCTAGTCCTGACATACCAGTTGTGAAACCGAGGGCACTGCTGCTGGATGGAAATTCAAACGTCTTATGGCTCCATGTTGGAAAAGGCAGGATTTAGCTGTGGTTTTCATCTGCTTTTAACTGTGTGAACTCTGATTTTCAGAGCTGAAGGGGCTCAAACCAAAGTCTGTTAGAGTTGATGGAAAATCTGCCATTGATTTTTGCTGGTTTTGGATAACGTCTTGTATGAGTTGGTGTTGAGCACATCATGGCTACGCCAAATTTTTTAGTCCTTTCAAAATGCTTTGCATATCCAAGTCATTATGTAGAGTCAATTATTTTGTGTACTATCTCTTTGTGAGAATGTTCTTCTGCTCAGTAGAAAGTGGTGGTGTTTTTGTTCACTCTCTTATATGCTACAGCATTAACTTTATTATCTGATCGCTTCCTATTACGTCAGGATGACATGGGGGATTTTGGAAAAAGTGAAAATGCTTTGTTGAAGGCTGCTTACCCTGAAGATGGGTTTCTTCAGGTATTTTTCAAAGAGCTTTCAAAGACTAGTGGGACATCTGAAGTCATAAGACATGCTTTCTCTGATGTGCGTGTTGTACTTCCCTTGTTCAGTATGTGGTTGTTTGCTGCCTTTTGGGGGTTTTTTTCTTACAAATGTGAAGGGGAGAAAGTTGTTAGTGATAACAGATACTAGTGTTCTGTGAAAAAGCTTGCAGAATAACACATACCTGTGGCAGGCGTATATCCTCTCCTGGCTTCCCTGTTGTTGATGATGAGCATGATTTTTCCTCTTGGCTATTTGTAAAAACCCAGCCAAGAGACAGTAGGGAGGAGAAGGACTGCTAAACTTAAATCATGGAAGTTTGTCAGAGTTTATTGTCTAGTGCAGCCTGTCTTGAAATTTGATTCCATTTGGAAGAGAGTCAGGGGATGAAACCTCAAAAAAACCCACCTGATTTGAGGGAGGACGTCCTCCAGCAAGAATCTCATTTACCACCGGAAGGGTGAGACCAGGAATTTTGGCTCCTTGGAAAAGGAAATTCTGGAGCTCATTATCTCTCCACCATCATATTCTGGTTTACTGATTTGGGGTTTGCTTATTACAAAAAGTTAAAGAAGGCAAAAGAGGAATGCATGTGAAAGAAGCTCAGGTAAATAGGCTGAGATGAAGGAAGGCAGGAAAAGCACAATTACGGTGAGCCCTCATGCCTTGGATTTCCTTCTAGGATTTGGAAAGTGCTAATTTTCCCGACCAAACTAATTTGCTCTTAAATGAGAGATGGCCGTCATGGCAGAAAGCAGAGCTGTACTGCAAGGTGTAGGGTAGCAGTGCAGAGCTGCATATTTTCTCCCTCTTGTCCCTTTTCCTGTGGGATTTCCAAATCACATGAGAATCTGGCCTCTGGAGGAAAGGTGGAGATAGTGCTGAGGCACTCTCCACCTACCTGCAGGGACTGAGGCAGCACATCCATGCCATGGGTTTCCAGAGATTATGGTCAGGATCTTAATGTGTGAATTTTCTGTCAGAAAGGGTCAGAGGATCAATCAGGAAGGATTGTCCTAATATTTCCACAGTTCATCTTTGTTTCCTTCTTTCCAAATATCAGAAATGGCTATATATGTAGTCCTAGATTCTCTCCTGCATGGCCCCATTTAAGTAAATAAATAAAAGCTGTTCAGTAGCTCTTCAGGTGTATGACAGCAGAATTCTGCCAAGTCACCAAGGAGCTTTCCTTCTATCTGCTTAACTGAAGGAAGACCTCTGGGTAGGTGAGGAAGTCTGAGTCCAGGGATCTGCTTGGCTTAATTTATCCCATCAAAAAAGGTAGCAGAATAATTCACGTGGCCACTAGTGTGGCAGTACTGCTGCTGGCATTTTTTAAACTTGTCATTAATGGTGCAGTGAAGAAATAATCTCCCTTCTTAGGGATGAGCTAGGATTTTATGTATTGTACAGGGATAACTAAAAAAACAGTGCATGTGTTATGAGAACCTTCGTCATTAAAATCAAGGGCAGACTATAAATTTCTGTGTAAAGATTAAAGAATTGTATTCCTTTAATTCTATGTTATTCCATCAGTTGTATGTGGTCCAAGAGGACATTTTGAATAAACTAATTGAGTCTTGCATAAGTTGTTTCTCTCATTTAATTCACAACACGTGAATGAGATTTCTTCCATTATCCATCACAACTACTTAATTTAAGCATGGTCATGGTAGGGGGACAATGCAAGTAAAAAGACTGGTTGGGAAAGTTGGTTCTGTTGTTAACCTTTTCAATGCATGGTCACACTGCCAAAGTGCATGTAAGCCTGCAACTAGAGAGGAGGAAATTGAAAGCAAATAAAATGCTTATTTGAAACACAAAAGTTAACATGAGTATTCAATTTTGAATGCTTTTGGTCATAAAAATTCTCATTTTACTCTAATCTTACTCTAACTCTATCTTATTAGAAATTAAATATCCTGTGAAACTAGTGAACTAGTGAAAGAATAAAAGATTAAACCGTAGTTTAAAAGAAATACTTTATATCCTCAAGTGTCTTAAATATAGAGAAGCTGTAATAATTTTTACTGGTGAGCTAAAAGGGCAAATACTCTTATGTTATAATTAGATTACATGCATGAGAGCAGTGTGATCATTCTGGACTACGGAACTGTTCTATGTCCTCTGGTGAACTAACCCAATAAATTAGGGTTCTGTTTTTCCATTGGAAGAAATAAAATGACTGATTATCAAGCTCCTAATAGTAAGGTAGAAAACAGAGCAAGAAGATCAATGTCTCATCGAGTGAATTTAAAGTCAACCCAAATGTAAGTCTTTCTTCTACTGGACGGAGTGAAGTTGGTACATGTAGAACCAAATGGCTTGTATGTATGCATACACAATGATTTCTGTTTTATCTTGGGTTCATTCTGCTCACCTGCTAACTTTTTTTCCCTATTTTGATGCTGATGCTTGAGTGTCTTCTTTAATACTTCGTGGGAGTTGGTTGGCATGAACTGCATGCCGCAGGTACAGCACCAATGTTGCTTGACAGTAAGATGTGCTTTGCAACAGCTGTGGTAGGAAAATAAAGGAGCTCTTTGACGAAAACCAGAAGTATCTGTCAACTACATAAGTGTAGTTGGGTCCTTGAACAATTGCTCACTAACTGATATCTTAGTGACATGCATATGGATAAACCATTTTCAAAACATTCACAAGAAAAATATTCTTCTGTGGTTAAGAAGAGCTGATTTCATCACCGTTGCAAGTTGGCTTCCTTGAGTCAAGTGTCACGTTTGCTCTCATTATCTACAGCTGTACAGTGTTCTTGAACTATGGGCCTTTTCCTTTCTTATGTTTTCATTTGTAGACCTTCACATCTTTCTTCCATTGACTTGGTCTTGCACCTTTGCCCCCTTAAGTATCCTCTTAACTCCACACCTCCCACTCATGATTTTCCATTGTTTCTCTTGATTCTGCTGTGCCAGCTCTTTGCCATGTGCTCCAGCCCAGCTGTACTTTGGCAGGTATGGAGTGCTGCTGCTGCTGCTTGGTTTCCTACCAGTGGAAAGAATGAGCATAAATGAATTGCAGATATTTCTTCTTTAGTGTTGTTTTTTTCCTCTGACCTTTAGCACAAAATATTCCTGGTCCATTTGCCTACCTTCTTGCACCTTTTGACAGGTAGGATTGCCTTCATGTGACATTATACTGTTTTCTAGCTTTACATTAAAATAGTTTTATTCCCATGATTTATTAACTTGTCCCCGGCTCTGTTTTATTTTTAATATTTCATACATCTTTTAAAAAAACGCGGCATGTTTGTGTGCAAGGTGCCTCAAAGTATAATTATGAGCTGTAGCATTTATGTATAAGGCTTAAAATAACTTTGTTCCTCACTTCAGGAAATTGAAGGGTTTATCTTGAACCTTCTTTTATAACTTAGGTGTCTTACCTTCTATACTGCATTTTTTCTCATTAAAAAAAGATAAGGTGAAATGCATTATCCAGTTAGATAAACTGGGAAAGAGTCTGTACAGAGTTGTATCCGTGTAAATCCAGAATATACATGACCATGCACATATGAGTTAAAAGAATATTCCTCTGTAGTGTATTTGTGACAAATTTAATTTTTAAAGCAAAATAATTACTTTTTCTAAATATTAAAATATAATTTTATTTCTACCAATACAGAGAAAAATATATCTGGAACACAGATTGTTTCCTATGCAGTGCTGAACTGCATATATTTTGTGTTATGCCTGAGTCACTGATGTGACTTACTGAAGTGATTTAGTTTATTGAAATCCTCTGTGTGACCAGAATAAAACAGCTTTGGCCAGAGGACTTGGATCAACTATTCAACTGCAGAAGTTGCTGATTATTAAGGTTAAAGAAAGGAGAAGAAATACCGGAATTAGGGTTTGATATGCAGCCTTAATTCAGGTGTCTTTGAATATATGCAGGTAACTAAGGTTTAGAGTCCATGAATGGTATTGCTTCACTTTTCAGGGTGCTTAACCCTATGTAATAATAGTCATCCTTGAAAACTACACTTCCTCTTAACTTTATTTGAAACCAGGAAACTTGGGATCAGATCACAGGGTATGCAATTGGTTATGTAGGATATTGTGAGCATGTGGTCCTTGCCTGTGAGTTATACATGTGTGACAGTAGTTTGTCACTGGTTATTGCGAATTTTGAGTTGAAAATCACCTCTGCACCATGAAGGTATCTAACCTGATTACCCAGCTTCACATTCAGTTGTTGCGAACTCTTTGGCTCTATTTCTCTTGCTTGTCCTGTTTCCCCTGCCCCCAGTCCCATGCCTCAGACACCTCACACTTTTCTCCTTTGCCAGAAATGGGAGAGGGATCCTAGAGACCTTTTGTTTTTCTGAAGAGTCTTATGCATGGAGATAGCATCCTTGACCTTCTTTCCTCTTAGAATGTCCTGTCAGTTGCTCCAGTTGCTGAATCTGGCCGATGTTGAAGGCAGCTGCCATACACCTGATTCCTTCTTACAGGGCCTTCTTGCCACCAGAAGGGATACGCCAATGACGAGAGTCCTGCTTGCCATTGTGTTGGCCAGAAGCTGTGCTTATGCCTTCCTGACTTTCTGAGTTACTGAGTATTGAGTTCTTTGGGGTTTTTCTTTATCCCCAGTCCCACTGCCATTTGGCATCTCCCTCCCTTGCACCCCTACCTGGCAGTTCTGCTGCGTGTGTGTGTGAGCACTGACATGTGCTGTGAGACTTGGACAAAAATGGTGATAGGCTCTGTAGCCTCTGAAATGCATGAAGCCTTCTTTCTTGCCGAGTAGGTTCTTGCACAAGATACCATCTTGATGGCAGCTGTCTTCATTTGCATTGAACTCTGGGAGAACCCAGAGACTGCTCTGATAGTCAGGCCTCCTAGGAAGCCTGTTTGCTTTCATCCTCTGCCCAGGGAAGATGAATCTCACCTGCTGCCACTCTCACGGTAGGATGCGGGGAATGTGCTTGCAGCCATTCTGGCCGTGACTTTCCAGTGGTGGGAGGATGGTGGGAGTGTGTTTTGTGAGGCAGAAGGATCTTCTGCTGTTATCTCTTCAAGAGGCCTCATATCAAAGCACTCTCTTAGTTTTGGGAAGTGCTTTTTGTGCTTGGAGGTTAGGCACGAGTGGGAGTAGCATGACCTGGGGAAAGAAAGTGCTGGATTCTGTAATTCCCGAGGGAGGGAGGGCTCTGGTCATACTGTCTCTATAGAGCTGTTCCCTGAGCTAGCCATCCTCATCTCTCCATCCTACCTGCACTGACATGGATAAGTCTCCTTGCTTTGGCTCTGCAGTGGCTTCTCTCCGGTGCCACTTTCCTTGCATGAAGCCATATACATGGAAAACCATATGTATATAGAGTGTGCTCCCTTCTGTTTTCAGATGTCTTCGCATCTTCTGAAATTCCTGATAGCTGGTAAATTCAAGAACCTGGATGGAACATGTTTTTTTTCCAAGTACTACAACAAATGTTTGTGAAGCACAAATAAACTTAGGCAAGCCCCTCTCCCCCATTTTTCCTTTCTGACTAGATTTTATTTTCACAGGGACAGCAGAATTCATCCTTGTCATAAGGTCCTTTCTTGCCAAGTTACAAGTTCTGTTCCAAGGAATAGAATTCAAGTAGTTGGAAGAAAAAGAATTTAAAATTTTGTGTATATAAAAAAGCCCAACCCCAAACATTTCCTTTGCTACTTCTGTAGAAATAGCAAGACTCTTTGTACAGGTTGCCCAGAGATGTTGTGGCATCTCCATCCTCAGAGACGCTAAAAAAACAGGTGGACATGGTCCAGGGCAACCTGCTCCAGGTGACCCTGCTTGATTGAGCAGGGTGGTGGACTGGACAGCCTGCAGGTCCAGACCAGCCTCAGGCATTCCTTGACTGAAACTTTCTGAAAAGGCTTTGAAAGAGAATTCCAGTTCACTTTGTTAGAGCTGAGTGAAATACAAAATAATTTAAGATAGATTCATTCAGTGGAAAGTGTAGAGCACACTTTCAAATTAAGCTGGTCTGTCAGGCTTGTCCATAATAAATTCAGGAGAGTAAAAAAAATATACTATGAATTCATACCAAATTAGCAGAGCAAATAATATTGCTTCTGTCTACACACACAACTGAAGCATCTCTGTAACTTTAAAAGGTACTCTAAATGCATTTTCCATGCACAGATCAGAGTTACGAGCTTACTTAAAACTTAGAGAATTCATGCTCTCACCTTTGCACATATGAGGACAATTCTCAGGATCATTGCCTTTGATCCCATAGGAAGAATCACAGGCTTTAAAAGGAGCCAGGACTTGCCTGCTGTTCAGTAGTAATTTTCTGATTATACTTTGCTCATAGGAATGTAAATGTAAAAAGCCAAATTTACATAAGCAGACTACTCTGTGAACCTTTGCCCTCCCCTCTCCCTTGACCTTTGCTGTCCAGTTTGGCTCCCAGTGCTTTTTCAGAGATCTCTTTCTAGGGTTATGTGTCTCTAGCAAGAAACCCAAGTTCTGAAAGCAAGAAGGTGGCGGAATTGCTGCCACAAAACCTGAACTCAAGTAATATTCCCTCTCCCATTACTGCTACACCTACTCATAAGGCAGCCCTGTGGGGACCAGTGTGGACACTGGCTGGCAGCCAGGTGTGTAGCAGACATCTCTTTACCTTTGCTCATAGATGGATCTCATCCACAAATGGCAGCTAGAAATTCATGTCTGTAATATAAGTTCACATTGGTTTAACCTGTGTTTTGCAACAGCAGTGCAGGCTGCCTTTTTCCTGAAAAAATTCTATTTCTCAATATTTTTGACATACTTCATTTTCTTAGCTTAGGACTAGCAGGAAGGTTTATCAGCAATTTATGTTGGAGATAGAAGGAAAAGGGGCATTGAGTTGCTGAGAGGATATTGCTTGCTGGCTGTACAAGCACAGTGTGCAATAAGACAAAAAGCTTGGACTGCTCTTTGTGAAGTTCAGCTCCAAGCCAAGTTATAACTTGAGCTCAGCCTCTTCAAAGCATGTCTGTATAAATATAGCTGTATTCCGTTTTGATGATCATGAGTCTGCAGCTGAATTAATTATTTGATAGTGCAAGAAAGATATGGAAAGGGAGACCTTTACCACTGAAGCCCAGATCTACAAGATCAAATCTACAGTCTAAGTTTCTTTTTTAATGTTTTGTTGCTAAGTGCTTCCTGATACATCATGCCTAATCTTGTCAATATTTCTTTAGGTCTTGCTCCTTTAAATAGCTCTGGATGAGTGGAACATCCTGTACTTTTTCAAAGATCTCCTGGAGTCAATGAAAGCCATTTGTGTGAAAATGGGCAGCTGAAAGAAGCAAAGGCACTGTGAGCCCTGCACAGTCTTAAGGCGGTCTGTGTTTGGGAAATGAGAGTAGTATGGCATTACTGTGTTTGCTTTGGAAGGTAATCTAATCTAAAAGAGCTTGAAACAATTTGCAAATTAGGATCGTGGAAACCTCAGTGTCATTTTTTTTCTTCTTTAAGAGAAGAAATATTTAAACCCAGAAAGAGCTTTAGGCAGGAAGAATTTGAGAGATTCAACCTGGCAGATGTTGCAAGGCATGTGATAGAATAGGACTGAGCTTTACCTATTGCTGTGTGAAGTTATGATCTGCAATCTCTGTTAGGAGCTCCAAATTTCACAACACTTGGGTGATGGTGTAACAGGAAGAAGGGTGTGGGCAAAACTACAGAGCTACGTATGAGTAATTCAAGACCTCACCTGTTTTCCCATCTGGAGAGCAGGGCAAAGTGGGGAAAGCAGATGGGCAGATCAGAAGTTACAGTTTAAACGCTTAACTTTTGCTGAGTTTATCTGTATTGAGGGTAGTCTTTGGGGATTCGTGTTTGTTGCATGCTTTTTGCTTTTTTTGGTGGATGCATTTTGAGTCAGAAAAAAATGACGTCTGGTATCACACCTTTTATGTTCTGTCTCAGCATAGTAAATTTGAGTTACTAAGTTATAGCCAGCAGATGCCAGCAGTCTTTGTGGTACTGTACTGTTAGTTTACCTGGATGTGTTTTCTGCAATGATGTTCCTAGTGGTGAACAACCTACCTTTTTAGTAATATCAAAGAGGTGGAATTACTGCCTCATTTCCATGTGAAAAAGTCTTTGTGAGTATCACAGGCAGATTATGACCTTAAGTAGTGCCCAGAAGTGATATGTCAGAAAGAAAAGGCTATGATCCCAACAATGATTTTTGAAATTCAGTCAACCTTATGTATGTTTAATAAATGCACATCTTCCTGCAACGTTTGAAGTCAGGGGTCAGGACTCCAAAACAAAACTTAATGAGATTGTCTTCAGTGGCTATTGTGGCTGGAGAATTAAGAAAGGCAGAAATAAAGGTAGGTGATGCAAGCCTACTGTTTTCCAAAGCTCAGCAGTTTTGTGAGCAAAGTGATCTGCTTACAGGGTGTTTTTAAGATGGAAGTAATTTTATCTACAGTGCTAAATTTGGAATCAGTATACCCAGCCATATGCACCTGTGTATATGGCAACTCTAATATCTTGATTTGGGGATTAAATTTATACCATGCTCTTACGTGTTCTTCTTCAGACCTTTACCTTAGATTTTGGTTTTGTTTTGTTTTTTTTTCTTTTTCTGTTGTAATGTGAAATCTCATTGTTGAATATTGTTGCATTTCTTGTTTACTGATATCTTTATGAAAAACTTGATGAATGTTTGTGAAAACTCAAGGCTCCTTATAGTCTTATATGTCAGTTAGCCAGCAGTATTGAATGCAATTAATGCTCTTCCCTTTGTAATCCAAGCTAATGTCCTCTAATCAGCATTATGTAATTCAACAAACAGAGCAAAACCTACTGAATTAAGATAGTGTACTGTTCTGTTATCTCTGGATGTGCAGCACAGCACGTATTTTTGTGTCTTTTGAGCATTTTGTAGATCAGTAGCTGAATTTCTGGGAGTAAATGCATTGTATTTTTGAGTCAATGAATTTCACTTTCTGTCAACACTTACATTCAAGTTATGTTTCTGCTGAATTACACATTGTTAATTAAGAATAATTTTATCTCTTTGGTTAACAGAAGGAATTGGGGCATTATTAGGGTGTTGGCCTTGCTGTTTCCATAACAGGTTAGCTCCTTTGATCTGGCTGTGTTGACAGTAAAATTGGGTCTTCTGCTTGGACGTGTAGGAGAAGTACATGTTTGTTTAGACCGTTATCGAACTGGAGGAAGTAACTAGAGTTGGTAAAGCAAAGACAGGCACAGTAGTGGTAAAAAAGAGAGAGAAAATTAAGCAATGCAGGGTCACCCAGAACACTGTCACTTTGCTGATGTAATTTGTGGCTGTAAACAGAGGTCATGACATCATGCTACAGCTATCCCAGCTCTTCTCAGTTTTGTACCATTTTCCTGTAGTTCACACAAGCCCAGTCCTAGAACGCTGCATTCCCTTTTGTGTACTGCTCATTATTTATTCTTTTTTTTCCTAACCAGAAGAGATTAAACAGGAAAGAGTTCAGGCAGGATTTGGAAAAATAATAGAGCGTGAAACGAAAATTACATTAGCAAAGACCGCAAAGTGTCTGTATATATCTGTTAGTGACCATGTCAGTATTGTCTGAAAGTATTGGTAAAATGTAATGGCAAAAAGTGAGGGTTTTTAAAATTTTAACAAGGGGATCTGCTTACTAGACTTTGGTCCGTGTGTGATGGTGGTATCACCCTGGAAGTGCTCGATAGGAATTAAGTTGTGTAAAGCACTGGCAGCTGTGTATTACAGAACAAGAAGACTTTGGGAGAATGAGGAATAGCCAGCTACTGAAGTCCCCTCTTGTATGATCGTTTGTGGTAGTAGTGACATGTCCTGGTTTTGAACACTAAATGCCTTTGACCTAATTTAACTCTAGTGTAACAACACTGAGAATATGGGCCATTTACATCATGGAAAGGAAAAAGGAAAATACATGGAAGTATTTCCTTACTTAAGTGTAATATTTTTCTGTAGTTAAAAATATGCAATAATATAAAGCAACGTACAGCAAAAATAGGATTCAGTGGTATTTGCTGAAAGTAAGCATATGTGGTCTTGTAAGCACTGTGTGACATTTTAGATTTTATTTAATTTTCCCTTTAAGCTTCAGACTGGAAGTTAAAGTGCCCTAAAGGAGTCTTTATTCTAGTTGAAGTGCTCTGATTGCAGTGATCTTTTCTCCTTTTCCTTTTCTTTTTGGTAGTATTTTAAGGTTTGTGGATTGTCAGGGAAGAAGTGCCATCTCTCTTATTATGAACATTGGCAGCTAAAGCTACTCGGTGCCTTTTCAGTGATCTTAACAATCACTAGTGAGCCAGAAAAGGAGGAGGACCTTGCAGAATTGCAGGTTATATGCGACCCTGATTCAGAAGTGTGTCTGTAATTTAGAAAACTTGCAGGGCAGGTTGTGAGATCCATGCTGTGGTTGGCCATCTCACTGGCTGTCTGTTTCTTCTCAAAAAAATGCTCTTTAAAATGTTACAACAGCTTTCAAGAAACTGGTGATTTAAAATCACATAATCTCAAAAAACCAGCTCGGTTTTTCCTATATTCACATAATTCCTTATTGTTCTTAATTTTTTTTTTTTTTTTTAAAGAATCCAGCTTGTTCTAGTTTAGTCCTTACAAGGAAACATTTCAGAAGATTAAAAGAAAAGTCACAGTTCCAGTAGAGTATGTTTATGGTCTTTAACTCTTGTTACTCCAGAGCCACCACTCTCAGCTGCTGAAAAGTCATAAGGATCACTAGATTCCTTTTAATTTGCCTTCTAAAACTGCTGATGAACTTCACAGGTGTCTGGGTGGCTCTGCAGAATGACTGGGAGCAAACTGTTTTAGGCAAAATCCTTACAGATGAATAGTGGACATGGCATAAGCCTATTTTTCATAATCTTCATTCTGTTATCATACTGCCCTGAGGAACTTTTGGAGCCTAGTGGTGATTTTAGAAATGTGTAAGGTGGCATTAGAAATAAGATGCATATGGAAGTAGCAATAATGAAGGAAGAGACTCTTTCACCAGTTGGTGATTGTTTGGAGATTAATTTCCTGACGTGAAATTTCCAAAGTGCTAGGAAGTCATCTGATAACATATAATAAAAATGAGCAGATTGCATCCCTGTTATAATTATGGTGTTAAATTTGCAGTGCTGCTTTCTTGCCTAAATTCCAGTATGTTTGGTCTGAATTGTTTGTAAGGATAGAGTAGTAATCCATCAAGAATGACAAAATACCATGGTTTGTTTGTGTTGTGTTGTCCAAATAAAAATCCCTTTTCCTTTTGTACCTGCATATATTGAAGACTGCATTTACCTATTTGTATGTCTGTAAATGGTGCTTTACAGTCATATGAAAAGAGATACAGTCTTTTAAAGATCTTCTGACATATTTTTTTATGTAATTATGGCTATTTTCTATAGCTTCTCTGGTTTTTAAACACTTAATTAGGACAAATGCACCTAAGTGGTTCAATTTTCAGTGCTGTCTGTTTACCCGTGTTAGAAATTATTCTTTAACTCTGTGTGTTTGCTTTTTTAAGGATATCATGACTCATTATTTACTCGTGGGTAATCATCTTTAGTAAACAGTGCATCTTGTGAGAGCTAATACAGAGCTTTGTGTGTATCAGTTAAAAAGAGACCCTTCCATTCAAGAGTTCCTGTCAGCTGTCACCTCCTCAGCTAATATCACCTCATAATATAGAGCTAGTCACAAAATACAGAAGCAATGTTTGTGTTTAGAGAAACAGGAAAGCTTGCAAATAAACCAGAACTCAGTAACATGTATGACTTCAGGGCTGCAGCAAAATGTATCTACTCATATAATACTAGAGATTTCTATTTTGTGTCCGATAACTTACTGCTATGTTTAGTTGGTATTGTATACATTTTCAATTAATGGAAGCAACAGGAAAAAAAAGGCATGAAATAGAACAACTTAATTTTGTCCTTTTTCCTGCTATGGGGAAAAAATATACTTTGTATCTATTACCAGTTACTTTCCTTAACATGATAATCCTAGGTTTGGATTTTGAATCATTCCCTGGCTGACTAAGTGATGACTCCCTCATTTTGTCTCCTATTTATAAAAGAAGTGAAAAGATTTAGCTCATGAATTTTTCATACAGACTACTGGTTGGGGCCAAATGCTGTCCTCAGTTACAAGTCAGTGTCGCTGGTGAGCTGTCAATGGCAGGGTTGTGAATGTCTTTCAGTATAGTACTGAGACTTAAATGTTTTGTTTCTAGTGTGCTTATGGGGGTAAGAATTAAGGAGATGGTAGATAAACTGATTATAAAAATAGATAGGAAATAGAGGTTCATTTTCCAGTCCAACATGCTGCTGCCAGTACTGAAGCAAGAGTATAACCATTACTCACTGCCCTGCGGGTGCTGCACCCTGCAATGAATGAGTACCATATTTTAAAATATCTAGTAACATTATGAAAACCTGAAGTCGAAGCAGAAGTTCAGATCCTAATTAGTGAAACTGCCTTTCCACCTTTGGTGCTGCCAGCCAGAAAAATCTGATTATATTTTAAACTTTTCCAAATGGACTTTGCCTTTTCCCTTCTTAGGAACTGCCTATGAAACCAAGAGCAAGGAAAGGTGTAGCACAGAAGGCAGCTTTACGTGCCTTCATAGCCTGGTTTCAGGTTGGTAATATCTCTCTGAAGTTTCACTGTATTCTTTCAACCTCCCAGTTTTTCTGTACTTTGAAGTTAAAAACCAAGTTAACCTTTGACCAAGAATTTCAAAATCACCTGGTAGAAAGCCCTTCCCTTTCTGCTGCCTGATAAATGAAAAACTCTCCTCTGCATATAGGACTCAAAAAACCTCTGTAGAAAAGACATGAGGCTTTATTAATTCTGAATTGCAGTTTTTCTGGATAATTCTTTTTAGAAGGAGGCATCTCTTCTAAGTGTTTGAAGCTCTTCCTTCCTTTTTGACCTGGAGAATAGAATACTGAGCAAAAATAATTAGAGGGAAAATGTTAGCAGTGCTGTCATGATGTGAAGACTTTACGTGCAGCTGGGCTCTGCCAAGTGAATGAAAATGGCTGTCAGCCTCACCAGCTCAACACCAGTCTGAAATAAAAGAAGCAACCAACACAAAGAAAACTAAATGGAAATACACCCCTGCCATGTGTTTTTTGTGCTGTAATGAGGAAAAAGATTCCTTTGTGCTGAACTTAAGGTTGTTTTTTCCCATTGCTTGTCTCATTCAGCATCTATTTTCTGAAAAAGGGCAGAGCATGGGCCACTGCTGGTTTCACAGCCCTCTCCAGCTAGTGGGCATAGGAAGTCTTCTCAGCCCCTGTACTAAATTTCAATAGAAAACAAAGAGCATTGTCTGGTATAGGGTAGATGGTATATTTTATATTTGAAATTCCAGTCACTGCTCCCTGCATGAGCATCTTGAGGTTTCTGAGTGAGTCTGTCAGCAGTTTCATAGATTTCTGTTCTCTTGTAAGGCTTTTCGAAACTTTTTTTCTGATCCTGTGTCTGGATGGCTCACAGGGGCACTCATGGGCTCTATACTGTCTGCAGGAGGGTTTTGTGGCAGGAGAGAGCTCGGTATTGGTACCTCCTGAGCACAGCACCCTGTCATGCTCTGTGAGCTAGAGCTGTGCCTGCTGCTGCCTTACATTCCCCTTGGTGCTCCCAGCAGAAGGCTTCACGTGGAGGAGGCTTTCTGTCAGATGCACAGGGTAGCATCAGTGGCATGGTTCAGCAGATGTGCAGTTCTGAGTGAGATGGGGAGATCTACAGACTGTAGATCTCGTGGTCTGTAGAGCTGGGTGAGTGGTCAGCACCTCTCTCGCACCCATAGGTAGTCCAACAAGCTGTGCAGTGTTGTCTGTGCATAGATGCTGAATGCTCCTGCTTCAGATTGGGAAAGTCAGAGATTCCTGCTCATGATGCAGCTCTGAAAACGTCGGGGTAGGACATTTCTAGTACTTTTTCAGGAGCTGATATGTACCTGGAAGGAACATTCTTCTAATGGGGGCAGTGTTGTTTATTATGGGATACACAGTTTTTTGGAAGGCAGGTGGGACGTGAGCTATCTGGTACTACCAGGATAAGGCAAGATAGGTCTTTTAAGAGAAATCATAAACGTGTTTGGCACATACACACAGTAAAGTGTCTCTTGTAAGACTCATTCTTCCAGTGTTGCCTAATCAATTTGGTATGCTGTTTTTGAAGGTTTGATTTCTTTTATGCCTTGTGTCTCCTTCTGGTATTCAGATGTCTGGCTGGTGAGGCCTTTTGATGCTACGTGTTGTATTATGTTGTATTATGAACTTGTCTTGCAAACCCACTAGATTTTAATCACTTGCTTCTTCAATAACTGAATCTTAAATATGCAGACTCCTTAGCACTTAGACAGCTTTATTTGTCTATCAAAATCATTAAAACCAAGTCAGTCTATCGGAGCTGACTATCTTGAAAGGGTTACTGATTAAGATACCAGCTTTATCCAGGGGCAGCACAGAGGTGAGTAACAGTAGCTAGATGGACAGAAAGATTGGGAAAGAATTATTAATTTAAGTATCTTGGAGTCATAAACTCCTGTTTAAGCAGAGCAAGTCTGTCATTATCTGTTTTGCTCTTTCTGTGGGCAGTTCCTGATCTCTCTAAGGCTGCTGCTGGGTGCCATTCTGAAAATCTTGTCAAGGATAATTGCTGTTGCGAAGGTAGATGTTCGCACATTCTGGAAGATGCCTGGGATATAAAAATGGTGATGTCTCTAACTACCCATTTCCTTGCTTTTCCTCTTTTGAAAAAGAGGTGTTAGGGAATGATGCTGGTAAAATGGATTGACTGCCCTTGGGTTTTTAAATTCCATCTTTTCTTTGGTTTTTTTTTTCTTTTAATTTCTTATTTTCTTTGAATTTCCTGGATTTTTCTTTACCTTTTAAATTATTTTCTGTGGATAGTTAAAATTCTCAGAGAGGTTTTTAGATATAGAGTATGAACAGTGCTAATTAAACAAAGAACAGTTCCTGTTGAAGCCTGTCTGTGTAGCAACATGAACACAGAATGGAAGAAAATAGTATATTAAGAAGGGATCTGAAAGATGTGATAAATCCCCCCTTCTTTGCTACTAAAATGCCTTAAAAATGGAGAGAAAGCTGATAAGGCAGTGTGTTGAACATAGGCAATATACTGTATAGAAGCACAAGTTTAGCTTTCAGCTTACGTAATAGACAGGAGAAAATGTCACTCCAGATTATACTAGTTGCACTAAATGCCTGTCTATTAAAAGCAATTGAGTTTTTTTTCCTGCTGTGCTGGCATAAAGAGCTGCTGTCTGTCGTGCTGTAGCATCCAACCAACACAGTTTCAGCTATGTTGAACTTTTTCCCCTGAAACTCTATGTCTGTGAGTTACTTTGCAAAACTTGCTTGGAATTACGGATATAAAAGTTGTGTGACAAGGAAGCAGGCTGCTGTTCCATCAGTCTCTGCTTTTCAGTGTCTTTTCTCAGGGCAAAGCAGAATTTTAAGAGTTTTGAATGTTAATTCTTCAAGTATTGTGCAGGCAAACTGCTAGTTATGCTAATTTTACTAGGCAAATTTTGGGGAATTTTGATCCTTAGCATTTATATTCAGTGGTAGAAATAGGATATGTTTAGTTTAAACTTTTAGAGGCACAGTGCTTGAAATGGGCTGACGTAGCATTATGTGCCATGTCGAAAAAGGAGACAAGCTTTTGTCATTGCTATTATGATTTTTCTTCTAAAGTGCAGGCAGAAATTGTTTAATTTGTGAGCAATCTAAAATATTTTTTCCTCCATTTAAGAAAGAGGCTTATTTTTGTGTTTGTTTATTTGTTTGTTTTTAACTGGCCGGTTGAAAACCTTGGCTATTGTGTTTTGTTTTGTTTTAGGAAAGAAACCAACCAAAGTGATCTTTCATTTTCTCCAAAATATGGTGCTACTCTTATCAGAGTTGAGGAATTAATTTTTTTGCTGGGTTTTGATACTAGATACAGGATCTTAAATTTTCAAATGTGACTCATGATTTGGCATAAGGCCATTTTAGAGTGCATAACCTAAACCATCTGAAAGATGGTATTCAGTTTTTACTGGAAACAAGGTTCCATTAAAGACATTTCAGTTGGCCAGAGAAATGCCCAGGCATCCAAAATCACCTCTTGTATGCGCAAACTGAGCTTATTACTTTCCCTCCACACTGTGTTTGAAAGCTTTTCATAGTTTGAAAAAGTTAAAGATTAAAATCAAACAGATTTTTACCTCTATCTGTGATTACATAGTGCAATGTGATGATACTATAATTTATGATATAGTGTCATTTATTATAAAACAATTGTATTATTATTGCCTGCAAGGGGAAGGCTAGCAGGAATAACTGATGGCTAGACAGCATGTGAGATTTTGCTATTTTATATACTGCAGTTAAGAATCCTCTGTAATTTTCTCTTTATAGCCCTTACAACACTGATTTTGTGGCTATTTCACAGAATCATAGAATGGTTTGGGTTGGAAAGGGCCTGCTGTGGTCAGAGACACCTTCCACTTGAATAGGTTGCTCAAAGCCTCATCCAGCCTTGCCTTGAATGTGTCCAGGGTTGGGGCATCCAGAACTTCTCTGGAAAACCTGCTCCAGTGCCTCACCATCCTCATAGTAAAGAATTCCCTCCTAATATCTTACCTAAGCCTACTTACTTCCATTTAAAGCCATTCTGCCTTATCCTGTCACTGCATGTCCTTGTAAAAAGTCCCTCTCCAGCTCTCTTGTAGGCTCCCTTTAGGTGCTGGAAGGTGCTCCAAGGTCATCCCAGAGCCTTCTCCAGACTGAACAACCTCAACTCTCTCAACCTGTCTTCATTGGAGAGGTTCTCCAGCTCTCTTATCATCTTCATGGCCTCCTCTGGACTCACTCCAACAGGTCCAAGTCTTTGTTATGTTGAGGGCTCCAGAACTGTACACAGCACTCCAGGTGGGGTCTCACCAGAGCAGAGCAGAGAGGGAGAATCACCTGCCTAGCCTTGCTGGCCACGCTGCTTTGAATGCAGCCCGGGACACAATTGGCTTTCTGGGCTGTGAGTGCACATTGCTGGGTCATGTCCAGTTCTTCATCCACCAACACCTCCAAGTCTCTCCTCAGGGCTGCTCTCAATCCTTTCTCCACCCAGCCTATATTTGAGCTTGGTACTACACTGACACAGGTGCAGGGCCTTGCACTTGGCCTTGTTGAACTTGAGGAGTTCTGCACAGGCCCAGCTCTCAAGCCTGTCAGGGTCCCTCTGGCATCTCTTCCCTCCAGTGTGTCAACCACACCACACAGCTTGGTGTCATCAGCAGACTTGTGAAAGTGTGCTCAATCCCATTGTCATGTGCCAACAAACATGATAAACAATGCTACTTTCTCCTTTTTTGCTTCTCCTTGGTGATGAAGCTGCTACACAGATGATTAAGCAAGACTGAGTTTGTCAGTCTGTGATTCCATGGGGCTCTGGTGAGGGGAGACAGTAGGAAGGAAGTTGCTAAGTGGCCTGACATAAAAGAAATAACTTAATCTTACGGAGCAAGATGTAAAACCTAGCAAGGCTTCTTGAAACAGCAGCACCAAAATCAAAAGTTTCATCGAATGACAATTTATATATTGATAGATAAAAGTGGTGTACTGTGTTTATTTCTGCCAAGGAAACATTTTCCAGATTTTTGTCATCAGTAACTACCTGTGAGGATAATCTGAACCTTGTCACCAAAATACATCTATGAAGACAGTCCATGAGCGTGAGCTTGCTGGTGTGTTTCATTCCCAAACACTGGCCATTTCTCTTAACTGCTAAAACAATGGGGAAAATAATTTGAATGTTATAAATAAAATGATCTGATTTCAAATAGGTGAGACTGTCAGTCACATTTTGTGTTAATAGGATCACTTTCTTCATGGCAGAAAATGGAAATGAAAAAATTACTTAGGAGTTCACCATGGATGTGTCCTATGGGTCAGGTTTTCAATTCACTACTGTTCTGAGTGAAGAAAGCAGGTACAAAACAGAAGGAAATCTAAAATAGTTCCATGAAACAAGAATCAAAATAACCTGATAATAAGTGTCAGCATCCCATGGAAGATGCATTCATAGTTAATAATTTTGATTCCTCATCGGTGAGGAAACTGCAGAGTGTTCTGTCCAAGTTTTTAAAGATGCCATCCAAAATGCTGTCCAAGATTTTGATTAAAACAGAGTATGCCTTTTGCACAATGAGTTGTTGTGAATGGATCTAATTAACAATGAACAATTGGAACCACGAGAGAACAAAATAAAATAATGGTTCAGAAAATTATAGAGTTTTTCCATTACGTAGTCCCTATGACTGATCCCAAATACAAAAATCATAGATTTTTTTTTTCTAATTTCAGGGTCAAACACCAAAGTTGAAATATTATATGTAGCAAAAGCTCTTCTGGTTTGTAAAATTGAAAGTGTGGATTTCTAATCCATTGTAGCTTAGCTATTATATTTACTTGCTTTGTCATAGAATCACAGAATATCCTGAGCTGGAAGGGACTCACAAAGATCATGGAGTCCAGCTCCTGGCCCTGTAGAGGACAGCCCCAAAAATCACACCATGTGCCTGAAAGCATTGTTCAAGCACTTCTTGAACTCCTTCCTTTTAAATAGGGAATTAAACAAGTATGAAAACGTTTTCTGAATGAAATTGATAAGAGAGAAAGTAGAATGTTTTGTGTCTTAATATTTCCTATGGCCATGGAATCATACATCAGAGGGATCAAGATGGAAGACTATGAGCCTCTGCCTCTGTCCCCTATTTTCCCTGTCTCTCTCCTCTGCAGCAGGCTTTGAGCACCTCCTATCACCACCAGCTCTATGCTGATGTGGAAGGATAGTAGAGGTGATGCTGCCCATTCCTCCCTCCAGTCAAATTGGCACCACTCAGCCCCCTTGCACCTTGGGTTTGCTCCAAGTGCCTCCTACCACTTTATTCCTCCCTGTCGTACTGCCTTCCTGCAGCTCAGTTCAGGGACCCATGCCAAAAGTCAAAGCATTGTAATTAGTATGTTTAAAAAAATAAGGGGAAACATATTACTAGTGCAACTGATGTCTTTTGCATGGATCTGGAATCCCCTTGACCATCTAATTAATCATAGTGCCTGCCTCCATAAAAGCAATTAATAATAAAGTAGTGGATTTTTTTTGGTCATACATTGCCCTAGCAACAGTTCTGATGTGTTCAAGTGTAACCTTAAAAATCCAATACAGAATTGAATGTTACTGATAGCAGTAATCAATTATTTTAAAAATCTAAACTAGGAAAATGAATCACTGATCTTAGAGAAGAGGTTTGGGAAAGTAATTCCAATTTATTTGCTATATTTTCTTAAATAACAGTCAGATTCTCCCATTTCAGTTTACCAAAAAGCCAGTAAGGTCAAAACGATATCAGATTAAATTTATATAAAATATTTTGACTTTGTTATTCCCAGCTCAATGTTTTACTGTGAAGAGATGTAGAAATCATTCTGAGTTAACAAGAGTAGAAACTGTGGTGGCCATTACTAAATAAAAAAATGTGCATCATATAGTAAAATAATTTCTCAGCTATGTTCTGCTCATGGAATATATTGAAGTGAAACCTAACATCATCTTTAATACAGATAGTGGGATGCTTGCAGTCCTCTTTGCTTCTGTGTTTCCTCACTGTTAGGACAAGCTGGCTGGCAGCCAGCTTCAAAAGCATCCTCAGGGCACAGCTGTATCTGGAGTGGGTCTCCTGGGGAATGCTGTGCAACCAGCCACAGGTCTCTGGTGTACTGGGAACACCTGTCCTCAGCAAGCTGCTGGTGAAACAGGAGATCCAAAATACTGCCTGCATCCCCCATGGTTTAGGGCATCCTGCTCCTGTGTCCAAGTGCCTTTCATGACCAGATGGACCAGAGCAAAGGCAAGAATATGGTCTTTGTCCTTGGTGGTGTGTTACCGGAGGGGTGTCACTCACGTGCTGGTGTCCCTACAGGAGCCTGATCTGGAGCCGGGCTGGACGCCTCGCTCCGTGGCTCTGCTCGTGCCTGTCATGCAACCACCTGTGCGGCTGCTGGGGATGGCACACCACCTCGGTCTCTGCTTCCCACTCACTGCCAAGGCTTGCAGCAGCTGACATGCTTTGGCTGGTTGCTGGAGTACATCATCTGCCTTTAGTGTGATTTGTTTTGGGCTCAAAGTTTGCTCTGCTTGTTCATCATCATTTGCTAACCGTAAAACAGGTATATGCTACCAACTTCAGCCTACGTAGGAGAGCTTGGCAGAGTCTGTGGGCATCCTTTAGGAATGATATGCATTTAAAATCCCTTTTATGGTAAAATATCCCTTACTATAAGTGGTGATAATGCTCAGAGGATTTCTTTTAAAAAAATTTATTTTGCTTATAGTATTTCTTTTAATACATCCTTGCACATAAACCCTCTCAGTATAATTACAGCTTTGTAAATCCCCATTATTTGTTCTCTCTTTATAACAAAGGATTTGTCTGTTGAGTTACAATTGCAAGTACCTCATAAACCCAGTAGCTGAGTACTATCTGTGATATACTGGAAGAAACAAGCAAATACCACCATCTTTCTAAAAATACAGAAGTGTAAATGAAGCCTTTTTTATGGAGCATCCAAAGTGGGGAAAATACCACTTTCCCCTTGTCTGCTAGTTGTGCATTCCAAGGTTTTCAATGTGCATGAATCCAGTTTTGAATTTGAATACTTTGATAGATTTTTTTTTGTTCTGTTTTCCTTTGGTAGAAATAAACACAAAAGGCAAATCCAATGGATTTGCTTTGATACATTACTACTTAACTCCTAAGCAAATATCTTACTCTGTCAGTTTGTCTCTTAATTGGAGTTTAGCCCTATTCCACCTTTCAAAAAAACTGCTGGAGCTTCAGCATGCTTGACCTTAGCTCCAGAAAATAAAGCAAATGATTCCTTAAGGCTTTTATCCTGTTACCTTAGCCAGAAACCCTTGATTCAACGTTTTAAATTTAGTCATAGTTGGTTATCACTAGCAAATGATGTCATTGTCAGTAACAATGTTTTCCACCACTGCTCCAAAGGAGATGAAGAGAAGTTAGGCAGCTGCAGACACTAATGAAATATAACTCAGTTTCACTGAAACTTTTTGCTCTATATACTGGGGATAGGGAGACATTTACCAAAGCCCTTTTTTAGAAATACCTGTTTTTATTTCATTGTCTGTTTCATATAGGCAACCAAAACTGCCATTTAAAAAACACTTCCCAGCAGAATTGTGGGCCTGATGATTATGCAGCGTTGATGTACAACACACCTTAAAATCTTTAGAGTACCGTAAATAAGAAGAAATAAATACTCCCTTTAAGCTTGCTTCCACTGACTTTCAAATGTCAGATTTCCATTTTATTTATTCTTTGGGTATTTTTCATAGCTTTCAAAATGTATGCAGAGCTTAAGGACATTTCTTGCTCAAATCATGCAGTCTGTGCCACAGTTCTGGACTGCACTGGGACAATTTACTGGGACACATGCTGTACATAGGATTTAAATGAGGGCATGTGCCATACAGGTAGAAAAAAAACAGAAGAAAGAAATGTAACAAAAAAAATCCTAGACTCAAAGCAGTTAATGTGCTACAGAGCAGTTCACCATATGTTGCCCCCATTAGATGCATGTATTAAACCTTTGCTTTCATGGAACTTGCTTTAATTTTGGATGGAAGTACCCTGACAGCTGCATTCCAGTGTGTAGGTGTGGTGGTTGTCATCCACCATCCCAAGAAGAATAGAACAGCACCAGTTATTAGAAAAAGCAGTGGGGGGAAAAAATACATGTTCTGGGTGTATCGTGAGTTGAAGGCAGCCAGGCTTTATTAAGTTCTAGGATGTGTTGGGTTGGTAGTGACACCCTGGAAAAGATAACATAACAAAGTCTGTCATGTTTTATTCTAGGACTCAACAATGAACTTTACTGGCTGGGGATGTTATGTGGCAATACTTACTGTACATTTGTCCTTCAAGATACTAGCTTTTTAAATTCAGCCATCTCACAGAAGACAAACCAGGGACAATTAAGAAAATCATAATCATTCGTGTGTCACTGTGGTCATTATAAGCAGAAGAGTGTATGCTTTCTGAGAAAAAATATGAAGGTCCAAGTCTCATCTCTGCAGTATTTTATGCTTACTCAGACATATGGACAATGATTAAAATCAGGCATCTGGTGTAAAGCAGTCTGAATCTAAGGATGATTGAATGGCTGAAGAAACCTTGTTTTGGCTGTCTCAGCATATCTGCTCCCTGGTTTCTTCTTCAGTAAACTGGCAGAGGAGAGGAGAAAATTCCAGGATGCTGTTTGTACCATCAATCTCAGAAGTGGTGACTTCCACCAATAACTGCAGTATATGGTTAAACAGACGTGGGATGAATACCCGAGTTCCCAAAACTTCCCATTTCACCATCGCCATACGTCACGTATAAAGCTTTAAGATTCCCCTTAGATCTGACTATTAGTTGGTTGCTTTTTTAAAGTTTTGATGAATATCAGTAGTTAAGAAATAAGTATGAAGGCTTGTTTTCGACATCCTGATGCTTTTCACACTTGAGTCTTTGGTCCTAAACAAGGTTTTCAAGCCTAAGTGGAATGCAGGGTTTCTCATCGGCTACAGTGTGCATCGTTGTGCTTCCCGTGGCACTGGGCCAGGCCCTATGGAGATGACATCCTTGAATATCTTTCGGAGGAAGAAAATAATTGGGTTAAGGGCATATGATTATATTATGTACAGAGGGAATAGCTGCCCTTTTTGGGGATATGCTTAGTTCTCTTGAATTCAATTAATTCTTACATTACAAAAATGCCTTAGCTTTTCCTTTTAATGGCATAAATAACGTACCTTTTCTATAAAGAGTAGTGGAATAAATTTGAAGACTTTAAACAACTATTTTTGGTATGGTTTTTATTTTAAAAGTAAATTAATTTATCATTTTACTTTTCAAAGTCAAGGAGAATTGTGACATTAACATTTCTAATGTAAATACAATCTACTGTAATAGAACTTGAAGGTCTACTAGCCAAAGTGTATTTAATCTTGTTAGTTCTTCATTAAAACAGAGAATTGTAATGGAAATGCTGGCAAAACAGGACTGCAGACATTACAATCTGTGGACTCATCGTTTACTGGAGAGGATAATAGCTTCTGGACAGCATATTTGTAGCATTTTCAGTAAAGCAGCTTTGAGTTTTTATCTTTTTAGTATGGTCTCAACAAGCATACAGCAGTAGCAATGGTGATTTTTGTTTCAACATTATTCCACCTCTGAACAGTTGGGTCAAGCTACGTGGCTGAAATTTAAGAATTCTTAGACCCAGGAGGATAACTAGCTTCCAAAAAGTCATTGAGGTCCCTGATTTCTATGACAGCCAGTCATCAAGAGCAATAATAAATGGTGACTCTCTCTTGGGCACTTTCTTGGGGAGCAGGACAGATGTGAGATGGTGGTTCTTGGCTGGTCATGCTGGTGGGGCAGCAGAGCACAGAGCACATATTCCACTTGCATTTGGCAGTCCATGTGCAGGCAGGTACAGCTGTGGGTGGGGTTATGTTCAGTTTTTTGGCAACAGTGGTTAATTTTTAATCTGTATGTATGCTTTAAATGGAACTATTTTATGAGTTCTCTGCCTCCCGGCTATGATCTTGTCTTTGCTGTCCGATCTAAACACAGACTTTCTTCTGCCTTTTTACCCTGTAGAGAGCATATACCCACATGCTGATTATGATTAGCATTGTACTGGTAGTAAACATTCTCAGGATGCATCCCTAGGTCCCAGAGTTTAGACTGTGCAGACTGTCTGCTGCCTCACAGCACCAAGCAGTCCGAGGCACGCTGTGTAGAGTTCCAGAACTGGGAATGCCTGTCACAGATTAGACTTTGGCATGCTGCAGCCATGGCTTTTCACTCTGCAGAGTGCATGGCACAACTTGCTAACTACTGCAAGTACCGGAACTGTGAAATCAAATGGCCTTGAGTCAAGACTGGTGGGGCAGGAAGAATTAAATTAACTTTCTGTGCCAGCGGAGTTCCTTGCATCTTGAGGAAGAGCTTTGTTGAGGGAGGTCAGTGAGATTTTTCCATGCTGTCTTTTCTTTCCCCTACATTTTTTGTTCTTTTTTACTCCACCTCCACTGACATGCTTTTAATTCTTACTGGGAGCTGCTTAACAGAAGAACTGAAACTTACTGGAGCAGCTTTAAGAATGAATTTTATCTCCTGGTCAGAATTGCTCATCCCCCACTCCTTTCTTTTTACTTCCTTGACTCTGATGGAATGAGAGCTCTCTGGCTTTTTCAGGCCTGGGTGGCTTTCTGGGATCTTTTGTGAAAAAGGAAATTGTAGTTACTTTGTTCAGTCAGTCTCTTTGTGGACCTCTGAACACCAGAGCATCCTGCAGGGACTAAAAAAGGAAACTGAAAAAAATTCTGGAGTGGTGGTGAATCTGTCTAGAGGACTGAATAGATTTCCATCTTTTGGTAACTTCATTTTTTTCTAAATGAAGATGCCTGTGATGGGTGTCAGGAGCTTCAAAGTGAGTTTTAATAGGATGAATGGGATTTGGTTGGATAAGAAGAAAAGTATAAGAAGAAAAGTACTGCTCTCATCCCTGATCTGATATCTGTTCAAAGACTTAGGCAGAATATGTACTTTATATCTAAATTTTCTGAAGAGCACCTGGATGTGTTTTCTCCTACTGTGTACTGGATAAGTGTTGGATCATATGGAAATACATTGTTTTAGCTAATTGGGTGTATTCCTTATAGGGATCAAACCCATGTTTTAGTTAATGACAAGTTGTGTTTCTGTATCTTCGGTTTTTCAGTTTCTGCTGAACAGCATAGAACAAAAAAGGTGAAATAATAATGACTGAAACAAAAAGGAACATTTTTATTTGTACTACTCCAGGCAGTCAGGAATTTTCTGTGTGTTAAAGTAGGAAATTTTCAACTACATCTATTTTGCTGTCTGACAATTTTAGCAGTATTGGTTTTCTGTGGTTCAACAAGTTAGTGGTGAGTCTTCCTTAAGAAAAATCATGAACAGCTTCAGTAGCAAAGTACATTATTTTAACAACCCCTATCAGCAGGGTTTGTTTTTTTTTTTTTTTGTGTTAATTACAATATTTATAAAGCTGAGAAAGTTCATAAGTTGTTCTGGAAAAGATGGAACTTGACAAAATATTTACGATTTTTCTCTTTTTTCTTTTTTCTTTGCCTGGATTGAAAGGGTAATCGTAAATACCCTGTTGAATTTACAGAGCCTCTTGTCACTTAGTGTGGACAGTTGTCTACTTAGTTTAACTTAATAGTACTGATGTGCCTTTGATGCAGTCTGGTAGAATCCTCTCAGAGTCTGTCCAAAGTTAACACATTTGGTGACTGGCAGCAAGTATAGCTTTTACTGTAAAGAGGCATATGCTTAGAAAAATGACACATCTGAATATTGCAATGTAAATGTCCTCACTGTTTTACTTTTTTTTTTTTGGTAGCGCTCTCCCCCTCCATCTAAGCAAGGAGACATTAAGCATGAAGGCAGTGCAAGCAGTTAACAGGAGATATATTTTCATTTGAAACTCTTTGCCAGGGTGTCCAAGGCAGATAAGACAGGAAACCTGTTAAGTCTTCTACAGGGACCATGGAATGCTTGAACCTCACTTATCCAGTGTTGTTTTGGGCACACTGGAGTGGAGGTTATCTCCACTTGGATAGAAGCCAGATCTTCTGAGGCTAGAAGCTTTCTGCTACCTGATGGAGATAGTAATGGGTCCTCTTGAACAAATGTCTACTGAGACCATCAGGCTAGACAAGCAGCAGGGCCCGTGAGAACCTGGGATAGGAGGGGCTCATGGCCCTCATTATAGCTGTCCTGTTATCAACAGCTAGATCAGATAAGGAAAACTTATGCAAATTGGTTTTTTTAAGCATGCTAGGGTGTTGGCTTTTTTTTTCTGGGAGTCATAAACCCTGCCAAAGTAAGCTTTCATTCTTCTTTTGAAAGTATGTAGGATGCATTAAATATGCTTCAAAGCAGCTTGCACTGTTGAGTGTTTCTAGCATAGAAATACTTTGCTTTAAAATCTTTGGATCTGGTCACAAGTCCAGGTTGACTTACAGTCTTCTTCAGACTTGCTTCTGTACCTGCTTTATGGTTTAAACAGGCTAGCCTGTAAGATACTCCTATCTCATCCCAGAAAGAACCATTCTGGTCCCATAAACTTTGTGCTGTGGGCCACAGTAGTATTGTGACAGGTGAGTAATAGAGAATCAGAGATGTAATGTGTCCTCAGCTGCACTCTGGCTAGCTTCAATGGGTGTTTTGCATGAGAAAAGTAAGAAGGATTTGGCTCGTGCTGTAATAAATCCCGCTCGATCCTGTTGAAACCCTGCATAGCATCCTGTGATGAAATACTTACTGGTTCTGTCCCTTGATTCCTGCATGCAAAATCTTTCTTAAATTACCTTTTGTGGGTGACCCACACCTGAAGCCAGACAGGTAAATGGGAACTAATCTGGTACTGATGCCTGTTTTAAATAGCTGGTTATCAGGACAAGCTGTAGAAAAATTAAACTATGAGGATATTATGTTTGACTAAGTAATTAAATGACCTTATAGTTACTTTTCTTCCTTTAAAGGCACATGTGTGCAGATACTCTGTTGTGGGAAATCGGACTTTGTAAATGTCAGCTCTCATGAGCTGACACATAAAAATGGGGTCTCATGCTTTTTCTTGAAATGGGTGGTTAACCTAATGATTTGCTGCACTCCAGGAATGTGTCTTTAAGTTTACTTGTTCCATTTGTGAAATAGTTTCATTTTATAGGTCTCTCAAAAATATCAGGTGACCATACCCTAAATTAAGGGAAGAGCCACTTTTACTATTCACTTAAGCTTTACTTCCCTCAGATTGACAGATTAATTCCTAGAAGACTCTGTTTTGACCCTGCTGTCCCCCAAATCACAGTGTTTTCACTGTAGAGCAAAGAAATCATCTCTTCAACCATTGCATTGATTGCATGCTTTGAGGCTCAGCTTCGAATTTGTCCTTGGCAAAGATGAACAAGGTCTCTCCTTGTTTTCCCTTCATCTGTAAATCTCTAACCATACTGACTGATGGCTAATGAAGTGTACAGAAAGTGCTAGAGGTTGAGATGCTTTGCCTATGACTCAGCATGATTTTCTCTGCTTTTCAACAAATACTGCTAATAATTGTCAGATTTTATTGGACTTGCCTTTTTGTTTCCTATTTCATGCTGTATATTATGCTAATTTAGAAAATGAAATTTGAAAAAAGTGTGATTTTGTTCTTGCACACATTGGTGACAAAAAATACCCATTTACTTCAGTTACCAGAATCCAATTCCCAATTATAATGCTGATGCTTGCAAATACTTCTCCCTGGTTGTAAAGGACTGAACAAAACTCCTGAAGAAATGAAAGGTTGATTAATATTTTTACAGGCCTCAACATTCATTGATTGTTCTGAGTTATGCCTGAACTTTTCCAGAATATTCTTAAAGCTTTTTTGGTTTTTGATTTTGGTTTTTGATTTTGTGATGTGTGTTGGTAAATTGTTGACAAATGTGTCATTCAGAGTGGCTGAGTTGAAGTAGGTGTTTATTGAAACGGCTTGATGTTTTCATTCTTCTAAACTGCCACTGACCCTACCTGTTTGGGGGTTGAGCAGAAAATAGCTACTTTTAAAAAAGCCTTCCGGGCTGAGAAACTCTTCAAATGGGCTTACTGCAATGCAAACCCATCTTCTAATAGAAAATATCAAATGTCCCAATAAAAATAATGGCAACACAAACACAAATACTATTCACGAAATACAGCTTGAAGTGAAAATAAACCTATTGAGTGTGTCTAATCAGCCTGTAGTTTAGGTGGTGAATTGATGAGATCAGTTGTTTGTATTGATATTTCCAAAGCATTTGAAGTATTTGTTCAGAATAGCTAATTAAGATGGCAGATAAATAAAGGCCTCCACTCCAGAGTGTGGAGAATGATTAACTCTGCAAAATAACGGAGACTTACTACAGTTATGTAAAAAGAACCTTTTAGTTTTGGTGTTAATTGAAGTGAAACTAAAATAGTAACTTCAGAAGGTTCTTTTTAGCAAATGGATCTTTAATACAGATTTCTTTACTCTTTTCAGTGAAAGAACAGAAAATGAAGCTCTAATAAGGTAAGATATTTTTTTATTCCACTTTAGTAACATATTCAAGTTAATTGGAGATAATTTTAACAAATATGCTCAGAATTTTAGGCTAGATCCTAGACCAGTAGATTTCAGCATTTCACTAGTAGATCCCAGTGTGAGTCAGTATGTCAAAGCACAAAAAAGAAAGAGTACAGTGTTGCAGAATGAGTCTAAACATTTAACTTTATTGTTGTTGTTACTGAACCACTATTTGGTCTTTAATCAAAATAAGATGCCTTCATAGGCTTGGAAACTTCTTTTTGTCTGTAAGGAATTTACAGGTAATTATTTTTCAGCAGATGCTATAGTTTTCACTCCTCAGCCAATGAAAATCTTCATTTTATTGCAGTTTGAAAATTAAATATTAGAGGATATGCTGATAAAATAAGTAGCTTGTTCACAGATTTTTGGTTCTTGAGATGTGGTGGTGGGAGTTTAGGAGTTATGTACTTAAATAAATAAAGGAGGGGTGAACTCTTCTAGCAGTGACTATTTCCCCTTATATATAACGTATTCAGCTGCATTCTCAAAATGAATTCTGTATCATGTGCTAGATGGGCAAAAGGCAGAAGAAGGTCTTTCAATACACTACCAACTGCAAGAGGTGTTAAAAAAATGGTTTTGTCTTTCCTTTTCTTCCATTGCTAGTGAGGATGCTGACATTCATGTGGTGTGTCACCTAGAAAATGAAGCATCTATGTCAAATAACAAAGCCAGGTGTACAATAGCAAGTTGTTCTGACAGGCAGCTGAAATATGAACCCGTTCAGAGCATTGTAAAAATATATAATTACTTCTCCGTCACAGGAAATATTTCAATTATAACAGCCATTCTCAAGATTCCGAGGAAGGGAAGTGTTGTTGGTTATTGATTTCTTTTCCTCCCTTATTTGCCTGGTTTGGTTTCTTGTATCACTGGTTAAAGTAAAATTTTGCAGAGTTGTTAGCTGGATTTTGTACATCTATTTCAAGTCAAATGGCTTCCAAATGGAAGAGTGTTCAAAAGAAATTTTTTTAAAAGCTGTTGACATCACTAAAAGTTGGTAAGTCTGCATAAACTGTGTTTCTGGTTTGCAGAGGGGCATTCTTGGAATAGGGAAGAGGGAGGCTTAAAAAAAAAAAGCATTTAAGCTATGCAAAATATAAACTGCTAGAAACCATAAGTGAGTAGAAATGTGAAGTATTAATGGAAAAAACAGTAGTGTTGTGAAAAAGTAATGAGGTGTCATAACAAATGGTGGTGTAAATAGCAGACTATCTTTGCAATTCTTACTTTGTATTAATACATGGAGAGTGTGTGCATCTGTTTGCAGCTTCAAAAGTGTGTGCTTATATAATGCATCTCTGAGACAACAAGATGCTGTTTTTCACCCAATCAGTGAGAAGGACTGAAAACCCTTCTGGAATAGGGCTAATGAACTTTATAATGTGTTGAGAGCCACATGGGTAGTGCAGGGATTTAGTAAATGCCAGAAGAAATTCTAGTTCTGAGCAGTCTTTGTACACTGATCTCATCAGCATCTGAGATCCAGGAAGGACACAAGTCCTCCTTCTGTCTCTTTACCAGGATTCAGCCATACAAGCACTGGGCAAACTTTGCAAAAATGAATTAAACTTGCTGTGTCTGTAGTTGATCACCTAACACAAGGGGGCCTTATGTGGAGCCTCTGAATGCTACAGTAATACAAATACCTAAGTAATATGCCTAAGTAATATAGCATGACAGCAATAGTGGAAATTTACTTATTTTGTTTACCAGAGTCACAGCTGGAAGTATTTTAGGGTATACATTGCTCACTCCTGGATTTCTGCCTTGGCAGCGCCTGCAGAAGTACCAGGTCATTTTTATGTGATTTGACATGGGCAGTAGAAAACCACCTGCCATCAGCCATCTTTTTCTTTCTAAGTTAACTGTAGTGTTTAGTAACTACTGATCCAGTTGGAGCTGGAATTTATCAGTTAGGTTGAAAATGAAGCTATGCAGGTCGCAGTGCCGTTCATCCCAAATTTCCAGGTCATACAAATGGGTGCTACAGAAGCTGGAAAAGCTTGTTAAAGAAGATGTTTGGTGCCTTTCCCTCACATTTGAATTGACTTTTCTCTTTTAGTCTCTTTAGTCAAAAAGCTGTCTCTGGTACACCACCGCAGATGCTGTGATTGACTCAGGAATCCCTGTTTTGGTTTGCCAAGCAGGCAAACTATCTCAGGTAAGAGAATTTTGAGGTGTCATGTGGTTAGTATCTAAAAATATCAGTGTAGGGAGATGGGATAGGGCTCCAACAGACAAAAACATGGCAAGATAAGGAAGAGGAGTTCATGTCGGAATTACGATAATGTGGGTGTAATTAACTATTGGAAATGCTTAGAAAGGAATGTGGTAGATCACTCGGAGTAATTAAATCAAGATTAGATCTGCTTCTGAAATATCTTCTAGTAGAGTTACAAGTTCTTGTGCTTTGTAAAGAAATTGCTGCATGAGGTATTAGAGGCCGTGCCAGGCAGGAAGTCAGACCAGATTATCATAAGAGTTCCTCCAGGCCTTTTAAATCCACATCTCGACCAACAAAGGCTCTTATGTGGTACAGGCCGCCACAGAATTTCCAAAATCTGAGGTGGAGCAGGTCACTCCTGCTTCAGTGGTGAAAGGTTGAAAAGTCTTTGAGCAGATCCTTGCAGCGTCGCGGTGGTGGGTACTCAGTGCCGCTGAGCTTGTACATTTTGTGTGCTTCAGTCCTGTGAGCCAGTTCCTGCTCTTGTCTGATCAGCCCATAAACACATCCTTCTCCATAATCTTCTAATATTTTACCTGATTTATTTAGTACCTTGCATTTTTTATTGAGTTCAATGAAAAATAATAATTATTTTGTGATGCTTATTGAGTCCCTTCTGTGGTACAAGTCCTAAATGAGTTCAGAATTTTCTTCAGTTACTCAGTGAGCATAATTCCATTGTCTTTAACACAGGATCTTCTATAGCCACTCTTAATATCCCTATGAGTAGAAAGGGCAGGGAACATTTTTAGCAGATTATGTAGAATTCCTAGGATAAAATAATCCGCTTTCCCCAAAACTGAGAAAGTAATAACGTGTATGTTTGCTCTGGGACCTGCATGGAATACTGAGAGAGAGTAGAGGAGACTTGTCTTTCAGTTTTCTTCTGCTGCAGGGGAGTGTATTCCTGTCTTACTGGGTAAGAAGCAGCAGATCCTTTCAATAGAAAATAGATTAAAATAGTTGGTCAAAAAGTAATTTTATACTAGAAGAAACACAAAACACTGTGGTGAACAAGAATAG
This sequence comes from Corvus cornix cornix, assembly GCF_000738735.6. NCBI lineage: Eukaryota > Metazoa > Chordata > Aves > Passeriformes > Corvidae > Corvus > Corvus cornix. The sequence continues at coordinate 40,786,337 of NC_046333.1, forward strand.
CCCTGGCTCCTTTTTACTTTGATAAGCTCATTAATTTCAACATTCAGAATTAATCAAGATCTACTGTGCAAAATCTTGCAAATGGAAAAATCCATCAACTTGAGCTCAGAATTATGTCACCCTACTGTACTTAGGTTGCATAGCTTTTTTTACAGGAATGTGCAATGTGATTCCACAGCAGCATGACAGGAAGAACAGCTAAGAGTTGTCCTGGCCGTATGTGGGCATAAAAACTTATTCAGGAAAGTTTTCATGTAATTCTGGCTCTGTAGAAAGACCTATGAAAAAGCTTTTCTGTAAAATTATCCAGGGTAAATTCAAGAGTGAGCCCAGGAATATTAGAAGATTTTTGTTTTCCAAAATACCTGATACCCAGTTTGACAGCAAGTTGTGCACACTTGGTACCTGACTATCCCTACTGCTCTCCCTCCCTGGACATAAAGGCGTATTTATGGTTTACAAGTGGCAGCCTAGACCTGAATTGGAAGAAATATTGGACTAAAACAATAGGAGAACCGAAGTAGAGAAGAGAAATACCATTCTGTTTGATAAACCAAAGTAAGGTGGTTGAGGAAAGTAAGTCTGTGTCCCTCCACGTGGAGGCTCCACCTGCTTTCACGGACATCCAAGAAAGAGAGAAAGGAGAAAGAGGACAAGACACTGGAAAAAGATAAAAAAAAGGTTAATTACCCTTGCTAGTAGGTTAGGGATTCATGGCTGTGGTGAAAGGAGAGAAGACTTTGGTTAGTCAGGAATCAAACATGTTTGCTTGGTTGCTATGCAATAATAGTTGTGATTTTTTAGCATGAAGTTTCTTCTGCACCATGTCTCTTGAAAATATATTACATACCTATGGTTTTCCCAAATTCCTGATAGCCATAATACTGACTGTGGAGAGCATTTGAAAACAAACTTCAGGATGTCTCTTTTTCACATGTTTTCTCAACCAGTGAGTCACTCTTAATGGATACTTCAGTTCTGAAAAGGAGTGGAGGAGGCAGTGCCGTGGAAGAAAATTGCCCTCTCCATTAGTAAATGTATTTGAGACATCATACTGCAGCTATTTCCTTCCATATGCAAGCTCATGGCTAAGTCACTTAATGTAAAGGAAAACAGTCTTTTCTGCCACAGAAGAAGGGCCTCTACTGGACAGTGGCACAAAAGCCTGCAAATTTGACTTTGGGTATCGCTGACGGTTTCCTTGGCATTTCTTTCTGTTCAGGCAGTTAATGCTGTAAAAGCATTCAAGATGACAGAAAAGAGCAGTTGTGTTGAGGTCTGGGGAGTTCCTTTGGCACATCTCCAGTGCACTGCTAGTCCCAAATTCATTGTTTGTATAGAAGAACTGCACTTGCTTTAAAAGCTCAGTTTTACTCCGTTGGAAAGCTATTCAGTCTTGTTTCCTGCACTTTGTTTACTTAATAACCCCTACACAAGAATCCGTGATTTTGCCTCGGTAACTTGCTGCTCTCTTCCAAGAAATAAATACACTGGTTTTTAAATTTTTTAAATCCACTTGCTAGGTTGGAGCACAGTTTGGTGCAAAGAAGTACCCTGGTGCTTACACTGTGCTCGCAGTGTCTGCTCAGATGAGAATCAAGCGTGCTGTGCGCACTGTTACATAACTCTGCAAAAAGTGTCCTTTCAGGGAAATTCTGCTGCTGTGAGAGAATGGGAGCATCAGGAATGTTCTCTCCCGCTTAATGGAAATGTGGCTTTTGGTGACTAGTACATTTAAAAAATAGCAGATTGCGTGTATGTGCTCATTGACAGAGTCCAACTTGAACATTACAGTGATGTTCAGGACAGCAGATCCTGCTGTTTGCTGCAGCCCTGGGAGACTGGATGAAGCTCTGGTTCAGCATATGTCTGGCTGCTACCAGAAGGGATTTGCAGCTGTACAATTTTTGGTTTTGAGTAACCTTTAGAAGAGTGCATCTGAAAAATTGCCAGGTTGGCCAAAGAGATTAATTCCTATCAGCAGGAGAGACAGCTGTTCATTTGACTACATCTTCTTCATTTAGCTGTGTGGGTCGTCTTACTGGGTGGAATGGGTTCCAGAGACCTGCCTGTGGAGCAGAGAGGCAGGTAGGACAACATGCACTGTGTCAGAAATTCTCTTCGTCTTTGACATTACAGAAATGGCCTTGCCTTATGGATGTGGTGGAGGGGTAGGTTGCTAGTCTAATTGTTTGACCTTTGCCCTTTTGCACACAGCCCCTCTATTTCAGACCTGAGGGATCCTGTTAACTACAGAATATTTCAGGTGGCTGCACCCTGCTGATAGCACTAGTCGAAGCCTCCCCACTCCCCGATACATTACTGTGAAAATATGGATAAGAAAATAAATTAAAGTTTGGAAAAGTCAATGTTGTCTGAATATTGTTAGTCCTAATCTCTCTAAGCAATATGTATTGTCTGCCTTTTTTCTCACTTTAAGGGTCAAAAGCCTGTCTAGAAGCTGCTAGAGATCTAGATGGTGTTAGCTAGATTTGCTTCTAGGTCATTCTCATTCAGCATCGTCCTCAGAGCAAGCCTTGGTTCTATTGTTTCAGTTTCCCCATCTGTGGCTTTAATCCAGTTCTCTTTCTTTAATCACATCCTATATAGACTTGTCTTTTGAGTCCTACCGCTCTTCTCCACTCCAGGTTTAAGGTCTCAGTTGTTGTGCAGGAGATGCTGTGAATGATTTTATTTTGTCAGCTGAGGTAAACAGACAGTAAAAACATACACCACAGCACAAAATGTTCTCCAATCAGTTATTTGACAAGCGCAGTTTAATTATTTAGTATAGCTTGTAAAAGTAATGAAGTCCTTGTAACATGAGATTTAACACTCTCCTATTAATTTTTCCCTAAGAGGTGGGAAAAGACTGCTATATTTTTGTGTGCAAACTGAGAGCATGAAGCTAATGAGATTTGACTGAGAATACATAAAAGGGAATGGAACCTTTCAGTGCTTCTTAGGAGTTTTGCTAATAGGTAGTAAATCCAAGCACATCCTACAGTTAGATAAGATTCTGCCTGTGATGGCAAACCAGAAGGTGATGTCTGATGCTTTCCCAAAGCAAGAAAGAGTTTTCTTGGACCAGCTGTATGTTTTTTTGAATGTTTAGCTTAGTAAAAAGAAAATCTGTAAGTCACAGTCTTGCTCAAGAGGTATCATTCACAATAATTTTTTATAGCGTGATAGATTTCATGTTGCTACAAAATAGATGTTTAATCAGCGCTAATATTTTTGGTTCCCTCAGGCAGGGAGAGAAGTTCTAACTTTTTGCTCAAGTAAGTACAAAGGCAATCTAGTTGGAAGTTCAAAGTAAAATGCATGTAAATCCTAGAGATTTTTTTAATGGATTTTGGGTCCAGCCAGCCAGGATTGATGGCTGATTTTGTTCGTGACAGAGAGCACTTTATCTCAAAGTTAAAAAGCCCCTATCCCCAAAAAAGGAAAAGAACCCAAAAAGAATCTGTGTTTGATTGATTTGAGTTGTATGGTGAACTAGAGCAGTTACAATTACTTTGAAAAAAAGAAACAAAAATAAGAAGAAAGGCAGTCTGAAATGCTTTGTTTACAGTCACAAAGCTGCCTCAACCATGCCAGCCCAACTCAGTGACTGAAGGGAACAGCCTAGTGACTCCGTAGAGTTGCACTTACTGGTTAGTTTCTTATTCCTTGATTTTATGTCATCTACTGGGCTCTTTATTCAGGGGCTTTGTAGTACAAAAGAATACTGTGTGCTGAGAAGATTTCTTATCTTGATAGCTGCTCTGTCAAGAGCAGTAGCAAAGTTTGGCCCTTGGAGGACATGAGCTCTCTGTGGGCTTCCTGCGAAAGCTGTAGCTCCCACGATCCTCATCAGACAGGAGGATGGGAGACAAGCACTTGAAATTTGTGCTCTTCCTATGTCTGCAGACGGAGCAAGGACTAAATGGAGCTCACTTTATTTTTTCTTCAAATGTGAACCACTGACTGAGGCTCCTTCTGCTGTTTTCCCTTTCTGCTCAAGAGTCATTAAGGGCTCTTCCCTGGTACCATGATGGGCAGACCTCTATTTGCATTGGATTAGTCTCGAGACAGTCATTATGCTTGCATTTAAGAAATCTTCCAGAACACATCTGCTCATTAGTGCTCTTTCTCTTTTGATCTGTTAGAAACTCATTCCCATTCTTCTAGCCATCAGCATCTTTCATTGTCCTTTCACAAATTAATTTAAAAACCAATCATCCCTTCTTTGATTTAATAATCACAGAAAAGAACAAGCAGAGGTAAAGGTAAAATAATACAATTTCAAGAGGGAAATTGTGTGATCTGAACTGAAACTGGAATGCATGAGCACCTCACAGAAAGGCAGCAGGTTTCTCTAAAGGTCACCCAGAAGTTAAGGAAAATATTCCCTGCCATGTCTGACTGTCACCAAGGAAAAGTGGTACTGAATTTTTGCTGACTTTGAGGATGTCAGGTTAAAATTTATCGTAGTCCTTTAGTTGTAGTAGATTTGCAGTACAGAGAGAGAATACTACTGAGCAGTTATGACAAGTTTTGACATTTCTGATTTCCTTTATATTAAGATGCTAACCATAGACACTATTAGTCTCACCCCCTGATTGGGGCTGATTCAGAGAGCCTTAGTTTTCACATACAGAGTGGGTTTGTAAAACGTTAAGACATACAGGATAGTAAAATTTTCAGTGTAAAGCTGCTTTAAAATACAGTGACAGTACTAACCCATCAAGATTTCCAGGTAAGTAGCCACAGTGCAGATGTTCACCAGCTCTGATTTTCTTGAGATACAGGATGTTGTGCTTTTTCTGGTCTGAAATTCCATTTCTGAAAATGAATTGATTGGAAAATGCTTCAATTTATACAGGAGGAGCTCCTGCTTTGCTGGCAGCAAAAGCTAAGTAAAAATGACAGGGAGTGCTCACTTCTTTCTGCAACTTCTGTCTTCAGTGGGAAAATGGCAGGCTGACCCTAGTGTGTTCCCATTCTGCATGGGAGGATTTGATGTACTTTATTTCCAAAAGTTGGTTGTAGTTGTAACTTTCACATACAGAAAGAGACAGAGGTTAAACATGAGACTGCTGTAAAAATGTACTAGCATTCATAATTATGTTTAAATTTTATTATTCCTTAATTCCTTGAAATAAAGTAATTAAAGGAACATAAAATAATAACAGAACAGAAAAAAGTAGTTTCTTGTTCTTGCAGGATAATAAAATCATAGAATGGCTTGGGTTGGAGGTCACCTTACAAGTCATCTAGTTCCAACCTCCCCACCTTAGGTATGGACACCTTCCACTTGACCAGGTGGCTCAAGGCCCCATCCAACCTGGCCTCGAACACTTCCAGGGATGGGGCATCCACCGCTTCCCTGGGCATCCTGTTCCAGTGCCTCACCACTCTCATAGAAAAGAATCCTAACCAAGTTCCTAAATCCCGGTTCTGATAATATTGCAGTTGTTGTATCAAAACCTTTTAGATCCTCTTAACTTTTTCTGCCTTCCTTAAATTGCCAGTACAGTTGCTCCAACTAATTCTTAAATGGAGTGGAAATTACACAAATAGAAGTTATTTGAAGCTGCAGAATGATTTTACACTCATTCTTATGTAATGAGTTAGAACTGCACAGCTGACCAAAAAACAGTCCTTAATTCACAATTCCAGCCTGTTTTTCACTTCAGTGGCTTTGTAAATTTCCCTCTAGTCTTTATGCACCATTTTATGTGGTTTAACTGAAATTCTGAGAAAATAAAGGAAAATGAACCATGGGCATGGAGAAATGTGGAAGGATAGATGAAGTGAGAGATTTCACATTGGAGTGGGGTGTAGAGAAAGCAGTTCTGTAAGAATGGTTTGATCAAAATGTTGGGGATGGTAAAGTGACATAGAGAAAAAATTTGATTAATTGAGAAAGAATGCATGACAGGAAAAATATTGATTTATTGGACTGGAAAAGTCTTCCTCGATGACAGCAAGTGGCATAGTTTTCCAAAGTGTCTGTATTACTTGGGAACTGAAAACTTGGTTGAATAAACACTAGAAAATGCCACTGTAGAACCTGTGCTTCTGTAGGTGAGCCCTCCTCAAGCAGAAAACCTTTTCAACCTCCTTATTCTGACTTGCTTGAGAGAGCTCCTTGAATCTGGTTCAGGCTTGGGATAAAACCATAAGGTATGTTTTCTCTGCTTGCTCCCTTTTTCCCCTAAATGTTATTATACTGCAGCTTGGCTCTGTCCACACAGTCTGGAGCAGACTGTGTTGTAACTTGCTTTAGCCGCCACTGAATTTAACAGCTTTTGGCTTTGTAAGTAATGCCTTAGGAGAACTCTTGCTCATCTGTTCCCTGAGCCAAAGGAAAACTCCTCCAGTAGCTTTCCCAGTGTTTTCTCTGGCTGGAACACATAGTTACTGATTGCTAGGTGAAGATACACTATCTTTAATCTTATTTTTGTGTTTTTGGTTTGTCCAGCTGACATATTCTAAGACATCCACTTTGACTAAAGCAGTGAAAGAGGACTTTCACGATGGATCTTCTTTTCTTTTCCCTTCACCCCATGTAATAAAATTCTTCCACTGGTGGGAAAAGTGCTTTTCCTTGATGTAAATGTGTGGCAAGTAATTGAATACTGAGCCAGACAGTCACATTTCCCTGCTAAGCATACTATTTCAAGTATTTTTCATAACAGAAGGACCTATCTTTGTTTCCTAGCCCTTTATGGTTGGCTTTCTGATCCTATTGTCATTTAATCTGTTGCAAGAAATGCAACCACTGGGAAATTGTTAAATAGGATCTCAATAAACATTTGGATTATATTTAGCAAATACAAATCACTAGGAGATATTTGCATATTTATTTGTTGAATCTCATCTTCCACATTATGTTAGATGAGACATAAACAATTATACAGCACCTCTGGCAAACAATTAGTCTTCAAAGCAAGTCACAGTAACACTGGGAATTCAAAGGAAGATTTCTGAAGTTTTAGAAGGAACTGTGAAAAGTTTGTGCTTTGTTTTAGCTCCATACATTTTATGTCAAGTATGGAATTAATGTTGTAGACTTTTACTCTGATACATCTTATTTGTTTTACTCTAATATAGCTTTCTAAAAAATATTTATGGCAGCACTGGTCACAGACAGAGACTGCACCTTTGCCTGCATCATTAATGGAAAACATTACCCTAATTTAAAGCCAGCTAAAATATTCTGGGGATGGTGTGGTTTTTTGGTGTGGTTTTTTGTTTATTTGGTTGGTTATTTGGTTTGGGGTTTTTTTTGTTTTGTTTTTTATTTTGCTAGAGTCTGTGGATCAGACTCTGCATTGTACTTTGTAACAGAGGCCACAGATAACTGTGATCTGCCAGAAAGGTTTTAATAGGTTTTATGCATGATCCAGGATCAGGAGGCCAGGTAGCACAGCTTGCTTTTGTGCCCTAGCAGAGGAAATACCTCTTTGAATGTGTTCTTGGCCTGCTTCATTTTTGGAGAATCTCTGTGTAAATTATAAGTGAAAATTAATGTAATTAATTGTAATTAGTATAGTGTTTATAGTGGATACATGTTCCAAAATCTTTAACAACAGTGCAGGAGACTTCGTAGTTTTCAGGAACTGTAGATTTACAGCAGCAATTAGATCATTTAGGCCAACCCCGAATACCTTTTGAACTCTGCATTTACTGTCCATTTGCATCTTTGAAAATCCTCCCACTTATTCACAATTAAATTTGATGCCTTGTTGCTTGTGTACATGAAAGCAATTGGCATGCTCTTTCTGTTTGTGTTGCAGTGTGCCTTATTTATTTAGCAGTATTGGTGTATTTTAAGTTCTGGAGATAAACCACAGCATCAAGGGCACAAGGCTTACCTGCTGTTCATTGCTTGTCCTTTCTTGCATGCCTGGATATGCAGAAAAGCCTTGCACTGAAAGTGAGACTGATAAGCTTCCAATTCTCAAAACAAAGTGCTATTTTTATTACATAGTAAAATACTTGAGATGACACTTTGCTTGGTACTCTGTTCCTACACATCCACTTGTTCTTTGAAGCTCTGTCCTTAATATTTGTCCTATAAAATCTGTGTTGTCTAAAGGGGAAAAAACAATAAAGTGCATTTTAGAATGTGTGATCCAACTCCTTAATATTATTTCATGCTTTGATGGGAATAATCAAGGGTTGGAGTCTGTACTTTGATTTGCAGAAAGATATCCTTGTTAAATCCTTGAACTTTATTTTCTTCTTAGCCATATGCTTCTGCAATCATTTTCAGTTTTGCAGAATATTATGTTCAAAATACTATGTGCTGTATGAGGCTCACGTAAACTTATTTTTCCTATTTCAAGAGCATGAGGAGTCATTTGTTAGTACCTAGCCTCTTCTCAGAAAATTAAGATTACTCAAAGTGTATTTGTGATCTCTGACGTGAAATTCCTCACACTACTTCTTTCATTTTCTTCCAATTAGGTAGGCATCAATTTTTCTTCAAGTTCTAGTAAAACTTCATTTACAAGAATCTCTGCCCTCAACTGTAATTACTCTTTCTCTTTTTTCCCTTTTTTTTTCTTTTCTTTTTGGTGTTTTCAAGACCAATTTGCAGTTTTCAGTGGATTAAACTTGTAGCTGAAGGAGATGGGGGAGTTTTCCTGCCTTGGATCACAACAAGAACTTTCCACCTAAGAGAACTTAGCTCAGGCAGATAACTGCCTTTCAGTCAGTGGCCAGAGGAAGCCAGCATTTAACGAAAATTTGGAGTCTGGATGCGTTTTTTCTGGGCTCTTTATTTTTCCTTGAAGGCAGAGATGAGGAAGGATGTGCAGTGATGCAGCACTGAATGAAGGATAGCAGAGAAGACATCAAGACTGGATGCAGGAACAGAAGGAGATTTACTTTCTTCAATGTTACCTGAGAGGATCTATTTTTATATAGAAATGTCAGCTGACAGAAGTCAGGAGAGAGAATATCCAAGTAGTTTAGATGCAGCTAGAGGCAGGGAGCTAGACATGAGGGAATAGAAGAGGCAGTTGAGGTGATCTGAATGCACAGCTGTATATAAAAATAGTAGTTGGAAAGGAGAGGTCTTTGAGGAAGCTGACCACAGCTGCATGTGGCTATAATCGCAGCGCAGAGGCTGGTGCTAATTGGTAGCGGAGAAATCAAGTGAAAGACTGGTGTGTTATGATGGAGAACTCAGGAGGAAAACATGAGAAAAAGATGAATCAAAGAAAATGGCACCAGAAAAAAAGGGGGATAAGGTGGAGATAAGTAGAGATTTGGGGCTGAGAAGGAAGAAGGATGCGATTAAAGAACTGGGGACAGCAAATATAAGATAGTTGGGCAGCACCAGGGAAAAAAGGAAAAAAACCCAAACCCCATGAAAATCCGGGTTTCCTAGTGGCACGAGGAAGACCCAAGTGTGAGTCTGAAGCCTCATTTTCTTTAGGTGGAAAGACACATCTGTCTTAGAGTTTATCTGGGGAAAGAGCAGAGTTTTGTTTTCCAAGACCAAAGAAACATATGGAAAGCTAAAACTAAAAACTAAAACAAAAACAGTCCTGGAGAAGAAAACTGAGACAAAGATCTCAGAATCCCTTTTGGAACAAAGCAAAGATTAATATATCCAGCCAGAGAAAATATTCCTAAAAGCTGTGGCTGGTGTGGTTTTAGTAGAATTACTTTGGTCTCTGAGAAGGAAGGTGGGCGAATGACAAGCTAATGAAAATGTACCAAGAGGTGTGAAGAACTCAGGGTCATGCAGACATGAAGAGGTCTTCATGCGATGGGCACATCTGTACTAGTAAATTAAATGGAGTCTAGAAGCAGCCCCTGGCCCTGGCAATCAAATGTATGTACTGTTGACTGTCCCTGGCCTAGTTTTGGTTTACACTTACGGGAACTCACCTGAACTATTCCCAGGTAAGGTTTGAAAGTTGTCTTGGGATTGTTCCCAGTAGGCAGTTTGAAAGCAACCACCCTGTTTTGGAGGGTGATAGACTTTATTAGCATGGCACCTTTCTGTGCCAGTTGGCCTCAACATTCGTGGACATGTTTATTTTGCTTGTAGAAATAGAGCTGTAAATGGCTCAGTAGATGCAATCCCTTGGAAACTTAGGACATTGACAGTCTTTGATGCAAGCTGTGACAGGCAGTGAATGTGATTTCTTCTTTAAAATGTTGCTAAACTGAGATGTTGATGTGCTCTCAGATTTTGTTTTCATGGAGCATGATGACATTGTAGAAGAGTTGGTTATACAAAGTGAGTTTGTGTGAAGCATGCATTTACTTATTTCCATTTAAATGTTATACAAGCATAAGCAAACATAGGTCATAAATAACACTCCATCTCACAGAAGGACTGGCTGTGAAATTAAGGAAACAAGGTCGTGAGGTTGGTAGGTAATTCAGCTGGCTGGACTAAAAAGCCCAAATATTTAAAAGTAGAGAAAATATTTTTAAGAGTTCTTGAAACTTGTGTAAAAGCAAGGCAAATCTCCAGATCTACACAGATAAGATAAATATGGATCTAGAATGGAATAGGTGTAATGTGAAGGTAATGGAGACATGGAAACCTTAAAATCAGTGTAGAAAAATGTATGAAATGAAATTTCATGTGTTGTTCTGGATTTTGAATTCAGGAATGATTCAAACTAAAACAGGCACAGCAAGAAAAGCAGCTCTGAGAGCCTTTATCTTAGCAGAACAGGCTAGCAAATTGAAACCCAGAGCATGATAAGATAGTTCCTAGCTAAATACGTCAGGGAAGGGGCTGGTAGAGAGGAAAGCTGGTTCATTAAGCTAAACAGTGTTGACATATGAACAAAGTTAGTAACAGATGTCAGTTATAGCAGAAAGCAGTCAATTGACTCTGAAGTTAGATCATCCATGTTACTAGAAGCAGCATGCATCTCAGCTTGCATCTTCTAAATGGGTTCATGAATGTGACCTGTTCTTAACCGGGAGCAACGTCAGTTTTGTGAGGAGCTTCAGAGATGAGCAGGAGGATTTGCCCTTTCCTTTTGAATGCCTTAGCTTCTGAAGAGCCAAATGCAACATTTTTGGAAAAGACTGTGCAGGGTATTTGGCAGTTCTCCTCCAGCATATCATCAGTCTTTCAGCAGCCATCCTACACTCATGGATCCTTTCCTCTTCAGCTACAGAATCATAGAATCATAGAATGGTTTGGGTTGGGTCTTTCACTAGACTGGCTCAAAACCACATCCAATCTGGCCTTGAACACTTCCAGGGATGGGGTATCCACAGCTTCTCTGGCTAACCTGTTCCAGTGTCTCACTATCCTCACAGTAAAGAATTTCTTCCTAATCTAAACCTACCTTCTTTCAGTTTAAAGCCATCATTCCTTGTCCTTTCACTGCATGTCCTTGTGAAAAGTCCATCTCCAGCTCTTGTAGGCCCCCTCTAAGTGCTGGAAGGTGCCCTAAGGTGTCCCCAGAGCGTTTTCCAGTTCTGCCCTGTAGATTTGCTCTGTTGTGAGTTGATGTTGTGTAGGTTCTCCATGGCTCTGCCATCACAGGTGCTCTGCTGCTTTCCTGGTTCAGCTGTATGGGAAATCATGCTCACACAGCAAGTTCACCTGAAGGAGCTCATCTCCAGGGAGTGTTGTGTCCGAATATGTCAAACTTGCACTATTTTTTTCACTGTGTGCCCTGGTGCTGGAGCAGGATTTTATGCAGAGCATTCAAAATGTATATCAGTGTAATATTGAGAAATGTTTTGTTTATGTATCTGAATGTGAATGTGAATTGATAACCCCAAACTGTGACAGAAGTTAATTTTAATGTCTTTTTAATTGTTTTTGTTGGCCTTTACATATTTCTATAAGTACTGTGTACTTGAATGAAAACCAGACTGATGAATGTGGAAGCCTGCCTGTCAGAGTCCCTAAATGAAAGCTTTCAAATATAAATAGCTTTAAAAATATAAATAGAAAAATCTCCATACTGTATTTATCACTGACCACTTTTTTTCCCCCCTTTCGTTGCCTCTCCCATTTTAATTTTAGTGATTCTTACTTAAAATAATTTCCCTGCTTTCCTGTTGGCCGTTAGATGGCCACTGTGGAATCCAAGTGATTTCTAAGCCAGATGGCAAGGAAAGCATTCCTTACTCAAGCAGTGTGAGCCTGAAATCTTGTCTGTTCAGACCTGCTTCACTAATGCATCAGCTTTGTCTGTTCGGTTGATTTCATGTACGTATTCCTTGGTTGGTTTCAAAATGTGATTCCAGCATTTTTCAGGACCTCCTGTTCTTCTTATATTGGTGTTATTCTGTATCCCCCTCATAAGGTTGTAACTCTGGTTTTAGCTAACTTGCTAAAGTCAATACTCTTCACAGAAGTCACTATGTTGACAGCCATAAGAATTTCCAATTTTTTAAACTCTGATTTGATTAGCTTTACAGTCCTGATGTGTTGGTGGCCACCTCAGCTGCATACAAAGTTATAGGAACAGCTTTAAGTTTTGATGGCCCTCAGGTCTTAGCTTAACTTCACTGTTGAAACTGCAGCTTCCTGTCCACTTCTAATTTGTGCTGTTACATCCTTTTCCTCTTTTGTATGTGTGTTAATAAATACATAATTTAAAGTAGGGTTGAATGTAGTGTAAGCCACATTACTGTTTGCATTAGGGTTTGCAGGCCACAGCTGTTTTCCAGCACTACTTGTTTGAAGAGGCTGCAAGGGCACCACATGGTTCTTTTCTCCTGAACTATCTCAAGAAAGGGAAGTAAGAGTCTGTAAGGATTGTCTGATTATCTGTGCACTGCTCAAAATGGCAGACAAAGTGTAGAAATGCAGTTACTTAAGGCAAATAAGACCATGTTCCTTGTAACTCTGACTGCATGCTTTGGTCTCAGCCTGAAACACTGCTGTGGGAAGGAAGAGGAAGGAAGTAAGATAGGACTTCTTATGGCAAAGAAGTAGGAAACAAGTAGGACAAGTGGACAAGTTTTGTGCCCACATCACCAGCAGCGAAAGGCTTCCTGGCACTTCTGAGGCAGCAGTGGTTCCCTCTTGTGCCAAGAGAAATGCCTTCTCCCCTGTCATTTGCCAGCAACCAGGAGATGTGTCTGCACAGGTGGATGAGCAGGGCCCAGGGTGCACCTCAGACATGTCAAGGTGTTTGGTACCATTTCTTGTGGTGTTACTGGGGTCCCAAGTGCAGCGGATCTGGGAGCTGATGTGACGAGACGGGGTGAGAGGTGACGTTCCTGTCTCTGCCCAAGCCTGTACTACTGTAGTCATTGCCTTGAGACCCCTTGTACCTTGGCCTTCTTGCAACTGTGGAGGAGCAAAGACAGGAGCAGAAATATGTTCTGTCATCTTTGAGAGGCAGAGGTGGCATTGCTGCTCATCAGACAGGAAATCCCCAAAATGGCCAGTTACTACTCATGGACTAAAACTGTTTTCCTGCCCTTTTCAGGCAGGAATATTTTTTCCTGCCAGTAGGCCATCATGAAGATTCCTTAACTTTACATCCAAGCATCCAACCAATGACGGGTGAGATGGTCTGTGTTCATGTGGCTCTGAGACTTTGGGGAATCATGGACTCATTTAACCATCAGTCTTTATGCTTTGAGGCATGCCAACCTCTGCAAGCTTCTTGTTAGTTTAAATGCAATTGGTATAGTTTTATTTTTATGCAGTGCCTTGGGATGCCTAGCGAGAAGGGCTCTCAAAATAGGTGTAACTTAATGTGCTGTTCAGACTTCTCATTAATCTGCTTGTCTTCACTCTTACCCAGAGGTAAAATACAAAAGCTACAGAGGGAGGAGTTTGGAATAAAATGATAGAAAAGGGGGCTCTGAAATAAAGACATTTAGTACTGAGGACTAAGACTAGCAGTGGAGGAAACAGAACAGGATGTTCAGAAAGTCCAGGCCCTTTGGCATGAGTTAAGGAGCTTGGAAAATAAGCAGGGCTACAGTGAATTTGTGAAACAATGTTTGTCTTCCTAAACTGAATACTGGAAAGAATCCATTTCACACTTTGCCTTTGCCAGCGCCCTGATATCTATTGTAACACTCATCTTCTGGCCTCTTTATTTTGAGAGAAAAGTTTGACTTGCTTAGAAGTTATTTGTGCTTCCCATTTTCTAATGGCACTAACACGGTCATGTTGTGGCTACGGGGCTAAACTTTGGAGTCTTAATCTTCGGTCCTGCTCTGCCACCCTGTTTCTGATGTTTGTATTTTAACTGCAGGAATGGGCTGAAGGACTCCACTTCCACTTTGCTTCACCACTGCTTTGCATTGGTAAAAGTATCAGGGCCAGGACTTGTATCTTATGATTGTCCATATTGTTTAATTTCTAGCACATTCCATGACATGATTTTGGTCCATGCCAACTAGCACACTCCCAGATGACAGCTGTGGCAGGATGGCGTGGGAGAGAGACTGCCCTCAACAGGCATTATTGAAGAGGTAACCATGTTTTGCAGGGCAAAACGGTGTAAAGATGTGGATTGGAACTGGCTTTGCCTTTTTCCCCAAGCTTCTGGATTCTGATGTGTTTTATGCACTGGGACCAGTCTCTCCTGGTCTTAGCATTTGCAAAGGATACTGAAATACAAACTTTTGCTTCCTCATTGCAATGCTAGGTGCTGTTATCCACAAAAACATCAAGCCACCTCCTCCTCCTCCCTCTGGGCCATCTGCTCAGGCTCATGGCCACACTTCCATAGTGATAAGATCTTTTATCTTTGAATCAGAGTCAGGTTAGGGGCACAGCTCAAGTTTTATGTCAAGCTAGTTCGCAACAAAACCAATCCATCTGAACTCAAGTGAGCTTTCCAGAGAGTCTCCATCATGCAGCATATTTGCACGCAGTACAGCAGTAGCTCACAAAGCCAGTGTCATCACAGGCCCACAGCAGCAAGTTAGATAAGTAATTACTGCTCTGGTATGTATGTATTTGCTTATCACATGGGGTCATGATGATTGTTCATACAGATTGTTCATTTGCTTGCACACATGGATTTTTTTGAACTTCACACCTATAATTCACTCTTCAGGCTTTGTTTGTTGCACTTTACTTGAAAATAGGGAATGTTTACTTTCCCCTGTGGGACTTCTAGTTTGTGAAGCCCTCTCCAGTTCTCTGTTGTGTAAGGGATCATTGAATTCCAGAGCATTGCTGATGCTTTGGCTGAATGTGTTTTTCCAAAAATTGTTTGTGTAAGGTGCACCTCTGTATGAAATATTCTTTATAAACCTTGATTGCTCTCTTTCAGACTTCATTTTTTACTGTCTGAGTTTTTAGTTGCAACTGGAGAAATTATTAAAACCACAGTCTTCCTCACTCACTGTTGAAAATATTTTTTCATTTAGGTAGTGCATGGTGTGCTGTTTGTAGGTTGTAAATCAACAGTAGCTATAGGCTGCACAGACTTGGGTTTTTGTCTTGAAAATGATAGGATTAGCTGCACAGTGAGCGTGTATCTATCATCAAGATTTAAGCTCCTGAGCCTGTTCTTTGTGCCACTGGAGCAGCAAAGGAAGAAACCACTGCTGAGTCATTGGACTAACCAGCGTAGTTTTCTTCATCGTGACAATCTGTGTACAGCACTGTTATCAAGGGGATTAGACACACTGAGCAAAAAGGATTTTGTTGTGTCAGTGCTAGGTGAAATGATGTTTTTGCAAGCTGGTGTGGTGGGTAGGTTTGAGGCTAGTGAGAGCCACGATGATAACAGTCCCACAGAAATTGTTAGGAAAAAGAAAGGCTGTGAGAGGTGCAGGGTCTCGCATGTTAACTCTGTTTACAAGGTGTTGCCAGTCTATGCACTCCTCTCAGTATTCATTAGCTGAAGAGACTGAAAAGTCAGTCTGGAAGAGATTGTGCTGACTACAAGTTTCTGTAGCCTTTGGTGGTGCCAGCTGCAAAAATAGGCAAATCCGGCTGCAGTGGAAGGGCGTGATGGGGCAGCTCCAGCCCAACTGCTACCCTGGAGGCGTTTTGGAGGCTTTGGCTGGAAGCCGTGAAATGCATCTCCCAGGGGAGGACTGCATTGCAAACAGACCTTGCCCTTCCCTGTCGGTGGATTCCTTTGGCAGTAAGTAGGCTGGCATCAGAACACCTAAGCATATTTATGATAAACTGCAATGATTTTTTGCCCCTCTTTGAGATGGATGTGAGGTTTGCATTGTGTTCATTAATTCATCTCACATATGACCCTTTCAAAACGTCTCTTTACGGCAGCCCCTCATTAGTGGTGGCATTGTGCCTGGCTGAAGGCCAGGTGAAAACATGTTTCCCAGTTTCTCACCCTTACATGGCCTAAACCAAACATTAACAGCTCCCCATTGATTTAAGTGCCTCTTGGTTGGATCAAGCCTACTCTCTTGTAGGAAACAAAGGACTGGAGGAGTAGCTCCTATTTTTCCTTGGAGTTTAGCTTTCTTTAAGAGGAGAACTAACAGGTCTTCTGCACCCCAAGCTGAAGAAATACCTTTGAAATAGGGTACTTGTTTACATGTATAAAGAGATTAACATTAGAAGTAACTTAGAGGTAACGAAATAAACCTTTATGAGTGCTTTAGAAGACTTTCTCTTTTCCCACAGAATTATGGTCTTTGGTAACTTGGTCAACTCTGTGTAGGAAAAATCTTTCTGGGAAGGGGTTAATGTACAGGGAGAAAAGCCCGCTGAACAAAGCAAGCCTTCTGCTGAAAATTAAGAGTTTAAAAAAACATAAAACTGCTTTATCTGCTATCATTTTTTGGTTTTTTGGCTTTTTTTGCAGGGAATAATTAATTTTTCTTGTTCATCTTATTTACTTACTTTTCATAGGAAAGGGAAAATGTTGGGATCACTCAGTAAATAAGAAGCCTCAATAAGAGCCAGTCTTTGCTTCAGGCAGCAATTGGACCACAGCAAATATAGGTAGACTGGTGTTAGCTCCCATGATCTGTAATGACACTCAGGTTGTTGCTGAACTAAGTATGCAGGTCAATGGGTAGGTCTCTGCGTCCCATACCGGAGCTCTTACTGCTGTATGATTCACTGCTTTTAGGACCTGCATTAGTAAGATTAAAGTCAGTGCTGCTTTGCCTACCTAGCTCCTTCCTGCAGGGAATGCAGGGGAAAAATACTTGTGAAATCCTGAGCACACAGAAAACAATGAGAGATCCACGCTTACCTTATTGCAGTGATTTTGGGGCTTTTATATGCTTTCCTGTGGGACAAATTGCTGTGTTGCCTCATTTTTGTTGGTGTTCAGACATCAGTTATTCAGTTCCTACACTTGCACAAGTGCCAAAAATCACAGATGTGGAAATCTTGGACACTGTGATTTTTCACAGCATTCATGACAAAAAGACAGTTGGCTTCAGAGATCAGAGGCATCTTTGAATATGAAAAAAGCTCTTTTAAGTGTATTCTTCCTTTCTAAAGGCAGTTGCTCATTCAGACCGCAGTCAAGTGTGAGTACCCTCGGCTGGAACCCTCTGCTGCAGTGTGGTCTTGCTCCTGTTTAGAATCAATAGGGTTGTTTGCGCCACTGCAGCTCATTACCCAGGCTTTTCATCAGCTGCTGAACTTCATTTGTTTTCTGGAGTTTACTCCCTTAAAAATATGGCAGCCATCAGCAGAAAACCAACCGAAATGAGACGTGTTGGACTTGTTTTCTATTTTAGGTATTATGTGGTTCTATAGCAAATAAAGGGTATAGATTATTTATTTTTATTGAAACAAATAATTTGCAACAGCTGGTAAGGAAGGGGAACAGCCATGAGCTGAAAATAAAATTTGCAGCACAATTCTGTGTATGTTGTCAGGGAATCATTCCCATGCAACCCGGTAATGGCACAGAGATTTCAGGGATTATGTTCAGATTAAATGCCATCAAGAGCCGAGCCTTGGCAGTATGCCAGGAAGGTCATATGAGGAAAGTCTGAAACTTTTACACTCAAATAAAATTGTGTTCTGCTTAATAACCATAATATGCTGCAAATTTTAGCACAACTAATGACTTAGGTTAGGAAATCTCATCATAATTTCACTTTTTAAAAATTTATTACTTATTTAGTTTAAATTCAGGACTTTTCACTGCTTTTTGGGATTTAAGACTGTATCAGCAATTTTATTTGGGGGTTATGCCTCTATTGTATATATTTTTTCTTGATAGCATGACATTAAGAAACTTTAGTCCAAAGCTTCTACAGGTTTTAAAATCTGAAATTTTTCATTTTCAAGTCAAACATGAACAGGAACAATAGCCTGCTAATACTTCCACAGGTATTATTATTGCTCAGAAATACCCCTGTCATTTTTAAGAAGTCTGAGATGCTGTAATTCCATGGCATTTATGGCAGATTACTTTATTATTGGGAGGGAATGAGAAAATGGTTACGAATGCATAATTGAGAATTGCCTTTTCTTTTATTTATCTGTGGTTGGTCTGCACCATTCCAAAATACCTGTGGAATTACGAAGGAATATGCTGACAGTCTAATACTGCATTGAGAATGTCTCATTTTGGTTTAATCTGATCTGTTTACAGTAGATTGGTTTCAACTACGGAAGGGAATTCTTTCTCTGGGGGATATCTACACACGGAATTGTAGAGCCTTGGCTATACCACTTGAAATAAACACTCTTTTAATCTACTTGCCATCTCTGAAAAAAAGCTGAAACTATTTTAAAAGTGATTCTTAAATCTCTTAAGTGCTCTTAAATGTGATCTTACTATTGCATATGCCTAAGGGTATTGATAGGTTTGTCGTATTGTTTCATTTGCTGCCTGGCACTGACCCCAGCAGTGGTGTGAGCACACCCCTTCCTGGTGCCCTTCCTGGGCATCGCGTGTTACGGAGAGAACTGTCAGAAGACTTTCTTTTGGGCGCCACCAGCCTCCTGAATCAAGCCACAGCTGTTGGATTTGATTTACCAGTGAGCTTCAATAAAAAGGGAGCAAAACTTGGAGTCGTTAGCCAAAGCCAGACTGTGGATTCAGGGATCCACCTTTATTTTCTAGTTATATCTACAGCCCATATTTGTAAACTTTACTTTAGGTATACTGTATATACTTAAGTATATGTTTATATACCCATGTATGCGTGAGTGTGTAAACTTATGTATGTATGTGCATGCTGAAGTTTATTTTCCCCTTTCTCCTCCTCTCCTCTTCCCTCACCTTGCCTGCTGCAGTGAGGCACAAGACAGGGAAGAAAACTGTTTTAGCTGACTGAGGCCAGCATTGCAAAGGGAGAGTCTACAAACTCATCTGCAGTTTAAGTATAGAGGTTGGGAGATAACGATTAGAGTTGTCAGATTCTGGAAGGGGTCACAGTGATAACAGTGGGATCAAAAATCAAGCTGAAAAGCACTAGGAGACGTGGCTGGGTGCAGCAGCAGGACCCCAGGCTGGGCGCCCAGGCTCCTGAGGCAGAGGTGCTGCCAGGTTTTGCAGAACAGATTCAATTGGTTTGTTATTGATGAAGGGTAAGGTATGCAACCCTCAACATGTCAACAATTCTTTAAAGTGCAGATGTAAGAAATTCCAGTTAGAAGTCAGTCCTTTAAATACTATGAATAAAAAAGGTAAATTCATTAATTTTTTCAATAATCTTAAAGACCTCATGTTGTACCATTAATTTGTCCTGAATTATTTCTAGGATTTTTCCCATTACTTTTCTAGACCTTTATTTAAACTACAGTCAGTAGAATTTTACCATCCTACAGCCCCAGACACTCAGTAATAAATCAACCCTTCTCTCCTTATTTGCTTGAAGCTAATGTGACAACAAATAGTCTGTTCACGTACATTATTTCTTTGTACTGTGTCATATGCAAATATTTCAATTATTATCCTTTTATCTTTATAATATTTTAACAACATGATACAACATGTTCCTCTGATAAATTGAGTTACATAAAAGCAGTTTCACATCTGCATAATGCTTTAGCAAAACATTCCCTCTATTTCAAGTTAAAATGTGTATTCAGCTTGGGAATATCCCCATAAAGAAACATAATTTGCCTTATTAAGAAACACTTGTGTATTCTCATAAGTTTCAATTTTATTTATTTATTTTTTAAATAATTATTTTAAGGCATTCTGGACTCCTGCCTGCCCAGGCTGCCCAGGGCTGGCAAAGGTTTGGTTAGTTGAGTTCTGCAGTTAGATTGAGTTGGTTTCTTGTTTATAAAGTATGTAGCTTGAATTCCTTGCACCTTTTATTTTTCCTCTTCTGTGAATATTTTCTGTAACTGGATGCTTATTTTCTAGTATTAATCCTTAGTGGCTTGAGAATGATGGCTTTCCCTCTAAAGCTGGTAGAACCATGAAAACTGATGTTACCCCAGCAGGGTTGCTCCAGCTTTGTACCTGTGCAGCGCTGTGTCACCAGCATTTTTTTTAAAGCAGGATTGTTCCGAGGGCCTGCGAGATCCCTGCACATCATGCAGCCTCACCCTGTGCATGTGGCTGTGTCCTGGTGCCTTGCTCAGACAGGTGGGAGTTGCAGTGCCCGTGGTGGTCACAGGGATGGTGATGGCAGATGTGCTGCTGGCAACCTGTGTGCTGGGGTGATGCAGGTGACCCCTGTGTGCTGCCCACCCAGGGTGGCTTCCTCAGTGTGAGTTGAGTATCAGGTGCTTAGGGCTGTGTAAAATTACACTGGTTGTATCCTGAAGTATTGGAAGTGTTTTATCCCAATGTGAAAAGCAAATCATGTGAGGGAGGAGTAGGTATGTCTCCCCCTTTCCCAAAGAAAGCGAAAAGAAACACATAATGATAGAAGAATTAATTTCCTTTTAACTCTGGCTGTACTGTCTCAAGGCTTTTTATAAAAAGCCAAATAGCATTACTAAGCATCTATTTGCTGGAGGGGTGTGAAATAGCCAGGTGTGCTTTGTGTATAAGCAAGTGATTGTAGCCTGAAACATCGCTGCAGACGCTTCATGAGTCAGATCATTCATGACTGCAATAACGAGATTATTCATGGTAGGCTCCTCATTGTGACAATGGCCCTTTATTTGAAGTCTGCATTGTATATGTGCTATACTTCCGATTTGCAGATTCTTTCTCTGCTAGAAAACAACATTGCAGCAGGGAACCAGAAGTGAAGATCGGTGCTGCTAAGTTCAGGGTGTCACTCAGTGCTGGAAATAATTAGGAAGGTTCATAGCTGAGTTAAATGCTGTAACCATGACTTTCATTGGGATGGTACTACTTCCTCTTGGACTTGAGGTAGGTTTTTTATTTGATGTTTTGTGAGTTGTCCTTTGGTTTTGTGGGTTTTTTTAAACTCTGTCTTCTGATTAGAACTGGTTAAATGCTGCCAAGAGAGTTCTGTTGCTCATGATCATGTAAGAGGTATTTTGTCTTGATAGTGAGTCCTTTATGTACACAGCCATTTTGTTTCAGGAAAGGAAGAACAAAACCACAGCATTTCTTTAGTGTTCATAATCAAATTAATTTTAAGTTCACCCATATTCTGAATTTTTTTGTAAAATGGTGCTTGTCTCCATTATATTACTTTTATGAGGTCCCTATGGTAAGAGGTGATTATCTCCCAGAGCAAGGTGATGGCGCTTTGTGGTGGAACCATGACCAGACTGTTTTGGACTTAGGTGCTAGAATATGGCTTGGATTTGTCTCCTGTACACCTGGGTGGTCAGGCTGAAGCCAAGGCATGTTGTGCTCCAGATCTTTCCCCCAAGTGGAGCAACCTTGTGTGATCTTCCTGTACCTGGTGCACAGAGCAGCTGGGAAGTTCATCCCCGTGAGGCAGGCTGGGGAGCAGGGGATACTGGAATCCTCCTGCTCTTGAGGAGTCCCACAAAGCTCGCAGGCAGCTCTGGTGGCTGCGCCAAGAGGAAGCAACCTCTGCCACCACTGGAAAGATGATAATGGTGAGTCAGGGATGACTTCTGGGAAAATGGAGAGACCATCCCAGTGTGGCAGCAGCACCCCAGAGGGAATCACCAGAGTAGAGCTGAAAATAACCGTGTTTCCCATGGAGAGTGTCAGCAGCTTGTAAGGAAAACACAGAGCAAACTCAGTTCTTGAAAAGCATGTCTGAAACTAAAATACTGCTTTTGTTTTTAATTCTTTGATTCCAGCTTTTATCCTTGAAGCTCAGAGGTTTCCTGGTGTTTTCTTTTGAAACTGTACTGTTTCATGCAAAGCAAACAAGACTAAAATAAATCCAATGCAAGCATTACAGAGACTCTGTCCTCTATTTGGGCATGTGTTTTTTAATTTTCCCCCCCTTTAATTATTATATTCCACAGCAGAAGATTGGATTGTTGTGGATGTTAGCTATGAATTTTGAACTCCAGTGTAAATTTGAATTCCAGGTCATTTTGTTGCAAGTTTGCATAATATTTATATGCTCACTTTCAGAAATAAAAAAGAAGGAGTTATTTGTTTGACAGGAAGAATAAAGCATTTGCTTATTCTGTATTGTGTGGGGTTGTTATGACAGACTTCTTTTGGTTGCACAGCATTCAAATTATTCATCAGTAGGGTAACATTACATTATGTCATCTGTTGGTACTTCTACAAGCAAGTTCATTACTTCATTAAAAGTTTACAGTGATCTGAAAGCCACTTTGTGACAGATATAGTAATAATTACACACATGTGATTTTGTATAGTGTTATACAGATCTACATTTTGGGCATCCTATAACAAGAAATAAACTACTATTACTCTTGAGAGACTTGCCAGGCAATTGAATATAAAATCTGAATCTTTTACTGAAGTATTTAGGATTTGGATTTTAGCTATTGCAGTTGCAGCTGACAAAAATGCTTCCACTGTCATTGGGAAGATAATCAAATTGAGTTTGCCGAAATGGAGATAAATTTTTTGAGACTGATTTATTTACAAATGAGATTAAATGGGAATGCAATAATACTTTTTCCCCAAAGCAGTTAAAGGGAGCAGTGTTTACTTATTACCTTTTCCACACCTCTACATCAGGGATGTTTAAATTGCAGGTTTTCATTTAGGCTTGAACCATGAGTGTATTTGACCTTGCTGTGATTACATTAACATTCCCTGATGGTGTTGGAAATGTGGCGCATCTTGCTGTTTTTTCCAGTATCTTGGAGAGTGGATTCACCATTCCTAGGTGTCAGGATTGTGCATGACTCTTGGATAGCCACGAAGATGCAGATTGATCTCACAACAAATAGCTGAACAGCCCTTAGTAAATTAACTGAGCAATGCAGATTAATACAGTGTTATCTTGTTATTTACTGCAAAAGATTATTTTTTTGAATGAAAGGAAAAACATAAACTGTTGTCAGTGAACTTTTGACAGTTTTATTAAAAAAAACTGTTTTCTATGAAAATATATGAATATCTATGAAAATGTATAAAACCTTTCTTGTGACCAGAACTTAATTACCTAGTTTAATAGGTATTAATATAATTTTTACTATGCTATGTTTGAGGAAGCCCTAGGATCTTACATTGGTTATAAGGATTATGAATGTCAGAAAACAGGATGGGAATGAGGGGCATTGGTTTCTGACGTAGTCCCCCATTTGTAAAAGTGCAAAATGAGCAATAATTATAGTGTGACTATAATGATGTCTAAGGTGCAGTTGTTGGGTTAGGAAAAGGTCTCCTTGGAGCTGCTAAGTATCAGATTTCAGTTTTCTTATTTCTTTTTATGTTTTGAGATGTTCACATGTTTGCATTTGAAGTTTTATAGCAAATACCAGGTTTGAGCCTCTTCAGCAGAACTACTGAAGTGTAGTTACTGTGTACACAACAGAGGGTTGTGTACTCCCATTTCCAGTTTCCACAAAACTCTTAAAAGGAGTAGTCGCGTGAAAATATTTTCTTTAACTTGTTTGACAGTGCCATTCAAAAATGAGATGTTTTGTACTCCTACTTGCTCAAGCACAACCAGATAATGATAATTCTTAGACCTGTGATTATTAATTGCTAAATTTATTAATAATGGTTCTGTTTCATTCTTGTATGGTAGCTTTCCAAAGCAATCTATGTAGTGAAAGGCAGCCTGCTCATATTTTCTTTTACCACCATTGCAGTCTCCTTTTTCTCTCTTTTTCTTTTTCTTTTTCTTTTTCTTTTTCTTTTTCTTTTTCTTTTTCTTTTTCTTTTTCTTTTTCTTTTTCTTTTTCTTCTTCTTTTTCTTTTTCTTTTTCTTTTTCTTTCTCTTTTTCTTTTTCTTTTTCTTTTTCTTTTTCTTTTTCTTTTTCTTTTTCTTTTTTTTCTTTTTCTTTTTCTTTTTCTTTTCCTTTTCCTTTTCCTTTTCCTTTTTCTTTTTCTTTTTCTTTTCCTTTTCCTTTTCCTTTTTCTTTTTCTTTTTCTTTTCCTTTTTCTTTTCCTTTTCCTTTTCCTTTTTTTCCTTTTCCTTTTCCTTTTTCTTTTTCTTTATCTTTTTCTTTTTTCTTTTTCTTTTTCTTTTTCTTTTTCTTTTTTCCTTTTCCTTTTCCTTTTTTTCTTTTTCTTTTTTTCTTTTTCTTTTTCTTTTTCTTTTTCTTTTTCTTTTTTCCTTTTCCTTTTCCTTCTCCTTTTCCTTTTTTCTTTTTTGTTTCTATTTTTTTATTTAATTATTGTATAAAAAAGGACATGAAATTTTAATATACAGCCTTGCTAGGGAAGAGAAAGGAGGGAAATAAGACAAATTAGCTTAAAAGCAAATTAAAGTCTAAAATGTAAGTAAAGCACTGAACTGAACTTTGAAACATTTATCTAGATCAGTAAAAATTTCCTCTGTGAGCACTGTTAAAAAAAAAAAAAAAAGGAGATCTGTAGTTATTTGCCTAAGGTTGAAGCATATTGCTATCAGATACATGTTGCTGCTATTTATGGACCATTCAGTGGTTAATATGTAACAGTCGTTCTTTATAATGGTCAGTTTATTTGTATCAAAATTTGCTCTTTAAGATCTTCACAAATGTTGAGGAAAGGAGAGATTTATTTTCTTACTGTGGTGGAATTAAAAAAAAAAAAAAAACCAAACAAAATCCACTACCACTAAACCTATTTTAGGACTATTTAGTGGAGATTTCTTACACATGCTTTTAACAATACTTTACCCAAAACCCTCTTTTCCACTTCTCTCATTTTTTTCTCAATCTGCAATAACTATGCCCCAAGGGTGTCTTCACTTCCTTCCTAACTTCTCCTGGACTTGAAGTTATTCCACCCATACAGAGAGACCTCAAAATACTTGTCCACTGAAGTACTTCTTCTCAAGACCTCTGGAAATTAGTCTTGCCCTGAGATTGAAGTGGTCTATTGTTCAGCTCAGCACTAAGTAAACAAAGCATCTTCCTATTTAATAGGAATGGAAATGTATTTCCATGCTCATGAACTTCTACAGAGAAATCCATTTGCTCAGTCTTCAGTGTAATATCATTGTTGACACAATTTCTGGATGCTTAGCATCCTTTTTTGACATTACTGGAAGAATATGGAAACGTGGTAAAGGCCAATGCACCACACCATAATAAGTCTGTATTTGCCTGTTTCCTCTGTCTGAGTAATTCTGACTTTGAACAAGTGATGGTACCATATGAGTGAAATATTTAAAGTTACAAATGTGAAGAGGGGCTGTTTTAACTAGTTTGTCCAGGAGACAATGTTATTAACTCTTCTGCATGTACACAGCCTTCTTAATCATTGAAAATTTCTTAAGGAATTTCTGGGTTAGTGTAAGAACTAGTGTAAGTATCTTGGTAGGCAGAGTCACAGAAACCTTTTGGAAGCACCCTTTATTCTGGTGGTGTGGCATATGTGGAATCCCCCAGGGGTTACTGTCATTAACTACTCCCACGAGACTCCTGACAGAGGTTTTTCAACACCAAATGTGAATCATGAAGCATGCCTTTGATTGACTGCAGCCTCTTGTTTGGGAATGTAATTAATGCCTTGGTTCAGCTGCCAACATGCTGATGCCCAGTGATACTTGAGATGTTGCAGAGGGTGTCCCCCTTGGCCTCCAGCAGTGGCTCTAGAAGGTAGGGTATCTCTGTGGCAGATACCCCATAATGTTGGGGTGGTACTTGGCAATAGGCAGTTGGAAAAAAAGCCCATCTGTCAGAAGAGCCTCACATTTGAACTCATGTGAGAACATGGGATTTTTTCCATTTTCATCCTTTTGTCTTTCACTTTTTCTCCTGTTATAAAGAAAATTTAAATATTTCTGTAAAAGAGGACTAGATTGACAGCAAAGATACCAGCCACTTCTCACAAGGAAAGAATTGTTAGTCTTGGTCTTCATGTTGTGTAACAAAGGCCAAATGATCAAAATGTAGCATTTTTTCTTTAGTCTTTTTGACATGGAGATTAGCAAATCATAAAGTATTTTCTACTTTGGCTGCCTATATCCTCATTATAAAACTGAAGGCTTCTTAGGGCAGTTCAGCAGCACTTTCAAAGTGTTTCCTCTTGGATGAGATCCAGAGGGTTCCAGCATGGTCGTTTTGGCACAGTTGGTTGGTTTTATAAAACAGGTGTCTACATGTGTGTAATAAATCCAGTTATGCTGATTAATCCGAACAGATAATTGAAAAGTATGGGTTACAGTGAGCAAGGCTGGTAATTTACCATGTCAGTAAAGCAGAATATAAGCAGCATTTCTGTAATGTTCAGTAATTCTGTAATTTAACGGCTCCATTGTGTGAGCCATTTTTAAATTCCTGTTCAAGATGTTCTTGATCCAGATGTTCATATATTTTATTTCATTTTATTACTAGCTGTCTTTCAGTTAAAATCTGCAAGACTGATTCTCTTCTTGCTTTACAGTGGTACCAGCCAGTCAGGCTAACCAGCAAAGGTCCATGAGAAAGGATATAAAATAATGAGGAAGTGGAGAACTGAATCATACACATTAAAAATACATGTGTAGTAAATGAAAATCATCAGTAGGCTAGTATTACCAAAGAGTCACTTTCCCAGGTGATGTTCCAGTCTGTTGTTTGAAACCAAAAAAGCTTTTTAATCCTGCTCATATCACTTACATCAGACTGTTGCTAGTTAAGTTGCTAAGATTCAGCAATATGTCATACGTTCTGGAAATTTTAGAAAAGCAGACTGGCCATTTGACTATAATGAATTTCATCATTAGCATTGTGATGTTTTGGGCTCTTTTTATACATTTCCTTCCAAAGTTTTGAAGTCTCAGTCCTTATTTCAGATTAATGCATTGAAGTATTGACCTAATTATCACCATATTCACATGGAGTCCCATGACCTTCAGAGAAAGGTAGAGGATCCTCAGTGTTTTATAAAGCTCATAAACAGCTGAAAAAAAATTAAACTCAAAGGCTATAGCCTCCCTGATACCGTTACTGAATTAAAAAAAGGAAGCATTGCAAGGAGACAGTTATATTACATTTACTAGTTAGCAAAAGTTCTTCTAAGACCCAAAGGATATGGTGTAGTTTGACCTTTGTTCCTAGAGTGTGTGACAGATTTCAAGGGCTGCCTCCAGCTCTGGGAAGAACTAAGACCTGTGATCAAAGATATCAGAGATGCAGAGAGAACTGCTAAAGGAAGTCCTGGATTCTGCAGTGATTTGGGACGTGTGCTGAAGCTGAGGATCAGTCAGTCAGTATCAGTAGATGATTATCTATGTAGTGTAACTGTACCTATAAAGCATATCTGTATTGTATCTGTACATTCAGGATCTATGTATGAGTTGATTATTTAAGGGATGTGGCCTCCATAACTCATCAAATGATAATCCAATCCCTCATTCCTTTAAATGGTCTGTAAAAGTCCAGCATTCTTAAGAGGTCACCTGGAGGAGAGCTGATAAATGGGATTGTAACAGACTCTTTTCCCCTCTTTAAGGTGTTTTTTTCTTTGCACAAGCTCTAAGAATAAGTCTGATCCTGAAGAGATTTATCCTAAATGCCTTTTGTTCAAGGAACTGCATATATTGTTTCTGTTGCCTCTTTTCCTCCTGCTCAGGATACCTAGCTAGAGCTAAGGGTAGCTTTGGTGAATTAAGAGCTTTTTCACTTTATTTTGAGGCTGTTTTCATCATCATGAGTTTAGGAGCACAAATTCCCTTTAGGATCTGTTCAGTACATTGTCTGAAAAAGTAGATACATGAATCCTCTTCAAACTGGGAATATAATTTCAAGTAAAGAACTTCTTTCATGTGCCCTGATGCAATGATTGTCAGTTAATCTAGTTCTCTTAGCTGAGTATTATGGAGGGACTTGAGATCTAAATTCAAATATCTAAAGAGAGTTAGGATCTGTAGATTAAAGGCTTGATGTCCATGCAAAACACCGCGAGAAAAATTTGTGTGTTGTGCTTAGATTCAGCTGTAATTACGTTTTGTGACTAAGAGGAGGAAGGAAGTGTGATTTACGGTGTTGAGATTTGTGATGCTTTCCATTACTTTTCCATAATTCCATTATTTTCATTGGACACTGAAAACAATATTGGAGCTCTTGTATTGTGTGCTGCAAATCTCACCTTGATGAAAGTAATATGGAGAAAGCAAGGAAACCATCATATTGATGACCATGCTTATAAGAGTGTTGTGTGATAATCCATTCCAAATCAAAAACAATGTACAAGTTCATGTTCTTGGTTTGTTTTTTTGGGTTTTTTTTTTCTGAAATCTGAAGTTTGAAGATAAACAGCTATTGATTTTTTTTTTGAAGAATTATGTTAAACTCTATAGTTACTGCCAAGTGAACACACAAAATAAAAATAAATGAAACACTTATACAAACATTCTGCTTACCATTTCTGTGCTCAGAAATGTTTCAGTTTTTATTGCCTCTCTCAACCAATATGTAGTGACCCAGCATTTCTGCTGCTGAAGAAGATTGTTTTGTTGTGCTAAATTGATGACACTAATTATTCTACCTGAGATGTTTTCTTGTGTCTCTTCCCCGTCCATTGGTGGTGATGTGGGGTTAGGGCTCCAAGCCTTAGGTGCCTGAACTGCTTGCAGTAAATCTCACAAAATCACAGAATATGCTGAGTTGGAAGGGGCCCACAAGGTCCACCTCTTAGTCCTGTGCAGGATGATCCCCAAGAGTCACCCATGTGCCTGAGAGCATTGTCCAAATGCTTCTTGAACAGATCAGGCTTGGTGCTGTGACCACTTCCCTGGGGAGCCTGTTCCAGTGCCCAAACACCCTCTGGGTGAAGAACATTTTCCTAATATCCAACCTAAACCTCCCTGTCACAGCTTCAGGCTATTCCTTTGGGTCCTGTCACTGGTCACCAGAGAGGAGAGATCAGTGCTTGCCCCTCTCTTCTCATGAGCCTCTTCATCTCAAGAGCATGCACAGGGTGCATCAGAACATAAGGGTATGTTATGGTTGTTACGCTTGTAATATCTTGGAGCTTATTTGTGTGAGAATATTGGAGGGTTTATGCCCTTCAGATTGAATATGAGTGGAATGAATGAAGAATTGGATGGCAGTTGAATTGCTTATTCCAACACCAGCTTCCAAGTGTAACTGGATTGAAATGACTCTGCTTCTGGTTTAGAACTAGGAAAGTTTTTAGAAACCTTAACTAAACAGACACAGGGTCTAGATTTATCATCTGGTAAATGGAGAGTAGTGCTATGCTTTTGGCTCATCTGCTGCATATATTCTCCATAGTAATATGACCAATGCAAAAGTAGTTTATAACATGTATTAATGTCTTGTTTTTGCATGGATACAACCTCAAGGTTGCATGTCATCTTTAAAAAGTGAAGAGAGATGGACAGCAGGTATGAGACAGACCAGATTAAGGAAGGACAATGCAGATTTTATTGATGATGCCTCCAGTACTCAGAAAGAATTGCACTGGTTTTTGTGGAGTACATACAGTACTAGCAAGACCCTTCATGCCAGCCTTGCCTTGTGATTTTTTCCAGTGGTGATACACACCCTTTTGTACCAGAAGGGAAAGATGTTATTTAAATGCTTTACAAATACATGTGAAATACGCAATAAATAAAATCTTGTAAGAGTGCTGCTTAAGGTTATGGTGTTCATATGTCAGCCTCAGCAGAAAAGTCCAATTATGAATTCCCACACAATGAGTGGTTTATGTTATGTGTGCAGTACAGGTATCATAATAGTTTTCTTCTCTTGATGTATTGCTAATTTGCTGAATAGTGGCATGAGGTATTTGTTTTATGGCTGTCTAAGATCTTGGTATAGTGTTAATGCTTCATATTCTTCAGACTGAAATGGTTTGGATGCCTTCTCTATTTTATTGAGGTCTAGTGCTATACATAAATGTATTTTACCTTACTGATTTATCAGCTTTTCATAATCATATCTGAATGTCTCAAACACCCTCCTATCCCAAATCATTCAGTGTTATAGTCACTCAGACACCATCCTCACAGCTGCCTGTCCTGTATGATCATCTGTGCTTTTATTCTCTGACATAAAGTGTAATTAGAGAACCATGATTTAGCTTTTGGGTTGACATACACTTAAAACTTACTACAGTACTCTTTCATCTGCCGCTGTTGTCTTATCCAAGTGTTGTAAGTATCTCTTGTTTTTCTCCAGTTAACTTCCCAGCTCTCTTAGAGGTGAAATGCTCTGTCCATTAGCCATATAAAACGTTGTTGTCTAGGTGGGGAAGAATTATTTCTCTTAGTCAACCTAGTGTGGGAATTTGGAGAGACAGAATGAAATTAATTATCAAGCTTGAATTTTGGCCAAGGTTCTATTAGAGATGAGAGTTACAGTTTATGAATTTCATTCTTGTGATTATAGGATGAGCAGGGGGGGGACGAGAGTGGGATTTTATGCAAACATAGAAGTTTGGACTCTTGCTGTGACAACGTGTTTCAGTTGTCATCATGTTAAACTGGACTGTTTTATGTGGCTGTGGCAGGAGAATGGGGGGTAAAAATGATAGCACAGCTTCAAATGAAATTGTTTGCAGGGGAAAAAATGGTTAATTATACATAAATCAAGCTCACAAAAACCAACCAGAGCATGAAAGAGCTACAGTGCATGCCCTCTGCCTTTCACAGACTCTTTCCAATTCACTTGGTGCTTTGTGTTGCTTTTCTGAGGCACTTCTTTTCCCTTTATGTGCACCAACACACATTTTATCATAGTTTGTTGATGGTAACTTTTGGGCCCGATCTAGCAAGTCTCTAGTAGGCTGTTTAGCAATTAGATCAAGTATAAATCAAGAAGTTGCTCTATATTATATTTTAATTTCTCCTCCATGTCTAGAGTTAATTTTTTAGGGAAGGAATAATCACAGAGACAAGTAGTAAGACTGAACACGTCCAGACCCGGAGGGGAGGAGAAGCTATGTGTCCACCAAGGCCACTTTTCTGCTGTGTTATTAGGAGCATATGCCACATCAGCCAGCACTAAAGGAAATAGTCTTATGCAATGGAGAAACAGGACAGTAGATGATGTGTCTGTGACAAATACCTCTCTTGTGAATTTTCAGTTGTGTTCCTCTTTATCATTAAAATTGTTCAAATATAGCTTATATAAAAATGATGGAAGAAAGTAATTCAAGGTTCTAACTTTTCAGAATCTCTTACTTTTATGAATTTGTCTTCTTAAATGCATGGTATGCAAAGTCTCAATATGTCTCTAAAATAATAAGAAAATAATAATTCACAGAGAATGAGATCTGTTTTTCTTCTAAGGAAATGCTTGCATTCTGAAAAGGTTGTAGGGGTGTGCTGTGTAATGGTTCCACCTTCCTTGTAAAACAAGATGTACTTTGTCCTGTTAAAATTAGAACTACTTAAGAGAAGCCACACTTGCTATGAAATTGCAATCATCTCTCCTGGGAGAAGGTGATTTTCCTTGCTGAAGGAAAGGTGGCATTATTAAGCACATAATTAATGAAAATAATATTGCCATAAATGGATATTGAAGTTTCTATCTGTGAGAATAAATAATACTGTAGGGGGTAGGAAGAGAAGCAGGGTGCAACTGCACAGACAGTGTTCCTCTCCACCTTCTGCCTTTAGGACTAATTCATCACTTAACCAACTAGTTGTGCAAAGTGGAATTCACTGTTGAAAGGAGAACAGGTGAATGAGATAGAAAGTAAGCAGAAAATTGAAAGAAAAAAATTAGTGTATCTTTCAAAGACTAATCACTGGGTACAACCTTGAACCCCCAGTCACAGGAATTTTTCTGCCTTACTTTGTTCCATTTCAATTCCGGGCTGTGGTGTAGTTGCACATCCAGTGCCCTCTCTCTGCTGAGCAACCAGAGAGAAAGCAACAAGAAAGGTCAATAATTAACCAACACTTGGCTACTGATCAAAAATCACAGCAGAAATCAGTGAAAACCATGACAAATTCTGCTGTGCTGAGGCAGATTACCCATCCCACTCTCTGCCCACAGAGGACAGCAGTTCAGGACTGCCCTGTCCTTGCCACTGCCTTCTGACCCTGGGTGTGCTGGCATGGTGCAGCTGTGGTGGAGCAAACTCACCAGGGCAGGGTCTGAGCTGTGGCTGCTCCAAAGGCAGAGGCATGGGGGTTTTGCCCACATGGACTCTGCTGCTACTGTGGCTGGGTAGAAGGTGGTGTGTGCCAGGCTACACAGTAGCTACAGAGTAAACACACAGTTTGACCTTCCAAAGGGTTTTGTTTAATGTTTTGTTCTCAGTCATGATGATGATATCAGTCCTGTGATGACATCAGTCCTGTGTCCTCTCCACAGGACTGATGAAATGAAGTTGTATATAGCTGGATTTGTAAGGAAACGGGGAAGATTTTCAAAGGCATATTTCCTTAAAAAACTCTGTTAGAACTATCCACCTGATTGCTGTAAGAGGTACTTCAGACCATGTTTCTCATTTTTTACATGTATGTTTCTAATCATGGAAACGGGGAGTATTTTTATATATGCGTTAAAAAGCGGGATCTTTTCCTGATTAACAGAGGTTTATTTCTGACTGCAGTTTTGGGGATGTTTCAAGTCTCAATAACAGGATACCTACTTGGAGTGGCCTAAATATTTAGGAGCAGCATGTTTTAGTCAGTATCTGAGAACATTAGCTTTGAGTTGCACATTTCTGACTTCTAAAGTTGTTATATCCTTTTAAGTGCATTTGATTCTTACTTAAGTGCTACACACACACAACACAGAGTTTGCAAAGTCAAGTGCCATACCCCACCCATGACCCTGTTTCTTTTCATCATAAACTCATTATCAGTCAGTGAAATCCTCTTCTTTTTAATCTCTTCTTCAGGGGATCCTACTCTCTTCTGCATAAGTGGTATGGGTCATAAACACTTTCTTTCTCCTCCTCCTCTTTCCAGCAGTTTTTTTCCTGCCAGAATGTGGTTCAGCCTGGTCCTGCTCTCTGTGCTGCCTGACCTCCATCCTGGGCAGCAACAGTGCCAGGGAAGGCATTTTACCTTCTTCTCTTTGCATGAAGATAATTCTCGTCAGTGGAACTCAGCATTAAACCAAATATCCAGCACCTCTCCCAAGTTTGCAGGCATTTGGAGTGTCATCATATTTGAACTGATTTTAACTGGCCTGGCAAGAGCCACTTCCCTGATAAAAATGTACTCTCTGCTGTTTAAAACAAGAAGGATATTTGAATTCTTGCAGGAGGAGGTACCAGATAATATTTTCTCATTAAAAAACAGTCTTTTTTTTTTTCCCTGGTTTCTATCTTGGAAATAATTGAACCATTTTGGTTAATGTAGGAAAAAAATAGCCTGAAGCACACATCTAATGTGGAAAGTTTCAGCCCAAACAATTAGTCTGGCAAAATTATAAGGAAGTGAAAATCAGGTTTATGGGAAGCATTGGATAATCCTTAGTAGCAGTTTATGTCACAGCTCCCACCTATGTGTGTTGGATTCACAAGACCACTTTCTTTTCAACATGCATGCAACTTGCACACACTCTCATCCAGTGTATTCTGCTGAAATGCATATCAATTAAATAATCCACTTAACATGCATAAGAATCACTCTATCTAAATATGACTGCAGCTAATCGCATGTGTTGTTAAACCTGTTAATTGCTTATCATCTGTTTGCATAGATTGCGTTTTATAACAGCAAATGGAGGACCAAATGCTCAGTTGTCCTTTATAATGGTTCCCGTTAGACATGTTTTAATAATTATAAAAATTTTGTCCATCCTCAAAAACATACAGTAAATTTATCATATAAAAGCTCAGTAATTTAAATGCTATTGTGACACAGAAAGCTGTCTAGCAATTAATGGTTCAGGAAAACAATAAGTTAGTGCAAAGCCTCAGTCTTCATTCTCCTAATACATCATTTTGTTTATTTCCATACTGCGTTGTTCGCAGTGGGAGTCAGAGGAAGCCTTTGGCTGAATATTCTCTACTGCTAGCTAAGACTCTGATGTGTTTTCATTACATTTGCCTCACATAATCACTCACTGTTAATTTCAAAAAGCCTTTGATATTTCTGCATGTGTGTGTCCTAAACAATAAGCTGATCCATAATGCAGAGTGATTTATTGCCTTCTGACCTTACACACAGCTTTTCCTTGTGGAAAACAGCTTATGACTCTGGGTGTTAACTGCAGCTTGAGCAGCACAGATAACTTTCTTTCTGTTTGCAGTACCTGCATTCCTAGGCAAGGTCAGTGATCTGGTCAAGTGAGGCTTCTCTGTTTGATGGCCTCTCTTGCCCACATTCCTTATAATAATTTTTTCCCTATATTGAAGTATGCTTTCCAAACCAGCTCAGTGTGTGTGGAGAAGTCTTGGTATTTACTGTGACTACAGCTTGGCTATGCAGTTCATCTAGGCTGAGTGCCCCCAGGACCAGATGGAAAATGCCGGTGTGCTATGGAAAAACAGCAGCAAGCATGAACACCTTTCCTTCAGCTTGTTTGTTTCGATGGCTTCACATTGTGCCTCCAGAACAAGTCTGATGTAAAGGATGCTGGGCAGGAAGGCTGAAACTTGCCAGGGAGACATGGAGAAGGAAGGTGGTGTGCAGAGAATATTGCCTTAAAGCTTGTAATTTCCAGAGAAGCTGTCTGCAGGAACGCTGTAGGTGTGGGGGAATGATGATCTCAGGAGGTTGCACTGGCTGGGATGGGATATACACCCATTTGTGGGCGGAGTCTTCTCACAACACTGTAGGTAGAACTGTACACATTTAAGTAGCCTAACCGAACCCAGAAAATCATTGCCCAGCATTAGAAAGTTGGATTTAGGAATGTGAGTCGAGGAATCTCTGCTACTTAGTTCCCAGGTAGATAGAGTAGATACTTGTTGTTTAAGGCACACAGGAGGGAAAGGGTTAGAAGAAAAAAAGTAAACAAAGAGTTTGGAAATTCAGTATCTTTGCACAGGACATATGATCAAAGTCTGCTAGAAACCTCTTGTGAGAGAAAGGACATGCAGTTAAAACAGTCATTTGTTGTTCTTTTGGAAGAAGGTGCCTGACTGAATTCCAAGTGCTAATGGTGAGAGTGGCAGTGGTTACTTCTCTGGTTCTGCTCACTGTCATGGCTTGGCCAGTTTTTCCTCCTCTGTCAGTCTCTTCAAGGTGGGCAGAGCCGAGGAGGATTTTGCTGTAGTACGATGGCACCATGCCTTGCAGTCAGTTCCAGAGTAAATGGAAATAATGGAAAAAGTAATAAGAAGGCAGCAGTAGTGGGGCAGGGAGAGAAAAAAAAGAGGGTACACAGGTACTCCCCTGTTCTGTGGGAATGAAGGATCACACCTCAGGGGAGAAGCTGGCTCTCATATGTATGGAGATTTGCCACACACATGCTGATGTGCTGATCATGGTCAGTGACCTCATCCATATGCAGGCCTGGATAGCGCAGTGGTTAAAGTTTGCCAGCCAAGGACTGACTCTCTGGAGGAAAATGAAGACTGGCTGTGTTTGGCAGAGAATCCCCACTCTTTGCAGAGTCACTTGGAATCTTGTGAAGGCCATGAATCTTAGAGTCTTTTCTTTACAGGGCTTTAAAGGCGGATGGCAGATGAAATAAGTTCATCTACCGGTTATTTCATTCCTCAACTAAATCTGCTTTCTATTTGTACCTGCATGAGCTCACTGATTTGCATTCCTGTAATGTGCTCTTTCTCTTTGCTTTTATTTTTTCGGGCTGTCTTTGCTGTAGAGTCCCCAAAATCCAATACCCTACTATGTCCATTGAGACACTGAGGAATGGTGATACCCGTTCCGTGTGCAGGCTGATGGGAATGTCAGCAGTCCCTTGGAAAGGGTCATGACAGTCTGGATCAGCAATATAAGTCTAGGCTGAAGCCTCTGTCCCTGCAGGTGCTCTCAGCTGGATGTGGGGTCATCAAGATGTTTTATGTGAGCTAGGACTTGGTCTGTAACTCAGCGTTTCTGGGCAGGGAAAGGCATGCTAACAGAACTGCTCTTTCCCAGCAGTGCTGCTCAGCCCTGTCCAGGACGTGCCAAGTCCTCATTACCATCTTTTGCCCACTCTTGACATAGTTCTGGGATGGCAGTGGTTGGTATTTCCATTTAGAGGGACTGATTTTATGTTCCTTTCATAGTTCTGCATCTAGCAGTCCTTGCTAAAGCATACTGTAAGTATACATGAAACAGCTCTGCAGTAAAGGCAGAACAGCAGATCCCAAGAGACAGCATTTTCCCATAAATTCTTTGCCATGTCTGTTTTCAAATTAACTGGTGATGGATGAGGGGGAAGAGGAGGAAAAAGAATAGCATAATAAAACTCCCCCATTGCATCACTTAAAATTCTCAAGGAATGTTTGTAAAAATCGATGTTGCTTCTCTTCCAGCTGCTGGGGGACACAAGTCTTTAGTCAAAGAAATTCTGATTTTTAGATTTTTTTTTAGCACAGCTTCTTAAATGTCTTTGTGCTGTAATGTGTGTGTGGTGTTACTTTTCTAGCTAAAATAATTGGATAAATTTTGCATATTTTAGGTATATACTAGATAAGCAAATAATAATGGGAAACATGAAAGTATGGTTCACATTAGGAATTAAAAGTTGATGTAATCTGAGTGGGAGCCACATGAGTTTGAATTGTTTGGCTAGTTTAGTTCATGCAATTGGGAAAATAATGCAAAGGAGACATAAGTATGTATGGTACATTTGGTTATTGTGGATAAAGCAGAATATCATCTAAAATTGCGTATTTCTTTTTGTGGTAATCCTTTCCAGTCTTAGGAGGGCAATCAAGATAAAATAAGATCTGTGAACTGCCATTTTCCCTGTAAGCTGTAAAAAACTTATTCTGGTAATTTGTTCATGAGTAGGTGAATGTGGCTCTTTTTATTGTAGTCCTAACTTTCATTTTGAATAAGGTTATTAATCTGGCAAACTGTATTTGATTTGTGTTCCAAAAAAAACCCCAACTGGTGGATATGTATAGGCCAGATAGGAATAATTTTATCTGAAGATACTAGCTTCTTTAATAACAAGTCATCCCTTTTTCTCAGTGTAATTTATCCCACTACTTTTTTCACCCATTTCAACTCTACCAAGGGCTGGTATCCTGAGAAGACCTCCATTCCTTGTGTTTTGTGTCTGACCTCCCAACAGTAGTACTTGTTTACCTAGGGAGATAATTGTTTTCTGGAGCGTATCCAGCTGATAACTTACTTTTTCATTAGACCCCTTTTTCCTATTAGTTATCCCCTGTTAGTTGATCTGTGTCATTTGATAAAACTAATTAGGTAATAAAAGACTGTTTCTGAGCTCCTCCCTTTAATTTTGGCATGGTGAAATGTACTTCTTGGCACCTTGCTCTTTCCACATAAAGACAGCCTTCAGTTGACAAACAACATTAATCCAAAAGAAAACAAGCCAGTTCACGCATCCTCTCTTGATATATCCTTGTGCCAGAACAAAATAGTTCCTAACAAATTATTTGTACCAAAGATAGTGACATAACCCTGGCTCTGTTTTAGAGTTTTGCAAATGTTTGCAGAGCTTCTCAAGAGGCCAGGCTAAAAATACTCAATGAAACCATTCAGAATTCTACTAAAAGCATTTTGTTTCCTAGGACTTTCCTCCCTTCTGAAAATGCCCTCCCACAGCTGCATGGCATTTATTAGAAGGTGATGAAGGTATAAGGTAGGAAATCACATTTTATATTTTATTTTTAAATTTAGGCTAATTTTCAGGCTTCCTTTTTAGATTAAAAAAAAAAAAAAGGGATATCTCAATGGAAGGTAAGTTTATTTTTAGGTTCAAGTTGACGTATACTCATCCAATATGGCTGATCAGATTGTCCTTCATGAAAGTTTTCAGTTTGGAGGTTTGAGGTGTCATGATATGCATCATTTCAAAGAGAGATAGCCAAGAATTGCCGCTTCTTTATGGACAATGACCTCTGCTGCATCCTAATAACATAGGAATTTCCCAAGGATGTGGATGTGGTGTTTTTCTTGATTGCTGCACCCCAGAATAAAGTTCTTCTTCAAAGTTTACTTTGAGAAGAGTATAGAATATGCTATGCTCAGATGTGAGATCTGTAGAAATCACTGTAGTCATTTTCCATTCAGCCTAGAGAAAATCTATCAGATCCAGTGACATTAGACTAACAAAAGGATCTCCACAGTAGCTGTCCTGTGTTTTACACTCAGAAATGTCATCTGTCTTAAAATAATGGCTTCTTCCTGTTTGGTGTTAAATGCAAGCAGTGCTTTGGTCAGGTCTGAAGAACTGTTTTGGTATTAGTTGCATGTTTACTGTGTGTTGTATTTACTTCCATCTCAGAAGGTCTGCCATGGGGATATTCACATTGTGCTTGCAGAGATTTGGAGGATTACATCTTCTGGGATGCAAGAGCCCCAGAATAGCTGCGTATGAAATTTTAAAATTAGCGGTATGATAAACTTGGATAGTACCAGAGTGTGTTAGTAAGTGAGTCATGTGATAAATAAATGATGGAAGTGATAGTGAGAGGCACTTACAACAATAAAAACTGACTGTTTTAAAAACGAAGGGGAAATCGAGGTTTGTACTTTCATTTGTCCTAATTAGATTCAGAAAAGGTTTTGACTTACTTTCTGCCCCTGAAAATTTTTTATTATCTTCTCTAGATGCACTTATAGCCAGTAGTGACTCATGGGCATTCGGCTAAGATGCCTGAGACGGTTATTATCCTGTGGAGCTGCTGCTTTTCCTAACAGGAACAGTCCTGAGATACCGCAGTTTATAACCTACCATGATGTTAACTACGACTTTTATCTAATTTGACTACCATACCTTGTATCTCAGGCAGAGTTGATTCTGCATTTCTAGCATTAAACATGAAAGCTTTCCAAGAGAATGGCAGTTACCACTGCAAGGGAATTGAAAGCATGGACTAGCCTGCCATTTTGTCAAATCTGATAATTGCTTTTCACACATAAGCCGCTCTGGAAATCCAAACAACCAAGCCTGTTTGTCCTGCGTGCTTTCCTTTAATGTACTGCTCATTTTCACTTTGGATAGTTTCTTTGCCCTCCTGGCTGAAATTCAGTGCCACAAGAAGTCCCTATCAAAGCCTTGCACGAATTGTTCCGGTGCTGTGCTTAGTGGTGCATCAGTGAATTGTATCCTGCATTGTCATGATTTACAGCTTACTGTCAACAAATTTTCCAGGATTATAGACTTTCTAAGAGGTAGAATTGAGAGTCTCTGTATTTATAGGCAGCCCTGTTGGGCCTGGCAGCATGACACTCATTTTCCCACAGGATCCTTTCCCTGTCTGGGCTTTGTGCTGTCCGCCCCTGTTGTAAGTGAAGATGTGGAGCAGTGCCAGAGGTGCTCTTGCCAGCAGGGTTATGGGATCATTTTGGCTTGACCCCAGAAGAAGGGCAACAGATAAGGAACAGAGGAGGCTACAGCCCAGTTTTGAATGGAGTTGCGTTGGTTTCTCTGCCTCAGCTCAATGTTTAGCCGCATTCTCTGCACAGCTGTCAAGATCCAATCCATGGGAAGGGAGAGAGACTGCTTGGCTCACACTGCTGCAGTCCTGTCCTGGGCAGTGCAAAAATAAATGAAGAAGTGCTGTTGAGCAGAAGCACTGCTCTGGGTGTCCTGTCAGGAGACAGCATAGCACCTCTACTGCTTTTATGGCAGGACAGGGTGAGAGAACTCACTTGCCTGCTGCTCATTTGTGCTGCCGACAGATGCTGCTTGTACAACTGATGGGAGAAGCAAACCTGTCCATCCCCACCCTCACACTTGAAGACAATGCAGCTTAATATAAACATGTCCTTTTCACTACTTATTAAAATAAAGCTGTTAACATATTGTGGATTAAACCATTAATAGTCACATTTTCACTCATATGGGGCCCACAAATACTATCTGTATATGGAATCAAGAGTGCATAGCTGTAGGAGAACTGTGCCTTTACTAGATAAGTACTGTGTAGCATTTTCTGAATTCATGAGAAATCCTTCTGCAATGCAGGATTTTTTTTTCTAGTAGGGATTGCTGTTGTGACACTAGATTCTTTTCTGGTTCGACTACATTGTGCTTAGATGATACAATTATTGTTTTGTTGGATTTTTTTTTTTTGAATGGACACATCAGAGAAATGCCTAAACTCATCTGAAAATTATAAGAGCAAAAATCCACCCTATTTTACTGCCATGCTAGTGTGAGCTCTACTGACAGTTCAGCAGTTGATGATGTTTTACAGTGCTTTTGTTTGGTGCTAAACAAAATTGCTTTCTGATGTATGCCAAAATTATATGGAATATATATAAGAGCTAAAATTGAGTATATCTCTTGCAAAGGAGAATAAAAATTGGAAGGAAAATACACTAAATTGTGGTGTGAGGGGGTTGTGGCAGTGACTTTCTTCTATGCAAAATTTAGGATAAAAGATAAAAAATGCTAAAAGCTAAGTAACATCTGGTACTGGTAAACTGTGTTTGTCTTCAAAGAGCTGTAGGGATTTTCATGGATTTCAAAAGACCCATAAGTGAAAGAGATGATTTGGCTTGACTTGCAGATATTGCTGCCGAAGCAAAGAACTTAAGTAATTGTCCATAGCCAAGCCAAAATGAAATCTGACTCAGGTATTCCTGATCTCTCCCCTTGTTCTCCAGTTGCTTGACTGTCAAGGCAGATTCACACAAAATTGTCAGCAAGTTGTTCCTGATTATTGGGTGTTTTTTTTAGCTGTTAGAAACTTTGGTTCTCTGCAACAGACAACGTTTGTACTACAGATACATGAAAGTGGTTTGAGCATGTCTGCTTCTGAATATATTTTATTTTTAGAAACTGCAGAATTTTCCCCTGTTCTTAACCATTTCCTGTGGTTTTAGTCTGGAGCATGATGGATGAAGAAGGCTATTCGTGTGATTAAGGTATTAGAATAGAAACTGTAGGTCCTGGGTTTACAGTTGCAAGTCAGATGTGATGGTCAGTCCCTGAAGTGTAGTAGCAACAAGTGAACTTCTTCATCTGTAAAAGAATATTTGTCCTATTAGAAGTGTGTCGGAGAAGTGAGGCTGCATTAATATTTTGAAATCCCTGTGGGATCCATGTAGGAAAGTGTCCATAGAAGTGATACTAAATCAGTGAGAGTGTAGAAACAGTGCATTCACCTGTAGTAAGCAGTGAGAGAATTAAGCTAAACAGGAACACGATGCACTAGAAGAAGTGTTGACACATGGAGTTAATTGAGAACAATTAGGTCTGTGTGTAGACAAGATCTACATAGCCCGTTTGAACTGCATGGCATAATGTGAGTAAAGGGTGCAGGATTAGACCTTTTGTTTACAGATTTACCTAATGCTTTAAACTATTTTGATGAATGGTGTTACACAAATGTTAGTCATAATTACTATTTAATTATGCCCACATGTTTACTTTGAACATAGTCCTATGCTTAATATGTAGGAAAGCCGGGATAATGTTGCAGCTTCAGTGTGAGAGCTACTGTTTGCCAAGCAGCGTTTCCCTAATGGCTTCTCCTTCCACGGGATGAAAATGCCTCCCTGGACGGTGAAGTTGCACCAGTTGTGGTATGTGATAGGCAAATAGCTTTCATTAGAATACCTTCAGCTAGAACATTTTGAAATATGCATCTGAGATACAATGCTAACTTATTAGAATTGATGCTATTAAATGTGCTGCTTGTATATAATTTCAAAATACCTGAGATGCTGGTATTTCATTCTGCTTTCATTCAGAGTGCAGAAAGCAAATTTCATAATATAATTTGTAATATAGGAGTGCTACAGAATATCTGTAATTCATGTGTTTCTACTTTAATTTGCATTTAAATGTTTAAACTGTTATAAAAGTGAAGATTCTTTAAACTTTAACCTATTTTTTTTACTCTTAAGCAGAAGGAAGTTGTTCCTTCTTTAACTCTATTTTGAGGTTTTCCTTTGCTCAGATCTTCCATTTCAGCTATTGCAGAGATCTTAAGATAATTTTGTGAGTTTCTACAGATATAAGCAAGAAAGAGCTTAGTGGGGGTTTTTTTTGTATTTTGGGGGTTTTTTTACCCTTTAATTTTTGTTCTTTTTTTAAAGACCCTTACAAGAAATATAATTCTGAAGGGTGTATGGTATATCCTAGGTTGCAAGAGATGGGGTGCTTTCTATCCTATCCTTTTCACAAAGTTAGTGTGGGTGTTTTTTTGAGTGACCAAAGGTAGTGGAGAATATGAACCTTTTCTTTAGAATGCTTTTAGTGCTTTGAGTGGAGATACTTCAGTTCCTCTGTGTGTGGCATTTTACGATGATTGTTGGTGCTACTGGGAGGGGAAAAAAGACCTCTCTTGAGCACAGACTGTGCACATGGACTTCTGTGTGGCACTAACTTCTTTAATTCAACAAATATTAGTCTTTCCTTTATCCCAATACTGGAATATTCTGATTCCTGACTGAGTTACTGAATCCCATATAGTAATTGCAGCTCATACTTTTCTCATTGTTTAAGGCACTTGATCTTCCTTGTGGGCCTCCCCTGACATGCTTGCCCCTGCTCACCACGCTGTAGATTTGTGAGTCTCCTAGTGGTGACAGGCTTAAGGTGACATGACACTTCCCACATGCACCAAAAAAAGCATGTATTTCTGTACTTCAGTTTTCCTGAGCACCTGTTTGCTTTGGTAAGAAATTACTTATCCAATACATTTAAAAAGAAAATTAAAATATTCAATCATTCAGAATAAGTGTATGTTTTCTAAGGGGAGGAGGGGAGACTTGCTGATTCCTGCAGGAGAAAATAAGCTTTTTTTAAAGTCTAGGTGTTCAATGTTTACTTAAACTTTCTTTCACATTAAAAACATTCTGTTCTACATGACTGTGTCTACCTGGAAACAAAGTATTTTGGTAGAAGTAATTTATGTTTGATTTGAAAATACTTCTGAGAAGAAGTTTGGTTTTAAAAAATTATTTCACCCCTCCAATTTATTATTTTGGTGTAGAAATTAAGGTAAAAATAATTTGTGAATGCAGTTTCCTTGAGCGGGCTTGAGTTTCTGCATTCCTTTTCCTTTCTCTGTGTTTTTTCCAGCCCGGCCATACAATTGAATGTTTGAATATTGTAGTGTCAACAGCTCCTTGTATTTTCACTTGATACAGTTGAGCAAAAATTTTGACATTCAGCTGAAATGTTTGATGAGCCATTACCAGCATAATTCTGCTTCTTAAGTAAATCTCATCTCAGGGCTTGAAATCTAAATGGATTAATATTTTTAATGTCTTGTTTACAATGCTGCCTATGAAAGCCTGTATTTGTCTACTTGCCAACCTTCCTTCTTGGCCAGGAACCATTCTGGCGTGAATCTCAACGCTGGGCTCCCATCCATTTTCCTTGAGTCTCTCTCTGGTTCCCTCCCTTTTCCTCAGGGGCTCTCTGGAAGATTGTCAGAAGGGCTTTAATTTCTTGAGCAAGTCAGCTTTTTTTGACTCCTAAATATTTCTACCCCAATCCTGAATTTCAGAGTTTGCCAGCCAACCACAGATGGCTTGCCCTGGTGGTGTTACAAAAAAATACATACATTTTCAGGTTTTTGTGAAAACAAACCTAAAAACAAACCAGTGTTGCCTTTGTAAGTGGGCAGAAAAAGATGCTTAAGAAAAAAGGATCATACAGTGTGTGTATGTGTGTGTGTGTGTGTGTGTGACTTGACAGGGTGCCCAGCAGTCATGGTGGAGTAAAGGTGAGCTAGTAGGTAACTCCTAATGTAGATTGTATCCATTATAGCATCCTATACCATTTATACATTTTACCAGCAGAGCCATACTAGCTAGGAATGCCCCGAAGATTACTAAAATTAGGAAAAAACCTCCAAATATGACCAGTGTGGTGGCACTGGTTCAGCTGTGATTGCTGAGTGTCTTCAGGAGTAGGGGGGCTCTTAGAGGAGAGTCTGGGGACTTGGTGAGTGTGACATAAGCTCAAGTGAGAAAGCAGCAAGGTTATTAGAGAGTAGAAACCAGGGGTGTATGATATCAGACTACATTACAGTAAAATTATGCAGCTAGGTATGGTGAACCCTCTCTTCTGAGCAGGCCAGCAAATCCTCACTAGTGGTTATTTTGATATGTGATACCCTGATGCTAATCTAAGGAGTTGAACGCAAAACCAAAGAAACTCTGGCAACAATGAGAGCCCTTAGCCGAGTGAGAAGCGCTTGGCAGTTCCTGCTGCCTTCCTAGAAACAGAGAGTGAGCACAAGCTCCCGCAGTGACAGGGTGCAAGGTTCACGGAGAGGTATGGACAGGTCCCCGCGTGGTCCCCTGAGTCGGGCACATGTGGAAGGAAGAGGTGGTGTCACATCGCAAGACTGAGACTGGTAATCAAACAACTCCCTCAAAGCAACAGCAATTTCTGCTTGGTCTGTCTTGAGGTGGGGCTTTCTGCCTGGTCTGGCATTAGAGGGGAGTGCGGTGGGGTGGCAACTCTGGAGCAGAGCCTGACCAGAGACACATTTTGCCAGCCT
This sequence comes from Corvus cornix cornix, assembly GCF_000738735.6. Lineage (NCBI taxonomy): Eukaryota > Metazoa > Chordata > Aves > Passeriformes > Corvidae > Corvus > Corvus cornix. The sequence goes on from NC_046333.1 coordinate 40,831,174, forward strand.
GCCCTGCCCCTGGAAGAGTGGGAGCTGCTGCGACCCCGTGGTGGAGGAGAATCCACATTGCCCCCTGCCATCAGTGCAGTGCTGGTCTGTCCCCTGCCTGTGCTCCCTCCCAGGAGCTGGGCTCCAGCCTCCTGGGGAAGGAAGGTCCCTGCGCTGGAGGTGAAGATGAAGGCGCGAGTGAGAGGAGACAGCCAAAGCCCTGCAAGCCTGCCCATGAGACACAGGCGGGCGCCAGCTGCACCCCAGGAATGAGTGAGTGAGTGAATGCATGTGTGTGCGTGTAAGATGCTGATTTCCAAGGAGATTTTAATTTCTGGTTCTTAACATGCCATTTATTTTTGCAAACACGGTGTTACTCAAAATGAGACAGGTTGATGAGACACAATAATCTTGACAATCTTTCATTACAGATATCTGAAGAGTGTGAGCATTCTTAATGTTTTATAGACTAGTGTGTCTGACTCTCAGAAATTATAAAAGAAGTATAAATAGCAGGGATAAAGAAAAGGGAAATACGGATTTAATATGTGAAGCAGCCAAATATTTGGCTGCCCTTTATCATTTATTGATCATTCTCTCTGCTGTTCAGAAATTATTTGGAGTCAAGGATTCTCAGATTTTTTTTTAAATCTCCTTGTCTGTCTCAGACACCAGGATTACAAGATGAACATACAAACATGAGTGTGTGAGTTAGGAAACATATCAGTGGAGGTGGCTGTGTGAGCAAGGCTGTATGTAAACAGAAATAAAGTTAATTGGCAGCTTTCTTGTAAGCACGGGCAGCTGAAGTCCTTTTCACTGGAAGAAATTTTCTTTTCCCATTATCCTTCAACATTCTCTTGGAGGGATTGTCTCAAGGGAAATGAGTGAGTCAGAAAATATGCCAAGTTCATGTCATGGCTGTTTCGGCATTTCTTTCTCTTGCTGGCCTCCAGGAGCTATATTGGCAAGTGTTTTTAAAGGAAATATTGGCACAGGAAGGCCTTATTGTTTATGTCATGAAAGTCTCTTGGCTTCTTCTGCCTTGTTATTTTCTCCCTTAAATGGGGAAATTAGGAGTGGGGGGGACTGAGAAAGGAAAAGAGGAGAGAAGCAGAAACTATTGAGGGTTGCTACCAAAACTCTTCCCCCTACATCAGGATGTATCTTGGTGAGTCCTCTTTTCTTTTTCTCTGTTGCTGCTTTTCAGGCTCTGCTGCAGCCGGTAGATGGGTTTCTAAATGTATAAGTTTCCTCTTTATGCTTTTCAAAATGTGGCACTTAGAGAGCTTTCTGAAAGAAGCCAGCAGTTTTCTGCTGGGCTCTCCTCTGCCAGAGCAGGGCAGGGAGAGGCAAACGGAGAGCCAGCTGGGGTCAGATCACTGCCACCTTCTCACATGCGGATCAGAGCTCTGTGATGGGCTGTGGAGGACATTTCATTAAATGCTTTTCAGTTCTGTGTAAGGTCTGCATACAAAATACAATGTGATTTACAGGAAAGAAATAAAAGTGGGAAGTTCTGCGGGGCAGATGCAGCGGGTACAGAGAGAAACAGTAGTGAGATGGTGCATGGTCAGAAATGCTGCTTGTTAAAAACCAAAGCAGAAAGCAGAAGCATTCCTTCAAATGTGTACACGTTCTTAAAAAAAGTACCAAACCAACAAACCAACCCCCTCCCTCCACCTAAACTTACTCATATGCACTAAGGCAATTTTGGCATAACATAAAAGCACACAAAAAAAGGATTATGTCCAGTGCAGCAACAAAAATTGCTGTAACCTATTACCCTCAAATTAGGTGAGAGTTGGAAAGTCTCTGAGGATGCTTTTAAAGAATTAAATATTAACATTTCAAATAATGTTTCAGTATTTAACATTTTTTTATTTGGAAACTAAAAAGTTAACTCCTTGTGATACATCATGGCAGAAAGTCTGTTTCTAAACCAGGTTCATTTTTATCTATGATATTTGCTTCTCTGATATTTGTGTATGCAGCTCAAAGATACAGGATAAAAAATTCTTTCAGGTTGATGTAACAAAGGAATGCATTGATGTACAAAAAAAGCATAACCCTATTTCTTCTGGATTTGTTACCACAGAAAAAATAAATTAAAGCAAATGCCTATTTTTTGTGAGTTACACAGAGAAAATGACATCTAAAACACTTTTCTTTGTACCCAGTTAAACTAAGGATTGTCTGTGAAATTAAATACCTATTTCAAGGCTGTGATGCAGTTTTTGTGATGTCTCTTCAAACACTAAGTATTTGTTGGTACATAATACATCTTTTTATTGTGGCATCTTACTTGCATTTTGGTGATGCCTTTTTGGAATGCTCTTTTTCAAAGGAAAGAGAGATGATTAATCTTGGCTCTTTAAACCTACTTTGTTTCACTTTTCAACTCTTTCATGTTCTTTTGTTTTCTAACCTACCTATTTGTGGTGTCTGTGCAAAATTCTGTAGTGCATAACAGTTTAATTTGTGGAAGCTTTTCCCTTCCCCCTCTGCTTCCAATTTTGTACTTTGATTTGCTCAGACCTTGCTTTTACTTTCTCTAAAAATGTATATACAATTGAAGAAGCTTAGTTCAAAGTTCTTGTGGAACATGCATTTCTAGACCTGAATATTCTTAGAGCTTGTTATTTTTTCAGATTTGGGATCATGTTCAGCCTGTTACAGGAAAAGTAACTGCCTGCCAACATTAGAATCCAGGGAACAGGAACCTGGATTTTGCTTGGAAAACATCTTTAAGAAAGGTGGTTATGGCTTTTATATTCCTGCCTTCAAGTGTTTTTACCAAGATGGAACCCTAAGAATTATATAGTAAAATGAAAGCTATAAAACCAGGAAAAAATAGCCCTTCTAGCAGCACTAGCATATTTGTTTATAATTTATTTGTATGAATGTGAATCTGTAACAATATAATCACTTAAAAGGATATCGTAGCTCCATATAGGATGTTGCAAGTGAGCCATTTTCACTATGTTGCAGTTGTTATCTAGAGTGAAACATAAGTTTTTTCTGGTTTTCTCTCTGTGTACATATACCTGTATATATGAATATATTTGAATAGTTATACCAAAAGCACTGTAATTCTTATGGGAATATCACCATGGAATTTTCTTCTGTGTTAGGAATCCTATATTTGTCAGTTCAAGCAGGCAAAAACCTTTGTGCTGTGTTCTTTCTGTCTCATGTCATAACATGAGAAAAAACAAACCGTAAAACTGGGTGTGAATAACTGTACTTTGGCCTGTGTCTGCTATCCACTTTACCAGACAGCCAAAATTCTTTAGACAAGGCAGTACAAGCTCAATATTAAAACATCAGCCCATACCTACTGCTCCAGTGTCAGGTACGCTGTGACAATATTGCTTTATTACTATGCTGGAGCACCAAGCGAGATCACCTGTTTCCTTAGGGACTTTCATTGGAGATGTCTTTCTCCTGTGTCCTCTGAAGCTTTGAGGTCTCTTCTGAGCTAGGAAGCCCTCAGTTTGGGCTACTCCATTGGTATTGGGCATGTTGGATTGCTTAGCAATGAACTCTAGGAAAGCTACCTTCTCCTTTTCAAGAGCTTTCTCCTCTCTCCCACAGCTCCATTCATTTTTATTGCATTAGAGAAATAAAAGAGAATAAAAATTGGATATGGTTAATAACAATCCTGTAAAAAAAAATCCATAATTCATAAGTTTTCATTTTCTGACAGCCAGACAGTGACATGTGCAAAGAGAGCTGATTGGGTTGAGCGTTCTCAAACCACAGCTATAGTTTAGTGCTTCAGCATGAAATGAGTGGTAATAGGGAGTCACTTGTAATTTAGGATTGTGTTGTTCATCGTGCAGGCTAAACAGCCTGGCTTAACGGGAAGAGGCCAAAATTCACAAGTCTACCCAATACTTCAGGGGAGGCAATAATTTGGGTAAAAATTATGATCCAGTTATAATCTACTTGAATTTCCAGAAGTTATTAATAGGGTTCTTTCCTGAAGACTTATAAAGAATTAAATGTGGTGTGCAATGAAAGGGAAACTCTTGCAGTGAATTAATGGCAGGTTTAAAGTTAGGAAGGAACAGGGAGTAAATCATCGAGTTTTACAATGGGGGAATCCTGTAAGGCATCAATCCAGCATAAGGAAAAAGGGGTTAATATTGGACTAATAAAGCCAGATGGTGGTGCTTGAGTCAACTGGGAAGAATTGTACAAGGATTTGACAGTATTGAGTGTGACTGAGTGATAAGAGAGCAGAGGAAATTCAGTGACAGTAAATGTTAAGATTTTTAAAAGGAGAAGAATTGCAATCATAGTGGACTTACAGCCACTTAGGAAAAAAGTGCTGGTGTCTGACAGATTTTTTATAAAGTAACAGCTGAATGTCCATCATATGTCAAAAGCAAACATTGGAAATTTTTAGGAAGGGGACAGAGAAAAATGCCATTTTCTCCATGTTTCACTCTACATAGGACTGCATGCAAGTAAAGTGCTCGTTTTTCTGACCTGTCAGATCTTCATGTCTGTAGTGCTAAAACATGTATAACAGCACAGTGTTTTCCATCCTCAGATGCACCTTTTTCTGACATGATCTAAAGCCCCTATAATACGAAGAACTAATGAAGATAGACTAATGCCTACCAATGTTGTAACAGTTCGATGGAAGCATCTAGCAGCTTCTTACTGGTAATTAAGAAAGAAAAACATGAGCGTATCTGAAAAATAAAAGGAGTTAAGCCTGTATGAAATTTCAAGCTGGGAAAAATTAAAAATTTTAGCAGCTTTATGCTGAATAGAAGCCCTCCTTAATAAATAAAGATAGTTCATTTGGGGACTTTGCTGTAACATGCCTGTCTTCCATAATGTTTTATTCCAGAATAGGTTAGTCCCAAAGGACTTTTTGAATGTGTGGATTCAGATGTATGTACATATAACTGCTGTACCTATCGAATCCTGTATTTATTCCAGAGCAATTTTACCCAGCAAAACTTATGCCTGTTAGGTACTAAGCACCAGTATCATGGCCATAAATATGCAAAATTAACCACTTTGCCAGGTACTTTCCAGGTACAATAACTGCTATGTATTTTGTATATATTTCAATTGTTCTCTTGGTTACAAACTTGCACATGAAATATGGGATGCATACTGCGCATAATGATTTCTACTTTTCCCTCCCCATCTATTTGAAGATCTCAGCTATTTAACAGAAGAAAAATATTCTAATCATGCATTCATGAAAGTCGTTGGTCTTCGGATAATTTTACTTATAGTTTTATATGATGTTAAAATTTCCCGATTTCTGACAAAAAGAAATTTGCAAAATTCTTTGTCACCTACAAACGGCTTGAGATCATACCGACCAGACTGCTCTTCAGAATAATATAGGTGCATTCAAACACCTTAAAAGATTATCATCATTGCTTCCCTGATTTAAAAAAAAATACAAACCAGCTAGTGTTGTTCTAAGGTTCATCTAATATGTATATAGCAGTAATAAGTAATTTTACAATTTACACAAATGTAAGTAGAAAAAGATTGAAATTAAAGAAAAGCAGAATAAACAGATGGATAATCAAATGTGTTTTTTCACAGAAAAAGTAATGCAAAGATTTCTACTGTATAAATAGATTGTGCATAAAGACAGAAAATGTTATTTCTACTTTGCTTAATTTCTCATTTTTCTCCTTGACATTTTGAATCCCGCATTAGTCTGTAGAACAGATTCAAAATATCAGAGGTAAAACAAAAAGCCAAACTTTGTCTTCAGGATCTAGTTCCCCTAACTTGATTGGGCATTACTCAGAGTGGATCTATTCTTAGCATATTGCAATTTGCATACTGACCTTTTCTGTACTGTGGATGAAAATTGGTGCTGTGATGTGTTGATTAGTCCTGTAAAATAATGTTTAAGATTTCATTTAAGTATACTGTTTGGTGAACAATTCTGACACCTACTCTATTACAATAATAAAAATGAATCTAGATTGCTTCCAGATAGCTGAAAAAGATAGTCTTACAAAGCTAAGTTTTATTTTGAGAAATGCTCACTGACATTGTCTCTCTGGTAGCTCTCAGTAAAGTGCAGAACTGTTGAAAGTTTAACAATCTTATGGATGTAGACATCAGGTCTGAAATGGCATATATTTGCATGTGTGCATATGCTGACAATAATAGTTTGGAAAAATGTCACCTCAAAACTTGAGACAGAGCAGCTACTCCAGGTGAGCTACGTAAATGGATGCTTTTATTTCTCTTCCAGTGTGATTGCTGCATAGTTTAATATAAACTGAGAGCAGACTTACTTCAGGGAAAATAATCTGGAGTAGTTAATGTGTAGATTGCCCTAAGTAATGACTGCAAAATATGTGCATAGTTACTTTGACCTGCTGAGGTCCCAGGTGGGGCACCTGCTCCAGTTTAGTACTGTAGGAGAGAGAGTGAGCAACAGGAGACAGTCTAGACAGGAGTATCAAGAACTACCAAAGGCATGGGAAGCTTGAGTTCTAAGTAAGGGTTTAGTAGCTGCTTAGTTTTGCAAAAAAAGATGGTTGGGAAGACCATGACAATAGTTCTCATGAAATGGACATAAGTTAGCTGTGAAGAAGAGCCAGCATTGCTTGTGGATGTAGCAGGACACTGACAGTTGTGTCTACAGTAAGACAACCCTGTCCTGGGAAAAACATTCTAAAGACAGGAAGAGATGAGCAATATAAGATGTTGCCTAGGGTAGGTGTGGTGTTTGAAGGTAGCATAAATGGGACTGGGTTTGCAGAAGAGGTACACCGACTGGCAGGTCTCCTTTAGTCACAACTGGTGAGGTGCTCACTTTATCTCAGGTGAGACATGCTGTAGTAGTCCCAATTGGTAGCCTCTAGGATACCAGAATTTATAAACCCCTATAAAATGAAACCCCTTTCGATTGTTGCTGTCCTTCACTACTTCACCCTGCACTTATGCAAATCCTGCTCACAAATTACAGCAGTGTGTCTGTATGGACAGATGAAGTAAATCCACTGCTGGACTGGAGCTGATCCTGTATTGAAAGAACAAACTTGAACTTGTTTAAATGCTAAAAGCCTGTTGAATGCTGCAGTTAAGTTCTTAATGCAAGGCTTTAGGATGTTTCATTGCTATACAGAAATTGGGAAAATAGATGCAGATTATACTGTTTCAGAGAGGTCATTCAGTGTTTCACTTTCAGCTATGTGTCTTGGAAAAAGGAAGCAAGCCTTCCATCCTTCACACTCCAGTGTTCATTCTGAATGACGTTTAACGTACAGCCTACTGTGGCACCTCCTTTAATTAGCACTTGCTGCTTTTCTTCTTCTGAAGACAAATGTGATAGTGGCAGACTTCATGTCTTCATTACCAGCAAGAGGGGAAAGGCTCCTGTAACTTCTGTAACTGATGGGCTGAGACAGTCTGGGTGCCCGCAGTTCCTAATGAGCAGCGCATGACACAGTGCAGAGTATTGGCAGGATTAACGAGCCCAGATTTCCTTACCAGCACACTGCCTTGTAATAGCAGCACAGAGAAGGAGTGAGAGCATTAGCACACAGTCTGCAATGTATTATTGTACTGATAGGAAAATCCTTTGCAGCCAGTCACAGGAATAGATATGAAAAAAACTTCAGGTTTCTATTTGCAAATCAGGATTCATGCAAATGGTTGGGGACTGACCATTGTTATCAGATTGAAGCCCTAAAGGGGGAATCTGCCATTTGCCTTGTTTTGGGAAAATATTCCCATATACAAAACCAGATCAGAATACACTCCCCTCCAAAACTGTTCCCAGTTCTCTTGGCTACATCAAAGGGTATTTTTCCTTTGTTGAAGTCCCTGTCAGTAATTTTATGACATCTTTAACAACCTACCTCATTTTAACAAGAAAATATTATCACATAAGCCCTCTGAACTAAATAATACTAATTCTGATGTTTTCTAATCAATAGATCCCTGCTAAGTTTTCCTCTATATTGGTGAGATTGTTTTCTAAATGCTTTAGTTTGGAAAGCTAATGATGCTTGCAATAGCTTCTGACTAAGAATTTGCAAATACCTGATTTTCATCTGAAGTTTCTGATTTGGCAATACAGACAGCTCTAAGGAAGTGTAATTTTTTGGGTAATCTTGAGAGTGTGAGGACACAGAGACTCATTTGAATTGAATCACATATTATAACCATTCAACTCATAATTTGGCATCTGAAGTGCTTAAAAACACCCACTGATTTCTTATATTTCCTGACTCTTAAGGAAGACCAGAAAGATGAAATGTTAGGAGTCCATATGAAGTGGGATGAAAGAAGACTGACAAACTAAGTCTGTGCTTTAACCTACCTTCCTTCAAGGAGATCAGCACCTGCACACTGAAGAGACCAGTGACTTTATTTGAGATCAAAAAGTTAAGTGCAGTACAGGACTCCTATGTAGGTAAATACATGAAGGTTTTGCTGTATGACACCTATTTCTCAGAGTCTGAAGGTTATTTCAGGCTTAATTCTTGGTGTTCCTTATTGGACTTACACAGGAACCCCCTCCAGCTGCCCATAATGAGAGATGCCTTGGAGAGGAGTGGAATCAAAGTCTTGCCCCTAGGCTAGCAGATTGGGGCTGATAGTGTTCAATTCTGGAGCCAGGCAAGTCATATCCATCCTTGTCTCCTGAAACCAGGAAGAAATGCCCTATGCACAACAGATCAGGTTGGCAGCACTGAGGCTTTCCTATTCCTGTCTCTCATCTTGTCTGATTTGATATCTGACTGTGAGCTTTCTTGAGAAGTAGGTAGAATTAGCCACAGTGGGGGTCTCTCGGCACCCCTGCTGAAGCTGTTTCTCTTTTTATATAAAATATTTAAATATTCCCTGAAAACACAGAAAAAAAAATCAGTCTTTTCTGGGAGAAATCTGTGCAGCCTGGAACTGAATTCAGTCTGGAGTTGCTTTACACAGATTTAGAAAACAAAACAAGACAAAACAAAGTATCTACCAGCTGTGAAAAAGTACTGAGAGAAGCAAGCATGGCCCGGCATCAAGTGAGGGTTCGTTTAGTGAGAGTATAAAAACTTAGATTTCTTCCGGAGATTATTTACATGGTAATAATAATTTTGTAATACAGAAGAATGTTTCAGAAATCAGCTGTCCAGTTCCAGAGCAGCTGGGACCTATAAACAATGGGTACTCATAGACTGGTGAAATTTCATCTGAAAGCCTTGATCTCAGGCAGTGCATCTGAGTTGTGAGACAGTGCACCAGTGAGGGCTGTGGAATTGCAAATGAGCACCGTGCTTCTCTTCTCCTGGGTGGTGTAGGCAGCTTTCTGCTCCAGGCTGCTGCCTACCTTGCCTGCTGCCTTGAGCTATCTCTGCTTTTCCATGAAAGAATATGAGCAGTGGGTAGAGAAAAAAAGTCTCTTGAGTTAAATGGGAACAGGATCAGGATCAGACTGCTTGTTGTTTTTTTGGTTTTGCAAAGTTGAAGTAACTCAGGTGAATGTCATCTTTATTCAACCACCTGAAACAGGGAACTGACAATCGTTGTCAAGAGGGTTTCACTTGGGATCATTCTTGTGTAAGCTGCCAAATGTTATATCTGGGCCTCAAATAAAATCTGAGTATGATATCAAAGACCAGGAGAACTGTGATTACCACTGGCTAAGAATTATGGAAAGTCATCCGCCCATATACTCATCATGATTTTTTAAAAATAAAATTAGTGCAAGTTCTTTCCATCTGATTTAATTATTTCAAAATTTGTTGGGAATTTCAATAGCTTATAACTAAGAAAAGAAACGTTTTTACCTGCATGTCAGAAATTTTCCCCACTGAGCAGTAACAACAACAGAAAAGGCATACAGGTTATTTTGTTACTTACCTTGTAAATGTAATTTTTGACACTGCATGTAGGTTGCTCTAATTCCAAACTCTTGGATATTTCAGTGATGAACAAATCCTAACAAGCAGAACTTTTTGTTTAGCAGCTTAAAATCTTCTTCCTATTAACAAACACACAATGTATAAAATACCAGTCTTCCTGAGAGAACACTAATAAAGAATGTATGGTGCTGTTAAATATTCTAGTAGCTAAACCAAGCAAGAAATATGCTGGCAATGACTAACATCCCAAATCTCAGATTCCTCCTAGGAATGCCTGGATTCTCCAGTGTTATGCTGCTTTGTGCATTTGTTTGCATTTTGTAGCATTGAACAGGGCTTTTGCTCAGTTGTAAATGTGCTGTGAATGCAGGTGGACATTTTTCAGTGGTTATTCAGTCACTGTCTCTGGACATGGAACAGTTCAAATGGAACAGTTTTTAATAAAAGAACCTTGTAATTATTAGGAGTTAATATATTTAGTGACTTTTCTGGTTTTATATCTACTGTAGGTGTCTTGGTGTGGAGCCAATCAGATTTCTTTCTGCAGGCTGGTCTCTGAATTTTACTAAGTCTTCTCCTTAATGAATAAGCCCCTTTCTCTTCTTTTCATCTAGCTCTCTTTGAGAGTTGTAGAACTCGCTTTTGTTTTTGAGGATAATGACTCATATATGATTTCTTCTTTGCTCTGTATCATCTCACTTCAGAATTTGAACCAAACTTCAGAAGCACAGCTGGCACCCAAATACAGCACATCTGTCTGCTGGAAAACTAAGGCTTGGTTATCTCAACATCAGTAGTTTACACTCTGAGTGGGGGTACTTGGATTTGATATCTGTGAGGATAATACACTATATACTCCTTTTAAGGATAATTTGTGCAGTATCTAAAGGCAGTAATACTTATAGGAAAATGTTGTCTCTATGAAACAAACTGAAAAAAGATCTAAGGGATATTTTAGAAAAGCACCAGTGGAAAAAACAATTTGGAAGGAAGAGACTTTTGCCTAGTTTTCTAGCTAAGTCCCTATTGTCCCCAAAATAATGCTTTCAATGTAAGAATGCAAAAATTTCGTGTAGCATTTTTGTGAAGAAATGGGCAATTCAATTTCATTACCTTCTCTTCCACTTTACTGAATTTGAAGACATTAACTCCTTCTTTGGGATTAGGCAAGCAGTGAAATGACTTCAGATGATTTTTCTAGTATACATATGTTGTGTAGAGACATCTAAAAATAATCATCCCCTCCTAGCTAGGGAAATTATCCTGGCAAAGCCCCTAATACATACAAAGCTATGCCAATGGAAAAGTGCCGCTGCCTTTATCAATTTAGCTGATGCCATTTCGGGGAGATGACGCAGTGTTGGTGGGAGAGGGTTTCCTTCTGCTGGTGTGCATGTGAGGAGAAGGTCAGGAAGAGGCTGATGCTGTCAGGTTTGGTACATGCACCACCACGACAACACCGAATGCTTAATCCATCCGCCTTGGATGTTCCCCTGTGCCCATCCCACTCAGCTCTCCCGAGTGCGCCAGCAGGTCAGCACACGTGATGTGCTCAGAACAACAGGCTTGCTTGGTTGTTCCAATTTAGAAACAACAGGCTGCAGTACTCAAGTGCGTCCCCACCTTGTCATTACCCCCAAGCAGCTCTGGTTAATGTCAATTGCATCTGCTGTTACTACTCCTGCCATTTCTTGACCCTCCTTTTTGCCGCCCTTGTACCTCTTTTCTCCACTCCAATCTCATCCCTAATAAACAACCCACCCCTAATTGCTTTTTTCCCCACCCTGATCTCATTTTTTCCACATCCATCTCAACCTTGTAAACCTGGCCTCAGGTGACAGGATGGGTCCTGCTGGCCCTGTGTGACTGTGTTCCCCAGCATGTCTTCTGCCCTCCCCTTTCCCTTCTGTGGCACTTGTCCATTTCTTGCCAAGCTCCCCTTCACCCATCAGTGAAATCATTGAAACTTGGATAAAGGGTGCAGGAGTGGCACTGCCAGTAGACTTTATTAAGCCTGCTCAATGAAAATGAGTGCAAATGAAGAAGTACAGAATTTGCCATGAGAAGCACTTTTTTGTGTCCTAATCCCTTGCTAGAGGAACATGGTACAAAATAGCTGATGTCAGTAGAAAGACTCCCTTGTCTTCTTGGGCCTTCCAGCATACCCTTATCTTTTCTCTTACTATCTTAATGCTGGCAGGATGACTAATACAGGCAAATATCCTAAAGCTGACAATGACATCTTAAATCTGTCATGAAGAATCGAATAGAATACTTATTTCTACAGCTGAGCAGATTTTTCATGAATTATAGCCCATTATTCTACAGAAAAAGTGTAAGGATGAATAAAATCAAAATGAAGAAATACTTGTAAAATGCAGCAAAAGGATATATGATTAAAAAAAAAGGTAACTGGAAGAGAGACACATATTTTGGCTGTAGCTGTTGACCACAATACCTGAGAAATGAAGCCTAGTGTGGTTATGAAATTCCAGCAAACTGATGGATTGTAGCGATATCAGTTTGTTCAGGAGAGATGTCTGTGTTACTAAGGCATTTCTAATGATCGGGTGCTGTCAAATTCCAGCACTCAGGAACTGTGAATCAGGTCATTACTGCCAACTCTGCTACTTCATTCTGAATTTTTAAGGCTTTTTTTTCATTTTATTATCTGTATATCATCAAGGACAGCATTTTATAATCCGCTATCCCCTGTAGATTCTGTGCCAGTTCAGAAAATGCTGATAGTATACCAGTCTCCCTTTGGAGAGACCTACAAAGATTTTTTTTTTTTTTTAAAAAAAAGCCTGGTTTAAAAACATATCTTATCCTGTTTCTTAAATATTTTTTTTCTATAATTTGGATAGGATACCTCAAAGAAAATTCTATTTTTAAGTCATTATAAATAACTTCTTATGTAAGATTCTTCAACAACTTCACAGATACTAAAAAATAAGCCTTCTCCAGAACCTAGTACATTTTGTGCTTCCCATATAATCTGCTTTGTCATTTAGACCAAAGTCTCTTAGTGGATGGCAGAGCATGAAAATAAATCTGGGAATCCTGTTCTGATAAAGTTTTTCCGCAGTTGGTTGCAGATACCTTCCATGAACAATACGAGGTGTTCTCTCATTCTGTCAATATCTCTGGTTTTTTTCTGATTAATCTATCTGGTTTTCATAGTAGAGATACTCCGTTTTGAATTGCACAAAATAACAGAAACCTCCATGCTGTATATTTTTTTCCACAGAAATTTCACTGTGAGCTTTTGCAATCTCCACATATTGTATCTTGGCACAAAACACTACCTCTGCTTATGGTTTGCATCATTAGCTATCAGATTGGCTGCTCACTGTGTTTATAGGATACAACAAGAAATAGCCTGTTAAATCTGGCTGTTGGTAAAAGCTGGTGTTAGTTGAATCATTGCGCTCCTGTGTTCCCACATCGTACAGAGAACAAAATCCCATAAAACTAATAAGCTGTAAAATAGAATTAAAGTCAATGGCAAAGACTACGCTCAAGTGTTGTAAATAAATTGAGAATAACTTTTCTGAAGTCTAAAAAAGTGATTCCCTAAATGCTGAGAGTAGACCAGAAATGCATTCTGTAAGGCTGTTTTGAAGTAAAAAAATGCATGCCAAGCATTTATGATATTAATAATAGCAGTTCTGGTGGCTTATCTGTAGATCTTACTGGCATACTCTTGGAACTGAAGCGAGTATTAGCATCTCCACCTTATGTTTGAGGAAGCTGGGTAACCATAAGAATAAATTTTCAACACAGAACATGAAGCAGTGTTGACTCCAATTCCCGTTGCAACTCCCTAACTTTAATTATTTTTCTGTGAGCTTCGTTTGTTTCTCTTCATTATACAGAACTTGTTCTTTCAGCACAAGGTAATTTGGATAATATTGAATGTAGATTAGATCCATATATTAATACTTATGAAACTTATTGATTCTAAAATTGCTGTGATAGATTAGCTCCTTCCCATCAGTGGATGGGAAAATGCCCACATCCTTAATTTAGATTGGTGTGTTCCTTTTCACACTTAATATTTTTCTGCTTGAGACACTATGAAAAGCAATAGGAAAAGAATGTCTCTGATGCTTATTTTAGCATGTTTCCAGATAAGCCTGGTGGGAAGTATGTGGAATATCTCTTCTAAGATCATGTATTTTCACTGTCCTTTTCAATATCCATGTGATGCTGCTGAGATAAATCATGGGAAGCCTCAGTATCAACAAGAATGCTTTCCCGTTCTGCTTCTTCTGATTGATAAGTGGCATAAAAACTGTCTCTGATTGTCTGGCTAAAATCAAACTGCATATTAGTTAAATAGAAATGCTGCTAAATAGAGGACTAAAATCAACTGAAAAAGTAGCGGTTTCTATCTTGTCTTGTGTTTGGGACTTGTTTTGCTTGAGGCTTCTCCCTTGACTCTCTTTGGCTTTCTTGTTGTCTTTATTTTCAAGGCAATTTTTCCTGAGAAAAGCAGAGAAAATTCATCTGGTAACTTGACTTGGCTAATCCTCACATTTTTGTCTTCCATCCCTTACCAGTGCTGTGTGTTTATGTAGAGCTTTAACCAGAAAACTCTTCAGTTTCTTGAAACTGTTCAGTGTGCTGCACCTCTGGGAGCACTCAGTGCTTTATCACTGTCTTGCCCCTGGGGCTCCATACCAGGTGGGATTCAGCATCTTTCTGCTAACCTTTGAAGCCATCTCTGCTGGGTGTCTTAAAACAAAGATTTCCTTGAATAGTGATTGCCCGTGCTTGCAGCTATGTTCTTCAAGGGTCTGTCAGGCAGCAGATGCACAGGAGCAGCACACAGAGATGGAGCCATTTGGGTCACGGCTTTGGCATTTGGCAGTGGAACACCTACATCTGAGATCCTCAGGAATGAAATGCTACATCCAGTTTTCCTGTTGCACAATCACACAAACAAGATGTGAAATTAGAATAGAAAGAGAGATTAACTGGAAAATTGGAAAGGAGGAGAAAGGAGAGAGAGAGAATTATGTACTAAAAGAAAAGCCTGGCCCGTCCCACTAACTCAGGAGAGCAAAGAAACTCAAATTGATACCTTGGTGTTACCTCAGGCACATAGCCATCATGAAACACTATTATAGTGAGAGTTTAATGAACTTAATAAAAGGGGTGGATAAGATTTCTCCATGTGATTTTTGGTGTGCTTTCTGGGGAAAGTGTGACTGCTCATGCAAGGGTTTTGCTTCAGACACTGTCAGGATGCTGCTTCCATACTGACCTCCCTCTGCCCTTTCAAGATCCCTAATTTTACTGCTTTGATAAATACACACCTTAAGTCCTAAATAGGGGTTGAATGCAGGCAATAGTGAAACTGGAAAGATCTTAGCCAACTATTGACAAACCAGGGAAAGCAAAACAGCTTCAGATGTACAACTCAGGAGAAGCAGGTGGTGCTGAACAGGGCCTTACAGTTGAATTTCCCCTGCTCAATTTTTCCATGCTGTCCTTCCAGAGGTTGGACTCCTTGTGTCCATAGGTCTCCAGCATGGACCTATGCCTCCGTGCACCTACAAGCTGTTGTTTCTTTCAGTGGTTTGGCTTTTTCTATCAGTCTAAGCTTCTAAAACACCTGCCCAAAGCTTCATCATCTCAGGACAGGTCAATATGGATCACATTATGATGGGTCATATAATATTAAAGCACATTCAGAATCAGCTGTTAGAAATATCTTTCTGAGTCTTACTGCAATTCCATTGCTGTATCTTTGCCTCTTTACCTTTTATAAGCAAATGTAAGCTTTCTGATTGTAGCCTCACTCTCTGTGCAGCAGATACATCTATTTGTGGAGCTTTCATGGCTTCTCTCTGACAGGCTGTGCTGTCCCTGAAGGCCGTCCAAAAGCTCCTTGTTATAAATTTAAAAGTCTCCTGTTCTTGTTTATATCATTCTGCAGCCCCTCATGTTCCTCCTCTCCGCCTGTGAGCTGCCTCACAGTGAAGGTGCTATCACAGCGGATGCAGAGATGGGGTGTTCTGCCGAGCAGTGGCACAAAGACTGGGGAGTGGTGAGGTGAGCTTCCCAGGCATGCTGCCTGTGGAGGTGTGGAGCTGCTGAGATCAGCAGGGAAGGCATCAGGGTGAATGCAGTAGTAGAAATCTGGCAGCAACAAAATGCTGCACCAGAATCTTCCAGCCGTGTCTTGGTAGCCTATAGCCGAAGGTAAAAGCATTGATGACATAGCAAGCTGAAGAGGTCAGATGCAGCTTCCTCACTGCTCCGTAAGATTGTCTTTTGGAAGAGTTATTGTAGGTCTTATTGTGGTGTGCTCCATAAACTACTTTATTTATTCTATTTGTTTATTCATTTTACTCCTAATTTCATACACTTAATTTTTTCTGGTAGGAACACGGACGAAAGTATTTAACATCTAGGCTAATCTTGGATTTTAGTGTTGTTAACAAAGTTTGTGTGGGAAGTTCAGCTTGCTAAATCTGTCAGCTTTCAAGTGCATGGTCTTTATTATTCATTTGACCCACTGTTACATTAGGTAACTTGGCAATGATGTGGACTTGGATTCTTGCTGGAAATTTATTCTTGTGTCTCAGTAGTACTAGATTCATGACTTTACTTAGTGCTAAAGGGAAGACTGACCTTACCAGTTCATATTGTCATTCTCCAGAACATACAACTAGCACTTTTTAGTGCCTTTCTTCAGGGTCTAAGGATCTAAACACAAAAAAAGTTATAGTGAATTGTGTTGTCTTTAGGGGCTTTTTTTCACAGTGCAAAACTTACAATCTTCAAAGGTGTTTCAGAAAACTTCAGAAAAAATTTAACAATTAAAAAGTAATTTCAATACATGGAGTCCTAGTTTATTACAAAGGACATTAACCTGTCCTGCGTTCCTCTGGCGTGCCATTTTATGAGACAGGGTGAACCTCATCTCCCTCCCCTTGCCTCAAGCAGCTGTGGTCTCCTGCCACTTGTGCCAGCTGCGGTGCTCACCAGCCACCTCACAGGGATAATTCAACTCACTAACCCAGCACAAAACTAACCCAGCAAAAAAGTAAGTATTTTCTGCAGGGTTAGCAAAGTGAGTCAGGTCATACAAGGGATAGAAGGGGGCTGTCCTACAGAGAACAAAATCTTTTACGTCTGTCCTCATTAAACATTATGTCTGTCCTTAAAGCCATCACCAGTTTTTATAGTGTTTTGCACGTAGATTTTCAAGCGGGTTGACTGTTAGCCTCATACTTAAAAATCCCTGTGTCCTATGTGTTAGGTCTTCCTTATTCTCTTTATTTTGAAATTCAGCTGTTAATATATAATTGTGTTGCATTTCAAAGAGTTCTGCTATACAGCAAAGTCAGCATTGTGGTGACGGGCATTTTCTAGAGCTATTAGCATAATTATTCCTTTATTAAAAATTATTTCAAGCAACAAATCAATGCCTGATGTGATCTACATACTAGGAATAAAAAATGCCCTCCTCTATTTGCAGTAAACTTTCATCCATTAGAAATATGCCAGTAGACATTAAAATCAAATCACCTAAGAAAAGCAGCTTAACTCCTCTTTATCTTCAGCAACTTCAGCAGTTTTGCAGAGCCACCTGTAACTCAGAGTGGTTCAACAGCTCCCCACTCATGACCCCGTACAGCCATACCAGGAACTAAATAAACCCTACTTACTAGCAATTAAAGTGATTTAATTTAAAACACACTGACAGATGCATAATGGTTAATTAGAAAATAAGTAATTAGCAAATAGGATGGAAAAGGTTAAAAGGTTGTGGACTTTTGTTGTTTGCTTGGGAGAGATAGCGAAATCATCAGCGATTAAACTTTTTCTTTTAATTTCTGGGCTTAATTCTATTATTGTTAGCTGTAAATGAGGCAGCAAACAAGAAGAGAGGTCTAAAAAAAAAAAATAAGAAATCACTGTTTTATCAGACATACTGAAAGGCCATTGATAACACTTAGGCTATGCCATTTATTTCCAGTCTGCACACAAAAGCAGGCACACATCTATAATGTTTGTACTTAATATCAGGACATAGACATCTTCTGAGAAGAAGCAGTTGTCCTCTCCTCTCTGCATTGTGCCCCCAGTGAGGTCAGGAAAATGGTATAAGAAGTGATAGAGATTAGAACACACATCTTAGGAAACTCTGCCTGCCTTAAGGATTAAATCAGTGAATTATTTAGTTGGGAATATGCCATAATGTGTTTGCTCTCAAAAAAGAAAATGTTAAAAAGGAATAGGACTTTGAATACGGTAAGTTCTGAGCTGTGAGGATACTCAGCTGAAATCCAGTTAACTTCATGCACTGCTGGTTATACGGACAAAGCCATTACAGAGGGTACAAGCAATTTTCTGTTAAAAAAAGTGAAATAAGAGCTTCTACTTCATTTTCACAAGTATTATTCCTTCTCTCCATGACTTTTGTCTGCCCAAAACCAGAAGCAAATGGGCATTTAGATAGTTTTAATAGAGTCATATTTTATGACCACTAGCTTATTGCCAGGTAACTTGAAACTCTTTATTTATTTATAATAATAATTATAAATGTATTTATGTATCTATGAAACATGTGGTTTTTATTTTGAAATTTTACAGGGAATGTTTGCAGAAAGCTTTCTCCAATTTGAGCCTAATTTTTACTGAAGTCATTGAATTTTTTCTTCTGAAAAATAAGCTTTTGGGTGAACCTCAGAAATAGCAATATGGAGTTTTCCATTTCAAAATATCAATTAAAACCAGGCACGAATTTCTCTTTTTAAATATAGCTGCCTTCTAACCTAATTATATGTCCACCAGTAACCATTAGCATAATTTGACCAAATTTCCCATAGCAGTCACATTCTTCCACCATTCCTTGCTCTCTTTTGAGCATGGCTATCCTGTGCTCACTTCCTCGTCACTTCACCAAGCCATAGTTAACTCTGAACAGTTGGTCCAGCCCCTTAATCATTTAACTTTACGTGTTTGTCCCTCCCTTTCTACTAGTCATACATTTTTGTGTCTCTGGTGTGTTTCCAATGTGCTCTCAGGGAAGTTTTCTGCTTTACTGCTTGATATAAAGCCTGAACCTACGTGTCCAGAGATGCACTGTCCTCTTTTGGTGTGTGTCACCAACCCTCTGATGCCCATTTCCCTTGAGCCACATCTGCAATGGCAGGCAAAAGCTCCAGGTCTCCCAGAGTGACTTTGTGGAAAGGATCTTGCAGAGATTTTAGCTAGTCTTTATTCACCCACCATGGATTTTGCTGGCTAGGGATGTAGATTTCAGAAAACAACTAACTTCTCATTCTCTTACTTAAATTTTGTTGAAAACCAACTCCTTCAAAATTTCCCCCCAATTATAATTGAGTTTAAACCATATATTTCAGGTCTGGAATCTGTGTCGAACATTTCAGAATTCAGTGGTTTGGCAATTCAGCTATCAGTTTTTAGGAAAAATAGAATCAAATTTGGAAACTCATCAAGTCACAGACAAAATCCATGAGTGTAAATCCATAGCTGTAAACCATCTCTTGTTTTCTTTTCCAAGGTTTTCTGCAAAGTCCTATATATTTGCACACTGTAACTCAAAGCCTGCAATACAGATAACAGGTTTTCATTTAGATTTTTTTTTTTCATTTTAGAATTCATTTTTTCACCTAAGTGATGACTTTCTGAGGCTCTGGTTAAGAAAAGCAGAAAGCCTAAAGCTGAGTTAATTCTGCATTTCTTATCTGAATCCCTGAAAATAGCTCAAATAAATGCCAGTACCAATCTTTAGGGTAATACTTATCCCTATTCAGAGTGACATTTATAGATTAGAACAAACTCATTTCTGCTTCACTGATTTTTTAGACACAGCATATATAAGATGCATTGACAAAATGTATTCATGTTAGCAAGATTCATCCAGGTACCTCCCCTCCTGACATTTAGAAAATATTCTTTTTCTTAATCTATTCCATCATAAGGGGGGAAATACCCCGGTTTCAAGGAAAGTCTTTGAAATTTATTGTCTTTGGGATTAACTAACATTGGTCAGTTGCAGAGTAGGTAGGTATTTCAAGACAACCTTCATCTAATATATACTTCTAAGTGAGTAATAAGAGAAATTAGCATCGAAGATAAACTGTCCCTTGTTGAAATTTTAGGGAGAGCTAATGTTTCCTGGGTTGACAGAACAAAACAGACAAAGAAGAATAGTTTTATGTCAAAGCTGTTGTCTGAATGGAACACCCACATGCTGGAGAAAGAACACATAAGCCATGAAGTGTCTCAAAAAACCACTGATATAATCACTCAAATTAGAGATCTTTCGTATTACCCCCCTTTGCTTTTCTATCACTCTTGGCCCTCCAGGGTCCTTGCTCAACTGGATATTTATTCAAGTTGGTAGAGGTCTTTGTGAATTAAGGCTTAAATACTTAATGATATAAACATCACTTATTTCACAGTTACAGATCAGCTACTCTTTTGCAAATCTGGCAAGCTTGCACAGTAACACTTCATGTTAAGAGAGTCACTCACAGGCACTAGAACCCTGGTTATCAAAATAGTGGCTAAACAGGGCTGTCTCCAGTTCTGTGCTCCTCTCATGCCCTCCTGTGTACACAAGTAGTAGGCCAAAGCAAAGTGCTAGAGAGCTGACATTTCTGCTAGGGGATGAAGTACAGTGAAGAGAAGGCTGCAGCCCATTATGCTGACTGAGTGTTAAGCTGAGTGTAAGTAGATTTCTTAGAGCCTTTACATCTTAGGGGCAGTCAGCAGCTCCAGATCGTGATAATAAGTGATTTGAGATACTCTGGAAATGAGATAACATTACTCATTTCTGTAAGTACAGGGCGAGAGGAGAATTACATATTCCATTTTCTGCTTGATGTGCCCAGGTGGTTTAAAGGTAATACTACACTCTCCCTCTGTGTTCTATCAATGATACTTATGAAACTGCCTTTCTCATCTGTTCAGGCTACTGGGAAACCAACAGACACACTAAAACTCTTTTTGCCTATGAAGAAATGCACTATTATGTTTTCCATGCATAATATTGCATTATTTTATTTTCCATTTATAAAAACATATATTTACCCCAATACAGTAAGTCATTAAGTTTTTATGAAATCATAAAAATTACTTTTATCTTGCTTTTGTCTTGCATTACTTTATTTTGCAGTGCTGGGTCTTTTTTTTTTTTTTTTTTTTTTTTTTTTTTTTTTTTTTTGTAGCTATGTTCAAATCAACAGCTTTATCATCAGGCTGTCCTGCAAACCATATGCCAGATCCAAAGCCTTACCACAATGAGACTATAGGAAGAATTAGTTTTTCTGTCTAAATCAGTAGTGTTCATCCTGCAGATCTGCTTATTGAAACACAAGAGGTTTCAAAAACCTGTAAAACAGTGAAGTTACCATTATCTTTTATGAGACTTATTGTCTGCATGTAATAATTTTCTGGCTTTCATACTGTAAAAAATCTGCTGATGCCTGCACAGAGCTGAGCATGAGTTGAGTCTGTGTGAGGAGGATATTACACAGAACTACTGGACATTCCTGTCAGAAAGCTCAATAGCTCTTTGCCTTTTTGTTCTTATGTTTCGGGATAGACTGCAAACATCTGTATTATACAGAAAGTGCACTGTGGTTTTGATTTTATGCTTTATTGCATGTTTCTGTGTCCTTGTGAGTTGAGCTGTACTAGCAATAAAAAGCATGAGTCAAAGCCCACTTCTGAGCTTTTGCCTACAAGCTAGTTCTTATGGGTGCATTTCATTAAACATATTTGGAAAATTATATAGATTTTTATTTCTCATGCAATGCACAGTTGTTCATTATGTTTTGCAAGGGAGGAAATACTGCTGGCTCATGATAAATGTATCATGTACCATAAGCCATGGTCTAGTACACTTTATACTGAATATGTATAACTTCCAAAATCCTCTGTATAACTTGCTCCAAAATACTAATTTTGCTTTTCTGTTAAATATTGAAATATTAAATATTGAAACAAATAAAAAAATTCAGTCAGGCATCAATACAGCCTATGGGCTACCTTGTAATTTTTCCTGATGTGGAGTTGCTACTCTGGAATTTTCACAGAAGATGAACTTGAAAGTGAGAGCCACTTTCACAGAGGGAGTTTGCAGAACAAAATGTTCAGATGATACATCCCACAACTCATCACCCCCAAGCTGAGATAGCCCCCAAGGAAAAATGAAGTGCTGTAACTTGTGTAGTGGCAGGGCATGAGGGGCTGGTGTTCTGGGGCGCTCACTCTGACTGTGATGGAGCTTTCCCCCTGCACCCGGTTCCAAAGCCTACACGCTCTGCTATCCCGCTCAGTGCCCTCGTCAGCTCCCTGCTGTGTCCCAGGACCTGGGCAGGCTCCCCCCCGCCCCGGGTCTGCTAGCAGCCCACCCCTCTTCTCGGCACAAGGCTGCTCTTCCTGGAGGCAGCCCAGCTCCTGGCAAGCGATGTGTAAGGGTGTTGTGTAAGAGTGCCAGGGATAAGCCAGAGATGCCGGTAGTTGCAGGTAGGGTTATAGGAGGGACTCGTGCAAACGAGCTGGGTTGCTCCATAGCTCTTCCTGTGGCTTTTAAAAGGGGATGTCAAGAAGCAGTCCTGCAAGGAGCCGGGCAGCCTGTCAGTGCTTCTGAAAGGTGCGAGATCCCTTTTCCCACCTGTTCCTGCCTTGAGAAGAGACAGGAAGCAGCAGTGCTTGTCCACCCTGTGCAGCTGCTTGATGAGTGGGAAGGGAAGCCTGATGTGTGCTTGTGTGCCTGACGGCACACAAGAGGAGGTGTGCGGTTCATGGTATCGACACAAACCAGGATTCAGACCACAAAATTACCCTGGCCCTGGCCTAGAAGAGACTGGCAGCCACCACTTAAATCTGAAGCCTCAGAATATGGTCAAAAACACCTTCATCCCCTGGACAGCACTCCTTTTATATAGTCATTGGTTAATCTGATGCATTCATGTGAAGGAAGAGGCACTTGGTGAAAGTGGGAAAACACCTAACTGCACTGATTAATGCTAACTGGTTAATCACCTTTCACTGTGGAAAAAGTAAGGATGTGCAGTAGCTGGCAATATGGCTAGGCCGTGCTTCTTTATTGGAGACCAAAGCCTGAGAATTAATTCCAAATATCACCCTACTCCGGCTGGAGGAGCTGAAGATTCCAAACATGTCTCTTTTTTAAAATTTATTTTGGGGCAGTATAAGAATATTCTTCTCCTGGTGCAGGGCTATAGATCTGAAGCAACACTCAGTATCAGGATGGAGTATGTTTTTTGCTGCTTCCATTTGAGGTATCTGATATGATCATGAGGACTACCTTGTTTGAAAAAAAAGGAAAGAAAATGTAGGGTATAACCCCAGTGA
Organism: Corvus cornix cornix; assembly: GCF_000738735.6. Taxonomy (NCBI): domain Eukaryota; kingdom Metazoa; phylum Chordata; class Aves; order Passeriformes; family Corvidae; genus Corvus; species Corvus cornix. The sequence continues at coordinate 40,854,393 of NC_046333.1, forward strand.
TGGAGAAGGAGCACACTGCCCAGTCTGCTGCCACAGCTCTCTGGCAGGGAGGTCATGAGGAGTGTGAGATAGCAGCCTCTGAATTAGTGCTGCGTGCTCAGAGACTGTGACTCAGAGCCATGAGACCTTGGGTAGCTCTTTTGTGGGCAAGTAAGTGCTCAATACACAAAAGATAATCTAACAATTCTGCTCCCTGTTCCCTATGACGTTAGCAAAGCTTAGCCATAAAAATTGTGTCACTTCTGGCAAGAAAGAAACTTGCTCTGCAGTATCTGTAAAGACCCCCAGACATTACCGGGCTGATGTAGTCTGTGACTCATCCACATCCTTCCCATTTGTGCCTGTTCACGTACTTTTTAGCTGTAGACTCTTTTAAAAAGAACCTGATTTCCTCCAACATCTTACACAACTATGCCTTCAAGAGGAACTGGCTATAATTAATGTAGACACCACTTAATATTCTTGCTCATGTGGAGTAGAAGTTGTGTTGTGCCTTCAGAAGACTGTGCTATGTATATGCCAGAATGGATAAATAATTCTATATTTCCACAATGTTTCCATCTATGGGCCACATTCCTCGGAAAGAAAAATAGGAAATTACTTCTGGCATATAAAATGCAGTATAAAAGCATCCTTTAGACAAGATCCCAGGACGTTTGGGAAGATTATTAAAATCATAAAATACTTTAATTATCATTATGATTTTAATTGTTATTTATTATTAATTTAATTAATGGTTTAAATAATCATCATAATGATGATTAAAATCATCATGACGAAGCAGGTGTTACAAATGAGCTCATTTACTGTGGATCTTTTGGCGGTTGCTAAATTGACCTAGTGGAGATGCCAGATGGGTGAGATGCTGTACATTTACAGCAACATCAAGACCTGCTCCAAGAAACTTTAGGCAAGTATGAAGAGAAAAAGAGGATGCACACTCTCTATTTCAAACTGTGGCACACAAGAAGACTGCCAAAGCCAGATATGTTAGTGTAATGGTTTAAACAAAAGACCAGCTTTTCTTACAGTCATTTTGTAATTAGTTTTTTTACACAAGTGACAGCCGCTTTTATGCCAAGTCCTAATCTCATCAGGGAAAATGGCAAAACTCCCAGGATAACTAGAATTTTTCTCTTTATACAGAATTCATTGAAGAACATTGTATTTATCCCTTTTTTTATTGTCCTTTTTAATAGATTGGTACAAAACAAACAATTTTAGGTTTAGTAAGTAATTATTTACAGGAGGGGCAGAATTTTTGTTTAAAACACTCAATTGTTTACTTCAAGTATGCTTGTGTGTCACTGAGTCACCAAACCACAGTTAAATTCTGGGAAATGTCTTATTGTTGAGGTTCACGATGTCCCATGACATGGTGGGATGGGTCAGAGTCTGATTTTAATTGGAGGCCTGATCTAAATTCATATCCTTTCAAATCAGGATTGACAAACTGTGAAGGATTTTGAAGTTCCACAAGATGTCAGTAGCAAAAAAAAGACGTTGCATTGTCGCCTCTGGCTGTGTGGTTTGTACATGGCAAATATCAAGCACAGTATTTGCTCTTCCCTTGTAAGATTAAAGAGAGTCTTTTCTAGGAGCCCAGATGAAGTTTTGGGTGGCTTGCTTGGGAGAAAAGCAAGCAGGTAAAAACACATTGTCCCACGTGTGCTGGAGGATATTTTACCAGTTCACAGACTTGTTAGGGTTAGAAGGAACTTCTGGAGATGATCCAGTCCAAACCTCCTGCCAAGGCAGGGTCACCTAGAGCAGGTTACAGGTGACACAGAAACATGGCCAGGTGTGTTTAAATGTCTCCAGAGAGGGAGACTCCATGACTTCCCAGGGTAGCATGTTACAGTACTCTGCATCCCTCATGTAAAGAAGTTCTTCCTCATGCTGAGGTTCTTGCTGTAAAACTTTAAGTAGTTTTTGCATTGTGCTTGCTTTGCAAATAGAATGAAAATTATATCTTGAAATCAGTAATCTTCTATTAAATATTATATACTACCAGGAGAAATAATTTCAGATAATTAGGAAATTAGGAAAAAATAAATTGGTGCATATTTTTTTCTTTTTCCTCTCTGGTGACCAGTGAGGGGACCTAAGGGCATGGCATGAAGAGATTTATGTTGGATATAAGGAAAAGGTTCTTCACTCAGAGGGTAGTCAGACACTGGAACAGTCTCCCCAGGGAACTGATCACGGTCCCAAGCCTGCCAGAGCTCTAGGAGCTTGAGGTAACACTCTCAGGCACATGGTGTCATCTGCAAAATCACAGAATCACAGAATCTGCAGAGTTGGAAGGTACCCATCAGGATCACATTCGTTGTGGGTCCCTTCCAGCTCAGGATATTTTATGATTATGGGTTTGTTTGGAATTTTTTTTCTTTCCCTTAAATTTGGGAGAGGGGGGTGTATGCGTGTTTATGGTGGTGGGGGGTGTTGTTGTTTGTTGAGGTTTTCTGGTGTTTGGGTTTGTTTTTTTGGGGGGGGTTGGATTTTTTTTTTTTTTTTTTTTTTTTTTTTTTTTTTTTTTTTTTTTTTGTTAATCATGAGCAATTCCGACCTTTGGAGTAGCAATTAATTTAACTTAAAGATACATGCAGACACGCCGGTTAAGGCAAGGAGGCACGGAGTGATGGGAAAGCCCGGGAACAGCGCTTCGGGCTGCGGCCGCCAAGGGACGCTGCCGCGCCGCGGGCGGCTTCTGCCTTCGGGAGGGCGGGGAGGCCGCGGCTCCTCCCGGCGCCCGTTCCCTGCGGCGCTTCCCGGCGGCCCTTCCCTTCCCTGCGGCTCCTCCCGGCGTCTCTTCCTTCGGCGCTTTCCTGCGGCCTTTCTTCGCTGCGGCGCTGCCCTGCGCCTCCCGGGCCGGCGGCCGGCCCTCGGCACGGCCCTGCCCTCACCCCGTTTCCAGGAGCGAGTACCTGAGCAGAGCCGCCGGTGTGGGAGCGGCCCCGAGGCCGATGGGCTGGGGTGAAGCGGCGGGGCCGCGTCCCAGATGCATTAATTACCCGGTAGTGCGGCTCACCTGCTGTCTCGTTCTGACCCCTGCCTAAACACAGCAGATGCGCTCGATGTTCAGCCCGCTGCTAGGGGAGGATATTTGTTTCAAGGGAAAGACTCCCTGTGTGAGGAGGCGGTGGCCAAGAGGAAATACGGACAGGGCTATGGCACTGGATGGATGGAGAGAAATAAAATCCACAAGTTTGTTAACAAAGTTCAGTTTCTTACCATGAAATGATGATCAGGACAATTTAAGAGAGGTTCTACTTCCTCTTTAAAATGTCACTTCCACACTAATATTAAAAGACAGGTGTTTCTTGATCATAGAATCATAGAATCAGCAAGGTTGGAAGAGGCCTTTAAAAACATCCAGTCCAACCATCAATCCAGATCTAACACTGTAACCACTAAATCACTAAAGCACACCACCCAGGGCCAGATCCAGACGCCTCTTAAATACCTCCAGGGATGGTGACTCTACAACCTCCCTGGGCAACCTATTCTAATGACTGACCGGCCTAACAGTGAAAAACTTTTCCTAATACCTAATCTGAGTGTCCCCTGGCTCGGCTGAAGGCCATCTCCTCTGGTCCTCTCACTGCAGTCACAGTAGAAGAGACTGACCCCCACCTCACTACAGCCTCCTTTCAGAGAGTTGTAGAGAGGGATGAGGTTCCCTCTGAGCCTCCTCCAGGCTAAACAAACCCAGCTCCCTCAGCCCTTCCTCATAGGATGTGTTTTCTTCACAAGCCTTTTTGCCCTTCTCTGGACACGCTCCAGCACCTTAATGTTCTTTTTAAAGTGAGGGGCCAAAAACTGAACACAGTACTTGAAGTGTGGCCTCACCAGTGCTGAGTGCAGGGGGATGTTCCAGAGAGCGTGACTCTGTTCTCAGGCTAGTTTTCCACAAACATTAGGCATTAATGGGGTCAGTTGTAGGCCGGGGATTTCTTACATAAAAATTCTAATGAGATCTTGTCTCTATTCTGGGAGTAATGCCTTTAGGATTGTCTCTGCTTGGGTTAGATTGTTGGCGCTTAAACTAGGGAGTGAGCTGGGATCATCCAGCTGGGCACTGTGTTTTGGGCAGGGATGGCTGAACAAGGGCATGCTGCCTATGATGCTCTGTGTGAAAAACATGAAGGCTGGTATAAATACCGACATGGCTGAAGGATGGTATCGTAACTGGTATCCATGACTTTCTTTCCTGGCTCTAAATTAGTTTGCAGGGCTTCAATCTTTGCTACCAAACAGAAAAAGAGTGTAGTTAGTATGCCAGTGTATGTGTATGGACATATGAAAGGGGGACACAACCTAAATATTAAAACCAAAACTTTATAATGCCAGATTCAGTTCTTCACAGCTGCAGGTGTCTCGATAATAAAATAGAAGATGACATTGTTCAAAAGTTAAGTATTAAATACATCTAAATTAGTTTTCTACCAAATGAGTAAAATTACTGTTTACATCTCAGAACTTTGTAAAAGTCAATAGACTTTTGGGTATCAAATGACTGAGGAAGAATTGGTGTAACTGTAAAAGAGAATTTTTAATCCCTTTGAATCCTGTTTTTACTGAACCTGAGAGTAATGTGCATGTATCATTAGAAACTGTAAAGTAGAAACCAATTAGCTCCTAAAGTTACATATTAGACTTAGAGGATCTTCTGAAAAAAAAAAATAATGGAAAGTGTTCCATGAAGTGGGTAAAAGCATTTTTTTTTCTGCATCAGTAGGCACAAGCCTTTAGACATTGCTTCCAAATCACTGTTAGCCACAGTTCCTCCAGTCCACCATGCTTTGGACCTGATTTACATTTGTTACCTCATAACGCTAAGCAAGGTGCTTTGAATTTAATGTGTTAAGCCATCAGACATGGACCACACTATTCAAGGTCCAGAATGTTCCATCTTCCTTAAATGTTAATGGTAATTTGCAGATGTGCATTTATGAACGTATTACATGGGGGTTTTTTTCCTTTTTTTTGGCAGGTGACATTGGTGACGGAAGAAGGACAAGAATGATTACATATCCATAACTCCCAGCAGTATGTCAGGTAATCATATTTCATAAGAACACCTATGCAATATTTCTTGCTGTTCTGGAGTGATTATTACTAAATATTTACTGAAAAATACTTATTTAACGATTTCTGAATTCATTGGTGCTGGGAATGGAAATCTTTCCCTAGAGCACAGAGATGTGGGACACATAGTAATCATCCCCAACATTTTTGAAACTCTCATCTTCCCTGGTTTGCCTTCCAGAGCCTAGTTGTGTTCTAAATGCACGTTCCAACTTCAGCATTCCTGCTGAAGCTGCCAGCACAGGAACGGTTTCTGCTGAGTATCCTGGTCTAAGTTGTTTTGTAACATGGATATATCCCCTGAGCTTCAAAGTGAGACAGTCAAACTTATTTTACATAGATTGCCAAGTACACTTTAGAGAATTATTGACTAAGTCTGCAGGTGGCATGAAGATCCAGAGTTGACATGACCATTAACCATTTTAAGCCTCCTTAACCATCTTATCCCTACCAGTTGCAAAGCATCTGAAGGCTACACATAAATTAGCTGTGTCAAACCCCCCCTGTATCTAATCCCAGAACAGGGTATGTAGAAAGATGTGCTTATTACGTGGAGATAATGTAGAAGGCCAGAGAATTTCAGGCTTCCAGAATTTGTTTTAGTATTCTCAATTTGTGTAAGAAAATGTTCTACTGATACTGTTTGTCAATGTGTATTTCAAGAGCCAAATGCTTAAAGGGACCTTTTAAAAACCTGTTTGTAAAATGCAGCATGTGCTACATAGGAAAAATCATTACTAACAAGACTGTATTCCTGGTGCTCTGGCAAAGAGACAGCTTATTTAGTCTGTGCAGATCAAATATCCTTTCCTTTTCCTTAGAAGGTTCCCGTCCATTTGTACTGGCCAGCAAGCTGCATTCACCAACAAAGAAGGTCTTCTGGCTTTAGGTTTCTAGATAAGAGGCAGAGGGTAAAATTCATGGGAAGAAACAGAGTATTATATAAATACATGCTTTCATAGTAAAACATATTATTTGATAACATGAAAAGGTGTGTCTTTTTATGGTTTCTTTGCTGCCCATTGAAACAGAGATGGATATAAGACGGAAGCAGAGGGCATTGAGGCATTTTGTGGAATGAAGTGGAATACTGACCCTTGGTTGGTGTGTCAGGCTCTGACTTAGCATCACTGCCACATGAGGATCAGGAAAGAGTTAGTGTCCTTAGGCTGCATTGGCAGGCCCTACTAGAGTGGTTTTGCATTGTCCTGCAGGCATTCTGGGCATGGTGATTTCATTTGGCAAATACCTGTTTTGGAAGAATTCAAAGGATTGGCATGTAACTTGTTCTCTTCCAACTCTCTGTTGTACTCTCCCCTGTCTCATGTTAACTGTGTTTTATGGCATTTTACTACAGGGCTTGACATTGGTGTGGTTTTGGAGGGAATAGTTAATAGCTTCTTCTGTGTGATGTCAAGAGATGAGGAAGGAAACACAGTGTACTCACTTTATCCTCACCTTATCTGTTGGGTCTGTGGCTTCCTGTGGAGGGTGGGTTTATGGAGATTTTCCGCTAGCACTCTAACTAGTCCTGTCTCCCTGGGCTTGCCCCTGGCAGGGCAGCTCTGCTAAACTCAGTGACACACAAAGCCTAATTGAAAGCACCTACATTTTCTGCATTTCTTTTGACAGAAGTCAGCAGAACAAATATGTACAAAGAAAATAATAATAAAAAAAAAACGGTTGAGATGGAGATGACTGTTTGTACAGCTGTAGTTGTCCAGCACTTTTCATTATGAGATGTTCATCTTTTCTGTTTCTGGTTAAGGAATGGCATTCCCGACATGAGTGTAAACGTGCAAAGAAGCATGGATGAAATTAAAGTCTTTCAAACTGTATTTAAACTTCATAAATACCACCATCCAGAGCCAGAAAAGAGTCCTTTTCTAATGAATGATAATGGAAGTTTAGAGTCTGTTATTGAGTCACTGAAATATGGGAGCAGAATCTAATATGAAACCAAACCAATTGGCTAAAATAACAGGCTGTATCATTCTGTATTTTTGGTAGATAATTTCTCTCCCCATATGTTATGTTTCTACTGCAGTATGTATTTTCCTCTTGTAGGTACTGCCTGAAAGCCTTCAGGTTCTAGTGCAATGTAGAGAAATTTTTCTGACAGGAGATTTTAGAATTTGACCTTGACAGTAAAGCTAAGCTTTAGTACATTTGCCGTTTCCATAAGAAAAATATTTTGAATATTTTGACATCTCATCTTTAAAAACGCATACTGGTGTGATTATTTTACATGCTTATAGCTTTTAATAGAGAGGTTCTAGTTTGTCAAAATTATTTTGGGAATTTCAAAGTTGTGGGTATCATAGAAGGATTTCAGAAATACAGAAGCCCTTACTTAAAAGTGAATAAAATTGAAAATAAAAAGCAGAGTGAATGTATGAGGTAAAATATTCGCATGCAAAAAGCTAAACCGAAACACAAAGACTGAATTAATGAAGTCAAAGCTACTCTTCCTTTTTCTTAGAATGCAGTCAGAGTTCACCCAGCAATACAGATAGAGTTAATGAACACCTAATATTGGGTACTTGATGTCATAAGAAGCAGACAAGTGAAAAGCTGGACCTACAGGTTTTGTAGACACAGTGTTTGTCAGTTTGCTTTTGCAACTCTGCCTATTCCAGGTGTCAGGACTTGCTGAACTAGTTTTTTTTACAACTAGCACAGATGATGACCAAACACTGAGATAAAGGGATGCTTTAGGAGAGGGAGAGGTGGACATAATATGTCTTTGAGTACTATCTCTGAGACAGACGCATTCTGTTCTCATTAACTGAAGCTTGGTAAAGTAAATAGTTTTCAGATGAGCCATCACACACTTAAAAGTAACAAAGCAAATCTAAAAGTTTAGCTTTTCTGTTTTGAAACATTGTTTTTATTAAGCGTGGGTTGTCTTTTATAGAATCACAGAATGGCTTGGGTTGGAAAGGACCTATAAAAGTTGTCTCGTCCAACCCCCCTGCAATGAACAGAGACATCTTCAACTAGATCAGGTTTCTCAGATGCCCATCCAACCTAATTGTGAATGGGATAGGGTACACCTTCTCTGGGTAACGTGTTGCAATGTTTTAACACCCTCATTGTAAAAACCTTCTTCCTTATATCTAATCTAAATCGACCTTCCTTCAGTTTAACAATTACCCCTTGTCCTGTTGCAACAGGCTAAAAAGTTTGTCCCCATCTTTCTTATAGGCCCCCTTCAGGTACTAAAAAGCCACAATAGTCTCCCCAGAGCTTTCCCTTCTCAATGTTGAGCAGTTTCAACTCTTTCAAGCTTTCCTCATAGGAGAGGTGTTTGATTCCTGTGATCACCTTGGTGGCCCTCCTCTGGACTCACAGGTCCATGTCCTTCCTGCTCTGAGGACCCCAGAGCTGGATGCAGTGCTCCAGGTGGGGTCTCATGAGAGGGGAATAGAGGGGGAGAATCTCCTTCCTTGCTCTGGTGGCCACACTGCTTTGGGTGCTGCCCATGGTATGATTGGTTTTCTGGGCTGCAGCAACAGCATTCATCAGCAGTTTTAAAGTTGACACCAACAATTGCTGCCCACAGAGTAATATCTGAGAAAATAATTTTATCAGCATTCTAAAATCAGGGCTATCTTAGCAATAACGGCACACATTCTTTCTTGTGCATACATTTGCACAATAGAATAGAAAAAAGGTTGGAAAGTATTATTTTCCCATCGAGAAAATAGTGTTTTTAAATTAATGTGTAACATAATTTTAAAAGTTCTTTCTATTTTAGCACTCTGGTTTAGCATCACTATTCACTGGCAGTAGTTATCACTGGAGGCTCCCTTCTGTACATTTTCTCCCAAAATGTAGGACAAACCCAGAGACATATCTTCATCTTACTTTATTTACTGGAGTGATAACTGAAGAAGAAATTCAAGAATGGGTTCTAAAACCTAGAAAATAGTATTTGTAGGATACAATAAATCTCATAATTTTTACCTTCATGGCAGATGAAGAGAGAATGTAAGGAGTGGAATAGTGGTTCCAGTAAAAACTGCAGCAGTTCTTTCACTGATTTCAGTAAGACCAGGGTTTTACTCTGCTTTTATTTGGGAGCTTCAAAATCAACTCAGTCATTGTGCTTCTACTCAAATATCCACACTGTTCTGTTTGACCGTAAAGTTAGATCAAGATAGGAATTATAATAAAATTAAGTGCTTACCTTGGGGAATATAATTTAAATGTCATAAATGCATATTTTCAGTAAGTAGAATTTAATATGCAACGTTTCTTGAAACAGGTCCCTCATTTGGAGAAGAAAATTAATCAGCTTTCGTGCAACAAATCCATTTGAAAACCAGTGTCTCCAAGGGTGTTGCACGTAGTTTCCAAGAACTGGGAAAAGTAATAGAATAGGAAAGGTACCACATTTTCTTCATGAGTCTTTTCACTGTAATGCTCATTACCCTGTAAACTTGACATTAATTCAGATGGAGAACAGTTTATTGTTTAATATTAGCTGAGAAATTATTTCTCCCATATTTCTATAATAAATTTCTTAGGATAATTTAATTTGACATACATCACTGTCTGACACTTCTTTGCCTGCCAGACCATGATAAAATCCAACTAAATCAAGTGTATTATTTCTTTCAAGTAACGGATTTTTTAGGAGGACAGTAAATACTTTAATATAAGGTTTTGTTATGCCAGGATTCAGCAGCTTTGTAATGAGCTTTTGGGGATTTTCAAAAGGTTAACAAGATTTATATTGTGGGATGTTTTTGCATGAAGCTATGAATCACTCCATGATGGCTCTTATTACTTAGAAGCATATTTCTGAATATGCAGTTAAAAATACCACACTTGCCAAGTTCTAGGTTACAGACACTCTGGGTTAATTTTACCTTTTTTTTTATGGTTCAGAATTTAATATTTTAAAAAGTGCTTTGTAAAAGTGCTACATAAATACAAAAGCCAAGTAGTCTGTTAAACATTTTATAATGTTTCAAATTTTATGCAATTCTTTAATATGCTGGTGTTTTCTTTCCAACTTAAGAATACCTCCTGTTTTTTCCACAGAAAATTACACATTTTCAAAAAAAAAAGGGGGAGGGATCTGGTTAGATTTCACAAAGAAGGGAGAAAACAAACTTGTTTTTATGTTTGTTTAGGGGTTTTTTGTTTGGTTTGGGTTTTTTGTTTTGTTTTTTGTTTTCAGGGTTTTTTTTAGTTTTGTGGCATTTGCTAGTCATTTTAAGTACATTTCATTATGTTAATGCTGATATGTTTTTCCTTTTCTATTTTGTTTTTAATGATCACTCAGTATATGTAGTCCCTTTCTATAGTAGTTTTATTTAAGCCAGAGCTGTTTCTTTTGTTAACTCATTTTTCTGACATTTATTTCTGATGGGAGCAGATTGTTGTGTTTGACATTTTGAGTATAATTCTTAGACTGTGTAGCTGTGTTTCACTACTGGCATCAGGTTAGGAGGACTGCAAAGGGTTGTCAGTATAAAATGTACTTGTTCATTTCACAGGCAAGAAGCTTTTAGAGTAGTTATTTTAAAGGTCCTTCTGTTTTTTCTGTCTTCTCCACTAGCCTATAAAATAAAACATTTTGCTGTGCTTGCCACAGGAGTTGCAGCCTGCCATTCTATGATCTTCAAAAGCCTGACCACAGCTGCTGTTTATTTCTTCTGGTAACTGTATGTCAAAGCAATGGACTTAAAACACTTGCTCTTGGTACTGATTCCTATATGTAGAGAGGACTGTAAATTTTTTTTTTTTTTTTTTTTGTGCCAATTGTAAAGCTGTTGGTAAACTCTAGGATCAATCCAATCAGGCATTTTCCAGTTATTTCCATATAAACAAAATACCTTTTACATTCACTAAAGGCACCTCTCATTATGTTCTTTAAAAGCATCAGATTTGCTGCAGTGCTTATCCTAGAGGAAGACAAATGTTTCAGGAAATGTGTAAATGTTGCAATACACGAAGCCCAGACTTTCATTATTGCTTTGTTGTGTTTCTGAAAATGCTTTAGACCTGTACCAAGCTTGAGTTTATTTGAAGTTTAAAAGAATTTTCTCGTCACATCCAAGTTTGTCTTTTTTACTGAAGAAGTCTTTGACTGCATTGTTTGGGCAAACTTTATTTGTTTATTTAATTTTTCTGTCTTAACAAATTACATATTTGTTAAGACTGCTAGTTTTAGTATCTTTATTTATTTTACCTGGCCATTACTCAAACCTCAGTCCTTCAATGAGAGGTGTTATTTCAAGATACTGACTATCTCTTTAAGCAATTCTAGAACTAAAATAACTTGGACTGTTTCACCACCTTGAAAAAAGAAAGGGCTTCAGTTATGTGCATGTATTCCCAGGATTTCGTTAGCAAGCAGTGGCCAAATATACTGTCCATTTCCCAGTGGGAACAAGTGGAAGGTCTAATGAGAGATTAGGGAAAGACCATATGAATTGATTTGAAAGCTCATGGCAAAAATAGTACTCAGAATCCGGATTTTAGAAAAGGGTGACGGTGATCTGAAGTGATTTGTGGAAGTGATTTGAGTGATTTCCTAAATGGTTTCACTGTAACTTACTTGTTTTTAATGATCTATTTTATGTATTTTGAGCTGTGTTCTGAAAATGGTGTTTTGTCTTCTCACTTTTATTTTAGTGAGTTCCCAGGCATTACAGGAATTATCTAACACAACATGAAGAGAGTAAATATCCATTAACATTCCCGTATTCACCCAAACAGTAGTCTGCAAAATGAGCTCTGGAGAGGTGGATTGCTGTCTGTTGGGCATTAAATCAATCTTGCTTTATAACAAACAAAGGGATGTGATTCTACACATAAAAAGACAGACACTGGGATTCCTTGCCAGAGGGGTTTGTGAATACAAGAAATGTACTCAAGAGTAGACTGGGGTATATTTCAAAGAGAGATCCATTGAGTATTGCTACATTTTAGAAAGGCCACAAGGGCTCAGGCAGTCCCTTGGGCTGACAAGTAGCTGGCGATTGGGAGACTCTAGGTGGGAACTCTCATATGTGCTTGCTTTGTTCTTACTCTTCCCTGAGTATCCACTTATGACTCCTGTTAGAGAACAGCAGCCGGGTGAGCCCTGTGGTTTGAACAGAACTGCTGTGCTCAGGTATAGCTTCTTCTCAGAAAAACTCCCTCCCATGTGTTGTACAGAACTATGAGAGGGAAGAATGCATTTAGCATCTATGTGGCTGTAGTGGTTAGCACCACTGTTCTAGTTCCATTGTGTGCCCTGGTATTTTACTGCTTTTCCCTCTATAGCTTTGCTCATTAATTTCTTTTGGTAGGTTTGTTTTATCTGCAGCTGCTAGAAGATCCCATATAGGCCTACACAATTCCTGTTCATTTCTCAAAGGGCAGGTTTTCAGAGAGCTCTTTACATACCAAAACCCTGAACCATGATCCATTTACTTCTCTGTGCTCAGAACCCACCTCTGGTTAACTTACAGATGAACTGTCATGTTCTTCTGGATATTCTCTTTCCCTGATTAATTTTTTCTCATGTTTAAGAATTTGAGCATAATGTCAAGCCCAGCTCTTGATAAGTATATGTGTAGTATTAGTGCGTTTTTAAAAAGTGATTGCACTGATTCAGAGAAGAAGCTCATTAAGATATATCAAGAACAAGGATAAAGCTATTACACTGTTTATTACAAGTTTCCTAATACTGCCTTTTCTTACACATTAGAAACTGTTTAAAAAGTTTATTGTAATTATCTGTGCGCTCTTCTTTCATGGTGATTTAATACTTGTCCAAAAGATTGGAAATATTGAAATTTAATTTATCTTGAAATCCATATTTTAAAATGTAATATTTAAAGATTTTATAATACTGCCACTGCTAAAGCAAGTAGCAGGACAACAGTCCTGGATTAAATAACCCTGTCTGTATACTTCCACAAGCATAGCCATATGCATGTGTTTCTGAAATATTGAAAACCACCTAATGGTTCCAGTAGACATCGCTGGTTCTACCTGCTACAGTTCCTTTCAGTCTACAATTTTTTTCTTATAGGCAATGTAATTTTTATGTTTTAAAAATTCAGGAAAGGAATCACATGTTCTCAAAGGTTTTATTTAGCACATTTACAAAGGCAGAATTTGCATGTTTAAGAAGAGTCTGGCTACTCTGTGTGAGCTGGGCTCCATCCTTCTGCTTATTCAATGATCATGTGAACCTAGTTTAAAAGTTGAGAAACTCAGTTGTGAAGTGTTTCCCTCTTTTATAAAGCAGCATAAGGAGAAGATGCTATGGTGTTTTTTGGGAGAAAATGGAAGGATGGGAGAGAAAAGAGGAGGAGAAGAGAAGAAGAAAATTAATCAGAGAAAATAGAATGCTGTGAACTGACAGCAAGATTAATGAGAAGAAATGAAACCTTAGGCTTGTCTGGCACAGATGGTTTTGTCTTCCCCAGCAGAACCACACATGAAAATTTTACATGCTTTTACTTATAGTTACTTTGTGTGATTTAAAATGCTTGAACAAAGTATGAATCAGGTGTTAAATTTACTGGGGACATATCTTTTAATTGTAGCTTTTTTTAATTGTTGCTTTTTTCTTTTTTTCTCTCAAGTCATCAAGTAAAAATCGTCTAGTGTTACTGGACTGCGTCTATACAAAGCTAGGCTGCTTCATCAACCTACTGTGCACCCTCAGTCCTAATCCTGATTATGTTTGCCTTAGTCGATCTCTCTGAAGCCAGCCCACTTCAGTGTCCTTACATGCTTGCATACTTCAGTGGCAAAACAAAAAAAACAAACCAGTGAAGTGCTGTTGTCTTTGCTGCTCTGTTTTCAGTAAACCTCAAATATCCAAAAAGGCAAAACTTTATTATGTAAGTTTTGCAATCGAGTAAGTTAATGACAATTCAGAGTTCTCTAAGTTGTTCTCCTACTTGCTACTATTTTGATCAGCTGCAAATTGAAATACGGTATAGAGAGAATTTTCTGTAGGAATCCTGCTGTGAGCAGTTTTGGAATGTAAAATAACTTTTTGTTGTTAGAGGAGGTGTCTTTGTAACTGGGAAAAGAGCAATCCTCTGACATCTCAGAACTGTTAATTTACCTTTTGCCTAAGTGACAGCCTGTTGCTGGGGGTGAAAAATAAATGTTTGCACTCCCCCAAAAAGTGTGAGCAGTGTAGTCAGTCTCTGAGGAACAGGGACTGATTGCCTGTGTGGTCACAGCAGCTTTTATCACCAATGGATCTAGCTGTCAGCTGGAGCTACTGTGGTATAAAGCAGTAATAGTAATAAGAGTAATGCAAATCCAGCCTTGATTGGGCAGATTCCAAGCAAGGAAAATTAGTGCAGTTCTGAGGGCTCAGCAGGGGGAATTTAATGCAGTGCCTCTAAGGTTACTGTGAGCATGGGGGACAGGCTTCCATTTTCAGTGTAGTTTTTGGTCCTATTTTGTGCACTCAGTTTTTGTCGGGATCAAAGTTCAGGGTTGGTACACAGCTCATTCCAGCAGGAAACACTGTCCTTCTGGCTGGCTGGCTACCACCTCCCATCTTTCTGGAAGAAACAACTTAATGACTCTCTTCACTTGAGTTGTACTAAAAAAGGGAGACTTTTTTGTGTATCGCTTCTTTGACCACTGTTGGCAGATGCTAGTAGAGAATCGGGGGAAAAAAGTGCATAACTGAGATGAAAACAAATGAATTGTTCCTTTTTTTTTTGTAGTCCTTTATATACAGACGTTTAGATAACACTGCATGTTTGAGAGCAGGCCAACCTTTACAATCACTCATTATGGAGTCTTTGCTTTGGCCTGTAATAAAAGAATTCTGAGGGATTCCCCTTGCCTATCCTTTTAGTTAAGCTCAATGGGCAGTTCATCTGCTGAAACTTTTCTGCTTCTGTAAAACAAACTTCCCTTTAAAGACCCTCTGATGGGAATTTGAGGAAGTCTTTGACCTGTTGAGTGCTAGGATGCCACTTATTACTACAATGTGCATTTTGAAATTGCCTGATGATTCCTTGATGAGAAGAGCTCCAGCCCTGCTTATTAGTCTTCCTTAACTACAAAACAGGGCCTGTGGTTTTAGTCGTGGTTCATCCCAGTAGGCTGTACGGCTTTCTGCCGTGATTATAGCCATTTGAACAGTAGCTAGATGGAGAGAGAGATGCTTCTCCTACAAATAAGGAGCGCAGACAAAATTACATTATTACCCTTTATCAAAGATTTTGGGTTGACAAGACCAAGAGCAGATGCAGGAGATTTCAACTGTTTTTTGTTTAAAAAAAAAAAAAGAAGAGGAGGAAAAAAAATAAAAAAAGCCTTTGAGAAATTCACGCAGGATATGATAAAACCAATGGAGTAGAATAAATAATGTAGTCCTCTCATGAAACTAATTTAACATTATAATAAGATGAATGGTAATTTAAGATGTAAACATCCACTGTGCCACAGTATATGAAGTACGAGAAAAGGAGACAAAATATAAGATCCCTCAGTGGTAGTTCCTTACAACTTAATCTTTGTCTAGCAAAACTTGAATGTGAAATGTCCCTGGTGACTGAGAAGAATTTTTGAGATAGAGTGGAAACTTGTGAAGTTAAATGAACTGTAGCTAACGTGGCAGACAAAATAGTGAGACAAATCTCAGAGGGAACTAAAAGGAAAAGATAGGATATAGCTTCTTGATGTTTGGCTAGCCTTGGTAAACTCTGCCTGGATAAATTGCAAATGATAGAAATTGTAACAGAATCAATTTCTCTTCATAGTTTAAATGTGTCTATAATCATATTTCAAAGTGCCACAGATGCTTTGCAAACACAGAAATTGGAAAATATGTTTTGATTTTATTTTTTAAGTTATGAAGGGTTTTGGAGTCCCTTGTTAAAGTTAAAAATCTATAAGCCTTGTGTGAAACCCTCTCTGAATCCTTGGGGAACAGAATTTTTACTATAGTCATGAATGTGTGGGTTTTAATTAAAATCAAAGGTAACACAAATCCTCATAGGCTAAAAGACAGCAAAGATGGTCTTTGATATCAAAGATAAATTTGTGGAAAAGATAGAGAAATTTTTGCTTAATGAGATTGAACAGCCTGGATTATGAATCGCTGATCTTGAGGACTAATAGCAAGACCTGAGTAACTGAGAAGATAACTGACATTCTAAACAAGGTCAAGAATTGTGTGGCATCATTGGCCTGCTCAAGGAGCTGACAAAGCATGGATCTGTTTATGAGGGTGTTATAGAAATGCCTGTGTTTTTAATATATGTATTGCTCATGCCTGACTCTCGCATTTTGTGAAGATGCAGGATCATC
This sequence comes from Corvus cornix cornix, assembly GCF_000738735.6. Lineage (NCBI taxonomy): Eukaryota > Metazoa > Chordata > Aves > Passeriformes > Corvidae > Corvus > Corvus cornix. The sequence goes on from NC_046333.1 coordinate 40,870,785, forward strand.
CATGCAGGGAGATATTTTGGGTGTGAAGGAACTCAAGGTAGAGTAGCCTTGTACTGAGCTAGGAACACTGTTTGAGGTTATGCAAAGTCTAGAGGAAGGGTGGGTTGTAATGCACAGTTCCTCTTTCTGCCACAGAAAATGAAGTGCCTAAGTTCAGACTTTAGAAGGAAGTTCTCAGCTCCCAGAGGGTCGTATCAGAAAAATCCTATTTCTCCCTCTGAGCTTAAATTTATGAAGTCAAGAAAATATCAAAGTGTTCAAGTTACTAAAAAAAATGTATATTCTGTTCTTTCTTTTCAACTGCCTAGTATTTTCTGCGTTACTTTTACTATTCTATTTTAAACTGATTATTCTCCTACAAGTGATATTCTCTTGCCATATTACCTGCATTTAGAATTCATTTTTAATTTTACTAAGAAATCAAGTCTGAACTAAGAACAGATTTTAAAGTCAGAAGTAAGTAAGTAAGGGCAAATTATGTAGGTAACTTACCTGCCCTTTACGTTGAAGTCTGTGATGCCAGGTACTTTCTCACACAAATTCATGTTATTGATGTCCAGCTGAGATACAGCAAGTAGAAGAAATGGACTTGTAGCTGCAAATGTCAGGTGAGTTTGTATTCCTAGCAGAAAAAAGGGGTTTACATCTAAAATTAAATAACATATTGAGGAAAGCTGTATGTACATACAGGAACTAACATAGGATAACAGTATTTAAAACTAACCATGATTAAGTTTCCTGAATTTGTCCTGTACTAACTTAAGACTTCCACTTAAGAGAAGTCCTAAGACAAAAGATTTAGAAACAGCAATATTATGATAGATCTGGTAACTGAAATCCCAAGTTAATTTGAATAATTTTTATCTGGAAGTTAATGACTTAGCGTGCACTTACTTATTAATATGTTATTTTACTGGGTGAAATGTATATAAAATTAATTCTTAGGTTGATTAGAGCAGCAGAATCTTACTATGATTAAAATCACTGTGGGTATCAGTCATCAAATGTCTGGAATTTGCTATTTTCTTTATACAAGTTAAACAGCTATTTTGTATTTGAATTTTGTTACATATAATATAAAATAAAATAATTTCTTTAAATACAGAATATTATTGTTGATGGGTCATTTCTATGGAATTTAGTTTTGCTGCCCAAAAATAGAAACTGAGCTGTATTTAGTTTCGCAAATTTATCAGCTGGTGGTATCTCAGTTTCTTCTATACCAAAGAATAAGTAATGAGCAGTTAGATAAAATCATGCAGCTTTAGTGTTGTTCATTATCCACGCCAGAGCCAAGTGTCCGTGCTCCTGTGATAAAATTAGCATCTCTGATACTCCACTGTGACCACAAGCAGAGAAAGGCAGTAGGTAGCAAAAGCGGAACTGCTAAGCATGCCCACATAAGAATGTCATACCTAGGTAACAGAGTGTCTCTCAGGTCAGCCTACGATAAGAGCAAAGTCAAACAAGGCTGAATCCTTGATGTTTTGTGTTTAAGTATCTGACAATTGTTCACGACCAGCCTCGACCTACAAGACCTCAAATGATCATATGAGCAAGGCAATAAATCGGTGGTAACTTGCCCTGGGGCCCATGTTGCAGTTGTGATGTTGTGGAAGTTACATCTAGTGTTAGCCTGTCCACATAGATCTGCCTGCTTTTTCAGGATTCTCAGACAGGAAAATTTTATATTTACTTGTACCGAAGGGGAACTATGGTGGCTGAATGGGCATGGCTGAAAGGTTCTGCATCATATCAGTGCAGTCCAGTGGAGATGCACGGGAATACCACAGCATCAGGAGAGCTGGGGAACCACTTGCTTTCCAAAACTCCACACCTGAGCAAGATTTTGGCAAAGCCAACATTTTGTAGCCCTGCAATATTTGCCAAACATCCAGGACGTGGCCTCCTGTTGTGGGACAGACTGATTCACCTTCCTGACAGAAATCAGAAATGGAATTTAGTGGGCATAACAGAAAATCGTTTCTGTAGGAAAAGACACTTCAAAAATTATGATATCCAGAAGAATGGACAGCAGCTTTCGCAATGCCTACATGCTTCATCTTGGACTAGTACAATTTTACAGCCAGGCCATACAAAAGCAAACTTTCAAATCATGTCAAGTGCCCAGGAATACCAAAAAGAAGAAAAAAAGTGTAAAGGTAAATAATGTTATCATGCAGGACACAGCAAATGCTGCATTTAGAAAAAAACAAAACAAAGCAAAACCAGGTTATGTCTTTGTTTACTGTCAGGGGTTTGGCCATTGGTAAAAGCATTATTATGTGGGGGTGTTTTCTTGCTACCAACCTTTTTTAAATTTTTTTTTCATCAGTGGTAATTGTGGTTTTTAGTTTTCTCTTCTATTTAATTTAATAGCTTCGTGAAGAGCCATTATGGCAATGTGATGAGTGCTTACTGGGGGTTTTTGTGTGATACCTAATACAAAATAATATTTCTTACTTTAGGGCTTTTAAAAAGTATTTGTCTCTCTCTTTGTGATGTTTATAAGCTGATCAAAAATATTTTCTGAACCTGGCCTTTTTTAATAAAGCATATCTTTGATACATTAAAATGCAAAGACAAAAGAAAGCATTCTTTTCTGCTTTCAGGGTGTTCAGCTCCCACCTGTGACTGTGTTGTTTGCCTTCTTTCTTATTACTAACCATACCCAAAGCCTCAGTAAGTGCAGGTACCGAGCTCAAGTGGGACTTCTTGGAATATTCTCTGCCTCACTAGTCAGGAGGATAAACCATTTTCTCTCAGGTTGTTTTGTTCACACTGAAGGAATTCCTTTTAAGAATCACAGTTGCTAAGGTATTAGCACAAATGTAGTGCCTAAGTTATTCTTATTCCTTTATAAACTTGGATAAATTCTTCTTCATTGCTCTTTGCCTAAAAAATAATTACTGTATATTGGGAGGGAGGGGATTACAAGTTGTTTTCTTTTACTTAAGTCTTGCGTCACTCCAGGAAGAAAGATTACAGTGTCAGGCAGGATATCACCTCATGAAAAAGTTAAACTGGTCTAAGTACCTGATTTCTTTAGATTTAGTTGTGCTTTACCTCAGAATGCCTCTTTGCTAACAGATGTCAGGTGTTGATCGCTTTAACGTCTTACTAAAGGCTGTCAGGAGGCTACCAAACCCAGACAGTCCCATCCAGGAGCCTGTTAATTATGTTATGACAAGCTAAATTAGCCTGCTTTCTGCTTGGTTTTATTTTTGAACAAATGAAACTTCTTACCTTGATGTTTTCATGTGAAGTTGAGGTAGTGAATGACTCAAAAAAGGTACACATTTTAAGTATTGGCCATTACTTTCTCAAGAGATAAGCTCTGTAATTAACTGATGTCCGCTAACAGGGTCTTCCAATTATGATATATGGGGAGGCTTAACAAATTGGGTTGTCTGGGTCACAGGTCTATAATTACTTTTAGTAATATTTGTTTAGGGACCGCCTTAAAAGTTGTCAAACATTATTCAGGAGTTTTGTTAGCCCGTTTGTTGGCTGACGTCTCAAGGAGCAAGTGCTTTCAACAAGCGTTGATGAGACTCTATGCTACCTACCCGTGTCATGAATAGTGCAAGAAAAAGCATGCACAAGCCCTGGAGGAGTCCTGATCAGGAAAGAGCAAGCTCCATTCTCTTTTAACCAAATTTATTCAAGGTGTCGGAAATATTTTGAGGGATAACTGGAATTGTAGTGAATCTGAAAGTTTAAATATAAACTATGACATTCTTTGTTATCCAAGCAGACTAATGAGTCTGAAGTATTTCAATAAAAGGCACATCACACTGGCATTTTATGAGTCACAGACAAATTTAGTGTCATGTCATAACTGAGGTACAGTGGGTTTTGTGAGAGGAGCAGTTTTAGAGAAATTATTAGCTTGGTACATGTGGAGAAAAGAGGTGTGCTGTTGTCTAAGTAAGATTTTCCTCTGGTTCGTACCGCAGGCAGCTAGTTTGAATCTTTCTGCATCTGTTGCAAACCCAAAGAAATTATTTTATGTCAGAAAGGCATTATTTTATGTCAGATTTAGCTTTTTTCCTTTCAACTGCTATAATAAATGTAGCATAGACAAAATGATGATTTTTTAGTGTCTTATTTTCCGCTGAGACCTACTCCAGGAATTGTCAAATGCTGTTGTGACTTTTCAGCACTAGAACTCCATAATCCTTTGTACCTTATGATTTCTTGCAAAAGCTTGTTGTTATTTTGGATTCCGATGTTTGAGGTTTTCCTAGTTTAATCTCTAACAGTAAGTTTGCGTAGTCATACTTCTGAGGAACCATTTTGAGTCTTTGATCATAGTGCGTAAAGTGAATGAATAAGGTGGTGCAAATACACACATTAAAGAGTTCATTGTGTGGGCACTGAGCTGTATTTGTCAACTCATGTGTGTTGTAAAAGCCACATTAGTTTTGCTCAAAAGCTGTTACAGTTTTCAGTATATTTTCCTTATGATATGAGAAGATCTGTCTGGGATGTGACCCAAAATTTGAAAGTGCAGATTTGTGCTTGCTTAGAAAAGCAGTGATCTAATTTCTTTTTCTTTTTCCCCAAAACCATCAGAGGTGGCTGAGACAATTCAGGCAACAATGAAATCTATAAATAGGAGATATAACAGTTATTTTGTAACATGTAAAATTTTGTATTACAAAACTAGGAGCTGATAATACAGGCATGCAAAACTGTGAGGAGTTCAGAACAGTATGTTTAATCCCTCAACTACATGTTTAAATGTGCAAAAATTTTTACCAAATACCCGATTTTTATTCATCTTTATGCATGAAGTCTGAACAGCAACCAACAAAAGATCCTTCCATTTGGTCCTTTAGAAGTGGCACTCTGCCCTGACTGATTTGAATGCTCTGCAATACCTCCCACATACCGACAGTATCTTTTAGAACGGCGTGCAGGGGCCCTATCTGCAGCACTGCAATACCCAGGACTCTAGACCAGGGATGCACAGTTTGGAAAAAGTCAGGAGAATAGGACTCTTGCAGGTAATATGCCACAGCAGATTGGATTGCACTGAATGATATTTCTTTTTTCTGTGTCGGGGACCTCTGTTGTTTGGGCTGTAGCTTCCGGAGGATCATCCACAGGATTTTTGTCTTTCCTTAACATTTCTGTGGGTTCATTTTGGTGGGTTTTGTAACTGAGCTAAGTCACAACAGAAGTGCATCTTAATGGGGGTATTTCATTGTTTGTAATTGAAAGTCTTAGTCATAATTTGTAAAACAGGAGTCAATGAAGAGCTGAATGGTGTAGTGTAAGGTGGTCTCTTCTGCAGACTCCCCTTTTCAGGCATTCTAGGCCTGATTTCTGGCTGTCCAGTTAGTATCACTGACTGCACTACACTTCTAATTTACACCAGGGTGAGTACATAAAAACCTTTGGGGCATTCCAGGCCCATGTTCAACAAGTAATTTCTGCCTTTTTCAGAGCAATGAACTAACACCTCAGGCTGTGAGAGGTTCGAGCTTTGGATCCTCTGCTGTTACAGTATAAAAATTTCTGGGTTTATCACTGGCCTGTTTGCTTGAATTGAAGGGTTTATTCTGATGGTGATTAACTTCCATGTGTTCACATAATCAGACACTTGTGAACTAATAAAATTCCAAATGTGATATTACATTGCTGGAGGCAACGAAAGCTCAACATGACATGATGTAAAGACACGAATATTCAAATTTGAATGCAAAACAAAGAAAAACTGTTAATATTATTCTACTCCACTTTCAGACTTTTGATAAAGACACTGTCTGACTGTCTTGTATCAGACAATTTAATTCAAGGGAGTACATGAAATGAACCTACAGGATTGGACCCTAAAAGATTAAAATGAAAATATTTTGGGAATATTTCAGTTTTTAAAATCTTTGCAGTGTTCTTCAAACTGATTTGTTTCCAAGGGAACAACAATCTGCAGTGCTATAAATCTCTATAATACTAGCATATCACAGGTAAGGAACCCACATTTCTTGGCAGTGTTCATCTTTTTTTTTTTTGTTTGATGGAAAAGTCTTTCATTCATTTTTTTGTTTTCTCCTCATCCTTCACAGTTTCATGTAATTTAATTTCCTTGCAGTATTAAAGTAACTCTTGACAAAAATACTACATGTGACACATTTCTAAGCGTTATTGACATAGCAATAGAAAACAAGAAATGTTTGAGGGATTTATTTTGGAACAGAAAGTAAGTCGCAGGCTGTGCCATGTTGAAATACCATTTCCTCAGGTGCTGTCCTGGCTGGAACAGCTCTGTCTACACAAGGTTTCAGTTCTGTTTAGTTTTTCAGTGACAAACCTAAATTCCATCAGAGGGTGAAAAAACAAGAAAAGATTCGTGGGAATTTTGACTTTGCTGGCAAAGCAAATCCACATGGGAAATATTCCCACGAAGAATTTAAAGCCTAGTTCTCCAAAGCTTTTCTGAGTGGTGTAAAAGTATCTAGGTATTGTGCTCTGCTAACCTGTAAAACACAGCCTAACCTCTGTGGGAGCTCTGCATAAATTCCTGTTGGTGGTACAGGGGATCTTTTTGTGGTAAACTAACAACCCAGGTACTGTACTTGGGAATATTTTATTGGGAGTGTGGAGAAGGAAGCTCAGCAAGCTATATATGTTACATGCACTACGGTATTACCAACCCATCACCTCAGTGGGAATGGTTTGGGGGTTTCTGTGTAAACAACTATTGCAGAATTTCTTGAAAGAAACACAAGCGTTTTTTATGAAGTGCCGAACATCCATTATTGAAGAATCAGATCCTGCACGAGACACGCTTTTTATCACAAACTCAGTGTTTGTAAAGTATAGATGATGGGCCTGAACCGAAATGAAAATTAACTTTTATTGTGTGCTTTTTCACACTGTATTTTACAATGGTATTTGTTGACTTAGATAATGGTAAATGAATGAGGGTTCATTAGGGTTTTACTTGTTGGATTTCAGTAACTGTTAGTGCTCTTAACAAAATAAAATGTTAGTTTTTCTAGAGCTTTAGGAAAATAAGTTCATTTTGGAGGCAATTTTATTGACTTCAGTAGCACAAATCTCAATGGAGTTCAGTTTGACTTACCAAATGTACTATTATTTTATGAACAAGTTAATAAGAAATGCATGTTAAAGATGCTTCTTTTATAGTTAGAGGGGGGGGAAAGCTCCAAGCATGAATTTTAACTTCTCTGATCCTTGGAAGGACTTGTCCTGAATTTGGTACTAATTAGACATTAACTGGCAATGCTGCTTATTTAAATAGGTTAGTTACGGTTGTTTGTTGGAAGGGAAAATATTTCTCTGTTGGCTCCTTTTATTAGTCTGAAATATTAACCAATATCGGATAGGGAAAAATATGTATACGTCATGCCCAGTTCTTACCTACTGAACTTTTGAGGACTATTTAATAGTGTGTGTTCATTAAGATCGTTGGATGTATGCTTAACATCCTAGAAGAAAAATGACCAAGTTACACAGTAATTTTGGCAGTCCTTTAGTTTAAAATGAATGAAATAAGAAAGCTCTCATTATCAAATCAGTAATAATTCAGCTCCCTAATAATTAGAACAGATATTAGAAAGGAATATCATTTTGTTACTGGCTTCACAAGTTTTACTGTATCTTAGCTGTTCTGTAAGGAAAAAACACATTTTTCCTAGTAAAAAAACCAAATAGCAGCTAATATAAGTTAAAAATAAATTGTTTTAGATCAAAAAAGAATGGCTAACTAAAGAAGGTATATTAACCATATTGAAGTTTGGGGTGCATTAAGCAATTAAGATATCATACAGTTTTTGTTGTAGTCGCATTGACATGTTCATAGTTCACAGGTGAGCCAAAATGAGCAAAAAACCTTCCTTTTCTCGCTCTGTTATCAAAAAAGAGGCTCTTTAAAAGTACTTCATTACTGGAACAGAAGAGATAACAAAGCAGAATAGCAAAGCAATTAGCTTATTGATAATATTTAAGCAGTGTTCTTTTTGCTGATTATATTATTTTGAAGTTTCCCACCTGTTGAACTCAATAGAAATTACTTCTTGAAATCACTGAAGTTTAGAAAAGCTGCTTTCCCGTAAATGCATTACCAGGCAGTGGGGAGGATTGTGTGCGTGTGGAAGGCTGGGGAGATTCATGCATGTAATTCTGTAAAACAAAATCAATAAAGCTGATGACAGATTAAGTTGCTAAATTTTGTAAAACTAGACTACTGTTCGGGTCATCAGCACAGTACTATTGGATTTTCTATGGTTTAATGCTGAAAAACAGGATTATTGATTTTAGGATTTTCAGTGTATCCCCTCTGGGAGTTCTTAAGCAGTCTTTATAATTCTTCACACTTAAGTTGACAACTACAGTGACATAACTGTGTCCTCGCCTTAGTAATCATTTTCTAATCATATTGGAAAAGGCTGGAAATGGTTTATAAAATGATTATTCCAGACAGACAGGGGAACAGGAGGGTTGTCAGGATGTCACTTCTTTGTCTGGTGGTCATTGCTACCTGACTGCCATCTTCCCTTGGAATTAACTTACAGTCACAGATTAAGACCTTTGACTGTCATAAATCTGCTTCCCAATATGTTTGACTGGCAGGGGAGTTCACAAGCCATCCCGATATAAATAGGATTTTAGCACATCCAAAGTAAAACGGGCTGTTCTGCAGCTGACTTTGTTGGTGTATATTCATTGCTCCTCTCCCGATCCATGTGTATGCATGCCTGCATGTGTATGCATGTGTGTGTGTACGTAAAGTAGAAGCTGAGATAGGCTAACAAAATGAACTACTGTATGCAAGAAATATATGAAGTGCACCCAGCTGCTGGTAGCAATTGCTATATGCAGTCCACTGATTATTGCACATATATCGAAGATAATCAGGGTTACAGCAGTTGTGATGCTCAGGTCCTGCACAGTAACAACATATATATGGAACAGGCCTGGGCGGTGAATCAGCCTTATACCTGTAGTTACCCTGGAAACGTGTTTAAAAGCGAGTACTCTGACATGGACGTGGCCCTGAATCAGTACAACCAACCTGAATTTTTCACAGAAGAAAAACCTACTTTTTCTCAAGTGCAGTCGCCATCGTACTCTCAGAAGAAAGGTAGGGGCATTTTATTTAAATACCAAAAAAAAAATAACCTCTGTTTTTGTTTTTGTTTTGCTTTAAACTTACAGTTGCATCAGTTGGTTCAGATGCATCTTTGAATGTGAAGGCTGCCTGTTCAAAATTGAAAGCAGCACTAACATAGGTTGCTAGGTGATTGTAAGGTTTTCGGTGAGCGATGAGGATTTCCAAGCACTTTTTCTTAATCTATAAGAGACATTTGCAAATATATTGCGCTTTTTTCTGCTTTCCTGGGCTATTAAGTTCCTTTGCTATTCACCAGTGAGCTCGATAAGAAAGTTTCTCTTCTGAAATGTCGTCATTATATATTCTGCATCTTAAAGCTATGTTTCTGGTTACATACAAACTAAGTCCTTGTTTTCAGTAAATGTGAACTCTGTTTGCTCAGCAACTCAGGCAAAAGATTTTGAAAATAAGACTGTAAATATGTATGGGAAAATGATTGTGTTTGAATTACTATGTTTTAAGTGAAAACCACGAGTTTCTGATTATGCAGAGCAAAAAAGACTGAAAATTCAAGAATATATCTATGCAAGAAAGACGACTTTGCATCCAAAAGATTGCAAATCCAAATCAATATTTTTGTGAGACATGTGCAGTGTCTGGTCCCTCAGGGTTAAATCATTGCCAGTTTTTAGAATTTATTCTTTTGCTTTCAAGTAAGCAAAGGAGATTTAAAAAGAGCCCAAAACACCAACAAACACTTGGAAATGTTTTTGATGTTGTTTGTTTTGAACTCGGACAGCTGAACTGACACATACAAAGTATTCTCTGTGTTTCTTTAAAATCATTAAATTATTAAAGAAGAAAAATAAACAGTATGTTATACCAAAATAGTGTTCTGTTGTGATAAGACCAGATTTTCTGTATTCAGTTTTCCAAAATCCAGATGAATCTGATGTAACCAGAGAGATAAAGAAAACACCATTTACCACTTTTGAAGTATCTTTGTAGTGAAAAGTAGACTGTTTAATTTTATTAACTACATGGAAAACTGAAATATTTTCCTTTGGGCAAAAAATATTCATTAACCCTTGAAGCAATAAATCTGTATGATTGATAGAAAAATGTCTTAATTTTATACTGTGAACAATATCGTATTTCATAATAAAGAAAATTATTTTTAAAATCCTTCTTGGAAGCTGTAGAAACATGATCAAATTGGAGGCTAAATGTGTTTGTGGATAATGCATGTTTTTGTGTTGTGCAACATTTTAAATGCTTTTTAAGGCTATTTATCTGCTGTTGGCTTTTAATTAATGAATTCATAGCCTTTGCAGACTTTTCCCATCTCCTATTTTTGGTTAAAGAAAAAATTTATCTCAGGATTAACTTCGAAGAAATAAAGACTTGCTGTTGCAAAGTCACCGAAGGAATGCATTTTCATAATGTTAAAGGTTACAAATAATAATTGATACACCTAGATCAGAGCTTTAAGTTATTTCAGTACTCAGACACCTGACACCTGCCCTGTGTAAAGTTTTTGTACTTGTTTGTTTGAAAGAATACAGAGTTGTTTTTAAAAACTGCTTGTCTGCCCTTGTTTTCTACCACCTCAGTTTCACTAGGAAATGGCGGTGAATTTTGGTGGAAGCTGACTCTCGAGCAGGATTTTAATTGATCATTCACAGAGATTGAGCAATGTGTTCTGGGATTCTTTAGAGCCTTATTTCTGTGATAATCAATAAAAAGTGGCCTCCCTTCTGTCAAACCTATGCAAATGTTGAGTTTGATAAGCAGAAGAGATCTAAACTGCATGGAACATGTGCATCTTCTCTTTTCTTCTTTTTTTTTTTTTAATTTCCATCTTTTAAGCAAGCTATTGTAAAATTAACAGATCTTTTAATCCTGTCCTAAGAACAGAAGGCTTTTCACAGGGCATGTGTGTCTGTATTGATCCAGAATTGATTGGGGGAGCGAGTGAGTTTGTTAGAGAAGCCTTGGTAATAGCCCATTAAAACAAAATTAAGTCCCTAAACAGGTGTTCATGAGGATTCTTGATTGTTGCAGTTGGTATTTTTGTTAGCGTCTAAAATTTGTCATAATCTTAATAATGTGCTGTTCAAATCAGATAGTACTTTACAGTAGCACATGGACTCTTTTCCTATCAGAATTCTTGCTAGTTACCAAATGGTTAAAGTCTTGTTTTCCCCCGGGAAGAAAAAAAAAATCAACATTTTGTATGCTGAAAAGCTTATAATTTATGAAAGCATATTTAATTACTTCTCTATTTTTATGTCACTTCAAAAGAATTCAGAAAGTAACTCGAAAAACAAGAACAAAAGACCCCAGCAATGTATCACTAAGGGGGGAAAAAAAACCATTTATAAAGCAAAGCCAGTTATTCTAAATATAAGAAAGCTGCTTCAGTTATTACAGTACATTAAAAACTATTATTTCCTGACTATCTGTCAGAAATTCCGATGAAAGAATTAACTTTTAAAGAAAAGAATTGTAGTCCAGAAAATCAAGAGGTAGAGATGTGGGTTTAGCTTTGCATCTACTTGTTGCTCCATTACCTTTTGTGCTCTGGTGTATGCTGTTAAAAGGTGACAGCACAACATTTGTGCAAGAGCTTACTGTTTTATTAAGGAAGCCCTTTCAGACCTGATCCTGCCCTAGGAAACAGGCGGCCAGATACACTTTGTTTTCTGCGTAATTCTGTGAAATCTGATAGGCAGAACAGGGCTCATCGTCGTCAGAACGAGGTGCTGTTTTATCCCAGAGAGCTTAAACTGGAATATTTCCCCCCTCATACAGTGCTGTCAGCCATGGTGAGCTTGCAGCACTGCATGCTGGATGGGTGATGCTCTGGGGGAGCCTGTGGCCCCCTGCCCTTGTGCCAAGGCCGAGCAGACAGGCAAAAATGTCCCTGGATCTCCTCACACCATCTATGCTGTGAGGAGGTGTACCCAGCAACAGGGAGGAGATAATGCAGCTAGGAAGGTACAAAAGAAATATGTACAGGAGTCCAGAAACCTCAGTCTCCCCACACTTGGTGTCTGCACAGTGTTTTGGACATTCGGACAACACAGGAGAGATGTCTGCGAAGTTAAAACTGGCTTTCGCTTTCCTTTGCACAGTAATTTCCTGGACAAGGTTAATGAAGGATGTCCACAAGTGTCTGTGAGGTTAGGCTTTAACTTCAGATTCTGTGGGGCGGAGAGCAGTAAGCAGAGGCTGCCCCCCAACCAAGGGTTTGCAGGGGGGGGATTCTTGAGTTTAGGCTGTAGCAGATCCGACTCCTCGTCCCTGCAGTTCACCTTGCTTCCCAGATACCAGTGAGATACTGGTGAGGTAAATGCCATCTTTTGAAGGTCCCTTGGTATGGTGGGAGAACGGGGCCTTGAAAGTTGTTATTATTGTTGTTTTTATAACTGTATTTGCCATAATTATTTCCCTTTATGTTTTGTCAGGCGATTAACGTGCAGCTGCGAATACGTACTGTATGGGTACTAGAGTATGCAAACTGAATTAGTCCAAACTGAGTTCTCAGCAGTGTGAAAGCATTAGGGAACTTTCTAAACAGCTAAGAAAAAGTAACATGAAGCTTATGCCAAAATGTCATCTCATCAATGCAGGGAGTGTGTGTGGATATAATCAATTTAGAGAAACACTGAGAATTTGTCATCCTGGTCTTTGCAGCAGAGCAGCTCCCAGTATGCTAACGATTATTCAAGGCTGAAAAATACTAATTTTGCTCTTGACCACCCATCTAAGGAAATAGCACTAAGAAAAATTGCATAATCCATTGCATAAATCATTATGCATTTGGAGTTTTGTTTCTTTCATAATAAAAAGTCGATGGAAATAATGTGTTTTCATCTCTTTTACTGTAACCTTTCCACAACCAGAAGAAGGATGAGAAAGTGAAGTAAGTTGTACTTTGCTTTGTTCAGTGAAGCTTCATTTCTAAATAAATAACTCTCTTGTGGTACTAAGATACTGTCTCTAAAAACATTTCAATAATTTGAGGGGTCGGGAAATGGCATGATCTGACCCTTGAAGTGGTGTGTTTTGTACCTGTAGTTGGTAATGGCTGGAGGTCCAGTACTGATTGCAGAAGTTTAAGTGATAACACAGTTTGGGCTAAAATGTGTTGAGCACATTCTCTGCAAAAGCACTGTTGTTGATAAGGTTTCTGGCTCAGCCTAAGGAACAGAGCTAATACACTGAAAAGTTGTTGAGAGAAAAGGGGCTATAAAATGTTTCAGATTCGGTCTTTGCAGAATCTTTTGCCAAATTTTTGTAATTTCATAAATCAAAGAATGTCAACAAAGATCAAAATTGAGGACGAGCAAGCCAGTTAGCTAACAAGAAAAGTGTGAATCTGTTCAGTAACATTCTCAGTGCTTCCAAGCTCGAAGGAGAAAGAAGGCATTTTTCTCAGTGGGAGTAATTTAAAGAAAGTGGGAAACAAGGATCAGTGTATCAGACGAGGCTTTCAGATCAATGTTGATAATAGCACAAATAAGAATGGAGTATGCTTTTTCTCTCTTGGCTCTATGCTTTCACCAACAAACACTCCATTTAAGATTTTTCTGCACAAGTATGTCAAAGATGATGTATGGCTGGTCCTTGTAATTTTTTATAATTTGTAAAGAGTTCAAGGTGACTATGAAAGCAGTAGAACAGCAGTACAAATTTACATTTCAGTTTTAATACAGTTAGGGATTCCCAAGGTAATAATTAATTTCATCTTTTTCATTTTCATACTGCAGCGTCTGGTAAGTGAATACCAGCTTACTGGTAAGTTCTAACTCCTCATTTTAGTGAGTGGTCTCTAGTCATGCAAACCATACCAGACAGGGGAAAGAAAGATTTCAGGGAATATATTTAATACATGAATTTGCCAGTGTACAGTGAAAATTAAAATACTGAATAATAGTCTTGAAATGTAAGTGTCCTTCTGCAATAGCAAAAAATGGTATTTTCTGCCTGCAAACTATAAATCTGTGGTGGATTAGGACAAGCTAACAATGAACATCTGGTAGACAGGTGTAATTTGTTTGCATCAGTGTTACTCATATCCCTGTTTGGTAGTCAAATCCCGTTTGGTTCAACAATGTTTTTAAAGTGTGGATTAATTCCCTAGGCAAATATCACATTATCTGTACAGACCTGGAGATATAAAGTATGTGCAGTGATACTTTAACAAAACTGAAATTGGTTCTTTACTTTTCTCAAAATATGCTTTTTTTGTTGTTGTTGTTAATGTATACCTGGTACAGAGGAAAAAGAAACACTATAATTTTTCAGAGTTTGTTGTAATTGAAATAGTTTTTCTTTGCCTTGTTGCATGGAGGAATAGCCACTGAGTGTCTCATTTGTGTCTCTCCAGGCTGTTACACTGTGCAGGGTCATAGATGCTGCTTTAAGGCATCATTCCTGCAAATGGTAGTTCAAGAGTGCATGCATACAGTATTAATGAAGGAATACCTCAGATGACTGCATAGGTTAGCAGATCTCCTTCTGTCCTTATGGCTGCTTGGGGCAGACATACATTTCCTGTTACATTTTCTGTTGAAGGGAATTGTTTCCTGCCATACCTCTACAAAGCTACAGTTTTGATTTAAAATGCTCTCAAGATTGGCTGTAATGGATTATATGGCATATTCTTCCAGAGAGGGGCAACTGGTCCTTCTGTGTGCTTAGCCTTGCCAAGACAGTAAGATTAGGCAGACTGGCAAGTGGGAGTCTGGGGACCAAAGGTGTTACTTTAGGCTACACGGGAAACAGCAGACATGGCAGATCAAGGTCATTCACTATTATTCTCCACTCAAAACAAAGATCCAAGGTAGGCATCGGGTAAACAATGTCAAGTCATACTTGACAGATAATTAACTTGCAGGATCATACAGGATGCAACAAATGACAGTCCATGAGGTTGCTGAATACAGCAGAGACTTGAAACAACAAGGAACAATATTGGCTGGTTTTGTACTATTCAGTGAGATTGGTGTTGCTCTCGAACCGTTCTTCTTAGCTATTTACTTAAAAGGTTTTGACCAAGAAATAAAAGATAAATTACGAGTACCTGAAATAGGAACCTACCTGATGTTCCCATGAGATTTATCAGACATTCTTCTGTAGTAAGAGAGCACCTGGGTTACTCTGTCCGGACAGCATCTGTTTTTCCACATGGGAGCTTTTGGTTTTGCCTCAGTCTTATTACACACACACGAAGCAAAAGTACTTGTTGATATGAGAGACAAGTTACTAATGATGATGCAAAGAGTGAGACAAGTCTATTGTTCTGCCCCTTCCTCAAAACATCTAACACACAACTCTGCTGCTGTCCATGACTTCCCTAAGAATCTCCACTGCAGTATTCATTTCTTCCATGCTGGTACCATGTTTAGAATGTGTTGAATTTCTTCCTGCTAATACTGTTTCTAAGTCTGAGAAGCAGAGAAAATGTACTAAGTCTGTTTATCTGCACGTGTTTCAAATGAAATTGTATTGAACTTATACAGAGGTCATACAGGAAATTAGAGATTACTTAGAATGAACATTAGTGTTTGTCAGAACTAAATGTAAGTCCACTTACTCCTTTTGCAGTGATATTTGTCAGAATTGTATCTTTTAAAAATAATACTGAAGGTCCAGTTTTCCCATGCTAGCTTTTTCTGACCCCATTAGCTCTTGGAAGAAGTCTTATAATTATAGAAAACTGTAATAGAAAGAAAAGATATGTGTATTGCATACTTCTGTTGCCAATGATTTCTTGGGATAAGATTTTTCTATTCTTGTTTCCTGTTGAATCCCTAGAAGAGTTCCAAGTGTGTGCTTCCCTTGTGACATAGGCTCAATCCTGTGGAAGTACTGAACATAATATATAGGTAGCTTAAGTACGTGGCATTTAATGCTTCTGATGAAAGAAAATTGGGAATGTGGTTGCATGTAAGGATGCCATTTTTAATCTCTAAGAGTCCCTGTAGGAGATTGTGTCTTCTGCAAGGTTGGAAACTGTTTCCAGATTGGATAAAATCATGAAACTCCAGGAAGGAGATGGACAGCAGTGGTCATATGCATGACCTACTGTATATATTCAAGGAAGCGATTTAGACAAGTGGTCTCCTGCTCCTCCAGTAGAACAAGTTGCCATTACGTGAGCAGCACTAACCAATTTGTATAATAATGAAGTATCAAGGTATTTAATTCAGAAGCAATTCTTGAGGAAGCTAACCAGGGATACTGAATTTTAGAGGACATACTTTATGCTATGCAAAGTCTGTGTTTCATGAATGGTAGTAACCAGCAATAACAAGAAGCCATTGATCTTTATGAGAAATTTAGGGGAAAATTCTGCATCCCTTTGCTGCATCTTCTGCCCATTCTATCAGCTCTATGTTGTGTATGTGTTGCATGTGCAATGGCAGGTGTGAGCAAAGTGGGGGCAGGATGGAGATAATAGCCTCTGCTAATCCCCCACTGGCACAGTGTCTATTAGGAGTCAGTGATGTAATTAGAGTTGAAACCCTGCTGTCTCTCATCCCTCAATGTCACATGGCCACAGTCTATCCAAGCATAACTTGTTCATCATGGAGAAACGTAGCCTGAACATAAATCTGGTCGTCTGGTGTCTTGTAGACTGGCTGGATACAACATTAAGATCTCAGCTCATTCCCCTACTCCCCTTTCAGATGTCAGTAGGAATATTGGCAGACCTGAGATGCCCATATCCAGGCATGGCTTCCAAGTACTACTTCTTCCTCATTTTAGAGAAGAGGGATATATGTTCTCTATAATTTGAGGTTCTCATAATTACACTCAAACTAGGCCATACAAATACTTTCTGCCTTCTTTGCTTTCTCCTGATTTGCTCACCAGCCTCCATAAAGTTTAAGTATTTTAAGTTCAGTTAGCTTCAAGCGTTTTGTCTCTGATTCGGGCTTTCCTTTCTGGAGAGCATCTGGAAGCATAGCCTTAGGAAGGCACTTTAATTTAAACTGTCTGTTACTAAGCAGACCCTCTGACATGTTAGTTGCATGAACATGATGATCACCCCTCTTGCAGCATTCTCCAACAGCCTTCTGCTGCCCTGAGTCTTGCTGCTGGTTGTCCTCCAAGTGACTGGTGTCCCAAATCCCCAAGCTGTACCAACCCGTGCTGCTGTGAGGGCTGCATAAAGACAGCAAGCTTCATGTCTGGCCTCACGTGTGGTGCTACAGATGGATTCAGCAAGCCAGTGGCAAAGGGTAGTGTTACAGGCAGCCACATCCAAAGGACTCTCCTTCACTGCACTGATAAATTCCACTCAGACAGCTGGCAGTTGATGCAAAACCGGGAGGAGCGGCTGGAACACCAGATGGGTGTGCTGCCATTCAGAGCAACCTAGACAGGCTATAAAAATGGGATGAGAGGAATCTCTTGAACTTCATTAAAGGGAAAGGCCAAATTCTGCACTAGGGGAGAAATAATAAACACAGCAGTGCAGGGTGAATCCCAGTTCTTGGGGGTTCCTGGTTGGCAGCAAGTTGCATATGGGCCAGCAATGTGTCCTTGAAGCAATGGAGGTAAATTGCATCCTGGTCTGCTTTAGGAAAATCGTCACCAGCAGCTTGAGGGATGTGATCCTTCCCTTCTGTTCAGCTCTAGTGAAACACATCTGCAGTGTTGGGTTCAGTTCTGAGCTCCCCAGTACAAGAAAGTCACAGACATCCTGGAGCAAGCCCAGCAAAGGCCCACAAAGATGATGAACTGAAGCATCTTTCTATGAAGACTAACTGAGAAAGCTGGGACTGTTCAGCCTGGAGCAGAAAAGGCTCAAGGGGGCATATCAGTGTGTGTACATACTGTAGAAGACAGGGCCAGACTCCTCTCAGTTCCCAGTGACAGAACAAAAGGCAATGAGCACAAATCGAAATAAAGGGAACTCCTTCTGAGAATAATAAAATTGTATTTTCTTTTCACTTTGAAGGTGACAGAGCAAAGCACTTGCACAGATTGCCCAAAAAGGTTGTGGAGTCTCCATCCCGGGAGATACTCAAAAGCTGTCCGGGCATGGTCCTGGACAGCTGGCTCTAGGTGGGCCTGTGTTGAGCAGGGGTGTTGGAGCAGTTGACCTCCAGAAGTGACTTCCAACCTCAGCCATTGTGGGATTCTGTGAAATGTTTACTACACTCCAGTAATCTCACACAGTTATACAAATAGGTGCACTTTTCTCTCTGCCCTCAAAGGGAATCTGAGATCTCCATGTTACGTCTTCACAGTGAGATTTTTCAGAAGGTAAAGTTCCAAACTCTAAGTCCATGAGTCATGGAAACATTGATTTTGAAAGGTTTGTATTTTACCCCGTTTAAAAGTTGTCTGCAGTTACAATTACTTTTTGCTTGCCATCAGAATTGTTTTGGTTTTTTGCTCAAATTGAAAATATGTTTGTGTTTTCAAAACAAATGTCATTGTGGAAAAAGAACCAAACCTTGCCAATTTTTTTCACAGCAGGAATGTTTTCACTGGCTGGATCTGGTAAACCACTTCTGAAGAGAAAATTTCATTCCAACACATACATGTATACACACACACACATGTATTCGAATGTCCACGTATTTTGCTTTAAATTCGGGCTATGTTAAGTATTCCTGTGGAACACGTTCAGGTCAGGTGTGATCAATACAGCTTGGGTAATATGTTGCTAGTATCTCTCTGCTTTGAAACAAACCATCTGTCAGTAAATATTTCTTACTACCAAGTCCCCCAGTCACACTGAAACCTGGGTTCTCATCTGAGTATACAAGTATATCGAGTTTTTCTCTGATATATAGAACAGAATTATATTGTATATCTTAACTGCTATTTTATTATTTCACATCAAATCTTTTGAAGTAATGAATATTTTCTGAGATAGTATTTCACTCAGGAGAGAGAAATCATGTTCCAGCTTTTCCTTCTTGACCAATAGACACTGAATCAGTCTGAAGAGTAGAAGATCTTATAGGCTGTGTTAATTAAGTCTGTAACATAATACGAACTTTTATTCAGGAAATTCTGTGAGTTCAGAAGTATGGCACTGGTAGACAAGCTCTGCAGTGGATTTTAATACAATCTTTTTATATCAAATGTATAATATAATTTTATATGGAGTTTACATGCCACGTCCTCTTTTTCTTTGCAGGGTATATACCCAGTTACTTAGACAAGGATGAGCTATGTGTAGTATGTGGGGACAAAGCCACCGGATATCATTATCGCTGCATCACTTGTGAAGGTTGCAAGGTAAATGGCACAGTGGGAAAGTGGGAATCAGAAATAGCTCTCCTCCATTATACAGACTTCCTGAACTGTGCTGTCAAATCAAATAAAGACAGATTAGAAGCTAACAAGAACATCCAGTACTGATGATAAGCCGTAGCTGGCCGTGCTGCTGCTCTTCATATGCATAAGGAATATAGTTGGTTTTTGCCGTGTTTGCTTCTGAAAAGAAAACAAGAAATTTAGAGTGTTGTTGTTGCTGTTTAACAGTTAGCTTTTGAATTTCCATTTTTTAACGTTTCTTTAGTCATATTCTCAGCCAGAGTACATCAGCATGTTCCCAGCAACTCCACTGAAGCTGTTTATGCAATAGCTGAGGTTCTGCTTATGGCCATGAAGAGTCTGTAGTGATTAGCAGTGTTCCAGTGCCTCTCATCATCCCCGTGAAGAAGCAAAAATCAAAATCCCTTCCACGTACCCATACTACTTTGGGAAGCATTGACACCCAACCAAAATAATTTCAAAAAGATTTTGACTTCTTTAACTTAAGCATATTGAAATGTGCTTTCAGCCCTAAAATGCATCTCCAAGACTACATGGAAAATTAAATTAAAAAGGAGGTTGCTTTGGGCAAGTAAATAAAAAAATTGAGTAACAGAATCAGGCACATCTTACATGATTTCACTGCCATGAATTTGCCTGAATAGCTTGAGATTCTGTAAGAATGCTATTCTGTCCTGCAGAAAATAAAAAAATACTGTTTTTCTAAATGAATGGGACCACACATGTCTTGGACCAGTGTCATGAGACTAAGCCACAAAAGTCTCATTCTGTTCATCCACAAAGTCTGGAACATTTCGATCTGAGATTTTGGGTTTGGATTGGCTTTAGAGCCCCTCATCACAGTACAACACATTGTGTTGAAGTTGTTCTTTTGGTTGTACATCATTGCCCTAAGTTATATTTATGAAATTCACAGAGACCTAAATAGCCTATGTATAGCAGATCCATGATAATATTCATAATGGTTTTATACATACATACAATGTATGAAAAAAATACTTGTATCTTTAAAAAGAGTAGTGGAGCTGCACAAGTGATTCTTACACATTTGCGTCCCGTATACCAGATGATAACAATACATAACATGTATGAATGCAACTTAATTCAGATATAATGGGACATAAGCAGCAGTGTGGCATTATGAAATATACTTAGCTCCCAGCTGAACAGCTGTATCTCTTGCTGGCTTTCCTGCTAAGGTTTTTGTTATTTCAACTCAAGTAGTTAGTTTTATGCCTACCAGCTATTTTAGAGACATAGCATACAAATCTGCCTTTATCTTCAGATGCAGTTCTTCTGTCTGATGTACAATTTAAAATAATGCTTATGTGCATAAGGAACTGAACTAACAATTTGCAAAAAGTAATTAATTTCTTGGGGGAGCTGCATACACATTTCAAGTTGTATGATTTATCAGCAAAGTTATATATTTTATCAATACACAATATATATAATCAATTTTCAATTAAT
Organism: Corvus cornix cornix; assembly: GCF_000738735.6. NCBI lineage: Eukaryota > Metazoa > Chordata > Aves > Passeriformes > Corvidae > Corvus > Corvus cornix. The sequence continues at coordinate 40,891,651 of NC_046333.1, forward strand.
TTGTCATTTACTCGTTGCTTCTACTCAAAGTCACTTTAGTTTTGTAACAAGAATAATCAGGGCTGACAGCCAAAGATTTGCTTTGGCAAGTGCTTTTGTGAACAAAGCATCCTCACATGTGATTTCTGAAGAGTCAATGGCGAGGGATTGAAACACAAATGAACAGTGAGTTCTGACATCACTGATATGTTTTTCCAGACTTTACCCATTGCACCTACTGCTATATAGGTGCGTAGCAAAGGAGTTTAGGAAGAGTTACTGCCTACAATATAATGTGCTTTCTTTTATTGATGAAAATAACACTTCTGTGGTGAAGTGTTTGGACAGATACAGAGAGCAGCTTCTTTAACTCATTGTGTCTAGAGATGAACGAAGAAGGTGTTTTGCAAAAAAGTTTCTGAGAAATGCAAAGAAACGAGAAGGTGAAATGGGCTGTCCCAACGCAGGTGATGGAGAGCTTTGCCATCATAAAGCTACAGCTACATTAAATCCTGTGCAAGGTTTGGAAAACAGAAGCTCACTTGCTGAGATTCATTAGAGATTTTTCCATCTCTTGCAGTAACTATTGATAACCCTGTGACCCTGGTTGTCTACAGGTCTTCAAGGAGGAGAGAGGCAGATCCTGTCTCTAGGAATTCGTCACAGGGTTGAGAACAGAACCAAAAATGGGTGTTCAGTAGATGAGAGTTTGAGACTTATTCCAAACCCCACATAAGGATATCTTGCCCATCATTTCCTGGATTTTATCTCAACACAACTGGTCCCAGTCTTGCAAAGGCTCTCACACAAGCTTTATGCCACTCAGTTTAATTAACATTTCAGATCTTAACATAATTAAGGAAGAAAGAGTTGTACTTTTAGCTCAAGCTGAATCTTGTAAGATAAAACTCTAATGAGGACAAGGCTCTTTATTGTCTTCACAGGAGTTAGGAGTACAAGCTGAAATACAGACTTATCTGTGCATGTTAATTCAACATTCTATTTTAAAAGAAATTGCACACTGCTGTAAGATTTTACTGGGTGTTATTTAACATGATTTAAAAACAGACCTTTCACCTACTGAAGTGAAGAGACTATTCATTAGATAAAATCCCAGCTGAAGAGATTATTCATAAGGTAAAATCTCACTTGAATTTTGCCATTTTTTTGACTGAAACCAAAGCCGTTCTCAGCAGCCTCAGTCAAACAGGACCAGGGTATCAGTGTGTTCTCTGTATCAAGGTGATCCCACGCTGCATTGCTGAATGTAGACAGTCTCAAATAATGATGAAACTTGATATTTAAGTGAAGTCTAAATTTCTTGCTTTACAGCCTATCTTGTTCGTATCTTGCAGTCTTGGGGAGTTTATCCAGCCCTTGCAAAAGTCAGTGAGAAAAGTCTGAGTTGAAATTATTACTGAGATTATGTCCATAATGTTCAGAGATAAATTTTAGCTGATTTCTTTACCTACAACGAGGCTTTATGGGGTGTGTAAATGAGTGAATTCAGTGGAGTTGCATTAGTTCATGTGGTCTTAGGATCTGTTTAAATTTGCAATATATATCTGTATTATGATAAATTAGATAGATAGATAGATAGATAGATAGATAGATAGATAGATAGATACAGAGAGGAATCTTTGGTCGTGACGGGGCTTTTGAAATTCTGTGGTAAATACAAATTAAATCTGCTTATCAGAAATAATTTATAAATTAGGGATCCACTGTTGTCAAAGATTGCGTAGACTGTATTTGCAAAATCTTTGTCTTGCCCAGATTTGGTTGGTTCGTTGGTTGGTTATTTGGCTTTTATGGAAAGAAAGGAGTAGAACTGTTTGTGCTCAATCCTTTAATAGCACAAACACACCACCATTCTTACTATCTGCAGAAGCTGCTCTTTAATTAAAACTATGTGTATGCCTTTTAATATCCTTCAAGATGATTACAGAATTTGGAAAGGGGCTCAAAATAAAATACTACATATACAAAAAAAATTTAATGCAGTAAAACTAAGACTATGAGAAGACATGTACACAGTATTTGTGCCTCAAGACAGCATTACTTACACCTGTACTTACCTAAGATGTCTATGTGTTTTTAATTTTTAAGGAAAATCAAGAGAAATGCTACACACTATAAAACAGATTTGAGAGTTTTGAGAGTTTCAGGGAATTAAGTGTGTTATCTTGCATACTTAGGTACATGTCTAACAAACCAAAGCAGCTCCCAATTTTTAAAAATTGCTCAGTGCTAATGTTTTCCAATGTATTTATGTCTTGCACTTAGGGTTTTTTTAGAAGAACCATTCAAAAGAACCTCCATCCAACCTATTCCTGTAAATATGAAGGAAAATGTGTGATAGACAAAGTAACAAGAAATCAGTGCCAGGAATGTCGCTTCAAAAAATGTATCTTTGTTGGCATGGCAACAGATTGTAAGTATATTTTCCTGGTTTTCTTTCTTTTATCTTTTTTTTTCAGTGTTTGTGTTTGCTTAAAGTATGTTGATTGATGAAGCTTGTTAAAGTAAAGTAGAACTGTGAGCACTTTCCTGGTTTTAATAACTGGTGCCAGGGAATTGCACTCACTGCATTAAGCCACTTTCATAGGACTATGAAATTTTTTGTTTATCCTTCATCAGGCTGCACCTTCTCCTGGCCTTATCAAGCTGAGTAACAGTAGGAATGTTCACTCTTTGGAGGAGAGGAGGGAGAAATGCATCTGGATGGACACTTTGCTTGAGATAAAAACATCTTGTTTAGAAAATTCTGGAGGATGTGAAATTGAATGTCATTGTATGAGTCATCCTGCAGTTGTTTGTTTTATTTTTAGCCCTGAAGAAGTTATCTGCTGCAAAGATTTTGACTATCATTCTAAAGAACTAGAAAATATGGCTGTAAGATTAACCCTTAGGGGTCTTCTTTTCCTGCCATTGCACAAGGATTTACACCAATAACTTCAATTACTACAAATGGGAGGAAGTCACACAAAACCCCCAGTAGTCACATAAATCCCCTTGTGCCTTCCTGGTTGTTGCCAGTATAATCCTTTGCAGAAGAAGCGATAGGAAAACAGGCCCAGTAAACAACAGAAAAATTGTCTAACTTAGTATTTTCATTGTTAATATAATGTATAACTGTGGCTTCTGTCTAGAGGGAAATAGAATAAAGGAGACAATTTCATTGTGGCCAGGTGGACCTTCAGGAGATGCGCTGGATACCATTGAAGTGGTGAGCAGAGCAGCCCTGGGGCCTGTGCATCTGGGGTCACTGGAAGTAATAGGACTCTACAGGAACACCATGTAGCCATTTTTGGGGATTAGGGAAAGAGCCAAAGGCAGGTTGATCTGATTGTGTCATGATTCAGGTAGATGAGCCTTCTGTAAATAAGCACTCCCACTTTCTTCAGTCCATGTTACCTTCTTCTGGCTTCCAAGAAAGTGTTCTGCACTTCAGAGCAGTGAGTGTGAGTGTGCTGGTACGACTTTAAAGAAAACAGAAGTGCATCTTTCCCAACATGGATTACTTCAAGTCCAAGGTATAGGAGCACTTTGACACCTCACAAAGTTTTGCATTTTAGTTTTATTGGTGGAATACCCTGAGGGCAATGGCAGTATACAAAGCATTACCAGGAAGGTGAGTCATTCTTTGTATCCAGGCTTCTGAGATAATGAAGTTTGAAGGGAGAAATAAGAGAACTGTCTCAACTGTGGGTCTTGCCAAGGTACTTCCTTACTGATTAGTTAAGGTGTTTGTGACCAACTGGTACCTCAGGCACAGAAAAGACCAAAGTTCTGACAACCTTAACAGCTTCCTGCCATTTTTGTATGTTTTTTCCCCTTCTAGTGGTGTTGGATGACAGTAAGAGGTTGGCAAAAAGGAAGCTGATAGAAGAAAATCGGGAGAAGAGACGTCGGGAAGAGCTGCAGAAAACCATTGGGCACAAACCAGAGCCAACAGATGAGGAATGGGAGCTCATCAAAATTGTTACTGAAGCACATGTGGCCACCAATGCACAAGGAAGCCACTGGAAGCAGAAAAGGAAATTTCTGGTAAGGGCTGTTGCCTTGTATGCTGCTCTTGGAGCCACGTTCTGTTCTTTCTTCTGCCTTCCCAGCATTGCTACCCCAAAGAGATTTTATCTGCCAGTGTACTGATGTTTATGGGAAAAGGATGATTTTATGTAGTTATTACTTCCTTTTTCATGCCTGAACCTCAGTGTTTGATCAGACCATGTATTTCAAAAGATAAAGAGCATGTTGCTATGTTAAGGCTTACTCAGCTAGATACTTTTATTGTGCTATGATAAGAAAAAGTTGAAAAATTGTTTCGCTCCTGATTAAGAACAAAAGCAGTCTATAATGCATACTGTATCTTTTAAAATATATTCTGTCTAGGGATAGTTGTCTTTATTAGGAACTATCATAAAACATTGAAAGTGTTAGAACAATATAAAGTTCTAGATGAAAGCTGGTATTTTTTGTTAATAATGCATGGGTTTTGCTTCTTTTGGTTAATGGTGAATACATTAATGAAAATAAATTAGGCAAAGAAAATTAATTTCTGTGGGAACAGGATGATACATACACTATGCCATTGGGATTTCAGCCTAGAAAACAACTTACATTTTCATCCTATAACTAAGGATCAGAAAATAAATGGCGATTTGTGATGTTCAACCTTAAAAAAGGATTTATTTGATTTTTCTAAATCAATTTTTAAAGGAAATAAGTGCAGAATGCAAAATGCTTACACAGCACAAAAAAGGGATTATAGACTGCATTTCAGGAATACACAGGGGCCTTTAACAGTCTCTGTATACCAAATCAGATAGAACACACTCATCCTTTTGCAAGCCTAGGCTCCTACTGCATAATTTGCCATGGGAATGTCAACTCACTATTGAAATGCTGAGAGGAATTATGTATTCAAAGCAGCTGATCTCTTTTATAATGTTGGGGTTTTTTTTAATTCCAGTGACACCATCTAAATTTCTATGTGAATGATGTGTGTTCATAGTACTCTACAGTCAGGAAACCACAGCCAGTTGTCACTGGCAAGAAGCAAGAGAGCATTTTTCAGGGGTGTTGCAGAGCAAGGTTTGTGGTGCTGGTTTGAGCAGATCAAGAAGCAGCTGAAGTAGTCCTTTTGGTTGCTTCGACAGGAGTGCTGTTCTTTGGGTGTCACCTGGTTTGGGATAAAGCCTGGGTAGCTCAAGGTTGGGGCTGGGAATGAGCTGTTGAAGAGCAGGAGAAGATGACAGCCTGCCCCAGGAGCTATGGATCTACCCTTATGCAGCTGAGGCTGGTTCTTTGACAACAGGAACTTCATGGAGGTCCTGACCTCTTCTCCTGTTGAGTTAGGTGGCAAGGGCTCCCCTCCCATGTGTTAGCTTTATATGGCTCTGACTTCTTTTGCTTTTCCCAAGAAAATGCTGTGCTCTCTTTTTCTCCATAACAATGGTTTGCGTGGGTTTAAGCATTTGGTCTTTTTGCTTGGAAGTGGTGAAGGTTGTTTATCATGAGCACACAGACAATGCGGTTTAGTTACCCAAGAGTCAGGGAGGGAGAGAGTCTAGAAATTAGTTTATTTGAGTTTTTTAGTAGAAACCATCAGATAATTGAGCCCAGTCCTCTTCATTGTTCCTTTGCAATTCATGCTTGCTTTATTAACACATTGCTGAGTTTTTTCTTGTATGAAGTTAGATTTGGATTCACATTGGTGACAGAGCTGTGGAAGGATCTTTTATGATGTGTTTCTTTTAAAAAGTAGTTGAACACAAGTTTTTATTACAGACAGTACTTTCAGCACCTCCCCTGTTTAAGTGTCTCATATAAATGCCATGGGGCCCATCAGTCTTAAAGGTCTACTTCTCTGGATTTTTTCTGTTTTTTAATGTGAACAGAATGAAACCTCTGTGTGGTGGTTGGTAGGTCTTTTGTAACTGCAAAGCCACACTTAACAAACAAAACAGCTTTGATATGCCTGTTTTTAAAATACATGGTAACATTGACCAGCTGCATAAAAACCAGATGAACAAGTTCAAGTGCAGTTGGAATAAAAAAACACTCATTACAGATCCTACTTGAAACTTTTAAATTGTATATCCCTAATGAAATCCTCAAAATATGATTTTTTTCTCATTTGAAGAAGCCTTGAGCTGAAGTCATGCAACAGGCGGTTTTCAACCAAAATTTTACCCAGATGAGTTCAAATTCTATTTGCATTATCCAGGCCACCTTTAGGTTAGCTGGTTCTTGCTCATAAGTTGTTTTACCTTGCACATAAGTTATTTTAGCCTTTTGGAAACTGGCCTTGGCAATTGCCTGGGGGGGGCCCTGTGATACGAGGCAATCTGTTCTGGGGAGACTTTCAGAGCTTTGAATAGGTGATAGAGCCTAATTCTACAAAGCTTGCAGCATCTTCTCAGGGGTAACATGTCTCCTTAACTCTCTTTGCTTTTAGAGAAACTTGAGAGCTTTCAGCACCTGTAAGGAAAAACATGCCTATGTTTTTAAGCAAAAGATGCATGTCCTTCACCCATAAAGTACACAGATACAGACACAAAGAAGAAACAGTGTGTGCACAACAGTCCAGCTGCCTACAAAGGATGGGTAGCAGCATACCAGTCACCCATTTCTCTGTGCAGTCACCTCTTTCACCAATCCCTTACAAATAAATTCTCATTTTGTGATGTAATGGACTTTACTTATAAAGAAAATAGTGTTGCTTTGTATTTTAGCATATCTTCCGTCACTGAGCAGGACTTTTTAGAGTATAAAACAGATTTTTTAGAGTATAAGACAGATTGCTCCTTTAAATATCTTTGTTTATATCCTTAGCCAGAAGATATTGGGCAGGCACCAATAGTTAATGCCCCAGAAGGTGGGAAAGTGGATTTAGAAGCCTTCAGCCAGTTTACAAAAATTATCACACCAGCGATTACAAGAGTGGTGGATTTTGCCAAAAAGTTGCCTATGTTTTGTGAGGTAAGAAGACTTTCTTGCACTCCTCATTTATATGCCTGTTGTTAAAAACTCAAAATACTCTGGCATGGAACTTTAAAATTCAATGTGTCTAAACTTAAAAAATTAAAGACACTCAAAATTGATGAGACTAGAATCATCTGGACTCTCATGAGTTTTCTTTTTCCTGTGATTACTGAAATCCTGAGTTTGTTAATCTGGAAGTCATCGTGGTTCATTAGGGACTCAGATGTGTCTTTAGAGGTGGCCTTGAACAAAGAAAATGAACAGAAAGATACTGTCTAGAAGCATCGCTGATATGTTTCATAAAACTTTCCAGCACACAGTTCCCTACGTATCTTCCAGTTCCTTGGAAGGTACAGTATTGTAGAGGTGGGTCTATGCAGTAAAAAATCCTTCAAATTCAGGAAAGCACCCCTATCCAGGAGTGGCACTTGCCTCATTGGGTTCCCTAGGCATGCTTTTCCTGAATGGGGAGGTTGTGCACAAAGAAGTCTGTGAAAATAATGGATTGTCATTCCAGGTAGATACTCACATGTAAATATATAGTAAATAGACTCAAAGGCTTGGTTGCACATTAGAAATGCAGAGGCCTTAGGCTGATCTCATTTGTACCAAGGTATCATTTTTATTGAAGGACCAGATGCAATGGTTGATTCGCGGCACCAAGGCTAGAAGATCTGCGCAGCTATCAGCTTTCGTCACTCTCTGGCCCTTGACACCCCAATTTAAGAAATTATATCAGAACTGCAGCTTGAAATAATATTTCAGTCTTAATAATCTAAATAATTTTCATAGAATCATAGAATGGTTTGGGTTGGAAGGGACTTTAGAGATCACCTGGTTCCAACACCCCTGCCATCAGCAGGAACACCTCCCATTGCACGCTTTGAGGTCAACACCCTACCAGGAAGGAAGGGTAAGGCAGCAATTACTTTCTACTCTGCTGTGGCTGGCAGCTTTTCTTTAAGGTCAGTCAGGGAGAGCTATGTATGTCCTCTGGCACATACAGAACAAGAAGAGGTAAATATCAATAGTTGTCATAGTGTAAATATCTCACCCTGGTCAGCCTCTACATTGGCGCCATCAAGTCAAGGAAGCATGAAATAGTAGCCAAGCATGAAGATTTTAAAATACAAGGAATATGTCCATAGATCATGAGGCCCCTGCAGCATTTAGCATCTGAGGGAATCTGTCTCCTCTGATCTGGCACTTGTTGGTGGGAAATTGCAGTGACATACCAAGGTAGTCTTTTTAATTTAGAAAGCTTTGCCAGTCACACACAGACTTCAGTGCCCATCTGACATCTCCTACCCCTCCTGGCTACCATGGGCCCACTTGTGTCAGAGCTAGGCAGGAAGCATGGATGAAGAAGTCAAGGCATCACTAAGCATGACCTCTGTATGTTATGTGGCTCAGCTGGACAGGCTTTGTTTTCAGCTGAGCCACTGTGTAAACCTGACACCTGCCCATATACAGCAAGATCTGATGGCAGGGTGAGGGACAGCTCATGAACACAAAGGAGTAGGACAGCTGTCCTCCAAGTTGTCACATAGCACTTGCTGTAGCATGAAGAAAATGACAAATGTTTGCTCCTTTTTGAAGGGGTACCCTCCTGTTTACTTTGTTTCCATTATGATTTTTAACCCATATCTTTATGGGTTAAAAATCATACTCTGTGGGCTGTGGATTTTTTTATGAGAAAAACCCCTCATTTTTTCCATAGGACCTGCAGAGCATTTAAACATTAACTCAGTTCATAATTCCAGAAGCTGTCTGAGAATGTAGTAAATCTCTGTGAAAGGGGGACATGACAAGGAACATCCATGGCCACTTACATTTTCATGGCTATTATTCCTTCTTTTTCACATCTTTGGACACATGCAGAAGCCAGCAAAGCACTGTGAGTGCCCAGCTTAGTTTGTGTGCATCCATTGGCCCCTGCCTCAAAACAAGAATCCAGTCCCAGAGTAATCAAAGTATAAGAAAAACTTCATTTACTTCTCAGCATTTCTGCTGTTGTTTCCTTCCTGCTTTTCTTTCTGCTTAGAAGATGAAGATTGAGGAGCATGTAATAAGTTTCATGTGAGTTTCAAATGTCAAGGCTGCAGAGGTTCCACAGTGGATGAAGCTGTGTAAACACCCTTGGAGTTAGCTCAGCTCAGCTGAGTTCCACGGTGCTGCATTGCACATGTGTCCTGCAGAGGTGAGCACCTCAGGTTCCTGCCTTGTGCTTTTGCTCCCTGCAGAGAGAGAGGAAAGGACAACACATGGCAGAGTTTCAGTCACATTTGTTGACCCCACTTCTGGAAGATGGTCTTGTAGCAACACTCAGGTGATGAGTGTAGGTAGCATTAAAACCTGCACAGTTGAGAGTAGAACTGATGTTCAAGCCTCCTTCCTCTGGTAACTCCTGCTACTGGCTGGTAAGACCTGAGGCCTGGCATCTGTGAAACAGGTGTCTCATGTATCCTTCAGAATTAGGGAAGCAGGTGAAGGATAGGCATAGTCAGACCACCACTATCATAAAGAAGTTTTAAGAAGGATCAAGTAGAAAGAGAAATCCTCATTCACTTAATGGTTCACTAATAAAACAGCTGACGCATCACAAAATATCTTCTCTACTGTTTTTTGTTTCTTTTCTACTATTCTTCCTTCTGTTTAGAGGTTTGAAATTTTTTTCATTTCTTTTCTTCTCCCTTCTCTCTTCCTTTCTTTCATGTCCCTTTTTTCACTGCCATTGCTTATTCCAGTATCTCTTCATGGTTCCTCTCACACATCTGTTCTCGTTTTAAATTTTTTTAACTCTGTTTCTTTCCCTCCTTCAGTCTCTGCTGCCAAACAGTGGGATTGTCGTTGTGTAGCGAGACTGCTGCTGTGCCTGTGCAGTCTCCCCCACACTGCTGCTGAGCTGAGGGTCATCTGTAGGGAAACTGATTTGCCCTGAACAGGACAAATCAATTTTCTTGTGTATCAAGAGCTTCACACCTGAAGCTGGCATTGCTGGAAAAGTAGCTGTATGACTCAACTCCTTTTCCTGACCATGGCTAGCTTTGTGCTTAAAACTCTTCTCTAACAGGGAACAGCTTTCCACTTGCATTAGGTAACTCTGCATCTTTTCCCACCAAATCAATGCACTTGCTTTGCAAGTACACCGTTGCCATGTAAACCTATAGTTCATGGGGGTTTCATTTTGAATTGCGAAAGAGGTAAATATAATAATTTTATATAAATCAAAAATAAATGGCTTTTTCCCTCCTTTCAAGCCAAGTAGAAGTGTGTTTCTCTTTTATATGTGGGACCCTTGATGTTCACGTATGTGAACAATCTCAAAACTGTCTTAGTGGGTTTTGTTATCATTGAATTACCTATGAAAACATAAAGGCATGCCTTATAGAATGTTCTGCTCATGTGTCAGCATCCTGGTTGTACTCTGTAAATACAGAACCTACATCTAACAATTTGGACAGCTTGCTTTTGTTAATGCCGTGGAAAAGACACGTGCCCTGAAGATCACAGCTTATACACCAGCATAAAAGCTGTAGCTATATCATAGATTTTCTGCCTGTCCAGCAATAATGTAGCGAGCTCAGGGAGAACAGCTTTACTAGATTAAGTAAGATTAATTAAATAATTAAGTAGATTAATTTATTATGGATTCATAAATTTCCTGTTGTTAAAATGGGCGGTGAGAATTACTGCTCCACCAGTTGAGGTATATCCTCTAGATATAAACATTTATTTAATTCCTTTTATTTAAAATACAGTCCACTCTTACAGACCCTCTCAAATGTCTTTCTTTTCCTCTGGTCAGGTAAGAAATAAGTATGGCTGGTAGTGAATTTAACTGGGATGGCTGAGGTCTGTACCAGCCCCAATTATAGTTTATTCTGCTGTGATAAGTTGTAAGCTGAGGGAGCCAACAGCTGTGTCATTGCTAGATTTCCTAAGGGTGTGTGGGGATGCTAACCAGGGAATGTTAACCTGCTGGCAGTTCCTGAAGGCAGGAACACAGATCCGGGGGGTTTGTGCAGTGCAGTCAGTGAGCAGCGTGCTTGGAGGGGAGCTGCACCCTGCGGGGCAGCGTCCTGGGCTGTGAACCACCGCTTCATGCTCCTGGATTTATTGTAGTTGTAAAAGACACACAGTTTGACAAACATGATTTTTTTCTTTGCCATTTATAATTTCTGCAGCTGCCATGTGAAGACCAGATCATCCTTCTGAAAGGCTGCTGTATGGAGATCATGTCCCTCCGAGCAGCAGTTCGCTATGATCCCGAGAGTGAGACTTTAACACTAAATGGGGAGATGGCGGTTACAAGGGGCCAGCTAAAAAACGGGGGTCTTGGCGTAGTGTCTGATGCCATTTTTGACCTGGGCATGTCTCTTTCTTCATTTAACCTGGATGACACCGAGGTTGCCCTTCTTCAGGCTGTTCTGCTCATGTCATCAGGTAAGAACAGAAATATATTGGGATCCCAATCATTTTTAAACTCTTTGGTCTTTGTCACAAGCTTCTTCGTAAAAGAAATAAGATATGTTAGATCTTGTAGTGCTGACTAGAGTAATGTGGGAGAAATTTTCTCTCAAAACCCCAGTGCAGCTTAGACTTTTTTTGGTGAGCAGTGGGAAAAAAATTCAGAGTGTTCAAAGAGATGGACTCAAAAGTGGTTTTGGTAACACACCTTCCTCAATTTGGTACTTGTGGTTGAGCCTGGGATGATCATCAAGAAGAAATCAGTTCTGATTCTGAGCCAGTTTGCCTTATAGGAAAAATGGATAATTTAGCAACACAGGTCCTTATGCTAAGTTCCCTCTTCCCCTGAGTCACGTCATGCACCAGGCGGTTCCTACAGATCTCTGCAAGTCTCATATGTTTGGTTTGACTTGCCTTCTTGTTTTCCTAATTAACAGCACCACTGCTTCCTGATGGGCATCTATGAGCTGTGCTGTTTCCCTACACTGGGACCACTTGCAACTGTCCATAATACAAAACCAGCACAGACAACTTCATATGGTTTCCAAAGAATTTCTAACCTTCTCAATTTGAGTATGTGTTCAAATATGCTTCCAGTGATTGTGCCAGCCCAAAGAGGAAATTCCATTCTTGGGCAGTGGCAGATTTGGCAAGATTTTGTTATAAGATGGCTTTGAAGATTGGGCACTGAATAACAATACACAATCAGTGATTTACAAGCATTAACTGCATCTGAGATAGAAAGGTTTCCACATTAATCACAACACAGCACTTCATCTTCCCCATCAAAACATTTTGATTTCTTTTTAGGTGCCTGCACAGTGAATCAGGAGCAGGGCTTTCAGAAAGCAATTCAAAGGACCTGCTTTCCCAGAAGTGTCTCCTGAGAATTGACTTGTGAAAGGAGTTTTCCCAGTCCCCATCTGGCTGCCAGTTGAGACAGCCGGATTTTTGGCCTTTGTTGTTCCTTGGTGCTCCATAACATCTCACCTGGGATCAAAGCATGATCAAACTATTGGTCAGATTGTAGAAAAAACAGATAGAAAGGAACTATAATTTAGATATCTGACAAGGAATTTTTTTGTTTCTTTATTAGTTGTTTTACAGAAAAATGTAGATAGAAGCCTTAGCTGAAATCAGGGATCTGTTGCTCTAGTCACTGTAAGGAAACACTCCCCAAACAGCTACACTCTAACTGAGCAAAGCAAGCAAAAGATGAAGAAAGGAAGGATTATCTTCTTGTTTTAACAGGGATAGTACTGACAAGTGAGTTGTCCTGAGTGAAAGAAGTTTGTGGCAGAGCCACAAATGTCCATGGTCTCTCTCCTTTCTTTCCTAGCATCAGAATCATCCTATTTTTCCTGATTTATGATCAGGAATTTCTTAAAGCAAATAAGTAAGAATGATAATTCTGCTGCTTTGTATCTACAGATCGCCCAGGCCTTGTTTGCGTCGAGAGAATAGAAAAGTGTCAAGAGGGTTTCCTCCTGGCATTCGAACACTACATTAATTACAGAAAACACCATGTTGCACACTTTTGGCCAAAACTGCTGATGAAAGTGACAGACCTGCGAATGATTGGAGCCTGCCATGCCAGCCGCTTCCTGCACATGAAGGTGGAGTGCCCCACAGAACTGTTCCCTCCATTGTTCCTGGAAGTGTTTGAGGATTAGAGAGACTGAAGTGGTTCTCCACACCCCCGTCGCACTACTGGCTGTCATTTCATCCCATTGCCCAGCTCTTCTCACCTGTTCGTTCTTCTTCTTTCGTGGTCTTCTGTTTCTTGAGACGGGGCTGGGGTTTTGTTTGGGTTTTCTTTTGGGGTTGCTGGGGGGCAGTTGTATACACATGGATGAAAACATCCCTATAATGCGGGTACTTGTGACTATTGCAATTTGTTCTTCAGTCCTTTGATGTGAGTGCTTTGACAGCTTAACAGTGAAAATATGAACAGACCAATCTCATTCACCAGCATTTGCGTGGTCACCAGCTCACACCCATCATAGCCTGGAAAATAGGGGAGAGAGATGGAAGTGGCAGAAAAATAAATTTGCCTTCAAGGTAAAACAGCTACTGTTAATTTGACCCTGACAGTTCTGTCTTGTATTACCTCCTTTTGCTGGGTACAACTGACCAATTTATAATATGAAATTTCTGGTCTTCATGATTGTTTCTATCGTAACAATTACTACTATGATCTAGGATCTTTATCATCATCATGATCCCATCATTCTCTGAGGTTTGTTCCAGCAGATGCAGTTTAACTGTGCCCCATAAAACAAGTACTTAATAATACAGAGTGTTAGAAAGGACTGAGTCTTTTTTTTTTCCATGTGTATAAGATATTAAGACCTTCAGTTATTCAATTTGGACTCCAGATAACTTCACTGGAATGTTTGTTAGAGTGAGGAGGGAAATTTGATCCTCTGAGGTGCTTTTCCTGAGAGTGGAGGGGTCTGATCTTTCTGAAGTGTGTGGAAAATCCGTCACTTTGAGGGAGAAGGCTCTCTGTCAGGATAGCAGGCAGTGTCTCAGAGTTATTCAGGGATATGAGGGCTCACAGAATGAGGACAAAGAGAATGAAACATACGGGGTGACCTTCAGATGGGACAGAAACCAACTGTGTTATTAACAACACTCAAGACTGTACAGCTTTATCCCAGTAATACAAATAGTGTTGCTCAGCAGTAATCCTTTGGTTTTATATATATATATATAAAGTTTATATGCACATATATATATAATTTTATATATATATAATTACAAATCTTCAGCAGATGTCTTAAACCTATTTCCATATTTTTACCTTTTCTCTCTCCTTCTCTGACTCTCTCTCGTGTGTGTGTGTGTGTGTGTGTGTGTGTGGATCAGCTGGGTTCTCCTTCCCTGGTGTCTGTATGTGTTTCATTTGACTAGATGTTCTCTTGATTCTTTTAATTTATTTCCACTAACTGCACTAGCAGGAACCAAACTGAGCAATGACAAAAATGTCCTGCTGCCAAAGTCTGCAAGCCAGTACTCACAGTCCTGGAATGTTTGGAGGCCAGTGATGAGGACATGGTAGGCAGAGGTTCCTCTCTGTCATCCATCTCCATTCAGAGATGTTGTCTCTGGGTTTTATAAACTTGACATTAAACCATCTTCTGGATTTGTATGACACATCGAAAGCATCTTTCTGTTCTTCCTGGGAACCAGAGACTTAGTTCATGTTTTTTGCACTGCCTTATACCCCACATTCTTTCATGTTGCGCATTGATTTGTACCAGTTTCTTTCTCTGCTATGTATTGACCCATTTGCCCGGCAAGTTCTGGGCATTGTTGGAGTGGATGTATTGACTTTAAGAGCTCATGGCCAATATCTGAACCCATATGTTATGTGCTTATCTGCTCATAAAAACAGGATACTCAGGAAAACTTATAAATTGAACATGGTATATGTGTTTAATTCTTCCTACCCTTCTTTCCCTGCATCATTGATAAAATATTTGGAGTGCTATTGGGCATGTTTTTAGGGATGTGGAATCTCGTTCTCCCTGTTCTTTGATACCATATGCACCTGTGATGAGCTATGAGCACTAAAGTTGTCACTTAGGGGTTTTTTTGTCAGAACATGAACCACGTTGGGGTGTTTTGGAGTTTTTTTGCAGGTAGCAGTGAAGACACACCATTGGAGATTCATTCTTAAATATTTGCTGTAGAACCTCTCTTGTTGGCTATGTTTGCTCCATCTTGAAGCGTGTGTCTAAACAACATCTCTATCCAAATTCCTTGTAGAGCACTGTCTTGGAGACAAAGAAAGTAGCTCTTTGGATAGGTGGTTTGGGGTGACTTGATAGAGGACTTACAGCATACAATAGGGGACTCAGAAAAGCAGTAGATCCCTTACTTGCGGTGATGCCTTCACAATCTAGAAACAAAACAACACATTTTTGAGACAATATTAATATAGCAGGGAATATAAAAGCAGAATTGGAGGCCTCCAGGTGCAAATATGGCAAAATGCATATGTGATGCAGGACTTCTACAATTTTGTAAGTTTAACAAATTAGCATATTTAACAATAGTATCCAATTAGAAGAGCAGTTAGTTAAGTAATCCCCCCTTTTGGTACTGCCCTATTTGGAGCCTGTCCCCCCCTCACCAAGTTTCTAGCCCCATATTTATTATGTCTAGGATACATGGTGACAGAAAATAACAATAAGACATCCTTGGCTAAAGAGGCAAGACTAAATAATATTTCGTGAGTGTAGCATAATATGTGTTAGAAGGTTAGCTTATTGTTCTAAAATGTACGGAAAGAGGGGTAGGAAAAGTATTGGGAGCTACAGCCATGTATTAGAAATCTACAAAGCTACAAATATATGACAAATATATAAAAAGCTTAGGCAGCAGCACCAATGCCCACAGTGGCTTGCAAAGAAAAGAGAAATATGCATGTCTTCTGAAGCTCTGTTCTGCCATGGATCTGAGCTTTTGACTGTGCTGCTGATGGGACCCAGGAGAGGAAACATCACATCTCTTCTAGTTCCAGAATGCTGATGTATTTTGGAGCTGTGCTTAGTCAGGGTTCAGAAAATCAGGCCTCCTTCCTTAGATGATTGCAGATGGACTGAAGTGCCTAAAATCAGGCAGCCAACTTGGGCAGTTCTGGCAGTGCTCTAAGCAAAAAGGACATACACCAACATGCTTTTCTAGCTTTTTAGGTTTAGTTGGAGTCTGACACTAATTAACAGACTGAGTTAGTAGGATTCCCTAACTGAAAACTAAGGCCAAGCTCTTAGTTTGACAGATTTGATGTACTGACATCTAATGGCCTCTGATCTCCTACCAATCTTACTTCATGTGACTTCCTTTTCTTCCTCAATGAGACTGCTGGTTTATGTGATCAGGACAGCAAAACTAGCTGAGCTTAGTTCTGCAAAGACGTACTTCTAAATATCAGTGGTCTCAAGCCATTGTGGGATTGAGCCCCTGGACTGACCACCTCAGTGGCAGACACCAGCGCCACAGTCAGCACCCTTTGTAGTACCTGGCCTTCTGAGTGAAATAACAAACTTATGCTTTCCAGTGCAGTCCAGAGTCTTGTTTCTGCTGGTGCCACATGGCTCTCATATTTGCTTTGTGGTTCTACACGTGGGTCTTACACAGAAGGTTTTTTCTGTCGAACCTGATTGTCACCGTTCATGGTATTGCCCTGAGTAACATGTGCATTTAGATACTCATTTTATGTGTAATCTCAGTTAAGTTGTGATATTTATGATATATATAGTGCGTGATCATGATTTTTGTTTACATTCTGCCAAAATGTAGACGTTAGAGTTAGACCTCCCAGGTCCAAAATCATCCTTGAGCAGACTGCTTGCTTCTTCAGAGGCAGGTATCAGAAAGAGGAAAAAACTGTCCAGAAAGACCATATATATCAGAAATCTGCCAAGAGAGAGCTGTTAATCACAAGCAGAGCATGTCATTGCTAGTGATGTATTTTTATGCTATGGAACTCTAATCTGTATGTGTCATATTGACTTCTTGCTGCATGAATCATAAATTTTAAAAATCAGTCTTATGGTTTTGAGATGTAGCCAGCATTCCTAAGGCTAAACCTTTTTCATTAACAGAATCAAAATCCACAACCAAGGAACGTTTTCCTCTCACTGTGAGAGCAATTGAAAGTGTTCAACATTCATCTTTTCACAAAAGGAAGAGGCAACAGAACCTCTTAATGTGTCTTGTTATTGTGATCATCTGGAAATGATTGTCAGACGTTTCCTTTTGATATAGTAATGAAGTGATCTGTATTTAAATTTTATAGAGAGAATTTTATTCTAGTGTGATAGAGATTTATTTTCCACTTTAAGACTCAAAACGGTGTGAGCACGTTTTTGGTTTTTTGGTTTTTTTTTTATTATGGTATATTTTTGCTTTAAAATTAAAAACAAAACAAAAAAAAAGGTTTGGCCTTATCACAAAGTTTTAGTATAGATGTTAGCAAATGCAAAGAGTATGCATTATTTGTGTGTATCCACATTGACTGATGTCGCCTTCAAAAAGCAATATTGTGCAGGTAATAAGTTGTTTGTGACTGTCCATTGCACAGTTTACCTTCTTTAAAAGCTAACCTTGTTTATGCACAAGACAATCAAATGTAAATCTACATCAGCACCCAGGTGTGGATTAAATTTATGTAAATTACTGAGCACAATGTAAAACATTAAAAGACACTTTATTTAATTACACATTTAATGTTGGTAAAGATAGTATCAGGGCATGAACTAGCTGACATACTGTAATTTCTTTTTCTCTTTTCCTACTTCCTTAGCACTCTACAGTTTCAGTTTGCTCATAAATACATCAAATTAGTCATTTATAATTTTTTTAAAGAGGAGGGTGGTTTGGGTTGTTTGTTTTTATGAATTTGGTTGGGAGGACTTACTACTTTGTCTATGAGGTTTGTGGGTTTTGCTTCTTTGGTTTATTTTTTTATATCAGTTTCATGCCCTGAGGGTAAGACAAACATTACACCATACAGTAAAAAACAAAGTACCTTCGATGATGTATTTTTTTGCAAACAGTGTTAAGAGTTATGCTAGATTGGTAATATTTTTTCAGCCTAAAATATATTAAAAAAAAAATCTGTGATCACAAATGTTTTAAACTATCTAAAGAGAAAATTTGTATATTTGGGGAAGAAAATAATTTTTACATAGCTTTTGTATGCAGATATTAAAATGTAATTATGAATATAGTGGGCATAGATAACTGTGTAAGCTTGAATTCTAAAAAAGAAAAAGCTTATAACTGAAAAGTGGTCCTGGTGTCTCTGTCTCTTTGTTGCAGGCTCTTTTGTCAGCTCTGTCTCACACTTACAAGCCAATGGAATGGGAAAAGTAGGGCCTAGAGCACAATGTTTTATCAGCTCTAACCTGTTCACATTTCTGTGTTTCTGCATCCCTTTCATCACCTACCTCATATCTTATCTCCTCTCCTCCCTTCCCTTGGGCAGCCAACCAAAGGTTTTCACTTCCTCACTCTTCACAGCAGCCAACTTTAATTTACTCCAGTGAACTGACTCTTGATTTATGTCTCACTCAATTACATTTTTTAAGGGAACGCCCTTTCTTTCCTTCTCCACTCCCAGTCTAAACAGGGATGGTGTGACAGGAGCAATAAGCTTCCCATCTTTCCATACTTTCCATACCTTGGTCTCCTACCTACTGGAGATCTTCTCATTCAGATATTTTCTCTAGTCTTATATTCCTTTGCAGTTCTTATTTCTCTTCCAGTCCTTTCATTCCCATCAGGAAGAAAAGCCAGACCTATTGCCTGGATCCAAAGTAATTTCTTGGCCTGTTCCAGATGGGAAACCTATTTTAGGCTGCTGTTTCACGGTGATTTCCACAGGCATTTCCTGGCTGGTTGCCAGCTCCTGCTCCTGGTCCCCTTCCACATGAGGTGCTGGGAGCCTTCAGAGGGATGCTGAGCTCCCTGAGCTCCCTCTGTCTGGCACCCCTGGGAGCACATTCCTGACTCCAGGCTTAGTGTTCCTGGGGAGGGCTGTGCCAGCACCTGGAGGGTTTGTTGCCACTGAGGCCTGTGGGAAGAGGGGCTGCCTTCAAAGGCAGGAGCTGTATGTGAGGAGCCAGAGGGAAAGCTTGAAATCCCTGCTCTGCCCTAAATGGAATCCCTTCAAGCGTTCCAGTTCAGGCACCGGCATGGGGAAGCCTTGCCAAAGCCTCTGCTGGGTTTGCACCGAGCAAGCAGCAACGTGGGTTGCTTTGGCCCCCCGGGACCAGCTCTGGAGTGAAGAATTAATCTGGTGTGTAAAATCTTGTTTACTCGATGTGAAGAAATAGTTCTGCTCCCACAGATGCCAGTGCTCTGGGTATAACATTTTCAGCTATCATATGTAGTGGCAGAATCTGTATTTTTCAAAAAGTAGTGTGATGTCTCTGGATTCTGAGAGCCACGTGAATTTGCTTCAGGGTCTATTTATCACTACAGAGAAGGACATAAGAGATGGTCAGCTCTTCCCCTGGAGCTCTGGCACTACAGCAGGAGTGTGTTCTTGACCTGTTGTGGGCTGCCTCTTGCACCTTGAGCCTGTTGGCGAACACAGGTGCAGTTTGTTTGTCCTCTTGGTGACAGTGCATGAGGGTTTTCTGTCCTTGAAAACTGAGCCACGTCTGAAGGATTTTCTCTGTGAACTTGGGGTTCTAACAATAAACAAATATATGTCTTATGGTCACATGTGCTGTGTGGTAGTCCCCGTAGCATCAGTAGTTTCAAAATGAAAATTCGCATATTAGAAGTGACTGCAGACACATCACCTTTGGAATAAGTAAAGGGTATGTACAAAAGTCTCTGCATTCTGTTTATCGTATTGGAGCCCTCCTTTACCTGGTAGAGAAGATTCCTTTCCAGACTGAATCACAGAGCATCTTTCTCTCCTCTCATGCCTATTCCTGGTGGAAGCACTGACCCTGCAGGTACTGCCACAAGCTGCCTTGCTACACAAAATGAGATGTCTGAAGTCCCTTAGAAAAATTTAAAAAAAACCTGCGGAAGTCCCTTTGTGTAATTTGGGAGAGCTTTGAAACTTCTAAGCTCAGGGAATACTGAAAGGTTTGTGGGATCCCTGAGTCAGAGGTGCCAAAGGGAGAAATAAAATGGGTCCTATGTCATCCTGACCTTGTGGTGCCTTGAAAAATTACAAACTTGGAAAAGTGGTCCAAGCTCAGTGCCCTGCTGTGCAGAACCAGGGTGGAACATACAGGGGAAAAAAAGACAATCCGT
This sequence comes from Corvus cornix cornix, assembly GCF_000738735.6. NCBI lineage: Eukaryota > Metazoa > Chordata > Aves > Passeriformes > Corvidae > Corvus > Corvus cornix. The sequence continues at coordinate 40,911,880 of NC_046333.1, forward strand.
AGTGGATTTGGAAAATGCAATGTAAAGAAGTAGAGAAGGACATCAGCAAATCAAAAGCAAAACCCAGAATGAGTCATTTTCTGAATTTCATTGGAATTTGAATTTGCAAGAGGCTGTCTGAGTGGATATGGGGGAAGCTTCAAGCAGTGTTTCTCTGAACAGAAATGCTCTAGTTACAAGAAATAAAAGGTTTTGCAAAATCCAAACAAAAGCTGTATTGAAAGGGGAAAAAAGATGTGTTATATGTAGCAGCAAGGTCTTTGGTATAGCCCTGCTCAGAGGTAGGAACAAAAGAGGAAGAAGTTGTCTTTGCTGAGATCACCATAGAGGCAGAAAGCTTCACTGCCTCATGTAATCTTTAAAATGGAAATGAAAGCTGGGGCATGTCTCAGTGCTGAAAACATGTTCCAGGTAAAATCTCAACAGGAAGGAAGGAAGGAAGGAAGGAAGGAAGGAAGGAAGGAAGGAAGGCAGGCAAATCTTGTGCCCCTTGAAGCTGGAGCTGTAAATAATGGCAAAAGGTGAGACCCAGACTGTGGTTTGGTGAAGCTGTTCCTTGCTCCAAGGAAGTGTAGGAGAGGTCACAGATATTGTCAGTTGCTTTCACAAAAGGCACAAGGAAGTGTTTTGCAACTGAGACACAGAAACATAACTGACACTTTAAAACCAGCACATCTTGTTGAAGTGGGTCGGAATCCATGAACGTGAGGAGCAGAGAACCTGCAAGATGCATAACCATGACCTTCCCAGAGGACTGAGTCAGACAGGGGTTGGAAACATCTAACACAACATGCTTGTGTTGCCAGGAGTTCCTTTACTTCTGGGCAGGAAATCCAGAAGAAGGCCTCAAAGGCTCAGAGGGATCTGACAGATGTCAGCTGCCACTGCCTTTAAGCCTCCATGGCCAGGTTGGACAACCTGGATGTCTTCTTGCCCTCCCACAGTGCTCCCTCAGCCTAGGGAACAAGTGTGGTGGCTTTGCCTGGCTGCTGTCTGACTGTGGTGGGAAATTCTTCAGAGACTTCAAAAAAAGTGGTGGGGCAAGCAGGGTAGGTTTTTCTCCTGAATGCCAGAGCACATGCCAAAGCTGCTGACCTCTCCCTCTTGCCAAAGTGAGTTCCTTGCTCTCTGTGCCCACAATCCTGGCTCTAGCCCTGAGACTCCCCTGGAACAGCTGAGCACGCTCTGTGCTAGCTCAGCTGGGTCCCTTGGAGATGAAGCCCATCTTTGTGACTGCCTGGGCAGTGAACAAGGCACTTATCCATTCAATCAGTGCCTGCTTTTTCTATCCTGGGCTGATCACCTCAGTCCTAGACACTGTTCTCTTCCAGGGAGAACAGACACCTCTTCCAGAGCTGCCACTAATGGCCTGTGAAGGCAGGTCCTGACATCCATCTAGCATTCCAGAGCAGCATGTGTGGAGAAGGAATGTACCCCACAGGCATAAGCCTCCCTTGGAAGTCCTGCTGACCCCAGAGATCGGATGAAGGGCACCAGAACAGACATCTACTGGCCAGGTCAAGAACTACAGAGATGGAGTGATGGTCACAAAGGTCTGCCTGGAGGAAATGGGTGGTGACAACAGGGACAGGTCTGCGGCCTCTCAAGCCTGTTGCAAAGCTGGGAAGCAGAGTATTCTTCGTCAGAACTCTGTAGTATTAAAACGGGCACTTGTTGGTTCTAAAATCCTAGCATTCACTTGTTTGTTCTCCTCAGATGTATCCTGTCACCAGAGTTTCTGAGCTGTGACTATTGCTGCCAAGGCCCAAGGGAGAAATGAGCGATTGTGGGGGAAGGAAGCTGTTCTGTCCAGAGAGAGGGAGGGTTGAGCTGCCTGCAGACCCTGTACTCATGCACAATTTTGCACTCACCACAGGGCTAGAAAACCAAACTGGGCCAAGCCATTTCCAAGCTATATCCCTAAAACCCTATTTTGAAAAAGAGATGCTAATTGCCCTTTAAATCAAAGGTGTTCTGGGGCTGATAGTTAGCTTTTTGTAGCCAAGGGTGGCTTCAAGTCCTGGGCTGCCCTGTGCTGAGGGCAAGGGAACACACCGGGCTGGGAATATCCATGGGGAAATCACCTCGTGCCTTGAGCAGCTGACAGGCACACAGCCCTGTGAGCCTGGAGCTGTTGGAGCTGTGCTCCAGCTCCGGCACCAGGGCTTGGCTGCTGATCTGAACCCAGGGCAGAAAGGACACACAGAGACCACTTGGGGTGTGAGGTGTGGGATTCTTCTTAATTTCATTTTTATTTCAAGTTCTGTTAATGAAATCAGTAGTGCAACTAGGCAATCACCTAATGTTAATTATAGCTTGTCACATCTCTAGCTGTGCTGATCTGATCTGATTTGCCTCTAGCCTTGGCTTCAGACAGTTGAATGCACCTACACTCCATTATTCCCATACATGTTTTTTCCTGAGCTGGGAATGATGATAGTATTTCAACTTCAAAATAAACCTCACAATATCCATTTCTTTTTTATGGTGGAAAATAAAATGTTTATAAGGATTTTAACCAGGAGATTTCAAGACAAGATAGGTGTCTAGGCCAGGAGAAGAGGCTGGACTAATAAGCGAAGTTTCAAAATAATTTTATAACCTGTGATGCTGCACTTTTATCCATCCACAGCTCCAGGAGACTGACACCAGTAATATTTCCCTTTTCATCAAGGAAGTAATGGGCTTCATTAGAGACTTAGGAGATGTTTGCCTTCCTCAGAGCCAAGATGTTTGACTTCTTCAAAGTCAAGCGAGGTTGTCTCAGCTGTTGACATTTGTCTCTGCTGCAGATGTTGTTCTCTTCCTATTCAAAACGTATTTTAAGCAGAGAGGTTGATCAAGAAGAGGGAATACTTTTCTGCACTGTCCATTTGACCTCCATTCCTACATGTCACCCATATGCACACACTGACTCCTGGGCATTTTCTTTTCCAGTGTGCCATAGTAGCTGCTGCCCTTGGATCAGAAGTCAGGTGCCAAGGGCTTGTGAGAAGGAGGGTTGTACTGGGTGGCTGCCAGTGCTCTCCACAGACTGGAAATACCATCACTCTAAAAGTACTGCAAAAGCTTATATCCTTTGTGAGAGGGTGCAGATTTTTGCTGTTGTGTGAGTTAAGGGTCAGTTATGAAAACCTTGCTGTTCTTTGCTTTTGCAAGCTGTGAGATAGCTCAGGACTGCATTATTCTTGGACCAGATTTGGAGTAGTCTAGCACTGAACATAAGCACATATTCTGAGCTTTAATTCACTTGGCACTTATTTTAGAAGCTGACCTAGTATCATTGTATTAAGAAATCTGTTGCCTTCCATCTAAGCATCCATGATGTTCCTGAAATGGGTGCTGACTAGTCTGTACCAAGTTTTCCCTTTATTTTTTTACTCTGTCACTTCAGGCCCACTGGATGGAATAATTTTTGCATAATGCAAACTAAATGATGACTAATAATAAGACCCAAGACTTGAAGCTGCTTTTGAAATTCCACTTCTTGAAAATAGATGTTGAAAAACACCCCTCCATTTCCCTTCTCTGTATAAATCTCTGGGTAAAATGCCTTGTCTAATACAGAAATGTTTCCTACTGCTTCTGCACTGGAGCATCAGTATTTTAATGATTTTTAAGTGCAAATGGGGTAACCAACAGATGACAACTCTAACCTACTACAAGTAAACAGAGAGAGAAGGGATAGCTTAAGGTTTGTTTTGTTTAAAGAGCTGATCTAACTGATGGTGATGTGTTTGGGTTCAGGCCTAAAAGCTGTTAAAGCTGTTCAGAAATCAAGTGGATATAGAAAGAAATCTTACTTGCATGTAAGCCTGTGATCCCCAAAATATATTTTAGTGGAAACCTTTCTGAATAAAACATCTATTTTTTTTCCTAAGTGGAATCAACAGCATTGAGAAGCAGTATACTTGTCTAACAAAAAGTGAGAGAACTTTGGCCTTTTTCACCATTTTTACTCTGCACAGAGCCTGTATAAGGGGGGAAAGCCCCAAAGGCACTGGGCTTTGCAAAACATCTCATTTGGTTGGAAAGCCAACTTTCTAGCTAACCCAGTTTGAAACACCATGTTCCAACCACGGGTTCAATGCACATACACAAATGAAGTTACAAAATAAAGTAGTTTTTACTGAACCCTGATTTTGTGACAGCAGCCTAGCACACTGAGTGCCTGGTCAAACGCTACCAGCTGTAAAGCAGGGCAGAGTGTTGGCACCTCTGTTGTTTAAAATGTCAGGACTCTTCCCACATGGAAAAGGTGGTGCATTATGCTGTCAGTGTTGATTTTGCAGCTGGACAATAAGTGGTAGCTTGTGTGACAAACACACTGATGAATAGATTCAAGGAGCCGTTTATCGTCTAAAATTTCTCTGCTGAGAAATATCCCCTGGCTGTCAGGCTGGGGGCCCCAGGATTGCTGTCAGAGCCTTTGTAAGAAGTAGGGTGCTTTTGGTCTGATTCTGCTCAGTTTTCTTCGAACAGTTCCATGATTCTTACAGCACACAGCTGGTGAGGACATGTGTGAGGGAGGTAGGAATTTTTGCTGCCTGAAAATCATATCCTATTCACAACACAAGCAGCAGTTGCGCTCTTTGTAACTGGGCCATGCAGACAGGCTGAGCTTGTCCCTTTGAGGAGTCTGGACAGAGAAGTGCATTGAAAGCACAGGTAGTTGCTTCCTTTGGATCTTCCCTTGTGAATGCACACTAGGCTATTTGGAAGACTGCATTTCAAACTGGTTTAGAGAGAAAACTGGTTTTCCAACTAAATTAGATGTTTTGTAAAAGCATTCTTCTTTCCAGAAACTTTCTTGATTCTGCAGTTCAGGTATTCTTCACATATAGCATTGCAGCTTATCCTGGGACTGCAGCCTGGGCATGAAAACCCAGAAACTAACACCTTCAGCTGGAACAAAACAAAACTGACTTTGGAAATATAACCATAGGATCTTCTGAAGCTTATCTCCCTAGTCAGGCTGCCTCTCTCATTCCTTATCACCTGGCCTGTGTGCACAATGCCAGAAACTGTGTAATGAGCTCCAAACTGCAAAGACACCTCCTCTGCAGCAGAACGGGGACACACAGCAGCCACAGCATGTGCTGTTAGAAGGCATCTCTGCCATTCCCGATTAACTACAGGAGAGCAATTGAAAGCTTCTCTTTCAAATTATTTTCTTTCCAAAAGTACTTTGCCAAAAGTGCAGAAGTGACAGGAAGAAGAAAAATCCAGCTAATCTAAACTACAGCAAACCTCAGGTCAAGGAGCTTGCCAGACTGATGAGCACACTACATAAATTACCTACTTACATTTACCTTTCTGCCTCCTCTCCTCAGTCATTTGATTTCACAAGTTTTGCTAGGGAGATTATAGATTAAATAGACAATCTTTGCCCAAACCAGTAGCAAAAAGTACTCAAGACCTTAAAGTGAAAACCAGGAAACTTCTACACCACAGGAATCCTGAATGTTCAGTTTAAAGAGGATTCACTGATTGGAAAATGCTAAATATTGACTTGAGGGCAATAAGAATGATAAATGTTCAGAAAGGAGGATGTGAGATCCATTTAAAGAAAGAAAAATAAGAAAAGAGGAGAAGTAGTCCAGCTAAAAATCTTATTTTACACTTTGGAAGGGGAAATCTGGAATTATATAACTATGCAAAAATCCTAGGAAAAGTGTTTAAGGCTTCACAAGCTGAGGAGCTCCAATGAATGCTAGGTTTAACATGGCCTCTAAAGCTTGAAAAGAAATGGTAAAGTCATTCCAAAAAGGCCCGAAAATGTCCATTTACTTTCTTCTAAATACCAAACAGACCCTCCAGACATGGGAATAGACTTCAAGTACCTGTCACAGCCTCAGTCTTTGCTGCCTCCTTCCTGGTCATCCCCCAGAGCCAAGCTGAGGGCTGGAGTTTGTGGTGGGCAGCCTCGAGCTCTTCTCTCAGCCCCATATGCTGCCCACCTGGCTGCTCAGCAGGAGGCTGGCTATGGCTCAGGATGTGGGCTCTGGTATCCAGGAACAAAGGCCCCTACTAAGTTCTTGGACAGCCTGGAGGCAAGGATCTGGCATTGCACTGACTAGGAGCAACACCTTTGTCCCTTTCCTCTGGCCAAGAACACTTGCACTTGGCCAGCTTTGTCAAGACAACCAGAATGGGCAGGAGTAGCAGGAGAGCTGGGAAAGGAGTGACTGCCACACTTCATTGTTTCCTGGGCTTTAGAAACCTTCCAAAGTCAGGTTGGAGGCTGGGACACACAACCGTTTCTAGGTCTCCAGCTCTTTGATCTTAGAATCATTAAGGTTGCAAAAGACCTCTAAGACCATCAAGTCCAGCTGTTAACCAATTCCATCACTAAACCACATCCCAAAATGCTGTATCTACATGTCTTTTGGTCCCAAGGGCAGTGACTCCACCGCTTTCCTGGGCAGCTTGTTCCAGTGCCTGACTACCGTTTCAGTGAAGAAATTCTACCTAATGTCCAATCTAAACCTCCCCTGGTGTAACTCAAAGCCATCTCCTATTGTCCTGTTGCTTGTTACCTGGGAGAAGAGAGTGACACAGAATCACAGAATCGCTGAGGTTGGAAAAGGCCTCCAAGATCATCCAGTCCAATGGACGAGCCCACCTGAACCCCAAACTCAATGTGCTGCATGACCTGACACTGCTGACCCCATTCCTTCACTGCACAGAGACAGTCTGGAGTTCCTGCACCAGATCCTGGTGTGTTCAGCTCCCTGGGACCACACAGGAACATAGTTCATCAATTGTCCCTTCAACAAACTTAATTCTGAAACTGCCACAAGACACAAATACATGCCCCAAATTGTGGGGGAGCCCAAACAAGTCTAGCACAAATAGGAGACCTCTCCAGCCTGAACAGAGCTCTGTGAGACTCCCTGGCCTCCATGGCCAATTGTGGGACTGTTCCTCCTATTCAGGGCACAGATCCAAACCCTGTTGTCAGCTCCAGCCACATGTGATGGGAGAGTGAAACCATCAACTTGCTGGTTGAAAATACTAATTCCTACATAGCTTGTGCCATCACAGGGCCTTTCCAGCTATTCCAGGTATGTAGAACCAGTGATCAATATTCATCTTGCCTCTAGTCCGACTTCCAGCATTGAGAGACAATGATGTCCTTCTGTACATGGAAAAGTCACTCCTTTATTTCACATAGTCCCATTTTTTCTGTTTGATCGTTGCTGATTTTTGTCTTTAACTTAATTCTGCTTTTCTATAAAATGTGGTGTGTTGTTTATATAACTTTCACTTGTTCTATTTGATTTCCTTCACAAAGATAACACAGTCATTTTTAATTTTTCATAGACGTCCTGTTGCTGCCCATAGTAATAAATTAAATTGTTCATCACATATAATTCATTGTTATGATCGTGTGCTCATCCACTTTGAAAGAGCGGGACTTATGCAGAAATGATTGAGTAAATTAACTATCTAGGAAAGCAAAGGTAGGACTTAATAATGTCCAATATGCTTTTGTACTTAAACTTTATATCCAAAAGCTGTAACACAAGCAGTTCTTGTTCTTTCTCACCTTTTTGCGTGATAGAATAGCGCCTGTTACAACCAGACTGTGTTCCAGGCTTGCCAATGCCTCAAGAATCTGAAAATCATGACCTTCATCTGTCTTCTCCAGTGAGTCATGGAAGCAGATGGCCTTCCAAGTCAGCACTAAACCACAGTCCCCAGTGCTCTGACAGGGGACTCTGACTTCTCTTCTCTGTCCTGCTTGTAAGATACACCCATGGACAGAGTGCAGACTGAGCCAGCCTCTTCTGGCAAGTGAGGTCACTTACGAAGAGTTCTCTTATTATTTTCGATATATTTTGAAGAAAAACAGCAGGCTGGAGCCAACTGATCGTCTTTTCCCAATGTGTGGGATCTGACAGGTCTAAAAAAAGGTATGGAAAGAAGAGGTAAGGGTTTGTTTATATGCCAGTCAGGACAAGTCCACAAAAGTAGACCTGTCATCTATCCTTATCTCAGGGGTTTGGAGCAATTCAGTTCAGGGAAAAATTATGTAATGAGAAGATACGAACATGCTAGAGAGGACATATACTCTGGAACAGTATGCCCGAATAAACTGTGGCTCCCCCACCCTTGGAAGTGTTCAAGGCGAGGTTGGATGGGGCTCTGAGCAATCTGGTCTAGTGAAAGCAAGGGGCGTTGAATCTTTGAGGACCCATTTAATCCAGGCCATTCTGTGATTTTATGATTCTTAGTAATAACTCCTGATCATTGAAGAGCAAGATGGCAGAGAGTAACACAAGTTCCCTGTGCTCTGTTACAGAAATTATAATAAATATAATACAAATTCTGAAGCCAGAGGAGCTTTTACTTATCACATTTCCTTAATTAAAATGTCCCATACATGTGGTCAGGAAAGGAAACATGCTAGTGTGAGCATAGTATAGAGAAGTTGTTTATAGTTTAGCATCCTCTCATTTTTTCCTCTTAGGATGTTCTGTCTATTAAATACTTTCTGTCCTTTCTCACTTGTATTGAGAAAACTTAAGAGAGAAATGGGGGAAATTGGCAGATAATTTAAAAAACCTACCATCAGTAACAAGATTTTGCAGTTTAGCAGCAACATTCTGAACTTCTTTAAACTGTGCAAAACCAAAAAGTGCCAGCTTTTGGTTGCACCTTACATGTTTGCACATAAATTCCCAAATGTATCTATACTTCATTTCTGTCCTATTTCAATGCGTGGAAGTGACAGTTTCCTCAGCTGGTGAGGCTATGACAGAGGAAATAAGAGCAAAATTGTAAAAATTTTGATTTATCAAAGCATTTAAGTCTTTTGATTTCCATCTTTCTTTCTCCAATCTGTTGTTTAAAAGTCCTGACTTGGAGAGCTTTTCCGCAAGCCACTCGTAAGGCGCATTCCATTTGCAGAGTAATCTGGCTCCACCAAGTGACAATTGTTGTGATTGCTGCTCTGCACCTGCAGCTGAAATAATACAAATCTGGCACTAGATCCCACAACGAACCAGTGCATCAAATTTTCATTGGAGAACTTTCAACTCCAGCAATTTTAGACCGTAGGATTTCCTTCAACTCATATGATGCCAGTGTGGACACAGAGAGTTGCCACTGATATTCTTGTTCTTTGTTGCACTGCGCTGTGCCACCAGCATCCAGGTTTCTGCGTGCACCCATAATGGGTAATTTAAAGGTATACATTCCATGGAGGAGTTCAGAAAAAGTGAAGTGCAAATACACATTTCATTGTCTATGTTTCCCTCTTCACTACGTATATATAATAACGCTATACCTGTTACTGCTGGATTAGTAACAATATCGGTGTTGTTAATTGGTATATATATATTTTAACAGTGCTGTGAGATGAGGATATACCTGTGGTATTCTAGCTTTTTTCTGAAAAAAGACCGGGATATGCTAAAGTAGTAATAAATTTTGCCTGTAGTAGAAGAAACAACAGTTTCTGATCTATATAATAACCCCCTATGTATTTTCTTATTTTGAATTTTGTCCATGAATAGATGTGAAGATTTATTCATCTTTTACCTACTTATTTACATTAAACTGGTGAATAACCAAAAGTAGTAAAAATCTTTAAATCTTTAAATCTTTTTCTACAAAGGGCTGTACCCTTTACCAATTTCTGTTACAAATATCCAACAGAAATGTTATAATTCCACTTATCTGAAGAACTTGGTCATGGGAGCAACAAAACTAACTAATTAACATTGGATAGGACATTTCAGATCCAGCTTGTTCTTCAGCTGGGAAAAGCAAATTTCTGACTTAGAGGCACTACATATGGCCCACATTGGTGCTATATTTTGACTTCCACACCATGTGTCGCACTACAGCGTGTAGCTTGAGTTCCAAACTCCAATGAGAGGTGCCTGGAATGCTGCCAGAATCACAGCTCTGATTGCTTTGATTTAATGCAACTGTATGATGTGACTCTATCCACATGACTTAGCAGAGAGAGATCAAACCTGAGCTGAGGTTTTACCTTTGAATCCTCCACTGACTCCAGTCACTGTAACAATTGTTTTGCCATATGAATACATTTATCTGCAATAAAATAATATCATTAACGGATGCAGTACAGCATCATCTTCATAGAGAAAAACATCAGCTTACAGTAGAGAGTCACTTGGGCTAGAGGTATCTAGCTGTTTGGGGGGATATGCCCAACTGTTGGGGTAAAAAAGAGTGGAAAGTTTGGGGGGGGTGTTAGGATGAAGGTGACTGTACAATATCATAAAACCATTACTGTGTTGGGCCCTTGTTCCGTAACATCCAGTGGAATCTGTCTTTTCCCCAAGCCTTTTGTGTTTAGGAGGAGGCTGGTGGATGTTTGGAGGAGCTAGGAAGAATGAACAGGGGGACAGAAAGGAGAGTGGGGGAAAGAAGAAGAGAAACTGAAATGCTGATTTCGCTTTCTGTGACATTATGAAGCAGAGGCTTCCGTTAACTGATTTGCTCATCGTTTTTCATATTGAAGACTAAGATATTGTCACTTTTTATGGTATCATTATGTATTTCAAAGGGGGATCTTTACACTGGATTAATGAAATGTGTTCCCACAGAAGCTTACTTGACAGAAGGAAAGTGAATCCCAACTTTTTTGATGCAAACCAAGAATAAGTTAAACAAAATAAATAGATTTACACCATTGTAAAAGCTGTGCAGACAAAAGCCAGTGATTTTGACCTGAAGAAACAAAAAATACAGAACCTTCCAAGGACTGGGTACACATAAATTACTGCTTTTTCCATTCTCACTGGAAGCTTCTCTAGTTTTAGAACTGCCCATGGCAGAGAGTTGAACTAGGTGATCTTTAAAGGTCCCTTGCAACCTAAACCATTCTATGATTCCATGTTCCTATGTTTGGTGTACCTTTCATTAACCTGTATTTATATTTGAAAATTCTACACAGTACACTTACCCTTCTGATTGCAATAGAATTTGTTTGCTGCCCTAAAAGTGTTGTTATTCATTAAGTTCTACCTTTTTTCCTTGGAGAATTTCCACAGTGTGCTGCTGAAGATGGTGAAACAATTGGATGTGAAATGGAGGTTGATAGTAACAGAAATTAGCCTTCCCATTTTATTTCAGATGTCTGCCAGCAGTCTGACAATGCTGTTTCCATAATGAAAATGGCTCCAGACAAAAGTAAACAAATCTAAGTAGAAATTAGGCATTGTGTCTACAATATAATTACTTCTTTTGAAGTAATTGTGAAGCAATTTTCACTTATTGTCATAAAAAGGGTACATTAATGTCAGCAAAGGATAGACCTTTTGGATGGAGATGCCTAGCAGAACAGAAGAATTTGAAGATGGGCTTTCTTATATCTGCAGTCTATTTTCATTATCTTCTGAGCAGTTTAATAGAGACAACTATTGTTCAGTGGTGCAATTAGTATTTATGTAATCAACAGCTGTTACAAAGTAAAAGGTTTAGAAAACCTATTTAGAAAAACAGATGTGGCCTGCAGCTAAAATTCCCAAACTGCAGTAGTTTAGAGGAATTCTCAATCAGTAGTATGTTTATGAGTTCCTTTCTGGAGGATGGCTTAAACAGAGATTATTTGGTAACTCTATACTGGGCCATGCAAGTCTTTCTAGAAAGCTCCTAACACTCTAGTTGTTTACAGGTTCCAAATATGATCAAAACTCCAATTCAATTTTGCTGGCTTGTTTTCATTTTAAAGGTGTGCAGCAGGTTCTTGTCTGGAGAAAATAGTGTCAGAGCTGGGAGAGACCTTTTTCAAGTGAAGAGAGGCCGTTTCACAGTATGTTACCAAAAAATGTGTCCGCTGGGCATCAGTGTTCAAAGATGAGAACTCAGGGTGTGCTTGGTGTGTGTGGCTTGGACCATTAAGAGACACCGGATTCAATGGGAGAAGTGTGTAAATGGGGGACAATTGGACTTGAAAGCATAGAGAAGTGCACTGTAGGAAATATAATTCCAGTATTTTCCTAACATATATCCAGGATGAAGCAATTGGAAGGACAGATTGACAGATCTTAAGAGTGTCTGTGTAAATGTTTATTTAATATTAATGGAAAGTTGCCTCTATGACATACAGCTGGGAGTTCCTGTCTGGTACCTTCACAGACAGAGTCTTTTAAGATCCTTGTTGGCCTGGATCATCCTAAGTGCATAATGATCCATCCCACCTTATGTTTTTAAATAGGAGAAACTTCTGAGCCATTTTCTGGTGTTGTCAGAAGTACTTCATCATCGCAGCACGGTGAATGCACGTAATTGTCCCAGAAAGTGAAGACCCAGCAGCTCCAAAAGGCATGTGAATTGTGCACTTGCCATCTCTCAAGACGCAAGTATTGAAGGAGAGCTACTTAGTGAAATTAAGCTGAAAATTAAGTGCATCAGGCTATCTTTAAATGCGGTCTTGGAAGAAGAGGTATTTATAAATGAAAAATACATTCTTAATTAAAACCTTTACAGAAGGATTGGGTAAGGGCAATACAAAAGAGTTCAAGTAGAAAAAGCCTTCCCGCATTGCCAAATGTTTCATGGTGTACTACCTATTGGAAAAAGTTTCCTCATTCAGATGTTATCTCTGTTCCCATATTCTTTTGCAATTTTGAATTATTCTCCAGTCCTTTCATTCCCATCAGGAAGAAAAGCCAGACCTATTGCCTGGATCCAAAGTAATTTCTTGGCCTGTTCCAGATGGGAAACCTATTTTAGGCTGCTGTTTCACGGTGATTTCCACAGGCGTTTCCTGGCTGGCTGCCAGCTCCTGCTCCTGGTCCCCTTCCACATGAGGTGCTGGGAGCCTTCAGAGGGATGCTGAGCTCCCTGAGCTCCCTCTGTCTGGCACCCCTGGGAGCACATTCCTGACTCCAGGCTTAGTGTTCCTGGGGAGGGCTGTGCCAGCACCTGGAGGGTTTGTTGCCCACTGAGGCCTGTGGGAAGAGGGGCTGCCTTCAAAGGCAGGAGCTGTATGTGAGGAGCCAGAGGGAAAGCTTGAAATCCCTGCTCTGCCCTAAATGGAATCCCTTCAAGCGTTCCAGTTCAGGCACCGGCATGGGGAAGCCTTGCCAAAGCCTCTGCTGGGTTTGCACCGAGGACAAGGGATTAATCTGGTGTGTAAAAACTTGTTTACTTGATGTGAAGAAATAGTTCTGGTCCCAGAAATGCCAGTGCTCTGGCTGGGACATTTTCAGCTGTCGATTTGTAGCAGCAAAGTCTGTGTTTTTTAAAAAATAGCATAAGGGTGTCTGCAGGGACCTCCAGAATGTGTCAGAGCAAGTCTGCCAGACCACTGTGCAGCAAAAAGGCACTTGAAATGGATGGCAAAGGTGTTGGGAAAGAACTACAGCCTGCACTTGGATTATGGATATCAGGTTTTACAGCAGTTAGTCCCATCCCAGACTCAACTCTGCTGACCATGAGGGCAATCTAGGACATCAGCAGGTGTTGTGAGGCTTGGGGCATTTTGAAGGGCAGAGAGCAGAGGGACACAGTGGGCAGCTATTGACCCACTGGTGGTTTGACCAGCAGTAGCTAGCATCCCCCAGGCTTTCCTCATTGCCCTTTAAATCTGAAGTCCTCTGGGGCAGTTCATTTTGGGAGCCAAGGGTGACTTCAAGTCCTGGGCTGCCCTGTGCTGAGGGCAAGGGAATACACAGAGCTGGGAATATCCATGGGGAAATCACCTCGTGCCTTGAGCAGCTGACAGGCACACAGCCCTGTGAGCCTGGAGCTGTTGGAGCTGTGCTCCAGCTCCGGCACCAGGGCTTGGCTGCTGATCTGAACCCAGGGCAGAAAGGACACACAGAGACCACTTGGGGTGTGAGGTGTGGGATTCTTCTTAATTTCATTTTTATTTCAAGTTCTGTTAATGAAATCAGTAGTGCAACTAGGCAATCACCTAATGTTAATTATAGCTTGTCACATCTCTAGCTGTGCTGATCTGATCTGATTTGCCTCTAGCCTTGGCTTCAGACAGTTGAATGCACCTACACTCCATTATTCCCATGAGTGTGCTTCTTCCAGAACTGGTCATGATGACAGTGTTTTCAGCTTTAGAATGTGCTAACAATCCTCCCCGTGTTTTCTTTTTTAGTGGGAAAGAAGTTGGTAATAAGGATTTTAACCAGGAGATTTCAAGACAAGATAGGTGTCTAGGCCAGGAGAAGAGGCTGGACTTACAATACAGGTTTCAGAATTGTTTTCATGAACCAGCAACTACAGTGCTGCACTTTTAAAGGATTGTTTCAGGACTAGTTTTCCAATTCCCCTAATTTTACTGATAAAGTAAAGAATACTTCTTTTCTTGTTTTTGTGAGCTTGAAAAGAGACTTAGGTGATGTTTGACTTCTGCTGGTGAGCTCCTCCTCAGATTTGCAACAATCAGCATAGGGAAGGAAAAAATCCCTTTTTGTGATGTGCCTGGTGCAGAGGAAACACTCTCCTCTTGCTTCATGTGGATGTTATGCAGAGATTAATCTGTAGGGAAGACACTTTTCCTCACTGACCGTTTAGCCATCGTTCCTACATTTTACACACATGCATGCCTTCGTCATTTTCTATCTTAACAAGGGGTAGCAGCTTTGATGTTTGGATCTGAGGTTAGTGCCAAGGTTTTGTAAGAGGGAAACTACTCTGTGTGTAAGCCAGAGTCTTACATAGAATCATCACAGAATCATAGAATGACCTGGGTGGAAAGGCACCTTAAAGATTTTTAGTTCCAGCTCCCCAGCCATGAACAGGGACACCTTCCACTGCACCAGGTTGATCAGGGCTCCATCCAACCTGGCCACTTCTCTGGGCAACCAGTTCCAGTGTCCCACAGTGAAGAATTTTTTTCCTAATATCTAATCTAAACCTACTCTCAGTTTGAAGCCATTCCCCCTCATCCTGTCAGTATGTGTCCTTGTAAAAAGTTCCTCTTCGTCTTTCCTGGAGGCCTCCTTCAGGTACTGGAGGGCCACAATTAGATCACCTTGAAGCCTTCTCTTTTCCAGGCCAAACAAGCCCAATTGTCTCAGCCCTTCCTCACAGCAGAGGTGCTCCACCCTTCTAATCATCTTGGTGGCCCTCCTCTGAACTTACTCCAAAAGGCTGATGTCTTTCCTGGATCCATCCTCACTGTAAAAGTATTGCACTTGCAAAAATTTGTGTTCTTTGTCATGTAAAGTTTGTCTGTCACTTTTACAAAAAAGGCAAAGGAAGTGGAAGTGTGGATGTTCGGAAAGCCTGACTTTGCCCTTGACACAAAGCTCTGATTTGTGACAAGAAGACTGGGTGCTTCATCAGACCATGGCAGCTGTGGGGCAGAACGTTTGCACCTCTACCATTCAAAATGTTCTTCTCCATGAAATGGTTGGTTCACTGTGCTGTGAGTGTTTTTGTGCACCTATGCTGCACAAACAATAGCTTTTGTGACAGACATACCAATACATTGATGCGGGGAACCAGTTATCCTCTAAAGTCTCCCTGCTTTGCAATAGAGCCTGGCTATGAGTCCTAACACAGTCTGGTCTCCTGTCAGAACTTCTGTAGGTCCAGGGTGATACTGGTCCAATTCCATCCAGATTTTTTCATACTGGTCCATGTTTCTTGCAGCTGGTGTGGACATCATGTGTTGCCTGAAAATCATGTAACTCATTTTAAATCTGCAGGCAGATGACTGTGCCCTTACCTTTGAAGTGGCTGAGCAGGTCATCAGAAACCACTGGGCATGACAGGAGCAATGGCCAGACACAACAGGCTACCAGCGAGTGAAGAGATCCGTACCTGCCCCTCCACTTCCCCTTGTGAGGATGCTGAAAACCACAATGAGGTCTCCCCTCAGTGTCCTCTTCTCTAGACTGAACAAACCAAGTGGCCTCAGGCACCCCTCATAAGACTTCCCCTCCAGGCCCTTCACCATCCTTGTGGCCCTACTTTGTATGTCCTCGAATAGCTTAATATCTCTTTTATGTTGTGGTGCCCAAAGCTGCACACATGACTCAAGGTGAGTCAAACAAGGTTAAGAATATCTACATATCATTATCAGAATTACAGATCTAGCTAGATTAGGATTGAAAAGGAAGAAGTAATTAGGGTTTTCTTGTTTATTTGGGAAGAGGCTAGGGTGGAGAAAGGAGGATCGAAACATGGGAAAAGTCCTAATAGATGTTAATGACATAAGCACAGCTGTCCGTGAGTACCTGCCCTTTATCACTACAGCCTGAGGCAGGGCAATTAGCCAAGCCTGTTGTTGTGATCATACCATGCATGTCTAACTTGTTTCCAGAGCCAGGAGGCCCAGTGTGCATTCAGTTGCCAGCAAGAGAACACCCACGATGGACAAATTGAGCATCCCATCATCACCATGTTGGTATCTGTTCCAGGACTGATGATATCAACATCTCCTTGTCAGCCTAACATCAGTATTCGTGACACAAATGTTGGTTACACACTTATTAACAGATTGATTGCCCTGCTTCAAAACGCTGTGTGTGTTTTACTGACTCATCTTGGAAAATGTCTTGTTACTCAGCCAAGATGTAATAGGGAGAAAAATGACAGTCTCCAGGCAGGGGCTGTAGGATGAAGCCTGCAGTTGTCCCTTTGAGGACTCCAGAAATGCTCTGAGAAGCTCATATAGCTTTTATACTGTTTTCTTTGGATCTTCAGGACTTGAGCTAATCTAAATTACACCAGGCCCCAGAATAAGGAACTTGCCAGACTATATGGTGAACAGGTTTCAGAAATTACCTGTTCGTATTTATCCCTCTGATTTCACAAGATTTGCTAGATTAAATAGAGAATCTTTTTCCTATGCCATTTTTGTATCTCTCTAGTACTTTTCAGTAGTAGAAAGCTATGAAAAACTCAGTGGGAGTTTCCTTGCATAGGTGTTTCTTCATGAGCTTCTCATTCAGTTCCTGGGATTCAGCCAGTCCAAGTGAATTCTGTTCCCAGAGCTCCAGCTTCTCTGCCTGCAGTTCTGGAGGCACACTCAGGGCTAAAGCCTGTGTCATCTCTTACCCACTTGTCCCTTGCTTCGAGTTCTGGCTTGGGTTATGCAGTGCACTGTGGTTGCCATTTGGGTATAGGCCCTGTTCACCATGGAGAATGAGACAGGAAAGGGGTTGATGAAGATGGGAACTGAAACTCAGGACGTCCAAAGTAATTCCCACCTTAGCCCAGGATCCTTTGTGTGATCTCGGTCATGGGTCTTAAGCTTAACTGTCTGCAAGAAGGAAATAATATAACCCTGCCTTCCTAGAGCACTGATGATATAGAAATAGCACAATAATAGGAGTCATATTTACACCTTTTAGAGCAGGGTAGGACAGCCTGATCTCTTCCATACCTGTCACATTGAATGTCACCCTTTGTATACAGCACTGCTGGCAAGTCTCCCTGCAACTGCCTGAGTCAGCTCTGCTTGTTTGAATTAATTCCTCTGGATGGTGGATTTAATGCTGTTCATTTTATCAAGCCTTCCTAGGCTTTCTGACAGGGTAATTGACAGCATTGGTAGGTTTTGCATGGCTCTTATTGTGAAACACTTGTAATGATGAAACATTCTCACCTGAAGTCCTGAGGACTGAGTCTATAGGATGTTAATAAAATTAATTGAACAGAGTGAAAAGAATCCCAGGGAGGGCAAGACCTTTCCTTCTGGCAAGCACAGGTATTTCGCAAGTGGGCGTGCTGTTCTGACAGAGGAAGAGTAGCAATGGAGTAAAAAACCTGCTGGTTTCCAGACAAAGAACAGCCTGGTTCTCATTCTCTCTTCACTTTTTTTATGTCTGCAGCAGACAGAAGTGTCTTGAACCCCTCCAACTCTCTCTTCTCAGTATCCTCCTGGCACGTAAGACATGGCATTGAGCCATGTGGAACAGAAAGCTTGCTCCTGCTCTGCTACACTTGGTGTTTTCTTCCACAGGCCAAGTAACATAAAGTCCCTGATATTTTCTCTGTGATTTCTTGGGCTGTTGCATTAATGGTTATGTATTAATGCTGAGGAAGAAATGCTTATGAGTTGTAGGATCAGGACATACCTCTCATTGCAGTAATTGATGTCTGAGAGTGTTGGCAGGATAAAGTCTGCAGCTCAGTCTGAGAATGAGTTTATTATTCTACCATTCAGGAGCCTGGATAAATTGTGGTCACAGGTTTTACCTCAGGAGAAGATTAGCCTTCTCAAGAGGAGAGAGACTGGCACCTTCATGCCTGCTGTGAGACATAACACATGGAGCTGGTGGAAGGCAAAAATACCATAGGTTGAGTGCTGATGGGAATTGAGTGTGTGTCAGCCCAGAGCCACTCTCTGATCTCTACCAGTGTCCAGCAAAGGACAGTAAAATTAACTCTGCTCTGAAAGTACCAGAAAGCTGAGGGAGGCATGATGAATAAATGAAGAAGGACAAGGAAACACATGGGAACTATTTTCTTAAATGCCAGTTTCTTAAGATGTCTGAAATGATGGTTTCATTCTCTCTCTCTGTTTTTATGTACCCCCATTGATTTTACCCTTCCCTCTCATCAGTAAATTTTGACTCTTGGTGTTTTCTAGAGGAACTGAGATCCCAAGAGTGCTGGCTAAGAGGCCTCAAGGTAAAGAGAGGTTCTGTTCTCCTTACTACGGCAAAAGACAAGCCCAGTGCTTATTCAACAGAAAGAGTTCCACGTGGGATGGAGAGAAAAAATGGAGAAAGTGGATGTGTGCCCACATTGTGGAAGTGCATCATTTCAAGATTACATGGAGTCACAGCTAATTATTATCAACACGTTCAACACTTTTTGCACCCCATGTTACATTCTTATTATCAAACATGAAATATGTTCTTCAGCAGCAACAAATAAGGTCTGAAAAAATGTATACAACTTAATTCTAAGGCTGCTGGACTGAAAAGATGAAGATGTGAGCTTCTGAGGGGGGAAGAGAATGAGAATAGGAACAGGAGATTAACAAGCTATTTTAATACTTTAGGCCACTTATTAAATTTGTTATTTATGTTCTTTCTTGATAAGGATAATGAGGGTTGTTTACATTACTCAGGGGTGCCACACACAGGGGCTGCCAGGAAGGCTTAGAAAAAAGAGGGCTTAGTGGATGAACTATGGCTCCAAAGATTCAAACTATGGGCTGCTGGGTAAGCCAAGGGGCATATGATCTTGAGCAGCTATGTAGTGGTTTTCAAGGATGCGTGGCATGCAAGTGGTAGTCTGAAGAGGCCTTTGGAGTCTGAAGAGGGATTTGGATGCTTTTGAACCATGTCTTAATATTATTCCTGCACAGTTTTTGTTGTTTCAGAAAGTTCAGAAAAACAGATTACCTTTGAAGAGGCTTAAAACCAAACTGTCAGGTGTATTTTCTTTTTTTCATAATTTACCCCAGCCCTCGAAGTGTTCTACATATTCTGCAGATAAGGAAGGAGGCTGGGGGATAATTCAGCAATCTTCATGCACGTTAGCAGCCTCAGCAATAAGGCTTACTCTTCTCTGAGGGATTTATGATCTTCCTAGAGAAGGGCCAACTAAATAAAGAAATACAAGAAAGTCATGGTGTGGGAAAACTTAGCTGTGTCTCCCTCAACCAGTGTCTTCTAGTTTGATCTCACTTTGCTGTTAATTTTTATATTTATATTTGGCATCTTTCTGAAGTGCTTCTCATCACAATGGAAGCATAAATCATGTTAATTAATGAGAGTAGCAGCCAAAAAAAAAGTGGAGCTAGCGCCTCTTTGCCATAGTCAAGAGCTCTTGAAAAACTTGTCCTTGATGTTGTTTTGACTGAACAAAAATTAGATGCATAATCATTATTAGGCTTGATTGACTACATAATTCTTTCTATTACACTGATGAAAAGTACATGGCAGGAATTCTTAGCCTTGTACAACTTTATTGCCACATACACAGGTTGCTAAATAGCTGAGCATCTCCTTGACTTGGACATTTATCACTGAGGGCGTTGCAATGTCTGAGGTAGTCCACAATAGTTTAGGCATGATGGAGAAAAAATCCTTCCTGTTGATGTAAAATCTCTGTCAGGCACAGGATTAGGGTATGATATTGTGAATCAGCACAGTACAGATGCAGAACCCATAAGCTCCAACCCCTTGGCGGCTCTCTCACACTCATCTACAGTCATTTAATGAGTCTGAATTTAAGTAACCCCCTTTCTGACCTCAGATAACAGATCACACTGCTCACTGTGGGACGCTGAGCCCCTGGCCACCCAGCAGCAGCCAGGTTCCAAGAGTTATTTTCCTAAGAATAAGACAATTCCTGTATCCCTGAGTAAAACACCTGTTGCAAAGGATGTAGGGTGATTATGGCAATTCAGACCAAACTAGGTAATTATTAACTTTTCAAATATTTTCAAATCCTCTTGGAGTTTTTGAATCATCTTTCTGTGCAGCCAGAAATTGCCCTCTGAATGTCCAAGGGTGAGAAGGCTTGGGATCAATCCTCTTGACCTTATTATACATACACCAAAGATCTTTGAGCAGCCAAGAGCCACAGGAGATACAGCACAGACCACAGAGATACAAAACTAGTGGAAGATGGCAGCAAATCCCTGCATGTGAGGTGAAGGTGAGCAAAAAGCATGGCAGGGTCACAGAGAAGTTTGGTTTGAAAGCCTCTCTTGGCTTACTTTATATTCCAGAGGAAAGAAAACACTACAGTTATCCAGCAGTACCAGCACCAGCACAGCCCTGTGACAGGCACGTGGTATCTTGCCATGGAGGTAATTTCTGAATGGCAGATCAGTCCCAAGAGGCAATGTTGGAGCCACAGAGTGTCTGAAGGACAGGTTTTCCTATGCACTTACTGTTCATCTCAAAGCTGAATCAGGGTTATATGTAAACAAGGAAGTAAATACACTGGGTTTCCCCACAGCAAAAGATCAATGTAGTCTGAAGATTTTAAATGCAAGACTGGTCCTGAAAACGCACTTACAACCTTTCTCTAAAAGCCTGCCATCGTTCAGAACTGCTGTCTTGGCAGGAGTTAAATGGAGCAGAACTGGGTTCCTGCCCTCCCACCTGAACAGATAATCTTTGAGATCTCTGGTACAGTAGCCTGGTGTTGAGTCAATAGGCAGAGAAACCAAAATACTTAAACAGCTTGAAAGCTGTGGCTGACACAGCTGCATCTGTGGCATTACAGAGCTGTCAGTCATGTGCTGTTCAGTGCTTGGTAACCATTTTTCTGGTCTTACGGCAAATCACCTCTTAATTCTTTTCCCCTCTTGATCACTCTTTAACAAAATGCTATTGATTGCTGCTGGGCATCCCAGGCACAAATCAGACTCTCAGTGCAAATTCAAGTTGTCTTTGTGGCCAACTCTTGCTGGTGTCATGGGGTGGTGGGATGGGAGAGGCTTCAAGGGAACACTATCATGAAGGAGGGGAAGGGGGAGAGGATCAGCAACAAGCAGGGAAGTGCCAGTGGGACTGAGGAAGCTCCAACAGCCCTGAGTCAGGCAACCTGAACTGAAGAAGGCAGGCAGACAAGGCAGGCAGGACACAGCAGGATGTGGGAGAGTCTGAAGCTGGCTGCACACCTGCCAGCTGGCTACTAGAGGTGAGGAGCGGTCTCAGGAAAGGAGAGGGGATGTATGGCTGGAGGTGCTGGAAGATCAGAGCAGGCATCTCTGCTCTTTGACCGGCAAGTGGGCAGAGCAGGAACAAAGTGAGCTGTAGAAGACGTGATGTAAGCGTTGATGTTACCTCATTTGGCAAGGGCAGGAGGTATTCCTGGAGATGGGACTTGAGAACAGGCACAGCAGAGCTGGATTCCTTTCTCTCGACTGAAGTCCAACCACAGCAGACTCCAGCAGAGTCGTCTGGCGTTGGGGCCTGGCATATAAACACGTTAAGAGTTGCTGTTCATGGGAGCAGTGCAAACAACCCAGGGGGCTGGCTGATAGCTCACATCAGTCACACATGAAATTCTATTTATACCTTCCTACACAACCAAATGAGCTGTGATTAACAAATACAGGCCATTTCAAGCATCACAGACTAGGCTTGATGCTAATTAAAAAAGGGGATGGAGAGGAAAAAAATGTTTTCCAGCTCCCCCTTGTGCCTCTTCTCTGTCTTTGTTTTGTTCTCAGTTTTGCTGGCAGACTCCATGCCCTGCCTCCCAGAAGTGATTTAAAGAAGTTATTTGATTATATGAGGTTATTTGATTATATGTTTTGTCTTACAGGACAAACATCATCCCCTGGGAAACTCAGGAGGTGCTCATGCTGCAAGTCCATGCCTGCATGCCTGCAGCTGATGGTCCCCGTGTTTGTGTGTGCATGTGCACACATGAGTGTTTGTATGTGTGTCTGTGTGTGCGTGCACAAGCACTCAGTGGTTGGCCAGGTGGAATCCCTGTGTTTAATCAGGAGAAAGCTAAGTTGTGAGCCCTCCTGGTTTGGGACGAGAAAAAAGAAAATTGGGAGAAGGTGAATCCTAATACAGATTAAAAAAAAAACCCAAACCAATAACTAAAAAGGAGGAAAGTTAAAAGTATCTGGTATTATTATTTCCAGGCCCCAGAGGAAGCATACAGGGTGGTGTTGAGTCCTGTTCTATAAAGGGCTGCTTACTCTTAAGGCTCATTCCCTCATCTTTCTTTCACCAGAAGAAGCAGCAGCTGAGAGGGGAGATGTGGGGCAGGAACCACAGGCACAGGCAGAGACCCTACAGAGACATCATTTGGATGCTCCAGCTCTAATGCTGCAACACGTCCCCCCTCCCCTTGCCAAATGCCACCACCAAGAGGAGTTCAGTAGACCGGGTTGCATCCCATTTATGCTCGGCAGTGATTTAGGGCTCTTCCCATCTCTTAATTCCCTTCTGCTGCCGTGCCGTGTTCCAGGGATTGTGCTGTGAGTGCGGTGCCTGTTTGTGGGGCTGATGCTCTGCCCAGCTCCGATGCAGAGCTGCAGTGAGAAATGGCTGCGCATTGCTGAGCAGCTGGAAGCAGTTATTAACTGAATTTGGCATCCGAGCTGAACTACAAATGCATCTGGGTGGCTTGAATTGTTCTTAATTATATTTTTGTTTTATTGTTTTCATTTCGAGCTGTGCTCTACCACTGCTCTCTGTATATCTCTGTGCTGTACATTTTCTTTGCTTCCAGCCCAGGGTAATTGCTCCTTGTCGTGCTGTGTTTGCCATTTTAATTTTTTATCATCTCAGATACTTTCTTTTCTTTCCCCCTTTTGATTATTTGGTTATGTCATTCCCATTTGCCCTGACATTTCAATAAATTCACCTCTACATTATCTTTGTCCCTAGAGCTGTAGTTTATCCCTCTCTTTCTAATGTCTCTGTCTCAAAGCTGGATATAAACTGTTTATTTTTTCCTAACAGCTTCCCTTTTGGGCTGAGCAGCAACCAGCAGCAGAGTGAGTGTGCTGGGCCGCAATCCTGGAGCCAGAGTGCCCCCTTCCAGAAATACTGAGGAATAACACAGCTCCCTTTAGGGACAGAAGCACAGCCAGGCAGGACTCTGCAGCTCGGTGTGTAGCCACAGGTTAATATCCAGGTACTTAGTTGAGACTAACTAAAAGGATGCTGCTGCGAATGATGTGTAAGGAAGTGAAAATTTCTGGAGTGCATTTCTAGATTGAGGGAATTCCCTTTATCCACTGGATTTTTCACTTCCCTTTCTCCTTCAGGTGCTTGTTTTTGTTTCTTTCAAACTTGCATTTTCATCTTTCCAGCTAAGAGCTCAGATGAAGGGTCTACACTGGTGGTGGGCTGGGCTCTTCTGCATGCTCAGGTTGTGCATGAGGAGGTGGCTCTCCTGCAGGACAGCATTTTTCCCTTTGCAGTAGCTGATTCCACTCCAAGCAGGTGGTTTCTGTTCAGTCAAGGCTTTGGGCTTTGAGCTTTGGCAGACACTGACAAATTTCACTCTGTAGTTAAAGACCACTCTCAGCCAGCCAGTCCAGTCACTTTCAGAGGGAACAGCCTCTTGCAGCATCACTGGAGAAAAAGAGGATCGGGGGGACCTTATCACCTGAAAGAAAGTTGTAGGCAGGTAGGAATTGATTTCTTCTCCCAAGAACAAGAGGAGGTGGCCTCAAGTTACACCAGCAGAGGTTTAGATTGGATATTAGGAAAATTTCTTTACTGGAAGTGTGATCCAGCAGTGGAACAGGATGCCCAGGGAAGTGGTGGAATCAGCATTCCGGGTGTGCTCACAAAACTGTAGACATGGCACTTGGGGACATGGCTTAATCGTGGACCTGGCAGAGCTAGGTCAATGGTTGAACCTGATCACCTTAAAGGCCTTTTCCAACCTTAATGATTCTATGATTCTGTGATTCTTACAACTTTTTGATCAGCAGGGTGGTATGAATGGAGCAGTTCAGGGTCCTTGTTGCTGGTCACTGGCTGCTGTGGAGCAAAGTCTGGCAGCTCAGTTTAAAGGGGTTGATGAAGATGGGTTTTGAGGGATGTGTTGGCCTTTGTGCAGAGGTGGAGTGGCACAGCCAGCCACTGCATCCCAGTGTTTCTGGGGGAGACACAGGATGGATACTGCTGGGTGGAGAGGTGAGTGGAACAAGGGAGTATGACACTCCCTTAACCTCCCGTTTTTGGGGCTGAATAGTGCTTACCTTGTCACCACTCTCTACAGCAAGGTCCTCACAAATGGTTTGTCTTCTGTAGCAAAATGACTAAGACCTTGGACTGTGGTTTGAACTGTGAGTTCACTCCAGCAACTCTGTGTATATAGGTCTCTCTGAAGTGCTTGTGTTGGAAACATTTGTCCATTCAAAGCTAGAACACAGACTGACCTTCATGTTAAAGTTCTCAGAACATAGGAGGCTGTGATCACACCTGCATCAAGAGGAAATGTGACGGAAACGTACTGTCCGCACTTCATTCCAGGGAGGTATGAATACATGTGGTTTATTTGAAACTGTAACACCAGGTTTAAGGTAATGACATTATGCAATCCTTTCCAAATACTGTTCTTATTGCTATTAAAGTTTATTAATATATAAGAAACACCATTTTCCTTCAAGGCACTTCTTTTAAACTTCAATAAAGTCCTCTTGTGTTAAGCCACTGGAGTCCTGCTCTTTCTTGTATCTTTTAAGACACTCCAAAGAAGACAAAACCTACCCTGGTGTGTTTGAGTTCCAGTGCAGGAAGGTCCCTTGCTAATACATGGCAGCTCTTCAGCACTCCGGGACATACACAGGCTCCTGGAAAGGCTGTCCCAGCAGTCAGCTAACACTATGGAATGGGAAGCCACGGTATTCACACGTGGTAAGCGCTGTGCTATGCAGCCAGGGAAGCTCGGGCAGAGCGACGGAACACAACGTGTCCAAGAGCACACAGTGAGTGAAGGACAGACTAGGGACTAAACCCCAGCTTCTCCTCTCTAGGCCTTGCCTTCACTACACCACTTTATCATTTTAAGCCATAGCTGCAGTAACACCAGGAATGTGACCCACATCCATGCAGTCGCGCTCATTCAGGTCCTTCCACTGCCAGGCTGGCCAGACAGAGCAGCACCACAGGCTCTGAGGCACTGGTGCTGCTGCCTCAGGTGGAGATGCACAGTCCTGAGGGATGCACACTCCTGGGAGGTGCACACTCCTGACTGAGGGCACCTTCCTGTCCCTGAGCCAGCCTCAGGGGTGCCGAGGCTGAGCATGCAGGAATGCGCACGCGCTGTGCTGGGAGAGCACCAGCACAGAAATAAGGCTGCACCCCAGCTGGACGAGGCTGAAGATGATCTCTCCTCTGTGGAAACCTCAGCAGCTGGTAGACATCAGGTGATTTGTACAGTGCAAAGTACTGTGGTTGGGTCACTGGGCTGAACTAGCTACTGAGCCTAAATTGTGCCAGTTTGTAAGCCAAGAGGCAGTCACTGCATCGGGCCTGCATCAAAAGCAGCGTGGCCAACAGGTCAAGGGAGGAAGTTCTCTCCCTCTACTCGGCACTCATGAGACCCCATCTGGAGCACTGCATCCAGGTCTGGGTTCCCCAGCATAAGAAGGACATGGACCTGTCAAAGTGAGTCCAGAGGAGAGCCACAAAGGTGATAAAACAGCTGGAGCACCTCTCCTATGATGACAGGCTGAGATGGTTGGGGATGGAGAAGAGAAGACTCTGGGGAGAGCTTATAGCAGCCTTCCAGTACCTAGAGGGTGCCTACAAGAGAGCTGGAGAGGGATTTTTTACAAGGGGATATTGTGATAGGACAAGGGTTAATGGCTTTAAACTGAAAGAGGGCAGGTTTAGATTGGATGTTAGGAAGAAATTCTTTACTGTGAGGGTGGTGAAGCACTGGAACAGGATGCTCCATCCCTGGAAGTGGTGGATACTCCATCTCTAGAAGTGTTCAAGGCCAGGTTGGATGGGGCTTTGAGCAACACGTTCTAGTGGAAGGTGTCTCTGCCCATGCATTGAGCTGATCTTTAAGGTCCCTTCCAACCCAAACCACTCTATGGTTCTATGGTCAGTAACTACATGACAGCGAGGGTATGCATGCCTGCAGACGTATGTGAATAGGCACACAAAGCTGTGTCCCGCTTCTGAGGGCCTTACTATTTTATTTCTCTTATTTCTGATGTAATGATAGGACTAAACAAGGAAATTTGTGGCATTAAGGCAAACTCAGCTCTGTTGTAGCTGTTTCTGGCCATTTTGGGGGCTAAGATGGGTGAAGAGGCAAAGCAAATACCGCAGCAGCTATCCAGGGTTTGTGCTGAGTGTGTTTGAAGGCTAAGCCACAACTGGAGAGCCTCACCACAGACAAGCAGTGTGGACATCAGAGCCTGCAAGCACTTTGCTCTTCAGGCCCAGAATTATTTTTAAAGATCCTGACCTGGTTACAGACTTGCAGACACCTGACGGGTGGGAAGGAGCAAACACAGAGACCTTCTCCATGATTTGAAAATAATTATTAGCTGTGAATGTAGTCACCAAGCTTTATTGTCCTGGCCCATCCCATGTTTGTTGTCTCCTCCTCTCCTCCAAGTCCCCAAACGTGACACACTTGTCTTGGCTTCAGCGCATTAGGAGGTTTTTCAGGGCCAGATTTTCAGTCTGAGCATGGATCAGAAGCTGTGGTGCCTGGGGCAGCTAGGAGAGGCTGACACCCCTACAAAGCAGCAAAGGCTGAGCCCACAGCCTGCTCATTTATGCCAAGGAATTTTGGCTGCAGGTGTGAGTTAATTCCTGGTACTGCTGGCAGGCGATTCCCCTAGCTATTCACAGCAGAGCTTTAATTCAGCCCACCTATGCTCAAGTGAGGCTCCTGTGCAAGGACAACCCTGTGCAGAGCTTACATGAGTTTAGCTGCCAAAAAGGTTTTTTTTATGATGACATTAAAAAGTGACCTGTGAAGTTAAAAAGTGACACCCCACTTTGCTTCAGAAACCATGGAAGGACCTCTCCATTGGTGAAGCACCTGTATGAAAAACGGTGCTTTTATGCCCAGGATTATCACAGCATTTGCTGTGTGCAGATGTATTAAAAGCAAGCAGCCATCAAGTGACAGTACTGTACTTCCTGACATGTTGTCATTGTAGAGCAGTTCTTCTCTGAGGCATAGGACAAATGAGTGTAAATAATTATAGAATCAAAGAATCATTTGTGTTGGAAAAGACCTCCAAGGTCACCAAGTCCAACATTGCCAAGCCCACCACTAAACCATGTCCCCAGGTGCCATATCTACATGTTTTTGGAACACTTCCAGGAATGATGACTCCACCACTTCCCTGGGCAGTCTGAACAACCTTTCAGTGAAGAAATTTTTCCTAATATCCAATCTAAACCTCCCCTGGCATAACTTGAGGCCATTTCCTCTTGTCCTGTTGCTTGTTACTTGGGAGAAGAGACCGACCCCCACCTGGCTATGCCCTCCTGTCAGGTATCTGCAGAGAGCAATAAGGTCCCCCTTTGGAGCCTCCTTTCCTCTGGGCTGAACATTCCCAGCTCCCTCAGCTGCTCCTCATCAGAGCAGTGCACCAGGCCCTTCCCTTCACCTGCTTAATTTTCCTTCTCTGGACACACTCCAGCCCCTCAGTGTCTTTCTTGTAGAGAGGAGCCCAAAACTGAACACAGGATTCAAGGTGCTGCCTCACCAGTGCTGAGCACAGGGGGACGATCACTGCCTTGGTCCTGCTGGTCTCACCATTCCTGATACAGGCCAGGATGCCATTGGCCTTCTTAGCCACCTGGGCACACTGCTGTCTTGTGTTCAGATGGCTGTCAACCACCCCACCCTCCCCCTGGACATTTTCCACCTGGCAGCTTTCCATGAATTCCACAAGTTACAGAAAACATGACAGAATTCTCCTTGTGAATTGTAAGAACAAGCATTCATTTTGTGATGCATTAACTTGGCAGTTTTGCTTATACTCCTATAAAGGCACTAACAGGACAGATGTTCCCCTGCAGGTGTGTGTGCGGGGGGTCAGTTTGGCCCCGTGTCAAACTCTCAACAAGGGGAAGCCTGTGCATGGGCACACAAGAGGGCAAAGGCACACTGCACAGTAGGAAATAGGGCTGCCAAGCCACACACATGCTAAGCAGCATGAGACAAGGCTGGAGAGGTTCCTATTGGGCAAGGATAAGAAGGCGAAAAGAAAAAATCCTTCATGCAGCATGGACTGAACTCTCCACCACAAGCCAGCCTGAGGGGTGTTAGTTTAGACATCATGGAAATGCAACACTGTTAAATTGTTAAATAATTTTTGTCATCTGCCACTGGGAAACCAGGTGCATGTTAGGTTGACCATATACCCCTGTGTTTTCTCTATCCCAACGTGTTGTGCAGAAGAGAAGTCAGCTATCAGGATGAGCACAGATCTGGGCTGCTTCCTGGGGCTTCTGCACGAGCAGAGGGAAGGCGACCAAAGGATATTTGAGGTTCTCCTCGAGATCCTCCCATATTCTGGGACTATGCAAGAACCAAGTCAGTCTCCAGCCTAGGTCAGAGACAATCTTCAGCTGTGTGCTGGTGACTAAACCTGCCAAACTGGCATACAAGAAGGCATCAGCACCAGCCCCATTTTATACAGCATTACCACTGCAGCTAATCCAGGGTTGCATGAGGCCTATGGAGCATCACACACGATGGAGAAGAGCTCTTTTGTATAGCAGCAGTCCCGCAGCAGGCCTCTCTAGATGTGCTTCATTTAGAGCTGCAGCTTGTGGGCCAGATGGGCTTGTGACACATCGTTGTTTTCCTCTGCCTTTGTACCATCTTACAAGCAGCACTCAATGCTGTTGCATGGAATAATTTGAGTTACAATCTTAACCTGAGGGGGTGGGGGGCAGAGAGAAGGGCAGAGAGAAGGTAACCCAGACATCAAGTTTTTAGCATGTAACTTTACAAGTAATCCCCTGAGGGGATTACTCTGAGGGTACTCTCTTTTCAGAGATAAGTGAAGCTTCTCCAGGAAATGTTATATCTACTGGTATTTTTAAAAAAGGCATGCACCCAAAAAAGTTGAACAAAGTTATGGTACTGAGGGTACTCCTCCAGCCAGAGGCAAAGGCAGTCCTGGAGCACAATGCAGGGGAGCAACACCTGCTGTGGGAATTCAGGCCAGGCAGGAGACAGAACGGTTCAGCCCCCTGTCAGTGCAAGCTCTGCCTTCACAAACAACTAGGGTGTGCATTTACAGCAGGTATGAACTGTTCTGTGAAGGGACCTGGTGTGGCAGAGCAGTCTCTGCGCAGAGGAAGGTTTTTTGGTGTGAATGGCCATTTTTGTTCCAAATAACCAGGAATGTGCAGCCTCTCAGCCTCCATGTGCACCTGTTCAGCTCCTCTTTTGCTGGTGATGAGTCTGTGTCCTTGACCAATTTTCCTGCCCAGCAAGCACAGGCTCTACAGTGCTTTTAACGAGCTGCTCATTGCAGCTCAGTCAGCTGCCAGGGGCAGCTGCCTCCAGGCTCTCCTCATACCTGGATGTTCCTCCCTCCCCACTCCGAACTTCAACTTTAAATAAAAAAAAGTAAATTAAAAGGGGGCGGAAAAGGCGGCATTCACTGATGAAGGCTCTTGGAGCTTCTTGCTGTACTCATCAAAGAAGAGGAAGTGCCAATTACTTCCTTGTAGGAACTGTTTCTGTAATCAAAGTACTCTGCGGTTGAGCTGCAAATGCCGATTCCCTCCCGCCCAGCACAGCCCGTGGGTCACGAGCCAGAACAGGAGGTAGCTGGCTGCCCACACCCTCATCAGTTTACACTTTCACACAGAACACTCATACCTCTGTTTCCCTTGTGACACTCACCATTTCCTGCTGGAGTGAGGACAGGCCAGCCTGCTGCTGTGGGCACGTTCACATTCAGGCCAGCACTGCAGATTCAGAGCCCAGCAAGTTTCCCACGAACAAGCCCAAATGCTCCATGCTCCCATCCCCAGAGCATCTTGCCAGACTGGGAGGTTGGGAGAGTGAGTGGAACAGAATCATGTTGTTGCTGGGAAGTGTCTTTCCTGCCCCCCTCCCCTCCATTTGCTGTGGTAAGGCTCTTGCAGCCAAACAGTGAAGAATGACTTGTGGCCCACCCAGAGCAATTCAGCAAAAGTTGAAAAGAGCTCTTCCCAAGGACCTCCCAGGCCCTGGAACCTCTGTGCCTTGTGGCACTACTCTCAGGGGCTCAGACTTTGTGGCAACAAGGAAAGCCATGTGCAAACATGGCACCAGAGAAAACACACCACCAAAAAAAGCATTTTTGTGCTGTTATTTTTTTCCAATGCTGGCAGCCATAACTTTGTTCAACTTTTTTGGGTGCATGCCTTTTTTAAAAATACCAGTAGATATAACATTTCCTGGAGAAGCTTCACTTATCTCTGAAAAGAGTGCACACTCTAAACTGGAAAAATAAAACAGATCTTTGCCCCCCCTATTGTTTTTTCTCTACCTCTCTTATAATGCAAAGACTTGTCTTAACCAAACAGTATCTTTTTCAGTTTAATCGTTTAGTGTATCCTTTTCTCAGTTACAAAGTTATATCTCCAAATTAATGCCATGTTTAAAATAACTATTTTAATGACTTACCCAAAAAAGCCCTGTAAGTGTAGCAAATGAAGTGCACCAGAAAACCCCATCCAAGCACCCAGGAAGACAGAGCAGACAGACAGAGGGAGATGCCGGCTCTCCCTGCCACTGTGCCCTAGCACAGCCCCGTGACCTTACAGCAGCTGATGTTCTCATCCAGAAGAGAATCTCTTCTGCTTTGTTCATCCCAGCATGCTGTCCTCCCTGCCAGATTTTGTACAGAGAAATACAAAGAACACAGACACACAAGTTTAGCTTGCTGACATAATGCCCATATTTAATCTTTTAAAACAAGAACAAAATCAAGAATAAAATCAAGAATAAAAATTTCATTTAAGTCATACAGTACATTAATCTTTCAGCAATGACCCAATCTACAGTACTCAAATGCCTGGCATGAAGTCTATTATCTCAGCATTTAACAAGTGTATAACCAGTGACACAGTAAAAGAAGAGCTCACAATACACAGCTAACACAATGAGTTTAGATTTTCTTCTAAGAGTCCAGCTAGGGTTTGTAATACATGGGTCACTTTTGAACCGTACTTTAATCAGCTTTTTGTTCAGTCAATCTGTCTGGGGGCTTTTTTTCCTGTTATGTGAGTTTTTCCATTATGTACAGGAAGATTATTTCAAATGAAATTGCACAAGTTAGAATATCTATCTATAGGCATACATGGTCAATCTAACTAAAAAAATTTAAAAAGCAGTAATTACTCAGTCCTGGTTATACATTCCTAAAGGCTTAATAATACAGTTTTAAGGAGAAAAAAAAAAAATAAAACACAACAAAACACAGCTGTAGGGTGGCAATCTCTGTAAGAAGCCTTCTTCCCTCTGGAAACAACCAAGGGCTAACTGTACTGTCCATGCTTGAAATGGGGTCTACAAAGAAGTCATTTCAGCAACTAAATAAAAAAACCTGTGTGACTGTGTCCTCTCTAAAGTCTGAATGGTTCGATGCGTAATTCAGTGAAGCTCTCAAGCAAATAATACTGGTAGGATGCAGACTGTTAACAGAAATTAGGACAATATGCCCTGATAGCACATTTGGGTAGCAAAACTGTATGTACGGAGGGGCCGTTACCCAGTGGTTAAAGCAGCTTGAGGCAGGACAGCTCTGCCCACAGCAGCTGCAGAGCAGGGGAAAGGGGGGGGCTCTTCTGCTCCTTAGCCAAAGCTACAGCTGAATTTTCCCCACCTCTTACCAAGCACTTGCCCGCCCCACCCTCAGCCCCTTCCTCCTGTCAGAGACAGAATCCCCAGCCCAAAGGCCAGAGGGGCGTGGCAGGGTGCAAGCCTTCCCTCTTCCCATCCCAGATCCTGATGCTGAGCAGCAGGCAAAGGTCTGCTTCTGCTCCAGCTCCACCACAGGCAGGAGGGCTCCTCTCAGCCCACAGTGGTGTGTGTAGGAGCTCTGCAGGCTGGAGGCTTCCTGGGGCCTGGCCCTGACTACCAGGAGCTGACTCCCTCCCAAGAGTAGCGTTACCAAACACTAGAGACCCAGAGGGCTACCTCTAAGGTAAGTTAACTAAACGAGGGTGATGGAGCCATTTTCTTCCCACATTAGCAAAACATAAATGTAACTAATTAACACAACTGCTTTGACTTCTTCTAATCTCTCTTTTCTGGTGCCAGGTCCTGCTACAAATGGAAAAAACCCCATAGAGAGCTGCTTTCCTAGATGGAAAAGCGGCAGAATCTTAAGCCTCGTGGATCTGCTTTGTAATTTGCTACTGGCATAAACAACAAAAAAGTCCCATTTGTTCGGCTGGTTTTTGTGGTGTTTTTTAAGAAAAAAAAAAAAAGAAAAAAAAAATCCAGACCATCTAATGCACCTTCTCTGCACATCACACACGCTCACATGCACACACACCAATGGAGAGCTCCAGAACAGGCATGGGAACCACAAAGCCCAAATGGTGAAAAGACATGGGGCATCTCACATTTCTGTTTTCAATTCTCATTTAGCAATGAAGCAGCAAAATGATGGATTGCAAGAAATAAACAGTCACAGAACACACATACACCCAAACGCAACCATGGATACGTTTTTCCCATTTTTTCTTTTTCTGATATACGTTGTTATTCATCTGATAGTTTCTTTCTGGCTGAGCTGAAGTTTTTGAAGAGCATCTGGTGCTTATTTAACCTTGATCAGAACACAAGAACCTCAGTGGCAATGGACAACCCATACCATTAGTGCCACAACCAATCCCCTCTGCTTGAGATTCTCTACAAAACCCTTTTGGAAATTGAATCTGACTCTGCCTCTTTAGTGCCACTCTTGGTTGTTGGTTGTTTTGTTTTTTTTTTTTAAATTAACAAACACAGCATATTAATGCAAATTTGATGTTTTCTAAAAAATGCTCAGATAATTAGTTCAGCAATATGCAAAGTGCATCTATTTGGTTCTTTCCATAGATCACCTTCTGTTTTAAGTTTAAATTCCTTCACAGTTTAAAATATTGTGAAGAAATTATATGTATACTTTATGTATAGAACTATTTATATACATACACATATATACACACAACTCTGTACTTTATATAGCCATAAACACTCACTACTTAACTATTTATATTATATACACATGGCATGAACACACGCTCAGTGAAGAGTTGGTGCAGGCTGAAATCATTCCATCGGGTTTAATGGAATAACAATAGTGAAACCATGAGTGAGTTATCAAGAGACACAGACATACATCTATTAGATAAGTGAAAGACCAATTAAATCAGCTCTTCCATTTTCCTATTAGCACAGGATTGTTCCCACCCCATTCCATGCTCCATATGCACACACACAGCTACTTTGCATTCAGTTTACGTGAGAGGGCAGTGGTGGTTCTTTTTCCTAAATGAAAGAGAGTCCATATTTACTCAGGCTCATCGCAGCCTCTTCTGCAGGAGTGCAGCACAGCTGGGCCTGGACGCCTTGGAGGGCTCCGAAGGCTGCGCTGCCGTCGGCTGAAAGCACCTGCCAAAGCTTTATTGCATGGTTATGGGACAGCTATCAACTGTTCACAGTCTGTGAACTCTTTCCAACAAGTGGTACAACTGTATAAATACACATTTTAGCACAAAACAGCTTAACACGAGGCAAGTCCAAGTACAAATGAGACCTAAAGGCCTATGGGTGAACTTTAAAGGCCAGCAGTTCTTCAGAGTGCATGTTGTTTAAGGAACGCAAGTCGGGTAATTTCAAAAGAAGTTTTGTGAAAATAGAGGCTTCGTTTGGGTGATTTTTCATAATTAAGGTCCTTAATGCACGGATTAGTGTTTCCTGAAGTGCCTCCACAGAATTGACGTTTTCTATTCCGGAGCGATCTAAACAAAAGGGCAAGGTGAGAGGGAGAGAGAGAAATTAAAAAACAGGAGGGTAGGGGAGGACAAAAAAATTGATGGAACAGATGTAGTGTGCAACATAAAACCACGGCAAGAATCCCTTACTAAATTAACAAGCACAAGAAAAATCAGATTCTTATGCCAGAAGTTTTAAATCACACAGCAAAAGTCTTTCAAATGTTATTTAGCATTAACTTTTCAGAGTACTAAGTTCATGCCAAACTGGCAGCATTCAATCACTATTTCTGTGATCCCTAACCCATGTTTCCAGAGAAGGACAGATTGAAGCAAAGGTTTAATTGTGTTGCTGAATCACAACTTTCAACCCAAGGGGAAAGACAGGGCACATGGAAGTAAAAATTTAAAACGTTTCTTAAGGCTAGATATAGAACCCTAAACTTAAACTGAAGGTTTGAGGAGGAAATCCCACTCAGGACAAGCCACACTTTTATCTGCACAATGGTACCCTGAGGGGCAAAGGTAGTACAAGCCTTCATATGACTGGGCACTATTTCTGAGTATGTTCTGAAGCACTTACAAAATGAAACACAATGCACCCAAAAACTCCCAGCTGGGGAAAAGAAGAATGTCAACATCAGGACAAATATTATGTTCTCACATACTGCACTCCCACCACGCCTGAAGCATCTCTATCAAGAGAGCTGTATTTAAGAACACACCTGGTTATCCTTAGGTGGAACCTAAGCAAGCGGCTTAAAAGAATGAATTTTTAAGTAAAACATCTCACCTCATAACCATGCACAGTAGCTGGTTTTTTCCAAGCTGTAGCTTCTTTTCTTAAACACTATGTAAATTCAGCAGGGCACATACATACCCAAGTGACTGGCACAAACAGAAATGTGCTTTGATGAGTACATGTACTTAAGCACTTTGCAGAACTGGGACATGGAACGACAACAGCTTTCTGGAGTAACACTGAGTCAGTTCGTACAGTCAGAGTGGGAATCCCTTCCTTATGCTGTCACTGTCAATCCAATCAGATAGCTCAGGTGAACCATCTAGGAAGTCCTCCTGGACTACTCAGTGCAGTTCCCTACTGCTATAGGAAAAATTATTACATAATCCACTTAAGGATGAATCTTGGAGCAGTTACATGTGTTTTGTTCCTTCAGGAAGACTGTTCCAGAATCTTCTGCAATTAGGAGCTCTGATTACTATTAAACAATTTTTATTAGCACACATTCCACTTTTCTGTGAAGACTGTCCATTAGGTTTGACAGCTGCTGTCCAAGAGAACACGAGTGAGGAGACACCTCTGTCTTTATTTATTAAATGATCTCTCCTGCTTGCCCCTTGCTCTGCAAAGCTTTGCTCTATTCCGAGCAGGTACGATGACATTTGCACAGAACATGCCCAATGGAGTTTCACAAGAGCTCTGTACAGTGAGAATAGTACTGCCTTGCCTCTGAAGGTGGAAGAATGCAGCCCAGCCCTTCCTGGCTGCCTTGGGTGAATTACTGTAACCTCCTCTCTTCAATTAGTCCAAGTCTTTCTTCTCCCTCTCAGTCTACTTCCAGTTGCTCCCAGGGGCCAGCAGAAGATTTTCTTAGTATTGTGCCAGTAAGAGAATAATAGAGGGTGTCTAATTTATAGTTTTCTACCACAAAGCAAGACACTTAGTTAAGGGATTATCTGGTCTCTAGATCTGCAAGAACCACATTCTTTCAGCTTTACTTCCACCTTGCTTCTTCCTCCTTCAGTGCCCATGATCCACCTTGCTTTTTCCTCTTTCAGTGCCCATGATCCACCTTGCTACCTCTCCTCCATCTCCAACACATCCAGCTAACTGAAGCCAGAGGCGAAGCATTCTTTTAATTCTGGAATGGTACCAAGGTAGTTCCGCAGCATCATGCAAGAGTGATCCTGCTTCTTCTTTCTTTGCCACACATGAAAAGGAGAGGATGTACAGAGTTACACGCAGCCCTTGCTACTACCCCTGCTTCTTCTGCATATTCCAAATACCTCTCCTAAGAGTGGTTATTCATCCAGTGCTAAGTGGAGATGTTTCTGACAAGCATTCTCCCCACTAGTGGTATTTAGAGACTTAATTCTTTTTTCCATTGATGGGTTTGGGTTTTTCTTCATTTTAATCAACTAAAAGTCTTTAAAAAGATCTTTAATTAGTGCAGCATGGTACTTTATATCATGGATCACTTAATCAGCATTCAACAGTCACACTCCTTTCTGCTTTTGGAACTGATGTAAACCTTGACTACTATCTCCCTTTCAGTCTTCTCTTGAATAACTTTCATTCTGAGATGAAGAAGTTTTAATGGCCTTTTTCTTCCACCTTCAGCTCTTCTTACATTTACAGCATTTTTTCCTTTGCCTGCATCTCCATGTCATTCTCTCTGATCCTGTTCTTCAACTCTTCCTTCCTCTGTAACGAAGCTCCACCTCCCCTCATAGAAAGTGACTCTTTTGGTTACACTACTCCTCTAAGAGTGGGATGCAGGGATCTGTCTTTCACGATCTGTTTAATCAACACATGCCCACAATCCTTCAGTTCTACGGACACCTTCTCCTCCTAGCAATCCCTCATGCTGTAAGCATCTTCCCCAGGAACTCTGCTGAGGCCACTTCTGTTCTTCAGTACCTGCCTGAGCATGAAGCCTGCTCACTTACTCACATGTGCGAAGTAACAACTGCAGCATTTCAATCCAGCCTCAAATAACAGAATAAAGTTGCTCTGAAAACTTTCGAACTCACAGTGACCATCAGAGTTAGCCTTGTGTCTGGAATACAGCCCCAACACTGACTAAATAAAGCTGCACTTTATAAAACCCTATAAAATTTTGTGAAGATGTCCAGGAAGGCTGTGATCACACTGCAGATCAGATCACGAGGTAGCTAAGATAGGCAGCAATAATGTCCAAACTATGATCTGAAAAATCCTCAGCAGCTGCAAGAAGCCTGAATACCAAACACCTTCTCTTTTTGTCCCGTTGCACGGCTGACACTACATGCTGTACATGTTACATGCCAGCCCTAAGCTAATCCCTGCTGGGAGCCAGCAATCAGCACAGCACTTTAAAGGCTGGGGAGATGGCACTATGCTAGAAGCACATTTAACAGAACAGATACAGCCACTTAGACTGAAAACAGGTGGCATGAGATATTCTAGGACCCAGGAGCTGAGCAAGCAAGAAGAGTGGCTGTAAGCCTAGTTACAGTGCACGAGAAGGGAAGAGACCTGGTTGTCAGTCCTTATTTTAAAAGCTGCCTCTGGTTCTTGTCAGGAATTTCCAGAGTCTGGAAAAGCAACTAAGTCTTCAGGTTTCTCTGCTACCTGAACGTTTTCATTAACAGATTCCATGTTTCCTTCAGATTATAGTGCCATGCTTCCTTCACACTGCCACTTGTTCAGGCTCTTGAAGCTCACTAACTCTGTGCCACCCTCTGCTCATTATCATGGCCTACAAACTGAAGAGGCGACAGCTGCCCCTCCTGTGCTGTGACATTTCCGTTTGGCCATGCACAAAGCTATTAGACTGAACTGTCCTACCTTGTTTACAGAGGCCTCACGTGCCTACAGCACCATGCCTGGGTGCCCCTCCCTCATAAGACATGGGCCTCAATTGCTCATGTGAAAGGGGTGCACCTGTTCAAGGAGTTCAGTGCTCCCCAGCTGCTGGCTCGTTGTCTAAGTGGGCGCTGTGAACACTCCTGCTACCTACCTCTAGAGAGCTTCTTACCCAGCAAGCAGGGATTCTGCATCTTGTATTCCAGGTATTATACGCAGAGCTAATGTGCCTAATTTGAGGCTTGAGATAATACTACAGAAGTAGGTGCTTAATCCTTCTTTGAATCTGGGCCAGGGTGTTCTGTCTATCCAGGGACTGAAACAAGATAGGAGGCTGGTGAAGATGTTAGTGGATTGGCAGGCCTTCAGTGCTAAGAAGTCACGATGCAGATGATAGGGCTTTCTTGCTGACATAGGCAGAGATCAAACTGTTGGATTTAGACTTAGGTAAAATACACAATAGACTTAAACGACAATACTTGGAAGCAAAAATACCACCTTATCCAAAGACTTATGCTGTGCAAGTCAGGAGTAATTTCAGTGATGCTGTCCTGTGAAACTTAGAGGAGTCAGACAAATAGCATCTAAATGGCCACAGGGCAGCTATGTGTTTTTGCATTAAACAGAAAGCAGGAGGAAAACATAAGCCCATTTTCACTTTTTTTTTTTAAAGGCAGTATTAGAAAGACTAGGTATGTTAAAAACAAAAAGATCACAGGCTGCTAGTAGCTTAAAACCTACTCAACTGCACTTAGACGTGAAATAATAGGCTATACATTTTACAGAAAGCTTTTCATGGAGAGCCACATTCAATTTTTGGCAAAGGTGCAAGTTAACCTTCTCTCCTTACCAGCAGATACCAGGACAACCGCTGTAAACAAACTCATTTCCTCATCACTAAGTTGCAGCGCATTTAGTTTCTCACTGAATTCGAACATTGAGTTGAGCAGATCACCAGCTCCCATTGAATGCAAGTCATCCACACTGTACTTCTTGCCACTCAGGAAGGTGACAGTACGTTCCTTTGCATCAAACAAAGATGCAAATCGTACCATTAAAACCTGGTGAAAGAAAAAGGAAGAAAAAAATTAACAACAAAACCAGATAAATGTAGGTGCATTTCTAGAAAAGCCAAAGAAAAAATTAAAACTTTTAACATCATTCAAAGTGTCTCGTTAACCGTTCTAGAGGCATTCTATACAGAAATTGTCAGCATGCTATTGAGCTGCAAAACACAGTGCAAGCTCTGGCCCAGTAATCTGAGAGAAACAAACAAGTGACAAAATTAGGGAGTGGATGCAGGGGAGGGGCTTCAGCATATGAAAGGCAGGAAAATTAAAATTTAAGCCTCGGACAGCCTGAGCCACACAGACCATGTCATTCATAAATATGCCAGTAGGACAACTTGCTTAAGCCAAACAACAGCCAAAGGCAAACAGAGCATTAAAAGAAATGTTTTCTTGGCCACACTTATGAGGAGCAAAATGAAGGTGCTGAACCAGATTCTCACTTGGCATAAACTGGAGCAGCTCTATGGAAACAATGCTGATTTACACCACCTGATGATCGGGCCCCCTAGGCATTCTTTGGAAAAGTACCATGCCACATCACTGTGCCCACAGGAATGTTAATGAGCCCTGGCAGAAAGGAGCCACATGTAGAGCTTTCAAAAGGCTAGGGAAGCACAGCTTGAGATGGCACCTGGTCTGTAGCAGCTGGGAATACCCCTTTGGTACAAGCACCTGGGCTGGAGCAGTTGACATCTGCTAAACTTACCCCTTTGGGGTGAAATTTCTCTTGTGGTTTCTCAGTTGTACTGTGAAATATTTCCCTCTGGAATGGCTTGTAAAGTTTCATTTGCTCATGTTCAACAATCTTATTTACATTTTCAAGGTTTAAGTTGCACAGAACAGCCTTCTTATTTGAAGAAAATGAACTAACTGGCATTGGTTAAAACTTCAAACTAGCTGTAATCTCTTGGAGTGACAGTTGTCTCTTCTCATTTACCCTATTAACTGCATTAATTTAAATGTTTACTACAGGTGAGAGGAGAACCACGTTTTCAAAGACTAGTGCCTTTGACAAGCTAAAAAAAGGAGTGTTCAAAACAAATGAAAATGTTTGAGAATTCAAACACTGTTCATGCACATTACATGACCTGCTCCTAAATTTTAAGGGCCAAACAACATGCAGCAACCTTGATGGACACATGAGCACTACATACTATTCACCTTTGTTAGCTAAGCTATCTGTCCCCTTTGATGACATTAACTACAGAGTGCAGAGACCTAGATGCAGAAGCCATCAGAATACAACAAAAACAGGCAAAGGGCGGGCAGACAAAGCTGAACTTGAGCATTAGCACAGACCCACCGGGTATCCAGCAACCTTTCAGTTCAAAATGGTATTCTCCCTATAGAACTGGGCTTTAGAAATATCTTTAAATAACGAGCAACCAGGATTAATGCTGGTATTCAAAACTGAAGCCCATGAAGTTGAGCTGACTTATACTAAAGCAAAGACCTCACCTATTTCAATGTCACCATTCTAAACAAGGAAGAACCGTTTGGACTATGGCATAGCACAGGATTGATTCATCCCATTTCACTTCAAACCAGACACATACTTGTGCATGCTGAGGATACACCTGATCAATCCTATCACTTAACCTTAGCAACACAGGCACATAAAAACTTCCACTCTTGGAGGTTGCTTGATCACTTCCCTACTACCTGTAGTCAAACTGAGTCACTACTCAAATGGAACTAAAGGCCTTGTTAGCTCTACCATCAACTGCATTTGGAGGGGAGGTGGAGGAGGGCCCACTCAAAACCAGTTGAGTTCCTTATTTTAGGCTCACTGCTGTTTCTGAGTTGGCTCTCATAGAAGCCATGCAAATGCCACGACGATACACTGAGCTCCCCAGTACTCCCAGTTCTTAGAGACCTTTTTAGCTTATGTGTGCGTGAATATATATAGCTGTGCAGCTTCTGCACCAACATTGTCTCCATGTGTCCTCTTACCCTCAAAGGAACAGGCACTCCTCAAATACGAACTGCTAAGAAGCACAGTGCCAAGCCAGCCACACCAGACTTGGAGGCAGCACTTTCACTCGGGTTCTTCCATTAACAGGCAGACATTGGAATATCCTAGTTCAGTTACCCAGAAATGACCTTGGATGAACCAGGCTTTCAAGACGCTTTTGCCTCTATTGCAGTGGTTTCATTAATCCTGTTGTGGATTTTTTTCCACTGTTCTGCAGCATAACTTTTTTTTTTTTTCTGTTGCTAAGATGCCACACAGGCCTTTAACTACAAGTAGCAGCCCACTAACAGGAATCATTAATGTTTCTTATAAATAAGTGAATAGTGACAAGCATGCGGCCGTACATCATTATTAATTCCCCTGGATACAGAAACCTCCTTATCAGCAGTGCTTGTAACTGGCAAAAAGGCATTTGAGTGAGACTTGAGAAAAGCTTCAGGTGAGGCAAGGCCAAGACAAAACGTAAGGTTTGGCTTTACATTATAGGGACTGTTCAAGCCAAATTTTTCACCCTCCTTGAGGGTGCTGGACTTTGCAGAGGAAGGAATCAACATTTTTGTGCAAGGTGAAAGTAGTGAAGAAGTAAAAATACAGCCCCTTTGCTACAGGAGTTCTACGTGAATATTAAAAGGCCAAGAATAAGTACAACAGAAAAAAATACGTGACAGCAAAATGAAATAAACAGCAAAACCAACAGACTCCAGGCACCAAGTCTTCCAGTAGAACTTGTACCTTCCAACCCAACAATTATCCATTTTAGAACTGGGCTGTATAAGCATAGACAGAAGACCCAACACATCACACAAGAAATGTCTTCATTTCAGGTAAACATCCAGCATCTCTCTTTGAAAGAATAAATCATGTAAACAAGAGCAAAGGCATCAGCAATGCTACGCTCCCCAGAAAAGCACAGTAACATCAAACACTTGGGACTTTGGCTCCTCTGGCCCTCTCTATTCAAATTTCACATTTGAATATTCATAAAATGTGTACAGTCCCCAGTAGACACAAGGGTCTGGAAGGGCAACTAAAACATGAAGTAAAGGTCACCTAGTGAAGGTCACTAATTATAAAACAGCACCAAGCTCTGTGGTATCATTTCCAAATTAATACCACTAATTCACATATACGTCATGATCACAAGTGGATGCAATTAACCACGAGGACCTAGTAGGATTAGTCTAGAGTAAGTCAGGCTGCAGCTGGCACACAGTATCTACAGAGATGCAGCAGTACAGGTAGTTACCATTGTTACTGCACTGGATGTGGAAGCTTCAGACGCTCCCAAGCTGCCACCAAAGGCTACTGGAGACTGGTCAGGATGGATACTCTGGCCTTGGCAGGAAGCAGAATGGCACAAGCAAGGACATGCAGAGCGGTAAACACATTCCTCAACAAAACTTGTAAGTCAGTGGACAGCTTTCTAACCTATCCACCCTTCCAGATGCAGTACAGTTCCCCAGAGTAAGCAAAGGTAGCTAGAAACCCCTAATTATCCATTTATTAACACCCAGGGAAGAGGGAAGGGTAGAAGGGCTGAGCAGTTTTGAGCTCATTGAAAGAGGGACAGGTCACCAAGGTCTGACCAAACAGATCCCTTGGACACCATCACCCCAAAGAACGCTCAGAGCATCCATGAACAAGCTGGTTTCACCTGATGCCACCCAGTTCTATTTGGTTCTGCTCTTACAGGGTCAGACAGATGCACAGCTTGTCAGGTTCACACTATACACACAGTGGTCTCACCTCAAAGGTCCCAGCCTTCAGAAGATTGACCTGGTCATGCTGGGAGAGATCTCGGAAACCTGGGATGCGCTTGGCAAACTCCACCACTTCCTTCACTGCAGGAGTAAAACTCAGGGAAAACTCTTCCCAGATTTCATGGCCAGACTTGTTTGGGTCCACGTGGGGAGTCTTACTCATCGGGCAGACCTGATGTTTACAAAACACAGACAGAAAACAACTTTTTAAGATGTTATTCCAAATACTGACAAATATTTAAAAGAAACAGGTTTTTTACTCAACAAAGCTTTGCAATAATGACACAGAGAAAAAAAGATCAATATTCTTCAGTCAATTCCCAAAGGAATTGGACCTCTTCCCCTTCCTTTAAAACAAGAAAAAAATCCATGGCATTGTTAGCAATCTATTTATGAATTTGTTAACTTTGGAGCCTACAACACTGTGTACTACAAAATACCTGACAGAACCAAGGTTATGCTATTGTTCCCTGATCTCAACTAACCTGGTCTGACATCTGAATTTCTCTTACTTGTATTATCCCTGTAATTTCACAGTAAATTGTGATTTCACAATCAATCAGTTGCAATCTCACAGTCGCTACGACGTTCATTCTCTTATCTTTCTTGCTCTGCAGGCAACTGAAGTGCTTCAGTCAAGATGACAAGCAAGCTTTGCTTTCCTGAGTCACAGGTTCACACCCTCATTACAAGGATAACCTTCTGCAAGTTTGCTTTTACTTGTATCACTGGAGGAGGAACACCAAGGCACTGGTATTCCAGTATTTCTCAGTCACAAGATGACAAAATTCTCTTTCTTTTATACAAACATACAGCAATTTTTTTTGTAGGAAAGTCTGAATCGATTATGAGATCAGATGTATCAGTCAAGGCTGACTGCCAATAAATTCCCTCTGCAAGAGCCAACCAGAAGCTCTGAGATATTTTCAGTTCTAGCCTGTAAAATTTACATCTTTTAATGAAGTTTAAACCTTTTAATATTCATTTCACCTGTCATCATCAAGGACAAAAATTCCTTTAAAGTATTCCTCACAAGTGTACTAAATGGTATATGTAATCTTACATAATGTCAGCAAAACAAAGAGAAAGCAGTGAAATAGATTAGCAATTCCTCAGAGCTGTGCTGTTTTTTCAGGGCATCTTGAATATGGTAATTGCCTAGCAATTCTTTGCGTGGGAGGTCCTAAGATTACAAGAATATAGTATTTTGGCAAAAGGAAAGGTCTAGGCACAGAACCAGAAGGACAGCAGATGCCAACCACTGCTCTGCCTGTGATACTGCAATGGTTCACATTGGTATTGCTGAAACTACAGCACTCTCTGAAAATAAGGGATCTCTGCTTCAGTACCCTGCTCTGCATTGGACACAAAAAACACCTTCACTTCTCATTCTATGACAGTATACCCTTACTACCCTTACCCACATGCACCCAGTCCCAAGGGGAAACTACCACTTCCACACCCTGTGCACTGTGTCTGTAGTCTCTTGGTAGACCTCTGCCCAAGAGTCAAGAGTATCTCAAGTTAGAAGAGACCCATAAGGACTGAGTCCAACTCTTTGCAGAACCACCGAAAGCTAAACCATATGCCTAAGAGTGCCCAGCCACTCCCTGAACTCTTGACAGGCTTCCTATGGAAGCAGTTGTCAGCTTGTACAGTTCCTCTTCAGATCAACTTCTTCAGGAATGACCTGTTCTGCTTTTCTGGTTGCAGGGGTATTGAGTAAAAATGACCAAACCCCTGAACATCCGTCTCCATACTGGTTCAGAGCCTAATTACTTGCTCTTATTGCTGCTGACTCATTTTGGTCAGATCCTGAACTCATTGAGTTCTTGGGCAAAACCCTCATCCGTATCAGGGATGTGGGGCGGGGAGTGGGAGCTGCAGTGCTCTCTTGGACTTGGTTTTGTCTTCTCATCACTGACTGAGTAAATCCTCCTTGCAGCTGCCATGCACAGGTCAAACTGACTGGCTGAGCCTCTGCAAGGCAGCACCACTCCCTTCCTGCCCATACTGACAGGTTTAACCTCTGCCTCTCAGGAGCACCAAGAATGCCGTTGTAGTGACACCACATACTTTCCCTGCAAGGAAGAAAGGCTGGGTATTATTATTTGCCATGTTGTAGTGCCTGGAGTCTGCAATTAAGGTCAGA
Organism: Corvus cornix cornix; assembly: GCF_000738735.6. Lineage (NCBI taxonomy): Eukaryota > Metazoa > Chordata > Aves > Passeriformes > Corvidae > Corvus > Corvus cornix. The sequence goes on from NC_046333.1 coordinate 40,956,745, forward strand.
CCCTGCTATGGATGGCATGGCCTATAGACGCAGTAGACAAAGAAGGGTAAAAAAAACCCCAACAACCAAAAAGTCCCCATGGAAATACAGCATCAAAATAAACACCTTCACTGTGGAGACCTTTGGGGGTCTCCAAGAACCTGTGAAGGATCTTTACAAAGTAGGAGGAAGAAAAACACCGGCAGCTCAAGTACTTCAGAAAGGTCAGGGGCTCGCGCCTCACACCAGGAGCGCAGGATGAGAATGAGGATGTTATGTTCTCTCATCCCAGGCGGCTCCAGTGATAAAGAGAAGGACAATCTATTTTAAGGGGCTTACAGAACTGGTTGCCTGAATGGCAGAGAAACAGCAGGTGCAAGGCAAATGAGAGGGACCTGTTAAGGAAAGGCAAAAAAAATCCCAACCAAACCAAACCAACAACCATATGCAAAAAACCAGGAAGCATCCTTGTTAAGAATTCAGTGAGAAAATGCTCTAGCAAAGTCATCTAAGGTACACAGAAGTGTGTCCAGAGCCTCACTTGCGTAAGTACTACAGGAAAGACCCCGAACTTCTCTCTAACAGTTTAGCTGTGCATCTTCCTCCTGCCTCTGTTCAGATCTGAAGATATTCTACACTGAAAAGGATGCATAGCCTGTGGGCCTCATTAAAACAAAACAAACCAAAAAATCCCCACCACCAAAAAACCAGCTCACCCTGCAACAGAGATTTTGGAACCCACAGCAAGGCCTGTAGACTGGCTTAAAATCCTAGCCCTGGGGTTTCACCCTAGAAATTTTCTCTGAATACCCTTAATGAAAATACAGTACATCTGACTGTATAGGTTATTTGAAAAAAGTAAAGTCTTCAAAAGGACTGAGTGAAAAGGGGTATTTATAAACTCCTATTTTCATTTTAAAGTCAAGTCACATAAAAAACCCGTGACTTTTTTTCCAACCAATACTCTTTGATGTTATTTTACTTTCAGTTAGCTAAAAACCAAGTCAAGAAGCTCCATCACTTGTATGATTTCAAATCCTTCACACATCGAGCTGTTTTTGTCCTTCATCCTAATTTGCACTATCAAGCTTGTGTCACCCTTTAAAGTTTCAGCAGTTGTGCCAACTGCATGCAGCTTCACTGACCACTCAGGCACAGCTGGATCACACCCACCAATAACTAAGTCAAATCAAACAATTGATATCAATATACCAGATGCATTCTTCCTCCAGTGCTGCAAGAGTAAGTGGTATTCTTGTTTGGAGAAAAGCCATCTTCTGGGATCCTCTCACACATTCGCTGAGTGTAACCACTGGTGAAGTTCATGCAGTGGCTGTTGGTGAAGCACATGGCGTGCCCGCTTGGATAATGCATTGTGCTCCTCCCTTTGTACTGTCCACCAAGGTGCTGCTCCCTTTCAGGGTACTGAGGGCCACCGAGGCCACCAACACAGTGCTCGCTGCCCAAGATGTACTGCTCGGTGTTCTTTGACCCTCTCTCCCCACTCTGGGGCTGCATCATCTCTGCTGGGTTTTGGGACTGTTCTTGGTTGTACATGAAAGTGTCTTTGTGGGCCCTAGTGACCATACCGATCACTTCCTCCTTAGCCATGTCAGCACTAGGAGGGGGAGAAGGGCTTTTGATGGTTTCTCGCTCTTGTTTGGGCTTGGAGGAAAGATCTTCTTGAGGTGCTTGGTCTTGATGTTCTGTTAATGCTTCGTTGGGCAAGTGACTGCTGAACTGACTGTTCATCATGGTTTTCATGGCACTCTGCATTTCAATCAGCATCCTCTGTTTTTCACGTTTGGGAATACGGCCAAATCGAACAGCTAACAAGGTGGAGAAATAGATAGTGGTGGAAAGGGAAAAAAAAAAGAAAAAAAAAAAAAAGTCACTCCTGAAAGTGTTAGCATGCACACACAAAATACACACCCCAACAAAAAGTCCTGCCTTTTAAGGCAAGATTGTAACAGCTCTCACCAATACTACAGCAGGGGTATTACAAGTGAAGTCAAAGAGCTTCTGGGGCATAGGACTGGCATGAGTCCTAATGTATGCTGTTGTTTGCATACAGGCAGAAGGCAGCTCTAAAGCACACAGTCTGTAAGGCCTTTTCCCCTTTTGCCTCAAACCTGGCTATGGAGTATACACACAGTTGTGCTGACTGACTAAGTGTTAGGCTTTAAGGTTGGATCTACTAAATCAGCACAACTCTGTGAACTGACAATTAGCTGAATGTAAACACAGTTCATATCATCTTTGCATAAAAGTCCTACAAGACAGGTCCTCACGGACCAATTACGTAACTTACCAAAACAAGAGAATCAATGCTGAACGAAGCTTACCTTGGCAAATTTTCTTGACAACTTTGCCTTGACAAGGACATTTTCTGCTGGCAAGGGGATGGGCATCATTGTGGCTGCAGCACTTTTGACCCTGTCCTAGGGAATCTACAACTGCCTCTACCACCCTGTCCAACCGCAGCCGCACAAGGGCTTATAACCAGTTTCGACTGATGTAATTATGCTCACGCAGTAGTCCATCATTAATGTAACTAAGTCTCTTTCATTAAAGCAGGTGCAACCTTGTGCGCAAACAAGCGCCTAGGGGATGAAATAACTCCTATGCACGACATGAACTCGGAACAATTATTTAAAGGAAGCTCTAACACTCCACCCACTAAATTATTAACAGCCGAAGATTCCTAGTTCTTGTGAAATATGCACCCAGAGAAAATTAAAAAGTGAAACAGAAGGAAGCGTTCTGGTTTGTGACAGTAAGTTGTAGCAGACAAATGAACTACGCTTTCAGCATTATTTAATAAAATGTCACAAGGAGTGGACAGCCAGCAAGGTGGTCAGAGACACAGACCAACATCACCATTTCCTCCCTGCCTTTCCTCTCCCTCTAAGAAAAGAAAGAAAGAAAAAAAAAAAAGGAGCAGATACATACTCATCCTATGTACCCAAAACTAACTCTTTAGGCTCTGTAGTGACTACTCTAAGGCTATCAGGTTGGGCAGAATTCCCTTCCATTGAAAAAGCAATAGCAACAAAAGAAAACAGAAAAAAAGAAAAAAAAAAAAAAAGAAAAATATGAGTCTTGTTCAGATTCAGGTAGGACACAGCTCTAAGTCTTAACTCATTAAACCAAAATCGAGACACTCATTACAACCATCCCCCTAGCAGGCCACGGCAGCACGTCCTAGTGCATCAGCCTCCACAGGCGGGAGGACAGTGCTGCAGGAGGCTGCCCACAGTGTTACCTCACCAGCCCAGGACACTCATGGAGCAAGAGGGCAAGCTGAACTAAATGCTCCCAGACAGGGAACCTGTCCTCGACAATAGGGCTTGGCTGCATTATCTGCCATTAAGACCCTCAACAACTGGTTTTGAGGTGGGCAGCAGATTCCCTCTCAGAGGATCCCTGCTCAGTACAGGAACGTACCATCTCTTGACATCCCAACAGACAGGCATTTTTTGAAACGACACTGCTGGCATCTGTTTCTATTCATTCTCATTATAGAGCAGTTGTTATTCTTCAAGCACTTCTTATACTGGATGTTTTGCTGAATGCTTCTTCTGAAAAAACCCTGTAAACAAGCAAAAAAAACCCCACAACTATCATTACAGCACATGTCAAATCCTTCTGCCAAGACTCACCTATCCGTAAGCACAGAAAACCTCACTGCATCACATCAGCTGCTTCAGAACCATCAGCCCCAAGAGACTTTAAAGAACTTGGTACTCCTCATGACTTACTTCCCCTTTGTGTGTGATCTGTATGTAATGTGAACTAGTTATGATTTCTAATTACAGAAGACGCTAAGTTATTCCCTGCATAGTCAGCACCTAAGAGCAAAGGATCTCCAGTATTACCTCTATCACTGCACTAACAATTCCTAAGACGTGCTCTCAAATACCTATGACATCAAGTGCAAAGATGGGAGTCAAAATAACATCTTTTGACTTCCATCTCTGCAGTTTGGCAACAAAACCATTCTACTGCACCACATCACCTTCAAAGGCGTTTTTTTCACATAACCCTTTATGTTGATAAGCTCCTTCACAGAACATAACATTTGCACTGTTACAGGTTAAGAAAATATGTATCTACTTCTGGCTCTCCCTGTGGTAAAGAATTGCTTTTCCAAAGCTGTTTTGTTCTGTGTCCCAGCCCAGGTGACAACTCACACCCACTATCTTAATGCAACTAACATGCACATGTCTTGCGTGACATGGTCCTTACCACCTCAGCTTCCAGTTCTTGTTCTCTGCTGTGCGCTCCAAGTCAGGCAGGATTGGACAAGGGGTGGGAACAGAAAGTACTGCAGAGTTTGGAAAATGCTGTATATTCCTAAGCAGTTTGCCTGTTCCCTACAGCTTCCAAAATTTCTCATATTTAACAGAGAACTATACTGAATTTTTTTTTGGCAGTAACACCCCTTTTCCCCTATGGGGAGAGCTTGAGCATTTCACCAGCAGAAAGGTGAGCAGAAATATAGCTCACCTTGCAGCCCTCACAGGCATGAACACCATAATGAAATCCTGAAGCGACATCTCCACAGACTTTGCAAAGAAGGACCATGCCATTAAATTCTAGAATCAAACAAAAAAGTCAAGGATATAGAAACCAATGACAACTGCAGGAATATGTTTCCAGCTTTTAAAACCCGGACTTAAATCGAAATATGTCAGGTCAGTTCAACACACAAAAAAATACAGCAGAAGAACAGACAACATGAACGTACAAACCCCCTGAACAGTTCAGAAGGTACCAGTGCAAGGGTGGGGGAAAAGAGGACAAACACGAAGCACTCAACCGAATAGGGAGAAAGCACATATTCACTGGGCTTTCAAATACAGCAGCACTGCACTCAGCAGTAGAAAAAGAAAGTCTGCTTACATTTAAGCACTTTTAAAAGGACCATTCAGTTAACTAGGCCACCAAAGTTCAGGCTCAATCTGTTTTTTCCATCAGGACAAGAAAGCCTATGAAAGGCTACAGTTTCCCCAACAGAGAATAAACACTTTTTCTTAAAAACCAGAAACACTAAAGGACACTCTATAATATATTCAACACCAGCCATACACTGTACCTATTTGATAACAATTTAGGACTGGTAACTCAGCCATATCTACACATGTAGAGACCACTCATTTGAGTGCATATCCAGAATGGCTTGCATGCTTGGACTTGAAAATACCTTCTCGATCCTGTAAAAATGCTCACGGCTTGAGTTTTTTAAGTTTTTCCCCCACCTATTTTATTTCAGCTTGTCAATAAAATTTTTTTGCAAGTCCTAAGTGCTGGTCTAACATTGGTTTCACTGAAGCCAATGGGAATTTTACCAGTGAGTTCAGTAACCACAAAGTTACCTTAATCCAACAGAGACAGCTGGAAATACTCCCACAGAAACATATTCTACCAGAAAAGTAACTTATTTGACATTTGGGTTTCATTTATAAAGAGAAACTAAAACATTTTTTAAGGTTTTCAAAAAGAACAAGAACCAAACCACAACTTTTTATTTTTTTTCTCTTTTTTTAACACAGTTAGTACTGAGCTAAAAAAGTTGTCTATCTATCTGAACAATTTACAACAGGTTTCATTTCAGGAACCTCTGCCCGGATACCAAAAATCTAGCTACTAGAGAATTTTTAAGTAAAGGTTCTTACTAAGAACTTAAGGTAGGAACACTTTAAAAAAAAAGCCAAACTGACAAAAAGCCCCTATTTGAGGTAGAACTATTAGACACTTATTCTAGCTTCATAACAATCCAAAATGACAAAACAATTCTGCCAACAAAAGAATTCAGCCTCCAAAGGACTAAATTCCAGCTGTTTGCTGAATCACTCATTCCAGTACTTATTTTGAATCCTGCCCTTCCGAAACTGTTCAAATATACTTTTCTACCATTGATCTTTTCTGATTACCAAAAGAAGTGTGAAGTAAACAGGTGGAGATAGATTGTTGTATTTTAAACGGCCATCCCTTCGTTCTGGTTTACAAGTATTTTAGTTTTCACATCCACAAATTATGACTTGGAATCAAAAAGATAACTGTTCCACCCATAGCTATGTCAGTATGATGCTTGGGTAATTTATTTATTTTGTTCCTCACAACTGGGGAGGAGGGAAGGTGAAGGGGCAGGGGACAGAGCATGAAAGAATAGAGAAACTAGATTTCCAAGACAGTTCCATAAATACTCTTGAAGGCAATTTCTGATTACATTACCTTTACTTCATCACTTCTTTTTAACCAAGTTTTTGATTTTACTAAGATCAGTTTTCACTGATGAAAATTTGAAGCAAAGCTGGACTGTATTTATGGACTGTTTGAAGTTGGCAGCAATGGGACCCCCATCGTATCAGCATTTGTGTGGCAACACTGTATGTATTACCACACACACTGTGCCAAAAGATAAAAATGGAGGCTTTGCTGTGCGCCTGCACCACAAGCCAAAGGGGGACCTGGTTGTGATACATAAGGGGAAAACGGTGTTTTCAGGAACTGGCACCAAACATACTTGTGACTCCATTATGGCCTTTTGTCAAACCAGCAACACTTGACTGGTTTGTTTTAATAGTCTCCTCCAGCCGATCGCTCTTCGGTGCCCCGTCAGAGCCTTCACTGCTCCGGCCATTGCATCCACTTTCCGAGGAGGAGCTGTTTGGAGGAGATGGCACAGGCGAAGAGGACGACTGGAAACCGCTGTCTGAGCTCTCGCTGTGACATGAGGCTGGGCTAGATGCCGAGCTTGAAGAACTGATGTAAGCTATCACACCCCCTAAGGCAAGAAAAAAAAGGCAGCACGTAGTGACATAACCAGCAGACATGCACCGCTGCCATGTGAGCCACGCCGTGACCCAGCACCACCACATCAGCCATTACACGCTCCTGGAGCACTCCTTTCCCTCCCTCTCTCCCTCAAGCTTGTTTGTCTCCATTTGTTTTCCACGGCTGGCCTCCCAGTCTGCCCCATCCCCTTCTCCCATCTTATCAGCCTCCTCTGGTCCAGGCCGAGATGAAATGGCATAACCAAAAGATGGAGCAACAAGCCATGGTGTTGGAAAGATGGGGCAGCAGGGACAGGGCATGGAGTGACCCAGAGAGAGTTTCCCTGGCCACCCTCTGTGCAGAGCTCATCTGGAGCCTCAGCAAAGACAGGATCTTACAGCACTGTGGAGCCAGAATGCAAACAAGCTAGGTTAGGGACAGAAATAGGGCAGAGAAAAAGACTTCACGCAGGCTACGCGCCAGAGGTACAGAAAGGAAGGGCTGGGAGGTGCTCACAATGCAGAGGGGAAGGGGGCAAGGGAAGGAAATAGCACTGCAGTCTGGTTAGCCTACTGAACGCCATTTGTCCAACTGCAAGCCTTTGTAGCATTTCTAGCAGCAGCTAAACCCCAACTGCCAGGCTGCTATTTGCAAACAGTCTCTGTCCTGCCGCGTCTTGCAATCTGACACACTTGAGAATCCCTGAGATGAAACAGCTTTTTGTCCTCAGGCAGACCTGGGAGTAGTTCTGGCTTTTCACAGGCTCCTTCTTCTTGCTCGTAAGCAAGAGAAATTGTTTGCACTTCATACGAGTTTGTCTCCAAGACTCAGCATTTCAAAAGTCAGTATAAAAACATTTGATATTTCACACAAGAAATTCAAAAGCCATAGACATGAAACTGCTTAGATAAATTACACTCAGTATGTTCTACATTTTATGCCTCTATTGTTCAGTACACTCTTCACTGATGACTCAGGACACTGCAGCAAGGAACTCCACACACTAGTAAGAATTCAAAACTTTAAAAAGGCCATGCACTGCCTTCCTTTGGAGGAAAAAAGCACTAGTGTCTGTAGAGTCCTTGATCAACTGAATTGGCACGGCAGGCAGGGGCTGTAGCATCTAACATCAGCCATCACCTCCTCAGAGATGAAAGCAGCAGTATTATACAACCCTGAAAACACTACTGCTTGCAGGGAACAATTCTGACTTACAAATTTTCAATACTTTTATTAGACATAACGGTCCTCTTAGCACCTCTGCGGCAACAAAACTGGCATTCCGGATCAGGTTTTCAGACAAAGGAGGATTGGCAAGGGGGTCACAGGTTCAGCCATGGCATGAGAAACAAGGCATCATCAGACACCCGTGCTGGGCTAAGACACCACCTGTTTGACAAAGGTCTGTGCCACCCCCCAGCGTCGCACGCGCCTCTGCCAGGTGCCAGGTCAAAGCTCACAGTTCACCTGGTCCAAGGGAGGCACCGGGCTTCTCAGCAGGCGCCATCCTTATCTGCAAGAAGCAGATCGGGACACGCAAGAACAGCCCCTGCAGGGAACTCCACGTTTCTCCATGCTGCCACCGCGCCCCATTATCTTTAAACCCTGCTCATAAAAGAGATGCTCTTTTCCCTCAAGGGTAAGGCCAATGTCACCGAGGAGCACAGAAAGTGTGTGCCTATGGGGGAGTTTCACCCTTCTTCTCCTGAGAGCAGGAGAAGCCCCAGATAGCTGGGCTGCTCTGGCACCCTAGAGAGCTTGGCAGTCTTGCCAGCGTCACGGTCACGATTTCTTGTATTTTTTGTTATTTTAGAAGTTACACTTCCCTGTGAACGCTGTTTTTGTTTGGTCAGCAGTCAAAAGTTGACTCTCACACACAGCACAGGGTGACATCTCAGAACAAAGAGCACAGACACGGAGCACGTACACGTGCACACGGATGCTGGCACTCCGCAGAACGGGGGTACCGGGGCACCCGGTGGAGAAAGGCAGCCCGGTTCTGTGAACTACCGAGGATTTTCTTAGGGAACCCGCCGGAAGGTGGTGAAATGAGTCCTTTGGGCTACACGGAGCCGCGCTACTGCTGCTGCGGAGTCACCGTCGGCTGAGTGACAAGAACCCCTTGGGCTCTACCTGGCGGGATTCACTTAAGGGATGGGGCGGGGGGCACCGCAACGTGCTGGTATTTCATTAACACAGAGATCTGGGAAGAGGGAGCGCCGCAGGGGCGCGAAAGCAGGCGGCGAGCTGGCCGAGCGATCACACCGGCCCCCGGGACGCTGCGGTAGCAGGGGGTCCGCAGCCGGCACCCCCGACACCGCCGATCTCCCTCGCTAACAAGGCGGAGACGGAGCGGGGAGCGCGGTCGCCGTGCCCGCAGCCGCCCTCTCGCCTCACCCCATTCCACCGCACCGGGGCTGCGGCTTTTCCCTGCCGCGGTCACGCGGCGCCGGGGCTGGAAGAGCCGGGCCCGCCCTGCGCTGCCCCCGGGCCGCCCCCTCCCCGTTACACAACGCCGCCCCCGCGCACCGGGACGGGCCGGCGTGCCGCCGCCGCCGCACACGGCCGCACCGCGTGTCCCCCCACGACCCCGCGCACTCCCCCCGCACCGCGCCGCGCCGGCAGCCGCCCGCCCTCCCCTCCCCCCGCGCTCCACCGCGGCGGGGGCGGAGCCGCGGGGGCGGGGCTGCCCGGCGCCGCAGCGGCGGCGCGGCCCCACGTGTCCCCGGCGCGCCCCCGCCGCCGCCGCCGCCCCGAATGTAGGTCACCAAAACAGCGGCCGCCCGCCCGCCCGCGCGCCTCACGTGTCCGCGCCGCCCGCCGCCCCGCGCCGCCGCCCCGCCGCTATTATGCAATGCGCGCGTCACCGCCCCGCGCGGCCAATGAGCGGGCGCGCCGCGCGGAACGTAAACACAGCGCGCACATGGCTCGCCCGGCGGGTCCATGTGAGGCGGCGCGGGGCCGTCCCGGCCACCAGCGGGGCCGGGGGCCGGGCAGCGCCGCCGCTCGCCGCGCTCCCCCCGCCCCGCCGCGCCCCAGCCGACCCCCGCCCGCACCCCCGCGCCCGCCCGGCCCCGCGGGACCATCCCGCGCAGTTCCCCCCCCCCGCCTCCCGCAGCGGCCGACCCCCGCTTACCCGCGCTGACTTCCATGGCGGCCTCCTCCCGCAGGGGCACGAGCGGCGCCGCGCTGGGTTCCGCCGGGCCCGGTTCGGCTCCGGTCGGCGCGGCGCGGCTCCGCTCGGTCGCTGTCTTCCCAGCTCCGTGTCCCTGCCGCAGCCCTACATGCAGTCGGCGGGAGGCAGCCGGCAGGCAGAGAGGGAGGGAGGCGGCCGCGCTGTCTCCTGTCAGAGCAGCGGGTGCGCGTCCCCGCCGCGGCGCCCTCCCCTTTACAACAAAAGCGCTCTCGGGGGAGCCGCGCAGAGCGAGTGCGGCACCGCCGCCCGCCCCCGCCCCGCCCTTACCCCGCCCCGCCCCGGCGGCCGCCCCGCCCCGCCCCCGGCCGCCCCCCTCACCCAGTGACACACTTTCCGCGCCGGCGGCAGCGCTCACGTGCGGCGGGAGCGTGCGGGAGTGCGGGGGCACTGCGGCGGCGGGGGCAGCGCACGGAGCGGGGTCCCCCCGCCCCTCGCCGGGCGGTGCGGCTGGGGAGCCCCGCCGAGGTCACCGCCGCTGCCGCAGCCGGCGCGGTGCTCGCCCGCCGCGGGCCGCGGCACCGCGGGGCACGGTGAGGGGCGGCGGTGTGTGTCAGCTGCTCCGCCGCCGAGCACCGGCAGGAAATGCCACCGCTGTGACTGCCGCAGCTGACGAGCGCTCTCCTATCCCGACGCGAGCATCTGACAGCTCCCAGTTCCAACTGTCAGCGCTCCGTGCCCTCCTAGCCGCGTGTCTTCACACTGCCGGGAAAAGGGAATATCCGGGAAAGACCCCTCTCGGCAGCACACACACACCGCTGCGGCCATAGTCTCTCCCTCTGCAGCCATAGGGAGAGGCCGTCACACAGCTGATCCCAATCTCAGTCTCCTCTTTTCTGCCAGGACGTGATTTTGTCCCTCCCAGAGCGGCTCCAGCCTCTAATACCTTCTGCCATGCAGTAATGTCTCTGGGCTCAGACCCCCCGCAACGGGGGAGGGATGCGCCCCCAGAGGACCTAAAGCAGGGGTGTCCCTGCCGGGGTCCCCATCTCCTGCTCCCAGAAGGAAACCCACGAAGAAAAACGCACCACAACAAAAAAGGGAACGTAAACTTGGAGAATACTCTCCATTTAAGCGAATACAGAGACCAAAATGAAGCTCTGTCCCTCCCAGACCCCGGGAGTCAGAGGCAGATGTGTGGTTTCATGGACTATACTGACCTCCAGACTGAGCGAGGCAGTGGGGTTAAATGAGGTTAACAAGTGGAGGTTAAACGCAGCTAAATGTAGTTTACCGCCTTCTAATTTGGGTGAGTTTCCTCTCCTCTCAAATGAGGTAAACAGGTCAGTTTGTGTGAGCTTCAGCACTTCTCGAATAAGGTAAGAGGGTGAGTTTTCCCATTTTTCTGTGCATGGTCAGCAGTTGGGAGGCATACAGCTTTCCAGTGGTCCACACTCAATATCTGTCACTGTCTCCAGACCCTTCATCCCCCAGCCCTGATTTCCTGCAGAAACAGCTCCTTATATTCCCAGTTCTCCTCCTCATACCTACTCCAAACTACATTTCCTGAGCCCTGCCATGCTGCCCTCTGGCTCTTGTACAGTCCCTGTCTGCATTACTGGCTGCCGAGCAGTGCTGCCTGCCCTGGGCATGGTCAGGTATAGGGCACAATGGCCCACCCTCCCTTCCCGTGCTCAGGGCTCTGTCTCACTCCTCTGCCTGGCTGCTGGTCTTTGTGGACAGAGCACAAGTAAGATGTATTTGATATTAGCCTATCAGGGCATCTCAAACCTCTCAACAGATGAAATTGGCCTACAGACTCAAAGGAGAAGATAGTGAATAAATCAAATGCTGTTAGAAAACTAGCTTGGACATCGGGAACAACAGCAGAGCAAGTCCTCTCCATCTGCGTACTCTGTGTCTCTGGGATTTTTAATGTCACATTTGGATTTTAGCAAAACAGATGTTTGAATAATGTTTATTAACTGGTGGGTGATCGACCCCAGATGTTCACTGGGTCTGCTAAAAAACACTGCAGAACTCTTGCTTTTGGATAAGGCTTCAATTTGCAGGTGGTGGTGGCAGCACCCAAAGTCATCTTTGGTATGGAGGCACTGGCACTCAGACCAAAGGTCCACCTGGCCTGCAGGCCATTTGTGGTGTTCAAGGGAGGCTCCAGGTTTTTCAAGTGCATGGACTCCATTCCTGAGAGTGGTCAATAAGGGGAAGGACTGCTTGTTCACTTCCTTTGTGGGCAAGGATAAATGCTGCTGCTCCTGCCTGGCGGGACAAATGGGAAAGGCAATGTACGCAGGTTCGTAGGATGCCGTAAGGAGAGGCCATCACATTGTTGCTCCCAATCTCAGTCTATCCTATTTACTGCCAGGACATGATTTTGTCACTCCCAGAGAGATTCCAGCCTCTAATATCTTTTACCATCTACTTTTGAGACTCTCAGGGATCATTATAGCAATTTCAGCCTGCTCTTACCTCTGGTGCTGCAGTTGGCAGTCCTGAAGACAACCCGCATCTATCTTCAATAATGTATTTATTTTGCTTCTCTCTCCTGTCTCAGAATAACCCATCCAAACCTAGGACAGCTCTCTATGTTCCCATAGTACATCCTTTCGTGTTCCTTCCCTGAGGTGGCTCCACACACACACACACACACACACACACACGGTTTGCAAGAGCCAAGCAGCCCTCTTAGGGATGGAGTATGGCAAAAAGTAAATAATGGGCCCACCACCCAGCCTCACACAGGATCCTTGTCCACGTCAAAGGTGTGTTTCCTGAGATGGTCCAGCAGGTAGAGCTGGCTATGGGTAGCCATGGGATGATGCAAACAGTGTGACTCCTGTCCTGGAGTTTCTAAAGGAGGTCTCAGAAATGGCCCTGTCCACTCCTGTGCTCTATTTCTGCTGTTCAGCACAAAGCTGTGGACTGCCACAGTAGACCCCGAGAGGCACTTCAATGTTTGGAGAAGAAAACTGTCTCAGAGAGCCTCAAGGTTTTTATTCTGCCCTGTAACCTGGAAGAAGACTCTACTCTGCCAATGTAATAAGAGGGTGAAATTTTTCTCGGAGCCTCTTTCTGCCTACCTCTTCCAAAGCCACACAAGCCAACACTTGGCATAATACCTTGTGGCTCTGGGTGCTGGCCAAGTCATGGTGCCTGGGCTTCTTCTTGAGGGGCTTTTCTTTGACTCTAGCTTGGCTGCTAAAGCTCTAGTGTTACTTGCTGAGCTGCAAATAACATTCCCTTAAAGATGTGATGCACAGTGGATATTCCCTGGTCCCCACAAGGGACTGTGATTCAGCTTTCCATGAAGGGCAAAACAAATCCTAGCATTATGGAGAGGCAGTGTACTGCTGGCATTCACAGTGGCATGGCACGTCTCCAGCCTGAAGGCTGGGCAGGCACTTGAATGATCAGTGGAAGAGTGATTGGGAAGCTGTGTGGTCAGTCCTTAGAATCCTTCAGCCTCTGTTTACTGCTGCTGTCTGCAGAAGACTTGTGGTTCTGGGAAGAGACTGAAGTGAGGCATTGAAACATGAAGGGGCAGAAGAAGGGAAAAAGCACAGGAGGTGGGACAGAAAGCTTCTTCAAACCCCTTCCCACCCCTGGGAAGGAACACAAACATTTATCCCTCTTTCCTCCCAGCCCACACACATGGAGCAGATCAAGCTGCATGTTTAGATTCCAGAGGTTGCAGAGTGATTCCCGTCTGTGCTACAGATCTCCTACCTCTGGATGGGAGATGGCACAATGGTGTTGCACCTAATAATGCTGACTTAAGTGCAGCTGATAGCTGGATGGTGGGACAGGATGCATTTTGGCCACCTCAGCACAGGTATGTAGAGGCTGATGACTCTTTTTCCTCACGTCTGAAATGCTGGTGGTTCCTCAGGTCGGAACTGAATGCCTGCACCTTTCTGTCCCCGTGGAGAAGCCCTCCTAATCCTGGTAAACATCCACACATCAGCCAGGAACGCGTGAGTTTCCATCAGCAGGCATTTGTGCTTGTGGATGAGGTGGATTTCTTCAGTGCCTGGCACATTTACAATAATATTAGTTTGATCCCAAAACATAAACTTTGCAAAGAGACAAAAATTGTTTACCTGAAGAGTGCCAAGGAGCAGCATTTTTTCATGCTGCAACAGCTCCTGAAGTTTTCCATTTCTTTTTTCCCTTATTACCTCAGGAAAAATTCCTAACCTCTTATTTGTCTTTTTGACTGATGCTCAGAACAGTGCTGACATTTGCATAGATCTATGCTAAGTCCCAGTTCTCTTCCCTGGTTGTTTACAGCATACAGTGGTTTACATATAATAAAAGTTATTTTCCCACATATAAAATCCTTTGTCACTCTTTTCCTCTCTAGTCGGTCTGTGTGATAAGATCCTCCTGAAACCCTCAGTAATGTGTCTGTCCTGAATAATTTGAGCTCCACAACTGCAGATGGAACTAATTCATACAAGTACACTTAAGTGAGGCAACTGATACCAAATCCATCCTTGCATTTCCAGTATCTTTAAAGCAAAGATTCACTTGCTATCTACAGTTACTACCTTAAATACTGCCCTCTAAAAGTCTTTATAAAGATAGCTGTAACTGTGACTTCTTTCGTACATTAAATGATATAAATAGCCATAACTCATCTCACTAATCTTAGCCTCTGGAAGGCAGTGGAAATTTTTCTATTGATTAGAGTCAGCTTGGGTCAAGCCCTACACAGTGTTTTCTGACCCCCTGCCCTACTTTTTCTCCATTCCTGTTTAACATACATATCTCTAACTCTTTCAGCTGGTGCACTTTTTTCTCTCTGTTGAAGAGAAATCCTGACAAGGAGGTCCCAGAGGTCTTTAGCTTGTCATCACATCCCTTCATAGGCTGAATGTGTGCAGAATGCTTTAGGAAGAAGCAAAAGCTAAATATAGAATAATTTAAAGCTGCCCATTAAGGGCATGCCTACATGACACAAATGCAGCTAGCTTAGGTACTGGGAGTGGTGCAGTCACAGAGCTAAGTATAACCAAGCAGAGGATGTGGCTCACAAACCATCTCCTTGCACTCACATCCTGTCTCTCGGTATCAGAGCCTTAGAGGAAGAAATAAAAGCTCCTAATAGACAGTCATATACTAACTTGCCCATAGGGTAACTCTCTTCCTGATTAAGCTCCTCAGCAGTCAGTTTATAGCCTGAAGCACATAACCCTGCCACTTTTTTCTCTTACCCACTGTTATTGCAAGCGTGCTTTTTCTTCACATACTTTGGTAATACAATTGGTTGCCTGGACTGGTCAAATTGATGGGAAATAACCTCATGCAATAGTGATGTACTACAACTAGGCTCAGCTGCCCCTGTAGATTTAAATGGAAGGTGATGACTTGGACTTTTAGTCTAGAAAGACAAAGCATTAATTCTACATTAATTAAACCTATCTTATATCACTGCCCACCTTTTCCTTTTTCCTTAATCTGTCAGTGTATCATCTATTTATCCAGAAACAAAATCATCAGCTAATGAGACAACGATGAGAATATATACTGCTTGATTGGGCCAAATGTGATTTTTGGGAGAGAAGCAGAATGCGCAGTGCAAAGGATGTACAAGAAGCTACCCTTTACCTTCACTGAAAAACCAAGACTCACACAACTTAGCTACAGGTGATTTCTGACACATTGTGCTGTCTCGGAGAAGGCATCAGCAGTGTTATATTCAAGGCACAGTCAGCTCATGACTGCTGCTTTATGCTCTGACAGCTGCCAGTCCCTTCTCCCCACCACCCAAATCTCTCCAGGGGCAACTGCATTTCCCACTCTGGTGTCTTTTGTAATAAATGCCCTTCTAAGTCTGGATTTTTGTCTTTTCCCCTGCCTTTTTCAAACTCTTTTATATCACAGTGTCCTGAAGAGCACCTTATTTCAAAGCACCGATGCTCTCTAGGAAGTTAGCTAAGCTGCAGGCTGCCAACGATCACGTTGGCACTGTGTTGACATGGTGCTGGCCAGGACATCCCTGGTGTGGTGTCACTGCTGACACCAGATCAAAACCATTGCTTCAGAAGTCTTCTTGTAGCTCAGTCCCACCTTCTGAACCCTTCAGGCCACCAAAACATAAACCCAGTTTGCTTTTTCTCTTTGTCAGCTCTGTTCATTCTTGGGGAGATACAGTGTAACACAAACATAAAGCTCATCCTGGGCAGAGCAGAGATGCAAATGATGCCTTCTCCTTGTTTTGGGGAAATTCTGCAGGTAGTATGAAGGGGACACACAGAAATGATAGACCCAGCTTCTGCAAGGTTTTGTGTATCACCCTTGCTTCTCTCCTCTGCAGCAGCACAAGCTTACTGTGATTACTGGTGTATTTTACAAGGAGAATTCCAGAGAAAACTCAGCTCAGTTATGAACAGAGGCAAATACAACTTGCATCTGGGCCTTAAATAGCACAAGTTTGTAGAAAATTAACAGCTTTCATTACAGGTGCCATTGGTCCCTAGACCAGAGAGTGAGAAGTGCCTTTTACATCCAGGCAAAACAGCTATAGTCAAATCTGAAAAAATTCTCTGGGAAATAATCCAAAACACATTTTGACCCTGAGACTTACTACCTGTAACTACCTGAAGGATAGCTGGCAGCTCAAGAGCCAAGACAGGTTCAGACTCTATCCAGCACAGTGCTCTTTCCCCTGATTGTTGTCTCACCCTGGCTAACTTGGAGGCCAAAAGATGACTTACAGTTTCGAGGTGCTGAGTTAAACCAAGACATGAGGCATGGGACACTGTATTGGACCTTGTGTGCTGCTGGATTAGGCCCAACTGGTCAAATTCTTGTTCTGAAAAGCTGGCTTCTGTAAAGAGCCCAAAGAGTTAAAGTTATTAACTGGCTTCTGAATAAAATGCATTAGGAATAAATACGCTTTAGGATAAACCTATTAAATGGATAAAAATGCCATTACCAGGGGTGAAATATGATTGTGTGACCTTTTAAATAAATAAGCCTGCTATGCACCAAATTATGTCAGATAATAAGCTTTATACATGATAAAGTCATGCAGTTGGTCTCAATCTTCAGGCATTCAATGAAATATCGCTAGCCATAAAGGGCTCCTGAAATGTTACACTAAAGAAAATTGCTTCCAGCTATAAAAACTTAACTGTTAAAACAAATGGAGTTTCTCTCATAAAACCCTTTGCAAGGCATTGGTAGCAAGAGTGAAAGCTCACTAGAAACAAACCGGAGGTATTCAAACTATTTTGAAAGTGCACGATGCTTCTTAAAATAACTCAGATTCCAGATAAATCTGGAATAACTCTATTGAAAGCAGAAGGGTGTGATCCCAAAACACCAGCATGAGATCCAAATGATATTTGTAGGGCCCTAGAAATATGTTGGTGGGATATCTCCGGGTACAAACATTGCTGTGTATCCAAACTAATTTGCACTTGCAGTTTTGGCACTTGTACAAGCACTGGAAATGCTGACCTCTCTGGCTGTCCTGAATCTTGGGTCTGACTGTGTTATGCCTCAGCGACTTGTCCAGATTACTCCTGACACAACAATATTCCTACGAAGGGAATTCGTATTTGATGGGATGGAAACAGAGCTGGATATTATCAGCCTTGTGAATAAAGGCAGACGTGCATTTAGTCAGATTCAGCTACCAGCTTCACATGCAGCAAAACTGGCTCTCTGCATTAAGTCAGAGTAAGAACTTTCTTCTCTAAACCATTACAAATAAGAGGGAAGGAAGCCAATTCTCTCATTCCTTCTAGTGATCACAGGCAAACCAACAAAACCTCCTGGTGAGGCACTTGCAGTTTTAATAAAATCATCATGGTCATTTCACCTCTTGTTACGTGAACATCAGCAAATAAATGCAATTCCCAGCTTGGGTCTTGTGCTGGTTTTGGCTGGAATAGAGTTAATTAGTTTTGAACACAGTTCCAAGGACTGAAAATACTCTTGGAATTCCCCAACAAAATCAATTATCTTCTTCAAAAGTTGGTATCAGACATTGACAAAAAGGACCATTCCTGTTTTTTCTGGGTTTTCATTTTTTTGTTTGGTTTGTTTGGTTTTTTGTTTGTTTTGTGGAGTTTTCTTGTGTGTGGGTGTTTATTGTTTTTTTCCCTGAATTGGGAAAATGCATCCTAGAAAGGATCTTCTTAACCTTCATCTGCAAACACTGACAATTTTCACCAAAGCTCAATCCAGTACAATCTTTTCCAGGAGGGGCATTTAAAGAGACATAGAAAAATTTAAGCACACAAAATCAGCCAGCCTTGCTCCAGTTCCCAAAGAGTTCACTCTCTGAGCCTTAGCAAAGAAACAGGTACATTCTCCACAACTAGTTTTAGTGCTTCTGCTAAATAGCGTGAGGTACACCATGCCAAACACAACCTAAACAGGACCACTGCAAAGGAATGGGTGGCATCATGAGGATAGCAATGAACTTTTATCATGTTTTCCTGAACTGGAATGCAATGTCTAGAAACAAATAATAGATCTGTTACAGGCAGGAGCTCAGCTGCATCCTGAAGATGCCTCCAGGCACTTGCCATTTTGTTTTATTGCTGTTCCTCAACACTGGTCAGGTGTACGCATCAGTCTCGCAGAGAAGACACATTATCAGGGGTGAAGGACAACTGCTTGTTATATAATCCTGCCAAACCCTTGATACAGCAGTTCTCAGCAAACAACCATCTTGCTCTGAGTCATGTGGAAAGTCTCTGGTTCAGTGAGCTTCCAGGAGCAGACCATAAAAACAGGTTATATTTCCACTTCCCATTTCAAATTACAGGAGGCACTTATGAGTCAAGGCAGTAATTTTCTCTTTATCTACCTTCAGATGCCATCCTGCATACGGATCCAGCCCGTGCACCTGCTGAGCCAGAAGCCCTGTGGGAGTTCCCAGCCAGTGCTGGATGTCACAGCATGCAGCTGTCCTGGGTGGCTGGGCAACCACACTGTGAGGACATCCCTACCTGGCTCTTCAGAGAACTGGAGATGCTACCTGTGGGGCTGGACTTGCTCTGTGCTCACCAGCCTTTTTCCAAACGCCCAACACTGGTCCCTGTCAAAAGCAGGTGCTGTGTCCATTAGACCTCTGGGCTGGCCCTGCATGGCCATTCACATTTTTTCTTGTTTTATTTCCCTTTGAGGCAATGCCAAGTCTTAATCCAGTGCCGAGTCACAGATCCCAGCAGGACACATTACAGAGTCTCCCACCTCAGAGCTGGCCAGCTCAGACCCACTGCTCTCCCACCTCGGCTCCTCCCCGCCATGCCTGACAGACCGTCAGAATCAGCTCATGACAACAGCGTTGGCACACGAAGCTGAGCAGCTCATCTTTTACAAACCAAACAACTACAACTTTGGCAATCTCACTCCTGTTGAACAACAGCAACAACAACAAAAAGAACCGAGTCAGCAGCAAGCAGTAGCCCATTGCACAGAGCTGTAAATAAACCCAGGAGAAACGAGATGGGTCAGCTTGGGTTGGCTAGGGGTGCTGGTCCAGTGTTACCACTTCAGGGTGGGCCAAAGTGGGGAAAGATGGAAGGCAGTCACTTCCCTGGTTCTCTGTCTCACACCCTGAATAGGACAAAATTGCTTCAGCCTTTACTGCTATTACAAACTTCCTGTGAAACTACCATACAATTCAATATTCAAACTGTAATGCAATTAAGGTCATTTTAGGGCAACTTGCAGAATCTGCGAAAACCATCAAGTTTCATATCTGTGATTCATTTCCACACTGTCATAATTTGGCTAATGTAATTATTCATGCTCAAAACTTTTCTTATTTTAAAATTATTTGTTCTTAAAATAGGTTAAAATTCAGAATGTAGTCAGAATAGCACCTACTAGAAGGTGAGATTTGCTACAGAGGCATTTTGAAGTTTTCAGTTCTAAACAGATGGGGCCATCGCTGGAGAAAATAGAACTCATGTATGCCATATGCTTTACATAGTTTTATGATTCTCGTATTTTTTATTAAACTAGCCAATGAAAGTAATAACCATACTGGAGATTTTCATTTAGCCTCAGGAGTCAGAACAGTGATTCAGTTGTTCACGGTGTTCTCTTTTTACCTTCTCAGCAACATAAATCATAAATCTAAGAATTGGGTTTTCAGTGTAACTTACAGCAATCAACTTATTTTGTGTTTCCCATTGATATAACTATTGCTTTAAAATTGATGTTTACAATGGACAGCAATCACCTTCCCAGCACAAATCATTGGTGCTAACATGAAAATCTTAGTATCTTTACCATTAGCTCATATGGGTTTTTAGTCTCTCCCTCTTAAGAATGGACTACCAGGCATCTATCAGAAATAAAACTACTTAGGTTAAGATTGGGGACTAGATTCAACACGACCAATTGAATCAAGTATTTTCTATAATTCTATTTAAAAAAACCCCAAAGCTCAAGAAAGTTCCTTTTACTTGCACAGACTTTTCCTGCGTAGCTGAATCCTACTTTGTGTCTTTTTCTGTAAAAAAGATCTTAAACGGATATTCTCCACCAACACCTGTAGCAGTAACTTGCAAAGTGAAAATAATACAAAATTTTCTGTTTTGCTTAAAAGGTTCACTGCGGCTTTGTTTAACTGTGCTTTGGCAAAACCACTTTCCAAATAGTTGCAAACAAAGCAACTTATAAAACATTATTTTTATATATGGCTCTGGAAGAACTAAGAACACAAAGCTCAAAACACAGAATTTATAAAGGTTGTGTAACTTGCCATCTAAACTTATCTGACTAATCATGAAACCCGTGAGAGAGGCAGGTGGATTGTAACAGCAGATGAGTTGAAGGGCCACGATTCTCGTACAAGGAAAGGGTTCAAATAATTGCTTGTTAGTCACAGAAAAACAATGCTGCAAGAAAACTGTATGAATAAATGAACAAGTGAACACTGAACTAATGAGCTACTTCCTCTGTTTGGTGGATGAGCTCTCAGGGGATGACGACTCATTTTCATTACACGTGTGAACACTATGCAGAGTTAACAGGGTCTTGGTTTCTGCCTGCTGCTCTGTTGACACACAGCCTGGTGACAAGGCCTGGGACATGGAGGGCTTGAGCACTGGACACAGTACATTTATTTCACAGCACCAAATGAGAACTGTCCTCCTGCTCTGGATTTGGTGAAGTGCAGCTGCTGCCTGGTGTTTCAGGGAAGCAGAATGATACCAGAGACACAGGCACGTGGAGCTGTAGGTTTGTCCAGCCAGGTTTGTACCGTGGGGACTGCCCCACACAGACCTGGCTGATGAGCCCTGTGAGACCCTGGCTAGCTGTAGCCTCCTCTATCAGGTGTTCCTGTCACCAGGCAGCACCAAGGTACTAACAAGCCCCACTGAAAGACAGCTTGTCTTCTTTGTTCTCCTCCTTTATTTTTTTTCTCTTCTATGTGCCTCTCCACTCTTGTGTTTCCAAGAGAACTCCTCAACTTGCACATGGACAGCCAGCTTGGGTCCAGAGGCATTCCTCTGCTGCTCTTGTGCAAGGAGATACAAACTGCAAAACCCCTATGGAGTCAGCTATGGTCCAGCATATTAACTAGCGAGGGTTTTCCCAAAGCCAGGCACCAGAAATGCAAGGAGACCTGAGAAGGCTTGGAAGAGGGGTACCTGCCATCTGAGAGAGCAGGGTCAGCCAGCATTGGTCTTATCAGAGCCAGGCTTAATTTAATCACTCATCTGCTCCCTGATCCCCAGGATACCCCTGCTCTCCATTCCCCTGAATGATGGATGGATGACAGTATTTAATGAGATTGAATGCCATCTTCATTACAATAAGAGCCTTTAATTACATCACTGAACATCATTTGATACCAAAGAAAAGCATGCTCTCCTAAATTTCAGGCAGTGACAAGGGGTCCAGAAGAACTGGGTTGCAGTCCTGGCTTTGCCAGAGGCCTCTTCTGGCCCATTAGGTAAGAGCAGGATGGCCACTGAATTAAAGGTTGTGTAAGCAGCGTAGCTCAGACACTTCCTAACTGTAGGGAGCGAGACTCTGCAACCTAAACACTCTGTGTGTAATTATTAAATTGAAGCTGATTCAGAACCCTGACACATGAAGAGAACGACCTACAGGCTCTCCATCCTTTCATACAGCTTTACATTTCAAACAATTACTTTAAAAGGATTGGATCAAAAAGTTGGTGCTTGCTCAAAGCCCCAGAAAAGAGCATCCAATTCAAATCCAAATTGGGTATTTTTGTGGCTGCAGCAGTGTTTCCATCACTCTGACTATTTTGGCTTGATACTCTCCGAACTAGACTTGTGTCTGCTGGAAAAGAAAAGAGATGTACAAAAATATGGTGTTTTTTCCCAGCTTGGAGAGTGAGTAGATAATAGAGTAGGAATCAGGCTCTATTTTTAGAACCTCGCTTTTTAATTCATTAGCTGCACAGAACTCTTCACAGGCAGTCACTTTTCTCTACTGGGTCAAGGCTAGTGAACAACTGCTGCATTACAAGGACAGAGATAAGTGAGAAAGTCAAGCTATAACTCTCCTCCATCACTAATTACTTCATTCTAAGGCCCCCACAAAAATCATCAGTGAAATTCCATGACCTTCTGCTGCAAGGAAGGAGCCAACTGCCTCCTCCACCAGCATCTGTGCCTTCCGCAGGCATCACGCCAGTGTCCCTCTCCCAGCAGCACACAGCTGCCTCGCAGAGATTCCCAATGCTTTGGAGACAAAGCAAGGAAACAATTACACTCACTGTTGATTAGTGAGTCCCTACTTTTCAACCTAGCTAGTGTTGCCAAGTAATGAGCACTTCTATTAAGTATGTGGAAGGGAGTACTACTTGTTTATTTAAAGAACATCCTAAATCACACAATCTGTTTTTACACATCCCACCCTTCAGGACAGAAATAGCAACCTTGCCAGGCCCTCACCTTGTACCAAAAGCTGACTGATTAGCTAATCTAGGCAGCTGACACAAAAGTGAAATCCAGCCTAATAAAAGCTAACAGTCAACTATTTTCAACAGCACCTAAAACCGGGCTGAACCAGGCTGGTACTGTACAGCCCCATTTCCCTGCAGTGTAACTGTGGTATTCATTTTGTCTTGCTTAGAAACCAGACAGCTCTTTTAATTACATCCAAAACGTGCCTGCTCAGACTGAGAAATGATCAGTCCTGCACACAGAGCCAAGTAGATGGCTTGGAAACAGATTACTGGATTCCTCTATGTCTTAATAGATTAGTCTTAATAGATTTGCCTAGTGAAATTCCTGAAGCTTCCTCTTCCCTCCCCCTGCCCTCCTTCAGCTACAGCTTAGTGTCCCTGTTTCAGGCAGACCCTTGGTGTCTGGGGAGTGTTGAACTCAAGTTACAGCCTCTCACTAGGACAGTCTCAGATGACTGGTTTCTACCACAATCTTAAGGAACACAGGCTACTAGCAATCTCTTGAACTTGCAAAACAGGTTCAAGAATCAAGCAGGAAAGGCAGAGATCACATAACCTTTCTCTAACCCTGACTTCTCAAGCCAACAACCCCAAACAAAAGAAGTTTTTCCTCCATGTTTTGCCTTTTTAAAATAAAGATTTTAATAAAAGATAATTTGTCTTACCACTTCACATAAATTTTGCAACGCAATGTCCCTTCAAACTCAAAATCATTTTTAAGAGCGTAAGACACTTCCAGTGTGGAATAACATGAAGGAAATCTGATTTCTCAAAGACTTGGAATGAGCTGTACATACCCAGAGCATCTTTGAAGGCACTACCATCTGTTTCATATTCCTTCACTGGTCTGACAGACACCATGGTACACTGTCATCAGCAGTTTTCAATAAACTTTGGAGGGGACAGTGCTTTCCCCCTTATTTTAAAGCTCAGAGTTACAGGACCAAGGGCCAGCCTCAGGCAGGTCACCGAAGACACCTGCCACGTGCTGCATGGTTTGAAGGCTGGCAAAGGATACAGCATTAGTGCTGACTGCCCCATCACCTACTGTCACCTTCCCCCATCAGTGGCAAGGGTCCAAACAGCTTAACAACCCCTAGTACAGTATCATCAGTCTCGAAGTTGTTGCCTTAAAAAAAACCCAACCAACCAAAAAAAAAATCATAGATTCAGGTTGAAGGGACCTTAAAGCCAGTTCCAAATCTCCTGCCATGGGCAGGGATGCCTTTTTCTAGACCATGTTGCTCAAACAGACAAAAGAAATTCCAGAGGAATGGACACTCTGGCCATACTGGCACTACCTTAAACCCTTAAATCTACAAACCAGACAGATCAGCCCCCTCTCTGCAATAACCTCATCCATGCTCGGGAGAGACTTCACTCATCAAATTTGCTCTGAGAAACTTCCTGTTCTACACCATCACAGGAGCTGCTTTCAAGAACACCAGAAATACTTCAAAGGAGAGGCTAAAAATATCTCCCTTCTTTAAAGCAGACAGCTTTAACAATTTTTAACAGAAGATTACTTTGCCTTTTTCTTGTTTGAACCAAACAAAACACATCATTAAAGAATTGCCACCTTGAGCTGTTCTTCCTGGCTTTAAGAACACACTGCCAAAACATCTCTTCTTCAGACTACCACCCTCCTGTACGAACTTTAACTAAAGAGGAGTATTAAGTGAATTTGTCAGTTGAAGGGAAAAATCTTGACATGCTTTAAGTCTCAGGAGAAAAAAAAGAAAAAAATCAATCCACATCCCAAGCTGCTGGAAGACACAGCTACTTTTTGGGCCTTCTATCAATGCCTTTTCCTATCACTACCCAACAGACATAGTACACAATCTGTGGAAGCTAGGACAGCCATCCACCTAATTTACCAGGAACTGCATTTCATCTCTTGGCTTTTATGTGAAAGCTGACTTCATGCTGAAAGGTCACACTGTAATTTCACAAAAAGTAGTCAAAAATACATTCATCTATAACTGTTATCCAAATGTGGTTATTTCTACCACCTAACCATGCAGAGAAATCAGAATGCAGCTCTTTAACAGAGAGACATGTTTTCTGTTCTGGTAGCAAAAGGAAGGTTTAAGAAACTGTTCCCCCTCAATCTTGACAAATGAAATAATACCTACTCTACAGTCAGTATTTTACTATTCAGCCTAAAACCTTATCATTCTTTGTGATGTGTCCACATTTTTAATACCGTGCACTTCAATGACCAGAGCAAGCTTTACCTTTCCATTCTGTGCTTAGTTGATTCAGACAATGTAGCTGAGAGGCCCGAGAGCTGGTTTGACACTGAAGATGTAAAAAACCCAGAACTTGAAAAATAAAATTGCCATTAGTATTTAATCACCTATAAAAAATAAATGAGCACTTTCAGTTTACATCTCATTGCACAAGATCAAAGCTGGCCTTCAGTCTAAGCACAGGACGCAGAGACCCCAACCTACAGACAGTGACTAGATACATGCACACCAAGAGAAAAAAGATCACGGACCAGCCCTTGGGCTTTCAATACACACAGCACACACCCTTCCATGTTGAAAGTGAAACCCACCACAGACCTCTACACTCAGGGCCCACAATCTTCACAAGTATCAAATTACATTTCCAAAAGCCTGTCTAAATATGGAAACATCTGAACTCCTGGAGAATTCTACACTTATCCACATAACTCAAGAAGCAGCAGAAGCACTGTTAAATTTAACAACCTGCATGAGCTTTATTAGATGGCCACGTTTACAAGAATTAGCGGTAGCGGTGCAGCTGCAGGGTGTTGCGCCTTCTCCAGGCCGCACGGCGTGAGCCACCAATGGTGTGGTGGAATTTGTGGCCCTTGCCAAGCCCACGGCTCTTGCGCCCAGCTGACGTCAGCCCACGCATCTCTCTGTGCTTGTGGACGGGCTTGGTGATCCATTGGGTGTCAGGGTTCCGCCTGATGGTCTTATGGAAGGGATCAATCAGGATCACTTCAAAAAACTTGTAAGTGGAATCTTCACCCACCCAATACGAGTTCAAGACTCTCAGAGCGCCACAGTGACGGCCAGCACGTTCCTAGAGGAAAAAATGAATGCAAAAGGCTGTAAAACCATGGATGCAGCACACTCTTCATGCAGAAAGATGACTAACTCAAACATAAAATTTCAATTTTCCCCAAGAGAACCTCTTTTCCTACAAAAAATCCTCCCCGTCCAGTTGCAAAGGTACAAGAAAAGTAATAGCTGAAAAGAATGCTGTGTTACAAAAAAAAAAAAGGCCATTCGGATTCCTGCATGAAACAGGTTTTAATGACCATGAGCAGGAAGGTGCTTGGTTGACAAAAGAAAGAACTCTCTGTACACAGAAGCACCCAGTCAGTAAATATACAATGTTAAAAATAACTTCAACGTGAAGATGAAGAGCACGAGCTGCACTTGAGCTCACGGAACAATCTTTTGTGGGAAGTTATGAAAGACTGATTAATTTGCGCATCCAAAGCTACAGGGGAGAAAGGCATTTCTGCAGAGAGTAAGCCTGTACTGGTAGGAGTAAAGGAATAGCTGATGTAACAAATCTTTGTACTACTGCTGGCATATTAGTGCTCACTATTCCTATCCTCACTTGTGGTTGGAAAGACGCAATCTTAGTTTAGAAAACAAAACAAAGCAGAAAATAGCAATTATAGCTATTATGCCATCTGCCTCTCCCATCAAGAATGCTCCGTACTTAAAACACCCTATGTGCGTTCAGTTGTAGGACTTTATCTTCATCATGGGGAAGCACGAACCAATGGACCCCATTCATCTTCTTCCCCAATGTAATCCTAACCTATTGCTACAGGCTTCCCTAAACAGCACTTGACTATTTCCTGCACACGGAGTAACATTTTTTCAAGTCCTCATTTTCTTCTAGTGTGAGAGCAACACCTATATGAAACATTAGAACACCAGCCACCCTCGACCAGCTTCTATTTGAGGATGGGAGCTCCAACTGAGGCTCTACGTTTCTATAATCTGAAAAATATAACTCTTCAGGAAAGACTGTTGTCAGATTCAGAAAATTTCAAGCTAAAACTGAGGGCAAATAACTTCTTCCATAATTGTCGTTAGCATGTAATTAGCCATCGGGTATCTGGGAGTAACATATATGAAGAGAATGCCATGAGCACTGAAAACAAAATTGCATTTTTAATTCAAACTCATCACCTTTGTTTCTTTTAAATAAGCATATCCCATTTACATTTTTTCATTGGGGGAAAAAAAAAATCCCACCATATTCAACTTTCAGAAGTCACTCAGAAGTATTTTTTAAGTCCTGAGAACAGAAAAGTCTTCTGCTTCAAGACGGAAAGGCAGTGACACTCTCCCTTCTTCCACAATGTCTCATTTGAGAATGCAGACTGGTATTAACTAACCCACTGAAAAAGTTCTTTTTGTAAAGGTGAGAACTGTATCTCTTCCAGACTACTGCTGTGACAAAGTTTACAAGATCTCATCGAATCAAAGCTTACATTTTGAGTACTTCAGTAGCAATATCTCACCTAAAAATAAATTAACCCCCAACCTGTGTGCTTGTGAGATACCAAAGCTTTTTATAAAGAAGCAGGTGGTCTCTGGCATGCTGCCTTCAGCTCCTGCAATACAGCTAAGTATGCTGTGCAACACTACTACTACACAAACAGGCGCTACAGGCCTTAAGTCAGGAAATCACGTGTACTTTGTGAAAGGACCATCAGCTACAGCTGGTGATCCACACCACGTGGCAAGGAACACAAGAGTGGGATTTACTGACATGTTAAGACACCTTAGCACACACAAATTCTTATGCCTCATGCCTAGCTCTTTATTTCACTGTGGCTTGGATTAGTTATGTGTTTTTCATAACAAATATTGTGGCATACTTTAGAAGTATACACTATGAACGTCACTAAACCAGCCAAGTGGTTCCCACAGACCCCATTTTTAAAGTCTGAATAGTTTTTTATTGTCTCAATAAAGCTTTTAAAGACATTCTGGTGCCTTCCTGCCACCATTATTCAAAATCTTTTACCCAACTTACTAACAAAGCAGCTGGTTTGGTTTATATTTTTTGTCTCTGAGTATTTTCAGCTTTTACAGACTAAAACTTTCCAACCCATATTTGTGAGCAATAACCAAAATACTCACCTCTGCTACAGACTGAAGACTCCGGGCAAACTTGAGCTGGTTAACACCGTGATGTACAGGTTTACCATAGGTTGCACCTTTCGGGACCGGGCGTTTGCGACCACCACGGCGAACACGGACACGGTAGATAACGTAACCTAAAACAAACAGTGCCTTAGGAACAAGAACAATTCTAGTAGCAATTTTCATCCCTGTACCCAAAAATTTACACGAAATGCTGCAACACGAAGTCATTATACCAATTTTTACCGAAATTTACGATTCAAGGTGGATAGTACAAGATGTTTTTGTCATTTTCATTACAACTGAGTAAGGCGAGTGATATCCTGTCACAACTATTTCTTGGTTCCAAACCAGAGCTTATGGCACCTGGTTAGTCTGTTTTAGTCCCAAACAGACTAAAATCAGCTACAACTATATTGTAATACAATCATTAAAAAAACCCCACCAAAACCACTACCCAAACCGCACAATTTAGATGGCAGCACTCACAAAGCACTGAAGCACAAGCCATCCACAAACCCTGCTGAAATCTGGTCACTGAGAGATGAGGAAACTAGATGAACGGTGACAGAAATGCCAAGTCTTAGCTTTTTATTTTCTTGTGAATAAACATACTGGGTTTTTAACTGGATTTCCTCAAGTTACTCATGGATGACCACTTTTCCCATTTCTTTCCCTGACAAGTAACTGTTTTCCAATGACAGTACGAACTCCATCACCTTGCCCAAGTACATGCAGCTGTAACAGTCATAGTACGGCTTGTGTTGGAAGGAGCCTTAAAGACCTCTCAATTCCAACCCCTCTGCCATGGACAGGGACACCTTCCACCAGACCAGTCTGCTCAGAGCTCCATCCAGCCTGCACCTGAACACTGCCAGGGATGGGGTATTCAACTTCTCCAGGCAACCTGTTCCAGTGCCTCACCACCCTCACAGTAAAGAGTATCTTCCTAATATCTAATCTAAACCTACTCTTTCAGTTTGAAGCCATTCCCCCTTGTCCTGTCACTACATGCTGTTGTGCAAGTCTCCATCCAGATCCCTTGTAGCTCTTTTCAGGTGCTAGGTCACAATTCAGTCACCCTGAAAAAAGTCAAAGTAACACATGACAAAACTTGGGCAGAGAAAGGACACCCCCCAACCCTAGGATACTAAAACCACTGCTCAATTCTGTGGAACTTTGCACGAGAACAAAAACTGAGGCCAAAGCCCACTTGATCTTCACCTGCCAGAACAGCCACAGAAGGCACAGATGCAAAATTAAGTGAAGTTAAGGTTTTAAGGCTTTTAAAAGTTTAGGTTTAAGTTTAAGGCTGTGGGCACTGCTACCGACTGAGAACATTTATGATATTCTTTTCATTTCACGCAGGACACTTCCATTTATTGGGGGATACTTCAGTTCCAGATTTTGTTTTTCTGCTGTCACTGAAGGAAGCCAATGTCACTCCATTGTGAGGCACACGGACTTCACCTCTCCGTGCCATTACCTTGCTTGGCCTTGTATCCCAGCCTGCGGGCTTTATCGGGTCGTGTAGGGCGCGGGGCCCGGTGCAAGGCCGACAGCTGGCGGTACTGCCAGCAGCGCACGCGCAGCAGGAACCGCATCACGTCCGACTGCTTCTTCCTCCATAGCTCCTGGATGTACTTGTAGGCACCCATGGCTGTCTACCTGCTGGACAGAGAGCTCAGTGAAAACAATGCACCAAAAGCAATTCCCAGTTTGAACATCTTCCAAGGGTGGCACTGCACAAAACCACACATGGAACAGCACTGAGAGACAGGGACCTCCGAAGCGTCTTTGTACCACTGACACCCGAGAACATGGATCACACCGGGCAGCCTTCAGCATGACATGCTGCAGTCACCATTCCCAGCAATTTTCTTCCTTTTTGCATGTTCTGAAGTGTTAAACTCCTCAACTGAAAATTTTCAGATGTGTTATGTCTGATACTACCAAACCCAATGATTAATACCTGAAACAAGTTGTAAATATCAATCTATAAAAAACCACGGGTCTGCAAGGAGTGTGGCCTTTACTGTTAACTCTTACTTTAATAAGGTTTTACTTCTAAGTGAAAGCTGAACAGTTTCATTAGTAAGTGGAAATTTAACTGTTGCTTAAGAAATGAACTAGATTGGGACTTTTGCTTCCTTAGAGCTATTCACTTGGTGTCTCCCACATCTCAGGAGAGACAAGGCCTTCCTCCGCATCTGCTGAAACTGGGCTTTAAGTAGAATGGGATGTACTGATCATGCAATACTAAACAAGAAGTGTCATAACTTAGTGTCCTACTGCTGCTGACATTTGTGTTTTGCTCCACAGAGGCCCTGTGGGTTTTTTAAAGGTTTTTTACATTGTTTCTGCTGAACACCATCGGGGTCAGTTTGTATTGACTTCAGCAGAGCAAGGACTCAACACGAAGTTCCTACAGATCAAATTTTGCTCTTAAGAAAATAATGACTATTACAAAGTCCCTCTTCTGAGCTGAAATTGTCTTAAAAGATGAAGGCATTTTAAAAAATCAAATATTACTTAATTTTTACTCATGCTTACTGCTGTCTTCCTGAAAACCTCTGAGGCCTTACACATGTGCAGCAATCAGCACGTGTACCTGAACCCCATCAAGCCCCCACCCAACTCACCATCAGATACACGCAGCTCACTTTATTTACATTTAAAAACACGCCGAAAACAGTTCGTGTGTGACTTTGGATACCCCTCTTGTTTGAACGTGCCCAGCTATGGTTCATCCATTCCTACTCCCAGCCACCCCATCTTTTCACTGCATAATGGCACAAAACCCCCACGAACAAACCGCAAACCAGGGCGCGCCGTCTATCACCGACCTGCGCCCGCTCTGCCGCGCCAGGGCCACCCTGGGTGGCCCGTTCCCCTCCCCGCCCCGGCCCACCGAGGCGCAGCCCGCGGGCCCTCCTCCACCGGCCTCCCAGAGGCGCCGCGCCGCAGGAGCAGCCCCATCCCACCCGGAGCCCGGCGGGCGCGGCGGCGGGACGGGCGGATGGACGCTCGGATCCCGGGATGGGCACGGATTGAGGGAAAGGCCGCGCGCGGACCGGCCCTCACCTGATGGCGCCCAGCACCGGAAAGGAAGAACCCTGCTACCCACAACCCCTCGGGGCCACCCCGCGCTTCTGGCGGCGGCAGCGGTGCCTCACGGGTAATGTAGTCCGGCGGGGCCGCGAGCCGCGCGTCCCTCCCCGCTCGGCCCGGCGCGGCCCGGCCCCCCGCGCCCGCCAATGGGAGCCGGGGGCGGGGCCCGCGCGGGTCAATGGGGCCGGGCCGGACGCTCTGTCCAGGTGCGCGCTCGCGGCGGGGGGGGCGGCCTCGGGGGCGCGCTCTGGGGCCGGGGCGCGCTCTGGGGCCAGGGCATTGGGGCGCGGCCCGCCCGAGGGCTGGACCTGGGGCAGGGGCTTGGCGCGATGCGGCATCCCCTGAGACACCCCCTCCCCCCAACCCCCGTAAGAGCCCCAGGTTAGGGATTGGGGTGGGGACTTTGCTTAAAACCCTGAAAAGAAGCCTTTAAAAAAAGCTCTAAAATAATAATAATTTTTAAAATCGTAAGATTATGAAGAACGGCAGAGGGAGCTGGGTTTGTTTAGCCTGGAGGAGGCTCAGAGGGAACCTCATCCCTCTCTACAACTCTCTGAAAGGAGGCTGTAGTGAGGTGGGGGTCAGTCTCTTCTACTGTGACTGCAGTGAGAGGACCAGAGGAGATGGCCTTCAGCCGAGCCAGGGGACACTCAGATTAGGTATTAGAAGAAAAATTTTCACTGTTACGACAGTCAGGCATTGGAATAGGTTGCCCAGGCAGATTGTGGGGTCACCATCCCTGGAGGGGTTTAAAAGGCGTCTGGATCTGGTGCTGGATGATGTGGTTTAGTGGTTGCAGTGGTAGTTCTGGGTTGATGTTTGGACTGGATGTTCTTAAAGGTCTCTTCCAACCTGATGATTCAATTGTATTCTAAATAATAAACCCTAAGGGCAAAAACAAAACCCTAAAAACAATCCTAAAACCTTTTCAGTGGAGGATAGGGAGAGGGCACCATGGAGTCCCTGGTTCTGCAGGCTTTATGCACTGATCTGCTCCTGTCCCTGCTCCCATCCCTCCTGTATATGGCATGGCACAGGTTGGATGGGGTGTTGAGCAACCTGGTCTCATTGGTGGCATCCCTACCCATGGCAGGGGGCTGGAAGGAGAGGATCTTTAAACTACATTCCAACCCAAGCCATTCTATGATCCTGTGAGTTAGGCTTTCCCAGCCTGCAAGTCCTTTCTGCCTCCCTACCTGCGGCTGCGGGATGACCTTTCTGTTTTTCAGTGTATGCTTTTCAGAGCACCCTGGCTTGTGAAGCATTACCTGGTTAAACTGGAATTGAAGCAGGACAGTGCCAACCCCTCCTGGTCCAGAAAAGGTATTCTTCAGCTCTCTCTATGGGAAATGGCTCCAAAGAGCCAACTGAGTCAGGGCCTGCAGCCCTGCCATGGCTCACTGGCAGAGGGAAGTGCCCCTGGCTGCTGGATGCCTCCTGCTAGAACCAACCCCCACCCATCCAAACTGATTTAAAGCAGACTGAAAAAACCTGCTTCTGCATTTGCTTTCCTCTGCTTCTGCCTTTAATGCTCCTGTTTTGTAGTTCCTATTCTGTAAAAGCTAGAAACTTTCTGTGAGTGAAATAAAAAGGAAGGAACCACCAGTTTCTCGCATTTCCAGAAGCCATCCTGGTACCATGAGATTCCATCAAGCCCATTGCAAGCCCAGGAAGCCCGATAACGCCGTGCACACACACGCCAACAAACACAGCCCCTGCCCCAGGGTGTGCATGCTCCAGCGCTCCCAGTCTCCCAGAGCCTGACAGGACAAGTGTCGAGGCTGCAGCCAAGCATCAGCACCACTGGCAGCAGCCTAAAACCTGAAAAAATGGTGTGGGAGGAAACTCTAGTCCTAAAAATATCAGTTGCTGGCGAGCGCTGGGAGGGAGCTGTGCCCCCGCTGCTTTGCGCTTTGCCTTGCGCCTTCCGTGGGCTTCGCTCCCGCAGGGTGCCCATCCCTGCGCCATGCCAGGCTAACAGCCTTCCGTGTCTGCACAGGGCTCCGCTGCGGAACCGGCCCTCGGCAAAGATGGGGAAGGGCTACAAGGTGGTGGTCTGTGGAATGGCCTCAGTGGGAAAGACTGCGATTTTGGAGCAGCTTCTCTATGGAAAGCATACTGTTGGTGAGACATTTTTACTTTTGGGGGGAGGTTGTTTCCTTTTCTAGCATCTTGTTCTGTGTGAGCCCCCAAACACCAATAATCGAGGACTGTGAACTGCGCTGAGGTGAAGGAGGAAATTAATGTGGTTTTGTGGCATCTCTTGGCTGTTCTTAAAATTCATAGTCCCTTACTTAAGGATTTTTAAAAGAGCCTTGGAGAAGAACCTGTTCTGTGATGTTCCCAGTAATAATACACAAGAATGTTTAAAAAGAAACAAACACTGAAAGTAGGTGATGTGCCTCCTGCCTATTTACAAAAGAAATATCTCATTCCATGAAAGATGCCGTAGATACCTGAAAAATAAATAGCTGTCACATGATGAGTGTAGACTCTGTTTAGACTTCTGTTTCATTTTCTTAAAGCTTTATTTTGCTTGGTCTTGGCTAACATTTAATCAAAGCTCTGGAAAGAAAAACAGCTCAGCTTTAGGTTCCACATTCTGTGCTGAGCTTCGAAGGCCAAGCGTCTCGGCTCTCTAAGAAATCCTCCTGTGGAAAACAGACTTGACAGAGGAACAGAGGATGCCTGATATTTGCTGTGCACAAAAGAAAGGGAACAAAGGCAAAGCTGGCATGTTTCCCTCTGTTTCCACATTTGGCTTTGAAACAAAGTGCAATGATCATCAGGCTGACAAATTATTCCTGCCTCACCTAGAAACAAGGGGTGGCACCAGGGCTTTGACTGATGTTTAGTCACTTTGCATTTTTTTCTTGAGCCGGTAAATTAGACGTGTGGATAAGTTGTTGGATAAACGTGAGGATTTCTAGGATGGTGCTTTGCAGCACTGCACCTTTAAAATGTGTGGATGGGAGGAATTTGCTGGCAAAGCGTGATACAGAACTGTGTGCTAATACCCGTGTTTAAAAGGAGGATTTCCTCTAATGTTGCAGCAACATCTGTTTCCAGCATCCTACCGAGAGCTAGGCACGTAGCCCCGCGTAGCTTTCAACGTGAAGGTTGCAAAACCTGCAGGCTGAAGGTTTTTCCCTCTGCTACCAACCTGCCTCTCCTCTGTGCCGGGCTGGCTGACTGTCAGAGACACCCCAGCAGCATGAGCAAGGCCACGTTACTTAAATCGTATTGCCTTGCATTAATTCCTGCCTCCTATTAGCAAGCCAGGCAGGAAGGATATTTGGGTGTTGCTGATCAGAGGAGCTATTTATGGAGCCAGCCATGTACATGATTATACAGCGTCATGGACACTGGCTGACATAACCGGAGGGAGGCCTCGTGCCTGGGGTTTAGCCGTGGGTGTCCCTCTGTCACTCCCAAATGCTCTGCTCCAGCTTGGCCATTGAGCAATGTGGACCCCCTCCCCCAGCCCCCACCCTTAAAAAGATCAGTTTTCCTGGCCTGCAGCTCTGCTCTTATTTTTTTGAGTTACTGGTAAGGGAAGGAGCAGCTGATACCGGATGGAGAGTGCAAGGGGAGAAGGAAGAGGTAGTTTCCTGTTTTCTGTGATTTTGGTCAAATCTTATTCCTAAGACATTCAGAGAAAGAGGGCAAAAAGCAGAGTCAAGATTAATAATTGAGAGTGTCATTAGGGAGCTGCTGCAGCCCCAAGAGATGAGTGCCCATGGCCCAGCAATTTTGATATCCCCTACATAGGCCATCAGGCACATTTGGGGGGATGTACCGATAAGTTGGTGCTTTTTGCAGTCCTGCTGAGTGGTCACCATCCTCCCTGCCTCTTCCTCAGCACGTAGGCAGTTGTGGCAGAGGGTGCCTGGAGTATGGGCTGCTGGAAATGGTTCCCAGAAGACCTTCAGCTACTGTTCCACTCCGTATTGATTTAACTCCCGAATTGCAGAGGCAGGGTGCCATTGTGAAGATCTCGCTATGCAAGGACTGAGTTTGGGGAATGGCGAGTGTTTGACTGCTCCTTAGCTGAGCTGCTGTAAACTGCACAACGGTGCTACCATTGCAGGGGTGGCCCTTCCACGCCTAAAACATGATTACAGGACCTTGATCCTCGTTTCCTAAAGCTTACGAGCTCCAGAAAGCTGACATGTACATCTTGGCTGCTGGCCTTTTTGGCTGGAGGCAAGAAAGGACTAGTGTGTTTGCTGAAAGCCTATCTGTTCAGAGCCAACCATCAAGGCAGCTCACCGGGCATGGCAACACGGACACAAGCTGTTTCAAAACCTGTGCTTCCTGACTGACGTCAGGAGCAGCTCTGCAGCCGCTCCAAGGGCCCGGGAGCCATGGGGAGGACAGCCGAGCCAACACAGGGAGTCATTCCGTTCTGATGGCAGGCACATCCTCCTCTCAGTGACAAGAGGCATGCTAGAACATGGTTGGAGGCTCAGAGCACGAGACCTGCTACCATACTGAGGTGTCGCAGCCACTGTCACGGGGGTCTCCTCCTGGCCGTAAATCAGCCATGAGTCTGTCAGTGCTCACGTGCCTCCTGTTGACTTTCCTGTAAAAAGGAGTGGTGGCACAGCTGGTGTCAGGGAAGTGATTAGAGTCCTTGGAGTTTTATACTGTTATGTAAAGCCCTTGGCTTTGAGCCCATGCTCCTGGCTGTGTGTTTGGTGATGGTGCTGTAAAGCCAGTTGCACTGTGTTTCTTTTCCTAGGAAAACATGCACCTTCAGGTCTCCTTGGCTTCTCATAGATTAAGTCCCTAAGTGGCAGTGTTACTTACATGGTCAGCAGCTAGCACTCTTGCAAAGGCACTAAGATTGCTTGAGGTCAAAGAGGAAGAAGTATTCAGGAAGGAGGAATACCCCAAAAAAAGAGTATGTGTCCCTGTAGCATGTGAGCAACAGTGTCTGGTATTGGATTTTGTGCTAGGCTTTAAACTGCAACAGAGTTTGCCTTGTGTCCCAAGATGGGAAAAGAGAGGATAAATAGACGAGAGACACTCTCAGAGCCATGGAAAATAATGTAGCTATTGCATGGCAGATACTCTTGCTAAACTAATACAAGGAATTAGAAAAAAACCAAAAGGAAATGTTTGAAATGGATGCAGATTTAGCTTTGTAGGGACTATATTGCCAGAGGTCAGGACAAATAGTTGTTAAGTTGCACATATTTATGTAGTACATATACAAGTACAGCAGTGTGCCCAGGTGGCCAAGAAGGCCAATGGCATCAGGAATGGTGAGACCAGCAGGACCAAGGCAGTGATCGTCCCCCTGTGCTCAGCACTGGTGAGGCAGCACCTTGAATCCTGTGTTCAGTTTTGGGCTCCTCTCTACAAGAAAGACACTGAGGGGCTGGAGTGTGTCCAGAGAAGGAAAATTAAGCAGGTGAAGGGAAGGGCCTGGTGCACTGCTCTGATGAGGAGCAGCTGAGGGAGCTGGGAATGTTCAGCCCAGAGGAAAGGAGGCTCCAAAGGGGGACCTTATTGCTCTCTGCAGATACCTGACAGGAGGGCATAGCCAGGTGGGGGTCGGTCTCTTCTCCCAAGTAACAAGCAACAGGACAAGAGGAAATGGCCTCAAGTTATGCCAGGGGAGGTTTAGATTGGATATTAGGCAAAATTTCTTCACTGAAAGGGTGTTCAGCCATTGGAGCAGGCTGCCCAGGGAAGTGGTGGAATCACCATTCCTGAAGTGTTCAAAAACCATGTAGATACGGCGCTTGGGGACATGGTTGAGTGGTGGGCTTGGCAGTGCTGGTTTAACAGTTTGGCTCGATGATCTTAGAAGTCTTTTTCAGCCTTAACTGTTCTATGATTCTGTGATTGCCTCGTACCTGGGATGATCTCTCTTTTTGTGACTTAAGTGTTGTGTTTGTCCAAATCCTCACCTTCTCTTGCTGTCCTGAAGAAAGAGGAGCCAGTCTTATCTCCTCAGTCATGAAAAGGGTCCTTGACTGGCAGCAGAAGATTGTCCCACTACATACCTGTGGTACCTGGCACTGCTTGGCCCGACCTCTCTTGACCAGGCTAGCAGGAGACTGGCTTAGCTTTGGCACAGGACATCTGTAAAGAGGATGGGTATTTTTCCTTAAACAGTGTTCCTGTTCAGTGATGGTGCAGACAGGAGTCTTCCTTCTGCCTTTAAAATATTTCTGGCCTCTCAGCCTATGCTAAAGCTTATCAGATCAACAGGAAGAGATGAGAACTCTCCGTTGCAGAAAACTTACCTCTGCCTCCTGGCTGTGTAAATATGGTCAGGTTATTCATAAGCAGCTACTTCAGATCCTCTTACTAGCTAGGAATGAAAACACCATATATTAGTGTGGCAGAAGCCATAATGAGAGAATTTGCCTCACTTGGTCCAGCTGGAGGGATTTGGGATTTTGGCTTACACACTTTGGACGTGCAGGCTAATTAACCTAATTATGTGTTCATAGAATCATAGAATGGTTTGTGTTGGAAGGGACCTTAAAGATCATCTCCTTCCAACCCCTTTGCCATGGGCAGAGACACCTTTTACATCTTCACTTTTTAAATTAAAACTACCTCGTGATAGAGGTGCAGTCAGCCTTGCATTTTAGAAATAGATGTAAATGGAACTGAATATTTGTAACTGAGGGTCACAACTTGGCTATTCGTTGGTGGGACCAGTACTTCCCTAGCAGTTAAATCTAAACATATCAGCTCCTTTTGAGGTCTGTCCAGCTCTTTCCCAAGTCAGGGATCCTCTGATACACTGTCATTTGAGATATAAGTAAGCAAAGCCTGTTATTCTGCACTTCACAAACATAAGGAATAGCAGGCTTTAGGAGCTCTTTGCTGAATTCCTCTGGAAAAAGACAAAAAGAGATAACACAGGAGATTATCAGAAGTACTCAAGAAGACATAAAATTTGTACTGCATTAATGCTCGAGATCCAACTGGGAACTTTTGAAATTCCATCCCTCTTGAAATTTTGATTTACTTGGGTATTTGCAATCTATCTGCTCTGCCTAGCCTAAGTATGCAGTATTCATTAGTATATTGAGCCTTTTCTTTACTTCATTGGGAAGCCACAAGGGGTTGGAACAAAACCCAATTTATGACTGAGGCTTCCCATTGCAGTTCCTCTGTGGCAGCAGTCGGTAACAAACAAAGACCTTCCTGCCTCTCCTAAGATTTGCACCAGCTAAGTAGGTGCTAGAGAGTGGCATCACTTCTGTCTATTCCTCCTTTCCCTCTCCAACTTTTTTACACTTTAGTTTTCAAAGGAAGCATGATATTGTGCACAATCCTGTTAGTTCCCCTTCACCCCTGTAACTTCTGAACCTGAAAGCTGGCCCACTGTAGTGCTCTGCTCCACAGAAAACCTACTCAAGCTGGCAGCAGTCTGCACGTAAGTGACTTCCCAGCACAAGCTGCCCTTGCCCACCCAGGTAGAGAAGGTGGAAGGATGCCTGGGGGTGCCAGTGTAGGAAAGGAGAATCAGGATCTTTGTGGCAGGGAGGATGGGATGGTGCCAGCACCTTTCTAGGACACTGACTAGTGTTGCTACTCTTACAGCAACTTGCCTGACCCATGTTTGAATGGAGACCTAGGAAGTGTTTGAATGGGATGGTACTAAAAAGAAGTGCAAACATCATTGTTGGCAAGATGTGGCTGGTACATGGTCGGGGCTTTAGGAGCAGGGCCTAGAATAAGGTGAGACAGGTATTTTTAAAAATTATCTGTGTTTACTAAGGAAACTACTTGCATATACTCCCTCCCCCAGTGCACACAGGTGAAATTTCACCTCTGGAATCTGATACTGGTGGATAAATTTCAACTCTCTCCTAAGTGCCCCTCCTATTTGACATCAAAATTTGTTGCTCTATTCTGCTGAGTTAAGTCCCAGGTCTTAAATTTTCCTCCTCATTTTTAAATAAGATGTTAAAAGACATACTTTTCACTGCTGCTTTTAATGCCATTAGGAAGAGATTGTCTCAGGATAATGTGGATATATTAGAGGCTGTTGAATTATAGTGTAGCATTTAGAGGATGAAAAACTGTATAATATTATGTGTTGCTTTTTAAAAAGAAAACTTAGGTACTTATGGTTCCTTCCTTCTTGCCAAAGCTGTACTTACTGATGCTAGATATTTCCTTGACCTGTTTGTACAATGCAACGAGGCAGAGCAAGAATATAGTGCTGTGTTTAAACAACAGTGCTGTATCCAGAAAGGGCTCTGGTATTAGCTCCGTCTTTAAAAATGCCCCTTTAACACATTCTACAATCACACAGAATGCATTTGTGCTTCCTCTTTTTATTAACCTTTGCTTTGTCCTTCTGTTCGTAGTTTTGCTCCCACACATTACCGTGGCTATATTTGGAGGCAAGATAAGTTAAATCATTGGAAACCTAGTAAGAGTTTGATCTATGAAGACTGCACAGAGAGGGGCAAAAAGAACAGCTTGTGCCACTTTCCTGCACAGGAATGCTGCATACATCATATGAAACCATCAGCGTGGGTGGAATGCTTTAGCTTGTTTGTCAATGTGAAGTGTTTTGAATAGTGTCATTGAATATAGCAAAATCCTTATTTTCATAGGCCAGATAATCCCTTGTGTTTTCTTAAACAATGCACTAAAATGGTCCCTTTTTGGCAGACAAAGAGAATAAAGCAGGACTGATTATTGTAGTCCTGCAACAGCAAACAATTGTATATAGGAGTGCAGGGGAGGCAAAAACGTGAGTTGCAGAAGGTTTGTATGAATACTTAAAACCAGCTCCAGAAGTGGCCCAGCTACACTATACATAGATTGTTTCGACCTGTAACCTTATGCACCTGCATCCAGGAGGAACACAAAGCTAACGTGATTTATGTGTTCTCAGGTTTGGCTTAGAAAACATAATTTTAATCAGTTCAAAGCAAGCTGCCTTGAATTACCTCACATTCACCTTGGGGAGAAGCAGAGGGAAGGAGGGCCAGTATGCAGATAAGGTGGAACAGGTGATACATATATGAAAGCTTGTTACCTTATGCATGCTCTTGCCTTGCAGTAACTGAACTTGCTCCTATTAGCAAATCTGAGTCATTTTAGATCCCTAGGGGATCGAAAAAGCTCACTGTGTATTTGAGTAAATAGAGTATGCAACTTTGTTTGCCTGCAAACATCCCCTTCCCTTTCTGGCTTATTTTCACTTATTGGCTAGTTGTACCACCAATACACATTCGTTTACAGAATTGTTCCTTTGGCTCCTGCTTCTGCAGTATGATCCAGCTCATTATGAGGCAAAGAAGTAGGCTTAAGATGTTAGCACTTGACTGTCTGGTGTTACCTGGCTGTTGTTCCAAAAGGGTATGTTTGGGCAGGTTCGTTTTGCAGCATGTTTGGCACAGAACTGGTACAACTGGGTGGTTGGAGTTTGGGAAACTTGGGAGGAGAGCATGTATCTTACCCTATTCTGAATGTACATGTTGTATAGATTAATTTTACAGGCATAATCATGTGCTTACATGTTAGTGTATTTACAGCATCACTATTGGAAAGAGCTAGTGCAGTCATCTATGAATATAGCCCTCTATGGACATGCCAGGCAAGGTCAAGGCCTGGTCAAATCACTCTGTAAAACACTCACTGAAAGCTACTGTGGGGCACAATTCTGCTGCACTGCAAAGAATTCCTATAGTGGGGCTGTTCTTATAGCAGTGGAACGTTCCTGCTTGTTTTCAAACAGGCTTAGAAGAGGGTGCCACGATGGAAGATGTGTATTTGGCATCGGTGGAGACAGACCGAGGCGTGAAGGAACAGCTGCGGCTTTATGACACCAGGGGTCTGCAGGAGGGCGTGGAGCTGCCCAAGCACTATTTCTCTGTGGCTGACGGCTTCGTTCTGGTATATGCCGTGACCAGCCTCGAAGCCTTCCAAAGAGTCGAACTGCTCAAAAAGGAGATTGATGTCTTCAGAGACAAAAAGGAGGTAAATGCATGGTTGGCTAAATGCTGTGTCAGCGATAGGAAGTTAAGGTCACAAAGCCCAGCTTTTGTTTCTGTAAACGTTGTGTACAAAGGAAAATGGGTGCACCCAGAGCCTTGGGCAACCCAGCAAAAAGGAGGCGTTCTCATGCCAGGGAAGCCTAATTCACATGCCATGCAGGTCATGCAAAAGAATGCTTTTTTTTTTCCTTGTCCTTATTTCCTCTACTACAGCTAAAATTCAGTCAGCTGAATGCACCAGCCAGGACACTTATGACTAATAAAACATATGGTCTACAGCAGTGCAGCTCATATGTTTTTTTAGATATTGTACAGGGGAAGTCAAGTGCACAGAATAATATAACGAAGGGCATTATCTTTGCTTGTTTTGTATTCATGTACTTGATGGCTTACAAACTAGTGTAATTGACAATGGGTCTCCCAGACATTAGTCAATTGGCAAAGCAGCTTTAATGTATTTTAACAACCATATTGAATCAATTCAATTGTGTGAAATGACGGCTCTATTTTCCCTTAGAAAGCAGCTAGTGTTTTCAGCTGACAGTGTTCCAGCTTAGCTAAACAAATATAACTTGCATGTGGCATTAGCATTATGGCTTTTCCTACAGTATCTTTATATTCTCGAATAGTTTTCCCTGTTAAATGTCTTCAGCCTACAGCTTTCCAAATGCTTGTTTTATGCTGTTTAAAAGAAAAAAAAAAGCATGAAGAATTAATTGGATAATGGTAGGGAGAGACTTCGCAAAAATGTAACTTGTTTTGTACTGACAGCACAAGGGTGGAGGAAGGCAGGCTCGAGTGTGACGGCAGATGAATGTGCAGTCACAGGAGAGGTATGTTAGGTGGTAGGGCTGGTGTGAGCTGCAGACTGTCACGTATATCAGGGATACAGGAGTCAAGCATAACTGCCCTGCAGGGCAAGGAAAGGTGGACACGCAGGGAATTTTTCCCAGGCACTGTGTTTTGCAAGGGCCCTGATTTGTTACTATACAGCATGTTGTAATGCAGAGAGGGAGTCACAGTCCCAACAGGATCTGTGTCCTGCTCTTCTGTGTTACCCGGCAGAAATCTCCTCTCTCATTGCACGAAGGTGCTTTAGAAAACAGCCAGTTTGCTCATCCTTTTGGAGAGCTTAAAATTGTGATTTCGACTGAGGCTAACACAGTTAAAGTGGTGGCCACAATAAGATGGATAAAATAGTTTTCATTCCTGTGATTTCCATGAAAAATAGGCTTTGAGGTATACAAGGTGAGACTGGGAGTCCTACCTTAAGGTAACTGTTAATCAGCAGATTAATGATTCTATGACTTAAAGCCTGGGCTCTACTAGAATGAATTCTTTACTGAATTGGGGATGTGTCTCCACACAGGGTGCTTCTGAGCTGGCAGAACTTCAACTTGTTGAGTGGCA
Source organism: Corvus cornix cornix (assembly GCF_000738735.6). Classification (NCBI taxonomy): domain Eukaryota; kingdom Metazoa; phylum Chordata; class Aves; order Passeriformes; family Corvidae; genus Corvus; species Corvus cornix. The sequence continues at coordinate 40,999,240 of NC_046333.1, forward strand.
CAGTCCCCTGTTGTGTGGCAGATGACAGAAAGCACTGATGGCTGGTTCCTTGCCTCTGCTGGCTGTGGGGGCTCTCCAGCACGCACCTTAAAGCCTGGCCAAATTTTACACTAAATAGAGGTTTTGTTCTGTTATACTGACAGAGCTTTGCCACAGCTAAAATTCAGCTGGAGCATGCATTAAATACACATGAAGATTATAGCTTCTTTCAAAGCCCTCACAGAGAGGAAAAAAAACCCCCTAAACAGCATTTTTCCAAACACCCTGGACTGCTGTAGAAAAGAAAGGAAACCTCAGACCTCACAGGAACAGGACAAACATCTCTAGCTGGAAAGAAGTAGAAGGCATCCTGGAGTGAGCCTGACGAACAGGAAAGAGCAAGCAGGTGTGGCCACAGCAAAACCCACAAATCAGCAAGAGAGGACTTTATCACTTGATCTTTGTCAAACCACTAGTGTAGAGATGAAAACAGAGTTTGACTAAGGACCTTGAATTAAAAATGTAGGCATGGTTTCCCCTAAGAGCTGGTGCTGGTAAAATATTTTTAGAAAACAGTGAACTTAAAATAAGGAAGAGCAGTAGCTTCACATAGCCAGCACTGCCTTTGGCACTTCTAAGAGCTGAAGTACTGGGAAGGCTTCATGTACTTACTGAGTTCAGCCACCCTGGGCTGTCTGGGTAATATACAAGTCACTTGATGGATCCTTACAACTGCAGATCTGAGTTGATACCGCTGTGCTGCTCTTCTTAGCTAACCAGCTGCTCTTGAAACTGCTCCCCAGAGGATGCTCCTAGTGCTTATCTGCCCCTTTCAGCAGACAGACCCCTTCAGTCCTTCGGGTGGCTCTTGCTGCCTGGGGCTGGGAAGCCGGTGGGGCTGGGCTGGGAAAGGGGCCCCACAGCCCAGCCTGCCCGGGCTGCTGGCACGGTTGGCTTTATTTATGTTGCGGGATGGGGCTTGGGAAAGAAACAAACAGGGCAAAATCCACCACTATGGGGTCCAGGCTCTCTGCTGCTGTGCATTTTGTCATCTCTCAAGCATCCACTGCTCTGACCTACTCGGATGTCATGCTCTTATCATTTGTCCAGGGCAGCTCAATTGCCAAGTGGAGAATAGGGCTGTTTAACTTTGGATCTCTTAGGTATTGTTTCCCTTCAAGCAATCGTTGGGGGGTGGGAGTGGGGAGGCGAGAAGGGGAAGTCCTGCATATCCTATGATGAAAACAAGCTTCCAACCCATAACTAGATGAGGCTAATTCATATCCCAGACCCTGATCTTCCAAACTACATGCAACGTACCTTGTGCCAGTGCTAAGTTACAGAACAAGTCTGAACTGTGTTGCTACTTGCCTGCTGTTTAAAAGGATTGTGAGTGGTGGATGGTTTTGGTATAAAACTCACCCTCTTGTTTGGTTTGTAGGTTACACTTATTGTCTTGGGAAACAAAACTGACCTCCTGGACCAAAGGCAAGTGGAAACAGAAGCAGCACAGCAATGGGCAAGGGCTGAGAAAGTGAGACTGTGGGAAGTGACTGTGACAGATCGGAAAACACTGCTTGAACCCTTCACCTTCTTAGCTAGCAAACTGTCCCAGTCCCAGAACAAATCAACATTTCCCTTGCCTGGAAGGAAGAGCAAAGGGAATAACTGTGATAACTAGACTAGCTTAGCATTGTCTCCTGCTGCCAGGTCACAGTCTAAGTCCTTTTTGTGCCATTTGCTTCTTGCAGTTTCACTTAAAGCAATAATATCATTCAGCAATAAAATCAGCAAGCTTATAGCTAAGAGGTATCCTTCCTTCCCATAGACTTGGCTTGAAAAAGCTGCTGGTGGTAAAAGTGTCAAAAAGCGCTTTATGAGAGTAGTTATTTTGCATCCAGGGCTATGGAGGAGGAAGGGATAGATGGATACCTCTCTAGCAGGGGCTTTTAGTATGCCTGGGTATAGCTATGTTGAGGGACAAATCAACAAGCTTACCAGTATATAATCCCCCTGCAGATCTATAGCCTGTAGTCACAAAAAGTATTAGCTGCAATAAAGCATTCAATTTGGAAAGGTGATATGTTTGAAATGGCAACAGTTCTTTTACCTTGACCTTAAACAGGGACATGGGGCTTTTTGATGCTTCAAGAGGCTGAGATCAGTGTTTCCTGTAGAAGGGTATGGGGCAGGAGGAACAATTACCAGATTTAGCCACTGATGTTCTGCTAGTGTCTGGAAGAAAAAAACCCCAACAAAATTATACAAAACCACCCCCCACATCTTCTGGGAAATACTAGAAGAGATCTACCCCAACACAAACCTTGTCAACAAAGTCTAGTAAGCAGTGCTTTCAGGTCCGGAATTCATGTGTAGAAACCAGAAATGCCCTCAGAGCACTCATTGATTGAACAACAACCTAAGGACAACACAGCTGTGGGTTTGTTCCAGCATGTCCACTACCAATCAGTCACATACCCATAGGTGGTAATTTTACTGAGAATTATATGGATCGATTTTGTACGCAGGAGGTCTTGCTGGGCTCTGCTTAGGGCACACTTTCCTGGCTGCTCAGCCAAGCTGCAGCAATCCACCCTCCCTAGGCCAGATAACAACTGGTACAAAGTGCTGTACTACTCTGCATGTGAGGGCTAAGGAGGGTAGGAGGCTGCCTTTTTCAGAGACATCCCTGTGGCAAATACCCAGAAATACCTGTACAAATGGCCCCAGTCTTAATGTGCTGCACATGGTCCAGCTGCAGGAGTGCAACTGCACGTGCTCTATTTGACCCAACACTGGCAAACCTGTGCTGCAGGAATCTGCTGTCCCAGGTCAACTTGTCAGTAAACTGAACAAAAGGTGATATATAGTGACAGAATGAACAACTTTTCCCAGAGACAGCAGCCAGGTTTTGGCACCTAACAACCTCCTGTACTAATTGATTCTAGCTTGTCTTTGTATTTGAAGGCAAGAGCAGGGAGAGAGAGTGAAGTATGCAGTTTCTGTGTTTTCCACTAAATTAATGCTGTTTTGAACAAATACTGGGAATTTCACTGTGAATCAGCAAAACCACAAGCACTATTTGCACTGTCATACCATAACTGCTAAATAATGTGCTTAATGATCACAATTAAGCTTATAGTATTGCTCTTCCTGAATACTGATTAATAAAGTCTGTCAGCATTATTAATGTCAGAGCAGCAGTACAGTTCACTAAAAATTAAGCAGGAATCCCTACCATTACAATGAAGGTAGACGAAACTGTTTATGTGCTTTGCTCAATATAGTTTGAATTGCTGTGGCCAAGGAGTAAGATAAGAGAGCAATTATGAATGAGCAAGCTCTTGTAATGCCCTGCTAGGAACATACAATTGTTTCCATTGCAACACTGCAGCTGAGTAAGCACTATAGCACGACCTCCCCCCACCTGGCCAGTAATAAGTCACTGTCCTTGGGGATGCTGCAGGATGACACTCCCATCTCACTCATTTCCTACGAACACACGTGTACTCCCGGCTTCTCCCTACCCAGAAGACTCCGTATCTGCATGCTTGGGAAGTGGAGGTGACTTCAGAGCAGCAGTGGTTCACCTCCTTGCTGCAACCCCTTACCAAGGAATGGGTCATGTTCCTCTTCTTCAGCTCTGCATAACCCTGCTTCTGGAAGGGACTTGAATCAGCCTTGGATCAATCAAAATAAGTGAAAACGTCTACTAACAGCACATCACTAAAGCTAACACTTGAGCCAAGGGAGTGCAGGTTGACAAGTCAGAATGAACTTAAAATGCCTGGAGATGGAACAAACGGGGATGACTGGTTCCTGTCCAGCTCTGCATGCTGTAAACTCGGTGCCCATTATACTGCCAAGACTGATGTCACCTCTAGGCTGCCAGAGCTGTGCAGTGCAAGTGTAGCTTGCTCACTCACTCCCCTGGCCTCCCAGGACTCAGCAGTGTTTTAAGACAGACAAGAGAAAAAAGATCTTCTAAATGACTACAGCCATTTTTCCAAATAGGTTACATAAAGGCAAACACATTTTCTTTGATTTGGCTAAATTTAGAGTTTAGATAATTTGAGGCATTCAGATTAAAAAAATCACCACCCACTGTTCTCTTTCATAAACTTATTCTGATGTTTTTCTAAATACCGTAGTGTTTTACTGACAAGTGATGGAAAATGTAGTGTCTCCTCTGCAAACAATGTGCACACAGTGGCTGGTACTGAGTAAAAATGAAACTTGCTGTAGTAGTTTTACATAGGGTTAATAAGCAAAGTACAGAGTATAATGTAGTAGCTAACGGGCAGAACACCTATTTTGTTCTTACTGCTCCACTGACTCAAATGCTGTTCTAGGTCACGGGGATCACCTACCTTCTGCAAAACTGGAGTCCCTTCAAAAGATAATGGAGAAAAATTATTATAAAGAAGAAAAACAAATTACTAAACTAAACCATCTTTCTCTGTTCCTCTTAAGCCATTACCCTGCTGAATCAACACTGTACAAATCAGTCACCCCCACCAGGTACAACAGTTAATTTGACATGTCCTGGTGGCACAAAGCAAGAAGCTGGCAAAAACCTACGAGATTAAGCCATTTACCTTTTTACTCAGTAGAGTAAAGACTACCAGAGATGCTCCTGGTGTGATGTAGCTACATACCAAATAGGCAAACAGCTGAGGGAGCTCATACACCAAAACATGTGCTGTGTCGAAAGACAGCAGTTCAGATGATCAGGGTAAGGTGCCACTACCCACAGCCACCCAGCAAAGGAAAGGACACCTCTAATTAACAGATTACTTTGGACCAAGTTAGATTTGCTCTGTATCTAGAAAGGAGGAGAAGTATGTAAATGAAATATATACAGAATTTATTTTAAAAGTACCAAACCAAATCCAAGAGCGCAGATGACCACACAGCACTCACAAGAATGTTGCAAAGTGAAGCACTTGCCATGTGAAAATGAATCTGTGCTTCCGGCCTTTACCTTAAGGGAGTGGTCAGAAATGCCATATCCACAACTAACTGCCCTGTTGCTACATACCTCAATGTAAACACTATGTCTCTAGGAGATAATCTTTATAGGTAGTTAAAGGATCTACAGATTTAAGTCTCCTTTATACTCTTTTATGGTGTTGTCTGTTAGCTTACCAGGACACGATTCCTTCTCCTCTTCCAAGTGTGAATAGACCACTCCATCAGAAAAGCACCAAGACATTCTTTTCTTCCGCTTCTTTCCCTTCCAGATGGCTTACACTTTTCTGATTGTACTTTCAAACAACATGCCAGTCCTGCAGAGGCAATGCTGTGAAAACTTAAGCTATAAAGTAACTATCATGGACTCTGTAGCAAGTTACCTCCTCATGGCCAGGTCCCTGCACAACACTTAGTGAACAGTTGTGAAGGTCTTACGCTGTCATTCATTGTATGGTTGTCTAGAACTGTCTTCCTAAAATAGCAGCAGTCAGAGCACTCACTTGCAGGTCTCCCTTGTCCTTAACCATAGCAGAAATTCTCCAAAGTGTACAGAGACACGGTTCTGGCAAGGGACAATGACAAAGCAAGGGACTAAGCAGAAATCTTTTCTTCTTCTTTTTTTTTTAAACATCTTTTTATTAGCACAGTAACAAATGCAGACTTAAGTAGCCCACAACATACAACCAATCCACTGAGTGACTCCTATTCCACACCTTACAGTTAAACAGCTTAAGGTATTTCACTACAGGTTACCGTAAGTCCTGATTAAACCCTTTATTCTTTTCACAAAGATAGATTGGCTTATAAAATAATACATTAACTACTTCTCATTTCATATATGAGGCCATATATCCACCTCTCCATATCACAGATCATGAGATGACAGTCTTTAAAAAGGATTTGTTAAATACCAATGTGCCCTCCATAGGGAAAAACAATCCAAACATCTTTTTACAAAAAAAAAAAAACAACCCCAAAAAAAAAAGAAACTCAACCCAGAACAAAATAAATCCCTCAAACCCAAACAAAAAGCAAAAACAGTGTGTAGAGTCTTGAAAGGACTTTTACATAAACGTCAACCTATGTACCTGTACAAAATTAAGCTGTTTTAATCTTTTACATATTGCAAGCAAACGGAAAACCAAAGAAGTCTAAGAAGTTTACATTCTTCTCGGTACTATATGTGAGCTAATATTGCTGAACTAATTACAGTCTTAAAGTATGCTATTCCAAATCCTAGCTGTCTACTGTAGCAAGATACCTTAAGTTACAACAACAAAATCTTAGGAAATAAAAGACTGAATAAAATCTGTTATAGAAATACCCTACTCTTTACCAGCACCCTCCCTCCTCCCACCCCTTCAAAATCATAAGCAGCTCTTTCCATCACAGACAAATAATGTAAGAGTTTGACAAAAATCCAATTTATGTAGCATATCTTTTGGTCCATTGTCTGGCCATTCTGTCATGCTCTGCTCTGTTAGTCATATACTGAGTGGCAATGCTTCCAACCAGGGGGTCAGCTGAAAAGGAAACACACCGCTTATTCAGACAAGTTACCAAATAAAACCTTGTAAATAAAGCTCAAGTGTGAATTTAATACGAGGCAAACACACAGGTAAGGTATACTGTAACAATCTAAACATACTGAATTGATAATCTGTATCTTCTCTACTTTTGTGTTTTTATGGTGATGTACTAATCTGTAACTTAATAGAGTGAAATGCCAATAAAGTTTTAAGATGTTTAAGACACAGCACTGAGGGTTTTCACCAATTCATGCATTTCAGGTTTGTTTTATTCCTTCTAAGAGTGCCTGAGATGATCATGCTAAGTGTACTTGTAACAATATAAAGCTGCCTTCAAGGAAAGATCACATGTCAAGAAGGGGTTTAATTTTCCCAACAAGTTTACTACAGTGTGAAATCTGGCCTCTCATCGTTAGACACATAAAAATGCAACCTGTAAAATGACTTTGGAAATTAAGACATATTCCTCTTAACTAGTGTGGACAGCGGGTGGGTTAGAGCAGCAGCGATGACCATTTGTGGCATAGCTGGTCACTGGTTTTATATGGACGATGGAAAGTAAAAGGACAACCCCCCTGTTTTTGGAACTGTGTTCATGGGTCTTCAAGCTCCATTACTGAATCACTGTAGCCCTACAGACCAGTGGAGACTGGGTTTGGAAGGGGAAGGAGTTTTCACGTGCTTGTTTCCCCATGGCCTGAGAAGCAGCAAACAGCAGGCTGGTAGGGTATATCCCCCTCCAGCACCTCCAGCCCCTCTCTGACTGCCCGGGAGAGGGAAACGTGCTGGAGGCTGGAGCCAAGCTGCCATACCAATGGGATGAGGAGGGCCACGTTTTTTAGGTGCTGGGAGGAGTGCAAGGCGGCAGGTGGACTTACCGGGGTTACAGTCTGTGAGGAGGGAGCAGATGGAGAGGAGTACTTTAGAAATGGTTAATGCTGGACTCCAGTTGTCTTTTAAAATGTCCAGGCAGATGACGCCTTGGCTGTTAATGTTACAGTGGTAGATCCTTGTCCGGAACGTTACCTGCAAGAGAGGGGTGTGAGCAGGTGTGCCGGCGTGCCACAGGCTGTGGGGAGGGACAGCACAGGAGTACCAAGCGAGGGAGTGAAGCAGCGCCCGGGCGCGCCGGCCGAGCCGGGTCCCGGGCTGACCCACGCCGGGCTCCCCGGGCCGCCGCCGCCCTCTCGCGGCGGAAACAAAAAAGAGCCGGATTTAGAAGAAAAATGATTAACAGTCTCAGGAGCCAACTTCCACGGTCAATGCAAAACCCAGGCTCTGGTGGGTTTAATTTTTTTTTTTTCCCCCCACTTTTTTTTTTCTTAAATTAATTTTTGCCTTTTTGTTCCCAGTGAAAAAAGGGCCCGGGGCCTTAACACCAGCATTTTTCTCTTTCTGGGCTTCCACGGATTTCTAAAATCCTCCAGACAGGCCAAGGCACTTGGAATGACAGCTTCCATCACTTCTAAGAGGCTCAGCGATCAAGGGGAATGTTAGTTAGATTTACTTATTTTCGTGATGTGACTGAGCTAGGCAGCTTGCCACAGAAGTTATCCGAAAGGGAAACACAAGCACCAGGAGCCATTCTCAGAACAAATTTGGTGCAGTTTGCATGGGTTAAGATTATGCACATGAATAAAGGCTGGTGGGTTCACATCCTAAATCCTCATAATTTGTCAACTATCCTCACCTAGAAATTCTATTGTCTGTTTATAGGTCACAGGAGTATTTGCAGAACACATTCGGTAAGCGTGTGGTATGACAAGAACACACTAGTGCTTTCTCTAGAGGTGGGACCAGCCCACACATAAAACTTGCCAGTCAATCCTCATTTTTTTCTACTGCCTTTCTGATGCAAAGAATTTGCCTGCAACCCTCGCTCTCACAGGCTTGGGCAGCAGGCCCAAGTGACACCCAAGTGTGGGGTGACACAGCTACAGAACCCTGGTGACTGGCATGTCCCTGTGCACTGAATCCATGCAGTGTTTCCAAGAATGCTCCTGATGCACAGAGCACATGGGCTATTTTTGAACTTGCAAAAGCGGTTACTTGTCACACAGGAGACACCCACACTGCATGCTTGGGGAGATTTTGTGCTTTGTTTCTTGTGAGCTGCTTGGATTTTGGATTAAAACAGGAAGCAAACAAAGGAAACCCCAAATCCCTGCATGTTTGCACATTATGGGGGAAATAGCAAAATGACTGCAAGAGAGCAGAGATGTGTCACCCTCCCACACCTTCTGCAACAAGCTGTCACTCCAAAACCAAGAACTCCTGATGCTTTCTACCTAGGGAGCCTTAGAGGTATAGCAGACAAGAAACCTAAATGACCTTTGTTTCCCAGATCATCTAATCTTCCGAGGAAAGGCAGCAATTACTCCCGGCAGTCATGTGGAAGTCCACGTGCAGCAGCCAGAGCAGTGGGCGGATCTGCCTCTGCCGCACCTGCCCCAGCCCACACTGTTCAGGGCATGTTCGTGGCATTTGCGGCTGCTGGCAGTGGCTCTGCCCTGGGTTCCTGAGCAGCCCTCAGCCCAGCCCTGCTGCTTGCTCAGTGTTTCTGTGTTTGACCTGCACCTTTGGTCTCCTTCCAAGAAGGTTTCTAACTGTAAGCAAGGTAACAATTTTGACAGATTAAACACTTCCAGAAGGGGAAGCATGGAGTATTTCCAAGTTAATACAATAAGGACCAAATAAACAGAGGTCAACAGGTCTAATTTGTAAAGACAGAAAGTTGTTAATCCTGATTCTCAGCACAAAAGCTAAATACTGTGTAGACAGTCTCTCAGTCCAGTTGACTAATAACTGATAACAAAGCATGAATGCTGCTTGCCTTTAAGAGTAAGACTTACTTTTTAATTATTTTTCATGAATGAGGGGAAAGTGAAAATGAAAGAAGACTGCCTTATACTTGCAGAACATCCTGGTTCCTTAACACACCTTAAGATATAATCCTTATGGCACTAAAAGTAGTTTTCTCCAGTTAGAGGAATTCTACCAAGCACTGTGGAAAAAAATCTAAATTTGTTTTCACTTTAGCAGTAACTCAGAACTGGGATGGTGTTAGACACATGCAGTCCATCTGTTTGCCATTCACAATTTTTGCTGATGGCACAAAAGCCAGCAGTGCAGGGAACCCAAATGGAACTGGAATAGGGAGAAATTGGGAGGCCCACTTGAAAACAAGCAAAAATATTTAAAGTAAATGTTCATTACACCCTAAAGATGAAAAAAAATTCTCACATAAACCTAGTACATTCAGACCAAAATCAAAAGAAACTGAGTTACTTAGAAGGTAGTGAAGAGAACAGCATGTGGAATAACAGAAAAATATAGTGTAACTGAACAATCCTTTGGAAATGTCCCACCTGAGATTACATTAATGCAGTAACTATACAGAGTTAAGCACAGCTTTTGAAAAGACATAAAAGAAGCTAATCTCAACCTTACCCTGAAGTGATAGTAGAGGTTAATTTACACAAGCAGCAGAATAGGAGTGGGTGGAAGGAAGTGGTTAGAGGTTATTAATACAAATGATCACAGCACACACACCAGATCAACACAAGTTACTGTTTTCACCTCAGTAAATGAAATATAACCCAACTGTAATGTAACTCTTGGGAAAATGCCCGTTGTAATAGTACAAATACTGAATTCTTAAATTCTAATTATACTTGTTTATTGGATTCTCCTAAATCCAGGCTCACCCAGCACGTGCCTGATTCATTTGCTATCTGAAACACATGCAAAACCAGAATACAACACAAAATGAGAAAACATAAAAAGCAGAGAACAGATTAACATTTTCAAGGTGTTGTATAGAATGCTTGGTTAAATGCAAAAGAACTTCATTATACATATTTAGGACATGAAAGAGAGTATCTGTCCCTGTATCAGATTTCTCCCACTGAAGTTCCTTGTACCATGCAACGCATTTCCAAGTCAAATTTTTAAATCTTTCATTTCTCCAACCGCAAGCACAGTAGTGCAGTCCCTCTTAATATCCTCACAGGAATCTAAGTATCACTTCTAGCACAGTCTTCTGGCTCTCCTACAGCAACATCCTCTCCAAAAACATTTGCTCCAACATACTGAATCGAACCCTCAGCTAGAGCTAGACCCAGTCCTCAAAGGCTGCACCTGTATATCCTTCATCACACGCCTCTAGGATGCTCATCAACCACATAGTATTTGTCAGTGTTTATGCCTCAACACCTTCTCTCATACATATTCCTAAGGGATTGGAAGCTTGCCAGGATGACCATTTTCACCTCATTTTATTTAAGAAAGTAAATCCTTTAATGACATTTCATTTTCAGGTTATGAAATGTGTTCAGCTACAGGCCCTTCACGATCAGGCAGGCCACCACAGCAGCAACTGCCCCCACAGGAGTTACCAAAGACTTAAAGAGGCCATAGAGGTTTTCTTCTACTGGTCTCACCAAGGAAGATTGAAGGGATACTAGTCCTTTTTCCTTACAGAGCTTAATATTTTCAGAGATCAAGGCTTCTAAAATGACATTCTACTCTATTCTAAAATGACTACTGTTCTGTGAGTCCTTATCACCAAAAGTGATATACACTGGGTTTTGTTTCAACTAGCTGTTTCTTTATTTCTTGCCCTAAAAGGCACTTAGAGGAAGGCTACTGTAATTACATTAGCCTACCACTTAAACACGATCCACAGACAGTATTTACTCACTACTGCAAGCAGTTGGACAATCCGAAATCAACAAAATAGCAGGAATAAAGCAGGAACAATATGATAATCATATTTTCCACATTACCATTAACACTAGTGTAAATTTTAATACAGGAGCAGCTTTGGTTCTCGAAGGAAGGGTCTTCATTTCAACCTTAAGTGCCCAAGCATAACAAGTGTGTCCTATTATAGCACCACCATGCTTTCTCCTAAATCCCATCTCAATGAGACTGAAGCTGTATGTATTTTACTTCTGTACACAGATTGTGGTTTGTAAACCAACTCGGACTTCACTAGATGAAAGACTCCATTTTAATGAAACTGCTACAATTCAGTGAATCACCATTAAACTCATCTTTTAAGGCCTCAATAAGTGTTGCCTATTTGTTTGGTTTTTTAATCCCACCCTTCTTTTCATCTGGGTGAGGGTTTAGATCTGAAGATAAAGACAAAGGTATCCTAGTCAGAAGCACCGAGCAGAAAGCAGGGCTGAGCTGGAATGACACAACTGTTTATTTGGCTCTGCATTGGGAAACTTGGCTGTCTCAGTAGCACTGGTAGTTACAGTATGGCCTTGAAAGGCATCCTACTTGACTGTTGAAGCAGCATGGTGGGAACACATCTGAGAGCAAGGGCTGCATCTGGCTGGGGAGTTTGTACCATCTACCCTGCCAGTGGTACATACTTCTACTCAGATGGAGCTGCTGAAGGGAGAGGCTGCAGAGTGGACCTCAGACTGCAGGCAGTGCCAAGACCTTTCTCCTAGGCAGGACGGGCAGCAGACCTGCCTGCAAAAGGTGTTGCCCAGGTAGAGGACCTCCTGCAGCAGCTGGCTGAGCTATAGGAGGCAGTGAGAAGCCTGCATGGCATCAGGGCTGCTGAGGAGGAGTCAGACAGCTGGTCCCAAGCACAGTCTGCACTGGACCTACAGCCCATGGCCAAACAGCCAGAAACTCCCACTGGCACACACGGATGGGATGGGGGCCAAAAATGCAAAAGAATGGAAGCTTGCCACAGCAAGGACCTGCAGGAAGAGACTTGCCCCCAAAGCCTGAGGTGTCCCTGCAGAACCACTTTGCTGCTCTGAGATTGGAAAGACCCACGATAACAGAAAAGACACTGAAGCCAAATAAGGCAGTCCTGAGAGTTAAGGAAAGGACTCTGGAGCATGGGTATTTTTTTCATCAATCCTCCTGGTCAAAGGGAAAGGGTTCAAAAGGGCTAGTCAAATCTAGAAAACCGACAAATGGTTATGGGACTGGTGCCACAGCCGGGGGTTTGACCGGGCTTGCTTTGGGAAAGCAAGACCATGGGACTTGCTTTGGGAAACCTGGTCTGCTGGGCACTGATGGGATCCATCTTTCAGAGAAGGGGAAGGGGCCTGTATGGATGAACAAGGAGCTCCTGGACAAACTCAAACACACAAAGGAACTGTACAGAAAGTGGAAGCAAGGACAGGTAGCCTAGGAGGAACAGAGAGAGGTGGGCCTGTGATCTCATGAAGTTCAGCAAGGCCATGTGTAAGGTCCTTGCATCTGTATCTGGGCAATCAAAATCACTTGTGAGATCCCACCTGGAGCACTGCATCCAGCTCTGGGGCCCCCAACATGAGAAGGATGTGGACCTGTTGGAGTGAGTCCAGAGGAGGGCCATCAAGACAATCAAAGGGCTGGAGCACCTCTCATATAAAGAGAGGTTGAGAGAGTTGGGCTTGTTCAGCCTGGAGAAGAGAAGGTTCTAGAGAGACCTTAGAGCAGCCTTCCAGTACCAAAAGGGGCCTACAGGAGAGCTGGAGAGAGACTTTTTACAAGGGCATGGACAAGGAGTCATAGCCTTAAAATGAAAAAGGGTTAATTTAGAGGGGATATTAGGAGTAAATCCTTTATTGTGAGGGTGGTGAGGCACCGGAACAGGCTGCCCAGAAAAGTTGTGGATGCTCCATCCATGGAAATGTTCAAGGCCACGTTGGACAGAGCTTTGAACAACGTGGTCTAGTGGAAGGCATACCTTCCCACAGCAAGTAGTTTGGAACAGACGATCTTTAAGGCCCCTTCCAACCCAAACCATTCCATGATTCTATGATGAACAAGCCTGACCTGTAGCATAAAAAGCAAAGGTGTAACAACGCACACATGGGAAAGCAAAAAATCTCTCTTTAAATGCTTACTGGGTTCACAACATAATAAATTGCGTACAGTTGGTTGGACAACAAATTATTCAGCAAATTAAACAACAACAAACCTACTCTAAAGTGAATTGAATTCTAACATGAGAGAACCATCTGTGTTGCCAGAGAATCTCCAAAAAGAGATGGACAGATGTCAGCAGGAAAGCACTACAGATGTCCCAAGGTAGACCACGCTGTTTGTGAACTGGAACCCTATCTTAGGGGTAGAATTGAAGGACCTGTTGGTACTACTGAAACCCTGAAGTTATGTGAGCAAGAACAGGCAAACAGTTTCCTTAATTTGGCAAGCTTGTATTAATTTGTCTTGCGTAAGCAATTAGCATTGCTCTGCTGAGATGGACTGATGGCCTGAAGAAGTCCTTTCTGCTGCAGACTAGACCAAAGCCTGAAAGATGGTGCAGTCATTGGCATGTATCTCATCAATCAAACAACTTTTAAGTAGAAAGTTAAACATGCATATGAATGCTTTCAGATACAAGACAAACACCAAGTGTATACACAAGCACCTCTTGTAACCCAACACTCTTCCTGTGGTCACATATTGGAACCACCGGATAACATTTACTCACACTGGTATTTGCCTTAGAGCACTGGAACACAACAACACTGGAATGTAAGAGCTTCACAAATATAACACACCTACAGAAAGTTTGTTACTGTACAAATAGGTGAACAACACAAGCGTCCAACAAAACTGAAAAATTAAATACTACTTTAGCAGCCAAAACACACGTAACTTATGCTTACAGTACCTAGGTGGTTTGAGAAACAAGTATTTGTAGTATTTCTCCTCAAGTTTATCTACTTCTCAGTTTCTCAGTCCTGTCCCAATGCTTGCACTAAATGCTTAGGACTTCTTAGAAGCAGGAAAAAAGAAAACAAGCTCTAAAATAATTATCAAGAGGACTGGAAAAGCTGTTAACATTAGCTAATAGAAACTAATTTAATGTCTAAAATGAGCTTAAGTTTGTTCTTAAGAGTGGATTTCAAATGGGCTGTATTCCATTAACACTGCATGCTATCCATGTTTAGCACTCATGACTTAAGATGGTAGCTACAGATCTCTTACCTTTGGAGGCTTGAAGGGGTATTCTGGCGTAAACGTGATGTCAAGGAAGAAAACACCTCCCTCATAGACCGAACCTGGAGGTCCTAGAATGGTTGATCTCCATTCATAGATGTTATCACCTTTGGGGCCAGCGCTGAGAGATAAAAACCAAAATCATTTAGAAATACTACCACAGCTCAAATAAATACGACTTCTTACATTCTTCAAGTACGATATAGAAGAAATATTTCAGTCTTACTCTTCATACACCACCTGAAGTAGAGATCAGGATTAAAAGAAGACTGAATGCTCTCAAATACTCAGAGATCTTACCTGAAGTTACCAGCGTTCCAGCCTGTTTAGCAAAGCTGAGAAACTAGAGGTGGGGTACGGTTCCATCTTCTCTCTCTCGACAGTTACAAGAGCAGCATTGCCCAGAACTACTCCTAAACATACTACACTATCAATACAACACAAGAGCTAAGTTTCAAAGAACAATTTCCTACTGTATTTCAGAAATGGCTCTTCCATCTCAGTCTTAATAAAACTGTATCACATTAAAGACTGTACTAAACAAATTAAGGATTTTTGTTCATTTTTAAAATCTTTTTTGTTCTTTAAATTAAAATATATCCTGCACTATTGTTAAACAAAGGCTCATAGTATAATTGAAGGAAGCCAAATTAATGATGACACTCTTAAATATCAAAATTTTCTACATTTCTATAATTTTGCTGCACTGATTTCTAAGATGAGGCCACATGATCTTACCTTGTTGATATTGCTTGCATTGTGGAACTGCCTTTTTTAGGGGGAATTAAAATCACTGTGTCAAATTAAAACAGCACTTTCTCAAATTAGCTCTGCCTAATTTGAGACTGCCTAACCTGCCAGCAGCTCACTACAAGCAGTACAAACTAAAGGTGTTGCAAAGATCAAATGTCTGCTTGTTAAAATTAGTTTTACTTATATCCTCAGACACTTGCACTCTGTAGTGTGCCATATGTCACTGAGTATTTCTAAGTACAGCTCAACCTGTAAAGCCATTAATGGTGTAGGATTCCACTGCTGCCTCTTCCCTTCTGTACTGCTATGGTAGTATCTTATTTGTAAGATGCCAGAGCTGGAAAAACCCTTTGCATAACAGGAGGTGGTGACACAGCTTTTTCCATCATGGACATACCATGGTTTCAGAAATCTCTTCTCCCCTTCTTCTGAAGGGGATGGATCTTAATGTTCCTAATACAATGAAAACTAGCCTTGCTCTTCTTTCCCCCTTCTTTTAACAAGGCTCCCCTAAGACAGAAGGAAAAAACAGGCTCTTTTCATATTACAACAATCACAGAGCAGCATTACTTGAGAGGGAGGGCAATACAATAAATTCAATATACACATGACAATATGCATTTGATTAATGTGCAAGGAACCAGAGTAATCACTAAGTGTTAATAACAGTGTAACAAATAGAAATACAATTGCAAGAACATAAATTGTCATAATAACAGTGATCAGAGACACATTTTTTTTCCCTGCTCTTCCCAATACTGGTGAACATGTTCTCGACAGCAGGGGAATCCAGAGAGAGAAAGGGAATTAATTCTGTTACCAAACCTAATGTTTTGGGTTTTTTTCAGATTAACCTAGTAATAAAATTTCACAAATATGCTGGTGCTAGGTAATTCAACAATCATGAAGTTATGACTAAAAGCATGCTTCCAAGGAAAGGAAAGCACGTAAGAAAGCAGTAAAGGAAGACAGATTCTCTGCAAATGATGCACCAGCCACAAGGGAAAGATTTTTCTCTCCAGTACACAAAACCCAGCACAGCTCAAGATCAGTATTAAATTAAAGTAAAAGCCATTCCATCCTGAACACTCCTGGCATCCCACTCCACCTTAATGACTTGTCCCTGTCCTGTGCAAGTCTATATATTTGGGCAGTCAGTACTCTCCAGCTACCACTTGTGCATTAGACTGGAAAAGTGTTGTATTTTGACAGGAAGCTCTACCTCTGGAAAGACACCAACTTAACTGTGCAAACTTACTGAAAAGGACTCTCTGGGGCACCCTTAGCCACTGCTCCAAGGAATCACCTCTTTATGTACCTATTAGCAACCTCCTGACATACTGTCATTACTGCAAGTTGCACCGGCAATCATCCTCCCCTCCCTCCCCTAAAGATGGAGCTACTGAACGGGAACAGGTACTTGAGCTTTGTTAGCACCGATTTAGTGTTGGAATTTATATCACCAGAACTGCCAATGGGGAGCACTTCAGCACTCAAGAAATGTGATGTGCGATTAGCACTGAATACAGCCCTCTGAACCAACGAGAAATATTTCAACATTTCGCATTTTATTTCCAGCTTCAGCCCAAAGGACTGTCAATAAAAAAATCCCACAGACTTAAAAAATATATTATCATTAGTAATAGTCCTAGAAATCTCTTGTATCCTATTAGGTTTCCAATTAGAGCTATCACTGCACACAAGTAATATACTGCCATATTAAGAGCACAACATCTTTGTAAGACATCAGTAGGCTTTAACAATGATGTACTAAGCTTTCCTTTTAAGCTTTTCATAATTCAATTAACAGAGTAAAACAGCTGTGCATGTCCAACTTTTAGACATTAACATTGATTTCTTATAAAAGAAAGACTGAAAGAGGAAGATGCAAGTCAGCTTCAAGTATGATACTGCTTAGATTTAACTTAGGATTAGTAATATCAAACAGCTCATGAAGACCTAGTGCATAATAGAAAAGTGACAATACTTGACCACAGTGTAAGAACAGTGGCATTAACTTTTGGTGGAGATACAGAAACCGTCACAGGTTAAAGATCACATTCTTTGTTTAAAATCCTTGCAATTATCTGCTTTGAAAAGAAATTCACTGATGCATGGACACAAGGCTCACTGGCACAGCTGTCACCTTGCCTGATATGTGCCACCAGTGCTCAAATTAAGTGTCTAGATCTACTAATACTACATTTTGAAACTGTCCAACATATGACCACTGGGAAGGCAATTTTAACCAATTAAATAGAAATAGTTTCCACTGCAAGACGAGAGTTTCTGTATTAACTCAGCAGCCCACAACCTCTTCACTTCCAAAGAAAGAAATGAGTAAAAGACCAGCAATTCAGAGTGAAAAATGACATCCAAAAGAAAACTGAAAAGATCCCAACCCATTATTATCCTATCAAGCAGCATGTGTTACACTGCAGTGCAACTGAGATCTCTCTTGGAAAAACAGTGATATGCTCAGTGAAGACACACTGCACCCACTGTAACAACTTATCCTGATCATTCCCAATGATGCTGGCTTATCCCCCAGACAGATGTTATGACAGAAACACTCCTTGGGAAACCTCCCAGTGGCAAGGTATTGTTCAAGGAATATCTAATTTTCCAAGTCAAGAGGCAGGAAAATGCAAGGCACTACCTCCTGGTAGACGCAAGGCAGGGATAAAGCCTCAGCACAAGCGAGACCAAGCTCAAAGTCCTGCATGGGCCAAGTCCCAACCAGCCTTGTGCTGCTTTGGAAAAACCTGATCTTGCCCTGCCTCTCTTTGCTGGCAGGTGCCATATTCTTTCTCAACTTAAAAATCCAATAGGTAAATTAGAAACACCTAGAGCAGAGGCTAGGGAGCAGAACAATGCCTAGGTAAATTAGCTGCAGATGCCTTGCAGTACTGAGCAACTGTAAACACAGAACTCCATCTCAGAGATTCAGTGTTCATGGAGAAGACACACACACACACGCACTTTCACATATGGAAAAAGCTGAAATGACAGACAGTCTGCAAGAACACCCAGCATGTGACTTTTTTGTATTAAGCCAGCCAGAGACAACCTCCATCACAGGTCTGCAATACATGACACCACCCCGATATTTTGCACACACAAACTCAGCTTCCTCCTCTGCCCTGGCACCCTGGGCAAATCACTCAAAATATGCCTATGCCACGGAGGGAAGGCAGGACTTCTTGGTGTTCACCACATACCGCTAATGTATAAAAATCCCTGGGAACACAGCGATGGTGCTTTCCAGAAGAATGACTCAGAGTCTGTTGTTTATGTAAACATGCTAGTTCATTTGGAAACTACCCGGTCCTTTCTAGGAGTTTGACTGAATGATAATTTAAGTGCTCCTTTCAGTGAAAATTCAGACTGGCAAATAGTTTAATTCCTCTTCTTTGAGATACAGAAGACACACAATAGCAGATCACTGCAGTGATAAATCAATATAGTTGATGCTACAAACACTAGGTTAATACCCTGATGTACCAAAGCAGTACATATTCCTTTTAAAAGCTAACTAATTTAGCAGAGTAGTTTAGAAGTGCCAGAGACTGCTATTCATCAGGGTGATGAGAAGAAAGGCAATTCCATGGTATGATGAAGGAAATAACACCTAATGAAAACCTACAGTATGTTTCAGTTAAAATTGCAAGTAACAAACCCACGAACTCATACACCAACTACTCCATATCCCTATTGCTATTTTTGAGGCTATTTCGCCCTAAACATGAAGAGTCTGATGAAAGTACTTAAGCTGTTTGGAAGCTGCACACTTGAGGAAAATAAATATAAATTCTAAAAACACCGCAGACATGACCTTTTCCAAGGGACATAGCTCAGATCAGAAAACAAACAACATACTAACGGTACATGGGAATTTCAGGGTGGCAGAGAATCTAATGATCTCTAAAGTAAAACTGCACCTTTACAAACTGACAGCAATATCAATTTTTTTGCTGTTGCTTTATTTTCTAGTAAGAAACACTTAATGGCTGAACATAGAAGTGCATCTTAGTTATGGACTTACTAGGCAGCTTTAGGAAATAGCTAAATGTTAGAAGGTCCCTTTGCTCCTTCCCCCCCTGCCCCCTTTTTTTTTTTTTTTTCTTTTTCTCCAAATATGCAAGCCCAAAACACATTAGAAGTTTTGGCTGCCAGGCAGGCAGCATATCATTCTCACCTGAAGTTCTGCTGCACCTTGATTTTCCCTTCTAACCCACCCCACTCCTGACCTCAGGGTAAATATACTTCCTTTTTTTGTAGCCCACTGGGTGGGTCCACACTGAATTTGTTCACTTATATTGTTAGACTGAATCCGGTGGAGAGATTGGAAAAGCACCCCAGAAATACTGGATCACTGGGGAAGGCAGGTGCCACCTCTACAAGAAGCAGGACAGCTCATCTATCTTAGCCATTGAAAACAAACACCTCCAAAATCCCCCATCCAAAGAAATTTTGCTCTACAGATCTTTAAGCAAGCTGTCTTAACATAGGAGTGCTGATGAACAGAGTGAAAACCAACAAAACAAAATGTAGCTAATCCTTTGGTCTAAACATCACTTCGAAACCTTCATATTAATGCACAGTTCTAATTTTAGAAATAAACTGTCACCTTCTGCACATGCTTTAGCTACCAAAATCTATTATTATTATTTTTATTACTACAGCACTGAGACATTCCATTCATAGGCAGGACCCCACTATGCCAAGCCTGCTACAATACAATCCAAAGACCTGTGTACACAATTTACAAAGGTTTTTCAATTATAAAATAAGCATTAAAACATTACACAGTTATTAGGAAGAAATTCAAATAGACAAAACAGAAGTAGTTAAAAGGATACCCGGGGCCATCCATTTCATTGCTATTTTTTTGGCAAAGTAGTTTAAAAGTGAGACGCCTCCCATTTTTAAGTCAAATAATGGAAATTAAAGGAAAAGAAAGGAAAAAAAAAATCACAACACAAGACAACTACTCCTGGGCAACCATGGAAAATTAAAGGTAATATACTGAACTACTACGTGCCAATGCGTATCAGCAGCAATTTTTGTCCACTGTCATTACACACAACCAAGCTGCTCCTCTGTGTTAACACAAAAATGATGGATTGATATCAGATGAAATTCCTGCAGGCTCAATGAGAGACAGAGGGAAAAGACAGCAAGAGAAAAAGTTGCAGCCGGCTTTAGTTAAAACATGGGAAGGGAGCAAAGGAGGTAGAGGTAAAATTGCAAAAATAGAACTTAATTCTCCTTCTAGCTCATGTTCAGGGATATGGTTTTCAAGTACAAAACTGTAAATATTATTTTTCTTGTAAGTCATTGAAAGTATTGTGTTTTCTGTCTTCAATTTTAAAATGGTAGTCACAATATTATTGCACAAGTATAAGTCCCTTACAAATCCCACCACATTTCTAACAGAGTTAGAAATAATATCATTCTTCTCTGCATTTTCATGCACAAAATTTCTGTTTTAGCATCTGGGAAAGCTTTTCCCTTAAGTATCAGCCTAAGGTAAAATTAGGAAGGTTTGAACAATTGCACAAAGCTTAAACTGGAGGATAAATGGTGCAGTGAATTACTTTCCTACTAGGTTAAAAAAGGAACTAAATAACTAAATAGGTCTGATAATGGAGCTGATAAGGTGTAATGCAGGGATTTATGGGACCTCAAGGAAGACTGATCAGGGGGATTTCTTCGTGAGAAGAAAAAAAAAAAAAAAGACTATGTTTTCCAATTTATAAAAAAAATACTTGGCAATAAGACCACACAACAACCAAGAGTTACCACAGCCAAGATCTCATTCTTTTTCTATTACAAGAGGAACAGAAATGCCGTGGGGTACTTGCAAATTTAGGACTTTTACCCGAAGTATTTTGGTCTCTGCAAAATATTACTGAGAAGTTACTACTAAATTACTTGGTGAAAAGGCCAACCCTCTTAAACAATTTCACTGCAGAGTTTCATTTTTAAACCAGGCTTCAACGATTCAAAATAAAATCTCAGTTTTGACCTCAGGGAGGTCAGGAGAAGATTTATGATATTCTCAGGAGTGTGCTACAGCTCTATTTAGTTCAACAATAATCACTCCAATTTAGGAGCAAGTCCTTATAAAAAGGGTCAAGAGAAATTAATCCATTTAGCATTGGTTCCAAAATTGAAAATAAATCCAGCCTGCTCAGTTCTCAAGGGTTTCAGTTTTTCTTTCCAGTGGCTTCTTCCTAGCCTCCTCTACTGCAAAGTACAGGAAGTTTGTCCCACTACATACATGTAGGAACATTTTCAGTGTCAAACATGACTGCAGAGAGGCTGTTTCTGTAAGTCTGAGACTTTAGTATGTACAGTATGGAAATACAGAAAATGCCAAACTAAGTAATCAATAAAATTATTTTCATTGTATGCAAATCTTTTTCTTTTCTCCTCATAGTTTTAGTTTGAGGCCGTGACCAAAAATTAAATGAATTAAAACATCACAGTTTATATGTGACCTTACATGTCCCATTAAATAATACCCTGCATAAGAAACAATAAAACAAATTGGGAAAGAGTAACAGAGAATCTGATCCACCTAACAATTAGCAATGTCTTATTTGAAATGACAAGATGATGTGATGGTAGAATCTGTGGTCTGCCAACATAACCTTATGTTATTTTTAAATCAGTTTCCTTCCTGCCATTTGTGTACTGACTAACAACTACCAACATGGGGACAGAAATTCCTACACATCATCAGACTGCATTTCCAAATTATTTATGTATTTATAGCACAGACGTATAATTTACAGTTGGTAAGCAAAACCAGGTGGTTTCACAAATGCACTATTTCTGCAACTACACCATTTTTTGGTGGCCTCTTCATATTCCAACAGGTTTTTGGAAATTGGTATAGAAATATAACTAGTGAACCTATTTATTTCTGTAATTTTAAACAAACTAAACTGGTTGCCTAGCATCAAATTGACAGATCTATAATTAAAGACAAATAAAAGACAATCAATACTACTAACAAATATGAAAGTTCTTGTGTCACCAATCTCAAATGTGGTATACTCCTCAAAAGAAAACAAATCTACTTCCTCCTGGCACTTACTGGGATACAGTAGGTTACTCATACATGGAAAGGAAACTACCCTCTCTGACAACTAAACGGTTCAATAATACCCCCTTTCCCTCCATAAGCCCTAGAGGTGCTACACTGAATGATAACAGGGCTCTTTCCTAAATACTATGCTTTATCCATTAAAGAAATGGAAATTTACTACAATTAACCTGCCATTCGAGAATCAAGCTGGGACCTACATCTGTGTTTGTGTCTATCATGCCCATCTCCTGTCTCGTTCTCATCAGTGTGAGAATACGGAAGCCAATCTCTCTACGCAGATACAAACACCCAGCACATCATAAATATTTAGGAGCCCTGTAGTACATCAATTGTAAAAGTAATAAATTTGAACCCACATGATCTGGATGCTTCTGTCTCTTCACAAGTCACTTGCCCTGTCAAGGAAAAAAAAAAAATAGAGGATCTCACCTATTTCATAAGTCTACCTATCCAGCACTGAGCTAACACAGTGGACTGTTTATTTTGGACTTTATCATCCATTTGCCATACCGATTTCATTATAATTCTATAGATCAAGAAATGCATACCCTAAATAAGTTAGATTAAAGGGCAACAGCAGCTACAAACCAGCTTGAAAAAACCAGCCCCAGAAAGTTAAAGATGATGTGTAACACTTGGCAAGATGCCCCTGCTATGCTGAAAATTGAAAGCAAACAAGACTCTTGAGCTTCCCCAAACTAATAAGGACAAGGTTCTTGAGGCTTCACCCAACTGCCTCCTTGAGCTAACTTTCTTACTTCCATGGGGAGGAAAAGGGCTACTTGAAAGAGAGGAGACAATACATTGCCAGACTAGAGATGCACTACCATCTCTCTTGCACTGAATGGTAGGAATTCTGCTGAAAGTCTGTACTCAGAAGAGATGAAGTAATATTTTAAGATTACTAGTTTATATGCAACTTTTAAGTTTTCAAGACAACATAACCTAAGGGAAAAAAAATCT
Source organism: Corvus cornix cornix (assembly GCF_000738735.6). Lineage (NCBI taxonomy): Eukaryota > Metazoa > Chordata > Aves > Passeriformes > Corvidae > Corvus > Corvus cornix. Next base: position 41,022,529 of record NC_046333.1, read on the forward strand.
GCTCCTGTACCACATGCTCCTAAACTGATGTACCTGTCCCATCACCTACCTACCAGCCAACCAACTCCCCCTAAAAACACGCTACAAATTAGAACAATCCATGAGCCAACCAACAAAGAGAGTCCCCTCCCCTTTAGATAGGTAGAGTCAACATCACTTAACCAGAGAAACAGGCCATCCCAGTAGCTCGGCTTCACATCTATGTATTGCTTCCCATCAGCATACCAATGCTGATACCGATAACATCATGTTGCTAAACAAAATACAGTATGTCTTGAAGGACATATCTTAAAGATATATAAAAGACAGAAAGAAAAAAAAAGTCTAATCTCGATGTCTTCCCCTTCTTCTTTACCTACATTAAACCTCCTTTCCTTGCCATTCACTAAATAAATCAAGATCATTGCATTTGAATTAACCTATTTCACTGTGTGTACTAACAGCAAAACTACACAAACTAGCCATTAACAGCTCAAAATTTGGTTACTCAAAACAACAACAAAATATTCTCAATTATGCTGTACTACCCACAGCAACTCTTTCCTGATTTTCACAGTTCTAAACTATCAAAATTACCTGGCAGAAAAGTAAAGTAACTTGAAAGCACTGCCTTTGAGTTTTGAAACTCTGGCATGCACAGACTAGAAACAGAAATCTAAGATGAGAATTTGCTTTAAGTAAAACAAGATTACCTCTACACTGTAATAGAGCATAGCTGCCAGCCCACTACATAGCAGCCACTAAAAATGGCTTATATACCACTGCAAGTTGTTCTCATTAAGAACACGAGCCAGTCACAACACCTAGCCAACATTTACTGTAGTAGATGCAAATATTTTGAAGGTGATAAGAGGGAAAAACTTTTAAAAAACCCCAAAAATCTATCAAGAGATTTAAGAAGAAAAATAGAATTTCAATTTTTCTACAGCAGATTCACATGCATAAGGATAGCCTAAACAAGCATTTGCAATGGCTTTCCGAAGTTTGTTAATTTGTTTTCAAAGTATTAGGAACATTAAATTTAATCTACATTAGGAGCCACAAGAGGACTAAGCAGTGCTTTTAAATAAAGTATACAGTTTTGTGGTCAATTTGCATGCCTTAACTTGAAGAACAGATTGTCCTTAACAAATTATTGGTTTTTTTCTCCAGAACCCTATTTGGCAATTGATATTAAGCAACTTCTCCGTGCAAAGCAAAAGAACTCACATGGATGAATTTTGAACTTCCCAATGCCTTTACTTCATGACCCTTTTACTTGGAAGCATGTCCCAAATGTAAGGAAACATTAATGACAATGAAGCCATGAAGTGACAAGCAATAATAGTTTCAAGTTAGGGCATTACATCACTTACACCTTTTATGAAAAACACGTTACATTCACACAAGCCAACACTTGGTGTCTTCTCCTCCCTAATTTCAACCAAAGAGAGATGACTTAGCAACAACTTAATAAGCTGAAAGACAACTCCCACGTGTGGCAGTTAAGTTCTGCTGACAGAGGACCACAGCATGCAGGGAACAGGGAATTACCAGGGAGCACAAGAAATCCAGGCATCTTCTTCAACATCACTCCTGGTCCCACATGGCTTAGAAACTTGCTCCTTCAGCTGATCACTGACATTCTTAGTTTAAATTAAATTTAAACTTTTGCTGCCATGAAAAAAAAAAAACCAAAAACCACAAAACCAAAACATGCTAAATTCACACTTTAAGTACCTGAAACCACTGATATTAAATAATACTTCATGTATGTTGCCATGGAGGCTGTTCTAGTCATTAAAAAAGAAAGACATTTTCTTCACAAACTTCAGGTGCAATCCAAGAAATTCACAAGAAAAGGTCTAAAATACACATTTCTTCACTGGATGGTGGTAACATTCTAATTTGTAGTAGTTCTAGCACAAGGTTTTCTATTGTATTTCATAAATAGAGGCAGAAGGAGGAGACCACACCTCACAGAAACAAGCATCTTAGAGACAGAGAGCAGCATACATTTTCTAACCTTTTAACCTCAGCATTGTTACAAGTAATATTTTGAAGCAAGAGTGACAAGATTACAACTATGTTTTGAGAGTTGCACCTTGCTTTTGTTATGCTGTAACCATACAGGCAGCAACAGAAATAAATGCCTAGGAAACTGCAAAACTGACACAGAGACAGATGAGCGGTTTGCACCCAATATTACACCATTAATTTTTTGAACACGAACTGAACACGTTGCTCCTAATTAGGCACAAATACGAAAACAGCATAATAGCACACAGTGGTATGGCAAAACACCTGGAAGAACTGCCAGCCTTAATACCCATGCTTGATGCAATTTTACATACATAACAACATAAGAGAAATAAATCTATCACTAACTACAAATCGCAGGGTTTTTGAGCATGAAGGTAGGGAAAAATCTCTCTAAGAACAAAGAAAAGTGATGTGTTTCCAGTCACTCCAGATTCATTCACTTTGATTTTTCTTACTAAAAGGCATTTCAAGTATTTCTCTAAGTGAAATAAAGATGTTCAAACAGCAAAACGTCTACAATGTAAATATATTTACACTGTGTTGGAAAATTTCTCATCCAGTCTAGACAATCCTACCTGAACTTTCAAAATAAAATTATAAACAGGTATTTCTTCATTTAAGTTTCTATATCAAGACCTCAGTTCAGGAAGGCCAGTAAATAAAACTCTCAGAGTACACACAAATAGCCTTCTCAACAAATTAGTGAGAATAGACAATTTCCAAAGGCAGCTGACACTCCCATCCTTAAAAGTGACTTATCTTTTTTTTTTTTTTTAATTTTCTATTGGGTTTTTAATCAAATGTCGTTGCAGGTTAGGATGAGCCAACTATTTTTCCAATTAAGGTAAAATAGCTGAAAATAACTCTCCTCTGCTGAGCTTGTACCTGTCAGAAGAATAGAACACATCACTCACCAAAAAATCATCCCAATGACAGTATCATTAACAGGTTAGCAAACTAACCAATATTAATACGATTTTTAAATTCACTCTATATAAATATATAGAAAACCCATGCAACTTTCAGCCATGAGTTAATGATACTACAAACTTGAAATCCAATCAGGAAAAGTCAACCTTAATCTTAAGTACTGGAGTAAGACACCAAAGTGAGTATTTGTTCTGTGCTTTAAGACTCGATTCTCTGAGAGACATATTAATTTGACAACAATATAATAGAAAATACTTTTAGAAATCACTCTTAGAAGTGCTTTTGTTATATATATATACACACACACACACATATATGAATGTGTGTTTCATAGAGCACAAACTTTTTACAACATGACTTACAAAGACATTTTTTTCTAAACACAATTTTCCCCCTATAAAACAATGTTAAAATAAACTTCAGTTCACACATAAGTGTACTAGAGATAGTATTACTGCAAAGATTTTGATCACGGGGCAAGTGCAAATTTTATCTACTAGCTTATCAAAAGAAATACAGATCCATCAGGCTGGATCTGATCTGAAGTCCACCTAAATTAACACCTTGTATCTCACTGGCTTCCAGTGTCAAATCGGAAAGAGACGGGCATCAGAAGGGTTCTGCCAGGTCTTCTGTTTTCCCCTACCATAGCAACACCCTCGGTGGTAACTGCTTGAGCCTCAACACCAGGCATCCATGTTTTCCTTCTGAAATCAGTATTATTCATAAGCTGCAGTAATTCTGTCTGATTTTGCCCTCCACAGAAGCCTGAGGCTTGCTTAATTCCTGGTTTCAGTAATGTAATACAGCATGGAACTCCTAAGCCCCATTTCATTCTGCAAAAAGCAAAAAAAATTTAATTTCATTATCTTTTAATCTCATTCTATATGCCTTTGTTCTTAGAAGAGGAAAAAATACCTTCCTGTCTATTTTTTCTAGAGGTTAAAAAAAACAAGAAAAAGGCTCAGGCTCCTCCAGGGAAGGGGTCACAGCACCAAGCATGATAGAGTTCAAGAAGTGTTTGGACAACACTCTTGCACATGGTGTGATCCTCGAGGATGGTGCTTTGCAGGGCCAGGAGTTGGACTCAATGATCCTTGCGGGTTCCTTCCAACTCAGCATTTTCTGTGATTTTGTAAATGATACATTTATTGGTTTCGGTTTTTTGGATTTTGTTTAAAGGAAACAATCCCTGTATCTTTACATGAGAAGTCCTCCAGTTTCTTTTTTAATAAACTCCATCTCTCCTCTCCAAAATCTACCTACTTCTCCAATACACTCTTTTAGCTAAAGTGGACACCATTCCACAGAAGCTGATAGATGAGACATTACTTTGTATGTGCTTGAATTAAGCCTTTTCTCATTCACATGACCCTTTTTTCAAAATGGGAAGACTTATCACCATAGGTGATAATGCCCCTAGTGAGCACAAGGCCAGTAAAGAGTAAGTTTCTTTCCCTACTTCCAAGTTTGCAGCAAACCACTCTTTGTTAAAGACCTATCCTGTAAGCATACATTTGTCAAGTCTCTTTCTAAAAGCCAGTATTTCTGTATCAGTCTGGGCTAGTTGAAATCAATGACAAAAATTCCATCAAGTTCAACAGAACTAATTCACACGCAATGCGGGGCAGAGAAACCTCTTGGGAACCCGGCAACCCCCACCCCAACAAACCCAGCAGCAATTGCAAAAGCCAGATCACTGAAGAGCACTTGGACTGGGGGGTTGCTTCATCACACTTAGCCCAGTCAGTAATTATGGCATTCCTCATTCCCACTGACAGCAAAGAACACTTTTGAAAGCATCCTTGTTGCATCTGCGTCCCAAGAAAAGACAAAATATTGTATTTTTTATGGAAGAGTAAAATCTAAAGATTTGTTATCAATCAATGCTGCTGCTGAGCATCTTCAAAACAAGCACCGAGCTTTGCTTCTGTCATTAAACTGACAGTAGTTTTTAGATAATTACAGAAGAGCAGAACCTTATAAGGAAAGCACAGAGCTCTGCAGAGAGCTGAACTCCTCTACAGGAGACGTTTTAAGGTTCTTCTGTTTAAAGCCACATGATTTATTCAAGTTACCTTTCCTAGACTCCTAATATAAGAATTTGGAGGTCAGGAATATTTTGACTAAAGCCTAGGTATTTCTAATTGCTGTTTCTATTAGCTTTTGCTTAACTACCTTTTTCTTTTCTTTCTGAATCTACAGATGGGGGTTTGTTTTGGGCTTTTCTGTTATGTGGTTTTAGGTTTGGGTTTTTTTGGAGGGGTTTGTTTTTGTTTTGTTTTATATCTTTAGCATATCAAGATATTTCTCCTCCCTAGCCCCAACATGTAGAAACTGTGTAGTTTAAAGTCCTGCTGAGATCTGCAGGCATAAATGTCAACTATAATAGTCTAGCCTTTTAACATATTTCTTTCTTCACTCCTGATATTTTCACACTCTGTGGAATTAATTCCATAACCTGAAGTGCCACTTATTAAAAAGGCAAGACATGGTAAAGAGCTTGCTACCATCATCACTTCCTTTACAGAAATATAGTGATTTCACTCATTACAGCACACTCAAGTTTAATCAACGCTGTGGCTTCTGCTCTGTGTAGGTATTAATCATTTGTAAGTCTTCGGATTCTATTGCTCACTTTGTAGGTCATTTCCGTAGGCATTCCCTTGTAACCTGATCAGACATGACGCAAAAAAGTCACTTCTGGGATGACATGTTATGAAAAGGGATGTGGAAAAGGAGCATGAAAAGGGATAAAGTCAGTAAGGGAGGAGGATTTCTGGTCCCAAAGAATACAAGACAGGTGTGCACATGTGTATGTGGAAGGAGGGAGAAAACCACTTTTTGTGCAAGCTGGGATTGGACAAAGATTTCAATGTAACACTCAGAGCAAAAGTAGATTTTAGTCTATAGGCAACTTAATTGGAAGAAACAAACTCCCCCCACCCCAAACAAATCCCTCCACCATACTCTTCTGGTACAACATCTCAAGGTATCTTGTTTAAACCTAGGAGCATGAGTTTAATATTGCTCCCAATCACCATAATTAATTATACTGACTTTGAACATTGATGGTAGCCACATGCCTACCCAATTCCATTTCAAATTCTGTTAAGTTCTTGGCCTCAATAATTTCCTATGACAGTAAGTTCCAGAGACTAATTATTTGTGTGAAGTACACGCATAATATCTTCCTTTTATTGCTCTTCTATTTGACATCTCTGATTTCAATAGAACATCTCTGTTCTTCTGTTATGAGAAAAAGAAAACAGATGTTTCTGATTTATTTTCTCTTACACTAGAATTCAGTGCAGCATGAAGTTAGCAGTTAAATGACTGACGTAATTCATCCTGATTGTGTTCTTCCAGACAGAGTAAACTTACCTGCCTACTAGGAGGATCAGAGAAAGATGAGCAAGGAAGTAAAGAAGTTCAAACCTATGAACTTTAAGCATAAGGCTTATGACAGAAAATGAGAAAACAAATACCAAAAGCATTAAAAAATGCTCCCCTATTCAATGCTGGTATGTCCATATTTGGAAAACACTCAAACCAAACCAAAAAACCCACTCCAATGAACCACAAACTAACCAAATGAAATACAGTGTGTGCGGCTGAAGATGCTAGTGAGGGAGAGGGACAATTAAAAAAGCAAAAGAACAGAACTTTATATGTAATGTCACCCAAACCTCTGATATCCCACATACTCAGCATGCTATTTTAATCCTCATTGTGAAAGCAATTACAGTCAACAGTTGCAGCTTCTTTTGTGAGCATAAGCAAGTTCTCAGGTGCCATCATCAGGGTCATGGATGAACAGCTTAAAAAGGGATCGACGCCACGGTTTTGCAACGACATTTCTGGGCACTTGCAGGGTGTACATCTGTATTTGCGTGCAACTACCATTACCTGGGTGTAAACTGCATCATACAAAAGCACAACTTCAGTCAAAACATTTCATTAAATAGGAAGGTCCATGTAGAGGCACTAAATTTGTAAAAGCAAGTGGAAGTAGATTTCAGAGGGAACTCACCAGATTGCAGACTGATGACATTGGTGTTACAATTTCAGTGAAAACCTTGCTTGGTTTAGTTATTGCAGGACAGGAAAGGGCAATTCAGAGGAACAACAGAGCTTTTATATTACTTCAGCTATAGGACTGATCCCTAAATACAAAAGTTGCCTACCCTCAGATCTACTAGCCTGCACTGCATCTTACGATACCAAATTCCAACTTCCCTCATCTTATTTTAATGTAAACAACACTGCAGTTGAGGAAAAATACATACTTCAATGCTTCATTCTGCAGGATGATAGGATCCCTGATCTTTACACCAGATTTATTAGCATATATTTGCTACACATGAAAAGGCATCAGTTATATTGCCCAGCTTTGAGGACTTGAAAACAAATTTCTGGAACAGAGAAACTCTTGTTGACAATACATATCATTTGGATCAGATTCTTTTTTTTTTAAAGGTGTATTTTCAACAGTGAAACAGATTATAAATAAATAAAGTGTTACCACACAGTTAGGAAGTTCACTGTTGCAAGTCAAAACTCTGCAAAGACTATGATTAGCCAGGGCACAAGAGCACAATTAGCTCTTACCTGATGACAGGATCAGATACAAAAAGGAAATCCAGGTGGGTGAAATACAAAATGAGGTGTCCTGATTGAGTGTGATGACATTCTGATTGAATTTTCAAAAAATGTCATATATCTTTTAACAAACTTGTGTGATAATGGTACTGTTATATCTAGCTCTGATCATACAGACACTATTTAATGTATAAAGTTTGAGTACACAAAACCTGTACACCCCCATAGCTGTACTCACTCACTTCAGGGACATGTGAACACACACACTCCTATATGGTATTCCATTGCAGCTGATCTAGAATTGTATTATCATTTTTGCTACAAAGTAACAACAAGCATATACATTATGGCAGCACTGATCCCCTCTCAGTCATGAAAAGAAGTTTGACTTTACCCTTTATGCCACTGGGATTAACTGGCAAATCAGCATTATCCTTGGAGTCTGTTTTGCACACCCCTAAGAGACTTTCCTACATGTGCTTCTCCTGGGTAATGCAATGTTTACAGTTTATGAAAACACATAGTCTGTCGACTTCTACAAGTCAACTGCTGAAGAAAAGGAAACTTGATCTTACAGTAATTCTTTTCCACACAGCTACTTCTGCACATTTAGGAGGCAAAAAGTAAAGAAAAAAATAACTACTTTCTCAGAACTTCAACTGCACTCTGGTAAGTGAACACAAAATGTGTGTTTGCACACACATACATGCTCTAAACACACTGCTGACAAAAACCAGATCTGATTCAACACTGTTCCCCTAGAACTGTTGTACAGATAGTATCTAACAGTTTTAAAACCTGCAAATTACTACGAATTACCTCATAATTTGCAAAATGAAATGGCGGGCAAATTAAAAATCAAGCTAAAATCTACTTCATTTATTTCAAAGTTAAAGTCTGGTAGTGGTTCAGTCTTCCTGCACAATTCAACTACTGCAAACCACATATTGAGAGGCACCATTTAGAGTCTTACTTACTGTAAGGGATTTACTTTTAACTGCTGGCAAAATCCAAGTACATATTCCCCTCCTGAGCATCTTTTAATCTTTATAGTTTATGTTCCTTTGATCCATGTAGAACAGACCCCCACCAAGTAGGTATGTCTCCTCAGCACAGGTTCCAGAGGGAAGGCAGCTCTGGTTCAGTGTTGACTGAGTTCAAGTATATTTCTGAAAAGACTGGAAAGCAAGGTCTAAGCTGTGCAAGCTCCAATTAAAGCAGGAAAACCAGCTTAAACTAAGAAAAAGTCTACCTATTAAAAACATCTTAGCAGCTGTGACCACTATGGATGAGAAATGGTAAGAGAGGTTGCCCAGTGGCTGTTGTGCTGGTTTCACACACTTTTCCCACTAGGGTAAAGAATGATCAAGAGACTCATCATCTCAATGAGTACTCTTACTGGAAACGGCTTTTGTGGAAAGTCAGATCCTTAAATGTATCCACATCTTAACTTTATTCTTATGAGACACAGTGTTCTACTACATACTCAAAGGCATACAGAAAGAATCAAAAATATAGGATAATTTAACCCCTTATCTTCTTCACTACTACTTGTAAAGAGAAACCTGAACACATAAGAGAAATCACCTTTCATAATCCTGTGAGAGTGGTAAGGACGCACATGGGCCCGAGTGCCCACAGGCAGCAATGCAAGTATTAAAAAAAGGCGGTTAAACAGACCTCCCCTCATCCAGATCAATGTCCTACTGCACATACATTTATCTTCTTCCTTTGTTTGCTGTACTGTCACTAGATCTACAACTGCTGAAGTCTCCTAAAATCAGAGGACTTTAACAGCCAAAGCAATGCAAAGGAAAGACAAAATCCCCAATCCTCCCACCAAAAACCATCCCAGCACAGCATGTCCTTCCTATATTTTCTTATACAGAGAAACAGAATAATAAATATGAGTGAGGAAGCAATGTGAATCTGTGCATAGCATTATTTTTTTTTTTTTTAACAGTCTATATGTTTGCTTTTCATTAGCTCCCTGTGGTGGCAAAACTATAAATGTAAAAGTTAGAGACATAAAGGGAAAAAACAAAGTAGCCAATAGCAAAGATTTCAAATACACTTACACAGCCACAGTTTGTTTTACAGCCGCTTTACATAACAATAAAAATGTAATATACCATGGACTTTTGGCAGTGTATAGAGAGGCAGCATCAAATGGCAATAACGGAATAAGCACAAATGATCTCTTCGGAACAATTAAGCAATTTCAGGACCATTATGTCCAACAAGTAATGACTCCAAAGAGACAGAAAGGTCAAAAGTGTGAGTTTCCCCATACTGACCAGAGATCACATATATGACCCTCTGGAAGAGAGGATAACTGCACAATCATACTATATAACTCTTACTAGAAAATAACCCTGTTTAGCACACTAAACAAAAATAGAGATCTTTCCTTCAGAAGCCAAAGGCGAGAATGCATTCTTCCATCTGGTTGTCTCAGCATAATTAATAAATAAATAAATAAGGACAATAAAAATGCTTACCCTCTGTGCATAATCAGCTGAGAAAATCATTGCCTATATATAAAACAGTGAAGTGCTCACCCACTTCAGTAAACGGTCTGGCACTTTAAAGAAAAAAAAGGATAAATAATACATATTGTACATTAAACTGTACAGAACTGTTTTAGTGACCTTGACCTTTAGTAATATAAGCAGGGACATGCAAACCCACTTTCTGGACACAGTTAATTCACTATCTCCAGCAAAGACTGAAATTTAACACTGGATCTAGTGTGTCATTAGGATATTACACATTATCTTTCAGGAAAGCCAATCTAAGCAAACTTTATAGTTCCATTATTTTAATATCTAAAAAAATGAGATTCTCCCTCTGAAAAGAAATCATTTGCTAAAACAGCAATGACTTTCCAGCTGTGACATTCAATGTGTACATGAGAGGAGGATTAGTAAAAATACTGACCAAAGAATCTTTCATTTGCCTGGCATACAGTTGTCTGCTGTGTAAATGCTCACACAGGCTCACCTTCTGCACAGTCAAATGTCCTCATAACTCCCAAGTGAAGTTTAGATGTGTCCTCTTGACTAGAAACCTTTCAAGCTAATAAAAATACTTTTCCAATGACCAAAGAGTACTACATAAAGAAAGATGACAAATTTCAATTTCTGTGTTACCTTGCACTCAGGATTATCCCATTTGCTCATTTAAGTACTTTAAAAACACTTTCCTCTTTCCCTTTCATCAAGCTCCTCTGATTCATGACCCAGATACTTTAGCAATTTAAAAAAAAAAAAAAATCTACATACACATTCAGTAGTTTAGCTGATCACTGCTACTTCATTTGCAAGTAAATTAATAAAACAAGAATGGTTATGTCTGCTTATTTTTAAATTCCTAATATACATTTTCTTTCTGTCAACAGGACAAACTTGCCTCTTTGGTTCCCTGTAGGCATGGGCTGCAGACTTTGACAGATGTAATGGCTTACTGCTGAAGGATCAGCGCAGCCATCAGGAAAGAGAAGGGACCAGAAAATGCTCAGCTCAGAAGGATAAGGAGGCAGGAGACACTAGCACTGCTCTTTACATGCCTGAGATGGCTTGCAGAAAGAGGCCCAGCTCCATGAGCCAGAATAGGCACTCCAGCTCTTTCTTCCAGAACTTACACCACACGGGTGACTTGGGACACATTGGATTATGATGAAGGAAAGGAAAACCTAGAAGAGAAGTATAGAGATTGCTCGGACTCTCTGCAAGAGACTGTAAGATTTACTACTGGAAAGGGATCTGGCAAAATACATTTTTTTTCTGTCTTGTTCCCTGATTTTAAGGGATTAAATCTAATCCCACCCTGTATTTTCACTCTTTCCTAGTATGTCATAGTTCAGCTATCAACTCTAGCTCCATCCTTTTTTTCCTCATTTGTTCTGAATCAATGTAGACTGCTGCAAACAGAACAGACTTCAGTAGGTAAAAGATACCTCTCCTTTCCAGATCCAAACCCAAATCACCACTCCACCCTTTATGGCTGGACCCTGCCATCTTGTTGTATCCCCACTGCAAAGTGTTACCACACGAAGCCTCCGCTATCCAATCCCCACTTTTCAGTCTTTCCTGACAAAATCCAGTACTAGTTAATAAATATGTCCTAAATGGCTAGTTCTATGCTACTTAGCATGCAGTGAAATGTGCACCTGGACAATCCCAATGCTAAATTATTTGTCTAGACTTTACATCTCCTCATAAATAAGACTTTTCTATGAAATACAAGGCAAAATCCTTGAAATACAATGCAGAAAGTACAGATTGCACAGTCTGTGGGGTTAGAAAATTTGCTTTTTCTGGGGGAAAAACAATGTAGAAGACATACCTTACATTACAAAACCTCGTATGTAACATAATATTTATAGTCATTAAGAGTACACAAAGTGACTACTAAGTACTTGAAACTGGAATGTCTCAACACATGTAATAGCTATGCATTTTAACTCATATTTCCTTAACCAATATTTATAGTCCTCCTAGATATTGAGGTGGAAGGTGAAGTAGGAGCACAAAGACACCAAAGAAAGGGATTAGCTGTTGGACGACTTCATTATTTCTCTGCCACTATCCAGGAAGAAAAAAGCCCCAACGCTAATATATCTCAAAATACATTATCCTATTACAATGTAGTAGTATCACAAAGTAACAGCTGTGATAACCCTGGTGTGCACAAAATCGGAAAATAACTAAATTACATACTCAAGATAATACAACACCTGCTGAATAAAACAACTCACTTATTTACCTCTATCAGATAAGGGGGGAAAAAAAGCAATTTTGCAACATAAGCAGAACTTTTTTGGGGAAGGGAGGATAGGGTGACACCTACAAGCCCAAAACAGAAAAACTATTGTTGCAGCTTGTATGCTTTACTGTTTCAAAAATCTACTCATGCCCAAGAAGAAGGCGGCCCATGGATGGTCCTCCCAATCCATCAAGAGGAGGATGCCCTGTGTCTTCTGCTCCTTACAGTGCAAGGAGCAGAAAGTGGAACTAAATTGCTGGAGCAGAAAAACATCAGTCTTGCCTCTACTTCCACCTTTGCTGCAACTGTTCCAGCAACCAGTGCAATTTTCCTCAGCCATCCTGATGGGCCATCTCTCTCTGCTGTCCCTTATAGTCTCCATTAATACCTTTTACAATCTTGCTACCTTGAGTAGTTTTATGTCCTTTTCTGTTCCTCATCTGCAACTCACTCATCTCCCAGTCTTACCAATACCTGCAATCTGATTAACCTCACAAGGGGAGTGAGGGGATGGAAAAATTGGAAAGACACTATTCTGAAGAAAACATTAAGATTTCACTAGAGATTTCAACCCTGGGATGCAGCTGAAAGACAAGCAGCAGGGCAGCTGAAGGCCTGGCACTAGTTACATCCAAAACTTACATCTCCTAGGTCACTCTTGTTGCTACTGTACATCTTCCTGCCTCATTTCCTAGATTACAAGGGTGCTGTTGAAATTCAATTTAAAGTAGGAAAGACAGAATCACCACAATTTTAATGCAATGGAGAACTCAATGAGATTCATGGTGTTTTGAGACATAGCACAGCTATTTAAAGCCTTCAGTCTTTTCTCTCTCCCACAGTCACCCAAGTGTAAGGAGGCATGAATACTTTAACCAGAAGTCAAAGCACTACAAAATATGATGAGAATTTATATTAAGAATTACCCCACCAAAAAGAAAGCTAGACAATTCTTGTTGATAAATAACTTATAAGGAAGACAAGGAGGACACCACCTATAAAGGCTTGTATGCATTCACCTCCATTAAAAAGGTTACTAAGACATACAGAAAGTGCTGTGCAAATACAGTATTACAACAACCTGATTGATCAGAGACTTCTGATAAAATGACCTTTAGTAGTATACTACAGTATTGATCTAATTACTTTAAAACTGTATTATTACAGCTGTGTACATTTTAGCAATCTTTCAAAACCACCTGCAGCAGCTAAACACTGCTTCAATGAAATAAATTGCACTTTCTCCACCATTTATAGGCCACTTCTCAGAGCAGCTACACTTGTTCGGAATATAAAATAACACACTGAAACTTTCTAGAAGTTGTCCACTTGAAAACTGCAAATATAGGACAATCCATAACAGTCGACACCTAAATCAGCACCTTAAAATGTCAGTGAAGATATTCCAACTGCATCTAAAACCTTTAAGACAGTTCCTCTGGCAGTTTCCTTGTAAAACAATCACTGTCTCCAATAAATCTGACAAAGCTCTCAGACCATACCAGAAGTAGTTTTTTTTTTTCATCAATTCACCTATTGTGAAAAGACACTTTTGATTTCAGAATTAATTTTTAATGTTTGGGGACTTTTTTACTCCCGTGCGCAACTCCCTGCACAATGTTAGGCATCAAAAGAAAACACACCAAGACCCCTCTCCTGATTTCTCCCAGCGAGACACTGGAATTGGCACACTGGCCAACATGTATTGCTCAGATACCCACAGCAGAAAAAATATTAAATATTAGCAGTCCACCTGCTCCAGAAAGCTCCTCCCCATTTTGTCTTTACAATTCTCAGTACCAGTTCAAGATTCTCTCTGTTTCCAGCAAGCCCAGCAGCTCCAGAGGGAGAGATGAGCAATCTTTTTAAACAGTCATTTACACTGATACGAAGTACAAAACACATCTACTAGCATGCTGATCTGATTTGGTTCACACTCACTTTTGACTCTAAAAGTTGAAGCTCCTGGAGGAATTGAGACCTAAATTCCAAACTGTTTCACAGAAACAGAGAAGCAAAGAAATCTAACAGGACTCTACATCTTTAATCGTACAGCCTCTTTAATCCAATTACTTTGTATTTTCTCTTAAACAAATGAACTGCCAAAACTTGGCCTGAACCCCGTTCTCAAAACAGCTCAATTTCATCTTATCTGACTCATATTATCAGTTGTGAAATCATGGAAGAGACTGGAGTGAGTGGGGAGATTCAAACCCCACATCTGCCCCGAGCTACAGTCTGCATGCCCCACGCTCCTTTTCTCCCCCAGCTTTCTTTCCCCAGAGTCCAGGCTAATAAAGAACACTGCAAATTGGATATTGAAGTTAAGCATACAGCTCTGCAACATCTTGTAATGTCAATTAGCCCCTTACACACAGAAAATATGTATTAAATGCATGGTTGCAACCATTACACTTTCCCCAAATGCCTCGGAATTTCAACTGCATGTTGCTGAAATTTGCAAATTGGCAAGAGAAACAAGAAAACCCCTCTGAATTCCTGAGTGCACAGTGCTTATTTTGACAGTTGTAGTTTATTTATAGAACTTGACAATACATGTTCTTTCCTTGTTTTGTAATATAATGAAGTGAGTATTTAGACCTCCACTGTTAAGCCTCAGAGGGAAAAATAGGTATAAATTTATTTCCTTCAAATAAATGTACAGATTGGCAAGATTCTACCTATAATGACTAAATTGCATCATTAACTTAACTTAGTTTGAAACACTTTGTTTTGTGGAGAAAGCATAGCCCTTAACTTTGAACGTGGTGTGAGTCTGCACAGGTGTGCAGTAGTCTCTTAACCCATTCCCATAAAATGGTATCCTTTTTTTAGTACATTAAAGGCTTCTGAAAAGGTGCTGCATGGAAGGCTGGTCTGTCATGTACAACTACAGAAGAATGCAGGCAGAGGCTGCAAGTTTCACTACACACAAACTCACTGATGACATGAATCCACTGATGAACCAGTGCAGGTGAACTCCATTTCCATCCCCAGCACCACGCCTTCCAACAGCGGGGCCAAAGCAAACATCTGCCAGACGCAACGTTACCGGCTCCCAAAACCAACCCATTCTTCAGAAACCACAAGGCTCTCAGTCACTGGCAACCTGCTCTTGTTGAAATCCTCAAACACGAACCCATCCTCCTCAATCTCCCAGACAAGCCAGTTATCCATGGGTAATTTTGTCTTCATATAAAAAGGCAAGATGGATTCAACCCCTAAAGTATGAACAGCACACGTATGGTGTTTCCCATTTATGTCTATGGAGTATCATACACATATAATGCATATTTCTTCAAAAACAAGACCAGACATATAACCTGCTGCTATACACATATCCAGTATAAAAATCTAGACAAGCAGTGCTGGAATACAACTGAAAAACCAAACAAGACTGAGTAACTGAGAGGAAATATAAGAATTTGTCAGATAAAACATATATGCAGCATCATAAACACAGCTGCACAGTGCCCTCCAAGGGCAGCAAAACTGAAAGTCAAATAATAAAATTAAGTGGTATACAAGGGAGTGTGCACAGAAGGGATTTCAAACCTCTTTGTTCTTAGCCATGATACAATTTCACAGCCGCTCTCAAGATTCATCGTTTCCATGTTTGGCATGCAAGAGCACAGAATGCAGTTCATTTGGGAATTCCCAAGCCAGGATGCGCCAAACAAAATCTACCACAGCATCAGCAAGCTTCTGCCACAGTGTCCGAACAGCCTGGCCATCAAAACATTTCTGACAGTTAAAATAAAAACAGAAGTAGCTTCAGGAAAGTTAATTCCTGTAATATTAACTAATTGAGCCTCAGCAAAGAAACTGCTCCTGCGCAGTCTTTGTCTGAGTACATCGGGCAGAGGACTCTGCCTGCAGGAGCTGCTAACCTCCACATACTTAAATTCACCCCGTGTAGAAATGTATTATTTTTATGGTTTGCAAGCGAGACCATACACAGCTGCAGAGGATCTCTAAATTAGTTAATACACCATTTCAAAAGGAAGAGTTATTTCTCCAGGGATCACATGCCAAACAAAGCGAGGAGGGAATGCTGAACCACTGGTAGTTTATACGACAAAAGATATTTTTCAACCACACACAGCACTAATTATGAAGGTCCTTCCTATCCTACATCTGGAAACTTCTCACAGAAAACACATTTTCAACGCAACACAAGAGGAAATAGAAAAAAAGAGTTCTAAAACCACTTTTGTAAGCTGATAATTCACCGTCATTAAAGGTGATATTAATTTTTTATTTATGCAAGGGAGCAAAAGCTGGCATTTGTGTCCTTCCTGATCTAATAATTTGACTGTGCATACTAAGAAAAATATTAGAAATATTAGACATTGTTACTTAGAAAACATAAGACCAGAAAGTTTATGCTAGAATATGGTTGTGTTCAGGAAGGACTATTTTACACATGATAATGATAATAACAAAAACAACACTGATATTAGAGTTTAACACTGACAATCCATCCTTAGATAATATACAAGATTTAAAAGCAAAAGCACTTAAAGCATTATTGGAGTTGAAAGTATTGAAAAAATACATTTGCAAAAAATTACAAGCACCATAAAAAACAAATGTAAGCAAGACAAATGCCAGACTTCCATGGTATGTAGATGAAATATAGTAATTATAATATGAAGCTGTTGAGTTCAAAACTGCCTTTGAGCCACACATTTTATGCAGACTTCTCTCAAGCCAAGAAACTTTAATTCCACACTGCAAAGTTTTGAAAACTATTAATATTCCATACATTATAATGGAGAGCACTTCTCCCCACCATCTTTACTGAGACACATATTTATTAAGTGCTGACAGTTAACTTTCACGAGACTCTCAAGGAGCTCTGGTCCTTATTTTGCAAATTTACAAAAACTTGGCTGAAGGCGCCAAGAATCACAACTGTATTTTATTATTATTTTAAAAATGAATTTGTGATAGCATTTTGCTCTGAAGCAATGGTAAACCCTGCAGGTAAATGCCTCCTTCAGCAAAGGTTTGAAAATTATTTTTGTTTAAATAACAGCTGGTCTTGCCTATATGGACTTAAATGAGGCATGTGGAGACAAAGTTGTTCCAGTTTGGTTAAGATAGACTAAAAAACATTAATTCTAGTTAATATCCATTTTGGTCCCTCTACACAGATGGGAAAAATAACATTAAATTACCATGCTTACATACAGTCAATACCAGACACCCAATAAAACACAAATTCAAAGCCCTTCTCATAATGTAACTGATGCACACAGTTTCAGCAGAACAGCTCAGTTGCAAGTTAGCTTGAAACAAAGGAGATTTACATTCATTACTCTACTTTGCCAGAGACTTTCTGCATGACTTGGGCAAGTACCTTGTTTTTTGTGTGCTGTAACTCCCCATTCCTAAAAATGGGGAAAACCACTTGTTCCATAACTTCACATCAATAAGAAGATTTACCATCAGGAGATGCTTAGATATAGAGGTTGAATAAACGACACGAAGCGAATAAAAAGTACTTAAAGCTTTAATTAACTTCTCTTAAAGCTTTGGAGACTTCATCACAGAGACAGAAGGAAAGCTTTTGCACAACACTCACAAGTGTTACCAGCAAACAAAGTCAGGACTACCTACATAGCAAGATGGAACCATATTTTGACATCTGCAGACCCAAAGCAAAGGCATGACACCTCCTCTGTCACCAACATATACAAAAGACCAAAAGTAAGAAATTCCTAGTAACCTTCTTTGAGTTCTAAAGCAAGAGTTAAACTCTCTGATATAATACAAAGTAGGAGGAGAGATCACCAGATACACTCTTAAAGATTTAAAACACTTTAGGTCCAAACAGTTATTCTCCAATTCATATTAACCACTAACCACCTTTTGAACTTGAAAGCCACATTTAACTTTCATAACTCAGTATTAATATCGGGAGTCCAATCATCTTTCAGAAATTAAAGACCTTCAGAGCACTGTCCTTCTGAAAATGATGAAGAGGGCTAAAATCCATTCAGAAGTAGCTGCCAAACATACACTGCACTAGGACACTTATGAGGACAGCATTGCTCCCATCAGGAACCCACGAATTTGCGGCACATATTAAATATACCTTTTTAGAAAATGTTTCCAAGTCCAAAAATCTACTTTTTGAATGCAGGCCAAACAGAGACTGTTTCCATGCACATATTCCGCACCTCTGCACAACTAACTGTACTAGCCTGTGAAAATCAAAATCACAGCCTGAGGAAGGAGACAGAAGGGCAAAGGGACTATGAGAAATGAAGCAGTCAGTGAGAGACAAGCCCAAGTAAGCTTTTGGGGGACACACGCAAGCTATGGAAATACCAGAAGCAAGGAAAGTACTGAGGAGAGAGGAAGTTCTGGAATAAAATTCCCCTCATATTACCCGCATATGTGTAAAAACCACACAGCTGCTCAATCACAGGGTGTTGAGTGTGCTTGGGGTTTGGGTTTTTTGGTTTTTGTTTTTTAAACAGATGATCTGTGGGTTACACACATGAAAACACAGTCACTGCAAGCTACAAAAATAAAAATGAAACATTTCATTTTAAGCTATTTTGTTTGAAATGTCAAATGGTTGTCACTATTTGTAATTGCATCTTGTATGTCGTATTTTATAAGAACAAAAATACCTCATGTAACATGTGGTAAAACTAAGTTCTTACTAAAAATCATTCACAACCTGAATCTTTGTCTTGCAATATACAGAGCTGCTCTGGGATGTGTTAAATATCTTGAACTCCCATTACTGCATTAAGACTGAAAGAAGAACAGTATTTCACAGTGAGGCCAAACATTAAAGCACAGCCAACCACGAACTTCTATCAAACACCAAGTATAAAACAGGGGAAAATACAAACATGGTGGTGAGGGGTGTAAGAACAGATGTCCAGGAAAAAGAAAAAAAAAGAGTATTATGATGTTTCCAACATAACACGGGATACAGTTTTGGACGAACATTTTCAAATGTGACTTGAGGCTTTGGCAACCCATAAAATTGACAGCACAACAGGTAGTATGTGGCATCATACATAATGCCCTGAATATGTAAGTTTTAAGATTAAACTAAAAGAATGAGACGCCTAAAAGGAGAGGACTGGCCTCTCCTCCAGTGATGCCTGAAAAAAATCTGTAGAGGCACAAAGGCATCAGAGATGTGAGGGGCAGGAGGACAGAGGAAAAGTTAGAATGAGCAAAGCCATAAAGGCAGGAAATTGAAACTAAGTTCTTGAACTATGTATTTAATATCTCCTTCACAGCATGCCAGTAATGTTCATACGAAACGAAAAAATATAAAGGAAAGCAGTGACACTTTTAGCAGGCTTCCCAAGAACAAATTTTGGCAACCTTAAACATCATGCAGCAACCAGAGTCTCTCACGTGCTTAATCTCCCCACAGTCATAAACTGACTATTTCTATTTCTTTTTTTCACAAGAGGTGAACTTTCCCCATAACTGCAATAGCTGAAACTCATCTCACTGTTGTGGCAACAGGCACCTGCCTACCTTTCTACAAATCAGCTGCTACAGAGGCAAACTCTCAGTGCTTGACTGCACAACTGGAGCCTTGTTAGCCATAAGCAGAGCTGCTCTCCTTCACTCTCAGCACCGTCTTTACAGAAGTAGGATGACTTCACCCGAAGATGAGCAATACCAAAACTCCTTTGGTCACATACACACACAACAAACCCGTCCACTCACGTTTTCCTACTTATCAACATATTAAAAGGCAGTAACAACTACACCAGTTTAATGCATTACTTGCAAGAGTTGCCAGCCTTCACTGTCACTCATTTGAAAGTCAAAAGGAATGCAGAATACTTGTAACTCCACTATGGACGAAGATTAATCATCACTACTTGTACTACAAACTAATTTTTACCATTAGAAATATTTGTGAGGGCTGAAATAGCACAAACTTACTATGTGGGCCTTGAAGTGCATTATCCTCAATGGTCTATGTAATTAAAAAAGAAAAACCAAACCTATACTGTATTTTGAATAGTAGTCTGCTAGTTCATCTTTACCTGTGGATGAATCCAATTGAAACAAGGACAAACTAGAGTTCTAATATTATTTACACAAACCTTCAGAAGAAACACACATCTAACACACTCATATACTATCACAGCTTTTGGATAGATTTGCAAAGTTCAGACTGAAGTCCCAGCACCTTGACCATCCAGACTCAGTTATCTAGAGAGCAAGTAACAGTGCCTGAGATGTGCCTGCTTCTGTGTTTCCTTCTCATGAAAATCAGGTGAATGTGGAAGGAGGAAGGAAAAGCATGTGGACTTCATCCTGACACAGAGCTGGGTTGCACACAGGACAGACATCTCTAGCCCAAGAACTGGAAATTTTGTAATATTCAGGTAAGCCATTACTGTCCCTAAAACAACATTGTCCCAGTTAAAGATTTCAGAGCTTATTGGCTACCATGCCAACAGCACAAAAATCTTCTTAGTATCAGACTAGATGTCACACATCACACTCAATCCCTCCTTTAATTAATTTTGATCCTTGGGACTGGTACTGAAAGGGTGGCTCTGGACCTGTCAGGCTAACTCTTGTGCTAATGCCTCCCCACAGACTAACAGTGGCAAAAAGCTTCAATAAAAAGGTTCATGTACATTTGTGGGTGGAAACTCAATACTAGAAAGACCAATTTAAACAGTTATTTATAAACATAATTTTCTCTGATTTCTGCTATTACCAACATCAAAAGACATCAAACCTCAGCTACAGCAAGAAGATGGGAACAGAGTTAGGCTGTGGCAAACAGACCAGACCAAAAGCCTCTTTCCTCTTGGATGAGCAAATATAACCAAAGATATTACACTACTACTGTCTCCTCTCCAAATGCAAAAGAGGCTCAGGGACACCATGCAATGAAACAAATCAACCGGGTAATGTTTTAAAAAAAACAGTACAAGTTCCTAAAACATACTTAAAAACAAGCTGCTTATAAAGGGCAACAATATCCCTGCTTTCTGTTTCATCAGCTAAGATGTATGTTCCAGTGGGGCACCCACTGAGTGACAAATTCGCCTTCTCTTCCACTGTCAGCTGCTGTTCACAACAGAACTCTGAGCTAAAAACCTCATAGCATTCTACTGTTCTCTGCTCCCTTGGCAAGACTCTTATTTATATAAGATTAGTGCAGTCAGGCATTAGAGTTATAAACTAAAACCAAAACAAACAAGGAGAAAGTTTTCACACTCTTCTTTATAGACCAGTTTCTGAAATGTACACACACAAAACAGTACAACATATTGAAAGGCAATTGTTAAAAAAACAGAACAACCCCGCAAACAAATAGAAAACTGGTCAAAACACATACAATCTCTGGAGATACCCCACCTGGAAACTATTTAAAGTCGTGCAAGCATTCATGAAAGTAGTTGGCCACCTAAACAGCCATTCCTCTGCTCCATCCAGAGCCTCTGAACAGAGTTACAACACACAGGCACACTTCAGCCCCTCACCTTCCCCCACCCTCCTCAGGTAAGGAATCGACACCAACCTGCAGTTGGGAGGTGGATCTAAGGTGATGTCAGCCAATTCCTTCTGAATCCTGTGGCAATAAAGCAAGAAGGAACAAAGGTAAGTCACTGTGCGGGATAGCAGTTAACACATTCGCCTTGCAGACATACTGCCACTGTGAGCCTGCCACAGCACATAAGAGAGAGCCACTCTCAGCTGCAGCCTCCCACCAGTCCAAACCCCTCTAAGCAGGACAGGCGCCCTGCCCTGTTACAGAGACAGGCAGAAAAGCAGACAGGCATCATGCACTGAACCCAGACAGGTGCACTGCTCAATGCTCCTACAAAGATGCCAACCACACAGTGAAAAAGACTGTCCGCTTTGCTCTGCCAACCAGCCTGTAAATGAGGGGAAACCTCTGCAAATGTGATGCACCAAGAGGAAACTGCAGTCTGAAAAGGAATTTTGTCTTACGGGATTGGGAGAAACAGTCATTGCCAAATTGGCTCCCTCCTCTCTCCCCCAGCTTCTCATCACCATCCTGAGAAAAAAAAAAACACAGCCCTGAGGGAGTCAATAACTGCGCCATTCTCAAGGACACTTTAAGGAAGGTGAATATCTATTTCCAAGGCTCCTGCACATTCCTACTACCTTCAATTCTTCCTTCTCTTCACCCTTGAGAGCCATACAACATCCCCATATACCCTCCCTAGGGCTCCAGACGCTCCCTCTCTCCACTGTGCTAAGCCAACACCCTGTCCTCCCGGCCCAGACTATTCTGGGCTTACGCTGCTTTTGCCACAAAACGCCCAAACAGCTATCATCCTCTTCCCTGGAGTCCCATTACTGTCACTCAGGCTTCCCTTCCAGATTTCCCCACCCAGCCTGCCTCTCTTCTGCTTTAAACACAGCCAGCATTCTCCTGCCACTTGTCACACACAAGGACCACAGCCTTTCCACAGGAGGCAGTTTAAAAATCTTCTCCTTAAAAGAGTGAAGGGCACAACACGTAAACACTGCTTGCCACTATCTATGTCCGTTTACCATGGAAACCTGCTAAGTGGAGATCTGAAATAACCAAACTGCCTAAATGCTACAAAGCCACAGAGAACTTAGTTGCTTCAACAGGGTATTTGCATAAAACCCCAGTCACTTTTGACACCTACTGATACAACCTCTCTGCTGCTTGGCAAAGCTGTTCAGTGAGATGGTTTATTATTCTTACTGAAGGATTGCAAGTTTGCTTGAAAACTTCCATTTGTCAGCTTAGCTCCCTGGAGCAGGATGGTGCTGAATTCAGGTGACACACAGAATAAGTAAGAAAGGGTAACAATTTTTTTTTTTTTTTTAACGAGTAGCTCCAAGAGTCAATCCAAGTGAAGAAAACTGACTGACATAGCTGTTCTGGAATTACTATTCTATGCAGGTGTCTCTCCCTACACATTATTCTGCAATAAAAAGTACTTTATTTTCAAAAAAAAGCCCAAACCCACTCTGTGCTGTGAGCAAAGACTATTTTAGAGCAGAATGTCCACAAGTGGACCTGCTCTAGATTGTTTATTCCAGCCAGCATCCAACCATACTTAGAAAATTCAATATAGGTGATGAACAGACAAAAATAACAGTAATGTATTTGTTGGTAAAGATCTGGGGCTATATTACACCCCTTACACTGGAGTGCACTCCCCCAAAGCAAGCAAACTCAAAACTTCACAAACATTAATTAATCTCCAAATCAGTCCTGGAAAGAAAAAAAAGACACTCTAGACTCCAACCCACAAGAGATGGAAATGGGTGTTGAAATGCAATGCCTTACTTCAGACCATATAGCCTCCAGTAGCAGAGAAAAAAAATACGGTCTAAATGCCAATCCTAGACCATTCCCATAACAAATGCTAGTAAGGAAAAAGGAAAAGACAGCAGAAATAAT
This sequence comes from Corvus cornix cornix, assembly GCF_000738735.6. Lineage (NCBI taxonomy): Eukaryota > Metazoa > Chordata > Aves > Passeriformes > Corvidae > Corvus > Corvus cornix. The sequence goes on from NC_046333.1 coordinate 41,046,278, forward strand.
TGAGGGTCAGAATAACAGCCCAGAAGAAGAAAACCCAGGAAAAAAATTGGGATAAGCAGGAAGAGGGACCAGAGAGCAGAGAAGTTGGGCAGACACTCACTGCAGCAAGACCCTGAAAAAAGTGAGACAGTAGCAGTTTCATGTGGAAAGGTTGAGCACAGGGGCTGCAGCTGAGGAATGAGAGAAGCAAGGGAACGGAGCAAAATAAAATGAGGAAGAAGGGAAGATGCAACAAATCAGTGAGAAAACTGACTGCAGCCTCACCTCTTGGCACTGGTAGATAGCAGTTTAGAGTTTTTACTCATGCTGACTTTGCTTTCCTTCTTCTTAGGCGTGCTTGCCTCTTTCTCTGTCTGTTGGTTGGAGGATGAAGATGAGGAGGAGCTGGTGCTGGCCCTCGAATCGTCATCCGACATAGCGACCCCCCCACCACACACCCCAACCTGGAGAGGAGACACCATGGGGCGTGGGGAACAAACAGTGAACACAAACACACACAGAGAAAGGCTGCTGACAATCTTGCTCTGTGTTTGGGTCATGCTCCTTTTAAAGGATCCTCGTGTCTCCCTCTCCTCTCTAGGCCCTACAGCCATAGCAGGAGGAGCAGTAGCTTCCCCTGCACTAGTAACACCGAGGAGCAGGGGGAAAGGGACTTTAAAAGCTTCCTCTCAGAAAGCAAGTGCAAAATGAGAGGAGACTGGAACGAGGACGACTGCGAGGATCAGGGAAGCTCAAAGAAATTCTTTCTAATCTCCCCCAAACTGCACACACAAGAAGAGCCATCACCACCCACCACTATCGAGCCTAGGGGTGTAGGAGATAAAAATGGAACAGCGCCGGTCCCTTGGGTTCCCGGGAGGCACGTGGGGGAGGCAGGAAGGGATGGGGCTGGGGGGGTGACCGTCGCCAGTTCTAAAATGGAAGTGGGGCATCACTGGCAACACAAGGAAGACCCTGGCAGAGGTGCGACCTGTGGTGGGAAACCCCTGCCTGCTGGATAACCCCTGTCTGTGGGATCGGGTGTTGGAAGCCGTGAGGGCACACGGGCAGGAAGGGGGCAAACCAAGGGGAAGGGCTACGGAGGGAGTGGGGTGCACTGGTGGGACCCAGCAAGGCCCACTGCACCGAGGGGCATATGCCAGCCGAGGGGGAAGGGAGCAGAGGGTCTGTGCCGGGGGGGGCGTGGAGGAAAGGAGGGCCAGGGCCTACGAGGGTCGAGAGTGGAGGGCCCGGGGAGGCCGGTGTCAGGGAGGGGGGCAGCGGGGGCCAGAGGGAGGCAGCCCGGGTCCATGCGAGCACCCCGGGGGCAGGGGGGAGGAGGGCGAGCACGGCGGGCTACCGAGGGCAGGTCCACACCCGAGGGGCGAGAAGCCGTCGGGAGGGATGGGGGGACTGGCAGAGCACCCCGGAGAGTTCGGGGGAGAGGCGAGGGGGCAGCCGCGGGCCCAGGGGGGCGGCACACGGCCGCCTCCCTCCCAGGGCCACGGGCCCCAGGGAGCTCCCCTGCCCCCGCCGGGCGACAGCCGGAGGGGGCCCGGCCGAAGCTGCCCCGGCCGCGGGCCCGGAGGGCCGGGGGACCAGAGGTACTGACAGCCCCGGGCGCGACCCCCCTGCCCCGCCGGCTGCCGCCCCATCGCCGGGCCGCGGGCCGGCCCTGCCCCTCGCCCCTGCCCCCGGGGAGGGCGGCGGGGGGTGCCCCGTCCCCCTACCTCTCCCTTTGTGTCTGGCTGCTCCTCCTCGGTGCGCTGGCCTGGCCACTCGTGTCTCTCTCGCTGGGAGAGAAGCGGAAGTGCTGCAACAGCAACTATTAAACAGGCAATGGCTTCCCTGGCTGCCTCCCCCACCGCCGAGCGGGGCTGGGGGGCGGCGGGGGCCGGGGCGCCACCCGGCGCGGAGCGGGGGTGGCAGGGGGCGGCGGCGGAGCCCCCGCTCCGGGGATGGAGGGGGATCCCGGCAGCCACGGCCCCCCCCCCCTTTCCCTCCCCCGGGGAGGGAAGAAAGGGGCATGCGGAGAGGGACGTGAGTTTTTAATGGAGACCCTCTGAAAAGTAACCTGCAGGGGTGTCGCGGGGGAGAGGGACAGGCTCCCTCCCCGGCTCCGCTGCTGCTTCCGTGCGAGAGCCCCGCGGGGACACGGTGGAAGCAGGTGGCTGGGAGAGGGGCAGCTCCCGGGGCTGCTTTTTTAAGGCTCAGAGGGGGATATTAGGCTCGGCGCTGGGGCTGCTTGCTTTCCTCCTATTCTCAGAACTGTTTCAACCCCAAAGCTTCTCCCCTGCCTCACCTGCTTTGTCCCTCCGGCAGCAGCAGCAACTTCTCACCTGTCTCAGTTTGAAAGCAATAAGGGGGGGGGGAAGAAAAAAGAAAGAAGAGCCTAGCCCAAAGCCCACCCGCCCCCACCATCCAGGCAAAAGGAATCCCCGGCAGCTTTCCCGTCTCTCACCTGTTTCAGCCCTAAAGCAGCAGCTGTGTCCTCCCTTCCCTCCCCCGGCTCAGCCCTGAACCAGCAGCAGGAGCAGCCGCTTCCCACTCGCCCTCGCCCGGAGTTCAGGATTCCATTGTCCCCCACACTGCATTTGGTGACATCACTGACACACAAAGAAGGGGCACTTCGTGATGTCATCAACGCATGCTGGGAGAGAAAACAAAATTCTGGGCTTGGCAGCGACAGCACTAACACACACACACACACACACACACACACCACACACGCACACAGAGACCCTTCAATTTTCCAAAGGTAAAAGTATTGGGTTTTTTTTTTTTTTTCCCCAGTCCCCTGATGGGGAGCCCGTCTGCGGGAAAAGGCGTGTTGTATTCGCTAGCGTGTTATAATCGCGAGGCGATTTACTCATTTCTCCGAAACCTCTGCTGTCCATCTCTCGCTCCCTGTCCACCCAACGGAGAAAAGTGATTTGGCTGGAGCGACCCACCACCCCCGGCCCCAGGCGCGGGTAGCAGCCCCGGTGGGCAGCCGCGGTTCTTCCTGGAGGTGCCGGACCCACTTGTGAAGGGACAATGGGGACCAGCATTCCCACCGACCTCACCCGGGGCACATTTGGCTCGGTGCCGCCAGTTTCCACAGCCTATCGAGGGATCGCCTATCCAGTTACTTGGTATCTTCAGCGGCCGAAAATACACTGGACTGTCACCACCACGCACCGCGATAATGGATCGGAGTTTGTATGTCACCCTTCCTCCCACGGGAGGACCTCGAGGTGATCCGCAGGCACACAGGACTGCTGGCTCGACAGGGCGCTGTTACGACATGACGCCTTGGGAGTCCCGAGGGGTCAATTACAAAACCGAAGCCGCAGTAGCGGCGGGGGACGGGGGCGGGGGGACATCCCGAGGCTGGACATCTCCGCTCCGCAGCGACCGCGGGGGGGAGCGGGGGCAGCCGAGGCTGGCTCCTCCTGGAGCCCGGGCTTCCCGTCTGACGCTGCCAGGCGCTGCCCGTCCCCGGGCTGCCAACATGGCCCCAGCGGCGGGTGCGGGTCCGGCCGGGGAAGCCTTCCCCGCTGCCCGCGGCGAGCGGCCGTGCCCAGGTGCTGCCTTCGGGCTCCTGTGGGACCCGGCGCTCTGCCCGCCGTGGCACCGGTGTTGTGATGTTGGCCCCCGGGAGGAGCCTGCCCCTTAGCAAGGGCGGAGGTTTGAGTGGGGGTGAAACTCTTCAAGCTGGGGTCTGGTAGTGGGTGCCCGTGGCTTCTTTTGGGGTCAGCTGTCAGCCGGGATGCCTGGGGATGCTGAGCCCTTCCTCCATGGGACAGCAGCTTCACATTTTGTGACTCAACACCAGGATCTGGTCATGGCACTGATCTTTCACCATTTATCTCCTGTAATCTTTGAGCCAGAGGTACCCCCAGAGTGGACATCCGTGCAGGGAGAGTCTTTTCCTCATCTCAGCAGCACCTCATTTCCCCATGACCAATCCCCAATCTACCTGCACTCCCCAAATTTGCTGCCTCTTCTCCTGTTTGAGCCGTGCAGTGTGCTAAATATGTACACCCCAGTGACACTGTGAGTGTCACCCTGACAACAGAAGGAATTCCACTGCAGTGTCACGCTTAAATGGTCTTTGTGTGTGGGTTTTGATTTTGGGGCTTTTTTTTCTGCTAACCTTCTTCTTCAGTCTTTATTACCTCTGGTACCCTGTATTAGGCCTCAGTGAACTGTCTTCCAAAAGCAATTTGCTAGCAGAGACAACCTGTCCAGTTTGACCTACGGGAATGACACTTGGGAAGCTATGGTCATCCTACCTTCTAGTAACTGTGGAGCTGTGGTGTCTCCACCATTGACCATGGCCCTGAAGACACATAATAAATGTCATGAAAACTGGCATTTAGGTAAGGGTGGGTGATCTGATTACTTCATGCCCCTCACTGAAGAAACGGGGTCAGAATTGAGCTCCTGAAAACTTTGATGAGCCTCTCTGTCAGCATTTTCCTAACTGACCCAGGGGGCTGTGGAGGATGGGGCTGGCAGTATGGTGCTATGTGTCAGGTGACAAATGCAAAAGATGTGAAGAAACGGAGCAAGGGGACCAGGCTTAACAAATTTCACTGCTTATATGGAATAGCTCTTTTAAAACAGCAAATCTTCATTTTCACCACAAAAAACCCCAAAACAAAACAAAACAAAAACCAAAAAAAAAACCCCAAAACCCTCCAGCCCTTTCCTGTCGTCACAGGAAACCTTCAGCAAAGTCAAGTGAGACAACTGATATTAATAATGAAAGCTCTCCACTTCTGTAATAAGGGGCAGGGAAAATGTAAAGGTTGCTACAAAATCAGGTGCTTTTGCTGTATTATGTTACTAATCTTGGTAGGGGGTTATCTGTAGATTAACCTCTTCTGTAGCACACAATCCTTGGTAACCCTATTCAAAGTAATAATACGATAACCAGTAGCAGCGGTTATTTACTCTGAAGCCTACGAAATGCTTTTGCTGAAAGCACCTACTAATGTCGGCACTCGAGCAGCTGTTACAGTGGCAACTCCCATTTTATGACTCACCTCCTAGGTCACGGCTAGGATCAGCAGTGGGCTGTTCTCCTGTGCTAGCCATGCCATACCCAGAGCACTGGAGAGAGAGGGAGCCAAGAGGCCGACTTCTATGCCCAGAAATGTTTTTGCAGCTTGCCTTGCTTCCATGCTTGGCCTCTCAGCTCTGCACAGACATGGAAAAATGGGAAGAGAGAGTAATACATTATTCTTTTCCCAGCAAAAAGAAGAACAACCTCCTCCAATCAATCTCGTCCCGTCTTGGGAATTTTGGCACAACATCACTGATCTTCTTCTATTTCTTTCCTATAGTGTGTGCACTTTATTGGGTGAGCTTCCCTTCTTATCAGTGCTTCCTCTTCCTGTCTCCTTAGTTTGGTTTTTTTTTTTTATTTTCTTGGCCAAGTTTTGCAAAGAACTTGCAGAGGAAAACTGACCCAGATTATTCATATTCCCTGTTCCTCAAGCTTTTTTAATCGATGGCACTAGTTCAGTGTAGCAACTGAATAGGATTAGTCACTTTTCCCTCTGGATTGAGTTTGGAGGAGGCTGCAAAGATAGATGACTGGAATCGAGTTGCCTTTGGGGCTTTGAGCTTAATTCACAACAGAAGGTAGCCAGTTCAAATCGCTCTGAGTCTTCTGCTAAGGGAAGGTGATTCGGATTAGTTCTTTTGTACCATCTCAGTTCCAAATACATTTTCAGCATTATTTCTGACTGGCCTGTTTGGGTCTGAGCCAAATCTCCTTATATTTCCAGCAATTCCAGTGAGTTTTGCATCAGACCTTTTGTGGGGAGCAGAAAGAAATGCTCATCTCTTTGGCTCTCCTAATACCAGCTTGCCGGTAATGTCGCACTTGCAAGTGACAGTGGCAAAGCAAGAAATATACTGATATCTCACACAGTCCTGTGATGACACACTTTGTCCTTTCTGTGTGACCCTGTGATAAAAGGTGAGGTGGCAAGGAAAAGTTACAATAAGCTCAGGACTTAGGATACAACTATTTGAATAAAGCTAGACAGAAACTCTTCCAAAAGAGGAAGGAACTTCATTCAAATGAGACAAAACATAACAGAGAATACACAAGTGGCTTATTTGTGTGACATAAGGTAGTGAATTTACCCGTTGGTTTCCCACTCGCAACTATCTTGCCATAACTTAATAATGCTGTCCAACTTCCCTTGCTGTAATTTTCTCACACAATACAGCTGTTAGTCCTTAGAATTATATCTTTTTCAGTTCCTTACAGAAGAATGGAAGGGTCCACAAGCAGAAAAAGACTTGTTTCATCTCCTTTTATTCCAGTACAAAAGAGGACTTAGTTGTGAAGGGAAGGTTTAGGTCTCATGGTCATTACCACTTAGGTTTGGTTCTGTTTGAGATCAGTCCTGGGACCTGAAGGCCTTGCTGGGAGACTGTCAGTGTGGACAGAAATACCTGAGATCTGTTTCATGTTTTTGCATTGTTTTAGTCCTGGCTGAACCCTTATAGACGTGGAGACAGGCTGGCAATTAATTCCAAAAGCTTAAGCAGAGAAGTATAGCTGCATGTAAGTGTACATATCTTCTGCCTCTACTGTGCTTCTTTTGTGCATCTCCCAGTATATGGTCTGGTTCATTTTGGTAATTGAAAAACTGGAAATGCTTAGATCAATTCAATTTCACAGCATCATAAGAAGTTTCACGAGATGTATTTCCAGGGGCTTCTGCCTCACTTCCAGGTGATGAGATTGAGTCTTAAAATTGCTTTACCTTGAAGATACAATGATTCACTGCTTTCTCAGTTTGCCCAATCTATAGCTATTACTTAGCAATCAAGACTGAGAGATATATGGTGCTTCCCTTTTCTGTGTCTCTAGCATTGACTCCATATTTCTGATCTTCATTTTCCATCCTGTAAAAAAAGAGAATGATATCTGGAATTAGACTGATAGTATAGATAGAGGTGCACACTCAGACTTCACCCATAGCAATTCATTGGACTTTTTTGTCACTTCCTTTTTTGTGCCTGATGGATTGATCTCCTTTTCTGCAGAATGCTGCCTCTCTGTTCTTCCAGTGGTCTCTGTGCTTCCTTTGGGCTTTGCAGTAGCTGGCTATGCTTTTCTTTGTAGAATCATACACTGGTTTGGTTGGAAGGCACCTTAAAGATCACCTAGTTCCAACTCCCCTGCCATGGGCAGGGACACCTTCCACTAGAGCCCCATCTCAAAGCCCCATCTAGGTTCCCTGGATTGCTGTATTACAGACTCTTTGACTTTTTCTCTTCTGGTAGTGCATGCTCCCCTAGTTCAGATGTCTTCCCTGTTTCTGCCTATTTTTTAGTTTACAGGAAATCTTGCTTTATTGATCATCAGCAGCTTTCCATTTCTACATACCACTTTTCCTTGGCAGCAGTACGCAGGTTCTGAAGAGACTCAGATAGTGGAGGGATTATACTAGACTAAGCAGTAGATGGACTATCATCAAACAGCACTGCCATAGGAAAGATCCCAGGGTGATGGCATTCCTGTTGTCAAGAGCTCTGGAAGAGATGAAAGATGTGGGCCAACATGACCCAGACAAATGGACTCCTGGAAGTGACGGGTCAAACAGCAGCAAATGCACTGCTTTTCCCTCTCTTCTTTTGCTAGCATGCAGGAAAGTAAAACTTGACATTTAAACTTGTGTTTGCTTTTTATTTGTCACCACTAAGTGGCCAATGGCAATGTCCACTGCTGGAGCAAATCTGTAGCTGAAGTACGGTTAGGTTATGACATGCCTATGCTGGCATAGCACCAGGTGTAGCCCAGTAAAAGCCAGTCTAAAAGACTGGTTTGCCTGCACAGAGTGCACCTCCTGATGCTGCATTTTGTCTGTTCAACTGTAGTGCCTGCACAGCTATCCAAGAGATCTTCTTCTGGTGTATGCTGAACCTTGGAGTGTCTCTGTCTTGAAACAAAATAGTCAGATAGGAGAACTTCCGTGGATAGCTTATTAATAGTGTATGCTCACAGTTTATGCCTCTGCCTTTGATAATATCAGATGAAAAAGAACAGTATTTATCATATGGTCACTAGGATGTTACAGATTGACCATGGAATACATACCCTACAAAATCGCTCAGTGTGGAGATGCAGATCTTCAATAAGATGCAGATCTTCAATAAGACATATGTCAGTCAATTGTACTAAATGGGCTGTTTAAGAACTCAGTAATATGTGGACAAAGTAATTTTCCCGGTATTTGAGATAAAAGGGTTTCTCTCCTTATAAATAATGTTTACACCTACAGTCCTTTCTTTCTGTGCTTTCAAATATTTCTCAGTGTCACAGTAAGTGAATCTCTGGCTCAGATGGGTTAGTACAAGAAATTCTGCTTTGCTTGCTCATACGCAGAATTGGTAATACTCTAGTTTATTCTTTCTATTAAAAAAAGAGAGATTTCCCATCTGCTCCAATTCTGTGGATTTCTAAATCCATGTGAGGAAAAAATCTACATGTCCTAACTTCTTAGAAAATGTATTTAGTAAGGATTTCAATTGAGTCTTTCAACCTCTGCCTCCTCATCTAACAAAGGTTCTTCTCAACAGAGAAGGATCAGGAGAGGTGTTCAGGGCTCAGTAATTTCACTCTGTGGCTTGACTACAGTTCAAGACTTCAATGGTCTTCAACTGCAATTTTTCTCCCTAGGCCTTCTTATTATTAGAGCCCTTCAAAAGGAAGCAATGGAATCGCTCAGACTTTTACAGATCCCTGATGCTGCATTCTCGGGAAACCAGTGTATTGCAATTCTTTTATTCTCTTTTTGTCTGACCAGTACATGAAAGCAAAGAATAGAACATGCATCTGATTGTTAACCAGCACTTACATTTAACACCTGAATCATATAGTTTTTCATCTTTATTGAGTGGTAAAGTATTCTTCATTTCCCGTGTAAATAATTAAAACAAAAAGGTGTAAGTTATTAAAAACTCCAGTGTTAGAGAGCCCTGAATTTCAAGACTTCTTGAACATTACTGTCTATTTTTTTTCTTCCTGATATAGGCCATGATAACTCTTAGATTATACCAAAGGTTATAGAAGTGTTCACAGCATGGACTAAAGCCTCACACGTAACACTTTTTCATTATCCATTCTCACATTCATGTTCACCGAAGTTCCATGTAGCATATTCAGCAATTGCTGACATAGAAGTATAAGCTTAGGAAACCTAAACATTTCTGAGTACCTATAAAAGACTTTTTTTTGTTGTTGTTAAATAACCTTGTGTTGTTTTGTTCTGTTCCCATACCATCATAAAAGGTGTCTTTGAAACGTGACTTCTTGCTAAGCTAAAGAGCATCATGTCTATGGCCTGAAGGGCAGCTAAATATTTCAGACTTTATCCGCACAGACACATTTCACCCTTCACATCAATATGACTATACAGATACAGTTAAACAAGCATAACCCTATCTGTGAACTCCTGTCCCACCATTAAAATGCTGTCTCCAGTTCAATTAATAGCCTTTCCAGAGCAATATAAGTCAAAATTGGAAAAAGGCTCACTTCTAGAGTGTTCACACAAGGTACTGTATCAGTATAATTATATAACATTATATAATATAATAACTTCTTTGGTTGCACAGACATGCTTTGGGAAACTTTAACCATGGTGTAATGAAGTTTTGTTGCCAATCTCTTCATTGAACAGTTCTGCTAGAGCTGGAACAGGAGGAGTTTCCTTTGGTGCTGTGTTTGCAACTCTTTCTCAAAGAATTCATTGCAGTTTTTCTACCCCTTTGACTTTTTCTTTGCTTTCCCTCTCCCAATAGCCTGAAGCACTTTCTTTCTCCATATTTGTATGACCATGATTCTGGGATTGTTTTTTACCTTTTCCATTTCTTCTTCCTTTTCTCTGTCTTTACTTAACTCTCTGCAAGTGATTCCCTGAATTTTTGCCAGTATGTCCAGTCAGCCAAATTTTTTTCTCCCATCTTCTCCAAGAAGCCAAAGTGGTCAGTTAGTTCCTTTCCCCCATTCCTTCTCTAGTAAATGCCACTACAGGTGGTCCTTCTCCATATCTCCTGTTTCTTCCAGGCTTCCAGGCTGCTCCTTAAAGTGCCTTGTGACTGTCCATGGAAGCAGCTTTCTCTCGATGGATCAGTAACACAGCAAATGCTCTACAGCCTCACAGGTCCATGGAGGCCTATAGTTTGAGAGCCACTACCTATTGCATCTGTTGATGGGATAAAAATAGGAGCCCTTTGGACATGAGCCTTTCATTCCTACAGCATAATTGGGCTTTGGGCATTACCACAATATGAACAGGATGTAATAATGTAATTGCAGAATTTTAAGTCCTGTTTCAAGGGTTTTAACTTTTTTTTTTTTGAACCATACTCGAAGTCAACAGATATTTTTATAGAAATAAATCTATTTTAGTAAGACACCTCCCAGCCCAGAGACGTGCGTCTGGTAAAAATCCAGTGGTGTGTGTGCTTAGAACAAAGCAGAACATCATGCCTCCTATTAAGAATACAATGTTCAAGGTGTCAGTGAAACTGCACAGCTCTGTGGCACTTTGGGTGGCAATCATACCACACCCTGGAAGGGTTTGTTTGCAAAACTGAGGTTGAAAAAAAATATAAAAGTCACTGAACAACAGATGTCAAGAGTACTTCCTCTGCTAGGTATAGTCAGAAGGAGAGTTGCTCTTTGAAGATTTTCACATAAATTGTTGTGTCCTCAAAAATGAAATTTGCATTTCAGATCTCAGAATTTATGTATTGAAACTACAGGCAGTCTTTACAGCGTAGGCTGGTATGAAAGGCATATTAATATGACTTTTTAAAAACAGCTAATAAGGAAATGGAGTATTACCATTTTTTCTAGGAATTTGTTGACAAAGAACATGGAGAATTTTCAAACAGCAGAGACAGGACTAACACCTTTCCAATGCCACTTCTAAATTCTGCCATTAATTTTGCTTTAAATATCTGCTAATCTCAGAAGATGCCCGTTTACTTTTTGTCCATGTCACAGAAAGGTGACACTCACCCTTCTAAATACACAGTGTCACACAGAGCAAACAATGCAGTACTATCATCTGCAATCTGGGAAACTGGGTTTATTTACCATGACAGTATTTCACCAGTTTACCTTTTATTTAAATTCATCGAGCCTCATGTACTGACTGATGAAGTCAACAAGATTCTTTTCATTAGTTTAATCTGTTTCAAATCAAGCCATTGGATAGGAGCAGATTTTTAGAAGCAACTTATTAGTGGAAATGCTGCTGCTTTCTGCAACTTGAAGTTTGCCATTGGGGAAGTCCTTTAGTTGCCTTAACATCTGTGCTGTAGTTGTGTGTTGTGGATGCGTTACCCAGGTATTGTGGGTTTCTTTAATTTAACTGCCTTAATATCCATTCTGTTATGTTTTTTCCACTGCTGTGAAATATTATTTTCCCATCTTCCAGTTTCTGTGCTATTGGCAGCCCTTCCTCTGTGCTTATCAGAAAAGCAAGAGAGAGGACAGTGTCACACTTGAATGATTTTTTATAAGGTCGGGATATACTGTGGGTTTCACAATAAGACAGCCTGGCCAATGGAGTTTGTATATATAGATTTTTCAGTTTTGTTGCAGCTGTGGGATTAGGCAGCACAGTAAAAGAAAAAAAGTGAAGAGAGGGATTCTGACTTTGCCTTGGCATAACTCTATTGAGTTCAGCAGGCTTACTCCAGATTTACACTGGAATAAAGGGAGCTCAGAGTCAAGCCCAATAGATCAGTTTACAGTGCTTTTGGAGGCATCAATTTACTCAGCCAGCTGGAATATCTTACTCCCCTACTGCCAAGGATCTGGGACAATTCACAATTCTAATATATTTGTGGGCCTGCTCTTTGTGGTGTGTAGATGTGTTTGCTTAGTAGAATTAGGAATCTGTTTAACAAATTTCATACAGCAAACCCTTCCCTCTCTTACGCTGAGGGACAAAGTAGAAAATAAGATGCACAGGGAATTTCCTGCCTCTGTAGAAAGACAAAAACCTAATGAGTGCTGCTGACCTGTAGCAGACCTGGATTTAGCCTTCCAGCCACTGCTCGCTTATGCAGCCCTCAGAAACAAACTCAGACACAGGTCTGAGTGCTCTTGTTCATGGGGAAAAGGATGCGAAGAGCCTGCTGTGAGGAGCCCTGTCCTGACTGATAGGATTTCTCCCACGCTGGGCAGAAGCTTTTCTCCCCTTCATTGGATGGACAGTATTTTGCTTCTTCTATTAAATGGCTTAATATACTACCCTTGTTCCTAGTGGCACAGGCTTAAGCAAGCTTGGAGGTATGGGCAAAAAGGCTGTTTGTTTCCTGTATCAGTGGCAGTTACATGAAGTAAACTTATATGTGTTGCTGTTTGTTTGGAGGTTTTTTGACAGATTTTTCTTTTTTGTTTTGATCCTCCCCAAGGTGTGAATTGCCACTTGGCAAAAAGTATCTGGACACTAGAATGTGTCATTTGGTGCCCTGAATGTTTACGTCCAAACCCCTGCCACTGATGACACAACATGCTGCAAGAACAAAAGTCTGTTGGCTGGAGCCTGAACTGGTTTCCTAATTCACACCTGTGCATTGGCAGACAAGCAGCCGTCAATCACAGACTCCCGTGTATCCTGGTGTCTCGGTTTGAGACACTCTTATGGGCAGGGCTGGAAACATTTCTGAGTGCTGGTAGGAGGCGTTGGGTAGGAAAAAACAAAAGAAAAAAAGTAAGAAACCAAAGGTAATAGATTTATAGGAGACAGGGCTGCAAGGAATATCAGGAAGCTGGATTGACTATACTTGTGTAATTCCTGACAGATGAGATTTAAAAAATAAATCTCTTTGAAATGCATTATGGCCACAGAGCCACAGATACAATTTGTTAGAAACAAATTACTCTCTGCATCTGCAAAATCTTAAAGCACCTTCCCAGAGTGGTAGACAGGAGTTTGAGTTGCTGTACAAAAGTTGCTATCTCTTGTTTTATTTGAGTACGTATGAAGTATTTGTATAAAATATTTATCTACAGGATGGAGGAGTGTAGATGTGCATGATTTTTGTAACACTCTGACAAGAATTGGAATTTTCCTAGAGTAAGACTTGTGTAGCATGCTTGAAATTGGGCTCGTAACCAGCTTGTACAACTTTCAAGCTTATAGATGGATTTTGTGTTTAAGAAGTAGAAGTAAATAAAAGCAGATTAAAAAAAAATTTACTACTATGCAGCTAAATCTTCTTTAGAAATGTATCAAGGCCAGGTCTCCTCATTAGTTTCTTTCTTCATTAGTACTGGAAGAACAAAGAACAGCGTTTACTCTATATTCTAAAGATTAATTGAAGTGGGGGATGGAGCAGTGAAATTGAATTAGTAAATTATTAACCAATTTCTAAGTAATAAGAAATAATCTATTACAGAGGCTATCCCTCCATCTAGAGATTTGTCTTAAGCATTTGTCTTTAGGAGAGTTGGAAGGAATAAAGGGATACAGGCTAGAGACAATCCATCAAGTCAGCTATTGGAACATGAATAATGAAGACCTTTGAACTTGGCAAATCTTCCAGATATCTCTCTCTCAACTGTGACTTACAGATTTTTCCAGGGTTGCTGCTTAACCTAATGGCTTCTTTTTAATTTTGCACCCACTGTTATTAAAAATGCTCCTGTTATAATCTCAGCATCTGACAGCGAAAGCAACAGTTAACAAGGCCTGAATCTGGCAGTGTGTCAGCTCAGGAACTCCCTCCAGCCTGCAAATACAACTCCACCCACTCACATTTTCAGAAGAGGAGCCTGGTGCCAAGGCAGCGCTGGCAAGGTGGTAACCGGGGAAGTGAAGGTTCTGGCTTGTTTGATTTCTGAAGCTGCCTATGAACAACCAGGTTCTTTCTTCCTTTTTGAGTCAAACCTCACTTTGATGGCTGGAAGGTTTCCTCATTGCCTGTTTCTAAGATTAAAACTCTGATTTACTTTTAGAAACCAAAATAAGTAACACTGGTGTCCGACTGAAACCAGCAGACTTGCCTCGTGTAGTGTTCTGACTAAGAGGAAAGGTCTGGCTCTCACTAGGAATACTTCTGAATAGCCTTGTGGTTTAAGGGTGTTTTGAAGCAGCTCACAGGGGTGAGAATTTAATCTCTCCATCCCTCCTGGCTCCTGGCATATGGGATGCGCTTCCAGCATGTGTGGAAATATCGGGAAGGAGGAAAGGAAAAGGCTTTTGGGGTACTCAAAAGTACCTCCACCCACCCCAACTGCCCAATGGAGGTTATGGCTGTTCTAAATCCACCTGGTCTCCGAGCCTGGGAAGGGCTAAAGCCCTTACACTAGGTGTAAATCTCTATTCCTCTCTCCCTTCATGGTGGTCTCCTTTTGCCCTGCTTCATATATGTATCTCTCAGCTCACAGCTGCAGCCCACAATACAGACACAGTCTCTGCTCAGATGTGTTTTGTCCCAAGGTCTGTGCTCCACAGTTTATAGGGCCCAATGAATGGTCTTGATGGATTTTAGGGATGGGAGGGGGGAGGCCAGAAGTTGGATTTTTTTGGAAACCATCTACTCAGTGGTACCTGAGCTGTGCCAGATTTCCATGGCGGGGCTGCAAACTGTGCAAACACACATTGCTGTCTCTCAGACTCTTGCTTAGGCTTTAGTACAAGCCCACAAATAAAGTACTGCATTCTTTACTCCCACCTCCAGTGTTAAACGAATAACTGCTTGACTCATTGTACTCTGTGCAGAGCTTTAATGAATCACTTCAGCTCCAGGGGTGAGCCTCTCTCCCCAGCCTCCTTCCCTGTGTGTCAACGCCCCTGTCTCCTCCCCACCCTAGTCCAATGGCTTAGACCATCTTCCATTCATTTCCGGGGCCTGCCAAGAGTAGGAAGTGGCAAGGACACAGGTAAAATTGTCCTGTGCCTGCGTTCATTTTCACCTCAAATGGTGCTCCTCTTGTTCCCTATTAGCCTACAAGAGGGGCCTGGGTTCAATTTCTCCCTTCTGCTCTTCCCTCCAAATGAGTGTTGGCTCTGGTTTGTTAACAAGGGACCAGCTACATACCTCAAGCAGTTGGTTCAAAGTTTCTTCAGAGTACACTCTACCTCTGAAAAACTGAGAGGAAGCTCTTGGACTTGTTCTGTTCAGCTTCACTGTGAAATTGGGCTCTAAACCACGTCAGACCCAGGGGTAGATCCACAGTGATTGCCCGTTGTCTGGCAACACTGACTGGTAATGATTTCTCAGCAGAGCTTTCACTTGGAAAACTTAATTCCTTCTTAAAATGCTCTCCCGACACTGTACGAAGATGAGCTTCAGTAGCATCCACAGCAGATGCACTTCTGGGTCTGGCTCTCCCATCCCTCACGCCTCATGCAAAGTTCTGCTCTTCCTCCTGCTGTACAGAGGCACACTGCATCTAGAATACATAGACGGGGAGAGCCTGCTGAAGAGTCAGAGTTGTTCTGACTACAATGCATGTGGTGCTCTCTCTCAACACTAGCCTGCATTCACTCTTCCTCTGTGACTTGGGCAGGCTTGCAGTCTCTGAAAAATTCTGTTTTCTCCTTCTTATATCCCAAGCCCTTTGAGTTAAACCATTACAAAGGAAGATACAGAGATTGCAAAGGAACAAGGGATTTTCTTGTAATTTTAGCATTTATTTCCTTCTTAAAGATGGAGTTGTATAAAATAAGTGATGTCCTGGCAAAGGCTAGTGTTATGCTGTGCCAGACAATTTTATCGCCCCAGCCCATGAAGGCTCTAGTGTACAACATAAAGCTGCTTTGCTTTCCAACATGCCAGTTTTTTCAGTGCCAGGCCTCCCTTGGCGGCGCCAAGGAGTTTTCCTTCAAAATCAGTCCCTCTTCAGCATCCTTCTGCCCTGCTGTCGGT
This sequence comes from Corvus cornix cornix, assembly GCF_000738735.6. Taxonomy (NCBI): domain Eukaryota; kingdom Metazoa; phylum Chordata; class Aves; order Passeriformes; family Corvidae; genus Corvus; species Corvus cornix. The sequence goes on from NC_046333.1 coordinate 41,062,166, forward strand.
ACCACCGGTGCCGAGCCGGAGCCGCCCCGAGCAGAGCCGTGCGGGACGGCGCCGTCTCGGCGACAGGAGGGGGAGCTCGCAGCGCGCCGGCTTTAATCGGCGACTTAATTTAGCAACGCTGCAAAATCACCACTGCGGCTGAGATGTCCACAGGGCATTTCTCCACACCTCCTCCCCCACCCCCCGCAAAAACAAACTGAAAAAAAAAGGGGGGGGTAAGAGGGGTTTATTTTGGGATTCAGGTTAGGATGGAGAATTAAACTAAATTAAAGGGGAGTTCAGAAGCAATGCGGCAGCTGGGAAGTGATGGAGAGGGTGGATCTCCATATGTATTTATGGTGCTAGCAGTGCTGAGTAAGATGCTCCCAGCAGTCAATAACACCTCTCCTCTGGCAGACTGGGACAGGTTCACTGCTGGTGTAGGCTCCTCAGTTCAGCTGAGGGATCAAGGGTTGTGCCCACTTACACTAGCACTGAATTTAGTTGTTTATGTGTTAGGAGTCCTGTGAAGGGAGCAAAACCCATGCCAGGGGAAAAGTCTTTGTTTCCAGAAGTGAGACAGAAAAGCATCAGCTACCAGTCTCAACATAAAATCATGAGACTCATCAAGCTCTCCTCTTGAGTATGAATTCAAGAAAAGGGTGCTCAGGTCTGTGCTGTTACATGGAGTAATAGGGGCAGAATTTGGGTTCATGAACAAACTTCCTGCCACCTCTTCTGGCCTGACCCAAGGCTCAGCCCAAGTCAACATCAAGCTTCTCGAAGTTAGGATGCTTTTCTGAAAAATTTATCTCAAACTTGGAGGCACCACACTTTTCTTCTTTTGCATTTGCTGTTTTTACTCTTTTCTCTGAGAAGTCAACTGAAGGCAGAATCTGGGGAAAATTCCTAACTTGTCAAAGCTCCTTCCTGAGGACATTTCTCCCCAAGACTGCAGAGGAAATTTCAGCTTTCGGAATGCATTTGTCCAGACAAAGCTAACATCAGTTTTTATGGAGCTAAGCCACAAGGAAAACCTGTGTTGGTTTCACAGCAGTGGTGAGAGCAGGTTTTCATGGTGGTGAGACCAAGCCCTGCCTGCCCTCATGCACAGCCTGCTGGTGCAGTACTGCAGCTGAGCTTGTCTCTAAAGTGGGCAGTGGTTTTCCTAGTGCAGAGAGCCCTGTGGAAAGTTAATCTCCTAATACGTAGTGACAAATTGGAGAGGGATTTCTTTTATGGCCCCCCTAAGTGCCTGCATAATTCTCCTGTATAAAATCCATGAAAATTCCCAAATTTGATATCCGGCAATCTCTCATGAGATGGCTTTTTAAGGTAAAATATCCCCCTCCTTATTTGTAAACTCATGACCCTCATTATTAGTGCAAGCTGAGCCTATGACTAGTAAAAAAGAGCTTACCTCTTGACCTAGAGGAGAAAGAATCTAGAGAGATCAAAGTATATAGTGCCAAATCAAATAATTTCCTGATGAGCTCTCACAGATAGAGGGTTGCATCTTCCCTTGCTGTGGAAAAGGGGCAGGTTCTCTGCAGGCACAGAAAGCTTTCCACAGATACAGCCCTGTGATACATTTAAACAGAATGAACCTCATTCTTAAACCTATCTAAAAATGTTAGTAGAATCATGAATACTGACCTTAAAATGAAAAATGATTTGCAACCTTTGCAGAGGTGTCTTTATCATAGTGCCATATTTTAAAGTATTTTATCCACTCAGCTACACAATCCTACCATTCATTTGCCGTTGTCATTTTACCTACAAAAGAATTCACTTAATATCCCCCAAAGCAAGAGAAACGTAATGAGTATTACAAGAGGAAAATTATTACCACCAGTATATTATATAGAAAGGCTGTAAAGTTCAAACAGAGGGAGTTGTGTGTGCACACCACGTTTCATGCAAATTACGCTTAATAGTTTAACGCTGCATTAGATTTTGCCTCCTGAATAAAAATGCTTCTTTAGTTATTTTTCTAATAATCTATGTAACTTTGGGGAACTAATTAAGGCAAACCATTTCCAATGTGCCTGTTTAGCTGCCTGTATCAAGTGGCCTGATTTTCAAAAGTGCTGACTACTGAAGCTATGGTAAATATTTTGCATCCCTCACTACCTGGTAATTTTTATGTGGTCAGTATAAATTTAGGATCCTTATGTCAGCTACCCATGTGATACTTGTGTTTTAATTATTCTAACTGTAAGGCCATAGCTCACAGTAAGAAAATTAAATCTAAGAAACTTTCTTAGTAAGCTTATTTCTCTTTTACTTCCCCCCCTTTTTTCTCTAGAAAAAGATGCCAACCTATAAGACTTTCAATGTATAGGTGTTTCTGTAGCTGCAGGAAAATGCTGATATTGCTTCTTGATTGCAAAAGGAGCATGTGACACATAATTAATCCAGATATGGACAAGGATGTCTTCCAAGAGTGGAAATGGAAAACTAATCTAGAGCACATATGACACACTGGATCCAACACACATGCTTCCCTAGGACTTCTTGGCTGCTTCACATCTGGCTGTCTTGGAGTGCAGGCAGAGCTGCACATGACTGCCTGCCTGCTTTCATGGAGATGATTGCTGGTCTGAAGCCTGGCTTTTCCTCCAAGGCTTCAGTTTCATCAGCTCAGTGAGTGCTACAGCACGGTTTATCTTGCCTGGACTAGGGTTTTGAACGTATTCATTTGCTTCCAGTGGACTAACACTATCCAAAATGAATGGTTTTAATACTAAGCCTTTGACTTGATGTATATACAGGTTTCATAATGATGTAACTAACAAAAGTGCTAGCATGATTTTTTTAGTTTGGTTTTTTTTTTTTTCAAATCCAGGGACATATCCCACAGAAGAAAATCCCTGCTGGCAACTGACTTGAAAACTGCATACCGAGACCTTATTTTGACTACTGATACAGATGCTGATTTCTCATTGACTTTAGCAGAAGATCTGCTTTAGAAAGGATGGAGGTGTTATGTTCTATATCACTGTATTGGCTACTGGAAGCAGCTGTGCTTTCCAGTCACAGGGAGAATTACTGAGGTCTCAAACAGGATGCTGAGGTTCCCATGGCTGAGCACCTCTGGAAAGATTTAGATTTGGTTTCCCAGGAACTTATATATTCCCTGAAAATGTAGATGAACAGGAAGACAAACTAATTCTTCATTCCTGGATGCCATATGTTATATAAAGATTTACAGAGCTGTTCATAGCAGGTGCTTTGGCTGTGCTGTTTATTGCTTCAATGAGAGACTAAGTAAGATTTTTATATTCCTCTCCCATAATATTTAATGAGCAATATTTATGCTTATGTCAGAGATACGCTTTGAGCCGTGATTATTGTCTGCAATTTTGCTGTCTAACACAATGTCCATCTTCAATACTCACTGTTACAAGGCACCATTACAAGTCAGTGGTCCTTGTCATCTGATCTTACAAAACATAGAGAGTGGTTATGGTTTAGGAGGCTGAAAAGGTCTGTGAATGTGAGTAGTGAGTTATGAAACTGTTGAATTTTTGTGTCCTGAATCTGAAGAGCAGCCAACCAAAGCAACATACCTACAATATATATATACACACTCATAAAAATGCACACGTGCACACACACAGGAACAGTACAGGTATGGAGACAAAAAATTCAACTCTGCACGTGGGTTCTGAATAAAATATAGTAAAATAAATCTCAACCTCATTGTCTCAAGAGCATCCCATAAATAGAAAAGTGCTCAGACATGTTTGACCCTGCTAGCAGGGTACCATGCATCAGCTTCTCTGTAATACCTCACTTGAAGTATCTGACTCATCATTCATGCTGCCTCCCTTTTACAACAGGCCAAGGGGATGGACACAATCTCTCATCTCATGAGATGCTCTTTGTTGGGCCCTGTATTGAAGGCAGGAGTCTGAGCTCTGTTTCTGAGGGAAAGAGATGAAACAAGACTAATTTAAAGGAAACATAAGGGACAAGACCTTGGTGGGGCCAAAACACTGTAAATGTATCAAGTGGAAATTTGCATCAGCTCAAGACAAGGACTGATGTACTTTGAAAACCAAGAGCCTTAATGAAACAGGGCATCATTTCTCTTTAAATATCTGTTATCTCTTACAGGTCAGATTCAATCAGCACTCCAAAATGCAATTGATAGGCAAAGACTGAAAAAGTACTTCAGGCTTCCCTCAAATATTCATCTTAGTAGAACTGTGTTCAAAGTACAAAACTTCCATTGATATCTTTGCAAAGAGACTTTCAATCCTTCTCATGGAAAGGTGGAAGGAAAGGAAAGTAGAGAGTGAGCAACACTCATGCACAGGTTTGTGAGAAGGGGAGGGAGGGGGTTTAATGTCAGGGAAGTCGTCAAATCTGGGAAAAAACTATTGAAAAGGGCTTTCACAGTAGCTCTCTCGGGGAGAACAGTCCTTCAAGCAAGTTCTCTTGGGGCTGAATCACACAATTCATTAGAGACAATTGGTAGGTAAAATAGTAGCAATGATCTTTGAAAAAGAAAGTCCAATTTGCACTTCCCACTTTGTCATATGCTGTCAGGAAGTGTTACACAGTGCTATTAAACAGCTGTTGCTGTTCCTCTTAAAGACGGATGATGTAATGCTGGTAGAGAGTCTTGCTGTCAGGAAATCTGTGAAGCGGGATGGAAATACCCCTGGCCCCCACCCCATAATACTGTGAAATCTTAGTTGCCCTGGCTTTCTTTCTGAATTCAAGAAATTCCATTTTGTTTCCTGGGGCATTCCTGGGCTGGATTTTAATATTTTTCTTGCAGAGACAGGTTCTGTCACCAGCAACTGTCACTTTGAATGGTTCCAGGTCTGGGTGAGGAGGCAGTGGAGAAACAGGGAAGAGGATGGTGGGACAGGAGATGATGGTCATTGAACTAATGAAAGCAGGTTTTTTAATAGCTAGTCCTAGTACTTCAGCATGCTTTTTTTTTGTCTGCTGACAGGCAACAGTTCTGCAGTGACATCTATACTGTTAGGAGATTTGGAAAGGAATTAAGACTGCACTTGCTTTAAACAGGGTCTGACTAGCCCTTGTTGACATCCTCCTGATTGACGCCAGCATAGATGAGAAGAGAACCAGTCCTTAGGGCTTATAAAAAGCCCCCACATTACTAAACTAATATTTTTCATGTAATTAAAGCTGGCAGAGTGTTGGTGCTACCTCAGAGAGAACTGAATCAGTACCTAGTCACTTTGGTCCACATTCCTGCTATTTTTCAGGAAGTCGAATGACAATGAGAGGGGGAAGGAGGAGCTGTGATGGATGCGTGGCAAAAAGCACCAGAGTGCAAGAAGATGGGGGAAGAGGCAAGCAATTCCCTGCTTCAAAGCACCACCCAGCAAAGTAACTAACTCAGTGGTGCAGCTGAGGCTGCCAGCCCACATCTGATGGAGATGATTTGGATGGCTACACTGAGTTGTTCAGTGTTCACTCCACTGCATGAGCCCAGCTGGTGCTGTGAGGCTTGTATGGCTGTGTCACCATGAGTGCTGCCAACCCACCGCCAAACGGTCCCAGCCGGCAGAACGCTCCTCCCACTCAGGTTATCCTGTCTGCAGCAGCTGGGGAATGCCTTTTGTTGCAAGGCACCACTAGGCGCATGATGGGTGAGTCTCTCACTGGAGACGGACCTTGTGGGAAGCTGCAGTGGAGAGCCTTGTTCTTTAACAAACTCAGCATCTCCTGGGTTTATGTACCAAGAAGACATTTTTATGCCTGCATGCAGATAGTAGGTGTTACTTTGCAAGAGCTTGTATTTTAAGGTCTCACAGTCATTAGTTTAAATGGACTGCCAATTCAGATGCTCCTTGCATCACACAGCTGCAAAGGAGCTGTTATTGGGATACCTTTACTGCTGATCCAGTCCAGCAGCAAATTGTGCAAGCTGGGACTCTTAAGAGGAAACAGCCAGGCTCAGTCCCACTGCCACTGAAGACAATGTCTATTTTCAGAGTGCAAGGGATCAAATGCCAGTGGGAAGAGCCAAGAATTTTCAGGCTTCTCAGAGGAATATTATGAACAAAGCAGAGTAAAAGCAAAGGTGTATAAAATGCCTTGACAGTGCCTTTTAAGAGAGTTGCCATGTGTTATTTTAGCCAAGTCTTTATTCATTTCTACTTAATGTTGTGTGTTAAAGTTCTCAAAGCTGCTGGCAATACTCAGTGGAATAATTTTAGAGCAACCTTGATAGAATGAGCAGAATAAAGGATTGTTCAAATATATTGTAGCAAGATAGCTTTTTAATAGAACAAGTTATTCAAAACACTGATGGCTAGGGCTTGTGAATGGAAAAAATCTCCCCCGAGTTTAATTACCCCCGCCTGTCTTTATTTCCTTCGTATAATTCTAAACACTGTTTGCTTGTGCTGGATGTAGTCCAGTTGGAAAGTTGGTATTTGTTCAACGATGTGTCCTATTCACAGGCTGGAGGTCCAAACAGGATGGCTACAACCATCCACCCTATCTGACCTCCCGCATAATGTAGGTTGTGGCATTCCACCCCGCAAAACCTGCAGTGGAAGGAATTACTCTTTGCTGCTATTCGGATTCAGGAAAGCATTTCTATTTAGAGCAGTCCTTAAGCACACACTTAACTTTAATGATATGCTTAATTCCCATTTAAATATGCAGTTAAGTGCAACTTTTGAGTTTGCACCTTTGTGAGAAAACATTATGGGGTCCAGTAACTTGGTCATACTGAAAAGTGTACTTTATGATTCCCAGAGCAAAGTTAAATCTGAGGAGTTTATTCAGAAAAGTCAGATGGCTTGCTGATGTGACCTCCAGAGAGGTCTGTTTTGTTTGGGGATTTTCAGGCCCATAGGGCTGCAGTGGTGTTGCCAGTTGCAGTATGAAACTGCACAGGAATATAGTGTGATATCCCTTTTCATTTCACTTACTAGAAAGGATATATGAATCAATAATATTTCATTAATTCAGTAACAACCTCTGTTAAACCTCTCAAAAGACAAGAAAGAAGAGAAGCTGATTTTGTCTTAATTTTCAAGGTTTTTTTCACTTGCTTGGGGAATGGAGAAAATCTCTGCTGCACCATAATACCTTACCTAATTGAGCTCTTAGATTAATGTTTAAACTTCATTTGCAAGTCCATTACCAAATCTAATCAGCTACAAAGGTACCATTAAGGAAAGGATTTTTTTAAAATCCACTTCTAATTCACATTTCCCCTCACAACTGTCCAAGGCGCTGGCAGTGGCTGCAAGTACTGTGTTATAGATATTGTACTTATACCAGGAGGGGAAAAGAAACTACAGAATATTTTCAGTGGAGATAATAACATACAAAATTACATTAAGTTCATATGGTGGTATGAGCCAAAAAGGGATTGGTTAAATCTTGAATCTACTGAAATTTTCAGTTTTCAAAGAAAAACAATACTAATGTTCAGCCTCTTTTAAAGTGATGATACCACCTTTGAGAAGGTGTTAGATTGACTGCACTGAAGGCTTTTCCATAGATCTATTACCTGCAAGAGATGTGCAGCATTATCCACAGCTTCTTCCTGTGAACAGAAATCCTGGCACAGCCCAGAAGTTTCAGGTCTGCTTAATTTTCAGTGCTCTTGTAGTCTTTAGCCTTGTTGTTGATAAATGCTCTCCACATTCAAAGTGAAATGTTCCTTTTGAGCTGCACATCAGAACAGGACCACCAACTTCTCAGTACTTGGGATAGCAGACAATATAAATGCTAACACACAGCTGACCTGACTAAAGCTGAATGGGTGACTTCAAGCCAAAGACTGTCTCTCCCATTACCTAATCCCTGAGACATCCAAACTCCCATCCTCATCAGCACTTAAAAAAAAAAAAAAAAATCAGGATTTTATTTTTATAACTGTTCTCAGAAGATAAAGCTGAAATGAAGATCTAGAAATGAGTAGTATGATATTATACAGACACCACTACCTTCAGGCAGATCAAAATTTTGCTGTTGTGTCTGTGTAATTGGGGAAATCTCTGCCTACCCAGGGTGGTTGACCCAAACTTTAAAAGGGAGGGCTGTTCAGAGGTAGTTGCTAATAGTCAGGGGTTTAGTGACCTCTTCTAAATCTCCAGATGCATATATTAATTTCCTTATCCCTATGCAGCCTTTGCAGCGTGCTTGCCCATCAGCCTAGTAATCTCTACAGAAAGCAGTGATTGGGAAGGAGTTTTGCAGAGTGCTGAGAAGAAAGTAACCCAGTTGCTACAGTAAAGATAATATTGTGCTGTGCTGGCTTACCCACTAAAACAAGGATGTCTTCTGCTGGTCAAAAGTTCTCTGATTATGGACAAGAGAGGCCTTTCCACCAGGCTTCTTGGCTTAAGAAGCACATAGCATAAAACTGTGGAAACTGTAAGGTCTCTCCCATCCTGTACCACTGGCCTGCTGTGTGCCCTTCGGCTTCTCTCTTATGTCACTTGTCTGGTTTGACAAAAACAGGAATGATAATTGTTATATTAGCACTTACCTATGTAGAGCACTTGGAGATCTGTGGATAAAAAAAGCACTGTGTAAGTACTTTTGCAATGATATGCTGCTGCCTTTCTGTCTCCCTGTGCAGGAAAGAACAAGAGCAAAGAACAAAAAGAGAAGCAGGTAAGAATGATTAATAAATATGCAGCCTATGATGGCCCCTCTCCCCAGATAAATGTAATAGTGACAATGAATGCAGAGGAGGAGAGGGGCCAGCATATGGCAGAAATGAAAGTGTAGACAATGCCAGTATTATATCCACAGATCCTTGTCTCCATGGGCTTCAGTCACCACAGTGTGCTTGAAGCTGGTCAGAAGAATCCCCAGCAGAGGTATCTGACTACACGTCCTTAACATAGGATCACTCTGCCTGCTTTAAACATGAAGTAAAAGGAGGGAGGAAGACCCCCAGGGTTCAATGTCAACAAGATCTAAACTACTTGACATTCTCGTTCTGAAATGCCAGCTCTTAAATTATCAAGGCCTTTTTTCTTTCCTTTTTTCACCCCAAGTGCTCTGTATTTCCCCATGTAGCAGTGTGCAAACATTTTATCAGCAAATACCAAGGGGCTGGGATGGGTGTGTGTGTGTGTGAAAAATCGGCTATCTAGAACTGATAAAGCAATTTGGCACAGACACAGCAGCCATCACTTTTAAATGGCTATGGGCTTTCCGAGGTTTAAAAAGTTGCAGGGATAAAATTCTGGGGATTGACTGCTCTGAGGGTGAACGGGAAGCTGTGCTCGCTCGCCCCATGACATTCCTGCTTGCTCCACTGCCTGTGTTACTGAGACTGTGCCCTAATGAAAGGGGTTATGCTGCTCTGCCGTACAGCAACAGTCCGTGACACTGTGCTAACAGCATGCTTGGGACCATTACTTAAGTGATAATCTCACTGCTCCTTTGTTTTATGAGGCAATAATCTGATTCCCATGTGCATAAAATGAGGCCAAAGGGTAAATAGTTTGTTATAATGAGGGAACAACATTAAGACTGATGAAAACTGGAGGTCAGTGTTATTATTTCTGTTATGACACCCATTCATTTAATAATCCTTCTGTTCATATCCTAACAGCAGGGACCATGTCCTGGCTTTTCAAGGCAGTATCTGTCCCCTAATAAAGGCAGATATTATCCTGCTGTCTCTCGTATCTAACTCAGCTCACTCTCGATATGGTTCCTCATTACAATCACATCTGAGAGACTCCCAACATGGCTGCATGGTGAAGGACTACTGGAGAAGGACCAGAGACACTAAAGAGACATTATCTGCATGGCCTCGGGGTATCGGTGGCAGGGAACTCATCACAGGTTTTCTGTTTCCCGATGAGCTTCCCACTTACAGGATTCTCCTTCCTTTCTGCTGCATCTTCCCCTCCCCCCAAAGTATCTACTATCTACTGACAGTTTACCATTCCCAGCTGGGAAAATATTCCCAGTATGTGTTAGTACATCAGTGATGCATTTCTACAGATCTTTCTTTGTTTCTTTTTTTTTTTTTCATTTTTTCTTTCTTTTTTTAGAGAGAATAGGAGCATAGTTGTTATACTTAGAATGGACCTGAACATAGCAATATTACTGGGTGTTCTTAATCACAGAATAAAGTAAGTAGGCTTTCTGAATGGGAAAGTTTTCCATGTGTATGAAATGTATATAATGGTATATATAGTTTTGTAAACCATCTAAATAAATAAAACATTTTTATATAGACACTTGTTATACAATCTGCAAGTATCCTGGATCCACCCATCTTATTCTCTTGTCACCCAGTTAACCTCCTGTTAGGTAAATTCTTTCTTTGTCTTAATACTTGCATATATTCTTCTGCCTGTTGAGTATATACATATATATATATATATATAATTATTATTACTGTTGCTATCATCATCAGTATTTTTATTACTTATGATACTGTGCTGGCTAGCAGAGGCAATGTACTGGAGTAATGTACATGGAACAATAGGTACATCTCTTTTTTCACATCAGCTATGGGCAAGAACATTATTATAAAAACAGATGGGTGATAGAAAACACCTGTCAATGAATGGGGGCTTTATTGTATGTTTTCTAACTCATTTAATGTACAATATTCGATATTACTGCCACTTACATTAAAAAAATCCTTACTGATAGTAATAGTGAGAATATTTGACTTAGAGTTCCAGTGAAATCAGAAGTAGAGTTGGCTCTAATGTTCCACATCCAAGATCTTTACTTTGCTTAAACATATTTTTTTCAGGTGGTCCTAAAGGCCAAATTTTCAACAGGTTGGATGAAACAGAGAGGCAAGTAGGACAGACAAAAAGATAATTTTAGAAAAAAACATTTTTATTATAGGAGCTAAATGAAAACTTTTGGGATGAATTCCTTTCAGGTCTTCTAGAATATTGTCTCTTGCTTTTGGGGAAAATAGGAAAGCTGAAAAACCAGATTATTTGGTACTGGTGTTGTGAAACTGAACTTTATGATGGAAGTCAACATTCTCCTAGTTGTGGAAAAGATACTGTGGAAAGTTGTGGAAAAGAATAATCCAAATCTTGGCAAAATATAAATTGCTGTGTGGTTTATTAAAAAAAATTTTTTTCTACGGAGTGCAGAGTTTGAACTAATGCAGATGGGCTTCCCAGGTGTGCATCCAGATCTATGCCAAAGTAGCAGAAGTCCATTCTATTGACCAGATGTGGACCAGAAAACTGCATAATGACTGACTGAATGTCAGTGAATCTGATAAAACTTCTACTCGAAAAACTCTGTGGAGACTCCCTCTAATTTCAATGGTCTTTGGACTGGGCTTAGTGTTAGCTATTAGTCACAGATAGTAATAGGAACCTCCAGATGATTCGTTTCATTTGCTAAGCAAATGAAGACATTTGTTTAAGCAAAAATTGAAAGCATAAATTTTGAGTTAAGAAAATAAAGAAAATTTGTTTTCCAGGCCTGTTGGTAGGAAAGAATTTAGCAATAGAAATTCTCACCCCCCCCAAAATAAATTAATTTCTTGACCTCTAATATTATTACTAAAGAGTAAAGTTATAACTAAAGTAGCAATCTTTTGGTTATTAGAAGCATCCTCCACTCCTCCCAAGGTGCCAAAAGCACCAGTTCATCCTCTCCCAGTTGACAATATCCTGTAGTACCAGAATACACTCCTTTAATTCACTGATGCACAGAAGTTAAGGTGAAAAAGGATCATTAGATATTTGGCATAGCCTCCTGTGCATCACAGACCATTAAATTCCTTGCAGTTATGTCTGTAATGAAGCCAATAATTTGCATTTGGCAAAGGCACAGCCTGATTTAAAGATGCCATGAGACAAAGAATGACTTGTTCCTTTGATCATGTGTTCCAATGGTTGACCACCTTCACTACAAAAAAAAAAAAAAAACAACACCAAAACAAAATTACTTTTTAAATTTGAACTTGCGTGGCCTTAGTTTCCAGCCATTAGTCCTTACTACAATCTTCTCCACGAGGCTGGGGAACCCTTCTATTTCTATTTCTGCCTACAACAGAGGTACTTTGTGCTGTAATTCAGTGCCTTCAATATGCTTTGCAACAAGCTAAAACACTAAGCCCTCGCATCTCTTGCTGCAAAGATTTCTCTCCTTTCGGATTTGTTTCAAATACCCTTTAAACCCATGGACACCAAAACTAGATGTTGTATTCCAATATAACTTGCCCCAGTGTTCTACCCAGAAAATCAGTTCCTTAGTCCTACACAGTAATCATCAATTTGGAAGTCCCAGAGTAAGACTGCTCATGTTTTATCACACAATTGCCTTTGGAGTCCATGCTGAATGGCTCTTCTGCTATAATCATTTTCAGATCCATTCTTCTACAGGATGAAGTCTATACCTTTGGCTTGATTCCATACTGCTAAATGAATTGCTTTACATTTCACTGCATAAACCCACATTTTCTCAGAATGATCCAGGATTGCTAAGCTCTTGGTCAGTTTGTGTGAGTGGTCTGTACTAAAAATTGTCTTGATGTCATCTACAAATTTTATTAGCAGTGATTTTATATTCATTTCCAGGGCATTAATTTAGAGATGTTGAATGCCCTTGATCCTAATGTTGATGCTTACAGAAACCCAATAGAAGCCCCTCAATACCATGTCATACAGTTATTATTTCTTTTTGAACTCTTAGTAGTGTGTTTCCCAGTCCACTGTAGGCTTACTCTGTGGAAATTGTATAATGTTAAATTTAAACAAAATGGCATGAAGCACTATGTCAAACATATCAGCTGGTAAAAATAACTGTGTAGCTATAACACATTCTGTTTGCTTGACCTGTTTTCCACAACGTCTGTTGATTGGCAATTATTATACTTTAGTCCTCCAATTAAATATTAATTGAGCCTTGTATCATCACATTCTTTTTTTTTCCCCCATGGGATTGAAACCAGGCCAAACAGTCTATATATCATGTGGTGAGCCTGGAACCTTGGGGTGACATCTGCTAATGACCAACACAACAGCTATGCAATTTAATAGTCTGATATGTATGCAAACCTAACACGGGGCAAATCTCATCTATAAACTGTATTCATGAAACTTCTGTAAAAGTCAGCTCTGTAGCAATTGAACTTACAGGTGCTCCTGAAGATCAGGCACAGCTCACCATAAAATACCTGAGGACATAAGGTATTATTACAAATGTCTGGGGAACCAGCCAGGACTGTGTCTTGTGCGGTCTTGAGATGCCTGGAGTCGCTAGCACAGGCCCAAGCTGCAAAACTGGGACAGACTGTCCTGCATCACACTGGGACCCCTCCCAGCATCCAAAGCAGGCAGGACCATGGGAGCATTCAGGTAGCTCTCTCTTCCCAATGACAAGAAGTTTTCTGCAGCTCCTCTCAGCATATGTTTGGGTGGGTTTTTCTGCCTCTGTACTGCTTGACACAGGTGTGTATTAAGTACTTGCTGGCACCTTTCACAAGGGCTAATGTGATGTTTGCTCTCTCTCTCTCTCACATTCATCCCAAAAATAAGTGACACAAAGCCAGCATTAAAAATAACAAGGTGCCCGAAGACATTAATGCCCTTAATAAACTGTATACACATCATGAGACATACAAGCAGTACTCACAGGCAGTATCTTTTGTCCTGTCCAATCTACAAGTCATTGCAATTTTGAGTCTCAATTTCCCCAATCTGTACCTACCCAATAAACAGCCATTCGCAGCAGGTGTATTTTTATTCTGTGCTTGAAAACAAAAAAGTGGTGATAAAAATAGAAAATCTCCACTAGGAAACACACACTAACGCTATTTAGTATTCTGAATAAAACTGAAACTTGCTGGAACCCTACAAGTATAGATAGCTGACGTGCCAAGAGTACATCGTGAGCCTCCCTGGGCTCAGTCAAGATTTTCCTGGTTTAGCTGGAAAGAGCAAAGCCTACTTTTTTTCTTATTGCTTGTATTTATTCAACATGAGTATCCAGTTAAAATTGCCTGGATCAGGACTCTGATTTGTCTGCAGTGCCACTGGTGGAGAAGCTCTAACTTGAAATTAGGCCTGAAGTGTGGTGGTAGGAACCCACCAAAAAGGTGTGCATGGGACACCTCCTGAGGATATGTGCTGGTAGCACGAATGTTGAAAGTACTACATGTAGCTCCAAAGATGAAGGAAAAGAAAGCCCAGTGGTTCAGCCCAGGGGATTAGGAAACCATGTGTCCGATGATGAAGGGCCATGTTTTACAGTCAAATGACACAGACAGTGTATGATCCAGATGATGATGGACAGAACAGGAAATACGGAAAGACAATACTGTAGTCATCAGTCTTGCTACCAGAGGTGCTGTGAGCTTGCTTCTCCACTGCCAGTCTTGTTTGCATTAGGCAACACAGCTATTTGCACTTTTAAAGAAAATAGAAGCAGCAGTATGGTATTGCAAGGTCAGCTGCAATCGTACATGTTATTGGTGGCTATCTGGAAACACAGGAAACAACAATCTCTTTCCTCACAAGAGCTCAGTGCTGCCTTCCTGTGTAGCAACAGCTTGCAGATGAGGAGCCGAGAGTGGGTTTATTTTCCTTCCCCTCCATGCAATTCTTTCATGACTTGTGCAGCCTTATGTCTTGAAGAGTAGCTCCTGCAAATTTCGTCCATTCCCATGAACTGGTCTGAAGGCAATTGAAGTGGAAGTGCCGCCGTGGGAAGCACCATCCCTGCACCTTCTGCAGGTTTTAAAGGAGGTGTGGGACCAACAGTTCAGAGGACGGAGAAAGAAGTGGTGATGGCCTTCTCCAGTTCTTTCATGACTTGTCCAACACACACAGCAAGGACGACAGCAGGAACATCTACCCAGCAAGGTGTCGACTGGATCTACCTAGTGTTGGTCCTAACAGCACGTTGTCCCCAAACAACAGAAATACCCTCCTGCCTCTGTTTCCCTGCCTCTGTGGGAATCAATTCCTTGCAACAGATTAAAAAAAAGTTTTAAGGCAGGATAGTCGCCCTCCTTTGATGGGTGGTACGTGGAGCCTTGCAGGTGTGACAGCTGCAGCTCCTGCTGAGCCACCTCTGTCCCCAGAGGTGAGGCAGGCAGCAGGTGCTGGTGCTGCTGGCGTGGGCAGCCCATGGTTTCCGTAGGTGTGCAGCCTGTGCAGGGACTGCTGCCACAAATTCTTTTCATGGGAGGGACAGGAAATGGTGTTTCTGTAGTGCAGTGGAAAGCAAACCATTCATTGCTGTCAGGGTTTCATCTTCTCACAAATAAGATCTTTGTTTAGAAATGTGGCTTTGTAGTTCTGTGAGAACCAGTAGAGTTCCACTTCCAGGAAAATATTAATGATTAACCATAAATAAGTAAAGAAGGATGAGATCTTTGTGGTGTCTGCTGAGAGATAGCAGTTATTTTGTCATAGCTGACAAAAATCCCAAGCCTGTGGCCTGTGAATGATTAGCTCAATCTTCCACTTACCCAAAACAAAGGCACATGTCACATGGCTATTTTACAAATTTATCCAGAAAATTTCTTCCCTCCCTTCAGTACGTAACCCTGGGAATTCTTACCCTGAACCTCCCCTTGCCCCCTGTAGCAGGTCAAGGGTTAAGGACTCAGATTTGCCCAGATTCAGTGAAACTGGGCTGCAAAGTTTATTAATTTTTTAAAGGTAGGAGTTAGTATCCATTCTTCCTCCTTATTCCTCCTCCATCAACACCAGCTGCTAACGTGTATTGCCCTATAATACACTTTCTGTTGGATTCTGGTGCCCTCAGGTGCCCTTCTCCTCCCCCATCCTCCCAGATGAACACCTGTGAGAGGCAGATGGTACAGCTAATCCAAAATATATTTCTTGAGTCCATGTAGACAAGCTGCCAAGCTGCTGATTTTTTGGCACCATGCCTTGTGGCATCCATGGCTGGTGAGAGACGCAGATGCTGCCTGAAAACAGCTGAAGAGGAAATTCTCCCAGTGTCTCCAGAGGTCCAGGGAAGGTGGCTGCTGCTGCTGCAGGGTTCGTGGGCAGACGTCCCACCGGAATGCTTGCTGGGAATGCCTCATGAGCAGGGCTTCTTCACTCATGTCTTAATCATCTCTTCCTCCAGCTCCACTTCAATGGGCTCCATGGGCACTGCCTTGCCTTCTCACACTGGAGGGTGAGAGGCCACTTCTGGCTGGACATGGCAAAATGAGGAAATGTGTTTGCAGGAAGCTGGGAGCTGTTGTTTCTGCTTGCAGACTTTGTGTACATGCACACTCAGAGACTCCAGCAACAGACATCTCTGTTCATTTATTTTCAGGAAAGATAAGCACTGGCACATATTGATGTCTGCCAGGGGTATATAATACTCACTCTCTTAAGCACTGAGCTTTGTCAGAGTGGTTGCACAGGTAAGCGAGGGCAATTCCTCAGCAGCCATCACCCCCAGCCCTCTGAGCGGCAGTGACAGGGTCCCTGGGACAAACCACCACCAGTAGTGGCTCAACTCCTTCCTGACAGGAGAAGTACCTTTCCAATGTGTGATTGTGCCTGGGAAGTAGCCTGGTTCCCACATGAAGAAATGAACTCTGGGGTAGGATTCATACCCAGGCACAGCCACAGCACCCCCCTTGACATTTAGATATTCATGAGGACCTCTCACAACTGAAGCTGGAGGCCAGCAGTCATCAGGAAAAGGAGCTGAGACCAGTGCACCAGCACATAAGGCCAATAAAGAGTATCAAAGAGCCAAGATACTGTGCTCTTCCTATTGTGTGGGACTTCAGGACAGCGTTAAGTCCTTGCACTACCTGGCTGGTTCTGAAAGGCACATTCTCATTGCCCAGGATCTGCTGAACGCTTTGTGGACAGGAAGGAGAGCACAGTTCTTGCCTGAAGGGGATAATGGTCATTGGCAGACTAACAGTGAGGAAAAGGAACAATTAAGATGAAAAAGGCATGCCAGTGTTGGAAAGTATGTGGTTTGCCCCAGTATATTTTGAGAAACTGGAAGAAAATGATAATTTTCTTTCCACTATTTATTCTTCACAAGTTCTATAGCCTTAAGACCTGTAACTCAGGGTCTAACCTCCTTCATTTCCAGTTTTCAATTATTTTATGCACATTTTGCAGAAAAATACCTCTTGCTCCTCCCCCAAAACCAGGGTACTACACCCAGCTCCTTAAAAACACAGGGGTACCTAACCCCACTGGGATCAAATAGGCTTAACCTGATTTAGGTGCCGCCATACCTTTGAGGATCTAGGCTTTAATCAACTCATTTAGTGAGCTTCTGTGGTCAAAATGCACAAACAAGGTCTTAAAGCCAGTGGCTCTGAGACCCAGTGCAGAACAGGCTCTCCAAATCCAGACACCAAGGCAAAGGGTTAGGGAAAGTCCCAGAAAGTAGTGCTGAGATGGATGCAGGTATCCCATTTCTGAAGCAGAAACACTGTGTCTGCACTGGGTGATGTAGTAATGATCAAAAAAGTGCCATGCAGTATGTGCAACAGACCTGTTTCTGCATTCCCAGTAAGGCAGCCCCTCCTGCCTCTGTTTTCAGAAGGAATCTGATTTCTTGCTGAAGAGCAGGTGATCCAGAAGCAGGAAGGCACCATGGAGAATTTCAGCTGTGCCAACACAGTTTTGTGAAAATCCTTCTTCCCATTAAAGGACATGAGTAACAAATCAACATCAGCCACAAGGAACTCAGTATAGAGGCTGGAAGGAGCTCACAGCTGTGACTGCTCTTGCTGCCGTACCACAGAGTGGAAAAAAAGCCACCTCTTAAAAATAATAATGCTGTTCTCATTACCACAGAGCTTGCACACCAAACCCACTCTACCACAGAATATAACTCTGCCAGGTACTCTGTAAACAGAAAACAAAATCAAAAAGAAGAAAAAAGGTGCCTTTTGGCTGGAGAAGTTTAAAAGAAGAATAGATGTGCTATAAGCAACAAGAAGCAGTATTCCTGTTGCAGCAGCTCACCCATAATCAAGTGTGGACTGTGTTTTTTGGTAAATTCTCATAAGAAGAGACAGGGAGAAATTTCAGTAGGAAAACAGATTGCTATTTCAGTAGTTTATGGGTAGCCTGTGGGTATGAAAATATAAGTGATGAGGGCTAAACTGTACTATGCTATGAACTGTGGCAGTGCCAACCCCAAGGCTCGGTGAGGGCTCTGCTCTCCTGAACAGATGGCAGCTGAGCATGAGGACACAGACATGCATGGCAGCACCCAGCCTCTCCAGGAAGTCACTTATCTGCTACCTTGCTCAGGAGGTCTGACACAGCCATACACACATGATTCATGCTTGGGTTGCTTTGTTGCAATGCAAACAGGTGTTACAAAAATTTGAGATAGTCCTCTATGCCTTTCACAGACGATCTTGGCTTTGATCATATAAGACACCAAAATTTTATATTATTTTATATTATCCAATATTTCACTACCTCTGGATTGGCTGATGGATCTCAGGAGCCTTTTCTAACAATGGTATCGGGCTGGGGAACCATGGGTCCATGACTTAAAATAGTCCTAGACCAGGATAATAATTTTCACTGTGAGTTTATCTAGGAAAAGCCACTTCTTGGTATTATTACACAGAAGGGTTCACTGATACCAAGTTATGTGTGTGACCTTGGGAAACAAAGAGATAATTTAACAATGTCTAATGCAGGAACTGATTTCCACAATAATCAAGACAGGTGATAGTACCAGTAAATAGTAGTAGTTATCCATGGTGAGTCAAACTCCTGGATTCACTTTCTCGAAGAAATGTTGAATGAGCTGGAGATATGAACAGAGGCAAATAACCGGGTCAACAGCTGGCAGAGATGTCTGCTTCTCTGTGCTCCTCAGGCAGGACTGGGGTGTAGAAACTGTTTTGTAAGGATTGCAGCATTACATGAGGCAACAGAGAGCCCTTCTATCTAACCACAGCATGACCCTTCAGCCTTGCCTCCTGTACTTGAATACCCTTCACTTTAACCCACCACAGGGCACAGTTCACCTGGGTTGGTGTTTATCAGGTAGCAGTGGGCTTTGATACTGTAGCAGTGTCTGCAGGATACATTAGAAGGGGCAGAGGGACCTGGGATAACTGCAGCTTGAGTAATGGCAGTTCTTGGAGGGGCTAACACTTCTGTTTTATTCAAGAGGCACTTGCCAGGCCTAGGGCTGTGCTGGGTTTTGGCATATTTCTTAGATTGCTTCCCATTCAAGTCAGCACCAGCGTCCACTCCAGCCCTTCTCTTGCTCTAAATGGTGTGAGAATGCTCAGACCAACAGATCTGGAAAAGAGTAAATGGCAGCAGGCACCTTTCCCTGGGCACTTGTGGAAGCATCACTACACCTGACAGTACTCCAGGCTACTGCTCTCTCTAAGGACCCTACTCATTTCAAGGCTTCTAGCCCAACCCTCAACCCTTCTGACACAGCAGCTTGGATGAGAACCACCTGTTCCTTCAGATGCAGCCAAATCCTGCTGGACAGCCTGATCCCCTGCTTGCTGGGGTGGCAGGATTGCTCAAATTAGGAAGGTACCTGAAGACCAGTTTGGCACTTCTACAAATTCTGCAGAGTATTGATGCAGGAGCAATGCTGAACGCTTGAAATCAAGGAGAGCCGAGGACTAAGCCTGAAGAGACATTTTTAGAATGCAGATATCTTAAAAACATGTCCCATCTGCATTTTTGGGAAAATAACCTCCTTTCAAGATCATCCTCCATGGTTTCTTTTTCATTCTAGCAGTGCTCAGGGTGTTAGGTAAATGTCACAGCAGTGAAAAGTGAAAAGAGGCATTAGTGCAAATCATAATCAGGCCTGAGGATACAAATCCTCCCTCCAGGTACATCACTGTGACCCTGACTCCAGGGGGGCAGTGCTCCAAGCATAAAATGGGGAGTTCTCTAAGGTCAATATGGATTAGAAATTCAACTCAAGCCCAACATGGCTGCACTGTAACCAGCATGGGAATCCCTGCATACATATTCACCTTTTAGGTTAGCTTTCACTGTAATTAATTTCCTTTCATAATCTCCATTTCATGTTTACCAGCACCAGATTCTGAGCTGATGTAGATCAGCAGCGATCCATTGCTGTTAAGTGAGTGTCATTATTTCATAGCTGTTGAGGGGATGGCCCCTAGATATTAATTTTGCCTTTCTCCTCTCTCTTGACAGGAATAATCTCTTTTAGTATTTGAGACTAAATAAAAAATCACCCCTTGGATAGCTGAATCCTGTAATTCCCTCCTGGCCTTCACTTCTGCTTGCTGCTGGTGGAAATGAAGAATGTTGAGCACCTGGCAGGATCAGGCCCTCAGGAGGCTCAGTGGCTGTGCCAGCTCTCTAATTCTGGGGTAAAGATAATAATCGGGCTTGCACTGAGTGTTGACATATATTTATTAATTGCAAGGTGCGGCTGGCTCTGCACTTTGCTAAGACAAACATTCACAGAACAATGTGCACTGAGGAGGCTGGAAGCCATCCAGCCATGTGTCAGCAGCAGCTGAGAGGGGAGGAAATTGCTAACTGTCCCGCACAAGGAGGCAGGGCACTCAAAATCCGCTTGGAGATGGAAGGATCTCTTTTTCTTGGGCTCAGCTTTCCGTCTGGAGAAACCTTTCCTGTTTCACCACAAAGCTGCAGCCCCAGCAGCTTGTGACACAAGACCAAGATGACACAATTGGAGCCAGGCTTTGTGCCAGGGCTGGCAGTGATTTAGTGATGTTCCTAGAGAGCAGGGGGAGGAAGGCCCTGGCCCACAAGCTGAAGGTTATTTGAGCAGAGTCATAAGTTTAAGGTAGGAATCACATGAATCCCAGAGCGGTAGGAAGGGAAGGAAGGGAAGGGAAGGGAAGGGAAGGGAAGGGAAGGGAAGGGAAGGGAAGGGAAGGGAAGGGAAGGGAAGGGAGCCTGCCTGCCTGTGGAGTGGCTTATTCTACAGGCATAAAGTGCTGCATGCTCAAGGGAGAAACAGCAATGAGACTGGGACAGAGAAGAGCTTTCATTCTTACTTCTGGTACTAAAATGATAAGTAACAAGTGACTACACTGAATTTATTTACTGCTCTGTAAATGGGGCCCAATGACTCACTCCTTTTAGTGCTTTCCTTTATCAGTGATGAAGTTACTCTCTCTTATGAGCAACTACTTTCCTTCCTTTTCCTTCAGCCAAAGGATTTACATAGAGCAATACCAGATAAGCAAAGGCAGTGCAAGACAGCTCACTGAGTTTATACCTCAGCTTTGGTTGAATTATGCCTGGCAAAACTGCAGCTAGCTTGAATGTGTCTGTGGGCTCTTCCTCACTATGCCTCTTCCTGCTTTCCCACACAGCTGAGAGCACTTTGAAGCTGCACTTACTCATGTCACTTAGAGCAATTTTCAAAGTCCACTTAACTTATCTGCCCTGTCACAGCCATGACCAGCCTGGCACTAATCAGGATGCTCAAGAAATATCAGCCAGTTACTCACAGTTGTCTGAATCAGCGAAGAGGAGAAACTTCCTTTCTCATTTTAAGTAGTTTCTATATGTCTAGAGACGTGTTACAGAAACAGAAACTATACCTGCTAAAATGCCAGCATTAATCCATTTGATGTATTTAAGTGCGGCTGTTTAAGAGCAACATATCAAGTTAATGTGATACTGATGGAATAAGAAATGGCATCAGAGAGTTTCAAAAGATTTCTTATCACAAGGAAAAAAAAGGATTTTGACTTCCCATTTCATTTCTCAGTGAATGAGAACACCTTTGCTATTTACATTATTTACTGTTTACCATAGTAGAGTCACTACTGAAAATCAAAGTGATTTGCAGAGCCCTGCCAGTTCTTTTTATATCTCCTTTGCTGACTCAATAAACATCTGACACTCCAGTATTGTAACTAAGTGTACTGATTCTACCCTCATTGAAAACATCTTTCTAAGAGAAAGGAATTGTTCTGCTTCTGCTTAAAAATGTGATTTGTCTGGCGAAGCATTTGTAAAAGCTTTTCCCCCCAATGTTACTGTGGCAATTGTAAGCAGTTAGGCACGTACAGTATCTTGAGAAGCTATGTGAAATCTTCTGATATGCAAATACACTGCTGTATACATGGCAAAGAAGAGTTTTGGGCACATTTACATGAAACAGAGTTGCAACAACAAACTATTCCCTTATATACCACTTTGAAATAAAACTTGATCTTGAAAAATGATGCAAAGTAAATATTCCACAAAGCCTGTGGTAGTAGGGAAATGGTTCTGAGTTCAGACCAGTTTGGCCCCAGGCTAGTTCTCTTTCTCCTGATACAGCCACTCTTAAATAAAATAGAGGAGGATTGAAGCCAAGGAGCCTGAGCAAGGCACAGCAAGGGAAGATACTCTGGTAGCAGCTGGTGAGGACAGGGCATTTCACATCTCACCCATCACTTGGCAGAATCGAAGTGGATGGGTGTCCCTATGGGAAAAGGTGGCCTTCCAGTCTGAAGAGGACACATTGCATCTGGTCCATATCCACTCTTACATACAAATTCAGGCAGGGAAGAGACAATGGGAAACCAGAAAGAACAGTCTAACACAACACCACTCTGGTGTTCTTGGATGCCAGCCATAGGCGAGTCTTCCAGGTAAGCATGGAACACAAAGGAATTCATGAGCACATAAATCATAGGAGCTGAGGATGGGAAAGGCCACTGGAGGACTAGTCAGTGCAGGCCTGTTTTCTACAGGGAATTTCCCAATTGACAGTTTTAAGAATTTCAAACAATAGGGCTTTAACTTTCCTTTGGAAGCAATTCAAGGTGGTTAGACACCTATCTGAACCTTTCAGCATCTTGGTGTGTTTCATGCGACTAACACTATATAGATTCCTAGCAGCTCTTCCTGCAGGCCATTAGGTTCAGATTTCTTTTTTGCTGTTTATTCCAGGTTTATTCTATAACAAAGCAAACCCAGAAGTGGAGGTAGTCACTTCAGGCTTGTCTACACTGCTCACTTCCCCATATTTCCTCTCAGGTAAACTGAGTCAACAGGAAGTGATGTTGTGAAAGGTCCTTGGATGAACAATGTGGATTACAGTGAACTGGGGAAATGCATTAAAATAATGGAACAAGAAATGCATGTAGCATTGTTGTGGTGTGGCTGCAATGTGTTGCAGTTAACCATAATGTAGTCTGTGCAGCACGTCCCTAAGATTTGAGCCACTTCCACAAATTGCTCCTAAATACTAGGCTGAGTTTCAATAAGGCAGATCACATCTTCAAAAGACCAAGCTTCACTGGTCTGCACTAGGGCAGGCTGTTCATCATAAGCTACTCCACAATAGATTCCCAAAGAGGAAAGAAAGGGCACACAGAAAGATTGAGGAAACCACCTCTGCCCCTTACATCTGAGAGTAAGACTGTTAGAACAGGAAGAGAGACCTGCCTGTGCTTAAATTCCACTTTGTTTCCTCTGTAGAGATGAATAGTCTGTTGGCATTTTGCAATGACTGTGAGGAATTTCAGTGGTTAATTATATCCTCTGTTTCTTGCCTTGCTATCTCTATGCACATTCACACAAGTCCTAAAAGGAGTTTACTGTTCAAGTGCCTAGGCTCTGGGCCAGGAGCAGTGCCTAGATAGAATACTGTGAAACATCTCCTCATGTGCTGTGATAAAATGCTTGGGGACATACTATAAAGAGCTATGAGTGCGCCTGCAAAGTCATGAAACGTTATGTCATCGGTCCTGTGAGCGCTGCAAGGTTGTGATCTCAGAGCAGGCTCTCAGCCAGAGTGAGAGAGTAACAAATCTAAATGGCATTAAGCATTCAAGGACTGTGTCACCATTAGATGGTCGTACATTTCAACTGGCTGTGCCGAGGGTGGGACAGAGGTGGTTGGACAAAATGTGCAGGTTAGTGCAGTGGGAGAAGTGGGGGAGTAAAGCAGTGGGTGACAGGAAGGAAAGGATGAAAAGCAGGTGACAGAAGTAGTGGCATAGTGGCAGGACAGGGGGAGGCCAACAGAAAATTCCCAAGGCAGTGATGTACTTAACCATTTTTTCTTGCCCTGGGTTGGTCACTTGCTGTCGGTGTGTGAAAGGGAAGATGGAGGTGTGCCACTGTGGTGTGCCAGGTGAGAGTGAGGAAGTGCGGGAGGAAGGGGATTTGGAGTGTGATAGTTTAGCCACATCTGGAGGAAGACAGCTTGTGTTAGCCTATGGTTTGTTTGAACTTATCACCACCCTTCACCTTCCCTTTCACATCAGTCTCACCACCATTTATATTAAAATGCTAATAAAATACAAAGAAGGACAGACGCTTCCTACTGAGGTCCCTCACCCCGGACTGGCAGTCTGCACATACATCCATGCTCGCGCACAATCTGCCCTCTCCACGCGTCTCTCCCTCCTGTGTTACAGGGAGATCCCTGATTACAAGCAGGGATGGTCTTGGGGCCCAGCCATGGAGGCTGTTCCCTGAAACCCTGGACAGGTGAGGGGAGAAGAGCAATACAGTTAACTAAGATAGAAAGCAGTAAACATACCCAATGCTGAAATGGAAGAAGGGACTTACCCCCTGGCTTCCCTCAATATACTACAATTCTCTGGCTAGGTCTCACCAGATACCCCCCCAGTCCCAAAGTATTCAGAAGTCTTGACTAACCTGAGGCAATCATAATATAATATAGTTTAGTAGGAATGATCCATGCCAAAGCCCCCTCTCACCCATCAGAATTTGGCAGGTAGCACAAACCCTGCCAGAATCTGACTTCTTCCTTTACAAAGCACTTCACCTCCAAGCTCCTGATTGAGAGTTACAAGGTGCCCTGACATGTTCTTGCTCCAACAGTTCATTAGCTGTGTCTTTCAGCAATGATTGCTGTATTGAAGTATTTCTTCAGGGCTTCCTGGCTCTCCCAGGAGACAAGGAGATGCAGGATCAGCAGTGGGGCGGTGCATCAGGCAGTGCAGTTGTGTCCACAGCGGAGCTTTGCTGCCGATTCCAGAAGATTGCATGAGAGCATCTCATGAGAGCACTGCACTTGAGTGCAGTGCTGGCACTGAAACACAGGCTTGGCCATCTGGCTACGTGATTGCAAATGGATGTGCAGGTACTGATCCATTTTGGCATGACACAAAAGAAAGCGGGAGGGCAACTGGAGGCCAGTCAAACCAGCTGAGAAGCGTTAATCCTCACTCACAGCGCGCTATTAGTGAGCAGAGCTCAGACTCCAGTGTTCATACCCACTGGAAACTGCACTGTGTGGGTGCAGGGAATTTCAGTGAGGATAGAGCTGAGATTGCTGGGAGTCTTATGCCAATAGGCTCTGAGAGTAACAGCAAATGTGGGAGACAGGAGGTATGCTGTAAATTTCTGTGAGTTTCCTGAGACCAGGCCCTTCCTCTTGGCTTTTTGCCCTCCTCCCTGGTACCGGGGCATAGCGAGTCCTTTGGAGCAAGTTCTGTCCCTTCAAATGGGTGTGAACACAGTGGGTTGAAGATCTGGTTTGGATAACTTCATCTGCACACGAGTAAGTTCAAATATTAATAGTGAGGTCCTTTCTTGCTTAATTGTCAACCTGTACTAACCCCTCTGCCCGTGTATCTGTGTCACAGTGGCAGATAAATGCGTGGCAGGAAAGGGTTAACTTTTTGGGGGGCGGTGGTGGTTTGCAGGCAGAAGGGAGGAGCAGGGTAGTATTTCTGTATTAACATGCAGCTGGTTAATGCAGCTGAATAGCCCTGGCTCAGCTGTTACCTTTCTCAAAGCCAATGGCAAATGATGAAAAACCGTGGTAATATCTATTAAAAGTTTGTGGAAGGGGCCTGCTCAGTGGGAGCTTTTCCATCTCACATACAAGTGATGATTTAGAACAGAAAAAGATCCCCTCGAGGGGATTTTGTGAACCATGCAATGCTAATTAACTCCATTGTTGTATTTTGTTTTGAACATAAGAGTCCCTCTGGGATTGCAGTACTCTTTCCTCCTGCAATAGATTTCCAT
Organism: Corvus cornix cornix; assembly: GCF_000738735.6. NCBI lineage: Eukaryota > Metazoa > Chordata > Aves > Passeriformes > Corvidae > Corvus > Corvus cornix. Next base: position 41,088,064 of record NC_046333.1, read on the forward strand.
TTTGCACCACTGTATAAAATCTTCTCCACATCCCATCAGCAAAAGGGATTAACAATAGGGAGAAGCATATGTGCATAGTTTTATGGGGTTCTAGGGAGGAATGTCTCTCCCTTCACCTCCCAGATGCATTCTCAATGGGGGTCATTTTGTACATCCTTGCTTTCGCTGTTTCTTTAACCTTGAATTAAGAACAAGTGTACATCAGACATTGGGTAGCATCTCTCTTTGATCTTTAGCATATTCAAACCACTTCTGAACATGCTGTGCTGGAGTTTGTTTTAGTGGTTGGGCTGTTAGGGCAGAAATGCAAAAGTTAAAAAAAAAACAAAATCAAAACCCAGCCCCACCAAAAAAAATCAACAAAAGCTGTCAACACCAAGAGTGGAAGCACTGATGAATGAGTGATTTGCTCATATACAGAATATCCTGAAAAGAAAACAAGAGAATAAAAGCTCTCATCTGTTTGAAGTCCTTACTGGCTTTTGCCAACAATGTTCAGAAGAAATTTGACTCCCTCTGTGCTGGATCAGCTCTTCATTTTCTGGACTTCTGGTGTCCCACTTCAGTTTGCCCCAGCTTGCCCAGACCCTCTTCTCTTTGCTCACTCCTTTTGTATTGAGTAAAGTGGATCCTGACTGGCCCTGCTGCTCTGGCTATTACAATTTAGCAACAACTTCACTGAAGTCAGAACAAGGACAATAGCGAGATCTTTCAGGTGAAATCAAATGGCTTCTTAATTTTTCAGCTTCAGGCTCTGACCTCCCTCTGCTCTGAGAAAGCCCAGATCCTCATAGGGTGTCTTGGATATTCTCTTCTCTCCACTGCCATACGTTTCAGCTCTGTACAGGCCAAAATTTAGAGTGTTGATTCCTGCTTTAGGCTATTCTGTTGTTTCATGGTAAGAAATACTTAGCAACCTGTCCCAAGGGAGAGGCTATTACTGGAGTCTCACTCATGTCTTCTGGATGGTGCTGGAACTGCACTGGGAGCTACCTGCCACCAGCTGTAATGGAAATATTGCATGAACTTGACCAAGAGAAGCAGGAATTTGCAAATATGAGACTTTTTTGTGCACCTTATAACACTGTAAATTCTTAAGTCTTGATTCTTAATTCATACTGGAATGTATTTAATGATAATCAGGGCAATTTTTGACTCATCTGAATGAACAACTGGACAGATATTTAACAGCATCTTCAGGAATGCAAATAACACAAGTCATAGAGGAGCCCAAGCACTACTGCCTTTGCACTCAAGACCCTGATGGCATGACTGCTGCCTCCAGACCCAGGTGGAACTGCTGTCAGTCGGAGACACTGCAGCTCAGCAGAGACCCTACTGTTGCGGTCCCTCCCCCTGCCATGGAGCCCTGGGAGATGGGCCCTGGGGGGGAGACACGGGGTTTCCCTGCCCCTGGTCAGATTCATTCCCCATTGGTTGGTTTGTGTTCCCCAGGGTGGCCAAGGACCCTGGGGTCCCGTGACTGCGGGGTTCCTGAGCTGAGCCCCGGCCATGCGGCTGGAGAAATAAACATCTCTGAAACATCTACCATGAATCTGTCCATATATACTTCGTTTCCACGGGACTCCTGGTTTGAAATATGCTTGTTGCAGTAATCTCCGCTGCAACACCCTACCCTCCCACCGCATCTTCAGTCAGCTAAGCACAGTCCTGTGTATATTAAACAGCTTTATCAGAGATCCTGTGGGGATGCTCATTGAGGCAACAGCCTCTGTGGCACTGGTACTAGACTGATGAAGTAAAAGTTTTCATGTAAAACTTCCTGTTCTCCCCGCAACATCCCTCGCTTCCCTGCCAATCCCTTTTTTGCTTTCCAAAAGGAGGGGAGTCAATTAAAAGTATCTATACTGCCTCTACCCCAAACCTTCCAGCAGCACCATAGCTTGATGGGTTTTCTCTTGGAATAGTGCATTCAGTGATTCCAGTAGAAGATGCTCCTGAGACCCTTCTTGTTCAGATGTTATGACATTGTGTTATGCTGTAGGCTCTTGAGGGCTATTACTACATCAGTTGTAGTTGTCTGTTGCTATACTGGTCTGTAGAGCATGCTAGTGTGTGTAAAGCAACATACTGAAAGGACGAGAGTCATTCGTTCTGAAAATGCTGCCTAATCTTTTCTGCTTGAGTGTTACAGGTCCATTTAAATACGTATTTTTCTCCTTTTCTTTGCAGTGCTTTTACAGAAATTGACAGAATCAAAAAGGCAAAATTCAAGGGGAGGGTCTTGCCATTCTAAAATCCTTACCTTACTTAAAACACATATAGTGTTGTAGTGACCTCAACATCTTCTCACCCACATCCGTAAAAAAGCTTTAACCCACTCAGCATGCACAGAAGGAAAGGTAAGAGCCATCCCATTTTTGAGAAGCATTTCCAGTGCAGTGTTCTCATCAGGATAAAATTTTTCAAATCCTGCTGCTTTTTTTACCCTTTATATAGCTACAAGGGAAAATTTCTGTGAACAGAAAACAATCCCACAAGTTATTTTTTTCTAGTCCACCCTCTAAGCTGATCTTCCTTTAGTGCTTGCTGGCCACTGGCTTGTCAAGGAGCAGGAGGGGAGAGCAGTGAAGGCTCTGCCAGCATGGTCCTCATCATGCCAGCCTGACAAGTGTGCAGTGGGGACACCAAATACCATGGGAGGAACTGAGCCCCTTGTTGCCTCCTGAGATCACAGTGAGCCACAGTGCAGTGAAGGTTTTCCACAGATATAGAGAGCGTATTTTGGTTGGAGCTGCTCCTGCTCCTGGCACCACGGAGGCATTGCACCCCTCGCCCTTTCTCTCCCAGGCTAAGTACAGAAGACAGCTGAACTCCCAGAAGTTCCATTGCCGCTTGGAGTTTTGCAGCACAGCTCTTGACGAGTGATCTCATCAGCCCAGGGAGGTGCCCACCAGCTTCTCTGGGGGTCTGCAAGAGGCTGCACATCCCCAGCGTGCAACCCACAGCTAGGCCTGCCCACCTTTGGTTTCCTTCTTTCAGCAGCAACATGGAAATATTTTTGTGGCTTCCGTGGTATGGATGCATAGTGCCAATGTCCATTTGTCCTCTGTAACTTGTGATTTTCCACACCCTGCTAGAATGAGTGAGAAGCAACTCTACTGCTACTTGAGCAGCTTTTGCATACTGTGAGGAAGAAGCTGTAGGCACAGAAGGGGGCACAGGGAAGGTGGGAGCTTATTTCACAGCCCCTGAGCTTTCTTCCAGGTAGTTTCTGAGCTTTGCATTTCCATGTGAACATTTTTCCCTGTCAGACAGAAAAGAATGGAAAGGCATCACGCCGAGCACAGGGTACTTACAAATATTATTTTAACGTGTCCCTGCTCTTCCCTATCTTGCCCTAATATTTGCAGTAGGTAATTTTTAAAGCCTAAATAACATAGGCTTGTGATTGAACCTGCTTTTTCCAAGCTGAAATCCACCCCGTCCCTAAGTAATTGCTTTGTCTCTGTTCCCCTTGTTAAATCCTCAGGAGAACAGGGCAGAGGTTCAACCTCCAAGTCTCACAGCCAAGACAATCCCCAGTGGTCACCCCTATGTGCCTGGGGGTTCTGAGGTCTCCTGTATCACACCTCAATACATCCCTCTGCCTTCCTCTGTCCCTTTCCACTCCACCATCATGAGTCAAACCCAGATTTTTTTTTCCAGGAGAATAGGGGTGCCCTGCCTGGTGCTGGCAGCCCTATAGAACTCCACCAGGTCAGGTCCCTGAGGTGCCCAAAGTCTCCCACTCAGCTGCCAGCCAAGTGACAGGAGGCAGAGGCGGGTGTCACGCCAGGATGCATTTCAAAGCAAAAGAACCCTTGTTTCAAGTCTGTGCAACAACCTTTCTCCCAGAAGACTGGCGATAAAGCTTTTAAAATTAATTTGCATAATTGGATCTTTAATTCTCTTTAAATGGAAACCAAAATGGCACTGTTCTCAACAAAAGAGACTTTCTCAAAAGCAAGGATTGGTTGCAAGGTAGAGATGTGTTACTGAGCTGAAACTAAGCCCAGATAAAAGATAATTAGGCAGACTGAACCAAATTCTGCTTACAGACAGAGGGGAAAGTCTGAGGTAACAGCATGGACTTCAGTAAAATGACTTCACATTCATGTCAGCATAACTGAGCCTTGGTCTGCAGTAACTAAGTTTTGAACTCTGTGGTTGATTAGCAATCCTTTTCATTTATGTGGGTTTTTTAAATTCAAAAATGTATTGGATTAATAAACACTGCAGATATTTTTGTATATTTGTGCAAAAGACCAAGACACCAATTGAGTCAATCTGGCTGTGGTCGTTTAATTCAGTGGAAATTTTGGCCCACGAAGATCCTATTAGGAGAGCTGTGCATAGAAAACCAGAAAGAGTTCAGCTAGTAAAAAGCCATTTTCATGTGCTTGTAAACGAAAAGCAACCTTTCTAATGAAGAGCAATGTATTTTATCTCCCATCCCCCCCGAATTACATGTGAAGCTTTATATGGTGTTTTTACCTTAAAATAAAATTTTTTTAAAAAACCAATTCAAGTACAAATAATCCACCACACTTGTTTCTGAAGAGCTGTTTTTATTGTTAAACATATCCAAATGACAAGGTACAAACATGTTCTACAAGAGAGCTTGGTTTTCTCCCCCTGCTTGCAATAATTAATTATTTAATCAAATACAAAGAAACTCCACTGGTGTCCTCTTCTCACCAGGGCTGTTAGTTACCCATAGCCTGGGCACTGGCTAAAGGCATATGGCAATGACCTCCTTAGCCTTTGCTTTGAAACAATAGTGAAATAGAAACAGAGGAGCTGGGACAAGCTGGCAGAATACAAATGGAAGATCTCTGTGACTTGTCAGTCCTCCTGGACTCCATCACTGCTTGTGCCATGGAAACGCAGTCCAGGCAGCAGGAGCACACGGAAGCCCCCAGCTAAATTCTGCTCATGAGTAGCCCGGTGTAAATCCAGAACAACACCAACAGAGCCACTGGACTTAACTGGGATTTTCATCTGGCCAACCACAATGCCTGAAAAAGTACGACATAGCTGGACTGCTGTAGACACTGCCAGGAATAAAGCTGAGCTGTCAAGGTTAGTTGCAAGTACTGCTACTTCAATCAATTTTAAATAGTTTACAGCTTTCACAGATATCAGTATTGCCCTTTTTTTTGTGGGGGGATACTTTAAAAAAAAACATTGTAAGAATAAAAACTGTGCTGCTATAAATTAGAAAATCCTTATGAAATACAGCGAGAGCAACACATACCACACTGTGGCACCAGGGATGTGATCTGTTTTAAGAAACACATGGCTTTATGTTTAATGAAGGGAGCCTGTTGAAGGATTGCAGACCAGGAGGGCACACTAGATTTGTTGTTTTATTAGGTTCTGGGTTATGTACTTCTCCTTTTGCTGCGTATCTGACAACATACACCATTCCTCTCAAAACTGAATGGGCTGGGGGATGGAGGGCAGACAAAAATCACTTATGAAGGACTGGAGCATTTTATTTTCTACCTTTTGAGAAAAGTGTTAAGGAAAAAAAACGGTGTTATTTTGTCTAAACTAGAAACAGAAACAGATGGAAAGAAAAATGGAATTTAAGCAGATGGAGAAGAACAATCATTCTTCACAAGCACAGGGAAGGAATTGTTAGAAATACTTCAGTACACTCACCAACATCCAGTTCTTTTAAATCATGTCCTTTAGACGCAGCGAAAAATCCTCCAGAATATCAGGGTGAGATCTCGACAATACTCCCTGGAGGATGAATTGGAGGCACTTTCCATCACACGTAGGATAATTTGCACTTTATGGTGTCAGAAACTGCATGGCTGTGATCAGACTGCGCTACAGTTATGTGCTTCACGGTCCATCTCTGGAACTGCCTGAAACTAGTGAGTAAAGGGCACTACTGGGGCTGGCATTTGCTGCCCCTCCTCATGCAGCACCATGGTAGAATGCTGCCAGAAGAGTCAGTCCTGAATTCCTCTCTAACATTGGCTGCCTGCAGGGAGGTGTCCTCACCACATTATTTGGATTTTGTGATCTGGCAACCACTGCTGCTCCATTTCAAGTTTTCCCGGGTTCATTTCTCAGAAAACTGCTCTTTCCAGACGTGCCCCAGAAACCTCTTGACATCAGGTTAGCAAGTTTGCGTATAGTTGTATAGGAGTGAGATTTGAGGTAAAAAGTGATGAGCTGGAATCTGGGGCTCAGGCACAAGAAGGACTGGATCATCCCTTCCAGCAACAGCTCACACAGGTGTAACACGAGGCCATATGTCTAAAATGTGATTTAAAACACCACTCAAGACATCCAGGCCCCCTGCCTGTACACTATGGAGCTGTCAGAATGATCTTACAGAAAATATGAACAAAAGTGGGCTCCAAAATCCTTTTCCAACCCCAGACTTTAGCATTGGAGGTCAGCTGAAGGAAGGTTCACTTCTGCTTGTTTGAGTTTCATAGTCCCAGGCCAACTCCTGAAAGACATAGAAACTCTCCTTCAGCCTTTAATATGACAGCCTTCCACTTAAGACAATGATTTGAGATACACAGGGACTTGGGCTCATCTCCCTTCAAAAGTTAGACCCATGCCTCCTTTAAATTTAAGGAATAGATGGGAGTGAGGACAGGGTATCCTTCTCTTGATAGTCTAGCACTGTGTGGCAATGAACATGGACTCACAGAGCCACAGCTAAGCAGAAAGGAGCAGCAATCCCCATCTCCTCTCCTAGGTCACTGATTTGGCAATGAGTGTGAATACAAATTGCTCTTCAGCTCTCCTCCACAACCCATATCCACACCTGTTCACCTCTTCGGCATATCACGGGTTTCATGCATTTGGTGCCTTGGTGCTAGCAGAGCATGTAACCCTGGCAGGATTTTGCCTAGCAATGGATTTGGTTGGAGTACTTCAAGCTTGTTGCACAATTATGGTATTGTGGTTCCATGATGTCACCACCTCATCTGGCAGCACTTCCCACTCTCTTCTTGAGCCCCCTTGGAGAACACCTTTTAAACTGTTTGGTATGAGTATTCTACACAGGCTCCAGAATATTAACAGTTGGATTTTCTCACTCCCCCACAGTGCAAATACCCTTTTATTAGCTGCTAGAGCTACTGGATATGCTGATGACAATATCATAACAAAGCTCCAGCACTAGTTCGACTAACAGACCCCATATTTACAGCCTTCATAAGGCTCTGGAAATGGAAGATTTCCCCCTCGCTATTGCTGCCAAGGAATAATCAGTGAAGAAGTTGGCCAGGCAGAAGTGTAGGGGTTCCCTCTCTGGTGCCCCAGGCTTCTCTCTGGCAGGGAATGTGTGCACCTTTCTGCTAGAGAGCTGCATGCAGCAGCACTGCAGAGATGGGTGTCCATCCCCTGGGATCACACATGGGGGAACACCCTCCACTTTTAGTGGTAGAGGCAGATTTCAGTTTTAAATCCATGCTACTTTTTTATCATGAGCTCAGAATAATAAGCTGTGATACTTCAGTGAGAAAACCCAACACATTTTAACATTTCTGTGAAGACATTCAGAGAAAGTCCCAAGCCCATGGGGTCTGGCTTATAATTGCTGCCAGGCTGATAAATCCTGGAGACAAAGGCATCTATATAAAAAAAAAAGACTTCCAGTAGCACAGGAAAAGTGTGTAATACCAAGCTATCATCACCTTCTGATAGACAAAATATTTACAGTTTATTGTCAGGAGAATTCTGGCTACAAAGCCTTTCCCTGAGCCAGGGTAGACTGACCTTTTGCAGTAGGAACAATAAGGCAGCAAACATGGCTGAGCTGTCAGAACTTCTGCAATAACCCCAAATCCTTTTTGATATGGGGAATCAAAAGCACACAGCTCTCCACCACCTCCTAATAATGCCCAAGACCTCAACAGTGCCTTACAAACCTGCTACGTAGTTTGAGAACTAGGTGCAACACCTGCTTCCCTGCAGCAGCCATTTGCTTTCCTCTGGGTCGCTTCTTAGGAATCTCACATCTAGTTCCCCAAGCATTAAGTACAGGAGTTTTCATTTCCTATCGTGCTACCCTAATGCAACCTGCCCAAGAAGCCTCATCGATATGACAGCAGCAAATAGCTTGACAACTTCCTCCTAAATAACACGCTCCCACTCTGCTTTGCGCTCTATGGCTCATTCCTCACTGGGTATTTTAGGAATACTGTGTATGTAGTTGAAAGTATGTAGTCTTTAAGAGTCAAAGTGTATGGTCCTTACTCCTACCACCTTTTGAAGCACTGCTTAATAATGAAACAACTCAGAGAAGGCTCCAAACAAACCTGAAATGGGTACAATTGCTCTTCCCTCTGTAGTGCATATGTATATAAATACATATAAAATAATAGAAACATTTAGGTTGGAAAAGACCTTTAAGATCATTGAGTTCAACTGTTATCCCAATGCCACCATGTTCACCACTAAACCATGTCCCCGAGTGTCACAATCACATGCCTGTTGGATGCTTCAGGCTTCACGATTCCACCACTTCCCTGGGCAGCCTGTTTCAATGCCTGACCACCCTTTCAGTGAAGATATTTTTCCTAATATGTGTATATATACATATATATGTATAAACCCTGCTGTATCACATTAAGGAGTTTAGCAACTGGTCCTTGCACCGACCTAGCCTACCATAAAAGCAGCAATCCATTCAAATCTCTGGGTTAATTTGCATTAAAAGGAGACTTTTTTTATTTCATAGAAGTTCATTAATAGGGGGAGTGAAAAGGAAGAGAGAACTTAAGGAAAAAAATGAGAACAAGCCAAATAATGAATCATGGTGGGAAATTACCAGGCTTGAGTGGTGGACATGAAATGCAAGTCCACATTTAGAACATTGCCTAGGCATGTGTTCAGCTGTCAGCTCTAGGGGTGTTTAAAATCAAAAGGCACTTTAAGCTTTTTGGGTTTAACTGCTATTTAAATTGGTTTAAACTGTTATTTAGATATTTGAGTTCCACAGATCCCTAGAAGTCCCTAAGTACTCACTACATCAGTTTGCTCAGTGTCTTCCTTACACTCAAACCCCTTCCGGTGCTTCAGTCATTCCTCTGCCTACTTGGGGGGTCCTTTGCAAGATCATCCTGAGCCCAAATAATTTTGTTAAATAACTGGATATTACTCCTCTCCTTAGAAACTAAACGCAAACTTGATCCAAAGAGGATAGGAATTCTTCCATGTGTCTTTGATTCAGGCAGTGAAATCCTAAGTACAAGGCAGGCTTCTCTGTTTCACATTTTTTGTTGGCAAAGTAGAAAATTCTCCATTCAGCACGCAGAATTGCTGCAGTTTGCTTAGACACCAAGTCTCCATCTGCTCTACCAGGGTTGTAAACCTCTTGGCTTGGGTCTGGGTTCTGCTAGTCCTTTACTTCTCTTGCCTTCTTTCCTTATCTGAGGGTAAGAAACAAACCATAGAATCATTTAGGTTGGAAAAGACCTCTAAGACCATTGAGTCCAACTGTAAACCCATCACTGCCACGTCCACCACTAAACCATGTCTGCAAAATGCACATTAAGTATTCAGTTCCTGTCTGCAAAAGGAATTCCAATTAAAATAAACAAAAATGCTGAACGAAAGTGAGGATAATAGCATTTTATTGCTGCACAGCAGGGCTGTGAAGGTAATTAAAGATTCAGAGGTTGGAGTAAAGGGAGATGTATATGTTCCCTAGATAGATGCATTCATTTTCATTTTCATTTAAAAATATAAACCCAAAAGATGACTGTGACTGTACATGTTTCCCTCCTCCACCCCGGACAATTGAATCCATTTACCTGGAGTTTGATCAAGTTACAGCACAAAAAAAATTCCTATTTAAAAACAAGGCCCTTCTCTTCCTCTTTTTACTCACATCTTAATGCTTTACAAAGCAAAACTCCAGACACTTTGTGAGTCACATATCACTACCAAATAAGTTGCAGTCATTGAACGGTGCCTCATAAAGGAGGCAGGAAACAGGAAAAGCTCAAAATAAAGCTGTTTGTAAATTAAAGAACTGAGGGAAAGAATGGATAGGAAATGAGTCCCTTATTTCTTCTTCAAAATTATTCTGATTAATGAGGAGAAAGATCAATAGCCTATCTGCAGCTGCCATGGGGAAGACAGGGTGAAGAGTGAATCCAGATCCAAGTATCCCCGTGGTGCCAACACACCGCATTCTGCACAAGCTCGATATAATGAGCTGCAGGGTGAGATCTCATGCGACTGCACTACTTTACCTGTCTGTCCATTCAGTTCCTCATTACAGCTCAATGAGCTCAGTTACAGGGTACCAAAAGGAGAAATGTATGGCATAGATTTGTGAGTAGGCAGAGAAAGGATTGCTTTCATTCCTGTGGCACTGCTTTCCTCCTGCTGTAACAAGAGCCCCAGATGCTCCGGGCTTCCCCTGCACTGCTGCGGCATGCAGCTCGGAAGTCATGTGTACGAATTTTTCCACAACACGTGGCAACATCCAGGCCCACAGCATACTGAAAGCGGCTAAACATTCCCACTGATGTTTTTGGAGTTTGTTTTTAAATCAACCCCTAAATGAAGCACCTCAGATATTGCTGCTTCCTTTATTAATGTTTGGTTTGAGGACTTCGTAATTGTGTTTAGCAGCTTTTGTGGGCCAACAGATTTCAAGACAAAATGACCTGGCGGGGTGCTGAGGCCATTTCCACTGTTTTTGGAGCGCTGTGTAGGGACAGAATGACTGTTTTTTGGATGGAGACCCTGGGTGAAACAAGGCAAGGCATCATGCTCCCATCCACTTTGGCTTGCCCCAGAGACAGGGAGAAAGTACCCAGCACTATTTCATTAAGGTTTTGGCATGTCCCTTAATGGCGTTTGTGGTAGTTACAGGCACAAAGGAAGCATTTATCCCCGGTTGTTTTTCCCATCTGCAGCCATTCATTTGCAGATTTGCCCAGAGATCAATTCACACTGGCAAGAGAGATAAGAGGGACCCCTGACGCTGGACTTCAGAGATTACAGCAGCCAGGCTGCTCCAAGGGCAGTTGCAGAGCCGCAGAAGGGTGCTGTATTTTTGAGCATCCTCTAATATGAGCATCCCCTGACACATGCACCCCACGAACGCTATCACAGTCGACCTGCTTGCTCCAGGCTCTGCCGAGAGCTGATGGACACCAGCACTCAGATGCAGTTAGGGAGGGATTCCTCCTTTCTGCAGCAACTGGGTACAGACAAAGCAACACAGAGAAAGGCTAGTGACAAAATTTTTTACCGATACACATTTGGAAGAGAAAACTTGGTTTCCATTGCCAGCTCTCCAGAAGACATGGTCTCCTTTTTGGCATAACCCTGCTCCAAACGGGGAGGCAATCAAAGGGATTTTAGCAGAAACCTCTTAGCAAGGGGCACTGCTCCCGCAGCCACAGGAGTGACTAGCAGTCAATGGGACACAGCTCTTAAAGAGCTGCCTCCCTGACTATAAATACTTTGAACATTTAAAAATGCTTAATGTGTTTGTGAAACCGAGGAAAGCAGCTATACAATGCTCATATTTAGATTCACTGAAGAAAATATTTTCCTTTGGTACTTAACTGTATCCTTACACTTGGGTTTAAGCCACCCCTAAAATTGGCTCAGGCTGCCACAAAACAACAGCTTAAACCAATTTAATTGCTGTCTGCTGCAATCCCACCCGACTTCCCACTCCTGGATGCACATTCCCCATCTTCTTTCTTACGCCAAGTCTCTTGCTTGTCTCTAACCCTGGTCTGAGCCATTTGGGCATGCAAGCCAGACACACACCCTCAACACTTTAAAACCCACCCTTTTTCTACCGATTTAGCATGCTGGAGTGACTCGACACCAGGTCAGATGCACACTAGAGCCAGTGAAAAGAAAGGCGTGGAATTGCTCAACTGAGGCAGGGTGGGACCACGAGGTTCAGAAATATGACATCTCATCCCTGTAGTCCTGCTCCCTCCACCTCTGCCCAGCCCGTTTAATCCCATCCCGTGCTACATTATCCAAAGTTTAACCTGACCCTCCTCCCTAGACACACACACACACACACACACACACACACACGGTTTCTGCGAGGTCAGTAAATTCACTCAGCTCAGCAAGAGTCCTTACCAGCATGGAAATGCACGACTGGAGGTGAGAAGGGCTTCTCCCTTTCAACATCAGGGAGCCATTAGATGATCTAAGCGGTGCTGTGGTGCTGTCAAGCCATATCCTCAGGCTTCTGCATGCATTTGAATCCCTGTTACCCTGAAATCCGGGCTACAGAATTAGAGACAAAGATTTAAAATGAAAAGAATCGAGGAGCTGAGCAATAACCATGCTTCCCAGGGAAGGCTCCCGCAACTTCGGCTATTCCTCCCTGTAGCAGCTGTTCTACCTGGTCATTCTAATAGCCCTGTTTTAAGATAACGATACCAAAGACTAAGTCAGGTCTTTCTGGAAGAGATGTAAGTCAATTTATGGGAAACTCAAAGACACTGAAGTAGCTGGAACCTAATAAAAATAAATGGAAAGGGAAAAAAAGAAGAAAAGAGAAGAAAAACAAAAAGAAAAAGGAAAAAGAAAAGAGAAAAAAAAAAAAAAGAAAAGGCAAGAAAAAGCAAAGCCCTACAGCAAGAAGACAGCTGAGATTTCTGACAGGATACCCTTCACCCAGTCTGGATTTACCAGTGTTTTGTGACACAGACAGAGTTTTAAATACGAAGATAAGTGCTCATCTGTAAAGAAGTTTTCTCATACATTATGCAGCACCCTCTTCCATACTTCATATATATCTGTCTGTACCTATAAATAGAAAGGATGTCTCATGTACATTATCATATATTACAACCTCTGATGACGTGGTAAAGGAAAAGAAATAAACAAAGGAAGTAGTGTGCTTCACCAAAGCATGCAAACTCCACAGGGCCTTGGTTAGCCAGCATCAGGCAAACCAGTGCTGGAAATAGTACAAAAAACCTGTGGAAAAGCAAAACAGTGGGAGAAAAGACAGTAAACAGATGGGTTTGCTGCATGTCACACAAAAGACCAAGTAACCTTGTGAAGAGGCTAAAAGACCAAAAAGAATCTTAGCGTGCTTAAAACTGGAATATTGCACAAAGTGGCACGGCACAAGTAGGGAGAACAGGCCAGAGCAGGTCTGCTGGGCAGCACCGGGAGGAAGAAGACGGGATCTGCAATGCTGAGGCCAAATTCAGAGTCAAACCCCAACTCTCAGCCTGAAAGAGATAGGGACTAGAACTGCTAATTGCTTTCCTTTTTCAGAATGTGTCACCTCTGCATTGCTGGAGGGCTTCTTCCTTCAAAAAGGAAGAAAAATCTTCATTCTCACACATTTTATGAACTGATGAAATATCTTCACAACTTGTTTTCATCAGTGTTTACTTGTTTAGTATTTCAGCTTGACCACTGTGCCTACGGGGCTAATGAGCTGTGACTGGCAATACAATTAAAGATAGATTTGATGGCATCCTGGCGGACAAAAGTGTTTTAATTAAACTGAAAGAAAATTGTTGTTTATGGGCCAGGAGCCCATATTGAATAGAAAAAAGTAAGCCTTTTGATAGGAAAAATCAGTGCCACATCTAAAGGATGGGGAAACTGAGGTTTAATTCTTGGCTCTAGCAGACTTCCAGCAGAGCCCATTACTTCGGGCCAAGGGCATGTTTTGACTTGTTTTTTGGAAAATGTGGAGAGTTCAGTCTCAGCCTCCCTGTAACTTTCTGGCTATTTTCACTAGGGAGGGCTGAGCAGAGCCCAAAGGAAGCTCCACACTGGTTAGAATCAGCGCCACTTCCTAGTTCTCCCCACAACTTCACTTAACTGTAAAACTCAGAGCTCAGTTGTTTAAAGGCCAAGCTAAATCTGAACCAGCCAGGGTTACATTGAAAACCACAAGATTTATAAAAAGCAGTTCCCTCTCTCACTCTGCTAGGGCTCAAAAAAAAAAAAATAGCAAAACTTGCTTTGACTTTCCTAAGAGTAAAGTTAAAATCTCCAAGTTTGCTATTTTAATCAACTTCAGTTACTTCTCACCAGCTTTGAAAATAATATAGTTTTGAGCATTGCTTGATTCATTGTGGAAGGAGATGGAAGGAGATTTTGGAGAGAGAAAGAATGGTAATGAATCAGTTTCTCCAAGGCAGAATTATCACATACAGGGATTTCAAGGCCAGGTAGGCAGCTTCCCCTATTGAAGTTGTGCAACACGTTGCACTTAATTACTATATTATCACTTGCTTCACTTTGTCAGCTTTTACTGCTTGGTCTGAAAGTCCTCACTGGATGCCACAAGTTAATCAAAAAGACACTTTTCCTGTTTTTATTCAAGGGGTTCCTTTTGTTTTAGCCTTGTCAGAAAAAAAAACCAAAAGAGGGAAAAAAAAGGAAAAGAATGTTTAATATTAACAATGTATATACCTCCACAGCTGTAATGGTATAGTTTATATCTGGAGTCTGACAAAACAATGATGTGTGAAGTCTGTGAAAGACAAAAGAAAACTAAAGTTACAAGACTGACAGTGTAGCCCATCTGAGTTCACCATGACTGAATGAGAAGTGTAGAGGCAGAGGCTCATTTACACAAGAACTGAAGTTGATTCAAGGCCACCATTACCTCCCAGTGATCATCTCTCTTACAATTTAGATTTAAAAGCTATGGTGCTTTGCAGGTCTCTCATACTTTCTGTGGGTGTCCTTTAAGCTGCAGGTAAATCCGTCCCATTTACAGTAAGCTTTCACCTGAAACAGAAAATACATCCTAAGGTTTTATCAACTGACATCTAACAACTGAGGCACCTCCTGCGGCTTCGGTTGCTGCAATGAAGCAGTGTTTTATTTTGCAAAAAGGCTCATACATAGAAATACTCATGATCCTTTCCCTCATGTGGCATGACAGGTCAGAAGCATTGGTACCTCTGGTCCACAACCTCAGATGACACTGTTGCCTAAATACACATTGAGAATACCTGGTTTTAGTTGGAGTCAACTCAGGAGCAACAGGAACACGTTTAAGCTCAGAGAGCCAGTCTAAAAAACCCAAAAATGAAACTAAAAAAAATTGCAACCAAATTTCAATAAATAGAAACGGAATCATGCCATTAGGCAGCTCTCTTTAGCCTCAAGTAAAAGTCCTATTTACCCTGGCTCAACAACCAACTTTTTTGGTAGTCTTCTATGCATGACCTGGTCATCACGGAAAGTCTTCACCCCTTACCCACTCTTCATCCAGCTTCCACCTCCAGGGCTGCCAGTTGTGGCCATCAGACCCAGAGAACAGGCCACGGAAAATCTCTGGAGCTCACTCCTCCACTTCTAGATCTCTTCCTCCTGGCAGAGCACAGCTGGTTAGAGCACCAGCCTGAACACATCATGTAGTAAATCAACACCTCTCTTTGCTTATGCTACTAATGATACCCCAGATTACTAGCACTGAATTGAATTTACTTTTCAGTGTGTTTTTTACATTTTGTTTTTCTATCAGCTGAAACAATAAAAATCAATTCTGTAGGGCAATTTAATTTGGGTTTACATAGTGTTATATATTCAGATTTCCAGTTTTGCAACATTTGTGTGGCAAATCCGTGCAGGACTGTTTTTTAAGTACTTCTGTGAAATTAAAGTAAACCCATACTGAGGGCAGACACTTAAACAAGCAAAATACTTAAAAAACAAGTTAATATGAAGGAAAAACAATATAAGGGAGAAATGTTATTTGGCCAGCTGAAGGAGATTGGTGAGAGAGATCTCATACATATGCAAGAAATACAGTTATGTGTATAAGTATTTGGAGGACTGGTGACACAGATAAATAGTTTTTTTCTGATGAGTTTTGTATTAGAATTGATACAAAATACCATTGAAATCTTCCCCCCTGGGCACAACTACCTACCATATAAGAGGTCTTGTTTGTGAAAAACATCTTCACATGCTGAGCTTTGTGGATCAAGGATGGCTGTGCAGACCTACAGGTTGTGTGTAACTCACAGGGTATGAATTTAACCATGGAGCAGGCTGGTTGAGACTGTGCATGGGTCTTGTGGTCTGTCCCTCCTGCTCAGGAAGGGTGGAGCAGTGTGGTAGCTGCTGTAGGGAAAAGGGAAGTAATTT
This sequence comes from Corvus cornix cornix, assembly GCF_000738735.6. Taxonomy (NCBI): domain Eukaryota; kingdom Metazoa; phylum Chordata; class Aves; order Passeriformes; family Corvidae; genus Corvus; species Corvus cornix. Next base: position 41,104,174 of record NC_046333.1, read on the forward strand.
CAACCACTACTTAGCACCCTAACACTTCCCTGGAGAACTCCTGACTCTAAGATATTTTACTTTTCCCAAATGATTTAATAAAGACCTGGAGATATTTTTTTTTTCTCCTTGCAGATGGGCTTTCTGGGAGCAGGAATGTTTATTTGGAGGAGCAGGTCTTTAAAAGACAAGTATTTAGCGTTGGGAAGTTCAGACTGAGGAGTGATTTTACTTTAGCAGATTTAAATATTTCTAATAACTTTAATCATTCTTATTCAACAGCACGTATGAATTAGGCAACTAACATTTCAATATGTTTCTCTCTCAAGAGACAAGGCTAAAAATTTCAGGGCTATGTACTAGGTGTCTAGTGGAAGTTGCTTGTTCCCATTTTACCCTGGTGTAGTGCAACACTAGACATAAAAAAGCTGCTCTGTACTTCGGGATAATAATCTATGACTATTTTGATCCTTAATTCACTTATTCAGACAAGTTTACTTCTGCTAAACCTACAGAAAATTTCCACTGACATTTCCCCCTTTTTGAATTCCTAAGTGCATCACCATTAGTTCCTGTGAGTGTTATTTTTTTGATTTCACCTTCTGCACTGATGGAACCACCCTTCCCTTGTGGTCAGCACAGGAGATTGTTGTGCTTTCACCCACCACCACATTGCTGGGGGCACTTGAAGGTTGAACCAAACCCTCTTTGGTCTTGGAGGTGCCAGCCTGTGTCCAGAGCAGGGATATGTATGTTAAAAATGCAACAATACACTCACATATCTGCTCCTGGGGGCTCGGCAGGGCAGACACAGAGATGAGAGGAACATTGTACATTGCTGGAGGAACTTGTACTGCATGAGTGCAGTGTTTATTTCTGTAATTACTTTTTGTTTCTTCTTGACATCTGACTGCATCTCTTGTCCTTCTTCCTCCAGCATTTCAGTGCCACCTCTGAAAATTAGACAGAGTGATCACACCTTACAGCTCCAACCAGCACATTAGTGGGGCTCGAGTGACTACCAGCATTATTTGTTTGCAGACTTCACCCAATCTTTTATTCAAATTGAAAGGAAGAAGTTACAAATAGGATTACATTTTTAAGACAAGTAAGTCCACACGTGCTGCACTGCAAAAGAAATAGTCTTCTTCCTCTAGAAAACTATTGATCAAAGTTATTATAATTTGCATTTTTTTTAAGTAGATAAAATGGCAAATGTACATGGTAATGAAATAGTGTTTTATGATGTATATTATGAAATAGAAGAGAATGAGATTATTTCTTTAAGCCTATCAATTATTAAATTATCATTAAAATGTATGTATATAAATAATTCTAAGAGACTTTCTGATTAGATTACCTTGATATGACAGAACACATTGTGATTATTCTTTGATGCTTTGCAATACGGATTTAAATTCTAAGTAGATTACAGGAAGATTTTCTTTTGAAACAGCAGCAAGAGGTAATGGGTGGACAATACCTAATGAAGCAGAACAGGAAACAGAAGCGACTTTTTAATTGACTCAGTTAGTTTCCTGTGTAAAAGATGACGAACTTATCACCATACAGATTTTTTGGGGGAAGCTTCATTCAGTTAATTAGATATTCAACATTCAGGGCATTTACTACAAACCGTTCTGCTACTACTTGCAATATTGGAAGACCAAAGGAGAGTGCTGTTGTGAACTTTGAGATCAGGAGATCTGCAGAGAGAGAATTTGTACCTTAGTGTAAGTGCTGAGAACCAGGAGGATTACATGCTCTTCCACAAAAAGGAGAATAAAGCAGGTTTTAATCTCTCATTTTGCAAAGATGGCAGCAATCTCTAGTGCTGGGGTGGACTTTTCCCTTCTTCAGTGAGGTGTAGGAGCACCACACTGAGAGAGTGCTGTGCCAAACGGAGCTTGCAGCAGAGGTGACTGGTGTTTGCTGGGCTAAACAAGGGATTTGGGTGCCTGAAGCCTGAGTGAAGAAGCAGATTGAGGAAACGGGGAGCAGCAGAGAGGAGCAGGGATGAAGGCTGGATGTGGTCTAAAGGACAAAGGAAGCAGGATTTTTGCAGATCCTTGGCATTGAGCAGTGATTACTAGAGAAATGTTCACATAATTGAGAGGTGTCTGAGAAATGTAAGCGGGAGAGTTTGAAGGTAGGCAAGCGCACAGCTCAGCTGTGCTATCAGCAAGGTGCTTCCAAAGCTGATGAGCAAAACACTTCCTTTGCCCCATTTATGACAAGTGAAGAAAGGAGCAGGGCTCTATTGAAATATGTGTGGTAGGAGCCTCATTCATGTGAAGAGGCTCCATTCAGGGCCTTACAAAGGGTATGAGTCAACTGCAAAGAAAGGAGGCATTTCACAGAAACTGAAGTGTGACCCTTTGTTTTGCCTGACCCCAAGGTCCTCAGTGACACAAAAGGGGACCCCAGCACTGATTCTGCAGCAACAAATGCCTGTTGTGAGTAAGTGTATTTGAGGAGCAGTGACAAAAAGGAATGACCCGAGGTTCTTGTTTCCAGCCCTTGTTTCCCAAGGGACTGTCAAGGAGGGAGTCCTGAGTGCAGCCTCACTAAGGTGAAGAGATGAGAGTGCTGGAAAGCTCTTCCTGGTGGATGCATTTCCCTTGAAAACCTCTCCCTAAATGCATGATCTGATCATCCATGTGTACAATCAGGACACCTGGATAATGAAGTTTTTGGATTTCACTCTGCAAAGTCTATAGAAGTAAAAGCACCTTTTATTCAGCTGTTACGTGAAGTGGGATTTTTCTAATTTAGGACTGGCAAGGGATTAGAGTGTCTTAGTAACCCTGTCTTTGTTTTAACCTTCCATTAGCCCATGACTACTTTTTTTCACAATCAAAGTACACATGAAAGGGATGTTTTGCTTTGCTCTTTTCATTATTCCAGAGAGCTGTAGTCCCTATTAAAGTTCATGATGGCATTGGGGTGCAGAATGATGGATTTAAAGGTATCATAAAACTCTTCCTGGTAAGTAGTAGTCCCCAAATATATTCCAGTTGTGACCAGAGAGAGGCTGCTGGAGGCATCCCAAGCAGCCATGCACTGGCCCTCTGCAGATCCTTTGAGCTGAGGAAATTCATTTGCATATGGATGCCATGCTAAGGAGGCCAGCCCGGATTTCATTACTGCTAATGATGTGTGTGGGAGAAGTGATTTAGTTTATAGCCAGTGACAGGCATGGTACAATGAGGAAGTACTTACTTCATGCAAAGCTCTTTCTTGCTTCTAAGACCTAAAAATCAGGGGATTTCAAGCAGCTCCAGTGTTACAGACCTGGTGTGTTCATGACCATGAACAGAGCTGTGACTGAGGCAAGGGAAGGAGGGAGAAGGAAGCATGAAGATGTAGTATTGATGCCACGGAGGAAAGGACAGGAAGAGAAATGAAAGGGAATGAAAAGCAGAAGAGAAGAAAGACCAACAGAGGATGGAAAAAACCAGCAGGGAGAACTGGCTGTGCAGGAGCTGTGGCTGCCAAGGCTGGACGTTTGGACTTGGGAGGTGACAGAATTTTCACTGGGTCTTTGCTATAGTTTTCACAACTCAAAATGCAGGCAAGCACTTTGGGCCAGGGTAAGACGTAAGATCTTCAGAGACAAGTTTCTGAAAACTGGAAAGGAAAAAAGGGACCCCAGGATAACCCTGGAGTTAGAGTAGCTGGGAGTTGCCTTATTGCCTGAAGGCATCTTCCTGCTCCGCGGGAGTCACCTCTGCTTTCCCGTTGTAATAGACATTGCCTCAGGCAAGGGGGATCGGAGAGGGGCCTGGGGGCAGATTCTTGGCATCTGCTTCAGGGGTCAAAGGGACTACTATGCTCAGGCAACTTCAGGAAGGGCTTTTTCAACTGGCATCAGTGTCTTGGGTGGCCTCTCAGCTGTGCATAATAAATCCATCAAGCAGAAGAAAGGATCCAGAAAGAAGGAATGAGTGAGTGAGGGGAGTAAATCAGAGGGATTAAGGCACACCATACCAGCATGCTGAGAGTGTCTAGAGCATGCACTGCCCCCAGAGGATGTGTCAGGACAGAATTTAAAACGTTGAGAAGGCTTGGAGCAGGAACCCAATTCTGGGGTTTATGGGTCCTAACACCCCTTGTGTTTTATACTCTCCCTCTATCATTGCACAGGGTAGCAGGGAAGAAGGCCTGTGAGCTGCGGCCCATAGCTTGGGCATGGGATATGACCATCCATCTGCAGCTCACAATACGAAAACCTGAACAATGGTCTTTCAAGAGGAATCACTCCTGCCTTATTCATGGCACAGCAGCTGGTTGTAATGAATTTCAACTGTTTGGCTGCAATCACCCACAATGCATGCAATCAAAAGGGTTATGGCCCTGGTCACTCCTTCAGCAGCGTGGAAATGCTATCTCCAAAAATACAGGACGGTTTTGGGAACCTTGATTTAAGCATTGTTGTTCTGCAGTTTTCTGAAGAGGGAAATCAGCCGGTCAGTTGGACAGGGGGATGTGAACACCACTTCAGTAATCTGTGAATGGGGAATGCAGTTTGGAGAGCTCCCTGATTTCTGCTCCGAGTTGAACTCAAAGGGAATGGAACAGTGACATTTAGCTGGGGTTACTAGAAATTAAATATTGTTTACTTGATATTGCAATTGAATTCAGAACAGCTGTAAGATGTCTGTAAAGAACAAGCCCCAGTTTTAGCATTTGTGTGTCCCTGAGAAAATACTGAGATTTGCTGAACTGATGGCCTTTGTATGTGGTTTTAGGCCAACTGTATGCTCTTGAATGTTTTAGTATGTGCAAGTAATTTGACGATCTTCATACCCAGCTGTCTGGAAACAGCACACAGACTTCACCAACTAGTAGAAATTAGAAAGGTTATTTATCATAAAAGAAGAAGCACAAATCAGCTAAATTTAGAGAGGATCTGAAGAGCAAAGGTGAGACAAAATAACATGCCTTATTTCCTAGATCCAGGGGGAAAAGAAGGAGAAAAAGAGGTTATGCCAATGCATTATTTTTACTGGGCCTCTATTGGCAGACAGAATTGTGTTGGGGATGGCTCATTTCTCCTCAGCAATAACAGCAGGTTTTAAATAATGCTTCATATTTCCCAGGTTTAGCAGATGAAGAAAAGTAATTACTTGGGAGGCAAATAGAGCAGATTTGCAAATAGAGGAGAATGTTTTATGGCCAGACTTGCAAAGATTTGGCTCCTGCAGATGCATCTGCTTTAATCAGTGTGGGTTGATCCTGGCTGATTATTTTTTTGAGATCTTCATGGTTCTTAAGGCAATAGTTTTATATTATCCAGGATTATGTGACTGTACACCTTCACAGAGAGGGCAACTCACCTGAAATTTCAAACTGCACAGCTTTTGAACTGTAAGAACTTCTGGCTCAGAGAAGTCTGGGGTTTGTATTTTGTTTTTGAAATGTCATTGTTCTTTCATGTCTGTATTTAGGACCCATTGGCCTCTAAATGTTGTATGGCTGGGCTTGTAAACGCTTGGCTTCTACAGACACCAGAAGACTCTCTATTTGCTTTGATCAAGAGAATATGATTATTTCTTGGAGATTCCCGTGATTCTTGGGGTGGTAGTTATAGACCATCTACAACTACATCAACGTTCAGCTTTTCTTGAGGAGGAGGGCAACTCACCAGCAGATTGAAGCTGAATGTCTGCTCAGTTTATTAGCAAATGGCTGAGAGAAAAACAAAAGAGCCTGGAAACACTGAGCAATGCAGTGGTGGGTGTGGAGGCCCTGTGGTGTCACCTTGACTGCTTTAGATTTCATGACGATTGAATTAGGGTGGAGTGTGATGGGATTGGGTCTCCTTGTATGTTTATAGTGACCCTGTTGTAATGTATCTTCTCTAAGATAAGATCTTCTTTAAACATAAGAGGCAAGGAGAGAGGGGAGAGGGCAGGCAAGCACTGTATATAGCATCTGTAACGTTTAATTATATGAGACAGGGATTTTCCAATATGCCTTGCAACACAAAGAACATTCAGCTATCAGCATCACACTATGTATTTTCTAAATCACAACACCCACACATTTCCTTAGCCAAGTAGAAGTTTTCCCTCCATGGCTGCATATCTAAAATTAGCCTGAAGGTCAAATCTGAATAGAAATACCCTTACCATTGAATGTGCTGGGAACGATTGGTGCAATGGGCTCAATTTTCCCATTGAAAACCTTCATTTATTTTTTTAAATAACAGTTACTTTTACAGTCAAAGAGCCTGGAGAAAGGCAAAATGAGGCCTGCTGTATAAAATCAACATCAATATTCTGCTTTCACTGCAAGGCTATTTTTATAGCCAACTATTTTAAATGTAACAAGATGGATATAGTGAAGCCACAGTGTAAAAGATGCAGCAAGAGGCTTCTGAATAGCAAGGCTGCGCACAGACAGGTGAAAGAAAGGCCTTGAAATTTGGAAGATGTTTGTATTTGAAGACAGACACAATGAAGAGTTCTAAGTTAAGGAATGCATTGATGAGAAGTGAATAGTTCAGGTCTAAAAATAGTTTTTTAACCTGCAGTTGTATTATGTGAGGACTAAGCAGCCTATGCTGCATAAATGCAAAAGCACCGTCTTGCAAGAAGTGCATTTATCAGCCACAGTGTTTTATTGAGTGCTTTAATAATACAAGTGTACATCAACTGATCCACAGTCAAAAGTGGCAGGTCCCTAAGAAATTTACAAGCACTTTTTTTTGTTTTTTAAGTAAATCAAAATACATATTAATTTGTTCAATGCAATAGCCTTTTGTGTGGGAAACAGAAGGCTAGTGATAAACACAGTCTTAGTAATGCACAGTGATTCTTGATTTTAAGCTTTTATACAAAACTTGTTCCCAGTAGCATGCACCCACCATTAAAGACTTCAGTACAAAAAAATAACCCTAAACACTACATTTAAGTAGAAACGAGATATAATTCTGAATTTGTTTGTTTTCCCCAAAACCACATGAAAGAAAAAAAAACCAACCCCACACATTAATACAAAGCTTTGTGATAAAGCTCTATACTATTACAGATCCAACATTCTTTGCACTGATAACCAAAATTCCCTGTCTACATTTGAGGGAAACAACTTTCAAGTTAACAGAACAAAAAAAACCCAGAACAAATAAAAATAAAAATAAAACAAACAAACAAAAAGAAGTAAGGACAACCTTTTGTCACAAAATGGTTCAAAATTTAATAAAAAATAAGAATGAAGGGAAGGGCTATTGATGCACTTAGTGAATGTGCTTGCACAGGTCCAGCAAATCCTAGAGGAGGTTCCTATGTGGCGTATCTCTTGGTCCACTGTCTGGCCATTCTGTCGTGCTCTGCTCTGTTAGTCATGTACTGAGTGGCAATGCTTCCAACCAGGGGGTCAGCTGAAAAGGAAACACAAACTGTGAAACACGCGTCAGCCTTGGGAGGATGAAAAAAGCTATTTTCAGATCCACATTCCTTCAGTTCTCTTAGGTCTAAATGCAACAAGGTGCCTACATATAAGAGCCTTGCTTTCAAAGCATGGATGGAAGAAGAGCAGGGGGAAATGGATAGTAGTTAGCTATACATGCCTGGTAAAGATATAACTGAAACAATTTTCCAAAGTTCTACATCACAAAAAAATGGTCCAATAATTTTATTTTGAGCTAAAATTCACCTTCAGGTGATGTAATTTATTTATGGTATTAGACTCCCACAAGTATATATATTCTCACCTAAGAAGAGGATGAGATCTAATTCTATTATCAGGTTCAATGTTGGTTTTTTTTTTTTTTTTAATACTTTTAGTTTCAAAGCATAAAGAAATATAAGGAATTAGGGCAGTAAGTACTATTTTGAATGCAACAGAAGTTAATTCCAAATTTTGGGAATTGTTATTTAATTTATGCGATCTTTCTGAGCATTCATATGGCCAGAATGCTGCATGATATGACCTGGATCTATGAATTACTTCACAAATAATTAATCCAAACCAATCAGTCCCCTGAGAAAAACAATCCAAGACAAGACATTCCCATAAGTGACTGTATTTCATCAACATTTTTCTCTTTCAGACAACATTTTCCTATTCTCACTTTAAGCAGACAAAATGTAAAGAGTTTTTCCCTCTTTTGAGGGAAACCCATACTCTTGATATTTCTGCTGCAACTTTCTGAGATTGTACCATACAAGTCCAGAGGCACGGATCCCACACTTTCCCCCGACTTAGGACAGATGAATACGACTTCTTGTGAAAGCCAGGTAATGATCATCTTTTATTTGTCTGAAGATGGTGCCATTGAACAATATGAACATCAGCTTTGCCGGTACAGTTGTAATCTGAGGGTGGTGCTTGCACTATTAACCACTGGAATTCTCAGGACAAGATGTCAGGCCTTCTGTCAAGCAGATTAAATCTGGGCTTTTTTGTTTGGTTTTTGATGATAAGAGTTTATGATAGGGGAAGTACATTGGCTTAGCCAAAACATCGAGTGGCTGACTGCCAACCTCAGCGAATAATAGTGAGTAATATCTCATGAAAGAAATTCTTTTGCTTTCCATGCAAAACCTGCATTTTCAGGAAGAGCCTGTGATTTGAATGTTAAGTTTGCACCTTCTAAATTAGTAACACAAGTTACCACTGTGACTGTAGTGTACTATGTCCCTATAGTCTCAGTCCTGCAAACACTTACTGCATGTGCTTACCTTTAATATCTTGATATATCCAGAGGAGGTCACTGAGGCCTGGACTTGATTATTTTTACATGCATGAGTGTAAAAGAAGCATATCTGGTCTAAGATAGATTTTAGAAGTTGTAGACTAGAAAGTATATCCCCTTTAACTCCTCAGCCAAGGAGAAAAACTGTGTAGGGGATTACCTGAGGGATTTTGTCCTGTGCAAATAGGAGGCTAACAATCTACAGGCACTTAAGTAGCAAGAAGTTATTCGTGGCTGGAATGAGATTTGAGAAGCACTGCAGGGTAAATGGGGAACCTGGGCAATGGGAAAGGGCAACATTTCTCTTCACGAAAGATTTCCCTACATACCAACAGGGAAACCTTGTCATAGTGTAATGGTAGCTTGGGGATGAGCCCGAGAGCACTGCTGCAAATTCCCACACCCTCCTCGGACACAATGCCCCTGTGCAAAGAAACACTCCCACAGACTCCTGGAGAAATGGAGACTAAGGGTTGAACTTGAAAGGAATCTTTGAAGCAAAATTTGAAGCATATCCTGGTTTTCATGCTTGTTTGGGAAGGTGGGGTTCGGCCTCTGAGGCATCTGGCTGGGAAGGGTTGCAAGAATATCACGGCATTACCATCTGGAATGCGGCAAGTTCTTACTGAGGTTTAGTGTGTATTTAAAGTGATGCCTCTGAGATCTTTATAAAACCTTGTATGAGTCAGTGAACAGTGATGTGCTGTAGTAAAGGTTTATCTAGTTCAAATCTGAAAGTGCAGGATGAATGTTTCTGTGAAAGCATGTCTTTCACATTGAGAGCTGTAAATTAACTTTCTTGATAAACTACAAGGATACTGAGGATCACATCATCATCCCCAATCCTGCATGATAATTAGAAAATTTGGTTTCCTAGCGTGGGGTTCCATCTATATCTCCTTTCAGAAGCAAGAAAATACTTCAACAGCATACATCTTTACAAGGCTTTGGAAGGTACAGGCTCTTCCCCCCACCTCCTCCTAGAATGGGAGGGTGTCTCCTTTCCTTTGGGGTGAGACAATGAGTGAGAAGAGTTCTTGGTAAGAAGGTGAGGAAATCTGTTGAAGCCCAGTAATGCAGAGAACTGGGCTGTTTATTTATCCACATGTTCAAGCCTTTGTCTCTGCAGTGTTTTGTTTGGCAGTTGAAAGAGTGGAGGTGATGGCCTGTAAGATGTCTGAGGTCTACAAAGCTTTTGTTGTAGGTGTGTAAATTCCTGCTGAGTGATCTAAGAATCAACTATCAGTCATCTCAGGTGCTTCCCCCAAGCCAGTGCCTCCCTCTGCAGGTGTCTGCCTGTATGAAGCAGGACTGTGGAAGCAAAGAGAGGTCCTTTGCTTGCTGTAGCATGAGCAGGACCAGCTGCACCCACAGCCAGCTGCCAAGCAAAGGCTACTAAAAGGTACTATCAGTAATTAGAGAAATTACATTGATTTTTTTCAATTTGGCTGTATGTTTTATTGGTTATAACAATATTGAATAAAAAACCAAACCCACAGTTTGAGAAAGCCACTTGCTCATTTGAGACTGCAAACTGAAGGAATAGAAAAATAGTTACTGACAGCAAGGCTCAGCTATTTCACATCTCTGTCAGAGGGTCTGGAGGTGTGTTATACATAGATATTTATGAGGACTTCAAAAAGGACACTTCAGTAGGTGTTTGAAGAACTGGCTTATTTTAGCAGTTGCTGTGAAGCCTTCAGGAGGCACAACTGCTTTGTTTGAGAAGCCAGGACAGCTGGCAATGAGGGCCATTTAAACTTCAGACCAGAGCCACCCAACCAGGGGCACACTGGCCAGTTTGAAGCAGCACGCCACATTTGTGCCATGGGATGTAAGGACAGTGTGCGAGCTCCAGAAATGCCATCGGGCTCTCCCTGCATCTGTGTGGGCAGCTCCAGCCAGCCAGCAGGCCCTAGGAGACACATCTCAACACTTCATGAGTCATGAGTCACTACTGCTGTGTAATTCGCCGTGACGGGCCATAACACTGAGATTACAAGATAAATTGAAGCATCTTAATTAAAACAATTAAAAGATTTAACTCCCAACATGCACAAGCCTTTTTTATAGTAGCCAAGTCCTACCAAATATCAAGTATGAGGAAGAAATCCTACAAAATACCAAGTATGAGGAAGAAATAATGGTCCCCATTTACCCCCCTAAGCTATGTAGCACATGGCTGAGCACCACCTGGTGCTCAGCTGGGCTGCACTGTTTAAGGGGTATTGTGAAATATCCATTAGTAAGGCCAAATATGTATTTATAAAACAACCACTGCATAAACTATCTAATTAAGAGATGAGAAGAAAAACCAGATCCCAAAATTCATAACATTTTCCCCTGGTTTCCATTTCTCACTACCAGAAAACTGTTTCTTATTTTCCATTTGTATATACCTGTGGTTTTATTGTTTCTGTAATTAGTAAACTACTGTAGTGCTCTCTCCTTTTTTTTTTTTCCTTAAAGAAGTAGCATGATTCATCAATGAATCAGGCTGCATTTCACAAATTGACTAAACGGGACTGTGTCCAAATGACAACAATAACTAGGGGATAAGAGTATAAAGCTATGCCAGAAATGTGTTACCGAACCTAGTGAAAGAAATGAAAATAAACCCACAATAAATTAATAAAAACAGCGTATCTATGCAACTTGTGTCCTGGCAGGAGAAATGTACTCTTGGATCACCAGAACCATGGTGGCTGGCTTGAGAGTTGGGATGGCACCCTCTGTGCACAACTCCTTCCCTGTCCTGTGGGCTGGAATGGGCTTCCAAGCCTTTGGGGTGCTGGTGGCTGTGCCAGCCAGGATGAGGCAAGGTGACCCGTGATCCTGTGTGGCACTCAGCAGCACTGGACCCCGGGAGCAGGTTTGCAGGTGGCACTGCCTGTGATAGCCACATGTAGGGAGCACGGGAAGTCCTGTCCTGGCACACACCCTCAGCTCACCAGAGGAGCTGCTGCAACTCTGTGGACCTGGAAATCTTTAAGGCCTTGTAGTTTACTGTTCCTTCCAATCTCAGACTCTGAACTTCTAAAAACCTGCCCTAGGATGCCTCTATAACCTTTAATTTATGTAAAGGAAATTTTTTATCCCATACTCTGATTAATGCCATGCAAAATATTAACACACCAGGAATTACAGCATCAAATCTCATGTTAGAGGACAGTGCACGAGCGACGAAAAAATATAAAAAAGGCACCATATTATACAGGCAAGGACAGGAGCTATGGTTCAGCAATGTAGTTTACAAGGAAAATGTCAATCAAAAGAACTGGACTATGAAAAAAATCTTTAGGATGATTTATTGGAAGACTGCAGCTGCTAAATCCCTCCTCACCTCACCATATGTAATCCTCATGTTATATCAGAATTCATGAAATTGCCCTGTATGTATGTGGTTTTGAAAGCTGGGTGAGCTGGAGCTTGTCCCTAGCTTAAAAAGGTTGGATGCACTGCTCTACAATACCTTGTCATCTTCTTTTGCAGCCACTTAATATGACTGTATAAGGAAGAACATTTGTGTCTCATGTCTGTTGTAAGGCTAATCAAATTTACAGTTCAATTCTAAGGAGTTAATGCTATTGGGGATTTGGATGAGCTGAGGTTTGGTCATTACAAAATTTCAGCTGTGTTTAATGCCAGTTAAACTGCTTTATCATTCAGAAGACAGACTATAATTCTTCTTTAAAACTACTTTCCCCCCAAATAAATGAAAATATATTGCTACACTGTATTTTTCTCGGCTTGTATTTTTACAGCTATTTCTATGTCAGCAAATAGCAATTTCAGAGCAGAATTCATCTCCTGGGCTTTGCAATGCTCTTTTAAAAATACAGCAAACATACTCTAGTGAAATAAAAAATGGAGATGGTGTGTTTAACAGCTTGATTTCAATGTGCCTTCCCCATCAACCACACAATATGCAATGAAATTCCAATTGGTAATGCCAACATGGTTAAAGAGACACACATTTAGACTTAAAACGTACATTAGGGGTGTTTGTATGCATTTTATATATTTTATATGAGCATATATAAAGCAGAATTATATTTCCATTGCAGTATTTTGCAGTTTTAATAGAGAACAGCTGATGGAGCCAGTTATTACACCACCACAAGCAGGTTCTCAGAAAGACTTCTGGAGTACCTTAAAACCTAAAAAACCCACAGCCCTATAAAAATCTCACAGTTTCTTCAGCCAGATATTTAGAATGGACTTTTTTCTTGGTCGAGGTTTAGATTCAGCTCTGTATCAGGTTGTAAAGAGTTGGGCTCCAGCTAAAGAGCAGAATTAAAGTGGAAGAATTTCCAAAGGTTAGATGTAAGTTGAAAGGTCAGTCCTTCTCCTGAACTAAACAACTCCCTGCTCATAGCTGTGAGAGCATCCCATTGAGAGGCTCTACAGAACTATCTGTACTAAAACATCAGTCAGCAAAAATTAAATGTTTCCTATTCTTTGGACAGGATGTGCGATAAGAAACAAATAAGTACTTTTCTAGTTATTTTAACTTCAGTTACACATTTAGAAGAGTTTTTGGTTTAGGTAACACTACTTTTTTTTGTTTGTTTCTTTTAGGACAGCCTCTCTTTCCAGATATACTGTGTTTGTTTTTCAATTAAAAAATGTGGAGTGCTTGAGCTTTTTTTTTATGGAAAAGTTAATGTGCTCTGTATGTCATCTACAGGATACCTGCCTTGGAGTCATCTTTATACAGCAGTACAGGCAGGATTGGTTACCCCAAAATCAAACCTCCCCAGAACAAAAATTTATATCTCCAGTGACTACAGTTTGTTTGGTGGTTTCATTGCAAATAGCAGTGCAGGACAGAATATATTTCCATACTAGCTTGCAGTGAAAGCCAAGATTTTTGAATCCAATTTTTGTAGCTTTTAATATTGTACCAACCTTTACGTCCCAAAAGGTAAACAAACAAACAAAAAAATTAGGATTGGGGCAACAGCAGAAACTAACACTTTACTGAAACACCAGTTTTCTTAACAGCAAATGCTGACAGCTTGATTCACACCAAAACCGCCCTTAAACTTAATTTAAAAATTATTTAATATATAATTATACTTTCTTATGTTGTTTTCAGTGGTATCCAGGTTGGTGTTACAAAAAGACGAGCCAGTGCAAACTGCAAAGGCAGTGTGAGACATGCTATACCACATATGTCACGGAACAATTTAGTACTCCAAGAGGAAGGGATTAAGAGAAGATGAATTGTTTGTGAGTAATTTTATTTATAGTGTCACTTTGCCTCGGGAAGTTTTCATAGTTAGCCACATATCACCTGTTTCAAACTCAGTGAACTCCTAGAAGACCATGTAAAGGATACTGCGAGTCTTGATACAGAAAATGAGATATGTGAAATGCATCATAGTGATCATAGAGCAGCAGTGTTGCTCTCTTTTTCTATCATTAATAATAATGCACAGACTGAGTAATTCTTTGGAAGCAGAGACAGGTGAAGTGGCACACTGAATTACTCTACTAACCTTTCACCTTTGAAAAGAGTGCTCAAACCCAGGGCACGAGTGAAAAGGAGTGCGGCAGCACTAATCCCTGTTTGTGCGGCAATAAAACAAGCTCGCGGTCGGGAGCCTGATCAACACACGCGCACGAACTGGAACAACAGCGTGATTCAAGGCAGAACAAAGGGTGGTAGCAGGGCTCTGAATTGCTTTACACAGCCTACAAGCTGAACTACAATTTATTCCTGACTTTCACAAAATCACAGTTTCAACTATCCACACAGAATGTATTTAACCGTCTGCGAGGCTCTTTGAAAGCCATACAGAAGAATGGTAAAGTGATCAATAAATACTGTAGTAAAAAAGGAGAGCAAATAAAATTAATTGTTTCAGTAAAGAAAAATGGTTGTCACTAGAGGAGAAAGGAGCAAATTCTAGAAAGATGAAATGTCTACTAGGAAAAAAGTCAGTGAAGCTATATTAATTTTAGAAATTATAGTTTACAGTAGAAACCATACAATATGACATAATCAAGTCAGCTTCTCATTTCAGGAACTAGTTTTGCAGGTATGTCTGGTCCCTCCTCAACATTCAATAGAAACATTTTAATGTATATAGGAAGAAAGTCAAGTGGTCTTACAGTGGTGCCTTAGCTTCCCATCTGTGAAGCTGGACTAAAGCTTTTCCATCACCCAGGCTAAAAACTGCAAGGTATCTGGATACTTTCATAAATGTGGCTGTACAGATGTATATCACAAAAAGACTGCTATCCATGACTTGACTCTAAATTTTGAGCTCTGTAGAACTGTCAGAAACACATTTGACTGTTAAGTTTGCACAGTAATTGCAGTTACACAAACATTAAGGCATACGCAGTTTGGACTTGATTACTTGATGTCCAAATTGTTCTCTGGAGAAAAAAATGATACCTATCTTCAAAAATAAAAGAGCTCTGCAAATCTAGTTTAGGAAACATCCATTTACTAAAATATCCATTTTGTAAGCATGGAGGGAGAAATTCATTCCTCTCTCTAGACTTGTGTTTGATTGCTGTCAGGCTACCTACCACAGACCTGTGTGAAATATGAGGCTGCCTAAGAAAAAGATGTTTCAGAAATAAGGAGTATTATCTGGCCCAATTTTATTAACGCAGCTCTTAAAGGAAAGTGTTGGCAGTGATTCATCTCTGTATCTTGCCAAGGGAAATCATTCTTGTTTAAAGAGAAAGATTTTTTTTTTCAGTCTTCAGTTTTTAGCAGGATTTCTATAAACTTCACTGGCTGACTGGGAGTTAGCTGAGGCAATCACAGATCAGCGAGGCACAGTGTACTGATCTTGAAGAGTTGTCTTTAATTAAGGAAGAACATGCACCTATTAGAAGTGCCAGTATGCTGGAACAATTAAAATTCCGAAATAACACACTTCACTTTGATGCTTGGATGCGTCTCAATATTAAAAGCACAGACACATTAGCAATGTATCTGTTCATAGTAACAAACTCAATTGAGAAGCAGTCGTTGTTATTAGAAAAAAATTAATAAAAAGGTGTTAGTAACTGTAGAACTTAATTTGAAAGACATTACATGGCATGTGGTTTGATAAAATTTGAAGAAGTTACAGCAATATGCATTTACCTTGTGGAAGATGGCTGTGAGTGGATAATAAGAAAACCACAGCCCTCGGACCTCAACATGCTGTCAAACAAACAAAATGCTGAGACCCATAACTAAGCTGGCTTTTATTCATAGGGTCATAACTGTATTTTCAGAAAAGCACCATGGATGTGATTTTTTTTTGTGTGTCTGAAGACTTGCTAAGGGAGGGATAGCTATTCTGTAGGAATGCTCATGTGTTTGGCATTTCTTCCATCTAAAGATAATGGAACCAATTTTCTTCTGGATTTGTCCCTCCTTATTTCCACCTAATCACCTCCTCCAGGCAAAGGATTGACCTATGGGTCTTACACATCCTGAACAAAGAGTTTAACACCTAAGCAACGGTGGGTAAGGCTCTTCTGTGTGACCATGCTTTGTGCGGCCTTAGACATCCTATAATCACTTGTACCAAAGGTAGATTGCTCTGCAAGAAAACCAGGAGGTCCTATGGGACCCACTTACCCTGTGGATTCCCAGAGGACAGGGAGGGGAGGAGGTGTTACTGCATGGTCTGGTCTTTTAGACACTGAGAGAAAAATGAGTCCTAAAGCCATCGTCACTCTTAGAAGAGTGTTTAAGTGTGAGCAATATCAAAAATCTTCAACTTAAACATACCCCTTTCAGGTCAGATGTAGGAGTCATCTGAATCCTGCTCATGAATCTATCCCTTTTTACCTTTATTGCAATTCATCTTTAGAAAATAGAAAAGCTTACATATGTTATGAATGCTGCTTCTTTTGGTTTAATCTGATTTTCCCCTTCTTGTCCTATTAAATCTCATTATTAATTTGTCAAATTTAATCCAAATCTCATTATTAATTTGTCAAATTTAAATCCAAAACTGCTATTAAGAATCCCATAAAAATGTCAAAAGAATACAAGAGGCCTTTATTTACAAAAGGTGGGGTTAGTGAAGAATTTTATCCCTTCTAAAGGCCTACTAAATAAAACTCTTTCATAGTCCAGGGCCTGAAATCCCTTGGCAAGTTGAACATCCATTGGAACAGGAATAGGAACTTAGGTGTGCCTTGCATGAACACACCTCTTACTGTTACTCAGTAACACAAAAAACAGTCAGGCCTCTCCATTCCCTATACAGGCAGTGACTGAGGAATCAGCAGGTGAGTGAGAAAACAACCCCATTTTAGCAACCAACTGGACTATCCACTTCTAGATAAACTTCAGAACATGAATATAATTATGCCTAATTATGACCAGGCTCTAACAGGACTGAAAGAAAAAAACAGGTTAAACAAATAATTAGTACTCATCATGTAGGCAAGTTTTGCTCCTGGATTAGTTGCAATGAAGTTACATGGCAATGCTGAAAAAAGATTGAATTTGTGATATTTTACAGCAATAATTTCATATTTAGTAACAGTTAAAATAACTTTATTTGGAAATCTTATCTTTCCTGCCTGAGGGGTCACATTGACTCCACTGGCATGCCTGACTAAATGATAATCAGTTTGCAAAATGATTTCAGGCATTGGCATAAAGAGTCCCAAGACTGAGCTGTAGAAACAAGCTATACAAGGTAGAGATGAAAAGACATGGAAGGTCATGAAGGAATTCCTTTTGCTAATATAATATTATGTCTTACAGTAAGTTCTACTTTCATGCCACTTTATACAGCCACTTTACCTAATCAATACTATAAAAACCCAAGCAATGAGGATTCCAGCCCTTGAGAATTTTCTGAAATCTAATTCATCTTGGAGTTGCAATGCTCCACTCCACACATAGAAGGGCCTTTTTTAAAGCCTTGTACAGATAGAAAATTCTACAATTTCCTAATCAAAGCTCTTATTTCTGTATCCCACATGAATGTGAAATCTTACAGTACAGCCCATTCTTAAATTTGGGACAACTGCACCATATATTTTGGTATTTAAGTAGCTGTCTATGACTCCATGTAATGCACCTGAACTGAATTTGCTGTGAAAATAGGGATTCTGAAACACACACTGCATATAATTTGTTTTATTTGTTGCCTTTGATAGATCTGCAAAACTGTAAAAAACAAACAACTGTTTCCTCCTCCCCTGCTGAATAATGTAGAAAATTAGCCATGCAAAATAGGAGAGACATGTCTTGCAGAGGTGTAAATCATCTCTGAAGGTAGAATCTGAGTGACTCAGGAATACTAATTTCTGAAATCTTACTCAAGAAAGTGAGAGACTAAATGATTTAATAGCTCACATATCCAGGGTTATAAATTTCACTTTTCAGGACTGACTCTACATTCTTATTGGGAATCTCTTGGCCAAATGTAGCAGGCTTCTTTTCAGGAGCTTAAAGAATGTGGAGTAGTGGGATTTCTATGGTGAAACAAAAATAATTGTATTTTAAGAACAGGAAGAATCAGTCTTAAAAATAATTGTGCTAATTAGGGTCCTGAGGGTGGTTCTTAGGCAGTTAGAAACGTATGGCAAGAAATTTGAAAATCTGTTCTTGCCTTCATGTTAAAAAAGGTACACAGGGAAAAAGAAAAACAACAAACACACAAAACAAACCCCCACTTAGTAAAATGGAACAAAGTCTAAATGAAAAATCTGGAGTACAAAGCTCAGCAGGATTGATGCCAGTTTACTCCATCTGAGATTTGAGCTATTTGTACTAACTGGGAATAATGAATATTAGATTGAATTATTCTGAGATTAGAAAATTCATGTAATGTCTATTTTTTTTTTATTTTCTAGTTTTATTTATTTTTCCTTCAAATATACACAGTCCTATTAGTGAGAAAAATATATCCAGTAGAATGGGTTAAGCCTGGAAGTGATGCATCTATTTCATTGCAAGGAAAAAAATAATTACTTATATATATATATATAAAATTCTAATGCAATTAAAGACATGTCTGTATTGGCAGACAAAACCTGCATGAAACAAAGCAAATACATTTAATGACTGTAAAATATTAGAGCGTATTTTAAAAGGCCGTTTACTTTCTATCTTGGAACTCATTCAAATTAAGCTAGAAATCTATATATTATATATGAGAAATAACTAAGAGCTTTATTTAAATACTTTACATTGTTAAACATTTAATGTTGATGACTTATTTTGGTCTCAGTTCACACAAAGATTTATTATGCGTATGCACTAAAATTACCTGTCTTCTCTCTGAGGTTATGGGCATAGGAAAGCTCCACTGGTAGTATTTTAAATTACACATTTATTGGAAAGAAAATGAATTGTAACCTTTTGTATCTGTAGCATCCATCACTCATGCATTTTCTCAAGTACTTTTAATTTAATGATGGTTGAGCCTGAGCTTAAAGAAACTCTGTGTTTCTGGAGCAGAAATCAACAAACTTCTAAAAGCCCGGTATGTATATTTATCATAGAGCTTTTATAAGTTTCATGCAAAAAAAACCAACCCCAAAAGTCAAGTGTATATTTTTTCCAGCTTTACTTCCATTTTGTGATGACTGTATTTTATATGTTCTAGAAACACTTTTTGAGGAATAATAAAAATGAGGAACAGTTAAGTGTTGTGACAAGACTCCTTTTTCTTATGAATGCCAGTTACATCCCTTTACATTTATTTCTTGTCACAGATGTACAAAGCCTCTTTACTGATTTGGATTTTAGTCAATCTCTGATTTAATCAGATGCCATTTAATAAACTGATGGTTGGGTATTATTATGTCTGAAGTTCAATTTTTCTCACATCTCCTTAAGCAAAAACAAATTAGGAGTAGAAACACTATTGAAAAGGACAAGAAATCATTAACAGCATGGCAAAACCTTTCCATCTAAGGAATGGTTGAAATCTAAGGTGATTCCTTTGAGATGGAATAAAACCACAAAATAAAATGTGAAAGGTAATTTGGTAAAGAAGATTAAAAAAAAAAAAAAAAAAAAAAAAGTGGTCTTATCTTTTCCATAGTAAGAAAGGAACACAAACAAAACCCCAACACATTTAGCAAAAGTTAAAAGGGAGATGCTTCATACACCAAATTGGTAAGCACACACAAAAAACACAGTGTAGGAATACTAGAAGGTGATTTAGGAACCTCAAAAATGAATTAGAAAACTTAATAGCCATGCACCACCTGAGCTACCACTGCAAAGGCTGTACTGCTCATGCTTCAGCACATAATCTGATTGTCAGCTGTGGCTAGGAGGGAATTTCCTCTTCTGCGTATTACTGTGTGAGTAAAGAAGTGCTTTGAGGGATTTTTACACTTTTCTCTGACCCACTGAAGGATGAGCAGTTGCAGGCAATGTACCTGACTCAATGAGTAGCACCGGTTTTCTGCTAGAGAATGACTGTACTCCTTCTAGAAATTATTCTTTGCAGAGATACTTCAGAAAAAAAAAGAACAGGGTAAGCGCGTGTGTGACTGGCATCTGGAGCTATAGCTAATGACTGTATCATGCCTTGGAGATCACAAAATCCAGATTTTATTTTATAAAAGTAATCTCTACCACTTGCTTTCTAAATTACATAAACCCACCAATTTTATGTAAATATTTCCAGACACTTTGCAGAAAAAAAAATTATTTAAACAGATTGTAGACTTCTGAAACCATAATGGGGGGTTTAAAACTAAGTATTTCTAAACAATCTTACTTCTATAGTTGTGTTAATCTTTTTAATGATGTCTTGTGAGCTTTGAATAACCTAAATCTAAACACACTAAAAGTCTCTATACTCACAAATAATGGTCTTCTACCCATAAGGTGTTGTCAAAGTGCAACTGAAAAGAGCAATGATTTAGGCCAACATCAATAGTAATCCTGATCCAAGCCTCCTCCCCCTGCACACATAATTAGGAGATATTCCAAGACATATTTTCCTGAGAACTACTAAAGGGATGACAGTTCACAAATGTTTTTCCTGCTGTTATAATAATCCCCACAGTCATGAGTTCATGTTGAGGGGACTTAGTCAACTGATAAGAACAAATCTTGTAACAGTTTCATCAGCTTTTCATGGCAAAGGAAATTAATTCTATTTCAATGCTTATCTATATGCAATTTTCATAATGTGCTGCTGCACTTCTTGCATTTACATCTGTTTAATCTCATGTTTATAGATCATGTCCACAGAGTTTAAGACATATAGGTGTACAAGTCTGCAAATATTTAAAGACCAGATGTATAGCAAGTCTCTTCCTGGCAGTGCTGAGAGGTTCCTAGTGAGACTTCAGATGTTTAAATCCCACGGGAAGTACTGAAAACCCTGCCAGCTGTCAGCCAGCAGCTTTAGGTGCCTAAATGCCTTTAACATATTGGTACTGCGTGTTCAGATCAGAATATGAGAAACTGTAAGTGATTCAAACTATAGAATAGAAGTTAGTGTTGTATACACACTACAGCAGAACTGGTACAGCACAGAATCTTTTAAAGGGAATCAGAAGAGAAAGCACTGATAAACTACCACGAATTTGTAAATATCAGCTCTAGATTCTGTGATATGATCAGTGCAAATATGTATATTTGCATATGTAGCAGGTTCTGCAGAACAGGGAGGGGAACATAGAGTACTTCTAGATAAACAAGTACTTTCTTGAAAAAAGAACTTTGTTGCAACTGATGGGATCGCTTTGCTCGTGTTTTTCCCAAGACAACCCCACCTTTGACAAAATCTTTCTGCACTCACTGAGAGCAGAACAAAACCCATCAGTTTTATGCTGCATTTTCCTTTCATGCTCCCTTAGGACAACTTACTAGGATGGCCTTTATGCAGAACACCCATTTGCTCTGCGCCCAGCCCAGCAGCATTGAGGCAGCTACACTTTGTCGTTGCTAAGCCAGAGCCTCTGGAGTGAGCTCATTTCATTTGCAGACAACTCACGGCAGAGATGTAAAAACGAGCAGAAAGGTTATGTTGCAACTTAGAACAAACCAAAAAACATTACTCCCTGAATTGATTCCTCCGTGCTTTAACTTTCATTTACTGTGTGTTACTTGTTGCCATGCTTGAGTGACATGGCACAGAGTATTTTCCTGCTTCAGATACAAAGAAAGCATTTTCCATTGTGCTGAAACTGCCCACTTCCTGACAGAGTACAGTATACAAACTCCGAAGAAAAAGGAAAAACAGCTCCAAGCTAAAGATTATAAATAATCTCAGACAACAGAGCAATTTCATTGTTTACATGACCCACTGCTGCTTACAAAAAGGATATATGGGAAAATGAGATTGTTTTGTTGTATGTCTGATAGTACTGTGTTGTGACATTGCACCTGGTAGCCTGTGGGTGCCAGGAAAGAATCAAAGCAGCAGGGCTTAGCCAGCCTCATAAAATTGGACAAATTAATATTGTTTTACCAACTTAAATGTATTTCAGTAGTTTTCCAGAATATTCATCACATTTGACAAATCTACTCAAAAATGGTTTATTAAAGAATGTGTATAATTTTAATGAGTATTTATAATGAGTACTTAAAATTTTCCTGTTTTCTGTAAGTCTTGACAAAAATGTTCAAGAAGGAAATAAATTTTCACTAGAAACCACAACAGCATATACTTGGGCGCAGGAAAGCCTAGGAGTCCTTTTTGATAAACTGAAAAAAGCTGATAAGATGTTCAATGAGAAAGAAAAAAATCAGATTGGATTCTGAAGCAGTTTTTGATAGCAGCAAAACGTGCAGATCATGGCTTTAAGGAAAAAAATTACAAGAATGAGGAAAATGAGAAGTGGCTCATCCCTTGAACTTGCTGTCATCCAGAGTTTCTAAATTCATTTCACAGCTGGGGGTGAGGGGAAAAGAAGGAATGATAATTGGGAAGTCTAAAAAATTGCAGGAGGAACATCTGATGTGAACCAGCACTGACAGAAAGCAGCCTCTGCTATGGGGAAGTACCAGATGAGGAGGAACACGGTACAGTACATGCTTCCTGATATATCGGGATATATGGAATAACAGAGAGAAGAGAAGGTACATCCAGGCTGCTGAGTGGTGAGGAGCACGGACCTGTTCTTCATTACCCAGGGCTGGGGAGCTATTTTAAAGCTCAAACATGGAAGCCAAATAGCAGAGCTGTGACCACAGCCAAATTCCCACTCAGAGCCAAATGCTCCAGCATGGAACAGATTTTATTATTACAGCTATGTTACATTTTCCTTTATTAAGATGCCTTGGATTTATTTTTAAACTTTTTTTTTGGACAGGCTAGCGTTTTCAAGTATCTCAGTAATTCTGAAAATAGATATTTTTTTATTGATGTAGTGGACCTCTACTAGTGTATTAAAATGCATGTTGGTATGGCTGGGGGTTTGCTGGCTGAAGAAGCAGAGTTATTCCTGTGGAACCTGATGCATCGGCACACACTCGGTTTGTAAGTGGCTGTGGCAATTCTGGCTCTTGGTGTCCCTGTGCCAGAGATGATCAGCCCGAAGCAGTATCAGGAGCACACAGCGTGTCAGTGGGAATCAAAGTCCGGCAGCCTCACTCCAGCTCCTGGTGGGAGATGCATTTTCCTCAGAGGGTTTAAGTGAACCTACTTCCCTTTGTGTGGGGTGTGCAGAAGACAATTCTATGGGTATTGTATTGTACATTGGGTATTCCACGTATTTCTGTCAATACCTGTCAATACCTTATGCAAATTTGTAGAGATTGTGGAATTGCTATAAACAAACATTTGGATGAAGCTTAAGTTTCCCAAATGCCAACACAAATTAAAAATGTGGAGGTGCTCAAAACTTTCTAGACAGCAGATCTATCCATGTTGCAATTGGAGGTATGAACCCTGGCCAGAGAAATTCCAACAGCTGGCTTTGGGGATGGCTGCTGATGGCAAATCTGCCAAGGGACAGGGCAGTGACATCGCAGCAGGACACCAATTTCCCTCCAAGAAGGTATACTGCTGTCTGAAAGGGAAATGGGCTGAGAAATCGCTAATTCAGTTCCTTCCCTTGCATGTTGTCTGACTTAAATCTCCCACCTACTCCTGTTTTGCAAAGGTTCTGGAAACAGCAGCAATTCCAGCAGCTTTGTAGCAGGGTAAATACCGTTCAGGCTTTTAGGGCTTTTAAGCTTATGTTGAAAAGTCACCCTCGAAAGTGCTGTTTTAGATCCCATTGAGGATCAAAGATATGCATTAAATTACACTATTGAATCCTTTTCTGCCAAAAATGACAGAACTGCTATACCCTCAGCAACAAGAGTACAGAACCTTGCACACCCTTAGGAAAATGATAAGAAAAAAAAAAAGAAAAAAGAAAAGAGAAAAGAAAAAAAAAAGAATAATGTAATAACTAAATCCCATCTCTAAAGTTTCTTAAATACCAGCACCTTCATGCAGGTGTATGTACAGGTGTTAATATCTTTTGGCAGAAAATTTAGGCAGACCTAAATCATGCCAAACCACATGGATAACTTGTAACTGCAACAGAAAAAGAGCAATAGGATGTTATCCAAAATTGCCTGTTATACCTACTCTGTGATAAAAACAAAGACGTTTCTGGGGAAGATAAAGGCAAAATGTAAGGATGACTCATACGAAGAAAGCTTAAAAGCATGTCTCGTGTCCCTTAGTGAGACACTTAAAGCTTCCCATAACCTTAGGATCTTTGACTTTGCTTATCTATGCTTAGATAAATGTAAGTCATTAAAATGCACAGCCACATTACTTCATGTGGGTTAACAAAGTATGAAACCCTCTAGTAAATTCATGATTCATGGCAGTACTTGTAAAAAACAGCACATCCACTTCTAACCGGGGTACAATATATTTGAAAGTTACAATGTATGTTGCAGAGTTTTTTAACCTAAACAGTCCACTTTTCAGATGTGCTGAGCAACTGCAACGACAATACAAATTGATGGGTCTTGCATCAAAGTAACGCAGTGCTACTTGTCCAACTCATTTACTCTTGTTGTAAGTACACTTACTATGAGGACATGCATGCTTCAGCCCCAAACTACGTTCACAGCAAACTTTACATGTAACACTAAACAAACCGCCCCACACTTTCTGGTTGAGTTTAAACAGTAATGAGACAAGCAGCTTTACACTGCTAATATAACGTGACTGAAATATCTGAGAGCAGAGCAACCAACTTGACTAGTTCTGACCCCAGTGAAGTGGGTACTGCAGGAGTTGTTTGTGCATTTCCTTTGCCAGAGGTTAATGCCCTTTTCTAGCAAAAGCTTTTTCTTCCTTTTTGCCCTTCCTTTCTTTTTTTTCTCTTTTCCTTTTCCTCTTTTCCTTTCTCCACCATTTTACTCAATTGGTTTAAAAAGCAGACAGTGAAAATGACAGGGCTAAGACAGACACTGGGGCTGCCAAGTGAGATAGGCACATCCAACAGGGAGCAGTAAATATTTCCACCCGGATGACGGTGATGATGAGCAGGTTAGTCTGTCTAGCTGTGCCTCATGCCCCAATGAACTCCAAGAGTCAGGTGCATTCAGGAAGGATGAGTGCACTGAGGATGAGCAGGGGAACAGAAAGCCTCTCTTACAGAAGGAGGCTCATACACTCAGGTCTGGTAGTGTGCAGCAAATAAAGACAATGAGGGAAGAGGATGGTTCTTTACTAGTACACTGGGAGTGAAAACCAGGAAAATGGTCACTTATGCTATAGGACAAGGCTTGCTTAAAAATGAGTGGGTATAAAATTCCTGTGAATCAGTTCAGGTTACGAATCAGGCAGAGGTTTCTAAAGAGCAAAGCAAGTGAGGCACTGTAGAGCCCTTCAGCAGTTATTCTGACTACAGCTGCCATCCAAGTGTTCAGCCTAATGCTTGTGGGAAAGCAGTATTGTGGCTGCCCACATCTCAGTCTGCCACTCTCATCCTCTAAGTGCACCCCCTGGCACATCCCCATCGCAGGAACTCACAGAAGGGTATGGCTGCCATGCAGGGAAGAGGGCCAGGAGCAGCAGCAAAGCATTTGGGTTCAGAATGTCAACTGAGGGATAAAATCCCCACTGACTGTAGAACTTGCATGTGGGAAAAATGGTAAGGAGCCAGAGCCAGAGGATGACACCAGAAGGGAAGAGGCTGGTGTGAGGGAGAGGTAGGCTTTGTTCTCATGCTCTAATCAAGGCTTAGCTGTGTGTTGTTAAGCAGACATGGTTCGATGTAAAGACTGTTCAGACCTTGGGATAATCAGGCCAGCCAAGTTCAGATTTTGAATGTGAAGAAGGAAGCCATGCAAATAAAAATGTTGCAGCGTTATAATTTATTTTCTCTGAAGTATTTGCAAATGACACTTTTCCTGGGGCTCAAGAACCTTTGGCAGGGCCAGGATGGCAATGACCAAGTAAGAAAAATAAACATTCTAACCCAGATCAGCATCATCAGCTCTGTAAGTATAAAAAATAATTTGGTTAGCACTTCAAACTCAGGAAAATACAAAATCTCAGGGGCCATCTGCACTTGAAAGCTCTTTCGATTAAGACAGTGTGGGAATTTACACTCCCCAGGCTCTGCTTGAACATTTAAAATATAGTTGACTTCTACTCTAAGCAAGACAGGTTTTCATAACTTAATACATTTTCAAAGCGGGAAGTGTCCACACATGGAGTTACTCTGAAATAACTAACTGCCCACATAGGCCAGCCCTAGCAGCTAACACTGCTGGAAGCAGGCATTTTCAGCACTCAAGCATAGAGCCTATAAACATTCACTCACTCACTCCCTCACTCACTCTCTCACATGCTCTGTTTCACACAGGTGAATGTATCTGTCAGGTTTTGTGGGGTTGCTCATGCACATGCCGAAGTATTTACAGGACTGGAGCCCTGCTTTGGAGAAAGGGACATGTGCTGTGGCCTTGAGTGCAACTTAAAAGAAAAATACTAATGCCTGGACTGGATGCTAGTGTGGCCCATCCCTCTGACACATTTGGCTCTCTTGCACCTCCAGATAATGCACATATGTTCAGTCATACACAAACCCTATGACATCCCTTCCCCCCATGAAAAAGTCAGCCAGCTGTTACAAAATTTAGGCATTTCATTAACACAGTTTACTGGCTGATACTGCCAAGCAAAACAGAGACAATCAATAATAACCAGGACTGAAGGGTCTGAGAGAGCTTATGAGTAAAGGATTGCATTAGTTGTTTAAAAAGGACAAACTTGCTCCTGCCTGGAGTGATAGGGAACAAAAGGCGGTGATATATAACCAGGGAGGAAAGAGGCTTTTGTAGATTACTGTGTGAATGACAGGAGCGGCAGGAGCAAATACCTCTTTTCATTTGCTCAGCCTGCTGGAGAAGAATAGCAGCGCTTGCCAATGAAGCTGCAGCTGTGCTTCAGCGCCGTTTAATCACTGTGTATGACTGAGGGTTAATTAGCTGCCATTCTTACTCCTATTTGTTGTTCTAATGAAGATTTGCATAAATGTAAGAGTAGGGGGTAACTGATACTTGATTCTTCCCTTCAGAGGCCAGGGTGGAAGACTCGCCCATCCTATGTGTTTATGTTTGTGGGAGACTCAATGTTGCGTTTCCGTTTGACCTGATCTGCTTCTGGCTGATGAATGGTGAAAAAAAGAGTTCAAAGTTGCTTATCAAATCGAGACCCCTGTTGTGTTCCTGCCTTTAGAAAGGGGCAGACTAGTTAGATGAAGAGAGGACTGAGGGATTAGAAAATTACTCCCAGCTGACAGAGAGGAAAATACATATATGCATGTTTCTGCAGCTACTTATGTGTACATATATGCAATATATTTCAATGATATATGTAACAGTGACATATCTTTCTATCTATCTATCCATCCATCCATCCATCCATTTGATGGCAAGTAACCAATAATTTTTTAATGACAAAATGTCTCAAAAAATAATGGGACAGGCAGCACAACTGCAACATATAAGCCAATATGATGAAAAGTAAGGATTTGTGTATTTCTGCAAACCTGTTGTACGTCACTAACATTCAAAGTTCACTTTTAAATAAAAAGAGTATCTAGCACAAAACAGGCAATTTCCAAGGAAGGTGAAAATGACTCAGCAGTTCAAAAATACCTGCCATCAGTGCCTTGTGAGAGCAGGATACAAATTAAGAAATTGCATTAATTCATCAAAAAAAGGAAAATGTTACCATGAAGCAGTGACAAAATCCAAAACTACTTCATAATTAAAGAGAAGATTTGCAAATGAAACAGCATAAAATTGTTTTATTTACGAGGGCCAATACAATACTTATGGCGGCTAACTGCAAGAGGTGAAATGGAAAAACTTCCCATTTTTATTATGTTAACTTGTTGTACATGATAATACAGTATGGAGAACTGTTCTCAGTATTCCTCTTACACACTTGATATGCTAAAACTGTTGTCTGACAGCATCTGTGAAGATTTAAGATTGAGAGGGCGGAAGAAGTGAATTTCTAAATTTCAAATCACTGCTGGAAAGCGTCTGGCTTTCAAGATGACTGTATCCCTCCGAAGAGAGGTGACCACAAGAGAGCACGTATTTACTACCCATTTCTCAATCTCTACACAGCTTTGCAGAGTCTCTAGCTCTTTACTTGGTCTCTAAGACACACAAGCAAACATTAATTTGTTTTTTTTACACTTCTGTCATCTATCTGCCTGACTACGTACAAACATTTCTTCATATTTTTGGCCAAACACTAACAGAAATCAATCTTTCATAGATGCTAGCAGAGAGCATTCAATCCACCTGAAATAAATGTGCCTAAAATGGTAACACTCTATCACTCCAGCTCTTAGCTGAAAGGAATACCACAGGTTTCAGTGTTCTATACAGCAACAAACCCACATGAAAACAAAAGCAGTCAATCACATTTTTGCCCACTCTCACCTTATTCTGAGTTTTGAAATATTTCAATATTTTATTACAGCTTTCAATTCAGCTCCTGATTATGCCAGAATCTCACATTCTGCCCTTTTCAAAGCAATTTTTAGCCCTTTAGGCAAATTAAAAATAATATTGAAGTGTAGAATAAAAAACAAACCAGCAACAACCCTCATGGCATAAAAACAGATCACATAATTTTTATTCAACAATTCGTTAGTAATTTCTACATACTATGATTTTCCAAGGCTACAGTCAGAATTATGCATTGGTAAATAGGGTAAGAGAAAGTGGAAATTACAGACCTAGTGGTCAATGGCATAAAACAAATCTAAAAGAGCTGAGGGGAGAGGTTAAGTGCTATGCTAGTTAATAAGAATGACAGCTTGCTTTGAATACTCATGCTGACTGCCTAAGATATTGAATAAACCTCATTTAAACCAATTTTCATTATTTGTAGAGTCTGCGTTAGGCATCTATCATTGCCAGTGCTATTAATATTCTTTTCAGAGACCACATTATCAGCATATTTAAATGAAAGCTTTCCTTTTCAATATTTATTAACTCATTAATATTTCTTGGTAGTAATATCCTGGTTGTAATATCCAAATTAGCGCATACTAAGGTATTTTCTACTGATCAAACTTTCTGAATTAAAAAAAAAATTATTCTCCAGTACTAAAACTGCACTTGAGCTCCTGAAATTCTGCTTTCTTTTTATACTATTTATATGAATGGCATTTAAAATTTACTTTTTTGTATTTTTTTCAGTAGGTACCAGTAAACCAGAGTACATCTTAGTGAGCTGACCAAATGTGAACTACGAATGAACGAGGATACAAAAGTTAATTCGTCTTACCCGGGTTACAGTCTGTGAGGAGGGAGCAGATGGAGAGGAGAACTTTAGAAATGGTTAATGCTGGACTCCAGTTGTCTTTTAAAATGTCCAGGCAGATGACGCCTTGGCTGTTAATGTTACAGTGGTAGATCCTTGTCCGGAACGTTACCTGGAAAGGACAGTGTGTCTAAGTACAGCAGCGTTCAAGCCAATAATTACACAATCATTAAGCAATGAGAAATCATAGGAACAAACATTCTACTTTCCAGGCTGAAATGACAGTAGCACTCTGCTCCTGCTGGTTAAAGACTGGGCAAGACAAAATAAAGGAAATAAACTCTGCCTCCTGCATCTGTGGCCAGCAGTGAAACTGGTTTGTGCAGGCTGAGAATGGGACACATTTTCTGAGCTTCCTCTTGCCTTGGTCTCATCAATCTCATTATTTTGTATAGGGCCAAAAAAAGCTGTTCCAGCCCCTGATCTGGAGAATGTTCATAACTCAGGTCCACAGCTCTTTCACACTTTGAAGGGAGTCAGAACAAGATAGATTATTCTACTGTCTTCATCTGTTCATCATTTGACACAATAGATTAAGCTGTATAAAAAATGCGGAGGCATCACAGGAGTGACTCCTGAAAAAATTAAAGTGAAATATTTTTGAGAAAGGCTGCTCAGATAAAAGGCTTTTATTTCCAAATTTTAAGTAACATTTTTATCAGTAGGACTGTTTACAAAACTTTTTGGTGTTTTTTGGTAGTTTATTTTGATGATTTCTGTATCCATTTTATATCGTCTTCCGTGTGATCCTATAGGTAACAAACCAAGGAGACTATTTTAGCCCAGAGTAATGTCCTTCTTCTTCAAGTTGAAGACACAGGCTTTTTATTTTAAAAGAAGCTCAGCTATGAAAGTTCACTTCATAGCTCAGAATGGATACTGGGGCTACTGGATAAGAAGGGACAATGTGAAAAAAACACCTCAGGGAGTTAATCAAGGACTAATTTGTCCATCAGTTCTACCCAAATGACAAGTCCAACCAGATAGTTTCAATGAGCTGTTCATAACATCTAAAATCAAGATGCAGAACTTCAGACATCTACCTCACCAGCAACAGTCCTGCCAACAGAGGGGCTGGGCAGGCAGGAGACAACAGCAGGCAAAGCGCACCCTGACTCGGAGGAAGCTGTTGCTCTTCACTCCACTTGGACAGTGCTAATGTAAGCTGGGAGTGCTCACACATCCATCCCCTGACAGGTCAGTCTGAGCTTGTAACCTGCTTCAGAGAAGGTCATGAATCTGAGCGTGTATTTCAACGTGTAACTGTTTTGCTGCCAGCAGAGAGGACAGCCACTGTCACATGTTCCACTGCCTCAGCTGCTTCTGAAGCACTGAAGCAAGGACCCTGGGAATTTGGCAGGATTCAGAGCCAGAGATGAATGGAGGTAGTTCATGTCTTTCATGAACTGTTCAACACTCTACTGGCATCTCAGGCTACCTGGTGGATAAATGTACGTGGGGACTACACCTGTGTGCAGTTGGAAGGCTGTTTTTAGAAAATGCTTAGACCTGAAATGTAGCATTTTTTCACTATCAGCACATATTAAACCTGTGACATTGAGAAAGGCAAGATAAGGCTTGCTGCTTACCACTGACAATGTCACCAACTCGCCAAACATGCCAGTGCACTTTAAAATGCCTGCCTAAGGCAGAGGCATTTTAAATATTTAAACAATCAACATACTAATTATTTTATAATGACAATATATTATATTTTATTAATTAACTTTAATATTGAAAAATCAATTCAGTTAATTAATGAAAAGAATCACGGTGTTTAGAATTGCAAAAGCATCTGTATTAATGCCAGCCTTAATATGCTGGAAACTGTGGCCTGAAGGAGGCAGGTAACAGAGTTCTTACCCCAAGGCAGCAGAGTACAAACGGGATGACACACTGCATTCCTCATACACGTATTGCCTCAAATTGCTGATAATGTGGGAAATGCTGACATGTAACTTTGTAGATGCTGTGCTTATCATACCTACATTATAAGGTTATGCAGGGTCCTCCTATTACACGTGTAGAGAGAAACCATGTGATAATACCATTCCAGGGGAACTGCATTTTCTTTATTATGGTCATATTTTTACCTTTGATGTCACTTAAACATTTCCTCTAAATGGTGCACTCTAATTCCATTTATCCCTTAATGGAAACACCTAAACAATCCCATGCAGGGGCTCAAGGGAGTGTGTGGGTGTACAGGCAAAGTTATCTTCAGACAATTGAATGGTAGAGAAGGAATTTATGAGTTTTCTTAACAATAAGTGTTCTCTATGGATTTATTTTCTTTCATTCTGGAATTTAAAGAATGTACCTAATTTATGTTGAATAGAAGTACAGGTCAGGAAAATGCGAACTGTGGGAAATAGGGAAAAATGGGACTACCTTCTGAAAACTGTGAGTACTACAAACAAGCTTCCAAAAGGTAATGATAAGGAATTCATAGTCAATCAGTTTTGGAAGTAAACAATAAACAATAATAAACTAATCTGTTTATCTACTGCTGAATGCCAAACATGTAAAGCTCTGGCTGGCTGTTCACTGAGTAAGTTTTAGGACTGAAAAAAGACTGTTTTAAAATATAAATATAAAACCTGGAAAGAGGAAACGAAGATGGATTTCAGTTGAGTGATTGGAGGCAACTGGTTGAAGGCAAGATAAATAATTTCTGTATCTCAGATTGATTTTAAACATCAGTTTTACAGCATGATGTAGTCTTAAAATAACTTACTATCTCTCTTTTGCATCAAAGTCTAAACCAAACAGTCACTATGGTTACGGGTATCCATGAATTGCTTAACCTTTGCTGTGGGACTCACGGAGAGGCATGTAAAGGCACCACGGCTCTGGTAGGGCTGGTCCCACAAACGTCTCAAACACTTTCACACTCCTCTGAATTCAGTTTCAACCTTCTTCAAAAACATATCAGGAGGAAGAATGATTCCCCAGTTTTACAAATTACACGCAAGGGGTTACAGTGTGCCCTCAGGGTTTGCCTGTTTGGGTTCAAACCCTCACCTCCTGTTTCTCAGTCACTGGAGCCTGGTGACTGTGTAAACAGAAAGGAAAGATTCCCAGAGCCAACAGGAGAATAAACAAAAACAACCTCCTTTTGCTCAGCTAACACTGGAAGCAGAGCTGAGATCCCAGGGCTCTCATTCCTGCGATTTTGGAAAGTTCCTTTTAAGACCTTTCATTTCTTACAAGGATGGAATCCTGCATGCCTGCCTGAAATGAAATTTCTGTCTTCCTCAAATATTCCCCAGGAGTTCTGCTTTAATAAAACTGCAGTGGCACTACCTGAAGTGGAAGAAGTTGTACTGCATACAGAAAAGGTTATATATATATTAAAAAAATATGATGCCATTTATGATGATGTTCATAGAGCTCAGGAGAGAGTAAGTTGTTCCCATCTCAGTTTGTCAGACTTTATGAGAAATACATTTGTCTGCTCAGACAGAGAAAACAACAAGATTGGGCCTACACTCTTTAGTCATATGAGAAAAATACTCAAAACCAATCTAAATGAAAAATATATACAGCTCTGAATGATACAATGTTCATGCAATAACCTTTATATTAATTAGCACCCTTTAATTTCTTACAGAGTGCACTTCATTTATCTATGAGCTGAGGCTGCCTTTCTAAGACAGGGTGGACCATTTCCAGTTTGTTAGTACGGACTTGTAGCATGCACATGAACAATTGTCGAGATACTTAATGGTTTATCACAAAAAGTGCCTAATAAATGACCGACCGTATGATGCTCTCTATTAAAGAATACATTTTAAGTTTGTACGAAGAAATGAGCTTCATCCAGTTCTCAAAACACTAGCTTACATTTAATTTTATTTGGTAAAAACCAGATATAATTTATTTTATTGAAGGAAAATATATGGTATCTGCATTAGCAGGAAATAATAAACTGTGATTACTTTTGCTTGACCTAGAGAAAAGTCTGATATGCAAACTGTGCTGTGCTTCTTTGGCAAAATGCACCATGTGAGACAGCAGCAGCCAAAAGTGCCAACAATTTAAATGGATATAACAGCATCCACATGAGTTAACCTTTAATATTACTGAAAATGAAACAATATGCAATGTGAGTAACTATTCATTATATTCATGGTAATTGTGAAGCTGAGTAACTACTGTCTCATTGAACACTGTTGCAGAGGAAAAAATATTGAATAAGCACAGCAGCACTAAGCATCTATATTACATAAATGCACTCATTTTGCACACAGATTTAACAGCAGGAAAAGTAAAAAGGGACCTTGATAATCTTTGATGTATCGAAAAGGGTAAAAAAAAAATAATCTTAAATGGTACAAAGTTTTCTGAAAACAAAGGAAGAGAAGAAGAGGACAAGGGAAATGGATTACTGTTTGGATTAGGGATGTTCAGAATAGAAACAAGATGGTAATATGTCAAGCATCAAAAGCTTTCTCTGACAAAGTTGTTTTTATAAAATGATTTTCATGTAATCAGCATAGTCCTTCTTACAATTAGTAGTTCCATATGGAAAGTCAGCAAAAAAGTTCTTTTATAGAGAGTGAGTTTTTTTAAGATTTACTGGCCATTTAATTTTTACAAATAAATCCTCCCTTTTGAAGATTAAAGCATGCAGGCTGTACTGTCCTATGTGTACACTTCTTTCAGTTCACCAGAGTGCTTCTGCATTGTGCTCCAGGCACGAGACTTTATTCCTAGACTTTATTCTAAGAAACATGGGCCTTTTCTTCCTCACCCAATTCCAACAGCCTTTGGGTATTCAGGTACTCCCTACATGAGAAGTCCTATGCAGACTGACTCCAAAACTAGTGGTTTTTTGTCCTGATCAGTGCATCTGCTCTCATTTTATAGTAATGATGTGTATAAAACTCTTCCTCTCACATCTGTGTATATTTATCTGTGTGTGTAAAAGAGGATAGGAAACAACATTGACATATTATGTCCTTTTAGATCACATGAATTTTATGCAGTAGTAAAACATGCTTGATACAGAAGAATTATGTAGCTTCTGAAGTACCCAATAGACAAGACAAGTTGTCTTTTGAAAATATATTTGACAAGCAGTACGAAAACCACGGCTGTGAGGCAGAAGATATTCCCCATAAGATACCTCTACAGACCCTCTTAAAGAGCTTCATGTACTTGTTATTCATAGGAAATTGGAAGAAATTATAAACCACCTAAGTCTTGGTGAAGGAGTACAGGGAGGAGTTTAGTTGGATAGAGCTGTTTACATCAAGACTAAATAAATCAATAGAAGCTACTGATATAAATTAGTGTATTATAAACAGAGTGAATAAGGAGGCTATTCATTAGAAGAATCATGGGCAATTCAATTTGCCAATTACTAGAAGAATTATCAGATTAATGAATTTAAAGGAAATCTCAGAGATTTACATGGCGTTGCCTTATCAAATACATATTTTGCATTTATTCACAATAAAATGTAGTTATTGAGTCTCTCCTCAGTCTAACATATTTCTCCTCATACCTATGTCCTCTCCTTTAAAACTCTCATTCTGACATTTTGAGAGACATTACAGTTTCTTAAGCAGCCACCAGGGTTTGACCTATCCAGAGCCCTGTACCACTGCATGCTGGTTCAGTGTCGCCTGAAGACATCACAGACTCACAGCATGGTTTGGGTTGGAAGGGACCTTAAAGATCATCCAGTTCCAACCCTCCTGCCATGGGCAGGGACACCTTCCACTAGACCAGATTCTTCAAAGCCCCATCCAACCTGGCCTTCAACACTTCCAGGGGTGGGGCATCCCAGGGATGTGACCTATGGAAAAATCTGTTTCACTGCAGGTGGTGCAAGCATGGGAACTGCACTCAGCAGCTCACATGCCTGGGAAGAGCTGCTCCGAGAAGAGCAGGATTTGAGCTGATCCTGCTGGCTCTGACAATGGTCTGCTGGTGGTAGGTTGTCCATTTCTCCCTCTCAAAGATTCCCCTGCATCTGATTTCTGCCTGCAAACACCCAAAGACTTCATGTACTGGGAAAACCTGCCAACTCCATTTATTGTCATGGATGAAGGATTCCCGGGCTGTTCTCAGCAAGAAGATGCAAATAGAAAGGCTGGGTGAGAAGAACAAGGGAGCACGGAGGCACAGCAAAGGGGCTGTGGGAGGCAGTGCTGTGGGAATGTGGCGGGTGAGGCAGTGCCACACCATCAGGAGGAGGATGGGGAGGGCAGGAGGATTTTTTCAGGCAGCTAAAAAAAGCTGTGAGCAGCACAGCACAGCACTGAGAGCTAATAGGATGTGACAGAGGCTACGAGAGAAGTATGATGAGGCAAATGAATGTAAGGGGTAAGGCTGACAGGAGACCATTGCATTTGAAGGCTACCCTTATGATGGCAATATCTGGGAAGGGGAGCAAGAGGAGGTAGACTGACGCCCTGCCTGCATCAGGGTTGCAGAGATGGTAAAACGGGGTTGATCAAATGGGCTGTACTTCAGGAGTTTTAGAGCTTCAAGGGTAAATCGTGTGGTAATTGTGATATATGCAATTTAAAGTGCATGTCTGCCTTCTAACGTTCATTTTAACAATTTAGGTTAGAAATGCCAAGGAATGCTTATTTTTTTGCATCTACTCTTGTAAGCACTGTTTTTCTATTACACTGCAGATAAAAGTGTCCTTAACAGCCAATCACATAGAAAACAAGTATGAATATGTAGAGTAGAAGCCAGGAACAAAAAGAATTGCCCCTCAGACATGAGGCTGAACTTACAAAATAGGTTGAAAGTGCCTACCACAGGAGAATTCCACACATGGATATTTAGTGCATTGAGATTAGTGCTATATCACAATTACATATAAAAAAACCTGAAGAGATGTTTAATATTGCCATTAACATCAGATTCTATAGACGCTGTGCACTATATTTAAAAAGGAAAGGCCCTCCCTTGGAGTCCAGTAGCTGATTTAAACCATTTAAGGCTTTCAAGTGCTGAGAATGGTTTTTCAGACAGTTGATAGGCATGGGAGATTTACATGGTGGAAATAGAGTTTTCTGTTATTTTAATTTTGATTTAGAGGTGATTTAGCATATTGCAGCTTTCAAGTCCTACGAACCATTTTTCAGTCAGCTGAGATTAAAGTCCCTAGCAAGATTAATTGTAGAGTTGGGATTAAGAGATTTTATAAATCACTCAAATTCAAAAATAAAGCTAGCAGAGTACTAGGATAATGATAGATATACCCATATTGTATCAGCCACAGATAAATTGAATTGACACTGTAATAGACTGAAAGTAGTCAAATATGAGAGTTGAAGCTATTAATAAAGATTATTCTTGATGAAAATGCAGACACAACTGCACTGACAATTCCTGGGGGACAAGTTCTCTTGAAGAGCATTCATTTTTCTACAAACACCTGTACAAAAGACTGGTATGGCCTCCTGATTTGTCAAGGCTTCCTGCTCCAGAGGGACAGTATGCAGGATAATGAAATTATTGCCTTTCCTTCAGCTGTGTAGTGTACACAAAGTTGAGGTGTTAAATTTGTAGTGATGGCTAAATTTTAAAGGATCTCAAATCAAAACCTTGCATACTTGGGGAATCCACTGTTTTCTTATGTGGGCTGAGGACAGAAATCGAGCTGAAATTCTTTCTGTCAGACCAGGCTGACTAAAAGATGTGATAACTCCCCTACTCAAATACATGTGAACATATACATATATAATCATACATGTACACCCACAGATACACACACCCTCACTCCCACAAGAGACATCTATGCATAGCTAGATCCCATTCAATACCCCAAAGAAGCTTTCCTCTGTTAAAGCCAAGGGGTGAACTGTCTGAACCCATTAAGGATGAAAAGAAGATAGCAGGAAAAAGAAATCTCAAAGGTATTTCTAAAAAAGGTTGAAGGGGTCATTAAACCACTGAAAAAAATGCAAGATTACTTCCATGGCAGGTCATCTAAGCATTTGTATTAATTTCTGCTC
Source organism: Corvus cornix cornix (assembly GCF_000738735.6). NCBI lineage: Eukaryota > Metazoa > Chordata > Aves > Passeriformes > Corvidae > Corvus > Corvus cornix. Next base: position 41,141,604 of record NC_046333.1, read on the forward strand.
TGGACAGGGGACAGCTTTGTCTATTTTTCAGCCCCCTACACTACAGGGGAGGTGCTGTACTTTTGGGCTGAAGTGAAACCTCATCTTGTGACCAAGACTGAAGCCTCAGCAGCATCTGGCCTTTAGCAGAAAGTGAGCTCATGATCACAACTATGCCTCACTTTGTGTCTTCCATACCTTCCTCTCATCTGGCTTCTCCTAAAACCAACGTGACACTGAGGATGCGCCCGAGAGGAGAATGGCGATCATGCAGCCTGCCCGCTGTCTTGCTGACTCAGCCAACGAGGTGCTCAGCTCATTTCTGCAGTGCTACAGCAGCTTCCTCACAGTGGAGGCAAGGAAATATTTTTAATTGATTAGAGCCTCCCAGAAAGCCAAAGCTAATTTGTCAGTTCTCAGATGAGCTCTTCTAAAAATCTTGTTTTCTGGTTGTAGAGCTAAATCAGAGTTAGGCTGGGCTGGCCCTCCATCACTCCTACTCAAGCTGAATTAGTCCCACAGAGATAAATGTTTTAGGGGAAGAACAACTCCCTCCTCTGCATGAGTGTGCTGCAATTGTGAGTGAAGCCAAATGCCATTGATTTATAAGGAAAGCAGAGCTGAAAAGGTCAATGACCTCTGGCTCAAAAAATTCGGAGTCCCGTTTCAAGGCATGTGACAAAGCTGAAATACTGAAACAGACTGACTTCAAAGGGGAAGAAATTAATAGTGTGAGAGCAAATTATACTCTGACTTACCACATGGTATATTCTGTGATGGTGAAGAGTAACTGAATTTGACACTATGCTTATAGTTTAACTTTGGAAAGACACTGACAGGTTAGGACAGACAAAAAGAAAACTATGGATCCATAGGGAAAAGACTTGTTGGTGCAGACTGGAAGGGAAACCTGATGAGAGTGATGTGTTGCTATACAAAACTTGAAATGTGAACTGGACCACACAGTAGAAATAATGTGGAAAATAGAGATAAAACTTAAAAATCTTAAGATTGTTGGAGGCTACAAAGGTGTGAAAACAGATAAAATACCTAAAAGTGAAAGTTTGGATGAGTACTTTTTCTTTGTTAAACAAAACCCGAATGAAAGAGTGATTCACTTTCTTTTATGTGATAAAGGCAAAATAGTAAAGCAGACTGACTATCTAGAAGAGCACATGAAAATTACTTTGTACCTTTGTTAAAAAGAAAAACCAAAATATAGGTAGAACTTCTTAACTTCTTGTGCAAATGTAGTCTCTGTTGTTTATTTTAATTAATGTTTTCCAACATGCAACAGGGTGCCCAGTGATCAGAATAGGCATCAACAGTCTTTATAGAAGCAATCTGGATCCCTCAGAAAATACAAAGGACTTTGTGTACTACAAATCAAACAGTGGTTACACCACAAATATATTTTCATGACAGTAGTAAAAACAAAACACGCGTATCCAAAATCCATTTTGAGTGTATTTTTCTTATTTAAAAAATTATTTTACCCTCCTCAAGATCCACATGCATGAGTGCACAACATCTGCGAATAGATAAGGAAAAGGGATCTTTCTGCAGATTTTAACACACTGTGGATTAGGCCCCCTGTGGATTAGGCCCCTTAACAGTAACTATGTTATGTGACATGGGAATTTGCCTGTGGAACCTCAGGCTGGGTCAAGTAATTGTATCTGGGAAATACAGTTTCCGTTTCTTCCCAGGTTTTTTGTGGTCACATTTTTGGAAGATCAATTTTGACAGTACTCATTTAAATGTTTCCTTACTTCATAGTGAATCAGGGATGAAAATGGCCCACAGAAATCTCAGGAGGAATTTATAAATTCAATCATAGTGAAAAATGTGAATTAGACCTCTTCTGCTATGTTCTTACAGGGAGGTAATCTTGCCAACACTCAGGATACATTTTATGTCTTTCTCAGTACATTTCACAGTCTTGTACTTTATCCCTAGGTCTTTTTAAAATGATAGAGCCATAAGGAGTTAGAAAAACTAGAATATAATCACAAAAAAAATCTAAGGTGATCTCTGCCCATAACCGTAGAACCCATGATTCTGAGAATAGCACAAAATATCCCAAATCCTGCGGTGAAGTAGAAGAGATGCCAACACCCAGTGACACAGATAGCACCATAATGTGAGGCCATGTGTTATGTTCCACGTACTCAGTACCTTTGTTTTGCTAGAAATCAGCTTGAGGAGAACATATTGAACTACCCTTTCCCGGCAATGCTGACTGGCAGCAGCTACCTTATGATAAGCAGTGGTCTTCCCATGCTGCTTTATTCAAGGGATTTCCCTAACTATTTTACCTACGAATGAGTTTCATAGGGTTTGGAAAACAGGTATAATGAAATAGCAACAGTTTGAGAGGTCATACAGCTGGACTGAAAAGAGGGGTCATTTAGAACTGTGGCTGAAGTGAATAGAATAGGAATCCACGAGTACAACACATGCTTATGACACAGTTATATCTGACATTAGTCCCCTGTGCACAGGCACTCATTACTTTCCTACAGATGACAATTTCCCTCATCATAAATACTGGCCTTTTAGTAATACAATATGGCATCATCAATTCTCTTATCCTTTATCAAGCAGTACATTTTCAAATTATTTATATGCACACATTTCTTGCAATGACAACTGGCATCAAGATAAAGGCAGACAATAAAATCTATTACAAAGCAGGACAAGAACCACCTCTTCGCTTGACATTTCATTAATAAGCAATGCACAGCTGCATTACTCATGTCTCAAAATAACAGTTGCCAAGCACAACTGAGTGCAGATTGGAAAAGACTTCACCTTGTGGTGAAATAGCAAACTGGACTTTCAACTTCTGCTTTAAAAGGCTGTCCACTGCATACACTGCCTCAAGACTCAACAGATTCAACAGAGAGAATGACAAAAGACATCCTTGTAACCTCTCTTTCAGACCTAGTTCTTAAGTTTTAGTTGTCTGAGAGAACTTCAGTTCTATTTTATAGACCATACAGCCATCCTATCCCCTAAATAATATAATTTTAATTTTTTGGGGGGGGACTGAATGCAACCGTTGCATGGCAGCTACTGCAAACAGACTAAGCCCAGGAAAGAAGTAAATAAATAAGGCCTGTTAAAACAGACCTGGTACAGCCAGTGGGCTGGGCTGGGCTGGGGGGAGGCAGGAAGAGCAGGACAGAGGGAAGAACAGAACAGGGCTGACCCCAGCTCAGTGCGCCCACAGCTTTAATTAACTGAGGAGGAGTTATAAAGTTTCAAATTCTTTCTTCACTGTGTAACAACAGTTGCCTAAATCTTCAACTGTGCAGTCACTAAGGTGTACAACCCCTCTAAGGCTTCTCAGTGACCTCAAGGCTTCTCTGAACTGGAACACTACAAGTGGGAAGCAAAGTTAGACAATCTCTAATACTGCTCTACTGACCCATCTTTAGGTTACTGGCTGCCAATTTACAGAATGCCAAGTGCTTTGCATTCACATCGACTTCTCTCTCTTTTAATGCAATATCCTATTGCACTGACCAACATGGCACACTCATCCTTTCATAAATGCGCCAGAAAGAAGGTAAATATTTTTGATGTCATAACTCCTTTCATGGGGCTCTTGCAGACACACTCTCCAGAGGGGCAAGGTGAAGAATTCAGCTCTTTTTACATTTTTTCATGGAAGACAGCCCCATCAATTTATTTGATTCTATTAAGAGTTCTGCGGGATAAATTCTTCCTGGTTTCTGTTCCTATTAATGAACATGTATCTTAAGGTTTGCACTCAGTTTTCCAGATAAGGTGTTCCAAGTATCTTGTATCTGACATTGGTAATTCCTTCTCTCTGCAGGCCAGAAGATGCATTTTAGGAGGATGTTTGCCTTTTTTATAAATGCATTAGGCAGGTGGTTTGTAACAATCCTGTGATTATCCAATAAATCCCCATTTTGATATCCTCCTCAGCAGTTATTACTATTGGTTATAGATGATGCTCTGTACTGCCACATTCCACCCCATTTCTGTTTTTCCAGTCTTTTTAATGACTAGATTTTTAATGTTTGATATTTCAAGTTGATCATGGCAATGATCTGTCACCTTCATGTAATTGACACAGTTCTCTGTTTCTAGTTGGTATCATTATAAACAGCATTATAAAAAGAATCTTTAAGGAATTCTGTAAATCTCTGTCACTCCATTTGCTTAACTTTAGTGCCATATCTCCACATTCTTCCAGAAAATGGTTGTAAAGCAATTACTTATAACTTCATAACAATAGTGTATCTTGCACCTGCAGGAGCAATTTATATGGGGTAGTGAAATAGGTGCATATTTTTGTCCAGACAGCCATACATGTCTGGTGAATTATATGGATCAACAGGAAAGATTAAGTATCTTCAGCTACTTATAAAGGGTGTAACTTATATTTAAGCGCTTTCATATTAGAAACAAATCCAAATTAAAAAAATAGCTACTGGAAATTATGCAACCTATAATAAATAAATCCATATCCATTCAGCTATACTGGCAGCATGCAAGCAAATTTTAGCCAGTTAAATTCTTTCTATCAAAAGATTCAAGTTTAAAAATTCATTACTGCTTTGCAAGTTTCATGTTTCATCCTAAAATGATATACCAACATAGACATTAAAAAATATCAGAAGGAGAAGACTCCTATCAGACTTTGAATATCCTTCTACTAACCTTGGGTGGTTTAAAAGGGTAGTCCGGTGAAAAGGTTATGTCAAGGAAGAAAACTCCACCTTCATATACAGACCCTGGAGGCCCCAGTATAGTTGACCTCCATTCATAAATGTTGTCTCCTTTGGGTCCAGCACTAAAATAGAAAACAAAAATATAACATAATAACCACATACAATCAAGGATATACTGCACCAGTTATACTCTACCAGCAGTACTGCTGGTTTTGCTGTAACACCAGAAACTAAAATTGTGTATCACATTCATTAAGTCAGTCCCCCATAGAACATGCATCTGATGTCCTAAGCTCTGTCAGAGAAATGATATATTCAGCCAGGAAGAAGTATTAAAATCACATCATAAATTATTCAAATAAGCACAGAAAAATTCCCAACTGTCTTATCTCAAATATTCTAGTGGGCAGATGTGAAGTGTTCACAGTACAAGGATATAGAGACTTTGCTGAGGTGTCTTGTCACTGTCTTGCTTCACAAGCCATCCTATTTTCACCTACCTCCTCATCCACCTACCTCCTCAGTCAGTAGCAGTGTAATTACACACATTACACAGCACAGACTGTACTAAAGACTGAGCAGGGTACAAACAACCTCGCAGCTGCACTTGTTCCTAACCTAAGGTCTCCAATCACTAGCACAGAAGGCTGCTTTATCCTGCAATCATTGCCCTGTCTTAAAAATAATATAAACAGAAAGTGGGTTAAACTGTTGGATTATGTTAATTCAAAGTCCTTGGTTAAAAACATAGTGCTGAAATAATACTTATAATGTACAAAACATAATCCTGTATGAAACAGGAAAAATCTCTCACCTGTATGGTGAATTCCTGAAAAAAACGAAATTAAATACTAACTAATAGAAGTCCTTGGGCATGACTCTTCTAAAGCCAACACAGCCTCCTTTCATACAAGATAATGCCTGTCCATACAAATACATATTTTACTCAGGATGGCCTCTCAAGGCATATGAAGACTTCTTTTCTGTTCACAGTCTGCTGATACCAGTCACTGATACAGGACCTGAATTTTAATTAGGATCAATTGGAATGGTGACTTCCAGATATCTGAATTATATTTTTTAGAGGAAGGCAGTGCTGGGAGATATCTCAAGTAAGTGATGTGGCATTGTCTTAAGGCATTTCTTGTGAAACAATTCTCATTATGTTTGCAATAAGGTTTCTGCAGCATACAGGGGTTTGTGGAATAACTCCATGTGTAGAACAGCTGAAAGCTCTTGGCTATGCTCCATGCCTCACAATGTACCCAAGGCATACAATTATTATACGACATCATGTCATGTTCACTGCTCAACTATTCGTTTTGTTCACTGAAAGTTAATAAAACCCTCTTCCACCTGCAATTCCTTGGGCTCCCTTCATTAAAACTTCTGACTGCATGATTCCCTGCATACAGCTGCATGGCTTAGTCCTGTGCAGAGTACTTCATTAGTCATGGTACCTACATCCATTTTCTATAATAGCTGTTAATGCTTCTTGGCTTTCTAAACTACCTTGCTTTCTCAACAGTAATGGGTTACAGAGACTGTAACATTATGGAATGTTCATTTTCTAGCAGCCATAGTAACAAAACTAGCAATTGTTTTAAAGATAAAATCTGGCTTTTTAAGCATCACAATAGCAGAAGTGTTGCCATCCATATTTCACAGTGTCGATAATACATCAGGTTGCCAGCTACCAAACAAATTTAATGTACCTCATTCTCAGTTTGCATTAACCTTTGAATAATAAAGCACAGCTGAGACTGCTGTAAGAAACAAACCAGAGAATGAATAATTAAAATCACCTCCACTGCCTTTAGAAAGACCAATCCCGAGTCAACAGGGAAGGTTTAATTGTCACTGAACTAGGCATTAAGGAGCTAATTGAACTCTTTATAAGCCCAAACAAATGCAGTCCTACATCAGTGGTAGGGTATATAACACTCATAGAAAATAATACCCCTAAAAAAAAATGTAGGCAATTATTTCAAATAGAAAAGGCAAGAAGCAAGGCAAGTCTAAATCTTACACCAAAAAAAGCCCGTAATATGTGAAAGGAATCCCCTCTCATTTTCTGCAGGAAAATGTTCTAACACTTAAAGAAGCAATACCTCAGCTGATGCCAGCAGGTTAAAATGGAAGTGCTATAAATGTCATTCCCAGAGAAATGGTTGGAAATAAGTAACAAAAGCTAGCCCTAGCTCTTTCAGAACTTATTTAGCCAGGAAGGGATGGTTGGGCCCTTTCTGGACTTGAGTGAGGCTCACTTTTTTGATCAGAACTCTCTTTGACAGTGGCATTTTATACTGTATATTATTTTTATTTGTTTTGCCTATTTATTTAATTGCTTTAACATTTGAAATGAGCAGTCATTAATTAGAATAGTTGGAAAACACTCCATCTGCCAGTTGAACTGTTTCGGCACGTCCAGCTACAAGCCCAGCCTGATCACATTCTGAGGATGCTGATTAACATTAATTGAAGGTTTTCTTTGCAAATGAGAGATGAAGCTTTATTAAGTATTATTATTAATTTGAAGAATAGCTTAAATTGTATGGAGTGTGGGAAGACTGCTGTTATTGACGCTGCCTGTTTGAGTGCTTGCTGGCAGCAGGGCTGTTCAGCCATGTGAAATACCAGCCCATGTACACAGACAACAGCTGGTATTAAGGGCAACAGCATGCACAAGCATCACAGTTTTTCACTTGTGCATTAATAATACAAAAAGTTTGACAGGTGTATTATTTTTGTTGTCCTTCTTTCTTAATTGTTAAGCCTTTTATTTATCCACATTACTGGCAACCAGAACAGGCTTCACCAGAGAAAATTCCCATATGTGCAAGAGCTCAGCCAGAGCCGTATTCTATAAGGTTTAAAACGCAAGAGGATTTAATTACCCTTCTCTCTACATGGATATCTGCCTGACACACTGAAGCCCAAATGTTTTACATTCACTATGATTTATACTCCAGCTCTATTGAAGTTTGGCAACCAAACCACAGATCTCAAAGAAAGTGCACCAAACAGCTCAGTGCCTCAACTTCTGTAATTTTTGGAAGGACGGATTCAGATGTGCACCCTCTCAGCAAAGGGCAGACTAAATCTGTCTTGAACTCAGCTGACCCAGGGACAGGGCACACACACAGAGTGTGTGACGAACCTACTGCTACAGCAGTTGTCTCCAAGGGAGAGAAAACGGTGGCTGGGCAGCTCCAGGTGGAAGTGGATGAACTGTAAGTTGGTTAGGGGGACAGGTCTGCTGTCAGATCAGCAGTGCAGCCTCCCAGTGTGACAGCCCAGTGACTCTGGAGGGTGGGGCAATCAAGAAACCAGCAGAGAGGTTGTAGTGTGGCTCTGGAACTAGTGTTCCCCATGTTTCCAGTTTTACCTCCCAGGTGGAATATGTAATATAGGACCAAGGAGGTGCAGCTGAGCCGCTGCAGACTTGAAGTTATCACTGGCTTGTCAAGAGCCAGCTCTCTGCTGCCATTATTCCCCTACATCTGATGAGACACTCCACAGAATACTGTATTTTACCCACTGCAGAGGCTTTGCTCGGTGGAAGAGCTGGAATGGGGGATACGGAGCCAGTTTTCTTCCAGAATGACATCAATATGAGTGTATGAAATTCAGGACAAAAGAGTGAAAACATGTAAAACGGTCTTCTTTTTATTTCACTCTCCTTTGCCTCTCCGGTATTTCAGTTCTGCCATGGCTTTCCACATACATACTTGCAGGTGAAATGTATGGACATCAGTTACAGTTATCAGCAAAACACTTTAAATGCTACTAAAACTGAATTAATTTTGCTTTAAATATGCTTACCACATGGAGTATTTTCTATTCCCTCAAAATGTTTTAGGCAGCCAGCCACTTTAAAGTAGTGCTGCTAAAAACTGCTTGTCCAGTGCAATGCATTATGAACACCACGCTTTCCTTGCATTTACAATATCCTAAAATATTAAATGCAAAATAATGTAATAGGAGAGTTGTATGAAAACAACAGCACCCATGAGATATACCAGATGAAAACCTATCTGGAGAAATTATTAAAGTACAGTTGATTTTTAGCTGTCATTTGTATACAAATGTACTTAATTTCCAGAGAATAACTAAAAAAAGTGAAAATACAGAAAGTAAAAAAAAAAAAAAAAAAGAATATCTACCTTGGCTAGTAGTCATATCAAACAGATTAGTCAAAATAATGTTATTATTTTTAATCTAACTTATGTTTCTTGATGAGGGGTCACATGCTTTCCCAGTGTCTATGACTGCAGGTAGCATAAACTCATAGTGTGCTTCTGGTAAGGTGGAAAATGAGGACTATTTCAGTGTCTTCCCTTCCATTCTTGGTCTCCAAATCTTGCTGGTATCCACCAGTAACGTGGATACTCTTTAACACAAGGGAAAGGCCAGCCTGTAGCACAAAATATGTAGGATTTTAACTTAAACTGTTCTCTAGATCTGATACATGAACAGTGCATGACAGGGAAGTGATCAGGCCAAATAAAATAGGAAAGCACGTTGGTTGGAGGCCTTCCTGTTCCTCAGGACTTAGAAAGAAATGGAAAAATTCCCACGGAGTGTGTGAGTTTACGTTCATTTTTATCCTCATCCTTTATAACAGGGAAGAATAAAGCAGAACCAGGATATCATACTAACATCCATGAACTCACTTTCCATGGCATTGTCTATGGCAACTCACTCCTATTATTGCATTATCTAATCTGAACTGCCTTAGCACACAGAAACACACATCAAAACCAGGCTTCCCCTGCCCTACGTGCAGTCTGTGGAGGATGCAGTCCCTCTCAACTGTCTTTGGTAACTTATGACAGCAGAAAGAAGAAGGATACATGCAAGGCTCTTTATCTTCCTTTTCTTTTCTTGTGCAGAGCCTTAGCTTCAATGTTTAGGAATTTTCTCTCTGAGGAGAGAAGCTTGCTACAGAATGATCTCCATTTGTAAGTATTACAACACAGTTTCTTGCAATCTCATTTCTTGCACATCTAACAGATATGCAGGAGCAGGTCCTGCCTCTAGCTGCCTTCTGCGAATGCTTCTGGGAAGCCACTTGCCTAGAGGGCAAAGAGGATACAAGAGTATTGGAAGATTGGCAAAATAATTTAAGAGCACTGCTGGTGAGGGGAGAAGGTGGATGTGACAAACCAGAAGACTGCAGATTCAGCTTGCGATGAGATACATCTCTTGAGAAGCAGATATGAAGCCTCATTTAAATAAACCCAGTATACCCGCTGCTCTCTGTTTTGAACACAGTGCCAGTACTAAAACTGGTTCTAAGCAAAAGTGTTGCTTTGGTCTGCACCACAGCTCGAGGCTGACCCTGTGCTTGGGGACAGCCATGAGACGAGCAGTGGGGCTGTGCTGGGGAAGTGGTTGCTGGATAATCTCAGTCTGGGAAGAAGCAAATCAGCAGCAGCCATGCTGATGCATCACCAGGTGACTCAGACCCACCTGCACACACCTCACCCAGCCCTACTCAACAAAATGCAAAAACAGTGCCATTGAGAAGCAGTGGCATCACAGTCCTGTGAGCCACTGTCATGTTTCTGTAACTTTGGAATGGATACAGACAATATTAGGATACAGACAGTGCCAGCAGTACAGGTTATCTGCTGAATTTCTTCTGCTCTTGTCCCAAAACTCTCTCCTCTCCAACCTGGAAGCCCACCTGATCCACCACCTCTCGAGCTTTACCACTCCCTTGTAACTGACTACTGTTCTTTGTAGTACATGTATTTTCGAGTTTCTGCCTGAGGGTGGTTTCTCCCCACCCTCTCTCTGTATGATGACAATTCATTGCTTCTTCATCATGGTGGATCCTTCCTCACTTCAGGTATGTGCAGATCCCACTCCTCCTAACACCCTGCTTCTTTTTCTCTCACCAAAAGCCATCAACACATCCTGCTATTTTCTCATCTCCTTCCAGAAATGAGGAGGGGGTGAAAAATGGTACAGAGGGCGTTTGTTACAGTACAGTAATTTTGTTTCCTTCCTTCCCTGGAAAATGAAGAGCAAGCAGAGCGGGAGCTGCAGCAACAGCAGCGTAGGGAAGGGAAAGGGAATCACAGCTGCCTACCCAGATGCTACAGTGATATCAGGAGGTACTTTGGTAAATGTATGTAATAAACAGTTGCCACAGCAGCCAAAAGAACACACTTCTGCAAAACAAAAAACAAAGAGATAGCAGAGAGCACTGAGACTGCCTGTGGCAATGGCCACTGTTGTATGGTTAATAATACCTCTGCCATGAATAAAATTAGCAGGGTAGTCTCCAGGAAGTAAAATGAAAGAACAATTAAAGAAATAAACCCTTTCAGAATTAGAGATAAGTCCTTACTTGGGTTATAACATTGGTGACTTAAATTTACCTCAAGAAATAAAGCCCCCATTTTTAGAATGCATAACATTTTTTTAATGTCTTTTTTTCCCCCTGAAAATCTGCTGAAAACCCCTAAAATCTTCCTTTTCATTTAATCAATTAATTTATTTATTAGAACGATCATAATCTCAATTCCTTCATCTAGATGGTGCAAAGAAGTGTCATTATTAAAATACTGGAAGATGCTCATGGTTCTTACTAGTCATAATCTAGACCAAACCTAGACATTTTCAGCATTAAATTCAAGGCCCAAGAGATCTACTCTAAGTAATCTAAGTAAATTAACAATATATATTTACATTTTAAAAGAGTTGTTCATTTTACTTTAAATAGACTCAATAGTTAGTGAAAAAATCTTGTCCTACCATGACCTAACACTTGAATTTGGGTCTATGCTAGATCCAGTATTTTTGGTCACCCTACAATATAAATGGGAATTTATGTCTTCAATATGTTGGAATATCAGTACTTTTTGATGAGATAAGCATGCTTTTTGACTCGGTATTTTTCATTAGACTTAATTATTCATAATGGAAACTGAGGTTGAAGTCACTGGGCCACTTGTCACTCAGAAAGGCTTTGGCAGAGAGCGACACATCAGACAAATCACTTACACCACTTAGTTTCCATTGCACTGAGAGAATTCAGCTGAAAAATTTGAATCAGACTTTCTTCCAGTTCTTTCAGTTTTCTGATTGAGACCATCTTTCATTAAAAAACATTTTTTTTTCCTAAGTACTTTTAGGCAAGCAGTAAGGGAAGGAGGATATTAAGACATTTTTCTAACTCATGCTGCAATTCTTTCAAAGTGGTTATATCCTGCTCTTTTTATGTGCTTTTTATTGAAGCCAGTTACCATTTTCATGTACATTGTGGAATCAATATGTTTGTGGTATGCCTGATTGGAAGAACATACAGGAAAACTGATCCCAACGAGCTGCCAAAAGAGCTATAATGTATTACAGGGTATTGCTTGATATTGCTTCTTATTGAGACCACTGGAATTCAGTACGGTACAGCATTTTTTAATTGTCAGTCTTCTGTAGTCTTAGCAAGGTATTTCTAGCGGTTCATTTATCACCCAAAGTGAGATGCAGTTTAACTTTGGGGCTTCCTGCCTCTTTCTTTCTTGCAAGAAACCTGCAGCACACCAAGTCAATGTGCCCAAAGTCTGTATGAGGCAAATCCGTTTTTCTTGTGATACATTTTATCTGCCCTCCTATCATGGGAGCCATTAAAAATTATTGGCTGAAGCTGTGAAACTGTGTTGTGTTTAAAATCAGCAAGTTTGGGCCACAGTATTAATAACAAGTAGATTAAGACCAAAGTAAGTATCACTTAGTTGATTTTGTTATTCACTTCTAAATAATATGCTAAATATTATTAAAAGTATCCTAGTACATTAGCAGACTGGTATTATTCAAAGAGTACTTTGATGCTTTTATTCTCCAAAGTCCTGTCCTCAGAGCATTCCTGAGATAGAAACCATCATGAAGAGAACTGCTTCTTAATGCACAAAATAGTTATTTATATTATACTATCTACAGCAATTTATTCACTGCAAACACCATTACACAGTGTATGATCACAGCATGCTGAGTATTCACAATGAGATTTTAAAAATGGCAATTTTGTTAAGTATTCTCCGCTTTGTTCAGCTGAAGAAAATTACATAAAACCCTTCACAGAAGGCTTGCCTTGCTCAGAGTAGGAAACAATCATTCGCCTCCTATTACACATCTATGGGCTCAATTTGCTTTTCCCACATCTTTTGTTTCTTTTTGTTTTAAAGTAATACCAGTAACTGAAGTTCCAGTTTTTTTAAACCACCAGAAATTGACTGTATAGTTTAAAAAAGATAAAATATTTTTCAGCCTGATTTGCCTCTATGAGAAATTATATCAAGCATGATTTGTAGCCCTATTTTAGTAAAAGAGAAAACCACAAGTAACTAGGAACGAAAAACACTACAGAAGAATGAATAGGCTGTCCTGGGACCTTCTAACATGACCTCCAACCTTGCAAGTTACCAAGTTATATTATTTCCATGTTACTCCTAATTTGCTTTTCCTTGAGTTTTTTCTTTCCCAGGATTGTAATTTATTTTTCAAAATATAACTACTTTTTAATTTCACAACATTCCCCTTTGTTGACAACAGTTGTAATTTACCATTACCTCTTCTCTAAGTTAATCAGAATCCATGACATGCAACAGTGGGGTGGCACCACCAGGCACTGTATTTCTTAAATTTAAAATCTAATTTAAAAGGATGAGGTGACTAAGTGCAGACAGATAACACAAAAACCCCAGAGCAGCTGGAAGATTTAAGAGGTGTAGTAGGGAAGAAAGCAGTCTTTAAAACAGCATTGACTTTTTAGTTTCTGTGGAAACCTTAGAGGCAATACAGGAGAGAGAGCCAGACAGGACTAAAGCATAGCAGCTCAAACACACTAGAAAGACTTCTCGTGAATGGGTGGAACACACTGAAAGCTTTGGATTTGAAATGCATTTGATATGTTGATTTGATCACTTATAAAAAAATGACGGCAAATTCTCACTTTTTTATCAGAAATGATGAAAAATGACAAAAAAAGTCACAGACAATGTGTTAGTGATGAATGGATCAACTGAACTTCAACTAACATGTCCTTCACTTTGAGATAATGGACTGCTGATTTCATGTCAGAAATTTTTTGAAGCCTTATCCAAAAAAGATCTTGACACTATCTTACTTTTAAAAATATTAGCGTAAAAATACTCTGCAGTAGTCAGACACTTCAGTAACTGATAATGATTTATACAGGATTATTTCTAATATATGTACATCATCCAGATTTTCTGATTATTATGAATGCTACAAGCAAGGCAGTAGCATTGTTCAACGCCTTCATATTCCCTGTTCCTCAGAAAGCTGGTCTTCTAGCTGGTCCACTCGCCATTGAATCTTTCCCCAGCTTGCAAATGATTTATCCAATGGCCTCTATAAAGAAGTTAGATTTGTTCAGGACTCTAATCTTTAAGAGCCCTGTCTATAGGCAGTTGTCTAAATAAGATCCTAGAAATTTTGAAACCTTATGTGACAAGATAATTTTGCAACTTTTTATTCTGAAGGGGCCCAGTTCTCAGATTTCCTTTTGTGACACTTTATAGAGACTTTACTTTTTACACATAGGCTGCTTGTAAACCTGTTCCAAAATATTAATGAGGGGAAGCAATGAGAAGCAAATTTAAAGAAGTGAATATTTACAGTCTATCTCAAACATACAATACAGCTGTATAACCAACAAGTCTGCTTGTGTCCATTTTGTAAACAGAGGAACATACTTAGATACAGACCCCCCCTCAATTCAGTGGGAGATTCACACATGTTTACACATGAAATGCTTGCTTACACAAGGAAACAACTCTTTATTATGGCACAGATTAACTAACATGATGTTAAACACATTATAAAACAAGTCATTTCCTCCTGAGTAAACAAGCCTATAAAGCCAACAGGCACAGAAAAAGGAAATTTGATTCTGAAATCCATATACTTCAAAAGCAGATTCCTTTTATTTAGGCAATTTAGCTAAGAGGCTGTCTTATTTCTCCAGATCTCTGGTAACAGAAGAAAACACACTTGGAAATTACCAGCAAATGGACACATTTTCACAACCTTTTCCTTCCATTTGAAATTACTCTCTTACTGCAAATATGGAGACCTGCCATAGGTCCAAGGTGAAAGAAATCTTAAAATGTCTCAACCCTTGGTTGAGACTGATTGCCCCCACTGCAGGCCACACTCTGACCTGTCAGAAGAAACCACCATTTACAGGCAGTTTTCTTAGCAGTGCGCGAGGTATGAACACTTTACACCACTAGACTGACTAGCCAAAATGAGTGGGGACGTGCCAGATTCAGACTGGGACCCAGGAATGTGTCTTCTTCTGAGTCAACAGAATATTGTTAAGACTTTTTAATGTCACTGGGGTGAGGGGACTTATCTGGATACATGACAGTGTAAACAGAAAATAAAATATAAAGGAATTCCTTGTTTTTCTATCAGGATCGTTTTCTCCTAGGATCTTTTGGGAGAGTCTTTAGGGCTAAGGTTAGGAAGGAGCTTACATAGGAACAAGTCTTCTGTTCTGAGGTGGTTGGAATCCTCTCAAAATCAGACCTGGAGTTACCAAGTGAACTTGCTGCAACAGTCCCAAAAATGGTTATGCCACAGACTTCACTACAAGAACAGGATTGTTCCAATGTGTTTTTCACTAAAGGGGAGCTCATCTGGGACAACTGAGGCTACATTCTTCCCAGTACACACACCTCCATGGTGCTCAATGGATCAAAACTTTTGATTAGAAAACCATTCCCTATAAATGGCTTTGTTTCATTGCTGCCTGTATTTGAAAGCAGGATTGGAAAGTGGTCCTGGGAAGAATGATGGCAAAATAGGTTTAAGAAAAAAGGACGCATGTTTGTCATCTAAAGGTCACAACGAAAGGGTATGGCTGGAAGGAGAAGTTCTCTGCCTCTGTTCTCAGGATGGGAAGGCAAACAGCCAGTGTGCAGGTACCTGCTGGTGAAAGCAGTCTTCACCTTAGAGCTGGAACTGAGGAACTCAGAGCTCTGTAAAATTCCTCTCAAGGTTTCAGGTGACACTTTCACTGCTTTCATGGCCTCACGCACGATCTACATGAGAAATGACACCTTATCTAATGAAGAATCAACACTTCTAATTAGTAAGAGGGATCTAGCATTCTAATCTGCAAGTCATAATCAATGACTCTGTCATAGAAGAATTAAACATCACATATATAAGACAGGTTTTTTTATAACCACTGCGTATGTTCCCTACATCAAGATGAAATACCAACAACAGTTGAAATTGCCACTATAATTTCCTTGGCAACAACAACTTGGAATCCTTATTCACACAGATGTTTTCTGCATGATAAAAATTACATTTGTGTTGTTTTCCTTCCCATTTTCAGTTCCAGCTCATCTCCTTGGCTCAGCTGCCGGTGATACCTTCCCTCATCATTGTTTATTTACTCGTAATATTACTGGTTGTCTGCACTAAGTGACAAACAGCTGGTCTTTGAGTCAGAGCTACCACCACGAGGAGAACCCCAGAACACTACACTACTCCTGCAGAAATTCACAGTGCAAAAATAACATGTGGCTTAACCTATGAACAGTAGAGTTATATTACTTATCTTTATCATGCACTACTGCTATCTTTATTATCCTAATCACGCTGGCTTAAATCTTGTGTATTCCAAGCAAACAGCTGGAGCAAATGGCTATGAGCTACAGAAGTGTTCATCCTGTGGTCTCTGGTTCAGCCCTAGCCTAGATGGCTCCTGTCCAAGTTGTTTGTATTTGGAGATTCTTTGGTGGTCTGCATCTAATGAATAGGTTTTTTACAAATCCATCTCTCAGTGGACAAACATCCCAAGTCATAAGAATATCACTGCTGATTCCAGCCTTGCTGGCAATGGATGGAGGAGGAAATACTCTGGCTACATGTGCCAGGTCTTGGTTGAGGCCCTGAGAATGCCATGGAACACATGGCAGACAGCTGTCTGTCTTAACGGGTTATTCACCCATTAATTAGGGATGTATCTGTACTAATTGC
Source organism: Corvus cornix cornix (assembly GCF_000738735.6). NCBI lineage: Eukaryota > Metazoa > Chordata > Aves > Passeriformes > Corvidae > Corvus > Corvus cornix. The sequence goes on from NC_046333.1 coordinate 41,158,319, forward strand.
TGTAACGATCAGTCGGGTACTCCTCACAAACACCATACTTGGAGTCAGAGCTTTAAAAGAAAAATGCCCTGCTCTCTATTTTCTAATGCAATGGGAAGGTGTGGTGGAGAAAATTCAAGCCATATTACTGTTTAAATAACTTGGATATGATCAAAGTCAGCAATGGTTCACCTGTACTGCTTGTGATAATTTTGTAGGAACCCAGCTGCCTGAGAAAGACTTAAAATTTACCACTTTACATACTAAGAGGATAAAGTCCTCTGTCAGATCATACTGAATCACAACAATGTGCATATGTATTCTTGTCACAGTTTCTGCACTTTTACTGGTTTTGATGCGTTCAAAATAATCTTTTTTAAAATTAATGTACTTGCCAATTGTGCATTCTGGAAGGGAGAGCAGCTGTTTCCTCACAACTGTATGCATAGCCTTTTGAAGAGAATTTTGTTTATTAATAGTAATCTGTTTCTCATAGCTTTGCAATTTTTTAGATAATAGGGTAAAACACAATCTTCCTTTCATGTTCTCCGCATACTGAAGAGACGGATGCAATTGCAAGAGACTGCTTATGCTGAGGGCAAAACTTAGTACTGCTTAATGTGACTTAATGACTAAAAAATGTGTATCATTTATAGATGACAACTAGCACTCTGTTAAGCTGTTATTATTATGGTCAATGAGTATTCTTCCCTGCCGGTTAGTAAAAGGATTTGGAATTAAATCTGTTTTTATTTCACTTGTTCAAGTAGACACACTGAAAGCAACGGAGCTACCCACGTAAGTAATGCAAATGGGATTTAGTCCTTATTCCCAATCTTTTTCTAAACAGAAGCTCACATGTAACAATATATATATTAGCTTGAAACACAGAACTGGGAGAAAGGGAAAAAAATTCAGGACTGAAGAAAGGCTATTTTACAGCTACACAGACGTGTAAACACCTCCGGGAACTTTGCTTAATAAGGCCAGCTACTTTCAGCTATCACTCCACCGCCCGTGACAATCTTTGCATGAAAGCATTTCTTTCTCCCTCAGGCAACACTATCAAGTTAGTGCAGTCCCTCAAAATACATAAACGCTGTATTTAAAATTAAATGTATAGCATATGGAGGACTGGAGCAGTGCTCTGGAAAGTACCCCTCTCACCCACCCAAAGGCACTCGGGTACACAAACAAACACCCCTGTGAAATGTGGCAAATGAGGCTGGAAAAAGGTCAGAATACAGGAACTTCCTGTAGATTTTAATTCATATCAAGACACACTCTTGTGTAGAAGATACCACAGGGTCCACAACGGAACTTGAATAACCTCAAAACATATGATGTACACAATGATGTATGAAGCACTCTTCCCCTTATGGAATACATTACTCGGCTTTTCCTAATGATACTGAATTGATTCACATGTTAATTTACCAAACTAGGTGTATCCACCTCAAAACAGAGAAGCTGAGAGTGACACACAACTTTCCTGGGAAATGAAGGTTCAGTTCTGTGTAGTCAAGTGTTGCTCATGGTTTCAGTGATACCAGGGATAAAACTCTCACTGACTTCAACACAATGCACAAAAGAGAACATTTTTGAACTGCTTATAAGGACACAAAATGTGCATGATGTTGTGCCTGCAATTTTAAAATCACCTATTTTTAGCGAGTCTTGTGGAAAAAAAGTCTTGCGTGTATAATTGTACATTGAAATTTATGTTGACCTACTTTAAAGTAATAATTCAGTTTATCATGTTAGGAAAAATATTCTAAAATTGTAAGCTCAGATGATCAAAAAAACCCCACCCCAAACCTTCAAAATCAAAAAGCAGCGTTTGGTGGTTTGGTACCTGAAACCACCCAGCTTTGATCAAGGCTTTTTTGTTACAGCAATATTTCAGAATCACACAAAAATATGAACCAAACTTGTTGGTTGACTTCCATTCCCAACACTTTAGAGGGAGTCTGTGTTTGTGCAGAATGATTTAAATACAATTCTCTGACATTCAGAACTGAAATGTCTGTTCCTGTGTGAAATAAGAGAACTCAGTAACTTGGGAAGTCTATTAACTTGTTTGACAAATCTAGAGGTATTACATTTTTGGTGTACATTTCATAAACTAATACTCCCTATTTAAAGAATATTTCTATTTTTATTTGCATTTTTACACTTATTTTCAAGTAATTTTATCACTGATAGGGATTATTGGGTTCAGGACTCAAATCTTACCGCAATATAGAAAAATGAAACACTTTTACATGAATACTTTCTCTGCAGAGGTAAAAGGTCAAACAGAGTAGCACTAGACAGGAGAAAATGAATTAGTGAACTGAAGGAAAGATAATCAGTCTGGTTTCAAGGTTAACTTTCTGGGTTTTATTGCAGTGAGATTTTTTTCCCTGCTTTTTCTGAACTTCTAAGAGCATGCCAATTCCATGTTCCAGATTGCTGTGCTACAGCAGCAGAAACTACACAAATAGGCAAAATGTCTAAGAATCACACCACCTCACAGAAACCCACCCCTTCCCCTCAGTCACTCTGAAAAAAATCTACAGCAAAGAAATACCCTTTCTGTTGAAAATCAGGAAACTAAGGTCCTGGCAAACTGGCAGGTGAAGTATATTTATCTTCCCCAAAAACATGACTGTGTGAATAAGAGGTGCTTCCAAATGAGAGCAGTCAGATGCCTCCCCGGATGTGACAGTAAATACTGCGTTTAAATACAGAATCATAATATTTACAAATAGAAATTACACACAGCATGTCCTTCAAAATCTCTCTGCCATTGTCTAGAGCTTTTTGTGATAAACAAACTAGCATAAACAGTGGGTAGTAAAACTGGTTTAAAAATAATTTTATTTTTTGCAAATGAAGCAGTATTAGCACGAACCATTGCTCTTGTGTTGAAACTGCTGTCTTACTTCATTCCTTACTTTGGCTTCATAAACCAAATAAATACATTTTACTTCACACATTGAGGAAAATCAGCAAATATCAGGGTTATTTTACTTTGCAAGCTTTGGAGAGCTTATCTAAAATGTCCCTACATCTTAATGCATGAAAAACTTTATGTCTGAACTTTCACGTATTTTAAAAAAATGACAGGAGAGATTTAATGAGGCAAGTGCATCAAATACAATTTAAATTGATGTTTTTCAACTTAGGCAAATTAGGATTCACCAACAATGTTACTTAAAAGTTTTGCATTGACTTATCTAAAAAAAAATCACATCCTTTTTTTCCTCCCTTTTCATATGTTTTCCTATAATAGCCTCAAGTATTTTTCATTTGTCAGCTATAAAACATTATAGTTTTTCATTACATATGGCCTTGGCATACTTGTTATAGCTACCTAGAGTACATTTCAATACCAGAATACATTTCTCAGTTTAACACACTACTAATGAATCAAATAAAATCCAAGTGGTTTGGGGCTTCAGCTGACACTAACTTAGTACCCCTGTAATCACATCACGACCAGAAGTGGCTCTGTACCTTTTACTCCATGTTTGGGAAGTTGCAGTGAAACTCACCACAATATTCTTGCTCTGTGGTTTAAAATTACCTCCAAATCTCAGAAAATATATTTACATGTACATTGGAAATTATTTTTTCAGGGGAGGTCATGCTATGCTAGCCAGCACAGATGCCCAAAAATCAACACCCAAAAAATGCATATTCAAATATATATCCCCAATTATTTTTCTGGCATTTTGAAGACAGTACATCGCTTCATTAAAATACTTCACTCTGGTCCTCCCCACCAGAGACTGACCCAGAACCAGAAACTCCTGACTGAGGAGTGGGGGCGGGCAGCTGTTCCCTTGCCAAATATATTTTCAAATCCTTTGACAACCCACGCTAAAGACACTCTTCATTCATTCAGTAACATTTCTTATACAGACACACGGAAGACAAAAGAGAACGGTTCGGAGCAACGCCTAGTCCTTTGCTGTGGGCTTCCCACACAAGGAAAAATACCGGGACTTGAGGGGTGAAGGAATAGTTTTATGAAGTTATTTCTCTGCAATCACACATAGCACAGCTGGCAGTCACTGCTCTACAATAGTTAAAACTTAATAAGGCGTTGCTGTAAATACTTTCTACGGGGTGATGCCAATGAAAATATTCCCAGTACTATAGAGAGGAGTCATTAATTATCTTCAGGTCTTACCAAATGTTAGGACCTAGTACATGTGAAGGTGAACAATAATATTTTGTGCACATGAAGCTACTTAAGGACATAAGATGCTCACTACCCACGCTTCCAAGAAGAAGCTTACTGTTTTTGACAGCGAAGTGAAGAGTTATATTCTAGGGATTGAAATAAATTTCTTTTATAGCATTATTTTTCAGCCAGTACACTACCAGAAGGCACTAATAAGGAAGGCCTATTTAGTTCTCAATTACCCAAGGATGGTGTATCTCAGAAGAGCCTTAAGAATTTAGTTTTGGATTGTCACGGGGTATTTTTGCTTTTTGTCATTATAGAGCATGTGGTAAGTACTCACAGCAGGCACAGAATACAGGACTTGTTATCAGCTCATAGAAATGTTATAATCAGGTTTTCATCTGTTCAGCAGAAGTTCAAAACCAGGATGTCTCATGTTGAACATCTGTACCTGCTGTACCACACGACAGTGGGAAACAGGTTTTAGAGCTGGAGGTGAAGAGACCCAACCTCCTCACACAACACCTTAGTGTGCTGGTGGCTGCTGTTGCAATTGACTCTTTTTAACTACAGAAGTAGGTTCAGCCTCACTGCAATACATCCTGCAGGGAGAGGAAAATGAGAAAACCAACTGTGGTACCTCTAATGAGTAGAATACTTCAGCACATATGCAGATTCACTGTTTAAAAGGAATCTATTTACTTTAAGACAGGCAAGCAAAATCTCTGTCAATGGGTAGAATAAACACTATTTAGAGTGGAACCATTTGTAACATACTTTAATTGGCAATTTTCCCTTGATGACTAATATAGCATCCTTTATATGAGGATTTTGCCGGTCTGTGATTTTCTGTCCCTGAATTAAGAGATATGAAAACCGATGCACAAAATACATTCTCTTAATAAAAGAGCTTAGAACAATACATCCATTATCAGGGATCACACTTGTTTTCTGTAACCAGATGAATGCAACCAGAGTGAGAAAGTAAGGCAAAATACCACCACCACCAAAAAAAAAAACCAACCAAAAAACCAGCATATTTGCCTCAGAACAGATGGCAGTATGAAACTGTATTTAATTTCATTCTTTCTATTTTAAAAAGGCTTTTATATGCTCTGTTTCTTCTTCCTTAAATTGGGCAGTACCTGTCCCTCGAGGGTCTGTACTGGGACCAATACTATTTGATATTTTCATCAATGACACAGACAGTGAAATTGAGTGCACCCTCAGCAGGTCTGTGGATGGCACCAAGCTGAGGGATGTAGTTGGTATGTTTGAGGGAAGGGATGCCATCCAGAGGACCTCGACAGGCTCCTTAAACTGAAAGAGGGTAGATAGAGATTGGATATGAGGAAGAATGCTTTTTAAGAGGGTGCTGAGACCCTGGAATAGGTTGTCCAGAGAAGTTGCCAATGCCCCATCACTGAAGTGTTCAAGGTCCAGTTGGATGAGGCACTGAGAAACCTCATGTGATAAAAGATGGCCTGGCCCATGCACCTGTTTGGACTAGATGATCTTTAAAGGTCCCTTTCAACCTGAGCTGTTCTGTGGTTCTATGAGTCTACCATGTTATATCATATTAAAAAATACACTGGACAATCATAACGCATCATACTCTATGAGGACACACGTTTCCATGATTTCATTTTCACTAGAACAAACACCTACTTTTCTTTATGTTCCCCAGTGTGCTCTTATCAGGTAATACACTCTTTCAAGAGTTTTTCAGTACCAACTAGAGCTGCTTGTAGCAGAATGAAAAAACACCCCCCCTCTCCTAACACATGCATATGTAAAAAAACCTCTCATAAATTAAAGTAATGGGACAAACATTGTCATGATACGATTCAGAGCTGTACTGGCTTACTGAGGACTAAACTTGGCTGAGGAAGATCATTAGGAAAACAAAAGGCTAGAGAAAGAATTTTTTTATATCATGGAAGTGGATTGTAGAAGCTCACAACAGAGTAAAAATGTAAATAGCTGAATAAAGATAATTACACAAAGCTCTGTCCCAAGATCAGCATAGTCAGAATATGATCCAATGTAAAGAAACACACACTACCAGAGAAAAAAAAGGAATAAAATAAAAATTCTCCCAGGTTCAATGCAAAAGATGTTTTCCCCTTAGAGAAAACTGCATAAAAAGCTTCCTCTCTTCAGAGGAGGCAACAGAATGGAAGGGAATGAAAAGAGGCAGTAAAAGCTCTGCATTTCCAAACATTATTCAAGGTTAGAAAATGAAAATGTTTCATTACAAGGAAAAAGACAAATCTGATCAAAGTCAGTCAACTCGCTTATTTATATCGCAGCAAACACCTTGGGTCTGCATTTTGTCAATCTGTAGAAAGCAAAAGATTTTTCTGACCTCATAAATTGGCAAGAAATGGGTTGTGTACCGATCTACTCAGCTCAGGAGATACTTGGCACCATGTATCCTGGCTCTCACAGAACCAAATACACCTACCATAAGGGCTACTGCTACAGAGTTTCTGAAAGTCAAGAGGAAAAAGCCTCATTTAAGCCACTGGAATGTCACAGTGGTGTCATGCTTATGCTGGGCTAACTGCCTGACGCAGCTGAAGACAGTTCCACTGAATACTACGAGGGTCATAGCTCTGAACACGGCAGAGCTGGGGTATAGCAAGGCAGGACTTCTAAAAAATTGTCAGCAATGTCATGCTAAAAATCTATGGGGAGATGGCACCTTGTTTGCTGCCTGGAAGTTTCGTTCAGCTTCCCAGTCACTTGGTGTGCAGATGTCACCACCAAAAAGCTGCAATATAGTGATGTATTGGCATGGAGACATCTGAAGAGAACATGTCTAAACATACAGGAGGGACTGAATTCGATCTGTTAGTGTATATCCACATCTACCTTCCTCGGGAGTAACTTACTACATGAATAGGAAATAAAGAGTTTATTCATCAGGCTAAATGATTTTACAGTATCATATTCATTCACTCAGCTAAGTATGAATGCTGGCAAGGTCTACATATGGACTACATTCTTGGTCTAGACTGCAGACAGTATTTACTCTTTCTTAAATTATGTTAAATTCTTTAAAAATATGTATCTTGTAGAAAACTCTTCTAAAATTTTCATTCTAAAGTTTAAAACTGTGGAGTCTCTCTCCCATATTGGGACTGGGTCTCTCTCTCTCTCACACACACACACTCTAATCCTGAAGCAAACCTGTCAGACCTGTGGCTATGGATATGTGGCTAGGAAGAGAGCTTCTCCCATGTATTGTTTCTAAAATCAGTACAACTATTTTCTATCTTCCATATGCATTACCTCTTCAGAACATACCTAACCTGAGACTCCTTTTCAGATTAACTTGGTTTTCTGTATCCTGATGTTTTCCTTTAAATAAATATTAGCATGGCCAATTGGCTCTACTACATTACTGCAACCTCTGGAGTGAGCAGGACTGGCCACTGAGCACATGCTGTGACAGCTACCCTTTTAAGCAAAATAAAAGGCTGTCAGAGAAGATGCACCTGGTTTTTATTTAAGATTTCAAATTACCTCTTCAATGGTTTCTGCTTGCTGACAAGCAAATGCATGACCTAGGAATCAGCAGCTAGAATTACCTATTTGCTGAAAGTGTGTATTTGCTGACTTAATGTGTTTACCATTTATCACATACACCAAGGAGCTGACAAATACAATCTTCTTGTCCTTAGTAATTTTGTGGAGCAAGAAATAACTCAGTTCATTCTTCTTCCTTACTTTACTTGTTCCTAACTATGGTACTGTGCCAAAAAAAAACCTCACAGCCATTTCCTTTCTCTAACACACAAAGTCAAAGTAAATTTCCAGCTGGCAAATGAAATGCAACGTTGATTAGGAATGCAATATATTTGAAACATTTGACCTTTAAAGCACAAAAATCTTGCATCTGAAATACAATTTGTCATATATCCACAAAGCCATATCTAACCAGGAAACATAGTTGTTAAAGCTGATTAATGATGACTTTGCAGTTTCATGATTTTTGTATATATGTGTGATAGTCCTAACTTTGTGAAAGGAACGCTGCCAAGTCCTTGATTTACAAATGTGTTTTACTTTGAAACTGCTATCCTCCTATGGAATTATGTCATATATATACCACTTATGTTTAACTAAGATCTGGGATTTTACCTTCAAACTGATGACGTGCATCAAAGAAAACAACTGAGAGCTTGACACTGAAATACACTCTAAATCTTTCCAGTTTCATGCTATTAATAATTGCTGTGTCACAAGTCATCAAACTCTTAATTTCCCTCACATTATTTAGAAACTCATCCCCTGAAATCCAAGTTCTAGAAAGACCTTAAAATTCTTTTCCCATGCTGAAACAAACTGATTCATCTGCTCAGATATTCTCTATCGTGTGTCTAACAATAAGAAGCACAAAAATCCCGAAATATGGGATATGAGAAACCTTTAGTTATGTACTGTTCTATCACTTAAATTCAACTCATCTCCTCATTCTATGTAAGTGTGGAGTCAAATTCTACCCATGCAAAGGAAGCTTGTCAGACCTTATGTTTCAGAGGTTACTGCAGCAGTTAGCTCTACCCAGGCCTTTCTGCATGGTTCCTGGGGGAAAAAAAAAGGTGTGGAAAAGGGGAAAGACTACTGATATGCACAAGTTCTTCAGTTCTTCCCCTGGTGTTACAGGAAATATATGAAATTATGGCTATGATGGTAAAAAGTAAAGCAGGCAAATCCTTCTTACAAAGCCTATTATGCCAACAATAGACTGAATATTATTCCCACTGAACTACCCAAGTTGGTAGTAGAGGCTCCCAGTAAACTGTAGGGTATTTGGAACATATTCTGGGATTCAGATTCTCCTCTTAGAGAATAAAAGCATTTACTTTTCGTCCCAATCCTGCTTTAACAAGGCTGGAAAGAACTTTGCACTGATTCTAATAAAAAATAAGCTCCTTCCAAACCTAGTTTTGTATTTTGTTTGGTTGAACGCACAAAAACACTCGCCAGTAGAGGGGGTATAGCTCACCCATTTCTCGTGCTAGAAGGGGCTGTCACAATATGGAGAGGACAGTATGAAAAAGAACAGGTTGTGCAAATTTACATGTCTTTAGAAAGAGAAGCTGCAAGGGGAGAAGAGCTTCTGGAATGCACCAGGAAAAAGCAGTAGGAAAACAAATATTCATTTCAGGCTTTTAGCATTTTAATATAAGCCAACCAAAAGACAGAAAAAATCATCAGTACCTTCAACTGACTTCAGACTAAAACATCTTCTGCTAAGTGTTTTAGCTGAACAGTGTAAATATCCTACTTATTTTGAATATAGAAATTCAGTGTGTCAAAAAATTCCAGAAATAGACCCAAGCATCATGTAATTCAATGATTTTCAGCATTACAGCAACATAAGATGTTGATGTATTCTCCTGGAGAAATCATGGGCAAAAAACTTAATACTGTTAAGTGAGTCCAAGCTAGTTGAACTGGAACAGTTGTACGACACTCTGCTATGTCCCCATTGGTAACAGCGAGTCCTGGTGAGGAAAATTCCCTCCCAAATAAAGGGAACACACCTCAAGGTTAGACAGGAGATGTGTTTTTATGCTGCAGAATCCCTGGCTATCATCAAACTAACTGCAACTAGCAAAAGGGAAATTTTTCAGATTTCCAACATATATGTCTGAAGAATGTTGACAAATATATGAGCTGTCACTGACAAGCAAGTTCAGGCTCAAACTACCAAACCAATCTCTTATTTAAGAAGCCGGGGGTTTTGAGTAACTATATTAGGCATTTTTATGTGAAGACCTCACAAATACCCGAGGGTTTTGAGTAACTATATTAGGCATTTTTATGTGAAGACCTCACAAATACCTTTGAGGCCAAGGTGTGGTTGCCCAGCACTTCCCAAAATAGACTCTTAGGTCATGACTCAAGAAACCTCTTTAGTAAGTGCTTAATTACTAACCCAAATGAATATATGTTATTCTGAGCTTTAAAGTCAGACTCTGGAAGTGGTGGCACCCAACGCAGGAAACCCTTTTTGAGTTTGCTCCAGCCCTGTAAGTGAAGCAGGCCTTGCAGAGCCTTGCCAGAACGATCCTGGTCAGGGATGAATTCTGCCAAAGCTTTGTAACACTTCAGAGAAATACCCATCTTTCTCAGAGTTCAACTGTACAGTAGTTTAAAATAAAAGAACAACGTTCTATGATATCCTAGCAAGTTAAAAGGCTTTGTTACAGACCAGAGCAATTCATGTTTAAAAAGCAAAATACCCTGATGCTACATGTCAAACTAGTCCTATATTCTAAAAGTGAAATAAATTCCAGTATTGAGTCTTACAGTCCATGGCTTCAAATGGATTTAAAGGGGTGTAATTCAGGACAGCATTAGCTCTGTTGTCAACACTCAGTTTGAATACATAAAACCAGTATTACATGGGCAACCATGCACATCTGCTCTAGTCACATAAATGACTATGAAATGAGGGGGTTTATATACATAAATTTTGTGTAATATAGGCATCTATCAGTTAAAGAAGCAAAGTGTACCTGTGCTACGTAGTTCACTTTGTCTCTGTTAATGATATTCAAGGCAACCCCAAGAGGTTTTTGTACAGGCCACACATGCATGTGATGATAGTCAACGTGATCCAAACATACTTAGAAATAATTTTGCCCATAGGAGAGGGTCTTTGCCCAGAATACACGGCACGGACACTACTCAGCTAAAGGCCTGTAAGTCTGTTCTATCCTCAGAGAAACCAGAGGAAGAAAAAAGAGAGAGAAAGAAAGAAATGGGAGAAAATACTGCACTAAAGAACTGAATTATTTATTTTCTTGTACTAGGCTAAACAGACACAAGTCCTGCCTGAGAGTCTCTCTTAATCTTTCCAGTTGTTCCATTTTTCCCTTAATCTTTTGTAATTGCAATATTCTTAGATAGTCCTTGCCTCTAGTAAATTGCACCTTGCAGCTCACATGCAACCCAGAAGAGGGGGAAGAAAGACAAAGGCAGAAGGTCCCACTTTACCCAAAAAAAGGTCATGCAGTTTTCTGGACTTAAAATGTTTATTCATATTAAATTCTTTTCAAATGCCAGGAGGCTAATTATATAATTAATGGCAAATCTGATGTTAAATGAGTTAATTTTGTTCACCTCAGTGTGGGCAACACCTAAATTTGAAATTTCCTCTCAAATTGTTAATTAATTTTTCTAATACAGACCATAATTCTCTCAAGTGAGGGAAACTGAAAGGAAACATGTTTTGATCCCAGGAGCTGCACTGCCTAACAAACTTATAGGGTCGACACTGAATGGAGGAACACCTATTTCTTTTGTAATTAAAGCAATAGGGAGACCCATGGCCAGCTTGCTGCAAAAGCTTTCCATGACAGTTTCTGGAAAAAGCTGGGGGTAATCGGTTCAAAGGACGTGTTGTGGCTTTAGGGTCTCTGGCTGTACTCATACCAGTCTGTATTGAAATCTGAGAGATCTGGGTTCAGATCCCAACTGTCAGAGGCTCCTGGGTCATCAAACAGGGCAGAAGAGTCAATTAATTTCATTATGTCTCATTTCCAGCTGTAACATGAAGATATAAAGCTCCTCTATGAGAGGGGGAGGAGAGGGAGAACAATCACTTACAAAAATATTTAAGAATGAGTAACTGAAATCCTTCCCTATGAAAAAAAAAAAAAAAGCAAAAAGACCTCTTTTAAATTAATTAAGAGAAAAAAGATACCAGTATATACACACATTTCCAGCAAAGTAACCTGATTTATTGGAAAAAAAATTTTGAGTTAAAATGAAAAAAAAAGGAATGAAGGGCAAATTTCACCCAGTTCTGCTAATTTAGGATTACTCATAAGTACAAGGATTTGAAAGAAATAAATCTGTAATTATACTGAGACTTTGTTTCACATACAGGCTGCAGTTTCCTGAATAACTTCACCTTATTTACCACTACTGAGAGCAGCAGTCCTGCCCTCCCTGTTGTCCATGATTGTGTGCTCCAGCTCTCTTGTTTGTGCTGGCATCAGTGCTCGGGCAGCTGCGCAGCTGGACTGAAAATTAATCTGACTACAGAAAAAAAGGGTTTTTTTTTTTAGCTAAAGCAGCTCCCTGAACTGACAAGCCATGTGCTGATACAGAGAGAGGCAGCAATGAATGGCAGACGGATAAAGGAGAGTGAGGGACAAACTCTTTCAGTGACCCCAGGGACTTAAATAGGCTTAAATCCATCATGAAACCACTTCCTCAGCCTTATCCCCACTGGCCAGAGGATCCTTTTCTATTTTTGGTGGGGGAGAGCATCTTCGCACAGACAGAAGGCTAAGGAGTTACCTCCCACAGATACTGCCTGTACACACATAGGAAATACAGAGATATTCAAGACAATTTGTCCTGGAGAAAACAAAGGTAAATGACATTTACCATGAGGCAGACTCTGGCCATGGCCAGTTATCACCAGAGCATTGCATGTGCTTGGCTTACGTCCCTTTTGTAATATGCATTTTTATTTAGCAGAAAATACACGGTAACTCAACATAATAAGTCCACAAATAATGTTAGGAACAGTTTTATTTGACTCAAAGTAACGATGTAAAAGGGATCATACATCTGAGTTAATGAGGAAAAAAAAAGTAGTTTTGGTCCATAAAAAATAATTTGTCCAGGGAAGCATTCTAGAAGTAACAATCTAAATATTCCTACAAGGGATCCCCAGTATTATAATTACGAAACTTGTAACATTTTCTCCTTCTGTGGGTGTCTGACTGAGTACTGATCTTAATACAAACATCATTTGGATAATCTCATACTTAGTTCTGAAAAGGCTTACTTCCTAAAATTCAATTTTGATAATAAATGTTTATTCCTAGTAAAAAATTTCACTTCTCTGATTCTGGTGAGAACTTAAAAAAAGGGTCCCTAGTGACATTGGCTGTATATTCCTTGCAGATTTATAAAATATTTTGCAACAGAAGCGTTGTAGAAAGTAAAGTATCATTTTACTGAATGTCAAAGCCTAACTGAGTAATATCTTTAATTTTTAATGATGCAAATACCACATTGATACTTCATCCTTGTCTTGATTACATTTCTAATACTCTTTCATGAGCAGCTTAAAAACAACAGAGTAAGAACAATGTCTTTATGTGATTTAAAAGCACCAGCAACTGAAATGAATCTTCTGTGTAGTCACGCCTAAATTGATTAAATAGATCCAGATCTTAGGAAAGTTCTGTAATTATACTTCAATTTCTACCCAAGCTTTAAAAAAAAATAAGTAAGAGGAAAAAAATCTAGAAGTTATCAGATGCCTCATCTTCCTTGCTATTACATTAAATATGCAATTTTAAAAGACATAGTATGTTAAAAGACACCAATAAGGAGTTCTTCATTTATGCTAAGTGAGCTGATCATTTTCTAATGATGAAAGTATTTCTCTGAGCAGGAACACTTAAATAGAAATATTCACAATCTTCTTCTCCAGCTAATTAAAAGCACTTGGTCTGATTAAATGTAGAAGTCTGAACAATGTTTTCCATCCCTATCCTTCCCCATCCCATAATAAATCAGTGCTCTTGAGTGAGCTGAGGCTCTTGGTATAAGTACTGACCCTAAACTAATTTTATTTTTATTATTTTAAGAGTTCTTAAAAAATATTAGCTCAAGTGAAAAATGAAGGCAAGAAGTCTTTGCATAAAGGCCTAACAGATGCTACCAGCACAACACTTTAATGAATGACCACTTCCAAGAATGAAAGAGATAACATTTTGTGCCATTCAGTAATTGGAAGGGAACAAGCTGCCTCCCTCCACAAGATCTGTGCTCTTCCTACACCTCACACAGAAACTTGTCCTGTGGCTCAGGGAACCAGGGCAAGCTACAGGAGCTGGTACAGACAGACAGCAAACCTTCCACACCTCTCACGTCCCCTGTGGGTTCCCCTTCTACTGATGGTCGTCCAGTGGCGATCTGGCAACTGCGGCTGCATGGCTGCTGTCACCTGGTGCTGGTGCCTCCCTCCTGGCACAGCACTGGGTCAGATGGTGCTGATGGCGTGCGGGAGTTGGGCTCCCCACCCTGGCATTCCTGGGCTGCCGAGCCAGCTCAGTCTTGCTGCCTCCTCCTCCCTTCTTTCTATCTCTAACCTCTGCTCGGCAGCAGCTGGAAGGTTTTAGGAGCCCTTGAATGGCTCTTCTCTGGCAGTCATTTCTATAAATTGGGCTGGTAACCTGGCAGACCACAAGCGACTTGCCTGGAATTAAGGCTAACTGTAAGACTACACTATGGTCTAAAACATAGAAAATTACAGGATATTAAAAAAAAAACCAGAATAAAAGACATTGCCCTCCCTCCCCCCCACCCTTCTCCCCGCCCCCTCTCTGCTTCATGAGTACCAGGCTAGGGCTGAGGTGAACGTGGTTGAATTAATATACTACCTATGTTTTTCCCATTTTTATTAAATTAATTTACCTGGTTAACTTTTTTAGTTGTAAAAAAATTAACCAAGCCCTGCTACAAAGAACAGTATTGCTATTTAAACTATCAATAAACAGGGCTTTTAAAACAGTTTTGTTTCAGGTAATAGTGTTTGTAAACATATCTGAGAGCTGTAATTCATTCTCCTAATGTAAAAATAAAAATGTTTGTAAATATATTGTTTTAATTTTTTTAAATGCTACTACTGTAAATATTAAAGAAGACAGAGCACGACACCTTTTAGTACTTACAATACTGTTTGCTGATAAATTTTTAGTGTTATGAAAAACCTTTTTGTTCAAAAGCTAAGAATTACGCATGCAGTATATTTTCAAAGGAAGCCCTAGTCCATATGAACAAAACACCACACCACCAATTTAGCTCTCTGCAAAAATAGATGTCTAAAGATCATAGTCTGCTAATGAAATCTTTTTTTAATTTTGCCCGTGGAGTTCCCATTCACGTTATGCAGCCTGAGAAATGATTGAGACACAAGAAATACGATAATTATTACTTTTCATAAAAGACAGAAAGCATAGCTGTAAGATTACCTTCTAAAATGCCTCCAGCTATCTGAATTCAGAGTAGCACCTTAACAAGGGCAGAAGGTAACACCTCACAGTATCAGAGGCTGCGAGGGAAAGACAGGAGTTCAAAGGAAAATAGCACCTCCACTTTCTTGAACCTGCAGCCTAAAAAGTTTGAGGTAATTGTACCACTAACAGACCATGTTTAATCTTTGAAAGTACATTTGACAGATCAAACACACAAGCTGTAAATTACCAGTAATGTCAGCAATCTTTCCATTTAACTATCAGTGTATCAAACCACAAACTCAAAGAACACAACAATAACTCGAAGATAGGAATCTAAGGAGACTCAGCCTGTATATTTATTTGGTTCTCAAGTACATGGTTAAGCTGCAAGAGACAAATATGTTTGGTTTTCTCAGCAGTAACAGGGATATAAAAAGAGGTATATGCAAAAACTAGAACACTGAGTGCCAGAACAATTACATTTCCCAAACACTGCAGGTACAGAGCCAGATGCAAAAGAGCATTTTGAGCTGGAACACTCACATGAAGGGAATGACTGAGGGTTATTTCAGTGCACCTACTGGAAAAAGGGGGGGTAGCCCAAAGGCTGATCTTGGTTGTGCTTCAGTGTGCTCTGCCTGGCTGATCATGACTTTGAGGGAAGAATGGGACCATGTGAAGTATGGAGATGAGTAGTGCTGGAACACCTGACTACATCTTCTGTACTTCAGAGAGCATCCATCGGCACTAAAACCTTGGGATGTGAGCGTAATATTTTTGAAAAGGTTTTGTGGAATCTTATGTAAGCCTGGGAGTCTGGCCTGGTATAAACCTGACAATTGCAAAGAATTTACTCACATGTACATTATTTTGGTCCCAAGACATTTCTACTTGTAAAAGGCTTCATAAGACTTTAATGATAACTGTAACAGTGTAATTATTTCCTTTGCTAAAAGAAAAAATACACGAACATAAGGAACCTCTGTATCAGAATAAATGAACTACATGATGACAACTGTTTTAAATACATGTATGGATTTAATTAAAGTGATAACATTTTATAATGTAAATAACACAAAACCAATCAATGATAACCAGTCATAATTTTCACTGTAACAAAAATAATAAAACCAGGCAGTAAAATCATGTGCTATTTCAATTACTACTACTTCTGGTTTTCCTGATGTTGAAGCATTTCACACAATTACTGCATTTTCAGTGCTCAGTGTTAAAGTCTACACGGGAGAATCAAGACCATACAGCAATGCGTTATTATTCTTCCTCCTTTTTCTTTCCCATGAAGTCTCTTTGTGAAACAGGATTCTCTGAAATTGTTTCTTATCAATCAGAGCCCATGGTCTGCAATCTACACATCACACCCTGTGTAAGGTTGCTACTGCAACTTTGTTCACATTTTTCACACCACACTACACATCTACAAAGTCTACATTACCATCTAACCAAACACCGTTTCCATTAAAATGGATAGGATAGCATCTCTCTTGCCTGCTTTTCTTCTTACAACAGAACAGTGCCACATATAACTTGAGGCCAGTTTATTACTGGATGACTGAGGATGTCTTCTGCAGCAGCAGGAGATGAGCATGTGTTCAGCATTATACTTTTGAAGGGATATGGGTCCAGCAATACTGACGGTTGTTACTTCTCATCCTAAGTGCCTGAAGTCCACACTAAGCCTCTCAGGACCGGGGTAGGTGCCTGAGGTCCCTGCCTGTGGGAGAATAGGATGCCTCAGAAAGGAATCCAGAGCAGAGTGTAAGGTTAAGCCAGGAGCTGTTGAAACTAGCCAAGAAAAACACCAAGGGAAGGGTGTGCCTCAAATTCTTCTCCTTTTGCAGCTTAGGTATCTTTTTTTTTTTCATGGCCTGTAAGGCAGTGCTTATGTCAGCTAGGGTTTCAGCACCCCAAATCCACCCTGACTTGTTCAGGTGCCACACTTCCTCCTTTTGCAACCAAAACACAATAGGTACGCACTCCTTAAATACTGCTGGAGGGTCAGAATACAGACAATGTGGAATTAATTCCTGCTTTAATTCCTTCTCTAGCTTGACATAGCTCAAATCTACACTTCCCACTTCCCAGCAGAATGTTCCAACCCTATTATGCTGGGGAAAACCCAGGGCTGGGAGAGAAAAAGGGGTCACTGGCCCATTTCTGCCTAAATTGTGCCAGTGCTGCAATGAAACCAATTTACTTAGTTACAGCAAAAGGTAAATTACAGTAGTCTGTTGCTTTTTGGACTAAAGTTTGAAGTCTATTGCTTTTTAAATTGTATTTCCCATTACTCTCATACTCCTATTCCCTTGCTATATAACAGTCTCTTGGGATTCTTCACACTTCTATTTAAATTCCAGGGACACACTGCTTAGCAGTGACATTCAATTAGTTCTCCACTTAATAAATAACCATGTATAATTGAATATTTTTGTAAGTATTAAACATAGAACATATTTATTGTTAAAATTTAAAATCTTTAGTTATAGGCTTGGAGCCAGTGAATGACACTGTTCACACTGAAATAAAATGAAAGGATTACAACATGGAATGCTTATGTTTAGAAATGGGTAGTTTGCAATTTCAGAAAATAGGTAATTTACAAAGTTTAAAATAAAATGCATAATTGCATTGTTCTAAGCATTGAGGGACTGAACAAAAGGCTTCCGCTTTCTTATCAGCATCAATTATGGCATGAGTGTGAATAATATGAATTGTGATTGAATCATTACTAACCATTTTTGCATAATTTTCCACTTTCACTTCACCAATATAACACTTTTACAAAAGATGAAATTATATTTCTTCTAAGAGCCATAAAGAAAAACCACAGAGCTTGATCTGTGACAATTATCAAGAAGATACAGATGATCTCTCCATCCCTAACAATAGTAGCTAATAGCACTTCTGTATTTTATTTTCTAGCCATCATCCCTCACACAAAGGTTTTCACCTCAGTTTTGATGAAGGTAGAGTTGGGACCACACTACACATCTTTTTTTCTTCTGCAATCTCTTAAGGTAGTCCTTCTTACGCTTTCAAGACAGTCAGAATTTGGGGACCAGGTCTGCCACACAAACTGGTTGCCAGCCATTTGCTTGCTCTTTAGAGAAGACACGGTAGGTGTCAAAAGAGAAGCTGGCTTGCTTTTGCCCTGTGTTACAGGGTTATATCAGTTGCACAGAAAATTGGATAGCATCTGGTGGGAGGACAGAAATTGTGGCTCTACGTGTGTGAGAGACATAAGCAGGCTGGGCTCTGCAGCCTGTTAATGTAGGGGATGGGGGAAGAGTGATCAATCCTCTGTTAATTACGGAGCCAGCAGATCGTTCAGCAGCTAATATTTCTTTTGTCTGGAAGGTGACTTGAAACAGTGACAGCAAAGTATGATTACCATATAAACACTATACATTTCCATACCTTTCAAAGATAAGCCCTAATTTGGACCAGGAAAAAGATGTGATTAAAAGAAACTTGCACTTGAACCATGTGATAATCAATCATCCAGAAAAAAATGTTTGATTATATGTATTGTGTTACTTAAGTGCTCTTTGAAGGCAGATGAGATGAAACGTATGTTTAATTATGTCAAACATGTTCAAGCAGTATTTTAAACAGCAATTGTACAATGAGATGACTTAAGGGATGGGCTCATGGCACTGCGGACTTGGGCCCTTATTTCAATGTGGAATACACTGAGATGCTGGAGTTTGGGTCACATAAATCAATCCACATATGCTCGTGTGGGAACCAGGGACTAAAGGACTTGCTACACTTTCAAGTGAAAACATTGTTTTTTCCAAAAGTCATTTAACACAGTGAAGGAACCCACAGAATACACCAGGAAGAAATGCAACACTGTGTTCGATAAGGATTTCTCTCCATCTTTGTGCAGATACCTCTCCAAAGATCATATTTTGTGAGGTTTTCTTTAGGAGTGCCTAGATTGGTAAAAAAGCTTTTAGTTTTTTCTGTCCTCTGATATTTATAACTTCTGTCACATATCAAATTTATATTTGATTAAAAAATATGCACTACTGATGCACATAAATCATTATACAAAATTTAATGAAGAACAATGCAGATGTTTGACTGCAAACAGCTGCTATAGATCTTTCAAGGAACCCTGGAAAGTAGAGGGGCACTGAGATTTATCAGGTTCTTACTTGTGGAGGCGTCTTCATTTGAATGAAACTAAGTGAAGCATGAAGTAAAGATCTGTGAGACAAAACCCCCATGTGTTATTAGTAGAAGAGTTTTTTCTATCACATAAAAAATGAGTGACAGGTGTAAGCCAGTAACAAAAAAAAAAAATCAATCAAAAAAAAGTTGCATGGTTACTTAATCACCTTCCAAAAGACGTTTTATATGAAGGCTCCAAATTTCTTTACATGACGCAGGAGGATAAATAAAGCAGCCTAGGTGAACAGTCACACTTTTGGCACTCCTTCTAAGCATTAAGTTAACTGTGTTAAGATGAAACCAAAGCCCTGCCCAGTAATAATACTTGAAGATGCTGCATAGTCAATTCCAACATACCAAAAGAGAAAAAAACCAGTTTCTAAGAAACTTGCAGAAGAGTTATGTCCTGCTTTACAACTCAACAAGGATAGTAGAAAGAGTGCCTGATGATTGGAATAACTGCAAAAACAAACCCACTGATAATCAGTCAAGTTTACAGATAAATTAGCATGGCTTTCCTAGGGAATTTAATTGCTTCAAAAGCTCAAATTAGAGCAGATGGCTGTAGGATGCTCTCCTTTACAGACCTGTGCTACCAAATGTGCAGTTAAAATATAACTTACTTATTCTACACCCTTCATCTAGGTGGATCTACTGTAGGAGTTGGATGGATTACCCCTGAACCTCCAGAGAGTGACATGGGGTCTTACTGGCCAGACTGCTGCCCCACATATCTGGGCTCTGTGGTACTATTCAAATGAAATGAACCCTTCTTAACCTTCCCCATGTTTAGTTCTTCTGTTTAGCATTTGACTCTGAGCATTGCTTCCCTATTGCCTCACGACACTCGTGTGGTTTTATGCAGACCTGCCCATCTGCAGCATGGCATTCTTGTAGAACATTTTTCATAGGCTGGGATGAATGGCTGTTACACAAATTGGAAGGCTTTTTGTGGAGGACACCCCTTGTGACACTGCTTCCCGCTACTGTCTGTGCACACTTCTGATATCACAGCCAAGACATGTAATTCTGTATTCAGAAGCGATGTGAGAAGCTTTTCTCAGCTGTAAGGATTCACCCATTCCTTGAACTTGTAAGAGTATTTGTTTCTCTAAACCACATTTTTCCAAACAATTACTTAAAGCAGACACTTTAGATATTGCTGTGGCCATTATTAAATCTTTGCTTGAAGATGCTGGCAAACAGCTTCATCCCACCACCAACCCCACTAGCATGTGCAGCCAGAAATACCTAACTACATAAGGACACCTACAATATCAGTAGTCCATGAAGATCTCTCCCTCTCCATGTATTGTCATCACCCTCATAGGACTTGGGATGGGACAGGCATGTATGTGCCATGATCCTTCATCCTCCATATCGCCGAGCAGTCCATGGGAATCCAGGGAGGCACAGTACAGGGAAGTGAATTCATGTGGTCACTTGGTCTCTTCAGCCTGGAGGAGACTGAGGGGAGACCTCACTGCAGTTACAACTTCCTCACAAACAGAAGTGGAAGGGCAGGCACTGATCTCTCTGGTGACCAGTGACAGGACCTGAGGAAATGGCCTGATGCTGTGTCAGAGGAGGTTTGGATTGAATATTAGGAAAAGTCTTTTCACCCAACCCAGAGGGTGGTTGGGCACTGGAACAGGCTTCCCAGGGACATGGTCACAGCACCAAGCCTGACAGAGTCCAAGAAGCACACGGACAACACTCTCAGACACATGGTGTGATTCTGTGCAGGGCCAGGAGCTGGATTTGATGATGCTCATGGGTCCATTCCTACTCAGCATATTCTATCATTCTATGAAAGGTAGCGCAAAAAACATGCCATACTTATGTAATACTTCTTCTGGAATAGCCTTTGATAATATTAAAAACAATTGCCCCGAACTTCCTCATCACTGTTTTCGTCTATGGACACCATGCCATACCAGAATGTAATGCGGGTTTTCTTAATATCCATTTTTTCCCGTAAGTTCTTAACTGTAATGCTCAATAAATATTCAAGTACCAGCATGGAGTGGATTATTGCTAACATGTTGCAGGAAAATTGCACAGTGCTAAAGTTTGCAATAAAAATAAGCAGAACGCCCACTGTTAATACACTGTAGTTAAGTGTATTAGCTGTTTTCAAAAGCATTAACTCCCACACAAATAGCAATGCTATTTTGTCCAATATATCATTATCAGACAGTGAGAATCAGCTGGGGACTATCTAAAGCCTTTATGCCCACATGTATTAAAATAAAATTGCTTCACAAAATTAGGAAATTGTGTGGGGACACCACTTAAGATTTTACCAGGTGTAAACAAAATAATAATAATAATAATAAATTATGAAATTACACACTGTTCGTACAAACGACTCTTCCCTTTCCCCACCTGATATTCAGAATCATTGAAAAGAAAATATTTGTTTCTCCACCTCTCATTTTTTATTGTCTTTTCTGTCTCATCAGCTGATAAGATTTCGTAATTTTTGAGCTCTTGTACTTTTTACTTCACCAGAGTGGGAAAACTAATATTGGATAATAATGGTACACAAGAAGAAGCAATTGTTAATGATCCTAATGCGGCAGTGTAAGCTCTTCACGAATCTACTGATTATCCTTTTGTTTCTACTTCCTCTTCATCTGTCTCAGCAGTGACATCATGAAAATAATACTAATTTGCACCCAGATTCTCAAAGTGGTTTGCAAATATTAATTAATTGCAAACCTAATTATGCCTCTGAGACAGATTTTATGTTCCCATTGTTCTCTGGAGACCCACGTGCCTCTTTCCTCGAAGCATATTTCTCCTCCTTACAGGGCTATTCAAACCCCCCTGAAATTAAGGGGAGAAAAAAGAAAAAAAAATATTGGGCAGTAGAGGGGAGGGAGAGAAGAGGCTAGTGGGGGAGAGAGAGAGAAAAGAGGAAAGAGAGATGAAACAAAGCCCTCATATTTTACTCTGTGCTCTACCTACCTCAATCTGGAAAAATGATGTGTTTTCATGGCATTTTCTGTTAGCAGTAATATTAAAGCCAACTAAATTTTCTCCTGAGGTACTGTTATGTGGCCCAAAGTATAAATATTACTAAAATGGCAAAAAGCTGTGTTTCAATTTTACACATTGTTAGATGACAGTCATCTGGCACCCAGCGAGCCCTGCTTCACACGTGGCCGTGGGTTTGGGTTTGGGCTGAGCTGCAGGTGCAGTGTCACACCATCGGGGTGCTGGCACAGAACAGGTGTAAACCCTGCTGCCACATCCCCTTTTTGGGGTCTTACTGTCTCAAGCTCACATAACAAGTTTTCCACAGCAACAGGAAAACATTTGACAATGCATTTTCTAGGGAAGCTACTGACACATTTTCTTCGTTTTAGGGAAGCTTACTTTGGTAAAAAGCCAGGATGTGTCCCCCTTGGAATAAATATTACAAGAAATGCTTTTTTCACACCCCTTCTCACTATGGTGATCTTATTTCTTTCTCAGAAAATCATCCATCACTTTGAGGGATAAAAATATGGAAAAAACCTTTTTCCTCACTGACATTATAGATAGTCAGTCAGGTAATTCTTCCATGCAAGCACTATTCTTTTGACTTCAAAAATTAAGAAAGAATTACGTCAGTCCTAAAAAAGCTGCCATTTAAGTCTCATCCCCTTAGAATAAGAGCAAGTAGAAGAACAGGCTAATTAGAGCCAATGAAACAATTAGCTTCAAAACTCTGTTTGTCACCAAAATATATCTTTGCCCTAATGGAAATATACATGCTTCCATAATATAGGGGGTTTACCAAATGAACAAAAATAATCTGCAGTTCTCCAACTGCCTTACCAAAATTAAATGTTTCTCCTGTGAACAGCACACAGGTTGATGAAGAGCAATACAACAATTAGAGCTCAAGTGAAGTTCAGGACATTGCAGGAGTGCGTCTGGGATTACAAGTTTAAGATATTTTCTTTACAATTCAAGTAATTTAAAGTGTTTGGAATCATCTGTCCTGACTAGCAGAATGCAAATACATGAATATCCTTTGAAAACAACAGTCTTACTTTTTCTTTTCTTCATCTAATAGCCTTAAAGTGAACTGCATAGAGGCCAAAAAGATTTACAAATAATTTCTTAAATTAATTCTACCAAAAAGCACATTTCCATAATGAGCATCTGACTTTTAAAATGAAAGCAACATCTTGGAAATTTTGGTTAAATTTAGTACTTTGGTTTACTCATTTTGTTTCTGAGAAGAGTAATTGAGAAGATGACAGTGGTTTTGTTCCTCCTAGCATTTCTACATTTTGGAATACAGAACTATGGATGTTTAAGAGGTGAAATTCATAGAACAGGAAATAGCTGAGTGCATTGAAGGATTCAATAATGTAAGAAGATAAACCAAAAGAACTTGTAGCTTTTTCACCCTATCATCCTATATATCTCCAAACCCATTTTTAAAATAAAAAACAACCTACAGACTTATAAATCAGAACATAATTCTAAGAAATTGAAAGCCTGAGATTTGAAGCTGTAGGAGAGCTGCAGAAAGGGAACTGTAATATTCTGGCAATGATCTCTGGAGCAGCAGATGGCAGGAGAAACTCTGTCTCTTACCTTTATTCACCATATGCCATTTGACTGATTAAAATGTATTTATGTAGCAAAAAAATATTATAAATCAACACACATAACTATAGCTCTTTAGTGCACATCATCCCACTCATTTTTTTTGGTGTTCTGGTAATCCATCTGCAAACTTCACACATTTTTGCCCAGGTTTTCTCCTCCCTGCATGCAGTTACTTTATGTTTCCCTACAAAATAACATACACCTCAAACTGTTAAAGCTGTGATCTTCCTACCTGGCTGAGTAAAATCAGCTGATACTAGAAGATGAGGGAAGACGTCAGGACTGGGGCACTTCAAAAGGTCTTGGAAATTCAACAGGTGGCAAATTTCTCTCTCAGCAAGAACTAGGAGTGCCAGACAGTGCCTTTTCTTTTGAGAATGAGTTTCTTCTATTTTGCTTGATTTTATCACCACAATGACCAGTCAGGTGAGCAACAGATCAGCTCTCCATGCACTTTGTACATCCGTATGCAATAGCTTTTCCCTTTCACCAGTACCCCACTCTTCCTGCCCCAGCCATCCAGGACACCACAGCATACGTCAGTAAGACAACAGCTGCTGAGAGTCAAGAGAGAAGTGGATGTGAGTCACTGCTTTGGGTTAACACTGCTGGTGATGTGCTCTAACTTGCCTTAATCAACATGCAGTCACTCACTTATCCAAACTCTGCTGAGCCTCACAGCGCACGCCTGTGGCTGCTGCTTTTAAGCTTGGTCCTGGCACATGGGCTGGGCACAGGGTCCCCTCTGGAGTTCTCCCCGGTAGGTCTTCTACTCATAAAAATGGCAATACTCTGTAAGAAAACTGAATGGCCTGTAGATCGGAGTTGAAGTTCAATCTGCTTCACTCTGACCTGATTTTCTCATTTTCCTGAGTAAGGCAAGGATCATTCCCACCCTGCTGATGGAGGCTCTGCTGGTGCCAGATACAGCCTGCAGTCAACTGGACCAGGCTTAGTAGGTACAAGTGGATATGGGAAGACTGACTGAAAACCAGAGCCCATCATGACTAACACAGGAGGAAGGCAGCAGTCCACAAGCGGTGTGCGAGAGTGACATCAGCTACCCATGCAGCTGGATTTATTTAAACCAGGCAAAACCTCACTCTGAAATTAGTGAGCTAAGACCTCTCTGCAAACAACAGAATCAGCAAACTGGGAATGACTGGTTCCAATGACTGCACTGACGGAGAACTCCTCAGTCTGACTTGAGTGGGGATTTACCATCTGCATCAGTCGACAACTGCACCATTGTTAACAACTGTTTCGAATAGCTTTGGGCCGTTATTCTTTATCTTGATATCTTCCCAGACTGGGAATAATTCCGTCCTTCATCTACACAGTTACTCTGAAAGTATTTATAGATGATAATTAGGTCCCTTCCTTCCATCCTACTGAGTTTCCTCTAGGCTGTGGGACTGACTTACCACTTGGTATGTTATCCTATCCTTCAATCCTACTTCTATTTAGAATAAAAAAGCAGCTTCAGATATATAGACAATCAGAACCGCTTCTAATGTTGCAGGATCATTTACAAACAACGGAAAATAAAGTCTAAAAAGAGAAAGTGACGTAAAGTAGCTCTTTCTCCCCACTCAAAAGATTCTCTTGATGGGATCTGTGACTATTGATTATATAGCTTGAGATTTTTGTTAGTTAACACCAGTAAAATACACAAAAGAAAAAATAATAAAGGTTTTAATAACATTCAGCAATGAACTCAGTGAAGCTTCTGCTCGTTATTAAATCAGCTGTGGACTTTTAAAAAAAAATTCCAAATTACTTAAGACATACGATTGAAATGGTGAATCATAATGTCTTGCTAAAATGTCTTCAAGGACACAGATAACTTCAACTACACACAGATCTTGTTTCTTAATTCCAATGTTAATAATTCTCCTTCCTCTACGACTGCAAGTAATAAACCAGATTCTTATTTTACCTAGCTCTGGATTAAAAGTGGAGCATTCTCCTTGAAAATCACAATGCTAAAAGATGGCCTAAAGTATCCCGATTAAAGTATTTCCAGTAGTAGCATTTTATGGGGTTTTTTTAGGGATTTGGAATCAAATAAAACTTTGATATCATACATAACACTAAGAAAAATTTATAAGAGGTGTACTAATCTGAAACAGATAGTTAAAAAATGGATTAGAATTTCCCTGGTACACAGAAACCAACACAAAGTAGCAAAACTAATCAGACTGTCCCTATAAAAAGTTCTTCATTTTTATTTAACACTGCCAATTTTCAGGCTATTCATAAACTATTTTTACCCTCCCTATTTCAACAAATGAAATTAGACCTCTTTTCATGCTGTCTACAAGTTAATTTGTTGATAAATTATTATTAACTATCTTCAAAAGTAGAAAACACTATTTTATTTGCACACATCTGGTAATGATATTCCTGGCTCTAGGCAAATGAAACGAGAGTTAGACAAGGTATGTTAGTGAACTGAGCTCTATATTTACAAATAATATTAAGCTAAAACTGGAGCAAAGTGTTATTTCATTACAGTTATTAAAAAATCAAAAATGCTACTAAAATGTTTTATTTGATCCTTTGGAAACTGAAGTAGGGATTCTTGTGATCTCTAGTGATACAATAAATAATATCAAATTAGGCATTAAACTGAAACAACAAACCCATTCTAGTTGAATGAAGGAATAAATAATGAAAAATCTGTTTTGTTACAAAAATATGGAAAAGGCCCTCATTATCTTTTTTTTTAGATCTAGCAAATATAACACCCTGCATTCAGGTTTGTTTCCCTGTCTCCATATTGTAAGACATGAGATTATTTCAGTGAGATTTACCCTGGACAAGTCACAGACAGATTCCCAATCCATTTAAACTATTAACTCCATGGATGACGTGTTACGTGAAAAAAAAACCAAACCAAACCAAACCTGAGCCCTCCTGCACATAATTAAAGTATTATTTTTAAAAGCCTCTGATAGTTTTATCAAGAGGGAGAAGAATAAGTCTCAGAGTAGATCAGTTTTGGATATAAGGGTCTTTATCCCATGTAATAACAAATACGTTAGAGTAGGGCAGTATTATATGTAATCTTCCTAAAAATTATCAACAGTTTGTTTTTATACTTCTTGTAAATCAACCAACTATCCAACTAAGACCTTCCTCTTAGCTATCACAGTTTGGAATCTTTATCTATCAGTTTCTGATGACCTGTACAGCATTTAATTGATTTCATTATTTTGCACAGACATATTGTATGGCTGTAACACTCCACACACTTAAGTCTACTTATCTATATGACTTATTTGTGAATTCAAGAGTAATTGTACTATATCCAATGTAATTATAATGCAAATTGCTAATTTGATAGCAAATTTATGTAACATCCTAACTGCAATAAAGTCAAGTAAATACTACTTAATTCCCCCTGTGACAGCAAAAACAGTGCAAAGACTCATCCGATAGTCTGTTCCCACCAGTTTCAAGTAGGTCACCTGAATAAAGCCCATTTCTTAGGATTTGCAAAGGCAACAAGGATTTTATCATAATATTTAGAATTAAACTGATTATCTTTAGAAATCTCCCCAAATCCTTCCAGCTAGTTACATGAGAATGTTGTTACGCTGTCTTTCCTCCATGGATGACCACAATAACTTGTTTCTTGGTTTTTTTCACAGTTTAGAAGAACCTACAGTGCTTTAGTTTGTTTACTTTGCTTGTGTTGCTTTAAATGAAACACTGCTTTGGGCTAAAGAACTTCTGTTCGTGACAACACAAGGTTACAAAAATTAGTGCAGATAGTAGAAACCAGATTGAGCCTGTGTTAATCTAAATACTAGACTGAAGATTTCCACCATTAGATATTTCTTTATGTATTTATCCCAATGAAAACAAATGATTATCAATCAATTCCATTTTTCCTGGAGAACAGATAACACTCAGTGTAATCAACCCAAACTTGTTATTCACATAAATCCTCCAAAAACAATGGTAATGCTGTCACTACAAGTGCAACATTAGTTATGTGTCCTGAACTGAGTTATAACCACCAGGCAAGCACAGAGAACGGTCCTGAGAAGTTTGTATCACAGTGGAGACCAGCTGTGAAGGCAGAAGGTGGAGCTCTAGCTTGTGTGAGGTTACTGAGTAGGGGTCTGTAGTCACTGAATGGGGCCAGGATACAGGTACGGGAGAGGGGAGGAAGGTGAAGGGAAAACCAGGGAGGACAGCTATTCCTCTGAAAGAATCTGGCTAGGAACTTGTGTAACTTGGATCATATGAGGCTCAAACATATCTGGATTCAGTGAACAGCAAATGAAACGGCTGAGATAAATAAAAAAGATAGTTTATTTCTCTGAAAAATTGAAATTTTGACAGTAAGGTTCTAGGTTTCTTGCAACTGAAAATTGTGTAAAATTTAATTAACATTCCTAAGCCCAAAACACTGATTTGTAATAAACTTTATATGTTTTATGTAACTTTTATGGAAGATTTTCATATAAGCTTTTATGTATAGTTCTACTGCTTCTCATTATTATATTAATATAGAGTGATAATTACTGGAAACCAAGTAATTAAAAACTGTGCCTGAAAAGTGTCTTATTTGCATCTCATTTTAATCCTGTTTCAGTCTATTTGTTAAGCATTTTTTCCTAGCTTATATCCTTTATTTGTCCCCAAAATATTTTAAAATAATCTAGGAATAAACAAACAAACAACAGAAAACTACATGGAAAAAACCAGGCAGATTAAAAAAATAAAATAGACTCATCATCAGCTAAGATATGAGAAATTTCAAGCACTCAACAAACTTTTGCAGCAAGAGGTCCATTGCTTAGGTTTGACTGAAGGCTACTCCTTGCCATCAACCACTTGATCTGCATCTCTTTTACCACTTCTGGCCTGAGTAAACAATCTTTTCAGGAATGAAATTAATTTTGCATGAAACAAACCAGTTCACAATATTTAAGTTATATAGTGTCACTTTATTAAATGAATCAGCTGCAGTTTCTTCCTTCAACTAGTCTACCACAGAAAACCCCACTTCTTCTTACATGAAGATAATGTTTTTATGTAGTACCATGGACATCAGACCAAAGGAAATATCTGCTGCCAGACGATTACCTCTCCTTAAAAGATGAAATTATTTACTTGTATCTTCTATGATATCCTGCATTTTTTCTCCTAAATCCTTTAAGATCAGCTAAAAAAGAAGTAATTTAAACTTATTGTGGTTATTTTCATTTGTGGCACAACCATGCAACTGTTTTAGAGGTAGGTATTTAAATTTTCTTTTTGGTTATAAAAATAAAACCCATATGACTTCTGTATTACTGCAAATGTGCCTAATTTCTTGTAATGCCAAGTTAACAAATTGGTTGTGGTTAGTCTGAACTAGCAACACTGTTTCCTTCTGATGACTCTGTACTAGACTTTGTTACGAAGTGTTTGCATTTTTCTCTTTTACTGATTCTTAATTTATATAAGTGAAAAGATAACAACTGTAATTAAATTGATCATGGTGTCTTCCATATATGTGCGTATTGCTCATAAGTTTTACATCCACCCATACAGCAAGCATGAGGAAAACTACCTTAATTTCTTTAGTGATCAGAAGTGATAAAAATGTGTTGTAATTTCAAAAATGAAACAGACCATTGAAGGTAAATTTTCCAAACAAAACATTAGGTTACATGAAGCCCTGTTTTTGCAAGTATATGGTTTATTAGCTCATGATATCAAGGTCTGAACAACACAGATATTGTAAAATGAAAATCTGTCTCTAGACAGGTGCTAACTCTTTCATCTCACTGGTATCTTGTTAAGTGTCTTTTAACAATTAAAGTAGCATTTGCAAAGTCATACCAAGTATTGATTTGAATATGGCCAAATCTGGCACTTGGAGACTAATTAACACAGTCAGTACAATATTATACAACCTTATGTTTGCCCAAAAAAATTAGGATAAGCTTGCTTTTCACTGGAGTGGGGCCTAAAAAGCCTTTCTTAGTGCATCATTCAGTACTGACGCAGGCATGGGTAAGGTACCTTGGGTTGGAGTGCATCTCCATCAGACACGGTCAAAGAACTCCGAAGATAACTAGCAGGGCTGAATATATAACCCATGGGACATGAGGCTAAAACATATTCTGTTTCCTCAAATGGCAGCTATACTCTTGAAAATACTAAATCAGCATAAAGATTGAAATAGTCAAAATTACTGACAGCTCAAACTGAAGCCGCATTAACTTTTATTTTGTTTGCACTTAACTGGGCAATAATTTTGAAGATTTCATTTTATTAAGTATCTTGGGAAATGGTCTTTAACTTTCTCTGTAATGATGGGAATACAATCAAACATAGTAAAAAAATACATCTAAGAAATTTAAAATTTTTTCTGCAATATCTCACTGTAACAACTGAAGTACATCTGGTGTGAGAAACCAGAGTTTCACAGAACAAAACACAGAGCTCTAGGTACATGTTTCTTTTAAATTGCATTTAGCACTTCTGGGTAAATGCATTTAGTTAAATGGATCAGAAATGCAGAGCTCAGTATCAATTTATTTATTCTCTTTAAAAACTATTTATTTCAGCCATTCTCTACATATTTCCTGCTTGCTTCTGAAAATCCATCATCTTTCCTCTCCTGATACTTAGAAACTTCTCTACATCGTGATCCTTGTGAAATTAAACAGTTGCACTACAGATTTTCCTGCAAAAAGAAGCTTTATTAAATGAAATTGCTTCAAAATACCAGTGTGCCAGAAACATAAAACTCTGTTTTGTGAAATGTAGATACCTCATATCCTACTGATGAAGCCAGTAGCTTCCTGAAGCTTTTAGTAGTAGTTGCAGTTGAAGCAGAGCTTGTAGAGCAAAGTTTTCAGGTTATTGAAGCAATAGGGCTCTTTGGTGCAGATTCTTTAAGATATTCAGGCATTGATGGCCAAGGTAATTTCAGTAACAATATTCTGTTTTCAAAAATGACTCATGCAGAAATGAAAAAGATGTGAAAAATGACACAAGCCAAACCTCACTGAACACTACAAACCTTTGCTGCTAAAATACTGTGTAAAAAATTAGCAAGGCTAAAGAACAGCAGGACTACAGATTTTTAAAACATGACATCTTACTTCAGAGAAGGGATTACAGTATCTGAACAACAGAGTTCATTGCTTAAGAAATTGTGTAGCCACAACAAGGAACAAGACAACTCCACAAAATAAAAACCTGTGCATGCATAGACATGGAAGTAAATAACTGTGTTTAAGATTTAGTGCCTATGTCTCCCAGTCTCCTTGATAATTTCTTTTTTATTGGATTGTTTCTTCTTTTTCCAATACTTCTTAATGAACACAGCTGTTATGGAAGTCATAATTGCTACCTGGTTATGTATTTTACCTTCTCACTGTAGGCAAGCATGCAAAGCTACAGAGATGGGTGTCTGTAGTCCCTGGGAATCCTAGTTCCCCTCAGCTTCCAAAATCTGTGCTGCTGAGAATGATTTTTTCTCAAGCATTCGACTAAGTAGGGTTGACTGACATCTTCACAATTCTAACTTCAAATATTTATATGATGTATATCCTCTTGCTAACACCAACTTATCACAGGGTAGTCAAACAGGTTTAGTACCTCATCTGTCCAGTAACTAGAGCTAAACACACTGATCTCAGCAAATCCACAAGAGCTGCTTATTACTTTTCACAGAGCAATGGCAAGAGATCCAAATCAAAGACCGAGGTTCCTTTAGGTAATACAGTCATTGTATTTAATGAAAACATGGTCCCAGTCAAAAAAGGTAACACAGTATTTTTCTAAACAAGCAAGTAGTGAATCATACCAATCCGAGTAAATCTCAGTGTAAATGAATCCAAAGAATCCAGTGCACTTATAGGCTAATGGAATTTCAAGGAAGAAAGGATTACAGAAACTACATCAAATGCATTTTAAGCACTGCTTTACACGTCTATTAAACTGATGAAGGCAACACATGAAGTTGCAGGATTGCTCTGACTTTGAAAGATCTGACCCACTACACACATCATCCATAGATACATGGATACAATGGACACAGTGATATACATATCAAAGGAAATAGTTTTTCCTGACCATATTGTATTCCTCATAAACAATAGTTACTCCTGTGC
This sequence comes from Corvus cornix cornix, assembly GCF_000738735.6. Classification (NCBI taxonomy): domain Eukaryota; kingdom Metazoa; phylum Chordata; class Aves; order Passeriformes; family Corvidae; genus Corvus; species Corvus cornix. The sequence continues at coordinate 41,190,421 of NC_046333.1, forward strand.
TCCTAAGGCTCGCATTATGGCAATTTCTTCCCTTTGGTAAAGAGGCAACAGGTCCTGGCAAACAGATGAAACATTACACTGCTACTTTAACTGAAACTATCACTTCTGATATACCTATGATTTCCTTTTCCCAATATATAAGTGAAATTCAGGATCATAGGCATGGACCTTTTTCTCAAAATTTGAAGAACTGGACTTTTTGTGGTTTCGCTTGACCACACGGTGGAATTTGATTAGGAATAAACAGCTACCCCAAAACGTATTTTTATGAGTCCATGAAACTATGAAAGTATTTCTCAGCCTGCTTAATGAAAACAACTGTTAACCAGCAAAAGAAGACAGCTGTTATGACACCACTGCGGTTGGAAAAATGACTAAGTCAAAACAATAGTTTTTCTCACGAGTTTTACTCTCTGAATGAGTTCACAATTGAGTTTTGCAGCAAGACTACAATCTTTTTACCACACTTTATTCATTGGCACTGCAGCATCAGCACAGGTCTGAGAGACCAGGAGCACAACTATTATCACCTCACATTTTAACAAGTAGGTGGCAACCATCCCCAATGTGTCTTTGAACTAAGCAACATGAAGATGAGGAGAATGCTTTGAAGTGTTATTATCTTCTCTGCTACATCCCACAGAAACAGTTCAGATGAAATGAGAATTTCCACGGGAAGGGTGTAGTAAATATAAGAATTGTTTATAAACTGACTACACAATTTCCTAATTAAGTAAAAGTTGGCCATTCTGAATTTTAGAGTACGGGTTTTTATACATTTACAAACAATACCCTTGCCTCGCCCCTTTCCTGCCTTTCCAAATGTTTTATTAGGCTATCTTCAGTTGTCTTTTTCTTTTGGCCACCCAGACAGAGTGGTAGTGTAAACCTGGCAAATGTTCAGGCTGCATGGGTAAGCTTTTAAAGCTTAAGTTCTATAAATAACTTTTGTAAGTTATAATAACTGAATTTTTATAAATGACATAGGAACATCCAATGTAAGGAAAAAAGACAACACAAAAAATGGCAGACAAATGCCACATTTATTTTTTAACAAGAATTAACTTGCAGAACTGCTTTTAGGAGATCAAGGAAGTCTACTGTTTTACAAGCTTAAAAAAGTACATGCACACAAAAGAAGGGAAACATGATTAATCTGATTCTCTTCTTCTACCTTTTTTCATTCATCTTTCAATGCAAAGCACTGTCCTCCCAGTACGGCTGTTCATTTTCTTTCTAAATATGCAGGACTAGATAACCAGAATAAGTGACCTTAAATGTTTGAAATAATACTGTGATAGAAAAGGGCTCACCAGGTTTACAAATCTGAATTATTTTCACTCAGCCTTTTGCTGTGTGATAATATCTACAGATTGACTTGGAAATCCATGATGGCAGATGCTATGCACACAAGTAAGATGAATTGCTTCATCTTCCAGGGTTTATGGTTAGTTTTGAAGTTAATGGTTGGTCTTTCTGGTCCTTATGAAAAAAGTCGAAGCTCAAATGAAAGAGGCATTAAAGTTTCAAGAGCTATGAAAATGAAAACATTCCTCCATAATATTTACTGTCATTGCTATATTATTTAAATCTTTTGTTTATTACTTGATTGGACTTCTAAGGCTTTACTGATTCTCTCAGGGTTAAGGACTATGCACATTTTCTAGCAACAGCTTGGGCTCAAATCATTATGTTCCACCTGTCCATATGAATATTACATAACCATATGTGATTTTTTTTTTTTTCTTCACTTCTATTTCCCTCTATCCCTTGGGACAGATAATCTTAAATAAATCTGGATAGAAAGCTGAGAATGAATAATACTACTTCTCTTCAGTAGGGTAAGACTTCCTTACAAAAAAGCAAAACAAACCACTCCCCAGTATTTTTTTTCCTGTTGCTGTACAGTGCAGTTTGGACAAGGTCACCCTGGGATTTCTCCCTCTGCAAAGTGACAGCAAGGAGGTAATGACAAGCATAAGGAAAACATCAATAAAGCAGCCATCCAGCTTTCTGGATTTTAGATGATCTGCCTACCCTGGCAGGATGGATCTTTCTCTCTTCTGCAGTAGCACCAATCTAAACCAAGTATATGAGGCATACATCTGAATATGGAAAGGGCAATTTCTGTATATAGCTGTAAAAAAAATATTAGCCAAATGTCTGTAAAAGCATCAGGTGAGCTCAGTGTATTTAAAGATGATATAGTATCTGCAGTTTATAGCATCCTATAATCCAGTTCTTAAACTATGAAATATTTAGTCCTCTAATAAGATCTCAAGGCCATAGTTATCTATTAATTAATCCATTTTAATACCTTGATTTGTGAGATAAGGAAAAAAACCCATTGCTTCCTTGTGTCATGTGATACCATGAGCTTAATTAAAGCTGTTTAAAAATAAAATCCATTTGATGCCATAAAAGTGCCAGGTGTACAAGTCATTATCTCAGGAGAGAAAAACACATTTCACTGGCCATAAAAGCTAAATTTTTTTAATACCAGCACCAATAAACCTTTCAGTTAATCTGAAAATGCAGAGTGCTTGTAAAAGGTAAGCACAATGAAAGTATTATCTCAGACAATGTTTTTTCTAATGAACAAAAACGTAAAATGGACTGCAAGGGACCTCCCAGCATTGACTGAGCATAAACAGCTGGAGAATGTGGCTACCGCGTGGGTCTGTACATTGTGGAGAGTCAGTTTAAATAACCCAGCCGTTTATCGGTTCTTCCACAGCAATCTTACACTCTTAACATGTATTAAGGGAAAAATAGCGGTATCCCAGCCCTTTCTGTAAAAAGCAACTTGGGATACTCAGTGAAGAATGATGGTAAGAACTCAAAGTCTGTTAGTATAGGTAATAAGTCTAAAGCAATTACTACCTGCTACGGAAACACTCTATTGATTTGGCCACTTAAGTTTGATAAATGGGTATCATATAGCAGAAACCATAAGAAGGAAGAAGCTCATAATCCTGGCACTGAATCTTAATTTATTGCAAGAATGTCAAAGTCAATATTGAAAAAAAAAACCCCAACCCCAGTATTTGCGATAATGCAGGCTGCTTTCAAATGACACCCTCTTCCCCCCAGCATGGCAAAATGTCACAAGCATTAATGTTTCGTTATAAGCTGCTTTTTTCATCGAAGAAGTTGCAATATACACCACACAATTGTCTGCAATCTGGAACACAGGAATAATACTTGCTATACTTATCAATTAAGATAATTTTAGAATCTTTCATATCATCTACTGGCAACAATCACATCCATGTGCCATTAGTATTTTCACATCATCAGTTTACTTCTCCGTCTGTGATTTATTATATAGGATTCACATGGCTTAAGGACTGCACCACAGAAATGGTGATGAAAATGCTCTGTATGTAGAAGAAACTTGTTTCAAACTCTAACATCCTGTTGAAATACTCTGCCTTATTATTGGTTTAAGTAGTTAATACCTGTAAAAACCATTCTAAAATGTATATAATCAAATCACTCTTGGATACAGTTTCATACTTAAAGAATTTCCACAAATCTGCGGAGAACTTTTAGGACAGCAGTATGTAAAACCAGAATAAGTAAAGAATTCCTAAACCTTTACGAAAAAAAGAGATTTACTCCCCCAAAAGGCACTAGAAAGTTTCTAGATCATGAGTAGACAAGCTCAGGATGGAAGTGATGTGAACATGCAGTGAAACAGAACATTCAAACAAATTGGCTAAAGGTATGGGTCCTACATCTGCGCAAACTTCTGGTTCAGCTGCTAATTTAACAACATCCCAAAATTTCCACCAAAGGTTTTTCATTCACATAATGGCCATGATTGAGGAATATATATTCATGATTTAAATAGGTGTTTCCAATACTCTCCTCCACAAATCAGTTCTATAAACAACACTATTCAATAACATTCATTACCAAGCTGAAAGGTGATTTCTGATAAAACCACAGAGTGCCTCAAGGACTGGTGAAAAGTAAAATGTTTATAGAGGAATTTGCAGTCAACAGGGCTTGTCCATAAGGCTTAGTGACAGGAAGAGAGGAACCCAAAGCTCATGAAAACCTGACAGGAATAAATAAGCATTCCCAGCACACTGCAGTGCATTTACAAGAGATACTGGAAAATCTGGAGAGCTGCAAGGAAAAGAAACAGAGAGTCAAGGCCTGGAAAGTTGTGAAAGAGAGAAACCGCTGAATACCGGACTCTAAAGAAAGCTTATTTAGCAAATCAAAGTGCAGTATGTCCATGACAGCTAAAGCCAGACTAATTAAAATCAGAAATAAACAAAGAATTTTTAGTAGTGAAACTGATAATTCATTGGAATCAGTTGGCAGAGGAAGTGGCAGATTTTTTTGATGTCTTTCAGTCATAAAAAGATCTCTTTCTGGAGGACCAAGCGTGAGATCAATCCCGTGGTTAGGGGTAGAAATGAGGGGCTGTGATAAACAGGAGGTTACTCTGGCTCTCAGTGTCCTCTGTCCTAGGAATCTAAGAAAGTGAAAACCAGACAGCAGCAGCATAATATTCTCCTGTATCCTTTCATTTCATAGTTATAATTTAAGGTATTGACCCTATTTTCCTCTGGAGAGAAATGGATCAATAGAACAGGCTCACAAAAAGAAAATGAAGTTTGGCTCTAAAATTGGTAACTACATCTTCTAAAAGTAACAACCTGGATTCTGTGTTCTGACTGAGAATGTATTCTACAAACAGTTGTAAAGTTTGATAAAACAGGAAGAGATATGAAACCTAGGGCCCGATATTTTTAGGTAACTTGATGCAAACTCAGGGGATTTTAAGACCTATCATTAATGCAGTGAAACTACTGTATACAGTGTTTACACTTGCTAGATGAGCAAAAAGAACCTAACTTCAGACTGGTCATTGAGCCAGGGAATTATTTCAGAGTGGTTGTGACCCCCTTAACCAAACCAGCAGTCCTTTGGTACAGGCTCCAAAGGAGGTAAATGTCTGAGCCACAGCCAGGCCAAGAACTCCTGTAGGACACCCACAGAGAAGCAGAGTGAGACAGTGAGCATACATACAAACTTGGAACACCCATTGTGCGATCAACACATGAACGGCGCGTGGCTTTTCCACAATTCGTTTGCCGAGGAACAAATAAAGATCACATAGTTCAAAATACCACAGATCTTTGGATAAGTCTAATTGGAGTTCTCCCATACATTGCAACTAGACTGCATGCCAGATGACTCTCCCCTTGAGCTGAGACTGCTCTCAAGGTCTGAGACTAACAGATCCTTCCTTAACCAAGGCAGTGAGATCTTTTTTTCCAAGACATCCTCAGTAAGTGACTAACAGCATGCTGGATTAACGGAAAACATGTAGTTAATTCCATTAGATATAAACTGTTGTCCAAGTCTGGGACTAAGACTGGAAGTCAGTGCACCCAAACTCCAGCAGTTTAGAGAATCAGGGGGCATAGGCTTGTTGAGAGGGTCTCCCTTATCCTTTTGCATCTCTGGTCTCCGTGCAAATAATTCCACCTCAATTCTAACTCACTTTTCCTTTGTATGTTTCATCCATGCAATAGAGTGAACCTTGCCATCAAACCTTGCTAAGCAGCACTTCTACAACATCATATTAGAACCACTTTTACTAATACCTTTAATGATCTAAATCGCTCAGTTGTGACAATGGTGCATAAGATGAAGTTGCCCTGAGAACTGGTAAACAAGTACTCAAAATGAGAGAGAGAAAGAACGGCCAGATAGAGCAGTGAGGTATTTTTTCCACTGCTAGTCAAAGGTCAGTAATTACACAGAAAATCTGTAAGCAATGTCACACAGCAGGTGAGGAAGGAAATGCAATATGATTAAGAGTTCTATTTAGGCACACTGTTTGAAAGGCCTGTCTGTTTGTCACTTCAGATAAAGTTGTTGAGGATATCACACTACAGAAAGGTCCTTCTAGAAAAATACTCTTCTGATTTGTATCTAAAGATTAGTGTTCCATATGCCTGTACTGAGAACACAATCATTAGAATTTCAGTGCCATTAATGAGTCTTGTAAACTCATCATCTTATGCATCTCATGCAATTTTACTGCTGCTCTTCCACACAGATTAGCAGGAGGGAGAGCACTGCACAAGAGACTTCAGATGCAAAGTGCCATTTTGACCAAGCCCGTGGAGGGCACTGGAGCAGCCACCACTCTGTGACATCACAGGCCAGCCAGAGGAGTAAGTGGAACTCAAAGCTATGCCCCAACAACGGTTCCATTTCTTCCCAGAAGGGCACAAAACTGTATCAAGCTACTTGAACAACCCTTATAATTATATATATATTCAAAGTGAGATGTGCAGTGCATGTACCTTACCCTAAAGCTATGCATGCTGATTTGTGTGTCAGAAATGCTGATGTTTAAAAGTACCTTATCTGTAACTGAAGGCACCAGATAATCAAAAATTTAAATGAGACTTTTTTACTGAAAGAGGGATGAATTTCCATACTCATTTCAGGACCTGAAAAATACATTTCACTTTTAAAAAGAAAAAAATCCCACAACACCTTTATGAAATTTCTGTGGATTTTTTTCTTACAAGCGCAAGACTGAATAGATTCGAGTGCTTTGGTAAAGGAAAAAAATGGACTGACTTTTGCCTAAATAGTTTGTCCATAGTTTCAAATGGTTTTCCTAGCAGGCTGATTTAAGGCTCACTGAAGCTCATCTGATTCTTTCCTGCTCAGTACAAGGCAGCTTGAATCCAGCCTTTCCCAATTTTGTTGCGTACTTTTGTCCTGTAACATTCTTAACCAGAACGCAAAGCACTGTTTAATTGTCATTTAGATTATTTTCTTGATAACACTCTGCCTTTTATATTGAATATATCCTGGTATTTGGTGCAACTGATGCACTCTATGATACTTAAAGGATATTTTAAAAGTTTGTTGGATGATTTCCTCATTCAGATATTTTGCTTAGGGTTTTTCTCTTTCTGCAGGACAAAGTAGATCCTATTCTTCATAAGAATTCCTTTACTTCCATTCTCTACTGTGTCAGCAGTGGCTTTCAAAAATTATTTTTACATGACTGCAGCTTCTCTCTTTAAACATATGATCTTCACTGTCAAATGGGAAAGGTGACTGAAATAGTACAGACTTACTCTCATGGCTATTATGCTGTTTTTTCATGGTTGGAAGTGTTGTAATGTTCAAGGGAGCAATTAAAATTGTTCCGCTGTGTAGTAATAAAGAATATGATTCTCAATTCAAGCACCAGCCAAGAAGGTTTTATAAACTAAGAGAACACTGAATGTTTCGGTTTTATATGCTCTGCAGATATTTACTCTGAAAATAATAAACTTCATTATAGTTTCAGAATTCTCGCAAAGAAAGTTAAAACAATTTAAACTTAGAAGGTGAAACATTTGAGCAGCAAGACAAAAAATCTGTAAATATAAATAATAGTGTTTTACAACTGATAAACATTTTCTTTCAGGAATATTTTAATTTTATATCACATACCACAAAATATACTTGGTTTCAGTGGCTTCACCAACCTCTTCAACACTGCATTTTTCTACTTAGAGTAACAAATTTAATCCTATTTCTCCTATTATATATTTATGTTTACAAAAATATTGAACCCATGAGAGTTATATTTCTAGGATTCAATTTCAGTACTTGAAACAGCACTGATTCAAAGGCTTTTATAGAAATAATATGTGAAAGCATTTCGATGAAACAGAACTGCTTTAGGTTTTCCCTTCAGTCCCTTCATGACACACTTAACAGTGTTTCTCACACTTTCAAAGACATCTGGTCTCCTAAGGAAAATACAGACAAAAACTGTAAAAATAAAGAATTTTGACAGGTATCAAAGAAAAGTGCAGTAACGTTAACACATGGCAAATGGTACCTCTTGACTATGCACAAATCCTTTTGCAAGAAACACGTTAAGAGGTTAATATAACTTGTAACACCATCCTTTCCTCTTCACCTTTTAATTATTCCCAAGCTTTCAATTTTATACAACTGCTAAGCAAACATCTCTCCAGCTTGGCATTACATGCACACCTGGGACCAGATATTCCAGAAAACTACTCTGGGCAGAGCCAGCAGGGCTGCAGAAGACCTTTATTCTGAACCATGCAACTCATACACATTAAACCCAAAACTAACTGCAATGTCAATGAGATGAAAGATGTCAGTGGACACAGATAACAGGGAAGTTAAGGATACATCAAAAGCTGCAGTGGCATTAACTGGTGTAATGTGGTTGAGCTGTGTCATATTTCTCCAGTAAGACTCTTTTGTCTCCTGTTTTACATGTATGTTGTAATGACCTGCAAGTTTTAGTTTCTTACCCAAAAAACTAGAAACATACTAAGAACACTGCTAGTGTAAGTCAGACTTGACATAAATCTACACGGGCTACCCTGGAACCACAGAGTCTAATAACTCACATATTACATTTTGCTCTGAAGAGATGAAGCTGCACTGTTCAGAGTTATCTCAGTTAATTAAATCCTCCACCATTCTAATTTTGTCTGTTTTATAAAAGTAATTCTGTTCTTCGATGTAACCATGTCTCAGAAGGAGCAAAGTGGGCACGGAGCACACTGACACTGGGATCCTGGATCACTTTTCTTATGGTAGATACTCCTTCAGCAAGGCACTCAACATATGCCTTTATATAAATAAGCAAGTCCTCCAGCATATGCTGAACATCTATAGAGATAATTTATGCATCCTGCTCAAGGCACCCCCTGCCTGGGGCTGGCAGAGAGATCCAAATCTCAGGCACCTTCACAGAACTGTACATACTTGAACTGCTCTCTCCCACTTGGGTGACAGAGAAGAAAAGGGAACGGCCCAAGGAATGCCACTAGTTGTTTTGCTCTGTTGTCTTTAAATTTGTGGAGCAAGAATCCCTTGCAGCGAGTGTGCACTGAAATATGCAAAGGGATGAAGAGAGGTATTACACAGTAAAGAAAAAAACTTGAGGCAATTTTCTTTCTGGTATTTTAGTACTATTATGCTTTGATATAATGTTACATAAATGAGACTTTTGGAGAAGTATCTTTCAATGTAAATAAGAGGTAGCATCCTGAAGAGATTAATTCCTAATAAAATTTTTAAATATAAATGTGAGGGTATCAACAGAAGGGTCTAAAGACAGCCATAGCCATACTGACAGTACATATAAATTACTACTACAGAGTCAGCACACTGCATTGTAGCTTTGGCAGAGAGCTCAGAATTCCTGAACCCTGGCCCAGGGGATCAAAAGGTGAAGGTCTGAACATCTGGCTGATGGTGGGAGAGAAGATAGTTTAAGTTTCCATTCTCTTCAAGCTGGCTAATATGTCAAGCTGCATTTTCAGCACAGTAATTGATCTCTTGATTAAAACAAAGTGTTCCAGATTTCAAGGGGGGAAAAAAGTGCAATCCTCCACATATAAAAAAGGGAGACTATTTAAAAAAGTTTGGAACTCTCATGGTATACAAATCTTCTATCTTTAACCACACTCAATTTGAAAATGGAAACGAACTTTTCTGAGATTGTGTATAGTTTTTTTATTTAAGCCTTTGAGGTAAATTTTATAGGGATTCTTTGCTTCAAAACCATTCAAGAATCATATTATTTTTGTATACTAAAGTAGCTTTGTTTAGTGTTCATAAAAGGCACAGAGCAAACTCAAACTGAATGTACAGTAGTGCAATTTCACACCATCTTTTTATCAATTTTTCAGTGGGTCAATTTAACAGTAGGGGAGCAAGTAACACCTATAACAAAAAAATCCATTGGTAATGAAATAACCATAGTCTTTCATGTTTTCCTTTATAATATGTTGTGTGCGTACACAGAAAGTGTTACTCTGTCATTTGAGAAATAACTGCTAGACAGAAGTGTCAAAATAGTCACTGCCTAAACCAAAATAGTGTCTAATTTTCCTTCAAGCAAAACAGATAAGAGATGTATGAAATATAATATCCTGCACTGTGGTGAAGGCTAAAGTGGGATGGGGAAAAGAAAGCATTTAACAATCTTTAACTATATAATAAGAATTAAAAATAGAAGAGAGTTGGCATACAAATAAAATCCAAGGGCTAGACTAATCACTAAGACCACAGCTGGAACAGCAAGGACAACAAAGATCTGTGTCTCTGACATTCTTCATAAAGCTATGCTGTCTAAAATTTTTTATCCAAGGATCCCATGCTTTCTGAGACATGCCCTACCATTATGCAGAGGGCAACCAAAGCCATACACGGTCCTTTGACTTCTCTAGGGTCATGTAACCTACCGGCTTAAGAAAAGACAAATCTGTCCCATATCTCTCCTTGCCTGCTCCTGTGCTCTCAGGTTGTGTCCCACTCTACCCCACCTTTCAACTCATTTCAGTTTGCTTAAACTCCTCTGTCAGGGCAGCCAGTGTGAATTCTTTGGAGTATAGAGCTACTGAAAGTGAGCATCAGAGCTTCAAACACACTTAAGCAGCCAAAGACAGCGTAAGTAACAGAAAAGTGAAAGCAACAAAATAAATCCTAAGTAACGGGCTAGATTAGGTACTGCTGCTGGAATTTTGAGCCTTCCTGGACTCTTTCATCACTGGCTGTTTCAGAGTTGATGGAACTCTTCCAAAGTCTACATTAATTTCCCACACTTACCAAAGCCAAAGAAAGACAGCAATGAGAAGACAATTTTATTTTTTAAATACTGCAGTATTTAAATGGCATAGCAAATGCAAGGGAATTGGCTCTGCACTTCTCAGGCTTACTCAGGCTGGCAGCAATGAAAGTTTCAAACTCGGGATAAAAGGGATGATTTCATCTGAGATGTGACAAAATGTAGAGAAGGGTATACCTACTGAAAGAAATATTTTGGTTTTGTGTGCACTGTTCTGGTCTTGGGGTGTCTTTGTTTTTGTCGGGTTTTTATTTTTAAGAAAGTGAAGCTCTCATTCAGAGAGATGTTTTCTTACAGAGGTGTTTTTTTAAGGGATAACTGTGATAAGAGGGCTTTCTACTTTCTAGATATTACTAAGATCTCTTGGTTTGATTTATTCAGCTCTTTTATTCTAACCTTCAAATGACTTCTGCAGTCTCCTTTGCACAGTCTCAATACAAGAAATGGAAAGCCTCACAAATAAAAACAGTCACAAGATGAAACTGAAAATTTGGAACTCAAGTTTCTTGGCCTGTAAATGGCATGAAAACTCAGCCTTCCTTATCCTTGGAGACTCATTTGTAAAGCTACAAATCACAGGGAAAATCTTTCAAGACAAAATATGAAAAATTATAACAGAAAAGAATTGCTTAACACATGCATAAGAGTATGACCTGAGCAGTAATGCTGTGATTTTATTACATTTACCACATTTTTATTACATTTACCACCTGAGTAAGACCTTGTCTTTGAGGAAAATATATTCTCTCAAAAGACATAGCTATAATTACAACTCCTTTGAAATGAATGTTATACAAGTCTTTAGAAAGTGTTACACACAGCTAAACAATTTCTTCAGCTAATATACAACAGCACCTGTAAGCCCCCTGGTACATGCTGCATTAAAACAAGAATTGCATGTTGCATCTCTTCATGAATCTCTCCTAAAATTTAGTATCTCTTTGGGAATGATTCTCTCTTTACTTTGTTCTTTCTACATGCATAAATACTACCAGAGAGAGAGAAAGGTGGGTGGATATCCTTGGAGTATATGAACACCTGTTATCCATAGCTTTGGTAAAACTTCTGTAATAAAAGACTTCAGTTATGTGAAAAACTTTGCATCACTCTATCCTGCCTGTGCAAACATGTCTTGGTAACTGATCTTTCACTATAAACTGTTACACTTCTGTTATTTTTAGTTAACTCTGAGCAGGATGCCCTCAGGAGCCACAAGCTGCAGTTATAATTGCAGCTACACTTTTGAATATATCTCCTCATGTCTACAATGGTTTACACTGACCATCAAACAAAAGATATAAACTGAGATTTCTCATATGCTTCAAGAGAGCACTGTGACCTCCATAGGGAGCGAGTCCAGAGGGAGGGCCTGGAGCACCTCTCCTCTCTCAGACTGAGAGAGCTGGGGTTGTTCAGACTGGAGAAGCGAAGGCTCTGGGGAGACCTCAGAGCACCTTCCAGTACCTAAAGGGGCGACAAGAGAGCTGTGAAGGACTTTTCACAAGGGCAGGGGGTGGTAAGACAAGGGGTGATGGCTTTAAACTAGAAGGCAGACTTAGATTAGATATTAGGAGGAAATTCTTTCCTGTGAGCGGGGTGGGGCACTGCAACAGGCTGCCCAGAGAAGTTGTGGATACTTCATCTCTGGAAGTGTTTCAGGCCAGGCTGGCTGGGGCTTTCCACCTGGTCTAGTGGAAGGCATCTCTGTTCATGGCATGGGGAAACAGTCGAATTTAAGGCCCCTTCCGACCCAAACCACTCTGTGTTCTACAAATATAATTCCATCTTTATTGTTGGCTTTGCTTTTTCTTTATTACTGTCCAGCTGCCTAGAAAATGCACACCCTCACATAATCCTTGTCTGCTTTTGGGGAGTCCACCACCTCTTCTGACCTTTCCCACTGAGTACCTACCTACTCCTTCAACAGGCGGCTGCAAAGCTCTCGATTCTTGGCAGATGTGGCAAGAATTCATTTTTACATTATATAATGATCTAAAAATGCATCTTACTGGTTGCTTCAAATCAGCTGATACTTCACAAAATAAATTGTGTGGGCTATGCTGTGGGGAGTCTTGAAGAAAAGAGCAGTATTTCTTGAAAAATGCAGAGACAAGTTGCAATACTTCAGATTTTCAAGTACTTTTGGGGATTTTCAGTCTTCTCTCCTATCATGCAACTTTTACATTATACTGTAAGCATTTTTCAGTTCTTAAAAAATGACCACATTAAGTATGTGCACTTCTATTTTAGACATGTAAAAATCTTTGCTATATTGATGTATAGGTCATTAGCAGTGTTTTATGGCACCCAGCCCATTGCAAACCATGAGAGGAGAACTGGTGCTTTCTGAAAAGACGCTGTGGTCCAACACAGCCAAACCCTTCTGACACACGGTCAGGATCCGTCACTTCTCCTGCACATGGACAAAATCTCTCACATCCTTCTTTTAGCCTGGCATGTACTTGTAAACAAACCACTCCCGTTAATGAAATGCAGATAAAATGCGGAAGTGAAGCATATAATAAGTATTAAATACAAAGCTATTTCAAGTAAAATATTCCCAAATCTAAATTAAATCCTACAATAGTTCCAAGCTCTTTACAGCAGCTACACACACACACTGCACTCTCTTTTACACCCTTCATGTGGACCACACAGAGTATTTCGATAAGAAAGTTCCTATCTGAACCAGATACCTCCTCCTCTACAGATTTGGGAAAAATCAAGCCTTGGTTACACCTTCAGAGGGAGCATTCCTCACCCTCTTCAGCCCCAGTTTCTGTAGTCTCCTTATCCATGCTGTGCTGCTAAAGAAATCCCTGGGTAAATACGATCCCAGTGGGAGAACATGTGCAACAGTGAGTTGTGCAGCACCAGCCAACACAGATAAATCACATACTCCAGGTGAACAAAAGTATTTGCAAGACAGCCTCAAATGAAGGTAGCTAATGTACTGGCTTGTAACCCTGATGATTCTGAATATAAGCCCATTACTAGCTCCTACTACGTTGATTTATTTTCCACATTTGCCTACCCCAGTATCCTAGCACTTTCTTTCAGAGGGCACAGTTGGAGACTAAGGAAAATGCCCACGAAGCAGGACCCAACATGATTAATTAATTCTAATTTCATTCCCAGCTGGAGAGTGGTAATTTGATTGATATTGGGTTAAAGTCAAAATTAGAAGTAGCTCTGACCTCTGGAATGTTACATGGGCAATTTTTGCTAAATTAGGACTCAAATCTCTATGAGTTGGACACGTTGTATGACAGATACGTCTCACAACTGATGCATTACTTAAAACACATGCAGCAAAAAATACAGTTAAGTATTTCAGTAAAGCTTAAATAACAACCACAAAACACCAGAAAAATACTGTAAAATACTCATAAGGGCTTGGTTCAAATAACAGAAGCAAGAAATTAGGGTTGAGGCTTGGAACTGTCAGAAAATCCCTTAAAGCCATGTGAATTTCAGGGGATTAAACGATGGTTCCAGGCTAAACTTTGAATTTGGGGGCATCTATCACGATGAAACATGTCATCAACAGTATTTAATACTAATCACATGTGAAAGTGTTGATGTTTTTAGTTGCACCACATCACATAAACAAAACCGACCATGAGTAAATCTGATGTTTTAATTCATGAAATGGCAACTGGAAATCCCGCTTCGCTTATGCACCTGACCTTGCTACGCTCGTGCTGTCTCTCTGCAAAACTGCTGAATGCTAATTTTTTAGCATGTTGTCCTTCAAGTGCTGCTTTAAGCCCCCCTGCTCCAAGAACAGATGAAGCGAGCTGCCAACAAGCTGCAGCACTGGAACCCACACAATGTGGTTAACAAACAGCCTTCTGTGAAACCACAAAGCCCAGCTAAGTCTCTGATTAAGTCAAGCGAAATCAGTATTGTTACGCCAGGATTACATTTATATCCAACTTAAGTTTTAGGCATCTCTATCTGTTGAAACACAGATGTCTTGAAAAAAATTTTTACTCTGCCTATGAAAATATTAGACAAAGCTAAGCCTGGCGCTGGAGAAAAATTGTAGAAGAGGAACAAAGCAGCAATTAACCCCTAGGACTTGCACTTCCATTTTCTCCCCCTCCACTGCTAACTTTGAAAATCTTTCTGTTATTAAAGGAATGACAAAGTTTCTAGTCCATTAACCACCAGCTTGTGGACACTGAGAGGCAGACAGGAGAAGGTGCATTAAAATTAGGTTTTGTTCGGGAAAGAAAAAAAAGAAAAGGTGACATAACTGTACAGAAAGGATGCTGATAGCAGATCAACTCATAATCTGAAGCTTTTAGAAATATTTAAATGTCTGTAGCTTTACAGGACTCAGGCTTTGGAGACTTCTTGTTAACCAAGACTTCTTTCTGCAGTATTTCTTTCTTTTTTAGCCCAACAAGATAAGACATATTATTTGAAATGTTTGAAAAATAATTTAGAACCATTTCTTAATATCTGTACAATAAAGCTGATAAAGTGAGCTGTGCTGAATTTTATAATTTAAATGTTATTCTAACACTTTACTCATTCACTGTGGAACATGATGTATCTATCGATACTAAATTTTACTACCAGATGCCGTAGAATATTTAATTTGCAAAAATGCTGTTCATTTTCATGGCTTTATCTTATATATTTAATTCAGCTTTCTGTATTGTAAAATACATTTTTAAGGGACAACATCTTACAAATAACCAGATTAATGCTCTACCAATTTAATATGCTCACTAAGAACAGTAGTTCTTATAACAATCAACTAGCTCTTTGAATCCTCTTTGGGAAGTTAAAAAGACATTATTTCCATTCCTAAGATCTTTGCTATTACTCTCTCCAGACACAGACTTGCTCATAATATTAGCTATCAGGAGATTAACATAATGTGCTAAAAGGCTAATAAAATCTTTTACATGTTTTGTATTTATTATTTGAGAATTTCTACTTTCTTTATCAACAGAGTGCTGTGACAAATATTTGGAGAGAGGTTCTATGAATTGTCTTAAATTTGAAATGGAAGATTAAACTAGATCTGTATTCAGTTATAATATGACACCAAAGAATCTTCTTCTTGAGCTCCCTGTGTGGAAATAGAAATTCCTGTGAGGTAATAATGTTCCTGATGTCTGATAGAGGAGAGAGGGAGAGAAAAAGAACTGTTCTTCTGCCCCCCAAGCCAATTTACACAAGCACAGCCCTGAAATGCCCAAGCTCCATTTCCTACTTCAGTCAAGGAGTGATTATTTATACAAATTCAAGCAGTCCCCCAAGGACACAGCAAGAGTGCACCTCCCTGGAATATGCCACAGCACAGGATTTCCCCAGACATCTTCACAGGAACAGGAAAGCGCAGATTCAAGCCTACTCAGGCCATAAAGGAAGCTGCACGAGCCCTTCCTGCATCTGGATGCATTTCTCCCTCTTAAGGGATGAAAATAATACCAGTTCTTTTTACTCTTTTATACATTTACTCCTTCATTTTTTTGCTTTTCTTACAAATTCGTGGGGGCAATTTTGAAAATGTTTGAAATTTTTTTTAAAAAATGAAAGGAAATAAAAAGAAAATGAAAGAATCTGAAAACTTGCATTTAAGCTTCTCCCTCTCTTCCTTCCCAAACTCTTCTCCAACTAACATTTTTTGTTTGGATGTGAAATTACAGATTCCCAATGAGATTTCCCACTGTATTAACTTCTGCATCAAACATTTTTGAGTGGTTGCATTCCCTGCATATCAGGGTATAAACACTACAAGTTTCATCTTAAAGTTCAAGTTTAGGACTATTTTCATGTAAATGACCAAATATGGTCCATTTACAAAGAAGCTGCATTCCATGCAGTTACATTTACACAAACCTACAAAAAAGTCCAAGACTACAGCTTTCTGGATGCCAATTCCAAAGCTCAATGCTTTAGAGAATCCAACTAGAACACAAGCAAGGGGTCTTACATGAGCCAGGAGATTAAATTCAAAAAACCCAACAGGGTCTCAACCTATAGCTCGAGATAAGTTTCAACTATTAAGTTGGCTTTTCCATGATTTCCTTTGCAGATTAACTACTTAAGGAAGTCTGCTTTTTCCAAGAAGAGCAGACTATTGCTCTATCAGATGCAAAGACATCCTTGGCCACTCTCCCTGCCTTAGATATCAAGAGTGTCACAGCAGCTCTTGGATGATTAACAGAGCCATAAGCAATCGCTGTTTTTCAGAGTGCCCTAATTAACCCTGACTCCCCTTGCTGCAACTTTTACCTTTGTGATCCACAGATCCAAGAAAGCACTTCCAATCCCCTTCCACACCTTCAGAAGTATCTTTAAAAGGTGGCAGCTGCTAGTGTCATTCTCCTCAAATTAATCTAAGTAGCTTCACGGGGATATATACATTGCTTGGTCTTGTGATGCCTAGTGGTCTATTACTCCAGGACTGAAATTCCCACAGCAAAATCCAATTTTAGGAGGAACCACTTTCAACCTCTGCAGCATCTTTCTTTCACAAGGACACAAAGCTGCCCAAGATGGAGAGAATCACCTTCTCCTTCCCCACTCTTTGCAGTAGTTGCTCAAATAGGAAGAAGCTCACAGATCTCTTTCCCCTTCTCTTTATGAGAGCAGATTAGAGCAGGACACATTTTTTGCTCCTTGCACATAGATGAATAGAGAGAAAACCATCAGCTGGATCCAAGCAGCTCAAACCCAGTGCTGACAGCAAGAATGTTGCCGTTTTTCTCAATGTGAGACAAGCACAACCTGGCAGATTAATATTCAGACAATACTTACCCAGTGAAGCTACAGACCAAGGGGCACTTATCTAACAACTTCTCCTCTTGCATCAATAAACATCAGAGGTTGTACATTCACAGAACAGACAGATTTTTTCCAGGAAAAGATTAATGTTACTAATTTAGTCACATGTTTCTTCAACTTGTTAAATTCTATGAGGCACTTACACAGATGCATACAAATATGCCATTTACACATCAACAAAGGACTAAAGCAATTACAGAGCATTTTTAAGTGCTACGGCACATACTGTATTATGCACGTGAGGAGCAATATATCAATCTCACTGTTCTCCTAGATGAATATAAATGTAATATCTGTATAATCCAACCATTCATATCTCAGGTGAATACTGTAATTACTTACTTTGCTTATGTTGCTCGGCAATACCCTACAGCAGGATGGTATCCCTTACAACAAAAACTATAGGCATTTATAAACACCAGCCTTGAAATACATACATATAGTATGGTTTGAGGAACAATTCTTAACTTAAACTTCAGGACATGTATGGGAATATCACCTGCCAGATTATTTCAGGGGACAAAGAGCCTGGAATACTGCAGAACATTACATAAGACATACTCATCACCACTCTGGCTGTGGAGAAATAAAGCAAAAGGAACTGCTTCAGGAGATACCACTAAAGAAAACTCAGTAACAGTATCATATATAGGCAAAAGTAAGCAAAAAAAGAACCACCCAGCGTTCAAAGAATCCTAATTAAGTTAAAAAATCAAGTGCTTGGAAGATCATGAATGTCAGTTTTATCGTCTTCTGTGCACTTGTGTTTTCTACCCATTGTGCAGTTGTCTTCTGTACTGCATAAAGACAAACTACCTGTCTCACCACTTTATTTACACAAACATACAAAAGAATTATCCCAAGTACTTCTTTGTTCACATTTTCAGTGTATGGTTATCTGAATTTATTCTGCATTTACCACTAATTGACATGAATGTCTCATATTCACTGACTTAATGATAATCTAAGGACTTTTAGATAAGGGCAGGGAAGAAACAAACATAAAAAATACATGTGCAACCCCAGACGCATTTCTCACTTTCTATTTTCTTTTCTCTCTCGAGTGGATTGGAATTGAAGTAGAGTAAGGATTTACTAAAGACACTCACTGTTCTGCTAAGATGAATCATTTCACCTCACTCTCAAACCTAATTAGCAATATGTTAGCGGGTGGAGAGAACAGATAACAGGCATCTAATCTGCCAAATGCTGCATCCACAGAGGCCCATTTATCTAACCTGCGTGGTGTTTGGTGAAAATCTGGACAGATTGCTGGGCCCTTAGAGAAGACGGCCTTTGTATCAGACATGACCTTGCAATTTCTGAAACACTGGCTTTTAAGTTTCAAGTAGTGAGTATTTGGGTATAAAACACTGAGCTCTGAGGTAACATGAAAAACTGATTCACAGTGATGCATGTTATATTTATTAAAGAAAAAAATCACCATTTAGAAGCCACTTACTACCATTACCTCATGAAGGTGACTAATCTCATCCAAAAATACTGGGCTTATAGTTTGGGACTTGCTTTATTTAATGTTCTAGGTAATGACCTTAGGATAAAAATAAAGATGCACTAATACATTTTCTTGAGGATACAAAGTCAGTAGGCAGAGTCTTCCTAGAGAAGGAGGATTTGAATGTCCTGTGGGAAGAAATGCATGATCTTGAAGACCCCAGAAACAGAACTGGGTTGAAAGTAACAGTCCAAAAGGCACACAGGACTAATAGCAAGAATTCCTGGTATATACTGGGAGCTCATTAGTTGGAAACAGCAGCCTATTTTAGTCAGTCACAGGATGACTATGAGCCACTTAATTGAATCTGACCATGAAAAGGGCAAGGCAAGATATTTTCATAAAGAACAGGGAGTATTCATACCATTGTATAGCCTGTACTGAGACCTCATCTGAAGTATTTTGTATCATTTCAGTTACCCATGTTCAAAATAAAGACTTCAAATTTGAATAGGTGCTGAACAGGACTGTTACAGAGATCAAACATAAACCTATCTTATAGGAGGACACTGAAGGGGCTTGTTTTTTTCATGCTGAAAAATGCAGCCCAGGAAGAAAGATGATTGCTTGCAGCAAAAGCACTGGGGACAAAAGATTTGCTAAATCTATGAGAGAATGTTTGTGTTAGAACAAATGGATAGAAACTGGTTATGAATAAATTAAGGATGGAAACTCAGAGGAGGTTTGTAATCATCATTACAGGAATGTGGCCCTACAACAACATTCTGAAAAGAGAGACTGGGTTAAAAAAACATGGGTGGAAATGGGTGAAACCTAACTAGTCTATGAAAAAGACTGTATGATGTTGCACACCATGACCTCTAAAGTTACTTAAAATACAGAGTTTCTATGGGCTTAGCTGAAAGACTGTCATGTCTGTATAGAGCCGACTGCGGATACAAGTAGCACAGCCCATACAGAGATTGAATTTATTTTAAACAGAATTTTTCATTCTGAACTATATTTATACTTCAAAACAGCCAACTGTAAAACCTTAATGAGGCACAATTGCCCAGTCATATTTTCAGTACCCACAGCAGAATTATGGTGATGCAGTTCAAGATCACATTTGATGTCACAAGCTATCTGTGTCTAAGGAGAACAAGTTGGAAGTGCTCTGCATCCAGCGGGCATGTTTGGCTTTTAAATCTGATATCCTGTTTGAAGCAGCCAGCCCATCTCAGGAAAAAATAAGACCATAAAAAAGAAGTCATCTTAACCTGTACAACGGAGGATGCTAATAGCGAGGACAATGACCTCTGGATATTTATTCTCTATTTAGTTAGTTGTCTACTAAATAAGGCCACGAAATAAACCAAAAGTGAGAGAAAAAAAAAGTCTCTCAGTATGATATATGATAATCAATGATTCCATATTAAATCATTATCATCCATTTACTCTTGCTTAAGCAGTTACAGCAAGGGCACTTACCGTCTCTCATAATCCAAGCTAAGCAATCCATATATAATTAAAGTCTGATGAATGTGCATTTCCAGTACTACTTGGTTTTGTCTCACTAGCATAGTTTTCTGTGGTTTTCTATGTTCTTGCCATATAAAAGTTGCTCCAGATAAAATATGGTATCTCAAGATAGAAATAGTTTCACACAATTCTTGAATGGAGAAAGTTGTTGAGTTAGGAGCAATAATATGGGAGGGAGAAAGAAGCCTCATGACCTCCTGTAATAGTAAGATTTCTAAATGAGCATTTCCATAATACTGACTGACATTCCAACTATTTAAAGATGTGAAGAGTTACCATCACAATGGTTAAAAGGCATGTTAGTCAATGTTCAAATTCAGATACCATTAGGGAACCACCTCCTCGTGTGGAAGAAGATTCATGGCAGCCTGAGCAATTTCTCAAGACACATTACTCTAGAAAAAGAGTTGTTCAAATTGTTGTGCTGTCTGTACAACACTTACATGAACACAACAGGAGAAGATAAGCACTCAATAATTTAGTGTAACAACAATATAATTCCTTCTAAAACAGCACATTGGAAACACTCTGATTTTAACTCTATGGAAAGAGCTTGTTATCTCATTATTAAGGCCTGCCAGAATAAAGTAAATAATGACACAACAGCTAGAGTTCTTAATATTAATTCAAATGTAAATTTTCAGCAAAATTAATCTCTACTCAAAGAGTAATTCCTCTTTGTTAGAAGAAGATACAGCATTTTTCATCCAGCACAAAACACTTTGATTCCTGTTATAAATGTGAAGTGAAGCTATTCAGGCAAAGCCAGTCAGTACCTCCAGAATGTAAAGTCACATCACAGAGCTTCAGAACACTCTTTGAAGGCAGGAACATATGGAGCTTTACCCAGAACAGAACTGCATATACACAGCCTGTGACTCTCTTACTGGCAGACTGATGCTTCCATTCATCAGAACATAGTAAAACATTGCAAAATACTAAATTATTAAGCAAACGTTAAAAATATAACTAAATAATATGCAATGTCTTCATAGATGAAGCCTTCAATGACTATCTGAGCTAAAGGCATGTGTCTCTTAAAAAAGAAGGCAAATCATATCAGCTATACAATCCAGTGACAAATACAATTATTTTTATATACTTAAAAATCTGTGTATATGATGAAGTTTCCTAATACACACAGGGGTATAGAGAACTGTGATTCTGAAGCATTAGTTTTACTCATACATAATGAGATCAAATTGTTACATTGAACAAAATATGATTGACTTTGTTAGATTTGCTTAACTAAGGAAACTACAGGATCATGTTAAATACATGCTTGCCTATAAAGAATAAAACTGTGAACTCACAGTAGTAGAGATTCACTCTAAACTCCAAATTACTTAGCAATTGCAAGGGTCAAGTGATGTCCTAGAATCATTACACTTTCGCCACACTGTCTTGGCAACTTACTAATACAAACATGAAATACATTCACTTGACACAGTGATTGATGAAAATACTAATAGTATTCAGCTTACTTACAAGAAAAATTACTCTGTCTCTTCAGGCAAGCCAGAGTTTCTTTTATGAAACTGAGTAATCCCAAAGTTGTTTTACAGGTTACAATCAACATTAAAGGATCCCTTTACATTTAAAACTACCCAAACCCCAAATATTCTGTGAACAATGAATATAAAGAAAACTTGCCTCTTCCTGATATGTCTTATATCCTCCAAAATTGTTGCCACTATAATCTAATGTCCTGTCAGATGCAGATGTCCTCTACAACTGCCCTCTGCTTCAATCCAATACTGTCAGTATCTCTTCACTAGTCCTCAACCCACCCAGCTCATACCTTCCAGCTTTTGTTCAGTTTTCCTCCAAATAATTTTGGGCAGGAGTACCCAAATGTGTGTGCACAGATTGGCTAGATATTGAATATGGGACAAATTAACTTGATTTTGTCAAGTTTGTCCTGCGGACCTTCCCTAGGCAGAAGGGTGGGGGCAGATGTGGTGAGAAAAGCTCAGCAACAGCTCTGCTGAGCTGTTGCTTTTCCTGAGACTTGAAAAACAGACTACTGACCACAGAGGGAGGCAGAAAAAGAGTGAACATCTCATTTAATGAGAAAAATACAATATACAGCTTACAATTATCCAGGCCAACTCAAAGAAGCAGAAGAATTTCTAAGAACGATAAGCTGTATTTATTTTGCCATTTGTGGCCAAAACTACTTAGCCCCGCCAACTTAATTTACATTTATTTCTTATCTGTGCTTATTTTTTTTCTTCTCCAGCCTAAGCTTTTTTTCCCATTTTAATTTTAAGGCACAGCAGGGTTCCTGTCCTGTTCCTAATAGCTCTCACTAACAAAAGAACACATGCCCATAATAAAATAGTGAGAAAATTATAAGCAGAAAGCAACCAAACCAAAAACAAACCAGCACCCAAGCATGCACTATCTATCAGCTGGGGAATTCTCGTCGACTTCATCTGTGGCTAGCTTTTTCTTTGGCAGCTTTCTGTGCCCTCAAAAAGCACCAAGCTCAACTAAAACGTGGCTAAGTATGTTCAGCATTAATTTCACTTTCTGTTAGTTTTAAGTAGCTAATAGCAGCATGTTTCCATAGAGATGCCAGGGACCTCTGCAGTGGTCCAAGGAATGATGTTTCATCCACTTGAGGAATTGGTCCAAGAAGAGTCAAGCTGAAGTCCCTAAAACAGGGGTGCTCCAAACAAATTGAAGCAAAAGGACAGTCTCTCATTATACCACAGGCAAGCAAGATCCCAAAAGAGCTCCTAGTTCAGCTGTGCTCCAGAAGAGAGGACTTCTCTACAAAGGAAGATTCTCTGCATCCTCCTGAAATTTTAAGTCCTGCTCTTGTGTTTATGCAGCACAATATAAAACCACAAAACAAACCAGAAAACACAGGGATCTACCAGGCCAAGAAGCAGCTCTGTGGAAAGGGCCTGGGGGTGCTGGTGGACAAGCTCAATCTGAGTGAACAGTGGGCTGCTGCAACAGAGAACCAGCAGGATGCTGGGCTGCATCTGCAGGAGCGTCACCACCAGAAACAAACATCCCACTCCACTCAGCACTTGTCAGGCCACACCTGAAATTCTGTGTTCAGTTTTGGTCCCTGCTATACAAAAGCGATGTGGACAGGCTGGAAAAGGTCCAGTGAAAGGCCACAACTGAGCAAAGGACTGGGCAGGCTGCCATATGATGAAAGACTGAGAGAACTGTACTTTTTGAGAAAAGAAGGCTTTGGGGAGACCTTATCACCATGTTCCAGTATTTAAAGGGTGGCTACAAAGAAGATGGAGACTTCCTTTTTACAAGGAGTCACTTTGAAAAGACCAGGGGAGACTCCAATTACAAGAGGAAAATTTTTCACAATGATAATCATCAGCCGTTGCAATAATCTCTCCAGGGAATAAGGGGTGAATTCCCCAACACTGGACAATTTTAAGGTTCAGGTGGACAAAGTGCTGGGACATCTTGTCTAGACTGTGCTTTTGCCAAGAAAGCCTGGACCAGATGATCCTTGAGGTCCCTTTCCACTCAGTGTTCTGCAATTGTATGAATACAGCTACAGTAGATCAAACAGTGTCGTTTCTGTATTCTCCACTAGACTACTATATATCCATACTACTCAAAGAGCTCAGAAGTTTATAATGCAGTGCTACAGACTGACACACACACACAAAAAACATGTTTGTAAGTGAAATGTATCTACCCTTCTGTAAAATTCCACGGCGCATCATCTACATCAGCCATTTCTCAGTCAGCCACTATAAAAGCACAAATTTGGGCCAACTTGAAACACCTGCACTTGAAATTCCATGTCAGCAACAAGCTGGTAACACAAGAGGAAAGGAGTAATTCGTATTAATAAACAATGTAATGGAGCTGATACAATGTGTGGCTATTGTTCTTTCGAGTTGCTTTACGAACATCTACATAAATTAAATGCTCCTTTTTTCATTATCAAATCTCTGAGGTTATGATGTGCTGTATTTTATTAGTTCAACAGTCTCATTCAAATAGTAGCTATCTAACACGATCCTTGCAATTAGTACCTTATGTACATTCTTGAACCAAATTCCTCCTCTGGGATTTAAAGAAAACCCAGGGTCTCAGGAGTCTCTCTTGTAATTCAACTACACACTACACTTTTACAGCTATGCAAATTAGCTGCAAGGAAAGCTGTGATGTACAGCAAAGCGAGAGATCTGAAAATTAAAATCCTGCAGGAGAGAAAATATTTAAAATTTCCTTTACATTTTTTCTTTTGTTTGGCTAATCCCTAAAGGCATTAGGGCAGCATGTTCCATCTTGAAAGTCCCTGTAGAATCATGTACTACTGAGCATAACTACAAATGTGATGCTTTGAGCAGCCAGATAATGGTTTTTAATTGGCTCATCACTGCAGCTTCAGCCCAAAAGCACAAAAATGAATTTAGAACCAATATTAACAGGTGATAATTAAATTATGGGGTCTGCATGCTTAATATATTGGAATAAGGCAGATGAGGCAACAAAGGCCATTAAGTTTAATAATGGAAATCAGTATCTACCTTAAGTACTATTTTATAGCACATTAGCAATGGTTGATTAGTGTTAAATCATAAAGTAAATTTTGTTTTCTTACTGAAGCATTTTTCACTTCTTTTTCACTTTACCTGTGTATTAGTGTGCTTGCTAAACTAAGGATGTACATTTTAACCATTGCAAATGAGCAAAACACATAAACAAACCGAATTAATTAATTAATAGTGATGATTTGAGTACTTTGGTTCCTAAATAAGAAATTTACTTGAATAAGCTATTTAATACTCCTTAATATTAAAGCATACATAGACTGAACAAGTACAGTGGGAAACTGTTTTGAATAAAACAGTACTAGTAAAAATATTCATCATTAAGTCAGCAAGTCCATGACCCAGATTTCCCATTCTCCTTCGGTGAACCAGAACTACCTGGGTGCACTGTTCTTACCACTGTAAGAAACAATGCCATGTACAGATTAACCCTGCACTTCATCAAAGCAACAAAAACAAACTTTGATAATGTCTCAGCATCACTTCAACTAAAAAAAAAGAAAATGCTGGTTTATGGTTGGGGTTTTTTTGTTTGTTTTGGTTTTTACTTTATTTTATTTTATTTTATTTTAATTTTCTTTTCCATGCCTTTACACCTCAGGAAACAGGCAGGCTTTGATTTTCCCCATCTTCTTTACACGGACTCCACTATATGCCTTTTTCTCCACCTCCACTCTTTTCACCATTCAATTTACCTTATCTAATGCAGCACTATCTCTTCAATCTTGCAAAACTCTGCGTCTCCAAATTAAAGTTTTCATTCTGCTTGCCTTTCTGCTGCTTGCCTTTTCTGCAGCCTATCGTGTCAACTTGTTCTTTCCCTTTACACCAGAGTGCTAGGGTTCCTTTTTCTACTCTTATGTCTGCCTCTTTGGCTTGAGCTCAGCAATCAGTTTCCCCTCTTTCTACTCACTCTCAGTAAGTAAGAGCCATCAAGTGCTTTAGGAAGAAACTCAGTTTTTCTGTGAGACTTTTCCCCATTTGTGAAGTCTCTCAATTCCAATTCTCTCTTTCTGCTTGAGCTTAGTTTTGATCAGCATTTGTAACTTTCATGCTCTTGAGGATTTTCCATGTTCAGCCTCCATCTGAAATAACCCTCTTCAAAACCTAGCCATTCACTCTCTCTTACTTTCTTTTACTGCCTTTTAACTTCTTCTAACATCTTTCACCTGGATGGACATATATGAATTCTGTTCCTTCCTATTTAAAAAAAACCAAAAAACCCCACCAAACCCATAAAAATGGTCCATGAATCTTTAGAGTGAAGCAGCCATAAAGTTAATATGAAGTTACCCATTCCTTCTAGTGAACCAGGGAACATACATAAATTAAGCCATGAAGGAGAAATATGGAGGTGTAACCACCTGTTTAGGCAGCTCTGCATGAAGCTATTCAGAAGCCTGGGTACCTGATTCTGTGAATAAAAGCACATACTGAGCTTGAAGGATTGAAATTATCTGCGGACCATGAACCACAAGGTTATCGCTGGCCCTCAGGGAATATATTCCATAACTCTTTTCAAAGGTGCATGGTTTATTAATACATACTTTTAATATCCTAAGTAGTGAAGTCAGATTTCTTGTAAAATGCAGAAGCCGGAGGTAAGAAGGTGGAAATGGCACTTCAGAATGTGAAAATCAAAGACTTCGAGAAATTGCCTACGAGTCAAACGTGATCCGCAGAAAATTCATATGACATCGCTGCCACCCTACTATTGTTAATGTTAAATTCCAATGGAGCACCATGAAGCAATGAAGACTGTAAAAAGATTAGATAACTGAACCAAAGAAACATTTTGTTTTTTCTTAAGCCCTGAAACCAACAAAACCTAACAAAACCCCCCAAGACACAAACTCATTTAATACTGGAAGTCAATTTTTATATCCAAACAATATGAAATTGTTGCAACATCTGAGACTTTCACCACAACCAAAGTAAAAGAAATGCTTAATGTGCTTGATGAAGTTGTGGTGAAGGCTAAGGATTGAACAGACCTTTAATTAAAATTAAGTTTGTCAGTTGTATAAAAAAAGTTAGATACACACGTGATTGTAACACATCCTCATGGCTCTAAATTGTTACACTCGCCCAATGAATTTTACAGCTTTTACCATATATGAGCCCAGTGATATTGCCTTATTTTAATGTACATCATCCCAAGAGAGTGCTCATAATATTCTGTTTTGTACCACCATTTATCATATTTATAACACATTTTTTGCAGACAATCTATTTTAGATCTGTTTTGGAGATTTATTTTTTATTGATAATATTTCTTATATATCTGCATGTAATGCCACTTGATTTTACTATCGTGAGTTCATCTTGATTTTATTATCATGAGTTCAACTTTATAGGCCTTAAAGGGAGAATAAAATGATAAGGAATATATTTCAATAATCTATGAAAATTATTAAAATGTATTCCCTATAAGTCATGGTACTACAGTTTTAACATCCAGTAACTCACAACCTACTGTGAATTGAAAGGAACATCTTGCAATATCAGAAAACAGAATTTCCAGCTCTACTGATTAAGCTTTTAGTGGCTCAGAAAATATTTTCTCTTAGGTCACTGAATAAAGCAAAATAAGACAAAAGCATTTTAGATTTTGTTTTTCTAAATGTGTATGGTGCAGAGGAAAATAAATTTCTATTTTGCAGGGTGATACTTCCATGTAACAATGAGTCCAAATCCAAATGAATAGAGACAAGAATGAAGATGAGGCAGGTAAACAGGCATTGTAAATGAAATTTATCTGATGGTTCTGCAGTCTGTCACAAAAATTCCACTGTCAAGCACAAAATGTATGCACAATGCATATCCCATGTACTGAACTTCCTTCAAAAACATGGTAATATTCAACACCGAGATGGCATTTGCATCCCACATGCAGAGAAACAGAGCAGAGAAAAATAATTCTAAAAGAGTATTTATGTGTCCTTCAAATTTAAACAGTAAAAGCTTAGAAACAATGTTCATTAAAGAACCTTCAGCTACTGCTTAAGAAATTCGTTGCAACTTCCAGCAGTACAATGGAAAGGTCTTTCAATGAAACTACTCTGCAGCCATTGTGCCATTCATACGCAGAGTACCTTACATACTACTGTGGTCTTTTGTGACCCAGAAAGAATTAACAGCGTTATGGGGCCAGTAATACTTATGTGAAGTGACAGCAACACAGAACTCACTGAATTCTTCTGCAGTTTTCATTGATTTTGACAGTAGTGTCATCTATGCTACTGAGAGAGAAACCTATCTAGTTGTCCCATGGCTTTTAAAATGCACTTTTATTCTGTGTAGAAGTCTTAAACACACAAAAAATGTTAAATCAGCATTGCCAACTCCTAGTACTCAAATAAAAATGATAAAGTAATAACATGTATCCATTTATTTAACTTAATTACTAACTTTTAGACACACATTCTTTTGGTTTTCTCCAAAACCATAAGAATTAGACATCTTATTCTTCTCAAGCAAAGGCTGAGTTTTTTAACATGCATGCACACCTCCTAAAGCACTGCACACGCGCACACACACAAGAAGGATGACAGTCCCAATAAAACTTCAAGACTTGTCAACATTGTCTATACATGCACACATCTTCTCCAAACAGAAACCATATAATAAAGCTAAATAGTAGTAGAACTTAAAAAAAAACACCAAAACCAAAACAAAAGTTAAAAAAAACCAGGCCAGGAGTTGTAGCAAGCAAGATTAAATCAATAACAAATCAAGTGTCAAGTAATGTGCAGTGTTGTCAGTTCTCAAGTCTAGCAAATGTGGTTCCTCTCAAATGCTGTGGCAACAGTGTCTCAGGTTGTTCACAAATTCATATGATTGAATGCATTATTTGGGCTTGCTATTCAGAAAATATGTTTTCAATTCAGAGTCAGATGTGGTGAAATGCCACACTCAGAATTTCTGCTTCTTCTGTGTCTGGAGCTCACAGAAATGGAAAGAGCCCGGGCAGACCTCAGTTTGCATGGAAGTACCTGTGAGCAGAGGCAACATTTGGCCACCCATGAAAACAGCACGTGGGATAATACAGTTGACGTTTCAGGGGACAAGAGTGCTCCCAAAGCCCTTTAGTTTTGACCTTTTTACTGCAGACTTAGCTTCACAGGATCTTCCATGCAACACTGCTCAGAATCCAGGGAGATCCCAAACCTCCCGCAGAGCCCTCTGGCAGCAAATGCTGCAGCCAACAAAAC
Organism: Corvus cornix cornix; assembly: GCF_000738735.6. Lineage (NCBI taxonomy): Eukaryota > Metazoa > Chordata > Aves > Passeriformes > Corvidae > Corvus > Corvus cornix. The sequence continues at coordinate 41,219,653 of NC_046333.1, forward strand.
CTTGGAGGGAAGAGTGAGCAACCACAGGGAGATGAAAGCAGCAAAGAGAAGAAGAGCTGAAGGATATATTTAGATAAACAGTTCACAGATGAAGCATCATAGTACAGACTCAAGGCCATGTATCTCACCTGCTTTTTGTTTAACGCATGGATCTTGCTGCACACTGCAAACCATTTCCTTTGTGCAGCTTGTTATTCAGCTATTAATAACCTGAAACTCAAATTCCTCTTCTATTATTGCCTAGTATTACTATTATTGATTTACATGACACTGCCAGACAGAGAATTTGACAGAGCTGATTTCAATGGAAGTTTTTATCAGAATGACAGTATATAATTATAAAATAAAACAGAAGTTTTAATTTTAAAACATTAAACAAATGGAAAATGAAGTATTCACACTTATAAAAATAAAGAAGACTGCAGTTATTACATCAAACCTTTAACAATCATTACACTTTTAAGTTTAGAAATGGAGAATCCCTGGCAGCAAAATGTGTGAAGACAGAATGTTTATTTATTAGTGTTATTTTTAAAAGGATGTTCCAAGTCAAACTCGACAGCTTGTTTACAGTGGGGTCCTGCCCAAGGGTGGCTTGAAAGATATTAAACAGGCACACACCGAGAATATCATGTTGCTGCACAAGATACAAGTTTGCCTATGGCTTGATTTTACCACGACTGCTTTAATGATTTCCTATTTATTTTTCAGGAAGCACTAATCTTTTACCTTACACTCCCTCTAAAAAGAAAAAGAAATGCAAGACAAAACTCTTCAGGTATACAAATAGATCTAAAATACACACACGTACTTACATTTCTAGCTGAATCAACTAGTGGGGTGATCCATACAATCCATGTTAATTGTCTTCTGACGTTTGCAGTTGTCAAATTTATTCATAGAACATTAGCTTTTTCATATCTCTGATAATTTTAATGAAAACCAAGAATTTTTTCAGATTTCTCAGTTTTCAAAATGGGTCTTAAAAGGATGGTGATTTCATCACAGAATAATGTTTGGTAGTCCCTCCCACCATAAAGTTTTGGAAAGGGAACAGCTTTGAGAAGGGATGAATTTCCTGCAGGCAGTGCTCTTGAGAACATCATTTAGGGGAGAGTTATGTCAGAAATATGGCAGCTGTTTCTGACGCTAGGAACATCAAGCTGGAAACTGAGAGTGGACTAAAGAGAAATTACCATGACAAACCTGACATTTAATAATTCCTTCAATTTACAAAAACTTGTCTTCAAGGAATATTTGTCATCACACAAGTATTTTCCCTATCTTACAAAGTTTTCTTAAGAGTTTTAACACTAATTCTCAATAGGAAAAAGAAAAAAAATACTTCACAGAAGACGCCCCCCTGACTCCAGGGCCTCCAATCTAAAGCAGCCTCAACCTTAAGTAATGTTAGAGCTGCAAGTTCTTAGCCATGTTTAGCTGAGCAGCATTTGGCTGAGCAGAGCTTACTTGAGGTTGATTATTAAAACCTCAAGTGGAATGAAGTGAATACTTCATTCCAACACCAAGCCACATCTGCTTGCTGAACCTTCAGACAGGACACAGGCAAAATACCTCTTAAAGTATCAAGTTTAATATTAGTACTTTCTAATTTTTTGAGGTGGGGTTATGCAAAACCAAAATTCAATTAATGTAGATGATGTTACAGGTGACATATGCCAGGTAATTTTTGTGTGTCCATATGGTGCACATAGCTACAGCATTCAAAATGGGTGTCTACAGAAGAGAAAAAGTGGAAAGGAAATCATATATCAGAACTTCTAAACTACCACACCAGAATTTCCTCTTTTATTGCTGCACGTCTAGAAATAATAGATGAGATGTGCAATATAAACTCCTATAGGACTTGAAAATAAAATACATATATGAAGCTACAGACAGTGCCAATTATATTAAAAGACATGCAACAATGAACGCTGTGTATATAAGGAGTAAACTGAAACATTTCAGACAAAATTTAGCCCTAAATTACTTTTTAATCAGCATTACTGACATAAATCGGAATACACAGGTATAAACTGAAGCATAATCTAGCCCCTTGTAGCTATGTCTGGGTTTTTCATTTGAAGCAGAATCTAATTTGCAATATTAAAATAGCATTATCAGTCATTTAGGCAACATAGCAGTCAATTTACCACCCCTCCCAACCCAATAATAATGTTTACCAAAGAATTAGACAATCCAAGCTTAAAAAATGAGTTTTGAATTCTAGATCAATTTGTAAAGACAGTAATTTCTACTTGGACAATAACAAAGAGGTTTCCTGAATTACTGTTTAATGTTGGCATTTAGATGGAGCAATCTTTTACAGTGCACTGGAAGTTTACACTGAAAACATGGCCTGACATGCCTCCGTTTCATGGTATGCTGGCACTAGTTCTCATTTTTTCCCTGCTTTTTTTGTTCCTGCTTCCAATTTGCTAGTACAGGGAATCAATCTAGCTCAAAAATAACCTTAATACGTTTTTTTTTTTTTACCCTGTAACTTGGCTTAGGTCCCTGATCTGGTTCACTGCATGGCTGCACAAATACTTCTACCAACACAACCAAGGAGCTACAAGGACTGTGTAAGCCTGAACTGCAGCCAAAACCAATTACATGTCAACTATGGTCTACATTTGAGCAGACAATTTTAATGTATTAGATGTAAGGGATGTTGAGAGGTCTGTAAATGTTATGATTACCAGCTAGCTGATAGCATTGATTTATGGTGGCTGCAATGAGAAGAGTGTAATGGGTTAAATCAAGTGCTTTATTTAAAGGGGTTGGGTACAACAACTTCATATGGGTCCACTCCAGAAAACAGATGTCACTGAGTTTTAAGTTTTACAACTGTAAATGTTTCATATATGTGAACTTCTCAAGTCTGTGTGAGTTCTAATATAGACCATGCCAGAAGAACCCCAGGAACAAGGACTTGTACAAAGACTTTGAGAATGAATAAAATGTCCAGACTTCAGAGACAGTATTAGGAGGCTGATGGTGAACAGTGCAGTGCTGGAGAACAGTGACACCTTTCCCAAAGCTTTTTGCCTTTTTTTTTTCCCCTGATCACAGTTCCAAACTGCTCTCCTTAATATTTGGTGGGCAAGAAGCCAGGGTAGAAAAATAACCTTTTACTAAACTAACAGAATCAAAAACAAACAAAGAAACAAAAAACCCACAAACAAACAAACCCCAAAAAGCTTACCCAATTGCAAGCTTATGCCTTACTACCACGTACTAAAGAATCCACACAAAAAGAGTGGTTAATATTACTACCTACTGTCTTTCTGTAATTCACTTCTATAACAAAAAAAAAAAAAAAAAAAAAAAAAAAGGGGAAGAACACAAAGCAAATTACTTGTTCTTCACAATTTCTTCTGGTGTGTACCTACTGTTGGGTCTAAAATGCTGTTAAGTCTAAATATGGAGGAGTTTCATACAGATTAATGTATAGAGACTAGTTTACTTTGCAATTAGTGGTTAAGGACATCAAGAGAACAAGTAATTTAGGTACCTGCTCTGTGAAATTGCCTTTTGGACGTATCTTTCTTTTCATTTGTTCTAGGGAATGACAAAAGCATAACCTACCCGAGGAAGGTTTTACACTAGTTCTACCCATCACCATGTCACCAAGTGCTCTGTTGTGGAGCAAATGTAGTCAGGTTAGAATCATGCCACAGTCAGCACTTTAGGGCACAAAATGAGGAAAGGAATCACGGCCTCATTCCCCTTGACACAGAGATCAGCCTCTTCTCTGCAGAGAGAACAATGTACGGCTGCTCTGTGGATCTCAGGCACCGAGCAAGTCCATGCAGGTGGCTGTGAGCTGAGGGTGTGAAATTGCAGCGCTTGTACAAGGCGAGGTGTCAGGAAATTTGCAAATTCACAGCCTCAGCTCCTGTGCCTGGGGGCCAAAGCCCTGTGAAGCCAAGAGGACACAGCGCCGTGCAAGGCGTGTCACCTCTCCATCACCGCCTGCTCCGGCGCAGCACTCGAGCAGGATCTGCTCGGGTCACAGCTGACGCTCCCGGACTCCAGGTATTGTTAACTGCAATTGCTCTGCTGGCTGCGGATGACAGCAGTGGATCTGAACAGAGTTCTTTCCTTTTATAAATTCTATCTGTAGTGTGCTTTTGAAAGATAGTATTTCCTTAATCTAAAATGATCAGAGGTAGTACATCTCTGTTAGTTTCAAACGTGAGAGCCAAGATTCATGACACCATAGTTTAATGCTGCTCTTATCAGAAACCTGCAGAGATTAGAAACTGTAAGAAAAACATTGATGGACGTTTTCAGGCTTTCTGGATTAGTTTGGCATTAACTACCAGTGGCTTGCTTTCTTTGACAACTCCTTTATAATTGGGCACAGATGGATGCAAATACACTACAAACACAGTGAGATTTTCTTTAATCATTAATTTTCACTTAATTTGCCAGATGGCTTTGGTTTCTAGTATACACTTAATTTGCTGTTGTGTCATTTGCAGAGTAAGTTTTACTTTTTTTTGGTTAAAGTTTTATGTCTCCTGAAGTCTTGATTTTGTTATCATTTTCCAACCTCTTTCTAAAACCTAAAGAAGATGAATTAGTCTATTTGATTCTTTTAATTTCTTGTAAGCACTTCAGTTTTCCCTCTCAGAAACAAAGACTTTAACACTACCAATAAAGTTTTAATGCTTAAAGTTAAAATTTCCCAAGCTCATGTATAAAACGTGACTGTAATGCTTGTGCATTGTTCATGAAAATAGGGCATGTTCATTCACACATTTGCATCACTTTTCCTACCTACTCTTCTCTCTGCCTTGTCTCACACTGTAATTGTTGATTTCACACCCCTTTGAGAAAGTATTTGAAAGGAAAAATTAAATATTCTATTCCGAGAAAAAAGTGTTTCTTAAACCTGCGCTTTAACTACAGTTAGGGTTGACTTCAGAAATCGTTTGTGTTTCATGTGAATTCATTTCTAAGGCTATATTTATTCATCAGGTATGCCAAGATGCTCCTTTATAAGCTTTTCATCAAGTCCTCTTTAACCAGGATGGTAAGATGCTACTGGCTTTTTTGGTTAAAAAAGGAGATGGTTATTAAGTATGTGGAAAACCTTTTTCTGATTTTGAGTTAGGTGTACTGGAGTTTCTTGTCTTTTTATAGCCCAAGATTTACTCTGAGCTCTGTTACCATACATCCTCAAGGACAACATTCTGTGAGAAATGCGTTGGACACCAGAGAGGGCAGCATACCAACAGCTTCTCATCATAGGTAAAAACAGCAGAATCTTTTAAGTGTCAGGTCTCTGATAAGCAAAAGGATTAAAGGCAATGCTAAATTTGAACCTGAGAATTTTCCTGCCATTTATACAGCCTTCGTTTGTTCTTAGCGACTGTTTCTTCAATGAGGCACTGATGAGACTGTCTGAAGGTCATGTTATGCTTTCTGCTGATGCACTGGATGTAACATTATGCTGAACTGATGAATGAAGGCAGAAAGAAGAATGGAGAAAGTGTTAAATGGATATGAAATGGAATATTCAGAAAACAGCCCCAGGCAATCAGAACAGGGCAGTGATGAGTGAACAAAAGAACAAGGTTATCTACTCTCATATGTTAAAAATTCTCAGGGGGCTCTGTGTCAACCTTTAAAAAAACAAACCAGAACAATGCAGCAACAGAAACAAGAAAGGAAGAAAGGAAAAAAAAAAAAAATCCCCATTTCTTTCCTGTCTGGAAATGTTACTTTATCTTCCGTTGCAGCAATGGATGCCTTTACAAGAACAAAAGGGAATGAACAGGAGGTATAATTAGACTTTCCAACACTTAAACAGTTACAAAACTCTTTTGTTTTTCCCCTGAAGAAAAATGATTCAAGTTTCTTAGTACATGGTATTTAACCTAAATAATACAGGGAGCAACGCAACTACAGCAAAGGCGGAGAGCCAAGATTCTTTTCACATAAAACTGGTAGGCAAAGTCATTTTGTAGAGCAGTTTGCCAGCTTAGGGGTACAGGCAGCTCTCAAAGTGAAGAAGTCATCTAAACACTATCAAAAACATCTAAACACATATCAAAATATCGAGTATGCCTTTCCACTGAGATTCCCAAGACTTCTACTGAAAATTCCCCCTTGATGTGCACTCATATCTATAAAAAAACACTCTTCTGATGAGTTAGAGTAACAGCTATGAATCCAAGTTTCTACTGATTTTCACACAATTCCTATTTTTTCCAGTTTCTTTTTGACAAAAATTAAAATCACACCAAGAAAACACTCCTAATATAATAACTGCTATGAAAATTCCAGTAAAATGCTTCAGATCTTAAAATTAATGTTTCTGTAAAATTTAAATAATACATCAGAAGTTTCCAAATGCTGTTAAGGAAAAAAAAAAGAAAAACACTTGTTTGTAGAATCCAAATGTTAGAGGCAGCTGTATCAGTTGTACTACTCAAACTATGTCCTGCAGAAAACACACTGGATCCTTTTGAAATCAATGGAAACTCCACATGCAGAACTGAGAAGGGGTTTTGGCATCACACTGCAACTGATGGCAAATGTTTACGTCATTTTAGTCCCATCTGATACATTCATGGCAGATATGGATTTCAAGGTAGGTATAAATCAAGAATAATGAGAATGAGGTGTGACACTTCAAAGAAAGGGACTAATACATATTAAGAAATGCACAACTGAAATTAAGTAGTTTGGCCTTTCTTTTTAATGAAGAGAGAAAATTGAAGGCTCAGCAAACTAAACAGAATTTTTATTTGACTAATATTAGCTTTAAATGGAACGCGTTGTTAGTGATGGCATTTTAAGAAAAGGGAAAAAACAGAGTTAGTGAGGCTTAAAAACAGCAAGGGAGTAGAATACGTTCCAGTAAGAAAGCATATGAATCACAGAGAACTGCTTTCTGTTATAGCAACAGGATCAATTAGATCTGCAACAGCTGAAAACCATTAACTGCTGTTGGCTGCTGTTAGCGTAATGGGTTTTTTTCTGCTCCTTATTCTGGTGTCAGTTTATCACTTTACTACCCAAACAGTTCTGCCTGAAGCTCTGGTAATCTTAAATATAGAATTGTTAGGAACAAAAGAAAACCTTCCAGCATACAAATTGAAGTATTAAATATTACTAACCTTTTTATAGATTAAACACAGCTTCAGCTGCCAGAATTGTTCAGTGCAGTGTCAGAGATGTCTTTGTTTTATGTTTTAATTTTTTTTATTTTGTGAGAGGTAGATACAGTCACCTAATGTTAGTCAATTTAATTAATTTCTAGCCAGCCATGTAAGGGGGGAAAAATTGGGGCAAGAAAAGCTTCTATAGAGCAGCCAGCAACAGCACTTCTTTCTTCTCCTACTTTATGGAGAACAACCAAAATTAAGTTAGTCAGACCCCTGTTCTTCTCATTGTCTCAGGGTTCCTGCACTGCAACATCGTGGTCCTCGCTGTCCACAAAGTTCTGTACCACCTGGGCTTGGTCCTTCAAATCAGCAGCACATCACCTTCTCTAAAACCATGCCATCTTTCCCAACAGTTTATCTATAGCACAATATTCCTGATTTTGAGAACAAAAAAAGGGTATGTCTTTTACTATATTTTCATTTAAATATTCATAGCATAATACTCAAAGTGACAGGCGGTCTTCTAGATGAGGTTTGTTTTCTGCTCATTAATGGCTCAACCTCAGGCAGCATTATTTCTGTAACTTGTCAACTTGGTTTTCTCAGCTCAGTGCTATTCCCTTTCTTCATCATCTTGGTGGCTGCTTTTACAGGCTTTCAAATTGTTGAGTGGGAAATATCAGGAACACTGCTTACACCGTGGGCTAAATTAATGCCTCTTGTATGAGGAGCCATGTAAGCACGTGTTAGATTTTTTTTTTGTAGTGGGTGGTAGGGGAAATGAAATGCCAACACTGATTTATGTTCTCAGGGTTCAACTGAGAGATAAGCCTGTCTGCTGCAAACAATGAGGTGTGGTTAAGAGATCCATAAGATAGTACTAAACCAATGAGAAACATTTGCACAGGACATTCAGACACTAGGTTGACTAGGGTCTTCGAAGTAAAGCAGACCCCAGCTTTGATGAAGAGTTGGTGCTAATGGTTGTGTCTGTCAGGCCTTCACGGTTTAGATTCCTACACTGCCTGCAGTTTTAGAGTAAGTCACCAGCAGTTTGCACAGGCCTCTGGTGGCCAACACCAGTGCGCTTGCATGACTGCCTGCAGAAGGGATGTGTTTAACACCCCTCTCTCTGTCCTGGGCACGGTTATATCACGACCCCCACTGACTAGAAGGGCAATAAGAACCTTTTGTTTTCTTTATAATCTTAATCAAAATTCTCTTCTTCCCATCCTTGTGCTTAGGACACAGGCCCCTCTGTGGCTAGGATGGGAGCGAGAAGTACAAACAGCTGAGGTGCACTTTCAAACCCTTAATAGATATGTATTTAAAGCGATATCCCACAGCCTCTCCTCCACTGCATCACTTGCCTGCTTGGCATCATCAGAATATCTGAGCACCTGTAACTCAGCAGAAATTGCATGAAATTATAGGAAATCATGTTGCCAAGAGCCACCTGTAAGCAAGAAGGGGAAACTGGTGATGAAAGACGCCACCTTATCCTTTTGTGCATGATTAATGACATACAAATAATAAGAAAAATGTCAATATTTCATAATAATTTATATAGCAACTAACTCGAATTTCTTTAGTTGTCCTAACTTACATTCAAACTTAAAATGCTATAGCTTTACAATTCAAAGCCATTTAGTATTTGCCCGTGTCTTAGAAAGGAAAACACTTAGAGAAAGTCCCTGTGCAGCTGAGGGAATGGGGTGGAGGGTAGACAAGGTGTCGATGAACAATAACGCCTAAGGATCAGTTAAACAGCAAATTCTGTTTTTACCTCAGATGTACAGTTGTGTTAATTATGAAGTGTACATTTACAGTAGCCAGCCTGGAGTGAGAGCAATGTTACGTTTTGTTTTTCTGCACAAGATGGATTTTTTATAAAAATGGGAGAGTGCTTCAAAACTTTTAACATTTATCTCTCAGAACTAAAAGCACAAGCCAGTCCTGCAAAGAGGGACCTATTCTTTCTCTTTTCTTCCTTTCTGTTACCAGGATCAGAATAGAAGATCTAATAGGGCTATGAAGATGGTGAAGGATCTTGAGGGGAAGACATATGAAGAGCAGCTGAAGTCACTTGGTCTGTTCAGCCTGGAGAAGAGGAAACTGAGAGGAGACCTCACTGCAGTTACAACTTCCTTGTGAGGGGAAGGCGAGGGGCAGGCACTGATCTTTTTTCTCTGGTGACCAGCCACAGGACCTAAGGGAATGGCCTGAAGCCTAAACCTCAGGGGAGGTTTAGGTTGGATATTAGGAAATGATTCTTCACCCAGAGGGTGGCTGGGCACTGGAACAGGCTCCCCAGGGAAATGGTCACAGCACCAAGCCTGACAGAGTTCAAGAAGCATTTGGACAACATTCTCAGGCACATGGTGTGACTCTTGGGACTGTCTGGTGGAGGGCCAGGAGTTAGACTAAGTTAGATCCTTGTGGGTCCTTTCCAACGCAGGATATTCTCTAATTCCATAAAGAACTTTGTTTGGTAAAAGCTATTTTAAGATTTACAATGGTTTAGCAAAATATTTCTCAAGTCAAATATTTTGAAAGCATCTTGTTTGTGAAGCGGAGTGCAAGAAAGAAATAAAGCAAGTGCAAACAAAAAGCATTTTCTCAGGAGAGAGTGTTTGAATTCCAGTCCTGACCTTAATCTCCCTGGCAGCTCATGGACTAATGCTGCCCAAGTTAGAGAGTGGTGATGACTGTTGATTGCTCTCAGTACAAGGAAAGAGACATTACAATGCTATTATGGACTTTTCACCCTCCTTCCAGCCTCAGTTAACATCCACTGACTAATCTGGTAAACTATACAACTTGATCAACTATTTTGTATGACCACTAGATTAGGGTAAAGGACTGCTTTGGAACTTGAAGAGTTGGAATCCTTCCACATACAGCCTTTCAAGGGCTGAAACAAACTGTGCTGCCAAGATAACCACAGTGTAGCCTGAATAATAAGAAAGTATTTTGGACATGAATTTAATTTCAAGTTCATAATTAAGCTTTAATGAAAGTTACTCTTCAGGGAGAAATCCAGGCTTTGGGCCGCTATAATGCTGCCCTACCCCTGTGCAAAGTTTTGTATCACTGTATTTTTAGCTTACAGTATAGATACAGGGTCTGATTAAAACCTGTACTGTATATAAAAGAAAGAAATCCCATTCAGGTCCTTGCTAACTGTTGATGTAACCAGCAATTTCTGTTAGAAATTTGTATGTCATGCCATTAAGGGAAAATTATCTTATGTTTGCCACTTTAAAAAAATCTTGTATCTTCCCTCAAAAGCAGACAGTTTTTACTCTGAATAACATGTCAAATTTTACATTCCCATAGCAAAGAACTTACTAAAAGGTAGTAGAATCCACTGTGTGAAACATAAGAAAGAGAATTTTTTTAAAATGAAGGAAGAATTGGTTCATTTGATTAAAGGGAGCACTCAGGGACATGGTACTTGAATTTATCATTCTTCGGCAGTGGTAATTTTGCCATCCTTTCTAGAAGAGCAGAGGAAAGGATCTGCACAACAAGTAAAATTTCTCCCCTTGCATCCAAAAGATTATAATGAGAAAGTAAAAAGAGACAAGCTTGTTGAGGAAGGGAGAAATTACAACTTAACAAGGAGGCAGCCCACAGCTGTCACTCAGGAACCAGACTGGAAAATGTTCTGGTATCATTTTCTAAAACGTTTATTTTTGTAAAACTGAGAGTAATCTCAGTGTCTAAAATACCAGATACCAATAAGAGGAATAAAGGATTAAACAACAGTTTTTTATGGGACCGAAATAAATACCATTTTCAGGAGTAAATTCACCTTGTTACATTCATCTACTTCTATGTTTGAAATCTATGCTTCAAATTTAAATGTAAATGGATTAAGCACAATGGTGAAGACCTTCTAAGCATTTATAGGAAAGAAACACTTATCTTGGCTTTCAGTGTATTTATAGATTTAAAAAGTCACCTGCAATCATAAAAGATTTTCTAAGGTATACTCTGAGACAGTTGTGTGAAATACCTTCATTCATAACAATGGAACTTTTATTTCAAAACTTGATGGTATTATTTAGTTTCAGTATACATTCATAAAGTACCTTGTGTCAAAAAACCCCTGTGAACTTCACAAAGTATCACCTGGCATTTCTCTCCTGTAAAATAAATACTATGCCAAGAGTGTCCTTACAAATTCCGTCCTTTGCCTGTTAGGCAGGCAGGAGGATTTCTTGCAGATAAGATCACCGAGTGTGGGGGGCCCTGCTGCGAACACTGTCTCTTCTGTGAGATGAAGCTTTTTTGAAGAGAATGGTTTTGCAGGCGTTTTCTCTAACCTCATGCGGTCAGTCAGGGATGTTCCTTTTGCATGGACAGTGTGTTGGTGGAGAACCTTCATCCCCACTTCTCACATGCTTTTTCTTGGATGTTGTCTGAGTAAAAATGAGTAGTTTCACTGTTGATCACTTCATTAAACCTGCCATCTGAAATAAAGTATATGCATACTTGCAAGGCTACAGATTTAAAGAGAGAAAGCTATAGGGAGAGAAAGGAAAGTGCTTCCTTGCCTTGGAGCTTACACCAGTGTCTTGGATAGGATACAGCACCTCATCAGCAAGGGAGCTGCTTCCACACAGTCTTTACTGCTTCCCAAAACCAAGAGGTTTTGCCATTGGAACTATGCATGGTGGTGGCACAGTATTTTCCACCTTATGACTTAAACTATGACAGTGGCACAACTTGAAAGCATAAATCAGCCTGAATCCCATGAATGAGATCCAAGTAATGTCTTCTTTCTTCTCTCTTTTCTTTTTTTTTTTTAATTAAAAAAAAAAATTGGCTCAAAGGCTTTGTTCTAATAGTAATAGTCATCAGAAAAGTAGAATAGCCTGATGATTACTCTGTTTTTTAACAGATGACTCATCCTTTGATGAATCTTGAGGAAAAGAGCACTGGGTTTCTTGTCTTTCCTGGAGTAGCTTGAGGCCTTTGTGAGTCAAGCCTCATGCACTGAGAAAGACAAATCTACAGTGTTTACCACGGTGTTAGTAATGAGCGTGCTTCGCATCTGGCGAGCACACATTTGTTCTTGAGTCATGTATTTAAAACCTATTGCATCAGCAAACATTAGATGATTAGCAGCTCTTAATTGTAGTTTAATTTCTTACCTTTTCCTGTAACTTTTAAAATGCTATCGGAAACAAAAGTGGTTTCAGTGCTTCAGAGTTGTTCCACATTGTATCAATCCACCAAACAGATGTGTCAGAAACCTAGTTAAAATGTTTTACAATTTCCTCACTGGCCTACAAAAGGGTTAAACAGCCAAGCCAAAAAGCCTTTAATGAAAATGCTACAATGACTTCACAATAGTTTCACTACAAACGTAGATATTCATAGATTTTCTGTGCACTAAGAGCACAACAGAAAGTTGGTCCAGGTAAGAAGTTTGGTTTAAGATGACAGTTCAGTGGGCACACAACACAGAGTACAGCTGCACTGCCGCTCTCTCGACAAAGTCTACACAGACTCAGATATGGTTGTTAAGTACCAGGGAACCCAGCTTTTTACAGTGAGGAGCTGCCTGGACTAATGAGGCTCTGACATATGCAAGCCACTTTTGTGATTCAGTTCCGTAATACGAATGTTCCTTTTAAGATGCGTGCTGCACGCATGATCACAGCAAAACAGACGCATGAGACGAAAAGTGAGGAAATGAGGGAAAAAAGCTTTCTCGGTCATTTTAAGTTTCTACCATTGCATTTGATTTTTCAGCCCCAATACCTTCAAGAGTCCCAAATCCTTTTTTCTATATTATGCTTTACACCAATCTACTAAATTATTGAAATTTAATTATATTGAGTGCATATTTCAGTTGTAGCAGAATTTTTCCCCATATCTGCATGTACTAGTGACCACTAAAGTCTGCTATATTCTTGTAGAACTTTTTTTGTAGAATATTTCAGTTGCTGTTTTGCTTGCTTGCCAACTCACTTCTTAAAGATGACAAATTAAAAAACAGAAGCCACAACCATAAATCTGTCAGGATCTTATTGCTATCTAGGCTTTAAAAACCAGACAGGGAAGCGTCTGAAAATGTTTTTTCACATGAAATATTATTGGAAGAAAATCTATATGGCTTTCACTGTTCTAGCATCACTGCATATGAAAAATTTCAGGAAATGTATCTTTACAACCACCCTGCAAGATAGGAAAACATTCTATTTCTATTTTACACATAGGCAATTAAAACACACCAAGACTAAGTAACAGGCCCTATTATAAATGAATGTGGAACTGAGCCTTTGTCTCCCAAATCGCACAAGCCTAATTGCTTCCTTGACTAGAGATAGATAGCAGGCAGCCTACCCAAAGGTGTATATTAGTGTTTAACTGTAAAAATCACATTTCACACAGATTTAACAATTCTTCAACTATGTTTCCCCATCACCTTAACTCACTCCTGACAATAACCCAAAGCTATAAAAAAAGCCAACCAAAACTACCTCAACTATGAATCAAAGGTACAAACTGATCACACAATAACTCAAAAGGAAGATGTTAGCCTTTCCACATTATAACTTAAAACAAGGATGTTAGCCTTTCTAAATGATTGAATTGGGAGTTCAAGTTCAGAAGACGTCCTTTGCTTGTTCCCTCAAAAATGATGTTAAGTATGTAAATATTCCACTTGCTAACATCCAGTTTATCAGTTATCTATGTTGTTCTGTAAGAATAACCCTTGTTGGTCATTACCACTCCCCCAATCATCTGTGTGAGTCATACACTGTGCAAGTAATTTTACTCCTATCAGCTTACTGATTAATACGTTATGCAGTGCGGAGTCAAGAACTTACACCTCCAGGATCCCAATAGAAAACGTGCCTGGTTTACAGGTGTATTGACATCCCTTTGTTTGCCAATTTCTAATTCAGTTAGAAAGCCTGAAAGATTGATCTTGTATCATTATTTTTATATAAAAATGTTAAGACAGTGCTGTGTCAGGCCTTACAGAATTCTGCATATCTCATAGTAACAATATTAGCTCTCCTCGGCCAAAGTTTTAATCTAATAAAGATGGATGCACAGTTAAATAAATATGGATTGGCATTACGCCTCTCTCCTTTATTTCTGTATCAATGGAGAGCTGCACTACATTACTTCACCTACAAATGATGTCAAGGGCAGGCTATAATCACATCCATAATTTTTGTTAACGTTGCTTATAGACAAGAGTAAGATATTGAATTCGAGTAAAATTAAAAAGAGGGGGAAAAGAGAAAGAACTTAGGTTGGCTTCTTATTCTGACCTAGTTTCCACATTTCTCCAGGAATTTATGACATACCTCACACAAGGACAACGGGGCAAGATTTTACTTGTTATCAAAGTAATTTCAGATGCTATATTTGCCAAAATTGTGCAAGGAATTGTCTGAAGAGGGAGGAAAGAAAGAAGAAAGGGGAGGAGTACAGGGGAAAGAGGGAGGACAACAACTTATTTTAAATTCTCTCTTCCCATGGAAGCAGAAACACCTCTCAGGCTTCAGGAGTTTCAGCTGTAGGCTGACTGGTCTCGCCATCTGTGACCTTGCAGAGCACTCCCATGGCATTAACATTAAAAGTTTGCTAAAGTGGAGCAATTTCAAATGACTGAAACTCATTTGTGCATTTACTAATTTTAAATGAATACAAAGTCTTTTTTTCAAACCTGTTAATCTTAGACGTGAATCTTATTTCCCTCCCTTTTTGAATATGGTTTCTAAATCAAGATTCATGTAGGAAGCAAGGACTGTATTTGCAATGTATTTTAATTCTCCACATTCTGATATGTACAATTCCCAGTTATGTCTTGGTTGCACCCAGGCCGTGGAAGAGAAGACCCAGCTGCGTATTCTAGAACAACTCTATAGAAGAGTAAGGTTAACACCTTGAAGAAACTTAAGACAGCCTTCAAATTGGCCATGTATGCAAAACACACAGGATCTACAAACTCCTCCATGCAGGAGAAATAATCAGGCCTACTTGTGTTAAACAGAAGATAAAGAAAATACTTACAAGGATATGATTACAAGGAATGTGAGCAGATTGTCGTCTTTCATTCAGAGTCTTATCACAGAAAAGAGGATATACTAGATGTAAAGTTGTATTTGGCTAGACTTAGACTGTCTGAATGAATATAAGCCACCATTTCAGTTTATTTAATTTAGAAAGCCGGTCAAAGTGCTGCTTTCAGCTACCTATTAATATTGAAAGGATCTTCTGGTTATTAAAGTTATACTCCAAAATGTCTTCAAAGCAGTACAACTATACAAAATCGTATGCCTCGCTGAACAAAAAGAATGATGACTAAACAATTTTTAAAAGACTTTAGAGTGCAAAAAGATCATTAATAACACTAGACTAAAAAATAGCCAATTTACCCTTCCATGATATTTTCACCCGAATGTATCTGAAAAGCTTCACACTAATGGGAAAGAAATATTTCCTTTAGAAATAAATTCTCCCTGATCCTCTCTCTTCCCTCCTACCCTGGTTGAGAACATCTTTTTCCTCCATATAGCAAGTCCTAATACAATTATTAACCAAAGAGTAAAAAATTCTGGAAACACTATTTTAATTATGTTCTAACAAAAATAATGACAGCATTAAATTTAACCTTATACAATTAAAAAGGACTGATTGTTTTTTAACTTGAGGGATCAGAGATCAAAATGGGGAACAACAAAAGTCAAATTCTAGCAAAATTGTGTTTCCCATTTTAAACCATTTATTCTGTAATACTTTGAGCTCCTGCTACTGAATTTCATTATGTCCTTCTGCCATTTGTTCATACTTTATTTACAGTGATGTTAAAAGGAGCATAAAAAGCCAGAATAGTTCCAAAATAGAGGTTGATAAACACTGTTGCAAATGGTGTAAGTCAGACTCTTTACATTACAAGTTGGTATTAGGCTCCAGTTTTGAAAAGTTGTACACACTGTGAAAACTCAAGAGGACTAAGTAGAGTGTGCAAAGTTAAGCAAGGTGCCTGAGTTTTTGTAGGAGTACAACCTTATTACTACATTAGGTGGGGTTTGCTTATTTCTAAGGACTGGAGGGTTACTACAAACTCTGTTTTGGCTTTCTCCAGATGAGATTCACTATGATGAGATAGCCATAATGTTCCTCTTCATCACACCACAACATGACTGTGGGGTTATTTTCAGGGGAGGGGAGAGAGAGAGAGAGAGAGAAGGGAATATTATTTCAGCTAATTATTACTAGCTAATCAAAACGGAAATTCCCAGGCTATTTGCCGTTTACATTATAAGCGGATTGCTCTGTGGAGAGAAAAACTGACAGTCATTCAATATTCTTGTAATAATACTGTAAATATTTATTTGATAACAGCAATAGTCTCATTTGTTCAATTTATAACTAATCAATAGCAATAATTTAATGTTTTGCAGTAAGGAATTCTATTAAGAAAGTGCTGTTTTGTGCAGGATGACAAAGGCTATCTGTTCACAAATTAATGCTTTGCTTCAGAATTAAACATCAAGAGTTGTCCTCCAAACAAGGACAGATTTGATGGGGAGACTGAGGGGAGTACAACACAGCCCACGTGCTCCAGGCAATTTCCCCATCTGTATTATGGATGCATCTAGCCCTGTCCAACCCCAAACACTCTCTGTCTGAAAAAAATAATAGACCACTGAGCTAAGTGACTTCAAACTTGTTTGCTTATTACAGGTGCAACAAAACCTCACAATCTCTAAAGTATGTTATTTCAGACAACAGAACGAGCCTTGTTGGACAAGAATGGAGTAAAATCCATCTAATTTAGTAACTATAGAATTGTGAAGAACTTAGAAAGGGCTTCAAAATATATATTCACATTTTCATTGGACTGAAAGGACTTGATTTGACTGTGTATTAGGTTTGAGTGGTACAGTTTTGGTAGTGGGGCCTAAAGGGAGGGTTCTGTGAGAAGCTGCAAGATGCTTCCCCACATCTGACAGTGCCAATGCCAGCCGGCTCCAGGACAGATCTGCTGCTGACCAAGGCTGAGCCCATCAGGAAGGTGGTAGTACCTCTGGGATACCAGACTTAAGAAGGGCTCCACGCTGAAGCAGGGGAACACTGTGAAGAGTTCTCCCACTGAGGAGGAAGGAGTGGCACAGACAACGTGTGATGAAATGAATGCAGCCCCCATTCCCTGTTCCTCTGCACCACTGCGGGAAGGAGGCAGAGAAAACCAGGAGTGAAGCTGAGCTCAGGAAGAACAGAGGGATGGTGGATGGTGTTTTTAACATGTAGTTTAGTTTCTCATTGCCCTACTCTGATCTGATTGGTAATAAACTCAATTAATTTCCCCAAGTTGAGTCTGTTTTGCCCGTGATGGTAATTGGTGAGTGATCTCTCCCTGTTCTTCGTTATATTCTTTCCCTTGTCCAGTTGAGGAAGTAAGTGATAGAGCAGCTTGGTGGGGATCTGGCATCCAGCCAGGTTCAATCCACCACAGACTGTTTATACATTGCTCCTTATAGTGCTAATGTTCAATATATCATCACAGCATCTAACAAACACAAACTATTTTCTTCATATATTTGCACTGACAAAACACTTAAATACATTATCTGAAGCAAGCTATTACTTAAGTATTAAACTAATGAGACAGTCAAAATACTGGAAAATTATAATCTCATCACAAATCAGATCACAATGTATCTCAGCTAATTAGCAGAAGAAAAGCAGTAATAAATTACTTGTGTTTCTCATTGGCCACTAAATCGACTTTCAACATATTTTAAACAGTACTAAATATGAAACCACTGCTTCTTACTAACAAAGAGTTGCTAAAATACCAAATTTCTACTGTTTTTAAGTGTTTCTTTTTGGAAAGCCCTATAGAAAATAACACAGCTTTTTCTGTAGGGGAAGCAATGGATGTTTTCAGAACATATAGCATTAGCAGCATTTATCTAACATACCTAAAAATATGTGCTGATATATAATGGCCAAAGACATAAAGACACTACAGATAACATTTCCCAAGCACTTCAAGCCCAAACTCAAGGGCAGGTCCCCAAGGCATCATGAATATTCACTCAAAGTTCAGGTCTAGGACAAGGCTGGTTGCTTGGCAATTCCCAGAGGAAGGACTGTGTTTCTCATACCTTCCCATACAGCGAGTTCTCAAATCAAATTATGACTAAACTTCTGCTCAGTCCAACATCTGGAGATAATCCAGGGAGCTCACTTTCACCAGCTGTCCTGTGTAAGTATTTGTCTCATTCCATGGCTGTAGATTGGTGCGATGACCTGATTACCTCCTTGTTATTCCATAATACAAATTTCCAGCCTTCCATTCGTATTTACTGCTTTTTACGTGATGGTGCAGAAAATGAGGCAGTAGTCTTTCAGGAGTTAAATAACCAGAGCAGGACTGCTGCTTTTGGTGACATTCACCCACTGAAGAACTGCACTGCTATGGATGAAAGCACTAAACAGCACTTCTTGGTGAATTCGGGGAAGGTGAACGAATAACGGTTAATGTTAATCCCGATGCTGGGAACAAAAGTATCTATGAATTTTATTCACTCTACAGGGTAAATAAGCAGGTCAGTGACACATACTTCTTACACAGACAAAATATCATTTGAGAACCAGAATGTTCAGAGGAAGGGCATTAGTATCTTAAAAAACCAAGTGAAAGTGCTTGTGGTAGAGAAAGAGCAAGAGAAAATGTTATCACACTGCATCACTGTCACTTCTTTTGCTGTTCAGCTTCACGTTGTTTTTCACGGGAACAGCTGCCACACTGAGCTGCACTCAGGAAAGTCCCTAACCTGTGAATATCCGTGTGTCAGGACAAACCGAGACTGGTGAGAGAAGAACAAAGACGATGACTATTACTTTTAAGCAAAGGGAATGGAAGCATTTTACGAGTTGAGTCAGAGCACTGACACACTTTCCAATTCAGGCATGCTCCCTCCCCCACCACTTTCTACACAGACTCATTCACAAAACAACAATAAATAAGTCAAAAGCAAACCCAAAAAACCGCTCATTTATTAATTCAGAGTTGCAACTGCTTCCTGAAATTAATTAAAATAGCCAGATTTGCCACCTTCATCCTTGTAAGTTTGGGTCTCCCTCCCCTGTACCACAGTCTTTCCTTAATTTGCTTTCTTTTCAGTCACTTGTACTCCAAGCACCCCCAAAAGTCTCCAAAGTGGGTTTATTTTCTTCTTGGAATAGCGCTGATACGCCCCAGAAGACTTTATTTGCATCTGTAAACCACAAAGATCCTTCAAAGGGTCAGCAGCGGATGGGGAATGAATGGTGGTTGGGGAACTCTGAAGAGGTGAGTGGCGCTGAAAGCAGAGAAGCCATTGGAACAGATGATTCAGCATAGGAGAAAATACTTATTTTAGGCTTTTAAGCTGTGCTGGAAAGGGTACGGTTGCCCCCTGCAAAGGAGTTCCCTGGGGAACAGCTCATTGTACTAGCAGTGGGAAACACGAAGGCAGGGGAAGTATGAGCTCAGATGCAGAGACAATGAGCACAGGGCTCCTTCCAGAGTGACTCATCCAGCCTGTGGGACAGAGGAAACCGATCACTCCATAAATCAGCATCTTTTGCTAACTATCCAAGCAGTGGTACTTGGCAGTGGGGAAAGCAGCTGTTCACTCCTTCTAACAGCTCGTGGGATAGTGCTGGGAAATGGCAGTCAAATAGAGGTTCTGGGGAGATGACATTTGGTGACAAGCTGACAGGGAAATAGTACAATAAGATATATAAAGGAATTCATTTGAATTTGCATAAATAATAGGGAATGGGATCAGAGTATTCCAGTAACACTAAAGTTCTGCTACAGCAAAGGCAATTTTCTCCAACTTGTGGGCCACTCATGATTTTTCTTGTAAGAGTTAATTTTTCCATAATTTATGTGCCAGTAGTGCAGTTTTTTAATAACAAAATCCTATCTAACATTTAATAGAAAGGAGACAGCGATTTAAAAAAAACATGTTGGTTTGGGGTTTTTTTCCCCCCAAAGTTATTAGATTTTAGGTAGTAAAATTACACGCAAACTAATTGGGATAAAGTCCCCAGTATGTATTTCTCAGCGTCATTACTTTTGCATTTAGTGTGTTAGCACTAAAGAGTCTGCAGGGAGGAATCCCTTTCCTGATGAGCACTGGTGTCCTGCCTTGAAAACCTAAAGAGCTTCTCTTCTTATGGAAGGCAAATAACACACCAGAACACGGAATTAAGTGATGCACCAAATATTACATTCGTTTCACTATTAATTAATCAGAGCCAGTGGTTTGAGAGTAAGATATTGTACTAGAATGTGCTGCTTTCAGTTTGTCTTACAGTCTAGTGTTTAGGAATGTCTCTTCTGAGCAGTGTCTCTCATCCCTCTCTACCCCACAAGGATTTGGGGGGAAAAAGTAATGTTTATTCTATTCTGGTTGACCTTACTATTATCTTCTCAAAAACATCAAGGATACAACGTAAAGCAGCATACGAGTTTTCAATTATATTAACCAAACAAATCTGATGCAGATAGCTGAGCCACCAAAGCTCCTCCTAGATGATGAGCATCAGCTCCTCTTGAGCTGACCTACCACCTCCAGCTGCCTGTAGAGCCCTGCAACTCACCTACATGTGCAACAGTGTCTGGGAAGAACCAGGGCTACCAATACCTGGAGTTCACCGCTTCTCCAACCATCAGGAGGACCCAGGTGCCAGCTGGTCCTGTTTGACCGCCTTTGATCTCATGTTACACATGGGAGCTGAAGCAAAGGACAAGTGGGTCTTGTACTACAGAAAAGTTTTGAAAATCAGAAATCCTCTCCCTCCCAGACTCTTAATAGGCAGCCATAAAAATAATTAAAGGAAAAAAAAGAAAAAAAAATAGAAAAAAAAATTTTAAAAAAGAGAAGAGCAAGAGGTTAGTTTGCAAGCAATGTTATTCCTCAGAGAAATACATTCATCCATTCATCCAGAGGTGACTAAACATTCTGAAAACCATTTGGCTGTTTTTCTGCTGGAGAAAGGCAAAGAAGGATAGGCAAAAGAAGAGATTACTTTGTCCTCTCCTCTTCTCTTCTTTTCTCTGGGAAAAACAATTCCCTTCAAAGAATTGAGATAACCCACCAAAACTAGCCACTGCTCTTTCAGAAACAGAAGCCTATGGCTAACGATTCCAAGCCATTTCACTTTTGAATAACTGCATTTACAGATAAATAAAGAACAACTGTCTGCTGATGTCCCATCTCTGAAACCAAGAGAAGCACTCCTAATATGAACACTGAAATATCTATTCTTTTTTCAGGAAAAAAAAATATCATAAGACTGCCTTTTTCAAGAAAGACAGCCCATAAAATCATTGAGAAATCTTTCTTCTGCTAGATAAAATACTTCTTCAGCTTTGACAATCTGAAAAAACTCTAGCTGTTACAGTAAGCACTAAATAAAATGAAAAAATAACCCTGAAACAAATAATCTTACTTTTAGCCTTTCACACATTCTCAATTTCTCCTACCAAGAGCAGAACAGCCTTGAGAGGATGAGCGGCAGTGTCTGAAACCATGGAAACTGTAGTTTGCCTGTTTTTCTTAGAGTTGGGCAACAGGCCCTGTCTGAAATCTAGTTTCCACAAGGTTTTGCAATTAGAGAGTCAAGTATGAATGCAGCAATTTAGGGAACAAAAATAAACAGCATTTCATACTTCATCCTAAAAGTTTCTAAGTAATTATGAAAGTCTTTTCAGAACCACACTTTGAGACTCAGATTACTGGATCATCATCTCAGTTCTAGCCAAGAATGTTTGCAACTTAAAGAAAAGCATGAAAATACCAGTGTGACACAGGTATTTTGCAAGACAGAATTTATACACCTCCTTTCTTGGTAATTTCACTGTTCTCCCTTTACTCAGAATTTTTAGAGGATGCAACAATGTAGAGGACTTATCTTTTTGTATACATACACACCTTAGAGTCAGCTTAACAGACCTTTAGGTCTGTTGAATATATATGTGCAGTTTAGTAAAGATGCTAAGATTCCCAGTTCATTTACATTCCTTAGCTGATCAGACCTTAAGTGCAAAACCTTAAATTTTTCACTTTTACTCCACTAAAACTTACCAGACATGGTGAAGGACATGTTTGTTTTCTCTTTTCTTTTAAACAAAGCAACATCTTCAGGAGAAAAACTGTTCCCAGACTCCAAATATGAGCAAAGATCCAGGACCAACGAGAGAGACTCGCATTCAAACACTGACCTACTTCCTATTATAGCTTTCCTCATAGCTGAAGAACACACAGTGCTTCCTTAGTAAAACTGAAATGGTGTGGCATATGCTACTGTAGACAAATAAAATGCTGACAGGCAATGCAGTAAACTGAGCCACACCGCTTTTTCCTCCTGTGAAAGCCCTTTAAACATCGGTATTACATTATTCACTCAAATAATGACTGAGTACTTTATAAATGGGACAGAAAGTCAATTATTCTACACAATGCACCATCACAAGCAAGACTGTAAGATCGATGCGCCCATAGCCTATTTTACAAATACTTTAACAAAAAACAAACAAGAGAATTAAGTTCATAGCTTCTTAACACTTTCCAGAGCTGGTAATGTATGTACTGTAACTCACAAAGGCTATTTATAGAGGCGTGTTTCTGCACAGCATTCCTAGAAAATCGTTTCTATTAACCCTCGGATACCATGTTTGTTGAAGCCCTGAGGATGTGTTACAATTAAAAATTGGTGTGAAATTTGAATTTCAACACTGTTTTTTATTACCCAGACATAAAATGCCGGTTGACACTTTGTGACTAAGATGAAACACTGAGGATCATTTGATTAAAACCAACAAAAGAGCAATAAAAGCCATCAGTCCTAAGTACCCCAGTCTTAAATACACACTGGGAGACCCCAGTCACCCAGATGTGTATCAGGCATACTTGTTGAGCACCCCAACAGCATGGCTTTGACTTGCAAACATGCAAATTTAAAAGATCAGAATTCATTTTAAAGCAAAGCAGTATAGGTTTAACATGATTTTTTTTTTTCTTCAGCGTTTTGGAAATGAACACAATTGCTAGCATTCATTGCCTCAATTTTTTATAAATAAAATGTTTGGGATGTTTTTTGTAAAGCAGAGCATGCCTTAGTTGTGCTGTGAAAAATAACACAAGTTCTATGGAGATCCATTTGCTGGTTTATCCTAATTATTACAGTAAAACATGTTTATTGTTTTGTTGCCTATATACAACATATTAAATCTACTTACAGTTGCTAAATTTAGGATTATCCCTAGATGAGTATATTAAGCTTGAAACTGAAATGATTCTAGAATATGCTACCAAATCTCTTTAAGTAACTGAAATGTATATTCATTAAATATGCTGTTCCAATGGATTACTCCTCCATTTTAAAGAAATTAATTAAAATATATGCATAGTGTTTAGGGGTGCAACAACTACAGCTAATTAAAGAAACCTTCCCAATAGCTTCTTTCTACAAAATCACACCAGCCTTCTAAAGCTAGACACAGCATAGTTAATTGCATTTAGCAAAGAAACATGCCAGAGGGAGGTTTTTTGTTATCCTTCTAAAAATACTCTGTGCTAAATATTTTTGCCACATACTTAAATTTCATTGTCTAAAACTACAGTATGGTACAGTAAAAATACTGCCTGCTATATTTAGGAAATTTCATTGAATAGTTCAACGAAATAGTTTATAAAAATCTGCAATAGCATTCTCTGCTGTACTGTACTAAGCTTGCACTTAGTCTTGCATATTAAAGAAAAGGTACCACTGAATCAAATTCTTCCTCAATAATTAAGGAAAGAGAGAGGAACAAATGCATTTGAAAATATAAAGTAATAAAAAAGACTAACAAATTTATGCAAAATTAATTTCAATATTATTCAAACTCTTGAATACAAAAGATATTCCAACAACTCTGGGCATAGTGTATTTTCTCTAACACGAACACTTGTGTCTAACAGTGAGGCCACACCAAAGTTTCTTCTGCAAAGGTTACCAGAGTAGATTATTGATATATCAACTTTCTCATATGGAAGCGCAAGTAGAAGCCAAGAGTGAAAATCTGTCACAAGAGCATATGAAATCCCAGACTATATTACTGATTCAATCCTCCGATACCAATAATTAACAGTGAGAACCTGCACAACATACTGCTTGATCAGCACAGGTAATGAATTATAATTACAGAAGTATACTTAAAAAGCTTTGGTGACAATGACTAGGTAATTTCCATTTATACTCTAAAGAGTTTAATTAATAATTTGAACCTCAACCACGTCTTCTTCAACATTCACAAACTGCAGCTATTATGTGGTAAGGTTGGGGAAGAGGAGCAGGCTGTTTGCACCTGTAAATTTTAACACCCCTTGGGACTGTGCTGACAAATGTTGGGAGTGAGTCCTGTTTTGCACTAGGGTTAGCCCAGAAGAAACAACCCTGGCTTAGCTGGTTATAAACATGCAAAATGAAACCATAATAGGCAGGCCCAAGTATGTAATCAATGTGTTTGCTGCGATATAGTGGTATTTCTAAAATATGTGCCTAGACATTAATATATAAATATGAGATAGAATCTGCTTTAGAAATTCAGTGTAGTTGTATAAATCAGAAGTTAAGAGAAGCAGATAATCCAGCCATTATTACATTCAGAAGCATTTCAGAAGGTGAAAATATAATCTGTTCAGGAAATACAGAGCTTAGTTTAGTTTTAAAAACACCCACAGGGAAACGGATGATAAAAAGCAAGAACAAGTTACAACTGAGTAGATGCAGATTTCATCACAGAAACAGATTCACTACGTGCAAACATTATAGGTGGTTGTAGATTAGTATTTAGGGAATGTGCCTTTTTAGGGTTTGTGTTCCAAATGTTTTATGTCTTCTTTTTCCCACTAATCAATGTATTTGTAAAATAGATAATTTGCAATTAACTTAACATCTTATTGTTTCTTCATAACTAACAAATAATAACTGTTCTGGGAAAAAATGTGCACAGGCACACCTGGTAGTATGATTCATGTGAGAACCAGAGAATAACTTAGAATCACCGGCATCTCTAACTACCCTGGTGGCCCTAGTAGGTTTGGAAACCACTCAGGAAAATTTAAAGTTGGGGAATCCCATCAGCATCATGCTGTAAAAGAGCTATAATTTCTATAACAAAAATGTGAGAGACCAATTCTAAGTGGAGCAGTTCCAATGCAAAATGAGTTCGGAGTCAAGTTGCAGGTGGTGCAACTTGTGATGGCAAGAATAACTGAATTTATATGTCTGAAGAGAAAAGGTAACACTATATTTACACACAGCATGACAGTATTATTTATTCAGTTTTTAGAAGTATGTAACTTGGAATTGACCCTATTCTGAAATCAGAGAAGAAAAAAAGAAATGTGTGCACTGATAGTGAACTATCAGTAGATAGTCCTGATTCTACAAGTTCCAATAGTCTGTTACATGATTATAAATCTCAATGAAATAGTCTGACCACTTTTGTTCTTTCAAAGGAAATTAAGCAACAGTCACAGCCATGTGGAAAACCATGACTCAGAATAAAGTAAGAGAAACAGTTATTTTTATGTATCAATTTTACTTTTATATATTTGGCTTGAAATACTATATAGCCATGTTATAATATCTGACACCCTGTCCCACTGAAAGCACCTTCCTTCCGAATTCTGATGACAGGAGATGAGACAGTGTCTAACAGAATTGAATAGCACATCAGCAAAGAACTCCATTTTTACAGCTCCTGGGTTTTGTGGAGCAGTAGTGAGAGCTTTGTAATAAGGTTTTAAATGTTAAGCATCAGCATCCAAAAATAAATGCTCATCTATTCAGAAACAATAACCAAAAAAAGCTTTAAGAAGAAAAATCATTTAAAGGTTTATTTTTAAACAGCTATTTTTAAAGTGAGCAGCCTTGACATCAGAACATTCTTCTGTCATCATAAGAAAAGGGAGTTTAATTTTGAGGAATCAAGCTGCTTGCTTTACTTTGAGTTCATAATTCTTCCCTTCTAAACGTAATAAAAGCTACCAGAGTGTAACTGCTCAGTGGTAATTGACTTAAACATCTAGAGAAAATAACAATTAAAAAGGTACAAAGGGTTCCTCGCTGTACAAATACATTAAAATAGGTAAATATAAATTCTGAACAAATGAATTTTTAATACATTCACTCTTTGAAAAGAACTCTTTTATTCTGTGTACACAAGTGTCACAAACTGTTTATGAGAACAACTGTTCTGAAAAGTAAATAAGATGGTGGCAAGGAGTGTGTTGTGTCCTACTTCTGTGGCTCATCCAATAGTCTATAATTCACTTCTGTACTTTGTGGTTTCACTGCTTCAGCTCAAGCACCACGGTGTATGGATTGAAGGGTGACCTTCAGAAAGACAATGTATCCCAATAACTTATTTCAATGTCCATAATATCCAAAGTGGAACTACGGATGGACAATAGCATGTGATGACATATGTCAACCATAGGAGAGAAGTTTAATAAAGCAGGTCATGCTGTGCCATAAGGAAATCTGGCTTCCATTTCTGGCTCTGATACAGCTTTTCTTTATGTGACAAATAATTTCATCTGCCTAAATTGCTTTTCCCACAGTTTAAATGAGATAATATTTGTTTACTTTTCCAGATACTGTGAGAACTAATTTATTCATACTTGGGAAAGCATTTCAAACTTGTAAAATGGGACCCTCAACTGGGCCTGAGCAAAACACTATCCTGTAGACTGAGAATACTTCTTGTCAACAGCAAGCAGTTAGGATCAGATTTGTTTACAGCAATTTGAAACCCCTTTCATGCAACTTCTGCCACAAGTAATAACAGAAAATGTTTATTCCTGGTACAATGACATTAGCAGTCTTAATTATATGTGAACCCACAAAACCAGTAACCAAATTAAATATACTGCACTAAATTTATGGTACTTTTGTGGTCACTAGGACAAATATCACAGGTTTTTTAACATCTAGAGAATTTCTCATTCTACCACCAATCCCTACTTCATCCCTTCAGTCCCAGAGGTCTTTTTTTACCTTCTTGGTAAAGACTTACAGCTCAGTTGTAACTGCTCGAACAGTGTCCCCTCCCCTGCAACGGCAGTAGTAAAATATAAAAATACACATAACATTTTAAAACTCAACAGACCAAGGCTAACAAGATTAAGTTAAAAAAAAAAAAAAAAAAAAAAAGATATCATTTTTGTGGCACATTGTGGAAACGGAACCTGAGCCTGAATTATTGCCAGAAAAAACTGTCTCAACACATTCACTAGGGACTGGGCAGACCACAAAGGTTCCTTACATGCATATTCCATCAACCAAAAGGAAGATGGATTTGCTCATTAAGTCACAAGTAAGTTATCAGTAACTGAGCTCTCAAAAAACCAGAAATTAAAATGACGACCTTTGAAACGCCTAGTTTAACAGCTGCTAAAGAGTAAGAACCATACAAAGAGGCTTAGTGTCACGGCAGCAATTTTACAGAATCTAATAGTGTGAATGGCCAAGCCACTTCTCCTGATATCAGTTAGGTGCTGCTAAGAGAGACAGTTTAATCCTAGATTAATTTTTATTCCAAATAATTGGAAGAAAGCTCTTGATAACAGTCTTGCATTCCTGGCAAGAATCCAGATGGTCTCAGGTAAAGTATTCATCATTCACACAGCACTTCCACCATCTATTTAGCAGACAGCATGACTATTTTAATAGCAAAGACTGTATTCCTATACCAGCAATATTACATTCACTTATTTAGAAGCTGAAACTAATGTAAGTTGGTATGATTTAATAAGGAACCATATGGTCTTCTTGTAAAAATATAATCTAAATATTTGTATATACAGTCTTTAAGAAAACCAACTAATTTTGAAAACAAACAAACAAATGTACCTCAAACAAAATTTCCATTTTTTTTTGTCTCCAATCAGGTGCTTCTAGAAGAATTGAGATAATTCAAATCTATTTACTCCTATTTTCTTGATCTTTTAAGGCCTTGCTTTTGCCAATGATTAACAGCACATACAGGGATAGATCAGTTTGTGTTCCTTATTTGTTTATCTTTCTCAATCCACAAATGAAGACTAAGGAAGAGAAATAGCTACAGTTCTAGTGTGCATGGGTTTTAGCCCAGTTGCCAGGAAACATGAGTTCAAAACTATTGCTGCAATTCACTATTCTTCCTAAAATAGTAAACGACAGGAATTGTCAAAAGAACAAAGTGCTCACTGAAAAAGGCCAGCTCTGGTGCAAAGCCAATGCTGTTCAATTATGGAGTGGCAGTAATGAAGCACAGATTGTCACCTGTTGCAATTCTAGCCTCAAAAACTGAAAACAATTAATTAATTCTAAATTAAAAAATGGATATTCTAATCATTGAAGAGTTGCAAATACATATGCCACTGAAAACACAAAGAAAAACATCAGCATGAAATCCTACAAAATGCTGCTGCTTTAGGAAAAAATGGTGTTTCTTCAGAAAGAAAGAAGGGCCGTGAGCAGCAGAGCTGTCACAAGGTATATTAGTCTAACTGCTGAAAAGGACTGAGTGACAAAAAAATAAACAATCAATCAACCCTTTCTACAAACTTCAGAGAGCCCCAACAGAGACCATGATGATGGATGTATCTATTTTTTTTTTTGTCTAAAATGAAGACCAACAAATCCTACACAGCTGTCCTTATGCTGTCCAATGTCCTTGGATTAGGTTAAAAAATATTTTGAATTCTGTATTATACTAATGGTGACACAGCTGGCAGCACAAAGTCCTCTCAAATTCAGACAGCCAAGGAAGCTGACCTCTGTGAGATGTCCTGCTTTGAAATACCATTAGATAAATCTAATACTCCCAAAAAGAAAAGATACTTTCCCACCTAATTATCCTCAGAGTACTTTTTAAAATGTTTATCTTACTTAGCTAAGAGTATTAAAATTCTGAAGAAAATAAATATTTGGCTGTGCATTAATTACGCTTACAGAATGTGAAGGGACAACCTTTATCTAAAGGATGATGCTGGACATCCTTCACTGTTTTGTGAAGAAGCAGCAGCAGAATAACTCACCATGTACCTTGAATTTAACCTGCACACACTCATTCCATAGGGAAATAAACCCAAGGGATCCATATAACAACGAAGGTGGCCAAGGGCCTGATCATAAAAGCTGGAGAGGATTCAGTTTAAGCAGCACACTCATTCAACTCACTGTCCTTCCCTTCCGTTATGTTTTCTATGGCTTTTCTCTACCATTAGTCCAAGTTATTGCCAGGAAGTAATAAAAACAATGAAGGACCTGAAAATCCTGCAGTTCTCTTGCCTTGGATTCTGAACAGAGAGAGATTTTCATTTTAATTCACTGAAGTAGGTTTTACATAAAACTTCAAACACTTAATTTAGAGTTATTTGGCAACATTAAATGCTTAACCTGCACCTAACAGAAAATGTCCAAAGCACAGTCTTGGTGTTTCAAAGAAAAAGGAGTAATTTAGAGAAAATACTAGAAATCCCTTACATTCTGGAGAGGTTTTTTTTTAGGATGTGGTAATGCTGGGTAGCAGGGATTAACCTGAAGATTTTCTTCATTATATCTCCTGCTTCTGGAAATTCTATCACTTACAGAGCTCTGTCACCTAGTAGCACCCTCCTCTCCCCATCCTGTCAAAAACACTGTATGCTCAAAAGAAACCTCAGATGATTTAGATAATTTTAATTCTTTCTAAAAATTTCCAGATCCTTATCCACTCATTAACAGATATAAATTGTCCTTAGTTTTAAGGGCTGTACATGCTGGTGAATTATGTTTTGCAACAAGGAAGAAAAATAAGATAAATGTGCCATCATTTTCGTGCTTTCCTTCTGAAGAGTGTATCTATCTGAAGAAGACCATATTGATGGATTTTTCTTTGTTTCTTAATGCAAAATACATCAACTATTTTCTCCAAAAAAAAAATACTAGTACATCAGCAGCCAAACTCTCATGCACAACCTAAATGCAACAAATCCTTATAGAGGCAATATAGGTGAAGCAAAAAATCAGGAGCATATTTCAGTTTTAAACTTTTGTTGGTTACTACAGATGACAAGGTTTTGAATCAGAACAAAAATAGTAACCATTTCTTGTTCTATTAGAACAACAAACTCCTAAACAATATGTTTTCTGAGTGCTTGAGCCAGTGATACCATCAGCTGAGGATCTGATGACTCAGAACACTGTCAATTTTGTCTGCCGACATAGTGAAGCTCACTACCCTATGTCACAACTTCTGAGTAGTTTATCTACAGTAAGCCCAAAGAATGCAAACTTTATTATTAAAAATTAATAGCCATGCCTAAATATTTAGGAAGAAACGTCAAGTTTCAAACACACTGGAATATTTCTCATCATTGAAAATCAACCCTACAGCTGGTGGCAATATAAATTCACTACCTAAAGTAGAATTACTTGCACGAAAGACATCTTATGTCATACAGAAAGCAGTGGGTCTGGGCTGACCTATCTGAGCAACTGCTGCCTTGTCCCAGTCACAGCTGCTCGAGAGGTTTCGCTGGCTGCAGCAGAGGGACACGAGGGAGCCCAGCTGCTCCTCTGCCTCGCAGAGCACCGCAGCTCCCGCTGGAAACCACGGCTCACTTACGGCATGTGCCTCCCTGCAAGGAGCTGCATCTCATTTCAGCCACACAGCCAGCCTAGCAGAAGGCCAGTGCAGAATCTGGGAGCAAAAGCACATTGCCTGCTTCTCTTTCCTAGGCAAGCCAAAGAAGGAATGATTCTACCTTAGGTCATCAGAGAGCTGTGGATAAAAATGGAGATGCCCTCCTCCAGCACCCCGAGTTCCGCCAGCCTCTGGGTTTCAGCAGTGTTGGCTCTGCCCTTACGGGGTAGCTCTGTGGGTTATGTCCTTAGTGTAACTTGAATTTCTTATATTTTTTGTGCAAAAAGTAAGACTAAACATGGCACAGAAAATATGTCAAAATAAATGTTGTGGTCTCTTAACCTTTTGGTAAGAGAAGTATGTTCAAGTCTCAGGCTGCAAACCATGAGCATCACTGTAATGTATGCTTCACTGATATATGTGATACTCTCCCTATGCATCACTTTTTATTGTAGCTGGGGAAAGGAAGAGGAGGAAGCTAAAGAAACCCATTAAAAAAAAAAAAAAAGCATAATTCTTTTAGCTGCTGATTTTCCTGACAATTACTAATGAAATACTTCACGGTCCTGTTCTTTTTATGTAAAATGTACTCCCAAATACAACCTATTTCTTCTTCAGCCTTCTCATTTATTTTATACACATGGACAATTGCACACTTACATCTTCCTGGTGCCTTACCAGTTTCTCTATCAGACCAATTTATGATGAAAAGCAAGGTTGTTGAGATAACAGGGATGGGGAAGACTGTCAGACAGGTATGAATAGTTTATCTACCCTTTCACACTTCCCTTCATCTGCCCACCCCAATCTCCCACTTCCTCTTCTAATCTTTGTTTCTCTTAAAAATAAATGTCACACATTTCTTATTAGGTTGTATAGAAAGAAACTTACCTTTGCACATCCACTTGTCTCAGAATACTCTCTTCCACAATGATAAACTGACAAATGATGAGCCTAACTTGTAAGGAATTTTCCTGCCCCTTTTATAGTATGGATCTGCGTTCTGCCTTTCATCACCTCTAGCCTCCACCGGTGTCAAAAATGATTGATTGGCTGTTGAAATATTAATACTTTCATATCCTTTTCCATTTTGGTATTTTGAACTGATGTAAAATGAGATCACTGTCCAATACTGTAGGTGACACATGACACAAACTGTCACATCTTCTGTTTTCCTACCTCTCTAATCAATTGTTCAAGCATGTAGCTCTTCCATCTGGACTTGAGAACTGAAGCTCCCCTTCAGATGGAGAGGACACATTCTACAGCTCTTCTTCTAATTAATTCCCTTCATTCTTTGCAAATTTTTGCCAGATAAAGCCACCACTAAACAAACTCAACTACCGCTTCTCAAAGATCACTCAGACACCTGCCATTATTTTAGATATGCTGGTTTCTCTAGATCAGATCAAAATATAACCCCATCTCTTTAAATACCTGCCAGCTCATACCTAGCAATTAGCCCTGCATCCTTCCTTTTCCTCTCCAACCACTACACTCACCTCCTCATCATGCAAAGTGATAGTTAAGGCAATGTATTTTTATTTGGGTATTCTAGTTCTTTGTATTTGAATCATATCTGAATGCTTTCTTTGTCACTGGCCCATGACTTACATTTTCCCACCATTCATGAAGGATATTCCTATTTAGGATCTGATCATATCAAATTTCTTCATTGCACCTTCTATTTCTCTGACCTTTTTCCTTTTCATTTCTTTAGCAAAAGAGTTTACCACATTCAAAACTGCTTAGAGTGCACCTGCAAGGATCAGTTTCCTAAGTTCTCTGACTTAGCATGTAATCCTCTTTATCATAAGTTCCCCCCATTAACACTGGCTCCTCCACCTTATTAAATACAAACTATTTGTCTTCACTTCATGCCCTATTTCCACTTGACCATTACTCATCACCTCTTATCTTCAACTGGCCAATATTACTTCCCTCCATCATTCACTTGTAAAATTCTGAATTGCCACCTGTCTAGGGTGGTGGTCCCTGCTTACACTTACCTGACACAGTGGTAAAGAATGTTAACACTATGGCATCCATTGAGGATTGCCATACAGATGTCGTAAAACAGATCTCAACCTAATTAAAAAAAAAAAAAAAATCAAATTGGCTGTTCCATGCCCATTGCCTGGCTAATCTGTCCTACTCTTCTTTTTTTTTTCAGATATGGTATTCCAGCCACTGCTGGCAATCATCACTAATCATTTATATCTTTCCATTTTCTTTTGCATGATAGGCAGGTATGCTGCAATTGATTAGGTGACAGCCTGTGCTTACATGAGTATGAGTTCATTAAATCTTACTCATTCACCAACATCAACACTAGTTGCTTTTATTATGAAGCTTTTTCAATTGAAAAAAAGACAAGCTGTTTTCACTTAAGAATTTGAAACTCATGTTGTAACTGATAGCAAAATTTTAAACTGCTTCTAAATCTTTCATGTAACACTCTATAACATTCTAGAGGGTTATGTTCACAATAGACTATTACTGTATCTGTAGTCTATTATTTTGAAATACTTTAAAAGATTTTCATAACATATTCTACTATACTGCCTGCAGCAGTATCTCAAAATCCCTTCTTCTTTCAATCTTGACTTACTTTTTCATTACAATTCCCACTCAGACTTACACCTTTGCATAAGGAAGTGGTTTCAATGATCTTTTCATTTGTTACCTCCAGCCTGGACTATTGCAATTCACACAAGCAAAGGCAGCAGGAGGCCTGCATGGATAAACACGTAGCTCCTGCCAAAACTGAAGCACAGAAAGGAAGTATGCAGGAAGTGGAAGCAGGGTTGAGATGACCCAGGAGAAATACGGGGCTTGCAGGAATGGAGTCAGAAAAGCCAAAGCAACCCAGAGCTGAGTTTTGTGCAGGCACGTGGAAGGTGAGAAGGGATTCTACATGAGCAGCAAAGGGAAGACAAACATAAATGTGCACCTGCTGCTGAATGGACACAGTCCCTGGTCACAAAGGATATGGGAAAGGCTGAGGTACTTAATGTCTTTTGCTTCAGTAAGGCACGTAATACCTGCCTTCAGGAATCTGAAGCTCCCGCAACCAGGGGGTGTTCCAGTTTGGCCAAATTTAGAAATAAATCCTCTGAGAGAAGGCAGGTTACAACCACCCCTCCCCCCACCAGGTTTGGGAAAAAATAAATTTTCCTCGACGGAAAGTGAAAGAGGTAAAAACGATTTATTTAACAAACACACAGGAAAAGGATAATGATGCTAAATAATAAAACCTCTTGCTCTGCTGAGAGAAACCTGGGAAAATTTCAGAGTCCTTCCATAGATCTCTCTCTCCCCCTCCTTGGAGCTGGGACAGGGTGGTGGGCCCACCTCCAGGGCCAAGGCCTCAGTGGAAATTCCTCCTGATGTATTCTGACGTTGAAACAGTCCAGCAGAGAAAAAAAAGGGAAAAAAACCCAAAGTCCCAGGAAAACAAAAGTTCAACTCTCCGTCTCTCTCTGGAGAAAGAAAAAAGGAGCTGAAAAACTGGCCAAAAGCAAGCAGGGTGCTTTCCCCACTCTCGCTGTGCTGCCGCAGATGAACACAGAGCCGTCGCTATCTCTGTGTCATTGAAAACATGAAAACAAACTGCTTAGAAAGTTCCCTCAGTTTTGTCTCTTCCCCCTCTCAGGCTCAGTTTAAAGGCACAGAAAGGCACAAAATTATTTTCTGGGCGTGGGGCAGCGATAGGGGATACACATCACAAAGTCACCCCAAGACATTGGGAAGTGTGGAGCAATGAAGACTTTCTCAGTGGAGACTGACAGGGTTAAGGAACACCTAAGATGGACACACACAGGTACACAGGACCAGACAGCATGCAGTAAAGCATGCTGAGGGAGCTGGCTGATGTCCTCTCAAGTCCACCCTCAAAGTTGTCTTTAAAAAGTCACAGCAACTGTGAGAGGTTCCTGATGACTAGAAGAAAGCAAGGTGAACTCTTATCTCCAAGCTTCAAGAAGGCCAAGGAGGATCCAGGGAACCACAAGCCGGTCAACCTCACCTTGATCCCCACCTGAACACAAGAAAACACTTTTCTATTACCATGGGGGTGGTGTAACACTGCAACAGCTTGCACAGAGACACTGTAAAACCTCCATCTTTGGAGATATTCAACTAACTGGACACAACCTGCTGTAGCTAGTCGTTCTCAGAGCAGAAAAGTTTGACTAGATGATCTTCAGAGTCACGAACATGAAAACTACTTTTCCAGACCACCTTTCTATATACTCATCCCGAATCCTCTATCTACCATTAGATGCTACTGGGTTTCATTTGCCAAATCTTACGCCAAGTGTCCTTCCGTCTAAAGCTCTCAGTGGACCTGACCCTGGCTTCAAAGGAATCTGCTTCTACCAGAATAAAACATGTTTTGTCCAGCAAACGCAGCACAAAACATAGGACAGGAAGTGAACACGTTTACAGTGGCCAGAATCTGGAACAAACTTGCAAATCAAACCAGATTAAAAATGTCTTGTTAGTTTTAAAACACAGCAGATAATTGCTCCTCAGGGTACAGCTTTCCTAACATTATGAAGAATTTATACAAAAGAATACTTTTACTTACAAATGTACCTCAAAAAGGTATTCAGAATTAGAAAAAAACATCACTCCATGAGAAAACCTGCTGATGTTCCAAAACTACTTAAACTGCAGTATGGAAGCGGCCGGAAGGTACTTTAAGGGATTTGATGCTGCCTGCTGGCAAACAACTATCATGGTGGAACAGAAGCCAGTACGGGCTCCAGAGCCGGCAGCTCTGAAATTAACACTGCAAGATTCTAACTTCTTCATCAAGGCATATTTTGCCTGACTCAGAAATCTGGGTTTGTTTTCAAATAAAGCATTAAAAAACGAGGGCAAAAATGTTAATCAAGACACTTTAATCCCATAGCCAAAGAATACTATGTGGATTAATCATTTCTGTTCCCATGTGTTTGTTGTTTCTGTCAGGGGCAGGAGAGTTAACCACATATTTGGGCAAATACAGTGAGCACGTGACAGTTGCAATGCTCTAAGAGGCAACGCATGTATGACCTTGTTTCAGACTAAGACTTGGATCCATACAGCTGATTTAACACTGCTACAATGAACAACATGGATAATTTCCTGCTTTGTCTTAGGTAGCAGAAACTGGCAGCTATCTGCAGCATGAATCACAGATTTTACTGCATTACAATCCGGGGGCATAGAAACTGCAGCGAGTATGACTGAGCTTTCTTTCGCCTTTTATAAAGCCTTGAAAATGACTGTAAATATTTTTCAGTAAATAGATAACTAACACTATTGTTATTTAATAGGCCTGTTTTCAGACAGTTCTTTTTGGTTTGTATACCCACATTTTTCTTTAGAGTTAAATCAGATGTACAAAAGAAATCAGTACTGAAATCATGTAACATAATAGAGCCAACACAAAGCCAATGAGAACAGATATGGTGACATTACACTTCAACAGCAGACAAAATAACAGCCTCCATAAGAATGATTTAGGAGTCTAAAAGGATGTGGTATTTCTTAAAAACAAAACAAACCCCCCAGTTCCCTGATAGAAAAACCTATTAATATTTAATGTAATATTCTCCAGGCTTCTCTTTTGTTGAACTGCTAAACTTTTACAAAATCAAATTAATATTTTCAGTAAAATAAAAGTTGTCTTTATTACTCCCCTAGACACTTAAAAAAGTCCAAATGAAATTGGCAGCTGTGTAAAAAACCTCATTTAATTTTCACAAAAGCTTTTAAGTACTGTTGCAGTGAGAAATCAATATTACCTAGCTGACATAATGGTGAAATAGTTGGGTACAAAGCAAAAAAATATAAGTGCAATCAAAGTAAATGAACTGTGATCATACCAGCAGGCCTAACAAAATTAGCTTTAATCTTGAGAATATTTATGAAGTGTATGTGCAATTTTTCATGATAAAATTTCACTTACGGTTCAAGGCATACCAACAAAACACTTTTTGATAGGTACACAAAACAGTTTGATTGAAATTATCTCCCAAGTGAACTTACAATAGAAAGCAGATAAACTTCACAACCAAACCGAATGCTTTTGTCTAAAATTCTGGTTTCACATCTGCTTATTAAGACTGTCTCCTGAGTGAATTAATTAGCATTAAGGGACCACACACATTGTATCCAGTCTCATGAATATCTTTTAAAATAACCCTTCAGGTACCTTGGCAGACATGGCAAAATTAGTATTTAATATTTCTCCACTGAACTAATTAGCATGAACAAAAAATATGAAATGCAGGATTTGTAAAAATATTTTCTTATGAAATCAGACATAATTATAGCCTTTTTCAGGTATGTGTGCCTTTTAAAATGGTACTTAATCTCTCTTCTCATATATGAAAAAAGGGAAATAATAGCAGGACCTATAAAGCTTTTCTCATATCAATGAGCCTCAGAAAACTCATCTGTATTTAATGCAATATTCCCTTTGCATTTGTCACTGTGAACATACTTATAGTACAGAAGTTGCAATAAATTAGAGACTGCAAAAATATTTTCTATGCATTATTCACTACAGTTTCCATGTGTCAGTAATTTCAAGTGTCACCAAATAATTGTGTGTCTGTTGGAACCAAACTGACCTTCTTGATTCCCTCTTTTACTGTTTTGCAACATAACATAATCATACTGGCTAACTACCTTGCCATTATATTAATGTTTTAAATAAAACCATTTCTTTGCTTAAGACTAATGATAGGCATTTATTCTCCAACAAAGTAGAGTGGCCATCACCGCAACAAAAACCCACCACAGCCCTGTGCATATTCTTTGAATTTTTGACTCTTCACTTTGCCCACCTGACGAGCCACCTGCCAGCAGAGCTCTGTAGTGGAGCACCTGGAACCCTCAAGACTATCAGACAAGCAACCACTTTCCTCCTTTATAAGTGTTCCTACTTCAGTAGGGACTATATAAATCCTCAGGAAAACATTTTTTGAGAGGAAGATCCACTAAGAAAGAGATTTTGGCAATGGAGGTAGAAAATATGCTACCACACACAAAAAAAGACCACCACAGGGAGTAAACTGATGAGAAAAAAAAGACTGACAAATACAGGAAATATATGGAATATCCTTGGAAAAGGTTCATCTTTGCAAGCAAGGTGACACATACTTTACTAGAGTAAGTATCTGCTAGCTATAAATGCCAGTAAGGAGAAAATGGAGTAATTAAGGTAGCCACAAACACAATACAGAATAAACGTGGGAAAGGAAAACATGGCTTTTTCTGGTTTTGGAAGTACCTATTCTTGGTGTTTGTTAAATACAATATTCCACCTGGAGTAAATGTAAGACGGAAAGATACCTAATATGAAAAAGAAATGTTACTTTACAGAGCAGAGGAGATAAAAACCTACTGTACTTGCAGAAGGTGTTATTCTGGTGTTAATGTAATGTAATATAACTGGGAAGCAGATAACAGGATGAAGGATGAAAATTCCAAACTCTCAAAGCATTCTGTCTCTTCTGATTATTGCTCACATTTCAGTAAAGCTTTTATTTTGAGAAGGTGGGGGGCAGGGGGGAAAAAGGAAGGCCAAAAAACCAAAAAAGGCAACACAGCAAAAGAAGAATTTAACTTTTAAAAATCGCAAAATCATCTACTTTTCATTTTTGCAACAGATTCCATAAACCTTGCCAAATCCTGTGCTTAGTTAAAAACAGAACGAGCTAAAATAGATGCTGGAAACCAGGCAAGATAGCACAAAAATGAAGCCAAACAATGAATTCATATAAAATCATGGGATATGCTTTGTGAACTGTGGAATAACTCAGGATGATTTATCACCAAAATAAAGTTAGTCTTTCTAGAACAGGCCGAATAATAGTGGTTACTGGTACTGAGGTGGTAGAATTGAACTTCCTCAGTGGTTATCTTTTGTGGTTAAGGGAAAATGTTTGCAGTAGCTCACGCAGGCTATCAAGCACCTCATTGTACTCTGATATTCCATGACAGCAGATTTTAAACTAATCCTCGTGAGTGTGCTTGATGTTAAATTTTATTACTGCTATCAACCTGACATTAGCATTGCCATGAGGCTCTTTGAGATTTTGTGGACTATGCTCTGTGTAGCTAATCCAAGATGGTACATTAAAACTTTACAGTTTTTATGGCAATAAATTATAAGAGAAAAGAAATTCGAATAGTCAAAGTAAGCTTAAGGTATGAGACACTTTCTGTGTTTTACTTACTCTCTCTTTTGCCTTTTTTTTTCCTATACTAACTTGCTTACAGATTTTTTTTTTTTTTTTTTGCAGTAAAACTGAGCTTGCTTCTCAAAAAAGAATGAAAAGCAAACCTAAAAAGATATCCCTCTTTCTACAAACTTCTGGAAGCTGGCACTGTTGGTAACCACAGAAGACCCATTCACACAGGCAGTCATGACGAGCTCTGCACAGCACTGGGTCATTCCACTGGGATGATGCAAACCCGCCTCAGCTGCCCTGCCTGTTTGCAGGTGGTTAAGAAAGGAGCATGCCCGTCTCCAGAAATACGGTGGAGAGAAGGAAACCTCAAATGTGAAGTGCTGCACAAGACAGCCTAGACATGCCTCTGCATTCATATGCACAAAACGCCTCCTGGTTAATTTTAGCATTTGTTGTATACTGGGATTTATATAGCATACTTCGGGAGCACTGTCATGATTTTGTTCCACTCCCACTCAGGCCAACAAACGTGAAGGCTTAGGCCTCAATTAAGTAAATATTTTCTACAACTTCTATTTTAACTACATTGTCTAAGTTAACAATTCGTTTCATGCTGAAGGACTGATTGCTTGCGGCTGTGCAAGGCAACACAATACAGGTTTGCCCTATCAGAAACCTCAGAGGATAAATTCATAAAAGTTTGTCCCCTAAATACTAATCAGAAAAATCCCAGAAATATGGGTTTGATTTCATTCACCAAAGTTAGTATTTCAGGAAAAAGCCATCTACTGATGACATGCAAAGATCGAACACAGCTCTCAAGTTGTAGAGGCTACTATGGTCAGTAATATTCTATTTCACCAATTAATCCACCAAACTTCCACTGGTGGTCAATGTGAGCAGAGCAATATTGAATGTACTCTCATTTCTATCTATGAGCATACCTGAGCCAGCCTAGGTCACGATCTTCTTCCTGACAGTGACCTAAAGGGACATGCACAGAAGAAATCAGAGCAGGGTCACTATGGAAAGTCCATTTTCCAGTGCTTTCCATTCTGCAACCGAAGGACCTCCTGCAGCTAAGGCAAACATGGCTTCTTCATGCATCATGGATGTAGCAAGAATTTATCTGCTGGGCACTTTTTCAGTTTCTCCTCAAGTCCATGCGAAGTTTCAGCAGCTACAGCAACTGTCAGAAAGGACTTCCCTAGCTTAAATAGGTATTCTGTGAAACCCTCCATAAATGAGTCAGCAGCTAATTTCACAAGTTAGTATGACAGCCTGACTCTGAATTAATTTAATTCCAGAAGACAGAGGGTAACAGGCTTCTTCAATTCTGACCACAGTTCTGATTATGAAACCCACTTCAAATGGCCCTAAAACCCCATGTATTAATATAAACAAATAATTTCACTTTTCCTGGGTCATGATCTCTGATGTGGATCTGTTGAAAATGAGTAGCACTTTCGTGATTTTTTTTTTTTTCATGTGAGCTATATCCAAGACAAATTGAAATCTTGGAAACTTCTCAAAATACACAGTAAACCCCATATATTTCTCCATCTGATGAACATGAAAAACATGAAGGGAAGTTTTAAACTTGGAGACTGACACAAAAAGAAGACTATATAGGGTTAATATTTTGGTGTATACAGCAGCCAGTGGGTGAATAGTTTTGCAAAAAACTGAGAATACAGCCAAAGCATGAGTAATTGCATAATGGCTTCACTATTTACCTTATTCATTTATTTATTCACTCTGCACTGAAAGCATGAATGTTCCCTAATTATTAAGAAAACAAGGAGACAAGCAGTACACAACACCAGTTGATTATATTTTATATATCCAGTTGCATTCTTTACATAAATATAAATTGCTTAATTGGCTAATTCAGTAGACCTTAATGTGCCATTGCTTGCAAAGGTGATCAACAGGAACCTT
Organism: Corvus cornix cornix; assembly: GCF_000738735.6. Taxonomy (NCBI): domain Eukaryota; kingdom Metazoa; phylum Chordata; class Aves; order Passeriformes; family Corvidae; genus Corvus; species Corvus cornix. The sequence continues at coordinate 41,260,617 of NC_046333.1, forward strand.
CTTGGCAATTATCTGACAGAAAAACAAAACAGGCTGCAGATGAAACATTAATCACTTCCATTTATCCTTTTGTCCTGTCCGTGTTGAGGGGAAAACACTAGGAAGTTAAATACAATGCTCTAACTTAAAAATGCCTTTGTTCAGGTTAGGCCTTGAAATACTTAGGTACATTCTTGTTGTCAACTCTGCACAACAGCTTCTCTCTTCTACAAAACTGCACTTACATATGCAGAACAGAATGTATACTAGGGAAAAATTATTAGCAGCAGTATCTTATGTACTAAAACAATCAATAGTCCTGGGGTGATGTTACGAAGCCGCTTTATTCCTTGACCATCCACTCAATGCCCAAGGACGCTGTGCCTTCAAGACAGACCCGGGGGACCACAGGACCCGAGTGTGGGGCAGTTTAACAGCTGGGCCCAATGGCTTGGGGGGCTCTGGGGCTCGGGAGGGAGTGCGCCGCAAGCGCTGTGCTGCTTTTTGGGTTTCTTGTGTTCCAGATAGCTGGAAAAGGTTCTGTTGGTTTTTTTTCTTGTTCTTTTCCCCTTCCCCTTGCCTCACTGCCTCCCTTCTCTCCTCGCTGGTCTGGGAAGCCTGTGGGTTGGCCCCAGTGGGCCTGTGGGATGGCCCTGGCTGGTCTGAGCCTGTGTGTCTGTTCCTTCTATGGCATTTGTTGTATTTTGAGGTTTTTTTTCCTGTTCTACCCTGTTTTGTTTGTGTGTTAATAAACAGGTTGTTTTTTTCCACTTTTACTTGCTGTGACCCACTTGTCTTATTGGTGGAGGAAAAGGGTAGGCCCTTTTCCCTTCGGAGGAGACACTCATTCTGGAGTGTTTCCTCCTGAAGTTTTGTCTCCAAAACCGAGACATAAATTTGGCGCCCAACTTAAGGGGCATGTGAAAGTGGAAAAATAAAACCAAACCATTTTGGTTTGAATCACTTTTGTATTGAGGTACAGCAGTAAGACCATGCTGTTTGATTTATTAATTTTTCTGTGGAACCTAGCCATAAGTACATGTCCACAGCTATGGGCAATCGAGTCCCTGGCTTACACTTTTTATAAGTCAGGAATAAGAATCAGGACTGCCATTTTGATATGCCTGGTGCTAGCGATTTCTCGAAGTTTGACTGAAGTAATGGAAACCATAGAGAATGTGTATGTCATGCTGTTTTTACATTCTGGCCTTGGTAGTTTCCTTTTGGAATGTATTAGCAATTATACCCAGTTTGTTAGGGGAAATGCAGAGGATGATAATTCCCAGCCCTTCATCTCCTTCTTCCCCTTCAGATCTGGCACGTCACCTTTTGAAAGTGTCCAGTTTCCCCTGGATGTTAAAGATAGCACCTTCTTAACATGTTATCTGGCAGGGTTTCTCTGTGTAGTCTCCAGCTTGTCTAAAATAAGGGCTGAGATTTCCAGAGGGGTTGCCCAGACACCTGCCCCAGTTGTGAAAAATCCTAAGTGGTGTGCGGTATGGGAGGACATGGGCCAGACCCTGAAGCAGTTTTCTGACCCAGTAGCCTGGAACTTCCCCCCTGAACAAATTCAGAATCCAGCTGAGGTGGGGAAGTATCTGAAGGAAAACTGCAATAACAACGTGGATGAAAAGAAAAAGCTCATTGCCATGTGCTGGGTCCTGGCTAATGCTTACCACATCCTGCTAGATACTGTAGGGCAGAAGAGACAGCCAGAGGAGCAGGAGAATAAGCCTGCAGTACCAGACATGTTGGAGCTCCAATACGAGCTGGAGTCCAAAGCAGCGAAGTGGTATGCCACCACTGACACCGCAAATGCATTTTTCTCTATCCCTACAGCAGCAGAGCGCAGGCCTCAGTTTGCTTTCACCTGGAGGGGTGTGCAGTACACCTGGAACTGACTGCCCCAGGGGTGGAAGCACAGTCCCACCATCTGCCATGGACTGATCCAGACTGCACTGGAAAAGGGTGAGGCTCCAGAACATCTCCAGTACATTGATGATATCATTGTGTGTGGGACCACAGCATCAGAGGTATTTGGGAAAGGAGAGAAGATCACCCAGATTCTCCTAGAAGCTGGCTTTGCCATCAAAAAGAACAAAGTCAAGGGACCTGCCCGAGAGATCCAATTCCTGGGGGTGAAGTGGCAAGACAGACATGTCAGATTCCCACTGAGGTCATCAATAAAATCAAGGTGATGAAATTTATGTCTCGGTTTTGGAGACAAAACTTCAGGAGGAAACACTCCAAAATGAGTGTCTCCTCCGAAGGGAAAAGGGCCTTCCCTTTTCCTCCACCAATAAGACAAGTGGGTCACAGCACGTGAAAGTTGAAAAAACAACCTGTTTATTAACACACAAACAAAACCAGGGTAACACAGGAAAAAAACCCCTCAAAATACAACAAATGCCCATAGAAGGAACAGACACGTGGGCTTGGACCAGCTGGGGCCACCCTGCGGGCCCACTGAGGCCAACCCGCAGACTCCCCAGACCGGTGAAGAGAGAAGGGAGGCAGTGAGGCAAGGGGAAGGAAAGGGAAAAAAGAACAAGAAAAAACCCAACAGAACCTTTTCCAGCTAGCTGGAACACAAAAGGAACCCAAAAAGCAGCACAGCGCTCCTGGCACACTCCCTCCCGAGCCCCCGAGCCTTTGGGCACAGCCGTTAAACTGCCCCACACTTGGTCCCATGGCCCCGGGTCCATCTTAGAGGCACAGCGTCCTTGGGCATTGAGCAGACAGTTAAGGAATAAAGCGGCTTCATAACATCACCCCAGGACATCACTTAAGTTTAAAAAGACCCCAAACTAATAACATTTTATGACAGCAGATGGTCTGATGACATGGCCTGGCTGTGGGCACCAAGTGTAGCACGGGATCAAGAACTGAACATAGCAGAGAAACGATGCACTTTCCCATCAGGACAAAATGAGGAAGGCAGTTGTCCATAAAGCAGTAGTAGACTGCCTGAACCATTTTAGCCTTGTGCTAGTAGTTTTCAAAATGTCTTTGCTTATTTATCATTACAGATGAAGGAACAGTGCAATGATGCAGCCAACCAGGAGCAATGAGGTTGAGAACGTGTATGCCTGAACATCAAGGCCCTGGTATGACAGCAAAACTTTCAGAGCAAATGAAATTACTGAAACCATGCAATTTATCCACTTCTTTTTTTCCTATTTTGATTAGTAACTTTCTGCCGTGTTTGTTGTGAACCAGAATGCTTTTGCCATCTCTGAGGGATACAGATATTCTCCTTACTTTTCTGTTCTTGGAAAAAGTCTGTATTCTAGCAAAGGCACATACATTTCCTAACTTGTATTCATTTTTCTGCAAATACGAAGTCTGGACTTGGGCCTAATAATACCAAATGGCTAAAGGCCAGAAAATTACACGTGTCATTTTTTGTAAATGCATGTTGTCAAGTAAATACCCACCTCTAACAAGAGTATCAGAGGTAAATTCCTAGTGAAGATACAGCTGCCTATCTTTAACAAATGAGCTTAGGTATATTTACTATGAAGAGCCTGAGACAAAGTCATCCATAGCTGTCTGACCACCTATCAATGCCAGAGGAAAACAGGGCGTACTTCTACATACTGACTCCTGCATTTTACAGCAGAGCATCATAGTGAACAAATAATTTTTATCAAAGAGGAGCCCTCTCCCACGTAGTAAGTGCCAGCAGAGAGATCAGAAGCATCTGGGGATGGTAACACCTTAAGCTGTTGCACTACAAGCTGCCAGAACTCATTTGTCAGAGTCCAGAGGCAGCAGGAAGCTGCCGTCATCTCCCCAGATGCGGGTCAGGCGAGATGTGCACAATTCCACAGGCCTGAGGGATGCAGCGTCCTTTTCAAGGCTTTTTCCCCTTCAACCTCTTGGCTTTCAATGTTAGTTGTAACTAAATGCAAAAGTCAAAGATTAAGCCCCAGTAGAAGGGTTTCTCGCAGCCAGATTCCTACCTCCACCCTTAAGATAGAAAAGGAAATCTAATGCAGTCTGTAATAAGCCTCTCATCTCTTCCCTCAGAGCTATTTTAATTCATTTTCAGGAAGCAGAGCTGGTTTTAAGGAACTAGCTGGGAGCAGACTGCTGCCCAGCAGCAGGGCACCTCTTCCCCATCACTGGTCCTGAGCCAGGAAAGGGACCAAGCCCTGCAGCACTGCTGGAGCCCAGGAGCTGCCAGCGGGGAAGGCAGCTCTGACTGAACCAGCCAGGAAACACCTACCATCAGCTTGCAGCAGTCCACCAAACTGTGTAAAACAGCATCTTAAAAGTCCCCAAACAGATTTATGAAAAGGTAATGTACAGGTGCAAATATTTCAGAGGAACTAAAGTCAAAATCTCAGTAAATGTTCTAGTCTTTTGATTGGTTGCATACACATTTCTTAAAAAAAATCAATACCTGTTTAGAATTCTCTGAGAAAAGCAGAGGAATTATAGCAGATTTATTGCCAGAATTCAGAGGATATCCAACTCAGATCCAGAAAGACTGTCTGTCATGTTACCGGGCAAGTAGGACAGATTTGCTTCCTTATCATAAATAGAACAGTAAATTAAAATGACAGTATTTTAAATGTGAATTTTGTCAAACACTTTAAATTATAGGGAGCATCCACAAGCTCTATTCTGAAGTTAAACCCACGTAAGCAAAGATAAAAAGAAGAGAACATAAAATACTTCCACTCTACCTGTCTTATTTTTTAAACTATTTACCCTGTAAATCCATACCCTTAAATCAGTTGAATTTACACGTTAGAGATTTAGCAAGTACTAGATGTTTAAAAGTCTGTTTCACTAGCACCGCAAGACACATATACAGAGAGGTTCCCTGCTTTTGCTACCCTAATACCTTCATGAAAAACAGGAGGAAGCAACTGAATGACTGATCGGAGGTCTGGCAAAAATACATCATCTTTAAATTACACCACTTCACGTCATTGTATTTTTATTTGACAAAAGGTACCTACTGCTAAAATAGCATCTTCAGAGATGATTGTGCAGAGACAGTAACTGAACAAATACCTGACAAATGATGAGAAGTTGGGTTGTTTGATGTAATAAAGCTGCCAGCTACAATTTGGTAATACAAATCTAAAAAAAAAAAAAAAAAAGGCCTGCAGCTTGCAACAGAGCATATTAATATGGAGGTGAATTAGCAAAGCCAGTTTTGCTACAAACTACACCTAATAGCTAGAGTTAACTAGCATAGCAAGTACAGCTAGTGCCTTTTTATCTACGTGCAATAAATGCATCAGGAAATGAGCTGCTGAGATACAGCGTATATATGTGCACACATATACACGTGCACACAATTACCAACCCTAAGAATGGACCACTGAAAGGGAGCTTACCATTCTTGGCTCTCTACTCCAATGGATGACTTTAATACCACCCAGAAGTGATGGCACTGCCAGTGTACAGGCTCTGCAGTGCACCTGCTCAGGGTAGCAGAGTAGCAGCACACAGGAACAGTTCCTTTTTTATTCTACATCTCTCCATCCCAAAAAACATGTCTGGAATCTAATCTGACCTACAAGAGGTGTCAAGCCCCTGTCCTGGCCTTCTTTTTGTACCAGGCAGCTAAAATCAGAGGTCAAAATCACTATAGATACATTTCTACCACAGGGACCACTGGGTAGGAGAGCAGCTTTATAGTCAATATTAAGTCCTTTTCCTCTAACAAGGTGAGCAGAATTTGCAGCCAGCCAAAACAAGCCATATCTATTCTGTCAGGGGCAACAGTTTTGCTTAAAAAAAAAAAAAAAAAGTTAATAAGAAGAAAAATAAATGTCTGGATTGGAAAATGATGGAATCAAGAAACTTCAGTGAGAATTTGTGAAGAGTAACTGAAGGTTTAAAGAAAAAGTTATTTTTAATAAATGTGTTACTTTGGGGATTGAAGAACAGATACAAACCCCCATTTAGGCAGCACACTACTGCAGAATGATGCATATACATCACTACAGCAGAAATAGCTATACAGGAATTGCTTATATTGAGAAATTATGTAAACATACTACACTTCATGTGAAGTCATTTTTTGTTTGTTATTTTTGCTTACTACTTGAGGAGTGATTCCAGACAGTTAAAATTTGGTGTGTTGCCTGACATTTGTGATTGGTATTAGAAACAGTAAAATCTTCATGGATTAGTTAAGCAAAAAGCCAGCAGCCTGCAGTAGCAAATAGTGTCATATTGAAACTAAGGGAACACATGATTTATCAGGTGAGCCATCTCTTTTATATTTCTAATCCAATCCAACTCCAATTTCACTTCTGAAGTACAGGCAAAGTTAGAAAGGCCCGCTTAATAATCTTGAAAGGTGCAATAATCCAAAAAATTGCAACAAATTCAGGAGAGAAATGATTGTGCAAATAGCCTTTCCACAGAACTAGATAGTTTCACACGGGAATGAGAGAGCACAGAAAACTACACCACCAAGCCAGGTCTGCATCTGGAGGCTCTCCTAGTCTGTGTTACTCCTCTGCTTGCTGCCCTTTGTTTATATCCACTACTTCGTGTAGGCTTGGTGAGAAGGGGTGACAAAAGTCATTGCACTCAGAATGGTCTTGTGCATGGAATCTTCTTTCAAGTAAGAGAGGAGAACTACATTATGCCAGTTACGAAAATTCTTTCTCTAACTATTATATCACTGAATCATGGAATGGTTTGGGTTGGAAGGGACCTGAAAGATCATCCAGTTCCTACTCCCCTGCCATGGACAGGGACACCTTCCACTGCACCAGGTTGCTGTTCAACCCTGTCCAACCATCCAGGGATGTGGCATCTACCACCTCTAAGGGCAACCTGCTCCAGTGTTTCACCATGCCCATCATAACAATTTCTTCCTTACACGTAGTCTGAATCGGCACTCTTAGTTTAAGACTATTACTCCTTTAAGCCCCCTGTACTTACTGAAAGGACACTATAAAATCTCCATAGAGCTTTCTCTTCTCCAGGCTAAACACCCCAAGTCTCTCAGTGTTTACACATGGGAGAGGTGTTTCAACCCTCTGATCATCTTTGTAGTCCGCCTCTGGACCCGCTTCAACAGGTCCTTGTCTTTCCCCTGTGCAGTACTCCAGTACATCCTATATACATTTTTCCATTTTTGTTACATTGTAGTAACATGCAGCAATACTGGATAATTCGAAATGACATTTCCGCTTGTCTGCATCAGTTCTCACCGAATGAAATCTAAGTGCTACTATAAATACACAGTTATGTTTTTAATATTGTCTCTGAAAGTATGACAGAATCCAATTATCTAAGTATGGCAACAGGGGCTTTGGTCCTTTGGTTAGATTGCTTCTCTCGAAAGCACTAATTCTGCAACCTCTGTTTGTTCAGGCAGTCAGTTTTCAATACAATCATTTAGAGAATATACATACACATAGGTTGAGTTCAGGCATAAAAACTGCAATACAAAACATGGAATTGCTGCATCACATTTTGAAACTAAGTGCATAAATGTGGCCTTTGACACCATATAACTATTCAGATACTCACTATATTGAGAGTTTGAACAATCCTTTGCAAAATTGGCAATGCAATTTTTTTACATTTGTTTGTTCCCTATTACCTTGTTTGATTTTTGTGATATACTTAATTCAAGACAGTCATAAAACAAATTCTACTTTACAACAGTGCTTAAACCTCTACCTGAGACTAAGGTTAACAAGAAGCAAGAAAAATAATGGTATACTCAATAGAATAACTGCAATTATTGATTGCAAGAACATAGCTTTAAAAAATGGTACATTTAACACATTAACTAGGATACCATTACTGTTATCTTGAAATCCAGTTGAATCATCAGCAGTATGACTTGCACACAGATTAAACTTAGCATTTCACTTTTGAAACAACTGATTTTAGTGTGCTTAGCATATGTAAGAAAAGAAGTTGATGCAATAAGGAGGAGCTTGTTCCATATGAAGGCACTGCTACATCAGTAGACAAACAGTTTTGCCAAGTGACGCAGCAGTTTGTTGCCTTCTACTATAATGCCTATGCTAATTATTATACTCCCAAGACATTTCAAATGATGAAAATTGGATAAAATCTTGTATGGACTGGTGGCCAAGGCGCGATTTCTATATCTGGAATAAATGTACAAGATAATGAAGCTTCTTGAAGTGAGCAATTTGAGAACAATATAAGCCACCGACTCAACCACAGCCTGTAAAAACCTGCCTAGAGATGAAGCTGCATGAGCTTTTACTGGAGGTTGAATGCTACCTTAAGGACCCTGGCATGGCTTCACATTCCTCTGATACTGTAGTCATGAGCAGAGAAAAATGTTGGGATGCTAAGGATACTCTGAGAAAAGCATAGAGAATGTACTTCCATCAGCCTGTTAGAACTTCTTTGCTTGCAGCTGGGACTGTGTGCTCTGGACTTTGGCACTGATTCATCCTCTCTGGCATGTCTCCTGTAAACATGAGTTCTACCTGAAAATCCTTCAAGGAAAGACAGCCTCAGGTGATGTTTCACAGATGCTTCAGCAGCCCTTAGCACATTTTTCCAGAGCTTCATCCTTGTGGATGCTGCATTTATGGCTCATCTCTCAAGATATGCACACAAAAAAGTTACACAAATTGATATTCTGGGCACCACATGGAGCCCTCTGCCTGTATTTTAAGCAGGACAGGATATGCACAGCTCTACACATATCAGTGAAACACCCAGTCCACCACTTCCCTGCCAGTTTCACACTATTTACTAATTGAATAATTTTAAGGTTCAGTCTATATAACACATTGTTTTTTCATTTCCCCTCTCTTCTTGCTGTCAGTTTTTGTGGAGATTTGCTGTGCAATTACAAGCACTCATCTGCAAGGAAAACATTCCTATCTGTTCCTTTCTTTTGTCCATGCTTTGTCTGCCTCCTGTTTCTTCCAAGATCTATTTTTGTAGCAGAGTCCCCTGACTAGCTTAACTGAGCAATCAATACTTGCTTTTGTTACTTCTCCCCAAGGACAAACTTGAAAAGTTGATTTGTACAAGGTAACTGACATCCTTTTGGCTACTGATAATCCATCTGAAACGGGATCAAAGTTTTTAAGCTAAACTAAGGCAACTTCACCCTCCTCCAAAGCTTAATAAGAGTATCCATCACAAAAATTTATCCTGACACTGTCTTGCAGTTTTTAGCTGAACAGAGATGCAAAATGCAGCAGGGGATGCACCCTGCTCTCCTATGAATCTGTTAGTGAAAGTTGCATGCTGACCCAGAGAGGCCTGGCAACCCTCAGTACTGAGCAGAATAACAATCCTTAGGATTCCCACAGTAGCCTAGAAAGTCAAAGCAGAACAATTTTCTGGGAAAATAATTAAATAGAGAGAAACTTCAAATTACTGAAAATGTTTTCTCTATTGTTGACATGTTTATTTATAAGATTTGTACATAAAATGGTATTGAAGAAACATTAATTTTTCCTAAAAGGCATCCTGGCAACCCTGAATACTGCCAATGGTTTGAGCAAAAAAACCATAAAGGGTAATGATGTGATTGATAAGCAACTCTTAACATTCAAAGCCTCAAACAGTACAATTTTGGTATTTAAAATGTTTAATTGAAAAAGTACTTGAATTAGGCTAAAATATACTATGTAGATGCTCTAACTATTTGAAACACTGTTTAAGCATCTGTAGAGGTTACTTTTTGGTTTTATTAGCATGTCTTTCAGTGTATAAAAAAAAAATTAACATTTTCAGATGATTACTTAAATCTTTATTTTCTTCAGTATTTAAAATAACAGCATATAAAACCTGAGCACTGGACTTGTGAAAGTAAAATAGCTGCAATATGAAATTACATAATAACTATGTTACATACAGTACGCTGCTTAGAATTGTCCGTGACTGAATATGCTCATTTAACATAAATGGTTCATTAAAATAGGATCCCACTCAAGAATTCTAGAACTCTGACCTGGAACTTCACAGAGCTGCAAGTAAGCCAGCAGAGATTTGACTTAAATAGGAATACACAAAAATAAGAGAAGTGATGTATATATTAGACATGCTACCTGCAGTGTTAGTCCTGCTGAGCTCTAAGTCCTGCTTGGTAGTATTAAGTCCTACTGCAGTTTTTAGTCCTGCTATAGTTTTCATTCTCTTCAAGCACTTTACTGGTGTAGATTTGGAACAACTGACATCGATATGACAACCAGTCACCCATGCCTATCTCTCCCTGAATCCTTGCCTAGCTCCATCATAATGGTGGCAGCTTGCTGGATGGATGCAGTTTTCAGTTTTATAAGAATTCTCAGAAAGCCCAAGTTGGTTACACACAAAGAGAAGTCCTCACTCTCTCCCTAAGCATTTGCAACCATCCTCTCAACCCCATCCCTCTCCTATTAGCTGTTTATTTAGTGCCACAGTTGCAATCTTTCAGCCAAAAAGCTCTGTACAGCTCTAAGAGCAGATCAGCTCACCCTCTTTGAGAGTCAGCTACCCAAGTAAATGTCCTAGCCACTGAAGGGAGGAATTAATTATTTAGTTGAGGTAAAATGCCACCAAATTCTTGATACATTTTCCCAGGAGGGCAACAATTTAGCCCTTTTTATGATAATACAACATAACTCCAATGTCCTTCTTGCAAAGCTAATGGAAATAGCATGCCTTCACTGACATTGCAAGCCATTTTCTCTGTCCTTTTTTTTAATAAAGCTTGAAGAATACAGGTTTTTTTTAGATCCCAGGACAGAACTCTTCTAATCTGTGGTGACATTCTTCCCAAGGATAAGTAAAAATGTGAACAGATGCACAATCGATTTTGCTCTCCTGTACATTAATGGATTTTCAATAGTATTCTACAAAACAATTAACAGCTTCTTTATTCCAAATCAAAATTAGCATTTTAGCTTCAAGATTGCCACACTACTAAACTAAAAGTAATGCCCTCCCACTCTGAAAGCAGAAACATTTTCACTTTTGTTCAGTGCCCAAAGTTGAGGAGCAATGTTTGACACAGTAATGATTGCTTCTTTGTTTCACAACTTTAATATGGATTAAAGTGTTTTAAAAAGAATATTTAAATTAACAATCCTGATACAATGATCTGACCCAAATTACTACATTCAAATTATTTTAGAGTTATAGTTCATAGCAAAAGGAAAACCTTTTCTTTTTATGCAAGACTCCTCCCACAAGAAGCAGATTGTCAGTGTATCTCTAATTGTATTTGCTTCAATATTGGAGTGAAAATGCTACTCTTTTTAAAGGAGTGGTGATCTATTCTACACATCTCCAGCATGCTGAGTTCACTATAAGATATCTATTGATGAGAGCTGTTTGCTCTCATCCTTTGTCCTTTCATATTCAGTTATTTTTTTTTCCCCCTGGATCTTACACAAGAGATTATTGTTGCCTTCTCTGACAATTACAAGCTTTGTCATCAGATATAAAGTTCTGCTATTTTTAGGACACTAAATAAATTGAGCACACCATCCTACTAGAAAGTGTATGATCTTTTATTTGGGATTACATTTCCAGGATCTTTTTGTCCTACCTTTGAGTCCCAACTCAATTGCCTAGAACAAAATTTGATGGCCCATGACAACATGGCTGTAAAAACCCACTCTTCTGAACAGCAGTGACAAGTGGAAAATGGTTTATAACCACTTTGTCATCTAACTCAATAATAGTTTTTATGAAAAATAATTATGTTTTGCAGCAAAAGTAGCTTCCTCTCTTTCTAGGGTAAAAATGCAATTTTCCAATTATGAACTTAATAACCAACTGTAAACCAGTAAGGCTGTATTCCCAAGCCTAAAGAAAATTCTATCTGGCTGCACGCAGCAGCAGAATGAAAATCACCCGTTTTTAAAACTTGTGATTCTTTTCTTCAGCCATATGCCCGAACCAAACGAGCAATAAGTAAGTGAATCTCACTCTACCAGTGGAAAAAAAACCAAACAGAAAAGCTTATCATGAGTAGTAGCAATGACTCATTGGAAAAAGATAACTCAGGACAACCCAGATAACCCTGGGGAACTGTGTGAAAGACTTTAAAAATTCCTTTCTAAAGCAAAAGCAGGGAGGCTGCAAAAGAAGCAAACGATCTAATCCTAGCATTCAGCCTCACAAGCTCCAAAATACTTTGGACAGCGTGTTCCTTCCAGCTGCAAGAGGCAAGTGGAGCTTCAAATTCATAAGATACTTGGTGTTCAAAGACTGATACAGAAGGCATAAACCCTTTTGCAAAAATCTAAGCAGTAAGGAAGGAAAATCTTTAACTGTGCAGTTCCCTAAAATTTCTTTTTGGCACAGGTAATGCATTATCTTTCAGTAATTTTAAGGAGTGGGCTAGTTATTAGCATACTTTACGTTCTTTCTTGCAACAACTGAATTCACTGTTCTAACACTGACTTGTTTTTTTTCTTACTTATCCTTGCTGGTAAAGTAGTTTATTTTTTTTCTCCAGAGCAGGTGATATTCATGGGGACATGGAGCAAAACATCTACCAGCAAGCAGAGGACCTGAGGAATCAATCTTTGTGTCCCATACATCACTTTATGAAGTAAAGTCCTTTCAGAGAATATGTTCTTTCTTCTGCCTTACCGATAACAACCGAATCCCCATTAAAATACACTGGACTATCTGAATCTCCCCAATGTAGCTTCCTGTGCTAAACTGAATAACTCTGATGTGACAAAAATACCGCACAGATACTAGCTGAGGAGACCGTAAACAGTCAGGGCTATTCAAGGCTATCATGAACAAGGAAAAAAATGGGAATACATATTTAGGTATAGCATTGCAAAAGACTGTGTGAAATATGTGTGTAAAAAATTTGTTTGAATCACTACTGTTATTTTTGTGAGGTATTTTTTGTTTTGCTTTTGTTTTTGTAAATCTGGAGACTTGGTTTGATCCACCAACCAGTTTAATTAGGCCTTAAGACATGAAATAACAAATAAGAATTGTAAATAACACATTTTCAAATAAATACATACAAGTATACCCCATAGGGCTCCCAGAACACCAGACTGGTAGCAATTTTATCTATCGTAACAGTGGCACAGAACACTTTCTGTCACACGCAAGGAAAGTAATCTGTAAAACGATGTCATTCAAAAGCAGTTTCAAAACACCTCAATGATCTGCAAGGCAGCCCCAGAGGTATTACACTTACAAAGGACAGCTGTGAAATGAAAAAAATCACAATAACAGAAGCACAACAAGAATAAAAAAAAAATTACGTATATTTTTATAATCTGCTGCCTTTCTGGGCAATTGCTACTTAAATATACACTGTCATAAATTACATGACTGCCAGATGCCAGCGTCTACGGCAATGTTAGTAACATTCTGCTTAAACATTTGCCTGTTCTCAGAAGCACTTCCTCTTTGTACCTGACATATTCATCAACTTACTATCTTTCCCACCTCCCTCCCCCTCAAATATGCAGAAATACTGGAGAACTATCAACACTTTTGATGGCTTTTACTGCATCTTACTGAAATGACAATATTTTTGAATGGCTCAAATGCTACTTTGATTTGTTTGAATGTATGTTATTGTTGACTCTCTTCCACCTCTGCTATAGTGATCAATGCTCATCTATTTTACAGGTCTCCAACAGCACTTTCCTGTATAATTACAAATACATTCAAAATAATATCTTTGCTTGCTTACACTATATAAATGAAATTCTCTGTCACATACATAATGAAGTGCACACAGTTGTCACTGCCTGAGATGCTTCCATTATAAGCTCAGCAAAGCAGCAGGAACGTTGCCGCAGTTGTAATATCAGCTCAGTAATCACCACTACCATTTGGAGTGAGAAGTTTGGTATTCTGGGAAAAAAACAAATTAGATTTCTATAAAGTAATTCATATATTTCATTATGATTTTATTATTTATGATCACTTTTAATAATTTCCTCACCTAACTTCCAACCAACAATTTTATTCTGTTTAAGCAATGATCACAGAATCATAGAATGCTCTGATTGGAAGGGACCTCAAAGATCACCTAGTTCCAACCCCCTTGCCATGGGCAGGGACACCTCCCACTGGACCAGGTTGCTCGGAACCCCATCCAACCTCGCCTTGAAGAGGTGGACATGAACCTCTATGAACCTGAAGATATGTCAGACCATTGAAACACAGATGAGGATTTTTCCAAGCTGCAGTCAACTGCATCATTTCCTCCTCTGCAAAGCTCACTTGTGCAGCACCTCTTACCAGAGTCTGAGACAGAAACAAAAAATACCAGACAGGGCACTAAAGACTCCACAAATTAGAGACTAACTTACTCTTCCAATTATGAATTAAGCAATGTGAAAGACTGTTTATAAAGAATTTTCCACAAAATCTGAAAAAAAATTTCTGATGAAGAAATGGTTGTTCAAACACAGCTCAGTCTACTGTATCAGCTATGGGATGTCAGTCATCTAAGACCCGTAATCTGGAAGATGTCATGAGGAGAGTAAGAAGAGAGAAGGTCATACTCTTCCAATCCGCTTGCAATATAAGAAATGCAGAAAATGAAATGGCAGGGCTTTAGGCTAAGCTGGAAAAGGAGGAGTTGAAACAGTCTAGCAGCAATCTGTAAAATCAAGTCTTGGTGCTCTGCGGCTTCACATTTATATTCATAACCTGAAGTAAACTAAATCATCATTGATAACAATTACAGCTTCAACAGAGATGGGAGAAATGGAAAATCCTGAACTGCCTAGGTAAAACAACCCGAACTTCTTGATAAGATCAATACAAGCAAATAGCAGCTTTGGAATATAAAGAAACACAAAGTCTTACACGCAAGACACAAAAATGCGGACAGTATACTCAGAATAACAACAAAATTTTATTTGGGAAGGAAGACTCAATAATGTGCCACAAAAAACCAGCTGAACATAGGTACCTTACACAACAGTAGTCAAAACCTAAAAAGCTTACTGTAGAACAAGAGCACTCCAGGAACTAGAATTATTTTGCTTTCAAATAGGAAGTTACAGCGAAACACAAAGGACACTTAATGAAAAACACAATGTAGCAACAGCAGAATCAATGTTTATCTACACTTAAAAAACCCCAAAAACCAACCCAGACTTCAATTCACCTGAGGGATAACTGAGACAAATAGTCAAGGACTATGCTTGTCCCCTTCATTAATTTGTTTCAATCAAAAGTCAGTCTTTTCAAGAAGACACGCTTTAGTTCAAACGAGAAAGAACTCGGAAAATCTTAATGTCATGCGATAGGCAGAAGGTCACACTTAATGATCACAGTTGTCCCTTCTGACCTATTGATCGATGAATGAATGTTACATTAACATCTTTGAAGCCTGCATTTTATTTATTAATACTGCGAGGATTCTGCATGAAATAAAACTAAAGCAATGTGTCATAGTATGGCATTTGACTTGAAAAGGACAAAGCAGGAAACCCAACTATCATTACTTTGTCACATACACAAATGCTTAAAACTGCAGCTACAAAATATTTTAATTACTTTTTCTGCTTAAGTCATTGAGTCCCAAATGATTTATCGTTCTTTGAATCCTAAAAGAAATATCTGTATTTAAGATACACTCCCATTAACCACCAAAGGAGAATCTGAAGATCATCGGTATTTGTCACTGGTGAAAACAGAAAATTTGGCAAAGCACAATCCAAAAGAGATCTGAGACTTTGTGAGCAATGTGTAAGTTTCACTTCTCTTTGCGTTAGTACTAGAAATAATGATAATTTTTATGGTACATTTTTTAGTTTCAAGATTAATACAGCTTATAAAAGAAGTTCAATATTACTCCCTGATGTATTACTATTCTGCCAGTGTACAGCTGCCAACAGTAGTTAAATCTGATTAAAGCCCCCTGCTGAGTTAATCAATCTGATAATGTCAGACATTATTAAGGAAGCATACATGATACGGTCACACTGTCTATTATCAGTGGCATGTACACCACTGTCTTTGTCTTCACAGAGCACTGAAGCTACTTAAAACAGATAAGCATAAAAAGGATAAAAGGAATTATAAACTTTCAGTCTCAAGCATTTTTATGCTAATTCCTGCTAAAATATAGCTATTTAATACAGGATACCTTTATTTATTTTAGGGGTTTGGGGAATAACCAAAAAAATGAATATTTTAGAGCAATGAAGTGCAGCTTAAGAACACTTTACGTCATTCTGAACAATGCAAACACATTTCTAAGTCAGTCTTTTTGTATTAGAGTAAACTCATTTTATAGAATTTGTTATCTCAGTTTGAGCTATATTCACGCACAAAAACCACAGGTCTTCCAAACACTACAAACTACTCGACCTACTCAGAAGTCAGCAGACATTACTTCAATGCTGTCATTACACTAATACACCCTAATGCTGAAATCATTTGCGTTTCAAAGGGAGCTGCTTCTTTTCTGTTTACATTATATTAAGAAGAAAAGTCATCTCTATTTACATTGAGCTGCATTTGGTCTTTGGATGTCAGCACTATCAGCAAAAGTATCTATCATTAGCTCTAATGCTAATCAGCCCCTCAACAGATGAAGGTGTAACATCTAACCCAGCACAGTCCCTTTGCAAAGCACGTGAAACACTGCAGAGGACAGAAGGACACCCCGTGTTGTTTCAGAATGACACACAGCACACATGCAGGGGCCTGGGGGAAAATAAGGGCAAAAGAAAGGTGACCAATGAAACACAAATCGCAGCTCTAAGGAATCAGTAACTATAGGTAGCATAAAAGATAGATTGAGATGAACTCCTCTCCTAGGACTGGTGGAAAAGCAATTCCTGTAGTGGCTTAGGATCCAACAAAAGTTGGAGGGTGACCCCAATTCTACCTAAAGACGATTTCCTAGGTACCCAGTGCCAGAGTCCCAGATAAATACATGTAATGAAATCTATTTGACTGTTCCTGATTTGGTTCAGCACTGTAAGATCAGTTACATACTGCTATCTCTTTTATTGACATCCCCTATCAATCTAATGTTCATTCCAGAATGAAAGAATCAGTTGCTTGCAGGACACCTACACCCGAGAATCATAAATGTAGGCCAGATCTACATCTTCTAGCCAAGAAACAGACTGCTTAAATTGTTGTTTGGTGGGGTTTATTTTTATGTGGTTTTTTTTTTTTTTTTTTTTTTTTTTTTTTTTTTTTTTTTTGTTTGGGGGGCAGGGAACGGACAGACACAGACTATTACATCACAAATGTGAAGACCAAGTATATATAGTTTTGAAGAAGTTCTACATAGTATCTTTCTACCCCTCTAGAAGGAGAAATTCTTTAAACTGTTATCTAATGTATATGCAGTAGTATTCATATTTGGTCAATCCAGGTTCCCCAAAATTTAAAGCAATAGCTTGTCTAGGAACAAGCTCTCAGTTTTGATCCAGGGATCATAGTATCTGCAAACCAGTCTGAAACATATCCACATGTTTATAAATAAACAGGCGCTTCCCATAACTACAAATCACAAAAACAGAGTTCAGCAGCATAATGTTTCTTTTTCCACTACCTTTTCTTTTACAAGGTTTTTGTGTCCCATGTTTGTTTCCTAATATTTAGCAGAACTTTAATTGCAGTATTTTTTCCCCTTCTTTCACTTAATAACTAAAGAGAAAAAACCCAAAATGCTGCTTAACTGATAGATAAACTCTAGTTCAAGAACTGAGATGAAACAGGTATTTCCAGTTACAAGTGTCAGAGAAAGGCTAAAGCATAAGATTTTTCAAAGACTGCAACTTATGTTCAATCAAGGACATCCAATGCTTTACACACTGTATTTTAAAAGAAAGGGCAGATTTAGCCAAAGTTAGTTCTTTGAAGAATAGTAACAATGTTTTCAAAACTTGCTACAATTTTAAAAGAAACAGAAGCGAACCAGGTTTTTAGTGTTCCAGAGAATCCTAATTTTCTCTTTCTCCCCTGCCCTCACAACCCCCAAAACCCCCAAACCGGAAATCAACTGGTAAAAACAGGAAGCAAAAGGACAGTGCCAGTAAGCAACAGTTTATTATGGGTTTGTGCCTCAGGGCTGAGTTCCCATGGGGATTCTCTAATGCCTAATATGAGTTGTATTTGCATATTAATATTCCCACAGGGCAAAAGAATCTTCTTTATTAGTCATCTGATTTTTCAGAAACTTCCTATGAATTCAGTGTCTCTGAAATCTCTTTCCTTCTGTCAGCCTTAGCTGAAATTCGGCCACTGAGGGTAGGGGACAGTACTGAGAAGGAAGAAGCAGCAGACAGGATTGACAGGCATACACAGGCAAACTGCATGTGACAAGCTGCACGTCACAAGAACACTCACCTAAAACCACAGCATCTGAGCAAGACAATAAAAATACACACTCTACACAGACCAAAAGTAGGTAAAGAAATCTGGAATTGAGAAGACTCCTAAGTTTAACACCAGTAAAATTGTCCCACTCACAAGAGAGAGACTTAAATAGCAAGCATAATCTGAAATTCCAATTTCCTTAATAATAATAAGCACCTTGCTCTCTCTTCTTCCTTCTCCAGAATGCACCAGCCACTATGATATAATACAGTTTCATTTTGATTCTCTGTTCTACTTTTAAATGTGGTCTATGCTAACGTCACACAGCTGTATGACTTGGAAGGTGAATATTAATTCAACATACCTGACAGCTAAGCTACCAACAACTGCAGGTTTGCACATATGCTCAGACACAGGGGAAGTATGCTATTAATTCCACTCAAGCTTTTAGGAAAGTATGGGAATTGTGACAGAGGGCACTTTTATCTCCTTGGCTACAGCATAGTAAAGGGTATGTCATTTATCTGTTGATCCAGAAAGATACTGCACTGTCTTGTCAAAAAGATAGCCGAAGAACTTACAGAGAGATCACAGTTCTGCAGGAATTAATATCCTCCCATCCTCGTTGACCAAAGAAATCTTGAATCTTGCCTGAATCAGGCACTTCACTGACAGTCAACTGCTTTACCAGAAACCAGCCCCGAGACTACAGCCCCTCACAAAAGCACACCTTTTCTTAAAATTATTGCCTGCATATACAGCTCTATCAGATCTCTGAAGGCTGAAGTTCAAAGACAAACTCCATACCACCGAAAGAATGCCAGTCAGCTCACTGTCCTCCCACAGCACCTGGTATTTGGCAGCCTGAGGCACATAGCAAGACAGAAAGTACCATGAAAATTGTCTGCTCTAGTTCTTTCCAAAACAGCAGATCCCTTAATATTGGAGGTACTTCCAAAACTCAGTTCCTTCCTAATATTAAATGCGTCCCTAAATAGGAACTTCTGCCTATCCAAAGGAAGTCGAGAAGTGTGTTTTGACCCTTTGTGTTGCTTGTGAGCTTATTCACTGGAGAAACTGTTGGAAGAAATTGGCTCTCTTGTTTTCCAGATGATCTGTTGAATATGTGATGAAAGGGAACATGTTGCCCCCTGGCCACTGGCACACGAAAGGAATGGCTGCAAGGATTACAAGTGGGCTCTGGGCCATATGGTGTGTAGGCTTATTGTAGGAATTTAGCATCTTTTAGACTCCTACTTTCCTGTCAAAGTGGTTGAAATTAGCCACTGAGCTTCCTCTCTGAAGACTTCGGAAGCAACATGGTGATTGTATAATTTTTTCCATTGAAAAAATCTAATTAAAAAATTATATTAAAATAACATAAAAGCTATATATCTGCTCATCATAAAGAAAAGAAGAAGTAATTATAGGAGGTGCTTTCACAAACTGGGATATTTATTGGAAGCTGTAGCTTCCAATAAATGAGCTTAGCATTACAGAAATGAGCATATATTACAGCATGCAAGCTTACTGTTATGAAGGTTTAAAATAGAGTTCAGAAGCTAAGCCAGTTTAAGCCACATAGTAGTACTCCATTATCCTTCCAGAGAATGGTACAGAGTACATATGACTGCCATACAAAAACATAATCTTATTTGCTATTTAGCTATTTCTAGAAACCCGATATTATATTAGGATGTCTGCAAATATTACAAATGCTGTTTTGTGAGTGAAACAATACATCAAGTAAAATAATATAGTACTGCAGTCTATACCTGATGAAAGGCTTCCAGCCTCCAGACAGTTGTATCAGAAATGAATTTATTTTAAATGTATAATGTATAATTTAAATGTATAATATGTTCATGTTTTATTGATACTCAGTCTGGAGAGGATATAAATTGTCAATCGGGATTGTAGACAAAACTGAATGAGCATAGACAGGTGTGGAGGGGGGCATTAAACAGGGCACAGCTCCTTATCCACTGATGCAAACAGCACATGCTTGGCATTTCATTTCAGTTGAAAAAGTTTCATGTAGCAATCAACAATATTATCTATCCATCTGTACTAGTGTTCTGAATTCTTTAATGGACCTTCAATTGTCTACCAAAATACCTTCCCACACTGTTCCCCATCAAAAGGTGGAGTTCAGCTCCACAGACCCTAAAATCAAGCTTGTTTTGGCTTTAACAGGGGTTTTGCAATATGCCCTACTATTCTGCATCCCTAACGGTGAAGGGAGGTAATCAAGCCATCTATTCATTCAGACTACAAAAAGGTATATACTGGCTGTGCACTAACTTTCTGGCCTCTGCTGGAACATACACAGGCACAAGTTTAAAGCTATGAACAGGAGTAATTTCTGGAGCATGCTATGGCCTTATACAATCATTTGAGGCCAACTTGGCAACTGAAGGTTTCTTGATTAATGTATGATGTGTAACAACTGCAGCATGTATGCTCTTGTTGCAGGCAGCTTATAGATACCAGGCATAAAGATTACTCTCCTTTGAAAAGAGTTTGGCCAAATGAAAAAAAAAAAAAAACCACCAACCATAACACCAACCACAAAACAAACAAACCCCCCCCCCCCCCACAAACCTAACAAAGAAGAGAAAACAACAAAGAAAACCAAACCATCCCAAAAATAAACACACAAAAGTAGAGGCATACATCAACATGAGGGACAGCACAGAGCAATTGACAGCCATTGTATTATTCCCTATTATCGATGCTTGGGAGATGCTCAGAAGAAAATGTCATACAGTGGGAAGGAAAGTGGACAGCAGTTTAATATCAAGCACACAGGTAGCTTAATTATACCAGGGAAGACCACATGATGTCCAGACTTACAAGCACCAAAGCAGCAGACTTGACTTGACATCTGTGTGGTATCACAGAGAGCGTTTGAGGGGAACAGGTGCCCACAGCTCCTAAGAGTATTGACAGTGGAGGAAGGGCTGGGAGAGATCAAGGGGCAGGTTTTATGAGTTAGGCTAAAAGTGCCAATCTGCATGCTCTGGAGTGTTCCTAGCACTATTCCCTGGGCTACTGATAAGATCACAGTGAAGAAACTGGTGTAGGGAAGAGCTCAAATGTATTTTGAGAGGAATAACTTCTGGACTGAATAGAGTTCATACTGGTACAGGAGTCATGGGGGAAGGGAGCAAGGGGGATAATCAATCCATGTGCAACCTTTTGAGATATGGAAGAAGCCACACTTGCCACTCCATGTGCTCGTGCAGCGTCTCTCTTTTATTTCATGTGGAAAAAACCCTAAAAGAATGTTAGGATTCTTCTATAGACTATGATCAAATGCTAAAAGTAGTAATAATATAATCTTTCTCAAAGAAAAGAAGGTTTGTTCGATTTGCAATTACATTCTATTATCACTGACTGATCTGTTTTAGGTTAGGGGAAAGGCTGGTATGGCAGAGATAATATTTACCACGTTCCAACCATACTCAAGGGCTTGGTGAACCCGGAAACAAAAGTGATAAAGAAAAACAGAAATCTGCAAGGAAGAACAAGTAAGAAATACGGTGCATAGAAATGGTCTGTTCCTCTCCTTAGACACATTTAAATACAGAAACATACAACATTTTGATTACTGGACATACAGAAAGGTATGTCAGGAATCAAGTACAATCAATCCGAATTCCTCTTAGGACTGAAGATGACTAAAGAGTGAAAAAGATTCTAAGATGTTGAGGCATGAACTACAACTGAGGCAAAAAAGAGATAAAGAAAAAAAACCAAAACAGGCAGTTAGGCAGAATCAGCCAAAGACAGTTGTCCTTATGTCAAGCATAGACACAGAGAAGAACAAATTTTACTAGAATACCTTAATTTATTGACCATGGCTTCTTACTACAAAGCATTCATCAAAATTATCAGAGTCAAATAAGCCTTTTCTCACCACAGGAAATGATAAATAGCTTGATTTTGCAATGGTAAGTACAAATGTAATTTTCTTTTAAAGCTGAACTACAAGAAAATTAGGCAATATGAAATTAAGTAATTAACAAGAGATTCTCACACTCTCCATTTCTACACTCTCCATGTAGTAAATAAATAAATAAATAAAATCAGGAATACTGACACTGGGGCTATGTAGCTAGCACTGGTTATTTCAGGCACACAAAGTTTAATAACTGCCTTCTGAGCATGTTTTTGGTCTGCACACAGTGAGAGGACAAATATGCTGAGTGATGGTCAATAGCTCAAATTCAATTTTAACCTGTGGTAAGAAGTGACAAGATTGATAGTAATGTGCCATCCATTCTCATCAGTCACACTTAGTCCTCAGACTTCTATTATTCACAAATCCTGCTATACAATCAAAGAGAGAGAACTACCGAATTATTTGTTAAAACTGACACCATAAATTACGCTCCCATATAAAAAGTTACCAAGCAGCCATTTAAAGAATTAGTGTGTACATTTTGGTAACTTTTGACCAGGTTAACAACCACTCTAGTTGGAAGTTCTTAGACATTTTATACCTGAGAAGTTAAACTTGAAAAAGCATCATTTATTGCTACTACAAAGTGAAGTCTTGTATTTCTAGCCCACAAAACCCTCCAATACTTCCTTTATCATCTTTTTTTTCTTCCCCTCCCCCATATCACCTTTTGACATAATCAGAAAAGCTTGCAGAGGCATAGCTAAAGCAACAGCCTTGGAGTAGTGTTTCCACGCTGGAAGGTCAGCAACAGTGACCAGCATCAATGCCAAGAGCCCCAGAAAATTAAATGGGGTACAGGTGCTATACCTTGGCAACCAGCTGGACTCAACACACCAAACTTCTGCTCTCTTGGTACAAGCAAGGCATGCAGTTGCCTTGTTCCTTTTCAGCACACGAAATCCCTTTTAATTTACACATGATTTTCATGGAATTTCTATCACCTTTTAACATTAAATGTTATTAAGTTCATGTTTTAGGAGACGTGAATAACTATATTATTGCTGTGCAGAAATTCCAAAATACTAACACAACACTGCATTCAGAAGAGTGGGTTACATTCCCAAAACATCCTGTCTAGACAATTATGCAAAACCATGGCCCACGGAGGTATTTCCTAGCATAACCTGGTGGCCCTTGCTCTGAGTCAAGACAGCTCAAACACAGCTATGAAAGTCACTCTTTCAATAGCACCCAGCAGTAAGTGGGGAAACCTGGAAGTAATCTGACAAATGATATATAATCCCTCATATATATGCCCAGCATGGAAAGGTGCCTAGATTCGCAGAGTTTCTGTTTGGGATGGTGTACAAGACAAAGACTGTACCTATAATAGTAAATTAAACATGCCAGGACTGTCTGCTGGCACTAAGGCCAGCTGGCTCAGAACAGCCTGTGTCCATACTCCCTTACCCTTCAAAGTATACAACTGTTGGACAGGAATCTCTTTCTTCTTTGCCTCCCTTCTCCTAAGGCACACTCAGAATTTGTTCAGGAGAATACCAGAGGATGATGTACAAAGCCTTTCCAGATGGTTCTAATAAGTTAGTAATATTAATAACTACAGTTCAAAAATGCGTTCTGGAGTTGATAACTTTGTCCATATAAACCTGAGTGACACGGCCAGAGGGCTCATGCCCCTTTGTAACAAGCAGGGGAAGAACACAAACAGATAAACAAAGGGAGGTAACTGAAGGGTCTAGGACAAACCATGAACCACCACAAGGGATGGACATCTTGTTACCAAAAATATTAAATCGCTAGTTTTCATAGTATTTAGGAAGAAAGAACGGAAGCTATCAGAGCAAGAAAGATGCTCTCAGCTTCAGGTACCCAAAATATTTTTTGTTTGTCTCAATGCTATTGCTATTTTAGGTAACTACCATTACAAGGAGTACTTTTCCCAAATTCTGCTGCAAACAATCTACAGACTAAATGCAACTACAATTCAGTGGTTGATCTAGATACAAATTCTTGCCACTTATAACCCAGTGAAGTCCCCATGAATACACTCAGTTTTCTCCCTAATTTCAACATTTATCCAGATTACTTGGTTAATATAGTCTCTTTTAGTTTCTGCGGTATGAAAAGGCCGCTGCTGCGTCACATGCTCTATTACTGGCATTTTTAATGACTAACAGGTTCACCAACCACAAGGTATAAATAAAGTTTTTTGCTTAAACATATGACTACTTACAACATGAGTGTTTATACAAGAACAAACTGGCAGCAGAGGTGCTCTTGTTAAATTTATCCTCTGGATCGGTTACTTCAAATTGGATAGCAATTTAAAAGCTATTTTCAAAAGCTTTTTCAGGACTATTTATTTCTTACATGAGGAATCATGTGGCTGTTTAGGAAAGAAAGTATCTCTTTTAAACTGTACTTGGATCCTCAGCAACAGGACATCTCTCTCCTACTGCTACCCTTACCTAAAACAATGTTGAAGTTTCTCTGCCTGCTCTCACTAAACTGTAATTAAATAATAAAATTTTACTTTAATAATAAAATTACTGCAGCAAGCCACTCAAGTGAAAGTCAGAAGCATTAACTCTTAAGGCTTCAATTTAAGAGAACCAAGGCTTCACAGTATGGAAGGGACCAAACTGTCCACAAATGAAATTAAAATGGTTTATAAAATTAACGGACAGCAAGAAACAACTGGGTTTTTTTTACATATACATTTGATCAAATTGAAGGAAGAAAAACCAAAACCCACCAAAACTATGCAAAAACTGTATTCCAGATTGATCAATATACTCAAGCTTAATGCATAGACCTTCAAAGAGTCTCTTTGAGATCTCAGGTTAGGTTTTGGTTTGGGTTTTTTTAAAAACAAAAATTTTAAACAGAAGAAACATTGTTTAAAAGAACCCAAGTTCATAATTTTTTAAACTTTATTCTTAAACTTTGTAAACTTTTAAAGAAATTTCAACACCAAATGACATGTATATGATATTAACCCACATGCACTTATTTGACAGACTTTCAGATTATTCGTCAAGAAAAAAATCACCACATAAATATTTTTTTAATGTGGTCTATATGCTGAACTAATGTCTCCCAACCTTTTATCTATACATCCCTCAGATAATTTCTTCTTTGGTGAAAGATGCTTCTATTTTCCATCTCAGGAAAGCCACTCTGGCCTCTTAAGAATCATCTTCTGAAACTCAGTACAGTGGCCTGTGACATGACTGCAATGAGCCAATACAGGTCCAGACTTTTTATTTGTGCGTTCAATGCTAGTTCTTTATATAACCTACACAGTGCTCAGTGTGTCATCAGCAAGGCCTTTTTTTGAAAACTGAATACCACTGCAAGGCAATTAAAGTTTAAGTGTATAATTTACTCCCTTTCTGTTGATCTATTTAGTTACTGCTTTTAGAAGAAAATGAAAGGACCAGAATGCTTACTGCTCTGATATAAAAGAATATTTTGAGTAGTAAGTGCGGGGGTTATTTAAACTATTTACTACCATTCTGGCATGCCAGGGAAAGAGCGCTAGTGCAGACAGGGATCCTCCTTCATGCAGACCAGGAGTCACACCACTGCTAACAACAGAGGGTTGGGAATTCTGCAGGATGGCTCTCAGGTTAAGTGTTGATCGATCTCTTCCTGTACTTGGCATTGGATGTGTCTGAGTATGTGAAACAGGTTATATGTTTTGGGGGGATTTCAGCTGCATCTATTTAGAAAGTCTTAAGGTGCTGGCTGGCTCAGTTTTTATTCAAAAGGAAAGGCGATAAATCCAAAGGAGTCCAGTAGCTTCCACCAAGTGTGTAAAAAAACCCCAATTAAATTGTTCAGTATAAAAAAAAGAGTTCTTCAAGACTGTATATACACTTCAGTAAAACAAGCAAGTGGAAGCACTTAACAGTATTAAACTTCGCTGTTATGAAAAGACAACAGTCAGCCAATTTCATTTATTCATAGTCTAAATATAAAACAGTGCAATCCAGGTGATAAAAATAGTTGCATGCTGCTCAAATGAAGTGGTTCTGTAAAATTTTCAATCAAAGATTTAATTAGTGAATTTAAATGTCAGGCCAAAAATTAAGTCATTTCAAAAAGGGCAAAAGTTGTGCACATCCCCTCCATGGCTTCTCTAAGTTCAAGCTCCAGTTTCAATCAGTTACCTGCAAACACAAGCCATATTCTGCTCTAACAAGAAACACTGTACCTGGTTTATTAAGGTATAACAAAAGCAAAATTTGCAATGAACATGTTTATATATTACATACAGGCAAACTCGCAGGATGTGAGCCAACCACCACACACTGTCTGTTTTTAAACTGCATCTCACCTTCATTGTTTCAGAGCACAAGAAGGATAGAAACTGAAACTTAGGTTCTTTTAATGACCGACTCAAAAAAATGCTGGATTATTTATGCTTTTCAACAAGAAAAAAAACAAACCCAACCTCAAAATAACAAACAAAATACATTTTAATTATCACAGAATTCCAGAACCAGCAGAGGTTGGCAAGGTTCTCTAGAGGACATCTTCCCCAAACCCCCAGCTCAAGTAGGGCCACCTCCAGTCAGTTGCCCCGGACTGTGTCTGTGTTTGAGTAACTCTGAGGACAGAGATTCCACAACCTCCCTGGGAAAGCTGTGCCAGTGCTTGGTCAACCTCACAGTGATAAAAGTGTTTTCTGATGTTCAGACAGAGCCTCCTGTGTTTCACTTTGTGCTTGTTGCTTCTTGCCCTGTCATTGGGCACATCTGAAAAAAGCCTTCACCTTACACCTTCTCAGTACTTATACTTCACTTGTGTAAGATCTCCCTGAATTTTCTCCTCTCTACAGAATTTCATTTTACAGAAGCTGTACAGCAGATGCCATCAGAAATGATGCTGTACAACATATGTTTATCTTGCCTCCAAAAATATCTTTTGGGTTAAGGTAAGTTTCCTGTCCAATAAAATCATTGAAACCAAAAAATTTGAAGAGGTAAAGAAGTTAGCTACAATTAGTTGACATTTCCCCAACACACTACTTAGGTTTTGGACTTTCTGGGATTTTTTCCTTCAGGAAGAACTAAGGAATAAAGAAGCAAAATGGACACCAGCTGAAGGCTTGCCTACATATAAACCTTCACTGTTGAAGAAAAACACATAATTTAAGACTACTTTTAGCTAAAACAGTCAAAAAGTTGAAAGAATACTTAGAAACAAGGTTTACATTGATTCAGTTTATACTCAATAGACTTAATATAATCCTAAATAAGACAGAAACTAAAGAATTAAAAAAAAAAAAAAATCTACCTGGACACATCTTAATTAAAATCAGTTTAAAACTAATTCAACCAATTCATCAACTTTTGTAGCCTGCATATTTAGAAAGAGCTGATGATTCAAGTCACTGTATCAGGGGTATGAAAGAACACGTAGCAGAAGCTGGAAGAGCATAACGCTTGCAAGCCAACTGTTTTGCTAAAGGGTGAGTGAAATAGGCAAAATTAATCTGTAAATTCAGCAGAAATTTTAGGGCTGAATGGCATTTACTCTTGGGAAATGGATACTACAACACATATAAGCAGCATGTTTACCTTTTTCTATTTAATAGACAAGCATTTTTTTTGGTTTTTTTGTTTAATTTTTTGTTTTAAAACTTGCTTCCAACAAATTCAGCAAAGATTGAAAAGCAGTAACAGCAACTACTATGCAATTGAGTCTTCTCCCCATTACTTATCACACTGCACTGCTATTTCCAATTCCATTTCGTGTCAATCGATACACTGCCAGAAAGAATGCCTATTTTGTAGCCTTTGTAACTGCTACAATATAAATGCTGAAGTTACTTATCTATATTTTTGATAATCATCTGATTAAACATTTTATTGTTCAAAATCAATTGTCTTTCTGCCAGACATTTTTTCCCCTTTTCATATTTGCATTAAGCAAGCTCTAATCAGTTTGGCAGTTTGTACAACGTAGCATTCACCACACTTCTACAACACATCCATTTATTCCAGAAAAAAACGCCTTTCCTCTATTTTTTTCTTAGTAACTCAGTGTAAATGGCTACTAAAATCTGACATTATCAGTGCCCCTTATGATAAGAAAAATGAAAGCATATCCTGAAGTAAATTAATAACCCAGCTAGACGGCTTCTGTAGTTGGACAGTCTCACATCGCTGTGCTACTTACTAATCATCTCCGCGTGTTTTCTCTTTGAAACATTTCTTCTATCGCTGAGCTATAACAAACAAACCATGTATGATTATGCCACTGCACTAACAATTACGAGTTGGCCCTTTTCCATTTTGCTTGTTAAAATCTGCATTAGTCATGTGGAAAGCTACTAAGCCATACAGAATCTAAAAATGTTACAGGAACGTATGGAAGCGTTTAGGACCGAAAACAAGGCATTTAAGCACTTATATGTTTCTTAGCCACAGGACTATAATGCATATGAAATAACAGACTTAACAAACAAGTGGTCTCTTGCCAGTTAAGTACTAAACTGCCCTTCTACAAAGAAATAATATCCAAACACCTTAGCCAGGAATTTATGAATTGTCATGGAAAAAATCATTCCCTTGACATAAACCACTAATGCAAGTTTATTTTTACTTCTTCAAGTCTTAAAAGTAACAATTCTATCATTTTGCTGTGCTTTGTACAAATTTTTGGCATATTTATAATATAGTCTGTCTAGTAGAGTTACATCAGTTACTAATTTAGTCCAGAAATTGCATCAAATTAACATCCTAAATAATTTTTAAAAACCCAAACAAATGGAACCCACCCACTTCACTGGAATATTAGCAACAAACAAATCACTAAACATAGATTGGATGTTTTCATGTGAATCAGGAAAAAGTCAGTTTGACAGTGCAGGAAAGAACAGCAATGTGAGTATAAAGATGTTTACTGCTGTACCAAAATTAACTAAAAGTTCTCAAGGCTATGAGACACTTTCAACCAGTAATTTTCAAATAGCACAGGAGGTAAAAACAAATCCTATCGGGGGGGTAGCAGGTGGAATGAAGGGCATGCATTCTATGCAATTAAAATCTTTGAAATCCACAGTAAAATCTTAATCTTGAAGACTCTAGGATGAAAGGGGTTATGTAAATTGAACAAAGTCAGTCCCAGATTTTGGGACAGGCCCATTGTTTTCTGGGATATAGAACTGCATTGTTGCACACAGCTGACCATCTCCCTTAAAAAGCCATGCAGCTACCAGGAATACAAACAAATCCAACCTTCTAATTTATAGCAATATTTGCATGTTTCTGCACTCTTTCTTTGGGTGCTGAGCTGCTTACAATTCCCCAAGCCCAGAGGTAAAAAATTAAAGTTATCTTTAAAACCACCATGAGATACATGGCGCACCGAACAACCGTAGGAATTCGGAAGTCCTGGTACAGACTGCAAACCCCTCAGGTGTGCCGATAAGGTCAGGTCAGAGTGCAAAAGGAGTCACATACAAGGTAACACTACAACTGCTACAAGTAACCAGCAACATAAAAGAATTAGGATGTGTTGACAAGAGGAACTCTAGTTTAAAGTATTTCCCTTCAGCACTGGGGGAGGAGGAACCCAGTCCTGGTAAGTTCTGTAAATACTCAGCATGTTTTTACTACAGTGTCCATTAGTGGTATTTATACACAGCGATGACCTCATGCTTTAGCACAATGAATAAACATGAGAGGGAAAAAAAAATAAAGTATTTTGGTTGTGTATTTATCGGCGTTTGGGCTCATTTAAATACTACTTGAATAACAATTATCTTTCTTAGCTGAGCACAGCATCAGGTTGGCAGACTGTGCTTCACTTCTTCTCAAAGTGACAATTAACCTTGATATCAGTCTGTAAAGTGCTCTGTACTGAGAGCAGAATAAAATTATCATTATCATATAAATCATAAAGATTCTGAAACTGAGATAGCTGTCATCCCTCAGCTGCTTGTATTCAGTAAGGAGCAAGCAGGTTGTTGTAGAACATCTTCAGAATGCGTCGCCCTACAGCCACCACATTGTGGGCTTTTGAGGCTGCATTTGTAGCTACCTGAAAACTTAAGCCCCACATGTATGCCAAAAGACTCACAGTTAATATACATTATTAATTAAATATCACTCAGGGAGTTTTGTGATGCAGAAGGCCATTATACTCGAATCATGAATTTAAATCTGATTTACACTACAGTAATTCCAGACACAAATGAGATTTTCAAGTTGATTATGTGATGCCTATCAGCTAGACAGTATCCCATATCAATGATACTTGTGATCACCTGACCTTATTCTTCCAAGACTACAGTTTACAAACAAACAAACAAACAAACAAAGTAACAACAAAAAACCCCCAAAATTAACTTGTTTAATGCTGGATCAAAATTCAAAACAGTCCTCTTGCATTGATGCTTAATCACCGTGTTGATAGACTGTCAAGAAATGTACTCAGACAACTAGAACTGTAGTAGTTGTGTCCACAACAGCTCCTTGAAATCCTATACAAAGTAAATACTTCTTCCCTTCTAGGCTGCCTGGACATGCAGGGAAGGAAGAAAATTGAGTCATCTTCTCTAAAAATTTCCCACCTTCAAACATGTAATGACAAGTGACGGCGAAAACGTTTACAGCCATTTTTGATATGACACTTCATTTTTGTAATGTGCACACTGTGTGTCAAAGTGTTTTACTGTTCTTGCTGCTACCAACAGGACATTGCTGTGAATAAGACATGGCAGTGAAGCAAGCCCTCTTTTAGAAATATTTTATAGACTGACAGGTCTTATTTTATGTGTAACAGAACACAAATAAACCAACAGCCAATTATGTGGAAGGGCACCTTGGTGTTGGGTTTTTACCCCCAAATAGAGCCAACTACTTTCTCTGAGCCAAACTATAGCAGATCTCACACAAGTACCTCAGGAAAGAGAGACAAAGAACTTGCTCTTTGTACCCGTGGCACAAAGTGACTCCAGGGATCATTTTTGGCAGGCAATGTGGCAGATTGTATGCAGGAGACACAAGAAGCCACAGTTGTGCTTCCGATCCAGCCAGCAATTTGAATTCTCTGAGAGGTGCAGTGCCAAGAAGTGCACTGCCACGAAGTATTTTGAATGAGCAAGCCCAAGTGTGTCCCATGATGCCTGCTGCAGAGAAATGAACATACTCCAATGTAACATGGAGCAAGGCTAATTTTTCTCCTGTAATCAAAAGCCAGACACTCTTCCAAGAAAGGTTCAGTCATAAATGCCCTGCTTTTCAAGCTATCCAATAAAGTCTGAAATAATGGGAAGATCCGTTTTCACACTAGTGACTCACTCAAAATTACTGTGGACCGCTCAAGCCCAGTTAACTCCAGCCAACAGCTTAACCTAGAACATTTAATGAATCCCATCCATGGTTACTTCATGCTGCTGCAAAATCTGTCACTGTGTTTACCATAGTGATTCTGAAACCAATATTCCTATTAATCCACCCTGGCTGCAAGCCCCAAATTTAGAAGTTGGGTTTTTTTTAATCCCTGGTTTGAAACCCTAAATGCCACAGCTATGAGCTTAGCAATCAATTATTTATATCAACAAATCTGAAACTGCACACTAGGTAGACATCTAATTTTTCAGTCCTAAACTTCTCTGAAAATTAAATGCGCTACATTCCAGCCATCTTCTCTGGAAGGGTTATAACATGCCTAATTTTGTGGGCAATACATATATGTATCCTGTTTATGCTATCTAAGATAGCAAATAATGAGACCGTAGAGAATTTTAAAATTCTCTGGATCACATTTATGGTAAAATGACCATACAGTTGACATCATATAGTTATCCCAAGCATACCTTCATTATCTTTAAAAAATATTTATCTATTTAGCTCAGAAGTATGAAATCCTAAATACTGCCTTCTTATGTGTAAATAGACTAATCATAAACCAGTGTAATAACACACTTAAAAATAAAAGCCACTTTGAAATTAAAACACCTTAAAGTGCAAAATCCAGTTTGTTACCATAGATTTTATACATTACCCACAGAATTATGATATATGCAGAAGATACTGCACTGCTGTCATAGAAAGAACAGAACCTCCTCTGACAATTTTAAAGTTATAATAGAAAGGATAAAAATCTCTATTAGATTTATGATGTGCGTCTTCAGTGATGTTTACCGCCAATACCTCCCAAATGAAAGTTAAATCAAACATCAGCTAATCTTGCAGAAGTAAAAAGCCCTCCTCCCCCAAAACCCAATGTGTACTGAAAATGAGGCAATCATTTTGAAAGAATGAAATTATTCACTACTTCTCCACTGAATAACAACCTTATTTTCTGATAAAGACATTTCACTATGAAGTCACTGCTGAATTTTATACAAAAAGACTGCCTACAGCAAGATAATCCAGAATAAATGACTTTAAAAGCTTTAAAATTCTATAGGAGGCTATAGGAAGCTCCAAATTCCATAAAAGTTACAGTAAGATATAAACAATTTTAAAACCCAATACAACAGTAACACCCAAACCAGAAAAAAACCTTTAGAAATTTAAGGTTTAAGTTGTCAGCTGTGTCGTTACTCCAAAAGTAATTGCTGTAACTGTGTACAGCTTATTCTTCAAATATAACTCAACCTACTAAATTGAACACAAACCCTTGTATTTCAGTCTTACTTACAGAATCACCATCTTGGCCTCCACAATATTTACAACATTAAAAGGCTACAAGTGTCATGAAAGCATATTATCACTCACCTATAGCCCTCTCTAGGCACAGTATGCATCTCAAATTAATAAAGGCCACATAAATATGGCTTTTGTGCCAACAGACAGTAAATTACATATTTGACTACATATTTCTCTCTAAAAAAACCCAGAATGTTAACATTAATCAGAGGAAACTTCAGATTCTGGCATACATTTGACTATCGCATAAAAGGTAATATTTAAAATACATAATGCCTTACCACACAAACACGAGCTGCCATATGTGAGGCACTGCTAAGCATGGTTTCTATTAAGCCAATACACAGTAACTGGCTTCTTTCCAAGCAACATGGAAGTATTTAAAAACCTTGTTTAATCCAATTCCACAGCCTTGAAACAAAAATAAATTAAACTGTTGCAAGAACTGTTAAAATGAAAAATTAAAGGCATGTAAATAAGTGGAAAAAAAATTGTCAGAGAAAATGAAAACAAAGATTATTTCAAGCAGATATCTTAATTGTAATTAGTAACATTCGGCATGTTTATGATATGATTCAAAGCTGCAGCCAATTAGATACCCCAAAAAGCTTGTAACAAAGCTGCAAATGTGTAACTACAGCATAAATAAGTTTTATTGCACACCAAGAAAACAGCACCCAGATCAATTTCATAGTTTGTTTCCAAAGTGCTGCAAAGCATGCTCTATTACTAGTTCATGACTTTTTAGTCCTGAACTGCAGCTTTTCTACCAGGAGATTTTGGAAAACAATTTCATTAAATTCAGTCTACTAATTGTTAATCTGTACACATTCCATATATATCAAGAGCAAAAGAAAAATTACAGCATTGCCTTAGACTGTCATGATTATCCCAAAAACCCCAAAACAGAACCAGCAACAACAAAAAGTCAACACAAACAAACAATACCCCCCACCAAAAAAAAAAAAAAAAAAAAAAAAAAAAAAAAAGTGCACTGAAAGTTAATAGCTGTTAAAAAGCTGCACAGTTGTGGTAATGCAACTGAGAAAGACTGATTTTTTTTTTTTTTTTAAAGTAGATTTCCAAGGAGAGGGGAAAACACTATTTTTTTTTTTTTTTTTTAAGGAGTAAGCAGTACACATTAGCATTCAGGAAATAACATGACTTTGTGAGATGCTCTTTTAAAGTTTTCTTTAAAAAGATCTAAGTATTACAGAGAGGAGCAGAATTCAAATTCTGCTCAAATGTGGTTTACTGAAGACAACAGTATTAGGCACTTAGGAGATTGTGCCATTTATTTAAGAAAACAAATACTTCATTATGCTGTCAGTCCCAACCAACAGACAAAATATCTTCCATTCCCTCATTTATTCAATAATGAGTAAATTACTAAAGGGTAATGAGCTGCTAATAAAAGTGTGTTTTTTACATGATTATCATGAAATGGCAGCGTCTGCTTGTTCAGTGCAATAGTACCTACTATGGTCACACTTTCAAATAATTCTCCTCTATCAACTTTCTGTAAAGAAATTGATCCTTACATAGCTTTCATACTAGACATTAGTATACATTTAGGGAAAAAAAAAAAAAAGGAGAAAAACCCCACAGAAATAGCTAAATACATATAAAAACCACACATTCAGGTATTTCTTTGCAAAGTCTCCTAGCAATGATGTAAAGTCTCAGTCAAGGTGGTTTTGTTTCCCTTGCTGGCAAGCAGTGATTGTTTATTTAACACACTTATTTTAGGGATTGTGGGGCGAGGTTTTTTTTTTTTTGTGTGTGTGTTTTATGAGGACTTTATTGAAGAGATTACAAAAATATGCATATAAAACATCAGTTTTATAATGTAAATCAAATTCTGGCTCATAAGAAAAACAAAAAGCAAAACAAGCAAAAAATCTCTCCTCCGAAACCAACACCTTTCTTTAGCTATTTAGGAGAAGGCAAAAGAAATGTGTATGAAAGTCAGCCTGAAAAATTCTGGAGGTGAAAGCATTGGGGATTGCTCTTGTACAGTGTAGGAGACTGACTTAAAAGACCAGCTGCAACTCAATATTAAACTGCTGGGAGAGAATTTCTCTGTTCAGAATTCCCCACACTAAAAGCATCAGTGTTTCATTTTACCCTTGTTACAGTTCTTCACACCACCTTCCCAAACTTAGAATTTAAGCTGGAGAGATTTAGTTATCTTCCACGCTAAGCACATTGCAAATATCAAGGAACCCTCCCACATCTATCACAGGCTGCTTTTTGAGCACTCTTCTGCCCTTTCCTGGTTCAAGGAACTTGCAATCATCATGACCTCTCCTTATGCCCCAAAATCATCTCCCTGCTTCAGCTGTGCCATAGGATGTGCTCTGACATCTCCCTGACCTTCCAAACCCGCACTCACACAGTGCTTGCTGAAGTACTCTCATTTTTCTCTAACACTAGTTTCTCTTTTCTCCTCCTCCTGGGAGAGAAGTCATCATTCAGAACCTGAGAGAACTGGCAGAAATCATGTGGCGGTACTGTTAAGCTGGGAGGTATTAATGGGTGTTGTCAGACAGTTCCTTACATTGTCATCACTGAGTGAAGTTGCCAGACCTAGCAGGCAGCCAGTGGCAGGTTCCCTTTGCAGCCTTTCTTTTTTTATTTCCTCTCCTGCCTTCATGAAAGTTGCTAACATTTCAAGCCACCAGTGGCCACCATACATCCTGAGGCTTTTGAGGGTTGCATGTAATCAATCCTAAAATCACCGCACAACCACAAACAATAATGCAATCAAGCAGATATTGAAAACTCAGTTAATTCAATGAAAAAAAAAAAAGTTCAGTGCTCTCTAATAATTATTCATAACAAACCTAGATTTTCAAAGATATCAGATCACTAAAAAAAATTTCAGAGGACCTTCCAAGTACACTGCATCTTGACACATGGAAGATCCATGAAAAGAAACATCTGTATTATTTTTGAAAAACAGATGCTTTGTAAACAATATGACATTGAAAGGTCACATTTACAGTGAAAATAAGCAGGTATTTTTTAAGAAATGTTTTAATATAGTTACATATTTCAGAGCTTAAAGCCCAAATTTTGGTTCTGCACTGTCTTAATAGAAAATAACTAAAGGAATGAAAAGTTTGCATATTAAAAAGTAACCTTACACTTTTCATCTAAGGTACTTCAAGGTACCAAGGTAATAAAATCTAAAAACCCCTCCAGTTAAAAAAACTGGCAATCTAATTCAAGTGATAAAATACAGTATGGTTACTATTATAAAATATAATCCCAGTTTGATTGTTAACTTGCATATCTCTGGGACATGCTTCTTGCTGTTTTTGAAGCAGAAAGTGACTCAAAAGTAAAAAGTAAAGCAGTTGCAGTACTCAAATTTTTCAACCACCCTTATCCTCAATTGTTGATACACCATGGATTTAAAACCAACAGGATTCTGCACCCTAGTATCAACCACTTCTATGCTTATCTTTTTGACTGAGTTTTGCTATTTGCTGTAAATTCTAAAGAGACCTTTGTAAATTCAAAGGTATATACAATGTTCTGTGCCACGTGTTCTCAAGAAGGTTATAGAGGACAAGCAGCAGATCAAAATAAGTCTATACAGGCAGAAGGTAAACTCCACGAGTTACACAATGGGAAGGGAGCCTGAATTCACAGGCTGGAAATGTTCATGAAGAAAAATGTTCAGAGAAAGCATTTCTTACCCCAGTTTTTCATCCTGCTCACACATTAGCATCGCATTCATCACAACCATGTGCCTGTGGCAACAGACTGATGCCTCCCTAAGTCAAACAATCAAAATCACTGAGCACAATTGCAGGGTAGATACTTGCTGTACCTGCTGCTCCAGGTCCCTCCACTTCTCTCCCTCTGCATTTTACAGCAAGGCTGACCATCTTCTCCCTCCCAGTCTTTCCCTGATACTGTGCTCCCATTTGTTTTCTGTTCCTGAAACTTGTGCCATCTCTTTAGCTTTAAAGTAGCACTAGGTAGGAGTTTTAAACAGGTGGCCCGGAGAATAGTAATTGAAATTGCTGGGATTCACATAATCCCATGGAGTGGTGAAGATCCTATCCTCAACACTTCAGGAAAAACAGAGTCAAAGCAGTATTATTTAACAGAAATGCTGGACTCCATACAGTCATTAATAACACAAGAGATATCCATGAGGCACACTGATCTCTTTCCCTGAGCCACACTGAAAATTTTGCCAATACACTTGGCTCTTCTCAACATTGTCCCAAAAAGAACTGTTTTAAGTATTATCAGTGTGATTAGTTTTCACAAGCAAAATACTTATCACAAGCAAAATGCTAGAATCACCTGTTGGTTGCTTATCAATTTTGCAGATAGTATAAAAAGCAAGGAGTTAACATAATGATTCCAAACAAATGGAAGAGATAAGACTACACGCAGGGTTTTAAACTGATTGTTCTGAAATGAGAGTCATTCTGTCCACTAAGCTGCACAGTCCTTTACAGTGTATTTCTGAGCCTCAAAAGCATTACCTATATTGCTAGAGGGTAAAAGAAATGAAATGTAAAAAACATAATAAATAATACAGAGAAAAATATAAATTAAAAAAATACACAGAAAAGAGAAGAATGGTGAAAAGTACCCTAGAGAACACCAGAAGAAAACATGAAGGAGAAGATAGGTAATATCAGCGACTTAACAGGAAAATTTTGAGCAGTTGCTCCAAGTGGTGTCCACAGAGAGCTGCTATTCACTTCATGCTGGCTCTCCTTGTTTCCAGCTGCTAAGCTCACATCGAAAGAAGCTAAAAATACATTAAATACTTTCAAAATATTATTTTCCCATGTAAGCAATTGGTATAAGCTGCCACAGAGATGTTGTTCTCTTGCCAGTGAGAAGGGAAATAGTATACAAGAAGTGGTATTCTATGAAATCTTTTGTCTTATACACAATGCAGCCAAAAATATGGAAAAGTTTGGAAAGGCATTATTTTAGCTACAATAATTTCCAAATATTCCCCTCTTTCAGCAAGCCAGTATAGGAAAATGACACTTAAATAGGAGGATCCTATCACCTGTGAGAAAAGCTATACTCTGCGCTACTCAGGAGCATAATATGAGAGCCATTTCTAGCAATCAAGCTTTGATATTTCAGTGAGGGGAAAAAAAAGACTGGAGTGGCAAATGTCTACAATTTAGGCATGTATCTCCTGACAAACTGAAATTTCACAATGCCGCAGATTTAAACATAAATGTACCTGCTTCGCATTCAGGACTGTCCTTGACAGTAAATTCAGCTCAATACAAAAGTAAAATGGGGGGAGGGATGGGACAACACATACTGAGAACCATCCAGCTCTTTCTGTTAAATGTGAAGTACAACAGGCTTTTTTATGACACGCCTTCCTCCAAAAATAGCAATGATTACACTGTTCAACTCCCACACCCCCCCTCCTCAGCTTGACTTTTTTACACGTAGAACATTATACATT
This sequence comes from Corvus cornix cornix, assembly GCF_000738735.6. Lineage (NCBI taxonomy): Eukaryota > Metazoa > Chordata > Aves > Passeriformes > Corvidae > Corvus > Corvus cornix. The sequence continues at coordinate 41,298,931 of NC_046333.1, forward strand.
TTCAGTCCTGAGGAAGGAGCTTAAGTTTGTGGAGCCAAAAGGACTCTCTCCATCGCCCAGTACCCAAACTACAGAAAAGAAACACCTAGGGAGGCAGGCAACTCTAATTTCTTATAGTATTAAATCTTCTTTTAAAGACAAAGTGACAGATTTTGTAAGAACTCTGAAACCCACAGCTTTCCAGAGTTTTGGAAAGACGCTGCAAGTCCCAGCAGTGATAATCTGCCAAGGCACATTTGTGAGCAAGACTTTTTTTGTCTTCCAGACAAACACAAAGATTATACAGTCTATTCCCTTCACAGGGTTGAGGCAAGGGAAACGTTAAGATCACAGCTGCTGCAGCAGTGGAAGCTGCAGCTGCCTTGGAGCTTGTAGGCTACCATGCGATTGCAGGATGCTACTGTGCTACACATCCTGTTCCATTTGGGGCTTTTTTCATGAACGGGAGAAACCTGAAGCTTTGGCTGGCTGTAGTTAATGAAAAGTCTTGCAAATCCTCTTGCAATATTCCACCTAAGTTCCAATTCAGCTCAATAGCCTTCCTACCAGAACTTCCTAAGTAGCTGCTTAAGATAGCTGTATTCTTGAATAATACTTCCTTCACACCTTCTATGACATTTAGTTTTCAGAATTATCACATCCCTATTGCCCAGTCACGATTTATCTTTTATATGAAAGAGTACACACTGTGAAGGCAAGATGGAATCACAACCATTTCAAGTAGCCTACATCTGGAATGAAATTATCTTTATGAAATATGGTTGGGCTTTTTACTAGAAAAAGCTAACATGTCTTTTAATGATGACCTAAATTTCACTAAAACCAGGAAAGGATGTATCGATCCTTTAGGGTAAGATATACCATACAATAGCTCAGCTTTCCTCATTATTCTGAAGAATCATGCCTGGCTGATGTATTTATTTTGTAATGTTTAACATAACAGAAAACAGATGAAGTTCAAAAATGAACTTCAGAAAAATGAAAGATGAAAACACTGTTTAGACTGTGTCAACGAAGCATAAAACTAAATGAAGTGATTCTGTATTGACTATAAAAACATATTTGCTAATAGTAAAGTTACTAATGGTTGTCTATCATGATCACAACATGAAGTAATTCTGCATCTTAAGAACTGTGTTAAAGCAGCAGACACATGAAGTTAGATGTAATTTTGTGATTTTGCAAAACAGCATCATGGAGTGTACTTTACTGCTATTTTATCATTAGTGTAAATAATTCAACAAACCCAGGAAACCTCCAGTTCACTTGTTTTTTTTTTTTAAATTGCAAGTCACCAAAGGGCTTTCTACCAAGACAGCCAATGCTTACTTTACACCTGCTAGCAAAAAAAAAAAAAAAAAAAAAAAAAAAAAATCAAATATAATAGTATCTTGTATACTGAAACAACTGCTTTGTCATAAAGAGAAGGCCTCAGAAAACTAGAAAAAATGACACCACTGTAAAAACCTGTAAGCCTTTTACTCTCAGTTCAAAGATTTAAGCATTCTTCTACAACAGACTGAAGTTTCATATTCATCTCAGCATATCAATCCACTAATAGGCATCAGTCATCAACACCGAAGTAAAATCTGCCACATGAAACAGCTTTGATGTGACTGAAGACACACACAGTCGTAAGCATGACAGAACAGCTTAGCTATTAAAATGTTTTATCTAGCAAAAAACCGTTTGTCCTAATTGACTGAAATACTCTTCAAATGCTATTATTGTGAGGCTACTTCACTAAGCAGCACTTTGGTACATAGGCACTTGACTTACATCTTGAGATCCAGCACAACCACATCAAATCTTGTTGGAATATTTTCTTACACACACTTTTGTCAAGAGACCAAAACAATAAAGCTGACTGTCATTTTTACTACCAGTTGCTTAGTTAATTCGATACTGAAACATACTGGGATTCATTACACAAGCTGCATGCAATCAGCCATTTCTATCAATCTTTCTTCTTAGTGCATTAACAGAATGAAACCGACTAACCACATCAGTTGAAATGGGTTGGCAGGACTAGGTGGAAGCTATTCTGCACTGAGCCCAACCTCTCACCACGAGAGGTGCAGTGGCAGAGACTCCTTTAAACAGCAATGTGCAGCCCTGGCCCATCTCCAACACTGACTGTACATCAAGCTGACAGATAAGAAGCCCAAGACAGCAATCTGAAAACTGTATACAGCCCCAGCCACTAGACAGTGAGGGCTTCAAGGTCTACCTCATCATTCATTTCAAAGCCAATTTTAAACACACCAGAAGTAAACATATCTGACAAAAAAACCCCTCAAAAAAAACCCCAAAAACCAAACCAAAAAAAAAACCTCCACAACAAAACAAAAAACCTAAACCAAATCAAACAAGCACATAACCATTATCAGAAAGTCTATATGAGGATACACTCTAATTCAGGAAGTGTCCACTGAATATGGCAATTGATTGCCACAAACACAGTCAGAAAATTACTGTTTGTGTCTATAACATTTTCCTTTGTTCATTATATTCACAGGGTGTTAACAACTTGGAAGAGAAAGGAATCAAATACACCAAGCAACTGCCAGTAAGATTACATTTTACAGAACCAAACAAAATACTACTGATTTAATATCTCAAATGAAGGGTGATTTGATATTTGTCCTGTATCGATTAATGCATCATAGAGTTCATCCATTTATGCCACTACTTTGGTTACCAGAAAGTGTCATATCAATTCCTTATATGTAGGCAACATATTATCTATCAGCTCTTACTCCAAAATTACTAAATAATCAGCACAAAGGAATAGCTAAAATTTACCCCAGTCCCCTATGCAATTTCCACATACTCCATACATTTCATTTCCATATTCCAAACGAATAAAATCCAGGTGAACTTACCTACAGTTTGGAGGAGGGTCTAATGTAATTTCTGCAAGTTCTTTCTGAATTCTTAAGAGGAAAAAAAAAAGATATTATTAGGACTTCTTTTTTAATCTGTTTCTTTCAACTTTATGAACATTTCTACAGCAATCAATAGTAACAAAATATAATTCTTAGAACTTCTGATTGAAACCCGATGCTATAACGTTTCATGAAACTGTGCAAGAACATGTAGAAGTAAAAATCAAATCTTTTCTGAGAAATGAACCTCCAATATGGAAGAAATGCCTTGAGCAGCCACCTAGAAAATCACACATTTTCCATAGGTCAAGATTCTCAGCTCCTTTGCTCACTTACACAATTACTAAATGTCTCACATACCCTCCTCCTCTATTTTCCCTCCAACTATATGTCTTATAGTTCTTACCCTCCCAAATATTTATCTTCTTAATGTATATTGTACTGGCAGGGCAAAACCCCCCAGCTCAAAGGAAAGTTGCCCAGAATAAGCCCACCCAGGGCCTCACAACCTCCAACATATTGGCGGGCTGATAATCAGGTTCCCCCAAAGAGAAGTGCTCCAGCTCCCTGGTCAGCCTAGGGACCTGCTGCTGGACTTGCTCTGGTATCTGCCTTCTTTTCACTGAGGGGACAAAACTGTAAATGTTATCCCAGATACAGTCTAATGAGAGCTGAGTAAAGACAGGTAAATCTCTTTCATCTGTCTATGGACTATGCTTCTGTTAATACCTCCCAGGAGGCAGCCCAGCCTTTGTTGCTGCCTCACACTGAGCTTGCTGTCTGCCAAGGCCCCCACGTCCTTCTGAGAAGAGATGGTCCCCAGTATGTATCTGTACAAGGGGTAAGTCCTCTCCATGTACATGGCGTTCATTTGTCCCTTGTGAATTTCATGAGTTCTCTGTCAACCCTCCCCTGCAGCCTGGCCAGATCCCTCTGAGCCGTAGCCTTGGCCCTGCGTGTACAAACTGCTTGTCATGTGAAAACTTCTCAGTGCACTCTGCCATATCCTCCAGGTCACCAATAAAGACATTACAGGCATCCTGCCAGAGTGCTTCCCCCAGGGACAGCAACTTCGTTGTTAAGGATTTCTGGATATTCCCAGGCTGACGCTTCCCAGCCAAGTCCTTCAATACCTGATCTCTGCCACAGCTGGCAATGGGGGTTCTTTTCCCTTACACCAGCATCTGCATGAGAGCCAGTATCTTGACCTCTGAAGAAATTAAGTATGCAGAATAGGATACAGAGTTCCCAAAGGAACTTGTAGGAGTTTACAGTTCCCAAAGACTTGCCAGAGTATGATGCCATAAGCAGGACTGCGAATGCCACCTTCCCTATAAACTATGTCCAAGGCTTTTTTTTATAGGCTACTTCAGCTCAAAAACATGAACATTTAGAAGGAGGAAGGAAAAGAAAAACAATTCAATATATCCTCAGCATTCTTTTTGTGCCTCCTCCTTCACAAGATTTCATGCACAGAGCAGACTGCTACTCCTATTATTCCCTAAACTAAAAAAGAAATAATAACACCATAATACTACTCAAAACCCTGAGATAGGTGCTCAAGCCACAAGCCAAAGGTTCAGGCCTGACCTACACATATCTTGTTAAAAATGATTGCTATCTATTTTGCATATAAATACAGGTTAAGAAAATGGCTTACCAAAATAAGCATTCAGGTATATTGGCATATATAACATAAAAATGAGCGGTTTAATTCTTTATATAATGTTACAATCCAAACACAATCTTACATGTTAAGGAGTCTCACAGCCACTATCAAAATTCCCCTTATGCCATTATGAATTGATTTTACAGCTATAATGAATAAATGAACCAACAGCAGTAGAAGAACTGGCCTGAACCAGAAACTCAAGCCTTTATCATTCACATTCTGAAATAATTAGGACATATGTGGGCAAGATTTGTAGGCAGAGGTAATAATCATTTATTAAGACCTGATGAGATCATTGAAAAGATAAAAATACTCTTCCAGATGCTTAGATTTCCTTCCAGCTTCTATGCATATAAATACAGGCAAAGTAAATGGCTCATCAAAATAAGCATTCAGGTGGCATATATAATATAAAATGCACCTGCATGTACCAACTGCTCCCACCCAACTTGGTGTCATCTGAAAACTTTAGAGTACACTCTGCCATATCCTCTAGGTCACCCACAGAGACATTACAGGCATCCTGCCAGAGTTTTAACTCCAGGGAGAGCAATTTTGTTGTTAAGGATTTCTGGACGCTCCCAGGCTGATGCTTCCAAGTCAAGTCCTTGAATACCTGATCTCTGCCACAGCTGGGTGTATATAGCCTACATACAGAGCTGGTGTGTACCCTACATACACACAAACACACACAGTTACTTCTGTGGAGGGGGAGCAATTTGATCTTTACTTGCTTTTTCTACTAATTGAGATGTTTGTATCGCCAGCACATAGAATTCCTCCAATAAGTATCATACCTTTCTTATAAAAATACAGGTACAGTCTGCTTAATCAAGCACAAAATCATCGTAGTAACACTGAAAGTCACCCCATTGTTAAATTAGTGAAGTTTAAGCACAACAAAAATATTTTTAAACAGCCCATTTAAACAATCCCAACAAATCACAACTTTTAGAAGGGAGATATTATAACTGTGGGAATGCTTAAAATATTTCTTCAGTATATTAAAAACTTCTGCCATGATTTTGAAATTTATACTATCACAAATTCAAACTACAGAAAACCTAGGTTGCATGGAAACTTCAATTTTGTGATTTATGAGCTGTTTTGCTTTTTCAGCCTTTTGTGAAGTTACAGAATGATGGCACTGCACTTTATTATAGAGTCAGACATCATTCCTTTGCTTTACATATAGTAGTAAAAGTAGCTAATATTTCATGGCATTAGAGTAAGTATGAGGCACGTCAAGAATGGATTGACAACTTCAGCAACTTCAGTCCTAGATCAAAAACTTTACACTCTTCCTCCTAAATCCTAACCCACGTTCCTTACATTTTGAAAACAAAAGGGTCTCTCATTTTCTCCATCTGTTCTAGCTCAACCCAAAACTTGTAATGCCAAGAGCACTAAAATGGCCCTTTATCAATCTATTCTGTGATTGAGCAGACAAGGACAAACTGCCTTTCTGCTTCAAAACATAAAAATTGATCAGATGGCACTGTCTATTGATGTTCAAAAGACATCATTGTTCTTGCAAACATCTAAGATAAAGAGACATTTCATTCATGATTATTTTTATACAAACAAGATAAACATATTAATGCAATACTGTCCATCAATTGCTCCTCAGCAAGCTGTCCATGTTTATTCTCCTACTCTGTGGTGTCCCAAACTAAAATTAATTTATACACCTTACATTTCTTTTGTTGAAACCTTAATTTACCTTGCATTCATGCTGAGAGCTCATTCATAAACAGTTTCTGTAGAACAGCTGACATGCAATAGATTGTTCACACGTCACAGCATTCAAAGTTACAATTAAATCATCGGACAGCATCCCAGAGAGCCTTGCACTGATAGAGACCTCCAGTGTGCAAGCTGCCCTTTGTCTGCACGTGCTCTGGCACTTGTTTCATATCCCCATGGAGTTGCCCTCAGAATCTGCCACAGGAGAGGACGTGCCTCATTTCCTTCGCTGACCACAGAAGATTCACCGCAAGAATATGCGGCCTCTGGCAACAAAACACTTTTTTCAGGGTCCTTTCTGGCATCTGTTTCTTAGGATTTTCTGCCTCAATAACAGTCATGTTTAGCTATGTCAAAGAGGAAAAGCCCTTGAAATTCAAATCATTATATATATACAGTTTATATTTAAAGTAATGACATTACGGTTTAGTACATATTGGGAAATGGGGTGATGGCAGGGGGTGAGGCCCTTGCTAGTAATCAAAGCCCTGGGCTGCACACATAAGACATTTAATTTGCAATGTCAGATCTAATAATTTTTGTTTGGTCTTAGAGAAGTCATTTGACTCTTCTCTCTCATATATATACACACACACACACATCTATATTAAAAAGAAATCACTCCATTTTACTAAGAGAAAAGAACAAACATAGTTGCCTTCCAGTAACAGTGCAAAGGTTAATCTACTCGTAAATTCAGAAGCATGAAAGTACATCGTGGATTTCAAATATTATTATTCTCACAGGTACATATTTACTACTGTACCAAGCCTAAAGGCACTGAGTGTTGTTTCCTTCATGAAACAGTTAAAAGTTCTCTAAAGCTAAGAGAGACGTGAACAACTTAGAGGATTTCCCAACATTATCAATAGGAAAAGAAATAAAATAAAGGACTATATGACAATAAGCTATTTTTACCACATCCACTTTTCTAAACTACATGTCTCTCTACCCATAAAAGCCAGATGAATCAATAGCCTATACCGAAGAACATACTACTTAGAAAATACTTAAAAACGCAGTCACTGGTATGTATTTCAATGCTAAATAAATTGTGACTGAGCAGGAAATTGATCTAAAGATAGTTAGATTCATACTGGAGGAAAAGAATATTCTCGTCTACTCACTAAAAGATGGATAAAAGACAAGGATATTTCTTTTAAGAAAAAGCACTCCATATTTTGCCGTCATATTCAACATGCTAAATATCATTTCCAGATTCCTTAAAAATAGTGCTGTGATAAACCTCTCAGGAAAAAAAAAAAGGTAGGGGGGGGAGAGGGGGAAGGGAAAAATGTTCAGTTTTACTTTGTTGAATTTTGAACCAATTTAATCTATCACTTATTTGCTCCTCCTTAAGGCTGCAACTTCTTTGAACAATAAAAAGATTACAGCTAAAGTTGTACAGTTCACAATTCATTGTAGGCACAGATATTTATTAAAAAATGTCAGGATTGGACATTAAGGTTGACAGATTTTTCAACCAGCAACTTCGGGAGCCAAGCAAAACAATACATTTATTTGTTGAGCTACTATGTCAGCCAAGAATGGTTACACTTCTCTCAATCCAAAGGTCATGCTAAGATTTGCTACTTAAGAGGTAACAAGATGCCTGCTGTTTTCAAGGACAGCAATTCAATTCCATGTCTGAACTGTAATTGTGATATGCAGTGAGTTTCTCAATCTTGACATGTTGGGTAAGAAAGGTTGCTATTTAAGGTGATGCCCTCTGGGTGAGGAAAATTGAAGGACCGGTACACTGCACGACATATGCTGTAAGCTATTACACCTGTATAGCAGCTAGCCCTAAAGTATTAACAGAGAAGGACAGCATGTGATGGCATTCTGCCTTCTTGATGCCATCCACAGCAATGCTAACAGAAGAAACTCCATATCTTAATACCAAAAGTCTTACTCAAATAGAACTTTAAGTGGTTTCATATAGCCTCTGTAATCAGATCACTTTGGAAAGCAGTTAAGCTGCATGAACAGTCATACATAAGACACAGGAGCAGTTTACTATTACACAAGCAAAAGTCTGCACTCTGCCAAATCTTGATTTATATAAAACCTCATGCTACTGAAAATTCTTTAAATCTAACTGACTACATAAACATACTAATAAAAAGCAAACCAGGAGTTTTCCAAATAGAAATGCATGAGCCTTCATTCATATCCAGTAGGTATCATAAATGCAATCCAAAAATACTGTGACTGCAATTCCATATGAATGAAAAAGATTTCCAAGTGAGAAAATCTGATTTCCAAACTCAGGCTAGAATCAAGTCTGTAGTCTGTGAGTTTAGCTCCAGTGAACTTGCTGGTGTTTGATGCTTTTAACAGGAATTAAGGAATCCTGACCACAGCCACAACTGCACTACACTCTGCTGTTTGAACGTTCTACTGGTTTTAGCAGAATTGATTCCTTTCACTATAATGAAGGTACCAGAGTAAAGCCTTATTAATCCTGCACTATTTTTCATTTCTATTGAACTAAAATATTACTATGAATATATTTTATATGGACAGTTTCTGTAATACTTTTCACTTATTGAGGACTCTAAGACATTTTTCTTTCCTTTATGCCACTCCTCTCCTTTTTAGACTCTACTTTAATTTCTGATTTACCTTTCCTGAGACACTACTGATTTAATAAAAAAGCAAAGAAACAAAACCTTTAATATGAAAACCTGGCCAGATTAGAGAAGGTACAGTCCCAATTTTAACACAATGATGAACTATAGAATACTCACAAACAAAAAACCAAACCTGCCCCCCCCCAAAAAAAAAAAAACCCCAAAACAATGATACTAATAAAAAAACCCATTACTAGAAAAACTGTTTCTGTAGTCCTTCCAGAAAGTGCTATGACAACCAGCACTCCTAAAATACGTTTCTTTTCAAAAATACTGTACACATATCTACAGAACTACTGTAAGTCATGTCAGCTTTTAAATTGTATAATCAAATGTATATTTCTAAAATGTATAATCAATATTACTACACATGTGAAACTAGCTTTAGAGTCTAACTGGCAAATGTACTGATGTCAGCAACTGATGGCATAATTAGTTTCAGCAGAACCATAAGCAGATATGATTAAACTTTAAAAGGTTTAAGTAATTTTATCACTGTAAAATGCTTGTTGATAAAAGCTCTAAGCTTTGAAGATACAAAGCTACGATTAATAGACCAATTTCTGACATATCATTATTAATTTTTTAATAGGATAGTGTCCACAGGCCCTTGTCAGAACTGCAGCATCATTACACCAGGCATTGTACAAAGTTCAGAATACACAGACTGCTTTCTAAAGATGCTGGAAACTGTTTTTATGACCTTAAAAGTCATGAATAATCCAGTATTCCTAATATTTAAAAAATAATAATAGCAAGAAGCAGACAAAAGAGAAGACCAGAAACCATAACGGCTGTGAGGATTAACTACATGAATAACATCATGGTTTGTAGTGAAAGCTGGGTGGATTTTTTTTCCCTTCTTCTCATGAAAGGAAACACAAGCAAGTTTTGCTGGCCATTCTGTAAGTGGTATGATCAGGTAATCTCCTAATAGTGTCATAGTAGGAAATGGGTATCCAGAAAGTATTTCTCCAGGGAATTAGAACTGAAGAAAAGCTAGCTATAAGGAAGGTATCTATAGCAGAAGAAAAGCATGACAGTACCTCACTGGAAACACAAAAGATACTTTAGTTCAGGAAAGGATGTAATTGGTAAGGGACACATTAAGACAAAACAGACTTGAATCCTGAAGAGATGTACACACACGTTTATATATTGTTATTTACAGACTCTGACTACATGCATACGTTATAAATTATGGCAGTAGGGGCTCAATGCTTCTCCTTTACCACAGCACCACAGTGGTACAACTCCAGTCTTTTGTCTTGTAGTTTACACAGCCTTGGATTAGTAAAGAAACGAGATCTGGGAATTCTGCATCAGGACAGTCTGCAGAGTTGGTCTCTTGTCAGATTATTTTATGAGTGCTTTTTAACTTCAATTGCTCTAATCCCATTTGCCCAGACTAACAGCCCTACATGTACTAGCAAAGCAACACTAAGCTGTAAATTCCTTCTGTCTGGTCCAAGCAAGACAATCGTTATCTGGAGATGGACATGATAGCATAGAATAATTTAAATAGCTATTCTACAAACCAACCTTTCATCTCAAACAGAAAAGGGAAGGAAAAGAAATGGGTATTAAAACAGATCACAGTTTAAAGTAATGAAACCAACATGCATTTGTTGTTCACTCAAGTATTTCTGACCTGACCATCTGGGAAAAGAAAAGGCAGTACTTCACAGCAATAGGTATTACAGTAGTCCTAACATGCTGAGTTATTGAACTGTCTGAAATGTTTATGGCTAATTAACTGTAAGTTACACTGACAAGTTTCAACATCAGTCATACATACACATACAGAGATATATTTTATAAGGCTACAAAACTGTCTGAGTTTTATTAGCAATAAAAAAATGTCAGCTTTTATCATGCAAGCAACTATTGAAACCACGTGAAAGAGGCAAACTAACAAAGAAAGGAAAAAGTATACAGGTCTCATTATTGTGACCAGTTTCAAAAGGCTATTACACTGATACAGTAGTGTTATAATAAAACAATCAGAAAATTAATATACTGAGTCAATACACACATCTGATGCTCAGCTGAAAGAAGAGAAAGGAAAATAAACAACCAGGAAGAACACGTACCTTTTAGCACTAGTTGACAATTTAGCAGCTGTTTTGCTTGATATTTTCCCCTCTTTTTTCTTGGGTTGAACTTGCTCCCTTTCTTGTTCCTGCTGAACACCTTCACGCTGATCTCCATCAGAACTGCCTCCACTAGTGCTTGGACTATCATCCACTCTCTGCCCCTCTGTAGACATGGCAGATGCTGCACTGAATGAAGACAAACAACTAAAGTTAGCTTTTCAAGAAGAATCTGCCCAATTGTATTACTTACATGCTTTAAGGAAAAAACACACGGGATATATGTCTTTGTCTTAATAAAATAATGCTTGTGTCACAGCAGTTCAGTAATCCTCATACTGAAGATTTTTGCCACAAGCATCTTAACAATGATTCAAGAGCTGGCAATTTTAAACCCTACACCACCCCCAACTCACCCCCCAGAAAAACCCAACCAACCTATAAACAAAAAACCGAAATAAACAAACAAACTGACTTGCTCCACCAAACCCCTCATATATATATATATATGTCATATATATATATATGAAACCCAGAAGTTACTGAAGTTATGTGGGAAATGTAATCCTGCAAGGGTAAAGCCATTCACTGGGAATTATGTTTCTCAACCACGCAGCAATACCATGAGTTAGCTGTCTCATCAACTATGCCACCAGTTCAAATCTACCACAGCTTGTTGAAAACTGAGAGTTATTACTATCTTAGGACTCTCTGTTATCCCATATGAAATAAATCTGTGGGTTCATTTCAAGTCTACAGTGTGGGTTTCCACATTACAAAATCCACATCTTGGCATGCTTGATGGAAACACAGAACTAAAAAGCTCTAACACAGGACTGTTTGTATTTACTAAAACGGTAAGCACGTTGGTAGAGTATATAAGGAAGTTTTTTCCTGACAAATATCATCCAAGCAACATGAGGCAGCAAAGCTGTTAGAGAACATGAGCAGCAAGAAATCTCAGTATATTTCAGAAGTCAAGTTAGTCAAGCGCTTTATTCACACACTTCTGATACTAGTTAGCTATTTTAATTTCTTACTTCATTTTAAATAGTATAACAATATGCCGACAGATGAGGAATTACAAGCCCACTGTTACAGCTGTCATGACTTCTCAAACTCTCAAACTATTCTAATGAAGGGCAGATGTCCATGAAAAACTCTTACTGAATTAGCATATGTAGTGTCACTGAATGATTCAAAAAAAAAAACAAAAACCCCAAAACAAACAAAAAACCCAAACCAACAAAACCAAAGCAAAACAAAACCAAGCTGAAAGCCAGGTCTTCCCTTTAACTCTGAATCTGTAGCTTATATACCTATGTTATATATATATCCTTCTCTAGAGATTTTTAATAAAAAGCACACAGGCCCAAACGTTACTTGCTTACACCCACGCAATCCCCATATATCTGGGTGGTTTTCTGATCAAGTCTGTCTGAATCAAGAATCTGCTCTTTCTTACACAAAGAGATTCAAATTGCTGCGAACTTCGACTCGCTTTTCCTCCTACCTACGTACAGACATCATCACAATTAAGAACAAAACTATTCACCTTGACTATTATATGTTTTAAGACTCGCTCAAGGGAGAATAATGAGATTTCAGGCTCAGATTCAACCATGCTTGTTCTGTGGATTAAACAAAGTTCATCTCCCTGTACATATTTATGGAAAGAGACAGCAAAGGTAAAGTAAATTAATATCAATGCCAACAGGGTTATGTTGAAAAGGATGCTTTTTAAAAAGGCATAAGTGTTCTAGCTGCAGAATAGAAGTAAATTTAGTCCTATACTGAAAAACCTTTACCAAGATCTAATTCTATCAAATAGTACACACTATGAAGTAGAAGAAATAATCTCTTCGGGCCTCATTGACACATTTAACTAACTTTAGGAGGAACTATGTGTTTTTTGTCTAATGTGTGAGCTATACTGAAAAAGAATTCTGGAAGTATGGCATCCCTTCAAAATGTTTAGACATTAAAAGACATAGCAAGCAATACCAAGTGGTAGATATGTGACTAAGGTTTCCCTTAACTAGCTTAAGCTGCATTTTTTATTTTATAACAGAAAATAATATTTTCATATATAAATATAAATAAATACACAACACCTAGCCTGCTCATTAAGGTAACTGAAATAATGCACAGTTTCTGCCCTAAAATTAAAATACAAAAATTGTCCATTCCTAGCAAACAATTTCTCCTATAGTACAGCTACAACAATATATTTAACATAGTTTGTAAATTTACATAGGCTGATGTTCAGATATTTAAATCCTGGTTGTCAGATTTCAAGGTAAAAGCTGCAGAACACTTAGAGGCAATAAACAACAAGAGTATTACATTTTGACAAGTCAAAATATGCAACTATAATGGAATTTTGGTAATAAGTACCCACTTTCCTTGAGTCTACATAAAGTTAAAATACAACTTCATCTCTTTTTATAACACTTTTGTTTGTCTTTATTTGCCCTAGAGTTTACTTCTGAACTTTGCTTAATACATCTCATTTTGAAGAGAAAAATTCTCTTTTCACAATGTACATAGGCTTTAACATTGCAGACCAGAAAGCAAAAAGCATATTTAACAATGCTTAGATGCATAGGACATCTGCTATGAATAATCTTGGTTATAAATATTACTATTATCCAAAAAACAACTGTATTCACTTCATAAGTTCAGATACTATCCAGCAGACAAACACTGTAACAGTAGCCCAGAGCATATAATTACTGTAACATGTAATGCCAGTATTTACAAGAGGAAAATGCTTAAATCTGTCATTTGATGTCTGGCTAGCTTCTGGGAAGGGGGGGAGGTTGTTTTTGGTTTTTTTTCCTTTCTCCTTCTCTCCCTGTTCCCCCTTCTGACATCCAGGCAATTCTTTCTATTCCCTCTCCTCACAATATCTGCAATTTCAGGAAGTTTTGTTCAAGGGATGCTCAATATTTCAGTAGAAGTGTGTTTTAAGGGGCCTGAAATTAGACACTTCAAAAGGGGTCAAACTTAAAAGACACACAAACATATGGACAAATAAGACAATGGGGGAAAAAAAAAATCAACTGAGGGGATGACACTGTGAAGAAAACAGTTTGCTGCCACTAACACAGACAGAAATACAAGATACTCCTTGAGTCTGAAGAGCCAAAGGTGTTTGCAACTGTCACACAGAGCAAGAGGGAAGACACACGATGTCCAGGTTCCCGGCTGCCAGGCTATTCTACATTCAGACGAGGGTTGCTAACGTCCCTGCTGTTGTGCAGAGAAAAATGAGCAGAGGGGACAGAGGAAGAACTGAAAGTGGACGTAAAAGTCTCTCCCTTAACGTGAGATGCATCAGTACAGAGACAGATCACAACTGTAACTACGACTATCAATTCGAAGTGAAGTGTCCAAAATATTTTGCTTTTGTCAGATATATCCACTGGCACCTTCCCCTTCCTCCTCAAAATAAAAACAAACCCGAAACAACAACAACAAAAATAAACAAACCAACAACAACAACAAAAAAGACAAAAATACCCAAACCACCAGTCATGATCACACATCACACCCCATCAAAAAAAATAAAAATAAAAAATTCCACCAGTCGGGGACAGCAAGATCCTGGCAACGTGCAGATGGGTCCCAAGGGCGGCAGAGCTAGTGATGATGTCTTTCTAAAGCGGTCGTAATTTCCTATAAGCCAAGATAAATTGAATCTTTCTGCAGAGTCCACTACGAGCAGCAACGGCAGCAGCCGCCTTACTTCATCTTCATTAGAAACCATAAAGGGCAAAAAGACCACAACACCGCAGGACGGAGGCAGAAAGAATCCAGGTTGTGGCCGGGGAGGGTCCGCCACCGAGAGGGTCACCCGGAGGGATGGGACGGGACAGGACGGCAGCCCCGGACTCCCACGGCCCTGAGTGGGCACACGCGCGACTCTCCCGTAGGGAAGCCCCCGCCGTAGGGGAACGGGTGGGGGCCATGAGCATCCCCAGAATCACATACATCCCACTCTCCCACGGCTGGGCGGGCGGCGGCCCGGCCAGGGTGAGAAGTAGGAGACAACCGAGGAGAAGAGGAGGAGGAGGAGGAGGAGGAGGAGGAGACTGCGAGAGGAAGACGTCGGGGGCACATGAGGGAAGGGAGAGGGATGGGCTGCGGGGCTCCTCGGGGCGCTCCGGGGTGAGGGGAGGAGGGAGGGGTGTGTAGTCCCTTTCCCGAGGGGCTCCAGCCCGAGGTGCCCACCGCTGCGGCGGGGGATGTGGGGATAGCGCATCCCGGGAGGCTCGACCGTGGTGGGGGGCAGGGGGTACCCCGGCGCCCGAGCGACCCAGGGGCGTAGCGAGTGCCACGGGGACCATGCGGAGCAGGACCAGAGGGGCGGTGGGGAGCGGGGGTGGTCGCTGCTCCCGCCCGCAGCAGGGCGAGCAGGACAAATGGACACGGAAGAGTTGCTGAAAGGGTGTGGGGGTGCTGAGGAGCAAGGGAGGCTGGATGGAGCCTGGGGGAGCGGGGAGCGCCGGCAGAGATACCGAGGTGGCCGGGGGCGGCGGGGGGGGGCGGCCGGGACGGTTGCTAAGAAAGGACACGGCCGAGGATGACAAGGGGGGGAAGGGGGTACCAGGCAGCACCAGGGAGATGCGGAGAGGGGAGGGAAGATGAAGGATAAAGGTAGAGACCGAGGGTCGCAGACAAATGTGGGAGAGAGGGTGCTGCTGTGGGGGAGGGATGGCGAGCGACGCGGGGGTAGGAGCCCTGCGGGGGGGAGGGGAAGCAGACGGGGAGCTCAGCCGGGGCAGAGGTAGGTGTACCCCGGGAGAGACGGGGAGAAAGCCGCTGCTACCTGCAGGCGAGCGCAGGTTTCCCTCGCTGGTGCCGGGCACAGGCTGCGGGACAATCCGTCGCGGTCGCCCCGACTCCGGCCGGGCGCGGGGCTGGAAAGGGGCTGCAGCCACTCACTGAGTCATGAGCCCGCTCCCCCGCGCTCCTCGCTCTCGCCTTCCTCTCCCCTTTCCCGTCTCTCCCGAGCAGCAGCGAGCGGCGGCCGCTGCTGCTTCTCCCACCGCCGCCGCTCCTGCCCCCGCTGCCCGGAGAGAAGTGAAGCCGCTGCCGCGCGCGCGCGCGCACCCCCGCCGCCGCCTCCGCGCGCGCGCGCGCCCCCACCCGTCCGCCCGGCGCCGCGCGCGCGCGCGCCCGCCAGCCAATTATGCCGGGCGCTCGCGGCCGCCGAGGGAGGGGCGGGAAGGGCGGGGGCGCGCGCGCGCGATTTCGGAGCGGGGGGGGAAGTGACGGGATGGGGGCGCGGGCGGGCGCGTGCCCGCGGGGGCTGGCGGAGGCTGCGCGCCGCCGGGCAGGGGGGAGGGGCGAGAGGCGGTGGCGGGAGCGCGCGTTAAAGGGAAGCACTTGGGGGGGGGGAGCTGGGCGGGGTCAGCGGGGCAGAGGAAGAAGGAGGAAGCGGGAGGGGATGGGGCGAGTGGGCACGCTTGTCCGGGGATTCGGGTGGGATGGAGGTGAGGGTGCCCGGCCTTTCTCCCTGCCGTTGCCGCGGGCCCCCACGCGAAAGTCTGGGGGGCGGGAGGGGTGGGCCGGGACAGGGCAGGGGACGGCGGAGGCTGGTATCAACTTTCTTGGCTCTTCTCGTCTTTTTCGGCTCCTTTGTTCCCCTCGCCAGTCGCCCCCTCCTCTGCGCCCCCCCCCCCGGTCCTGCCGGCCCGCCGCCCGCAGCTCCCCAGTGCCTTTGTCTCCGCGGAGTCGGAGGGAGCAGCCGGAGGGGACGCGGCCGATGCCCCGGGCGGGGAGGGACGCGGTACCTGGGGAGGGGCGGTGCGAGGGCACGCGGTGCCTCCGCCGGCGTGCAGGGAGGGCCCAGGCCCTTGGCACTTGGTGGCCGCACTTTGTGTTACCGTGGTAGTTTCGACCACTGCGTGGCATTAGCACGGCTGGGTGGCACAAACCGCCCCCGGGCACTGGCGGCACCGGGTGACGTGCAGCATCCCAGCTGGAGATAGGCGCTGTCGCCTGACTGTGGCCAGGTAAATGAACCTCACCTCCCACGCAGGCAGGCATTGCCTCTGTGGAAAGCATCGCAGTCAGGAATGGGAGAGGCCAAGGCAGAGCCGCACTTAAATGTTAGTTGTTTGGTGGGAATATTAACCTGGAACAAAACAAACCTCCAGAAGAACTGGCTGTCAGGTAACCCCGGCTGGGCTGGCCGAGTGAGATGCTTCTGTCCCTGTGCCGACCCTGCTGCTTTAATCTTTACATAATATGCTTAGCTGTGTTATGTAAACTTCTATCACCTCAAACCTTTCTTCCTCTAACAGTGAAATATACCAGCCAAGGGTAAAGGGGTAATGGCAAGTTACAATGTTTTCTCTCTTTTAACAACTACAGGGAATTTAAAAAATCAAATGTGTTCTCACCATTCCACATGTAGGAGGAAAAGTTTCTCCCTGCTTGAGCTGTGAAGTATTGTATTTTTTCTGACTTATGGTTGAGGTGTAGGTGGAGTCAGTGCCATCAAACATGCAGAAGTTGAGAACTTGAAGCATCACTGAGATATATAAGGATTAGAAACATTATTGACACCTGCTATTATATTATATCCCGGTAACATAAGTGCTTTTTGCAGTTTCCCTGTACATAAAACTAATATTTTTCTTTGTTGAGGAATTGTTTTTAAATAACTTGGTTTATTTCCTCTTCCTATTTCTTTGCTAAATTATCCCAGTGGCATTTTCACCTAAACCTAAAAATACCACAGTCAGCTAGTTCTTCCTGTTCCATGTGCATTTACAAGGTATTTTCCTGCTTATGATGGGAGAAAAGCTCCTAATATCAGCTAGGTGGATTTCTATCTGCTAGCATACACTGACTTCTCCAAGGGACTAATGACAAAGTAATTAATAGAATATGATGTGTGAAAGTCCTTCAAAAAATGCAAACCTCCTGCAAGTAATGTTTCTCATTGTGCTGAAAGGTGTATTGTACATTCTTGGCATCATGGTTCCCCTCTCTAAAATCGCTTAAATCATGCTTTCTCCTTTCAGTCATTCAAAAACAGACCTCCTGAAAACCATCCAGGAAGTAATAAAATTCGATTCTAAATGATTCTTCTAACCGTATTTCCTTGGTGTTGCTCTGACTGCATAAAGATGCCTTAAAGGAGGCATGCGTGCATCTGTGTCAACTCCTCAGCCCATCTCAGGACTTCTCTGTGGTGAGAGTTCATGGTGCTTCATTACAGATCTTTCCTGCTAGGGTTTGCAGGAAGCACAGAGAGAGAAGCTGAGTGAATAGCCTAATTGAGACAGGGGCAGGATGGGGCCATACAGTGTCCCAGAATCTGGGTCATAAATTCCCAGTGCCAAAATAATCAAGGGAGTGCTGAAGTGTTTCAGCACCGAGTGAGAGGCTTGAGTCATCACGAGTCAGGCCCTGATTTTTTTCTTTTGGTGTGTAACCTCTGGCCCAGAGCCCTAAATGCTAAGGCTTAAATTAAGGACAACTAAACCAGGCAGACAGTTTGTACTGCCTTATGAATAGAACATACACACTGAGGTGTGCCCTGTTTTAAAAGCAGAGGTTTTGAATGAACCCTACCTATGCAGTATAAAGAGAGTAGGGCAGGGTAGTCAGCTGCTCCCATTTTTATCCTTTTGACCTTTTAAAATAACGTGTTTGGCCCTCAGATGTTAAAGGTTGCATAATGTTGCTCAAAATTCTTGGGAAGGCTTTTCTAAGTTTGGATTATATAGGTTGAAATCCTGGCCCTTTTGAAGTGAGTGGCAATACTCCAGTGTTCGATTTCACCCATGCTGGAGTGCTAAGGCATACAAGTTACACTCTTTTCTCTTTTTTTCATTCCCCCCATGCTTAGTTTTATGTGGTTTCTACAAGCTGACACTATTTACACCACCAGACATATCCAAAGCAACTCGAATTCTTTACTCTCACAGAGGCTAGGAGCCTCCTTGCAGAGACCCACTGGAGTTCATCTCACCTGGCACAGGCAGTCACGCTTTAAAACTGTTACAGTTAAGGACACTTCTGTTAAGGGCTCTTGATTTAAAGTGTCTTATAAGGACATATATGTCAGTCAAAATCTATGAAGTTGGAGAAACCTGAGCAAAGTTTCCATTTAGAAGTGTTTAATTTAAAGAAGTAATAAATCTATTTAGATTTTTCAGGGTTTTTTTACTTTTTTAGCTGTACTGAGAGCTGTACTCAATTATGGCGAGTTTTGTCCATTTCTGTTTAGTTAAAAACCAGGGAAATACTGTTCCATGTCAAAATAAGGAATTGGAAAATGCAACTTTGATGTTTTTTCTGCATTTCTATTTATCCACTACTGTTCATTCCCATTTAAAAGGACATGTCATTTTTATATCACTGTTAAAGTCATTGAATGAACGCCATTGTCAAGTTATAACTGGTAGAAAGGGTTTAGTTTTCTGAGGTAGAGGAAAGATGAGAAATCATCTCAACCGTGGTATAAATGAAGACATAACTATCTCTCTTATGAGAGCATCTCTCTCTTTCAAAACTTTAATATTTTATATTTAAAAGCGAGATGGCAATATTCATTTGTCCATGGTGTGCCTGATTGTTATATCAATCTGTTCCAACCAAGTCCTAATGAGCCAGTTTGTTTCATCCATCTGAACTATTAGCCACAGAAGCTTGGAGGAATGGGGACAAAGATGCCTTTATTCATTCTTTACCTGAATCCACTTTCCAGCTCCACAGGAGCTGTCACAGCCTGTGTTGTTCCCCCATCTCTCCCCTGCTGGGAGTTGGGCTCCATGGGACTGTTTGGAGAGCAGGCAGCTCTCAGCAGCAGGCCCTCTCTTTCCCAGTCTGATCCTCCATCCTGAGCTGAGGTGGGGACAGAGTAACGAGTTTCTGCAGTAGCTTTATGCTGTTCCAGGATTCTTCTCCCATAGCTGTTTTTCCTTATGCTACTGCGATGGCACAAAGCTGTAAGGACCATCCAGAGGACCTGGCCTGTTCTCTATTTTTTCCCTCTCTTATAGTTCTCTTTCTCCTATTTGTAGATAGTTTATTCTCACACTGCATCTAATTTATTTTTTTTCTACAATCTTGCTTTGCTTTTGTTGCCACTTGGATGAATCCCACTCTGTATGTTGGCAAATGTAAACTGAAATTCACAGGTACCCTGATCTCTGAAGTGCCAGCTGTGTCTGAAAATGCAGTATCTGAGTGATTCAGAGATCAGGATTCTTCATTTTGTTTCTCTTCTCTCAGCATGTAAAATAAAGTGGTACAGCAAGGAAGATATCTGCAGCAGAAATTTAATTAGAGTTTTCAGTTAATTGTGTATGTCCTCATCACTTACAAAATGACATCCTATATCAAGGAAAACATTGATTGAATCCTGAACACTAGGTAAGCCTATTATTCAAACAATGCCTTGACAGAAATCTGTTTGAAGTATTTTCATGGCATTCTGATGTAAAATGATTGTGTGAACACAGAGGCAAGTTATTGCTAGCCCGACTTCTTTATTTGCTCTACAATACTGCAAACCCCCAAATCATTAGCATTTATTCACTCTAATATTTTCAGGCCATTAAATACAAAAGGAGTTGTAAGTTGTGTGGCAAACAGCTTTTAAGGTCTCTTTCATTCTAGCCTAAAAATCTAAGAATTTGCAGCTCCTCCTCCCCTTTGCTCAGAAGCAGAACAGCTCTCACTGTCATTCAGCTGGAACCAGAACAAACAACTGGGACAATAACCGTGTGGCATCAGAAATCCTGGTGACTCTCAGCTGCTTTGCTATCCAGGATTGTAAAGAATAAAGATAAAACGTATTAGGAGTGGGTTAGAAGGAGGTAATAACTTGCTTCCGTGTCCTAAATGAAAGCTTGTATTTTTGTTTAAGATAGGAATAAATTAACTGTGTAATGTCCGGATACAGAGGTTTGTTTCTATGTGCTGGTTTAGAGCCTAACTATAACATAATTGCACAGGATAATTCTCTGATAGTTTCTAGACAGAAATTGTTGACAACTGAATCCTAGAGTAAGCCGCTGCTTTAAAAATTTCATATTGTACATAGTGAAGGGAAAAATCTTTATTTTCAGAGCTATTGTAATGCATTGACCTGTAACTGGAAGAATTCCCTGCATTGCCTGTCTTAATTCATCACCATATGTGGGAGAGAATGTTGAAAAGTGAAGATAGGTTAGAAAAGAAAATTGGGGTGTTTTAGGTGTTATTTCCACACTCTCTTCAGCACCTCCGCATTCCTATTATTTTCTGTTGGTTTCATAACATCTTAATTCACAGGATCAGAGCTTGGTTTTCTGATTAAAGATGGGTAAAATTTTGAGGATTTCGTGTGATTCTATTGAGAAAGTTACATCTTTACACAGAAAAAGAAGCCGTGGGCTCTCATGTTCCCTTTTAATAAAGTTAAGGTTCCAGAAGAATGTGGGCTAATGTTCTCTGTGCTTAATGCATGATTAATGCATGTCTAGGGAGCAGGCTCCGCATCGACCACAGCAAACCAAACTCCATAAGCAGGCTTGTTCAGTCCCTTCAATAGGAGTGACCAAATATATTTGAGGAACCCAGTGGACCACAATCAGTCTCAAGCAGACTGTCTGCCTCGAACGCAGTGGAAAATACCCGCATGTTCTCTGCCGGGGATTCCCCCAGTGAAGAGGAAGTCCCCTGCAGTAGTAAGTCAGACTTGTCATATTTTGCAGTTGTTTCCTGAAGATCCTAGCCAAAGAGCCTGATTGGGCTGTAGCTGGAAGGGACGAAGGGGAATGTCTGCAGTTTGATAAGCCTAAATTATTCCTTCTGCTTTATGGAACCTTATGCACAACTAGTGCCAATACAGCAGCTGCCAGTGGCTAAATCCAAGGACAAACAAAGGAAGAAAAAAATCAAACGTCTTTTGTCTCATCCTTGGTGGTAACTATTGCAGGGAATAAATGGAATCTCTTGCCTGTACATCTAGGCAGAACCTGGCAAACTTCTCTCTGCTCTTCCCTAAGCTACATCTGTAGAACTTCAGGGAGCAGGAATCAAAACAGCAAGTGCTCATCTTCCTCAACTGCACAAAATGAAGCAAGCAGTGAGTGCAGCAACTTCAGAGTAGGGACACACTCTCTTAATCACACTAGAGCTGTTCCCAAGGCTGCAAAGTCGTGGAGAGGCAGTGGGGAGGATACAGGTGAGGCAAACATTTATTTTAGAAAGCTGGAAAGCACAACACAGGAACACATATCTACTTCCAAAGTAAGCAGACTTTTTTCCTGAGTATCCTTACCACAGTTCAAAGCCCTGAGCTGTACAAAAGTGGACTCTTGGACGTCTTCATCTTATCATAATGGGTGCTTGAAAGAATTTTGCTTAACCTTATAACTCAGTTAAGACCCTCTGTAGCTGTACTAATGACTGTACTTTAATCCAAGTGGACCCTTATTTGGACCAGCTTTGCACCTTACATAGACATTTCTACCTCTGCAAAGTGGATTCTTCTTGCATTTTACAGTTAATTTGGAAAAGTGGAATGTAATTAGAGAATCCAGCACACGGTTTGTCTTTGAAGCATTTCTTTGTCTCCATTTCCTGTGTTTGGCAAATTTTTGGCTCTGAAGCTCATGGCATAGCTGAGGACTAGGCCCACAAAGGCAATTTGGTATCTGTTGCAATTTCTAACTATTGATGCTGTAGAGGCTAGTGAAGTACAAAATTCTCAGGGAAGGCCATGTATTTCAAGGGAGATACAGCAGCAGAGCTAGGTATTTAGACAGTGGAGGTCCACAAATATTTGGCTGAGTAGTTATCCACTTAACCTAGTCATTAGGAAGTGGCAGGGAGAGAGATGACATCAGCACAGAGTCTTCCACAAATATGGGTACACACCTCTGATTGGGGCTTTAACTCCAGGTAGATTAGCTCAGTTGGTTAGAACATAGTGCCAGTATCTCCGATGAGTTCATGATATCCTGGATCTAGCAGAAGGCCTTTTCCTGTCCAGTCTTCTGCTGACAGAGGCATCACTGATAATGCAGGAAGTAGAAATTTAGTTCTGTCTGCTGCCTGAAAGATTTTCAAAAGAAGATTAAGCAAAAGAAGCTGCCCCACAGCTTATAACTCTCAGAAGTGTGTCCTAACCACTACAGCATTTTGGTGCTTATTTGTTCTCTCTCATTGCATCTCTTCTCTCTAAAATATACCTACATCTTCACTGGGTTGGAACTGAAAACGTGAGATGCCTAACAAACAGGCTAAAAGTCATTCTCTATCTTTTGATCTTTCACTCTTTTAATATTTAATGATCCCATTCAAAATGGAACAGCATTAGCAAGAGAGATTAGGAAGTCCCCTGTCCCCTTCCCACACCACTGCGTGTTTTCAAGATAGCAGTGTGAGATAGAGAGTCCTTCCAGGAACACAGATGGCTTGTGTCTGTGTCCCTGGCATCCTCAGTCAAAGGTCTAACCGCTACACATTTTGAAGAGGTGCTTCTGCCTATGCTTTGGTGAAAGTGGCAATGCTTGCTCTGCTAGGATAACCTCTGCAGGCAATACTTCAGGATCCTTAGCTTGTGAATCATGATTGTCAGGATCGCAAATAGGTGTTAAATTACTTGATGACATCAAGACTTTGGGTTTTTACTCATGAGATCAAAGGTATGACTTACTTAAACTGAAAAACACCACAATCCACCACTAACTGGAAAAATACATTGAAATAACAAATTGTGAGTTACCGATTCAAACACACCCTGCAACTGTGTGCTGATGAAGTAGTAAGGTTTTCAAGCATCCAGTTCAGACCAAGTGGGACAAACAGACCTGACATGATGAGTGAACGGTCAGTCTCAGTGAAGATATTTTTGTTTGAAATTCCTTGCAATACAGTGCACGATGCTCTGTCCTGGACGTTGGGAACCTCCTTTGGGATGAGGCTGACAGTCCTGGCAGGTCTAACATGGAACCCTGGGCAGGGTGGGGGAATCTCCAGGGGAGTCTGGACAAGGAGATTTGGGCTGGCAAATGCCCTCAGAACCCTGACACTCTGTCAGTAAAACCACTTTCAACAGCCATGTATTTTTTGCTAAATAGTGTTTTATTTTGATTATGCTCACACAGTGAGTATAATATTTCTAAATTTCTTAAATTTATTTTCCACATAGTTATGTATATATAAATCCTGTTTTCCAGAGAAGAATTATTATCTTGAAAAAAAGTGCTGTTGGGAAAAAGCAGAAATCAGCCACTCCCAGGAATGCCCACTAATTCAGCTAGATTATTATTATATTCCACAATCAGCCAGCCAGGGTTTATTATTCCTTTGAGACAATGGGGGATATAATTTGGTTTTGGAGGAGTTTCAACAATAGCTTTTCCCTCCTGCACGCTGCCAGCTTAGACTGCGCTGTGTTACCGGACCAAAGTTCCCGGTGGCAGGGGATGCCAGCTAAGTGGCTTGCTGTGCTGCATCTCTCTTGAGGTGAAATGCCATGGAAGCTGTGAGCTGCACAGCTGCCTCAGCATCTGCTCGCAGAGCCCACAGATCTGAAACAATGGGCCAGAAATTGGATGGCAATTTAAATATAATGGTCTGCCCGTTACTGGTAATTAAAAAAACATTGGTAAGAGCCCAGAAGGTAAGGGAGGCATGTGAAAGAGGCACAGGTTTCCTCTCACCTGGGTGGAATAGGATATACTTAGAAACGAGTGTACTTCTTTTTTCATGCAAACCTACTGCAAACTCCTTGGAAATAAATGGAAAGATCCCATTGGCATTAATGGACTTTGGATAAAATCCTAATTGCCACTATAAAACCTTTTTTAATGTTGCCATACATTATCTGCTGTGTTTGTATTTTAATAAAACAGTCCTGAAGGTACTGTAGGGAATGTGCTCCTTAAAATGTGTCTGTATTTTGAAACTCTGACAAGGACAAGCTCTCTGACAGGAGACTATATCTTTATTTCTGAAGGAAGGATTCAAGCATTCTTTAATTTTATAGGCAAAATAGAGAACTGCAGAAAAGTCTGTGGGTTTCTTTAGGTAGAACCTCCCAGGAGCATTTTCTTTATTCTGATTCATAACGGTTCTTTCCCTCAACTGTGGCTTTGGTCTGGAACTCAAAATGCAAACCAAAACTGACTTAGAAGCGTCAAAGCTTGGATGATCTGGTTTCATTTACTTCATGTAGTTTGATCACCAAACCATATCTATAGACAAGTTTGCTCAAAACTGTATCTAGATTAACTCAACAGTTAATGAATGTCATAGCAAGGCTTTTTCTAAAAATGAACTAAGTTTTAAACTTACAATGAAAATCTAAACTGGTGTAGTTTTATGAGGCATCAGATTTTGTTATAAGTGTTGTGGAGTAAGAATGGTCTTTTCCGGTAAAACGTAGAATATAAAGTAAGAAGAGCTAAGCAAATTTGTGTAACTACACAAACTGAGCAACATTTCCTCAGTTTCTCTTTCATAAAAGTATATCCTAGTTACATGGATGTTAAGAACTCAGCCCCCCCTCTCTCCGATATTTGTATAGATTTATGAATCCTTCAGGTCAAGATGCCAAATATTAATATAATTCTTGGAAGCATCAGTGAATGCTGCAAGAGCTTTAATTTTCCACAGCATAGCTGTAAATGTGAATTAAATACCATTTTTCACTCCAGGAACAGAAGGAAATAGGCATCTGAGATCTCAGGTTGCAGCTGTATTCTTGGTAGCAACAATAATGTACAGTTTTAACAACGATATGAGAAGACAGAGATCCTAAGCAAACTACAAATGATTATTATCAAAGTTTCAGGCTAAGCTGGAACTTTCCTTTAAGCTGTTTGTTTTGTGGTCTTCTCTACTGTGAACTTCCCATATATGTATTGGCACATAGCTAATGTGAAAGTGCAGTGGCTGAAGCAAAAAAAGAAAGCCCCCATCTCTGCTGTCTTCCATAGGCATTTACCCTGTAGCAGGGGTGACCAAATGGCTTGTGAATCAGCTTCTGAACCTTGCAGTTCAGCATACACCAAAATCAATGTTGGTTTGCCTTAACAGGCCAAGCTGTAGTCTGTGGTGGTTTAGAGCTGATTCATGAGCTGTTCAGCTCCCTGCTGTTAGGAGCAACCTGAGGGAGAAGCCTGGTAACCTCTGTAAAGATTCCTGGGACAAGAGCAGCCAACACTTCAACACCTTCAGTTTAGTTTGTCACTATTTACTGCAAGCTGTAGACCTCTACCTAGCATTCTTTTAGGTGGGATCAAAATTGGGACTCACATTACCCACTACTTGTAGCAAAGATTTAAGGCTTGATGTGCTATCCCAAGGGGTCTCAGTTTAGATCCACATCTAGCCCTTGTATCTCAGGGATGCAGAAGAAATCAACCAACCAACTTTACTGCAAAGAAAAATATTGTTGAAAATATTTACTTCAAAACAGTAGTCAGTCAACAATGTTTCATTTGCCAGGTATTTCCCTTTTGCATGAGTACCTGGCAGGTTCCATGTGTCAGTCTGTCATCTTTGTCCATAGTGGATACCTAAGTTTTTCTGTTTCTATTTTCTTTTTATTACCAGTTTTTCATATAAATACAGTAGTTTTTGAGAGCTTTTTTCTCCAAACCTCACTTCTGTCACAGTTTATATTCTAAGGCCACATACTCGTGCAAAGGGTCATGGTACCAAAAGCACCCTGGGAGGGTATGTGCCTCAGCAAAACCTTCCTCTTCTTTTGCTTACAGTCTTTTTCAGATTTTCCATGTACACAAAGTACCAAGTGGCCTTCTGTCTGCCTCAGAGGGCTCTTCACATAGACACCTTAGGATCTGTGTGAAAGTGAAAAACCACAGCCCATCTCACTTCCCGATTCCTTCTTGTGATGCTTCATACTTCATTGTCTGAAGACAGGGATTACTTTCATTGCTGGCCTTCTGCAGCCACTGTGACTGTTAGGACAACTCTGTATAACGCCTGTTTTCCACATAATGTTGCCTTAAAGGGTTGTGATCCAAGGCAAAATGTGTCTTTCTGTGAATAAACTATTTTATCCCTTCTATCCCTTCAGGGAACAGATGATAATGTATTATAAATTTGACTTATCTGTCAGCTTATGGCCTTATTCATTAATTTATTTAGTAGCAAACAGGTTTTGGCATCTGGAATGAAGTCCCCTTTCATTAACTACCTTGAGATAATGAAGATGGAGCTGAGTATTTTAAGCTTTAAAAATCCACAAAACCAAAGCAAAAAAAAAAAGGCCCCTACAGCAAGTGAAGAGGTGAACTAGGGAGAAAAATCTGTGGTGAGTATCTCACATTTAATTCTGTTTGAGTAAGCCTCCCAATGTCCTTTCTCTGCTTTTGTGTTTGCTTTTTGCCTTTTTTGTCACTTACCTTCTACTTTTTCCCTGTTTTTCTTCACCTAAGCCTTTCATACCTGAACAGCTTGCTATTTTCTCCCTTCCTTCCTCCCTTTCCTTTTCCAACCACTCTATTTGTGTCTCTTTACACACGTTCTTTTTCTTGACTTTGTCTCTGGATAATCTTCTCTCCCCCAATCCAATCTGTTGTGAATTTTTTTCCTTCCAGATGTGTGAGCATGTGTTTTAGTCCCTCACTTCACAAGCTGTAACACACAGACTGTGGGTTGGTGACAAATTGGGAGGCTGTTAATCAGAGAGCTGTTCCCTTCTAGATATTGAGTATCTGAGCCACCTTTAAAGACAAAGCCTGTCAGATACATATCTAGTATTATTTCCTGCATAACTGTAGATGTTGTTATCATGAGGGTACAGGTCTATGCAGTTTTAAGTAAAAGCAGCTATTTATGCTCCCTGCATGAAATCTGCTAAGATGCCATCTACACTAAAAGTCAGAATTGCTAAAAATCTGAGGCAATCATTGAAATTGCAGCCGTCTCTATATTGGGACATATATTAATCTGGTAATGTAGTGCTCCCTAACCTCTTGAAATACAGCATTTTTACTAGATGGTCTTCCTTTTTAGTTTGAACATCTTATGGTGGCCTTGTTTCATACTTTTAACATACCTGGAAAATTCTGGGTGGAATTCAAATGTACAGTAGCAGCAGTCTCATTAATGACTGCTTTCAGAAGTCGGAAATATTTCCAGATTAGCATCAACTCCCAAAAATATTAGAAGTACTGAAAGGGAGAGAGTTTGGTTAAAATAGGAATAGTACTGTCAGAAGAGAATCTTCTTTAACTAATTATAATATTGTGGGGTTATATGGGTAATGGGCCAGGCATAAGCTATACATTAGATCTGAGCTGTGTGGATCTGGAGGGCCAAAACTAAAGTAACCTCCTTAGCTTTTCAGTACTTTCTGCCCAAGAAAAGAAGGGCCTCAGCTTCTAGGAAGCTCTACTTCCTTCAGTGTACTGATCAGCAAACCGGTCAGGTCAGCAGTGTTAGAGCAATGACATTAACAGGGACACTTGTCTCTTTGGGTCCTTTCTTCTACTGCTCTCCCAACAATACCTGTAGTTCTGCCCTGACCCAGGCTGTCATTTTACAGTTTAGCACAAATGCTTTGGTCAAAGGTGCTGTTTAAGTGACAAAATGGAATGCTTTGTTAAGTCAGTCTTAGTATGGAGGGAGTCACTGAAATACTGAGAGTTTCCCTTAACTTTCAACCATAAAAAAATGATTTCTTAAAGTCAGTTTACATGCAGAATGAAGCCAGTCTGACTAAACATGAAATGCCAACCATATTTCAAGAATCAATGTCTTGGAATATTCTTTAACTAAATTTCAGTGAGATTGACAGAGTAAGCATAGATCAAGAGGAGAATTGTTTGAACAAGCTAGCCCCAAGTATCTTATTGCTAATTGATTTATCACTACTCCTTCAACACACTTTCAAGGAGGGATTCTCTCTGCTCTGTAAAAGAAACGTTTTTAGGTTTAAGAATCATGTATACAAACAATGGCCATAACTTATTTCAACCTGAAATAGACCGGTTTTGGAAATGTGATATTTTAGAAAGATTTAACCATGCTTGATTTGGCTGGGTAGTATGCCATTCCTTAGGGAATACTTCAAAGAATGACGCAGAGCAGCAGCAACTGGGAGGATACAGACAATTCACACAGGCTGCATGCTTTCACACCCTTGTCTCAGATCAGCAGTCCCAGATGGTGATCACCCAGAAGACTCTCAGTCTTTTTATATGCAATACTCCGCAGTCACAAAGTGGTTTAACACATAAACTCAGTAAACTCAGATGGGATTGACATTACCTTCAGTAGGCTGAGCACTCTTCTACATCCACTTGCTGAAGGAAATTAGCATGATCACTTCAGGGACAGTTCATACCTTTGAACAGTAGTACAAAGTGGCTCCAAGGACACATTCCTAACCATTGTTAAAGGAGGGATCTGGGCCTAGGAAAATAATATGCATCTCAACATCTGGAAGGCTAGCAAATATAATAATCAATTACACTAGTGTAGATCTGTGAGGTACACGTCATCATAGGTATGGTACTCTCAGTAAAGAAAATAGAATGATTTTGGCATCTCCTCTGCTAGAGTGAAGCACTCAGCTTTGCTCCCAGTGGGCATCAGTTACCCATATTTATTCCTTCATGCAGGTTAAGCCTTAGCTTTTTTATTGCTATCTTACCTCAAACCTTTTGAGAATGTATTATGACAGCAGAAATAGATGCAAACGAGTGTCTAGTCTGACTATTTTGTGAACTGAGTTGTGGAAGCAGTAAGAGTAGAAAGGATATGAAAAAGAAGAAGGTAATATTTCTTATTTTCGATCCCTTATATACAAACAAAGATTAAACAACTTTTTACTCTACCAGTTCAACCTGGCCATTTTTAGATTTAGTCATCTATATTACTCTGCAATGTGATTCCACATTATTTTCTGCCCTGGTGAAAAATGCATTTGTCCATTTCTTATGGTGGGTAGTGTTTGCCTGGCATGGGTGATCCCATTGGTGCAGAGACTCAACCTCCAAGC
The DNA here is from genome assembly GCF_000738735.6 of Corvus cornix cornix. Taxonomy (NCBI): domain Eukaryota; kingdom Metazoa; phylum Chordata; class Aves; order Passeriformes; family Corvidae; genus Corvus; species Corvus cornix. Next base: position 41,328,963 of record NC_046333.1, read on the forward strand.
TAAAGCACTCCTTGGCAGAAGTTGCCATTCACAGCACCATAATAACATGAATCTGTTCCTCACAGCTGTGGAACCAGTGTGGCTTCCTCTACATCAAACATCTTTACACCATCCTCCACTGTGTCTTCACTTACACTGAGAGGTCTCTGAAGCACAATAATTCCTGATAATGGAATGCACATGTTAAACAGACTATTAATTAAGACAAATCTCATTATCAAAAAAGACTATTACTAAAGCACCAGGTTTTTCACATGAAAACAATGGAATTCCTCCACTGGTCTCTGGCCCTTCTAGAATGCCTCTCCATCCCATATCCTGTCATTTAAAAATAATTTTACTGTAAAAGTACATTTTCTCTAATAACTTGTAACCTTTTATAAAATGATTCCATTTAAAATTCTATTTTAATAATTTTTTTCACAGCAAAGAAGAGATACTAAACCATGTAATTCATATTCATGACAGCAGGCATCATTGCATCCAGACAATGCTGGGAAAATTTTGTGAGACAGAGATAGGCAAATCAATTATAATAAACTTTTGTTTACTGGATTCTTCTTGTTGGATTTTAATGTCTGGACATATAATGTGCATCTATAAGCTATTTTGGAATTATTTAAAATCATTTGTGGGAGTCATCAAAAAATAAATTAGTCTGACATTTGCACTTTTGGGATTAGATTAAGCTGTCTGCTCTGCCCCCCTTGTGAAGTGCGTAAGAGAAGACTTTTGGCTAGAAATGAGCAGTTTAGAGAAAGCCAACATGTAAGAGTTGTGGACAGATCCACTTTAAAATTTTAACAAATGTCATAAGTATTCTTTTATTCAGGCTCTGAGAGGCTTTGGAGACAAAAAAAATTACAAACATTAGAAAAAGCAGCAAGGAAATCAGAAGTAATTTCCAGCTTTCTGTAAGGCAGTTATTATTGTGGCTCCTAGATACTACATTATTTATACCTTCCTTCTCCTCCTGGGTGCATTGGATTTATTTCATTCCACCCATGCAAATCATGTTGGGATCATCAGAGCTCTTATTTGTATATTATAAACTTTAATTGCACTGTTCCAAAACAAAGATCTTCGATCAGCCAGACCAGGTATAGTTACAGCTGGGAATCCTGAACTGCTTATTTAAGCAGATCATTTTTTTCTGTTCTAAAGACTGTATTCGCTTGTGTGTTCTGGGAGGAAGAGAGTTAAAGGCAGAGACGTAAAAGATACTGGGTCAAATCAGATATCTTATCTAACTCAACATTTGGACAAACACGCTTTACCAGTAGTAAAGATTTGAAGATCTGGCCCATAACAATTTTTACAATAGTAGACTGTATTTTGTTCTTGGCGGAGCACCAAATCTAATTTACTCTGAGTTTACAGGAGAAGAAAATACAAAAGTGTCCAGCCTCCCATTTGTTACAGCAGCATAATCAGCAGTGAACTGTCACTCTGAACAGCAGCAAAAGAAGCAAAAAAGGAATGCTCGGCTCTGCCCGTGCTGGTGGGTGACGTCAGGAACTCGCTGCTGGCTGACGTCAGGAAATCAGTCTCCTGAGGACAAACAGCCAGCAAGCAGCCAGCCTTTGTTCTACTCTTCCTTCTCTCCCCCCCTCGCCCCCAGCTTCTGGCACATTAGCTCTAGCAGACAGATAAAATTTAACAAAACATTAGTGTTTACATGTGTTTTCCACTTGGTCTTCAGAACTAAGCAACAATAACCGGGAGCCCCTTTCTGACTTGGTTTGTGTGCCAAGGACTGCCAAGCCATACCACAAGTGACTTCATGTAAAAGTGCCTGCAGGTGCCATGTGGTGGGAGAGAGGGCTGTGACGTGTTACTGTGTGACAATGGTTCCTCGTACCTGGGGCTCACAGGTAGGGAAGGCTCCTTGGTCAGTACAGAAGTGCAAGAAGCCAAAGCCAAAGGCAGTATAATGCCAGTGAAAATCTGCCCAGCTCTCCATGGGGAGGCTCAGGAAGCCACTGCTTTTCCAAGCAGTAATAATTTGCATGTAGCAGCCCATGCACCTAGATATCTCTCAGGACCAGAGGATCAGTGGCTGAATGCTGGCATGAAACTCATGGGACGGGTGTGAGAGTTCAAGTACCATAAATATGCAGATGTCCGATGCTTGAAGAGAGTGATATGCTTTGCCTCCGTTCCTTTATTTTGAAAAACATTGAGTGCTGTTTTTGAAGGCAGACGTCTGGTTTCTAAAAGACTGCCTGCAGGAGCTCAGCCTGGAGGCAGGATGCAGCTGATCAGCTGCCTCCAACAAGGCAATGGCTTAAGCTCCAGCTAAATTTCTGCAGGAAGTGTGGAGCAGCCTGCTTTGACAGATAGCACGGAGGCAAGCACCCTATCCTTATCGAAGCACCACCCCTTTACTTTCTCTAAAAATAAAGTAAAAACCCCATAGAATTCAGCCACATTTCTCTAGTTTTATGTCAGCATCATCAGTTGCAAAGTCTGGCACACCACCCTTTCACTGTTATGCTTTTTATGATGATTAAGCACAAGTATTTTTAAGGTGAGGCTCTCTATTGTCTCCCCTATGATTTCCAATATTGGCTAGCATAAATCTTCTTGTATGTCCAGCTACCCATCTCAAAGGATAAATTACTAAGGACGCAAGAAATGTTGACGGAATGTACATCCCAAATCAACTTGAGGAGACAGAGTTTAAAAAGAAAGTAATGGAGAAGAAGCTCCATTACAGACAAAACCAAAGAGGTGATGAAGGGTCTCGTCATCTGGGGCTGTTCCTGCAGGAGATTTCTTTAATTCACCTCCAGACACATCAGTATCTTAAAAAAGAGGAAACACTTCTATCCTGGCCTACTCTGTTCAAGTCAGGCTACCTCAGCTGTGGTTTGGAGATTTGTGAATTTCTTTGCCATTTGTAGGGGATACAGTTTAGGCCAGGATAAAGACATCTAATACAGAAGAAATGACCATCTGCTAAACCATAACAGATTTGCAATTCCCTGCTGTAGAGCTCTGTTTTCCTTTTTGGCCTTGTACTATATAATTTTGGCTGGGCAGATTTTTAAATCTGTATTTGCTAATAAAAAGACAGCAGTTTCCACTGAAGCAACTCTGACTCTATATTCAGAATATTTTTTTCTGGTAGCCTTTGAAGCACCGCTATCAGCTGTAAAGGTTCACAGTGGTTTGGGGTTCTTGGACTTGAGGTTTTCCACTCTGTTGTTGGCTTTGGTTATCTGGGTTTTTTTGCCAAAGGTTGTGGGAAATTGATTAAGGCCAGCACTATCTTTATCGATGATTTGGATGAAGGGATTGAGTGCACCTTCAATAAGTTTACTGATGACACTAAGCTGGGCAGGAGTGTTGATCTGCTGGAGGGTAGGAAGCCTCTGCAGAGGGATCTGGACAGTCTGGGTTGATGGGCTGAGGCCAGTTGTGAAAGGTTCAACAAGGCAAAGTGCTGCATCACAACATCCTGCAGTGCTATAGCCTTGGGGCAGAGTGGCTGGAAATCTGCCTGGTGGAAAAGGACCTGGGGGTGCTGGTCAACAGCAGCTGAGCATGAGCCAGCGTGTGCCCAGGTGCCCAAGAAGGCCAATGACATCCTGGCCTGTATCAGCAATAGTGTGGCCAGCAGGACCAGGGCAGTGATTGTCCCCCTGTACTCGGCACTGGTGAGGGCACACCTCAAATCCTGTGTCCAGTTTTGGGCCCCTCATTACAAGAAAGACATTGAGGTGCTGGAGTGGGTCCAGAGAAAGGCAACAGAGCTGGTGAAGGCTCTGGAGCACAAGTCCTATGGGGAGCAGCTGAGAGAGCTGGAGTTTAGCCTGGAAAAAAGGAGGCTCAGGGTGACCTTATTACTCTCTACAACTACCTGAAAGGAGGGTGTAGTGAGATGGAGATTGGTCTCTTCTCCCAGGCTGCCAGTGACTGGACAAGAGGAAATGACCTCAAGCTGTGCCAGGGGAGGTTTGGTTTGGATATCAGGAAGAATTTTTCCTGATTTTTCCTGATTTTTCCACTGAAAGGATGGTTAAGCTTTGGAATGAGCTGTCCAGGGCGTTGGTGGAGTCACCATTCCCTAAAGTGTTCAAGGAATGACTGGACATGGCTCTTAGTGTTAAGGTTTAGTTGGCAGAGTGGAGTTCAGTCAAAGGTTGGACTTGATGATCCTGTAGGTCTTTTCCAACCTTAATGGTTCTATAATTCTAAATGCAGTTTTTTCTTAGCTCTCAGAGGGAACAAAAATCCTGTCTTATAAACTACCTTGATAAAGAATTCTGAATGCCTAAAATGTCGAATTTTGTTCCTTAGTACTTCTCATTATCAGATGTGGACTGAATAGTTCCCACAGTTACATTTTCCTGACATAAGGTTCTCATTTGACACCAGTCATATATTTATATTAATGCAATCTTTCTATGTGACTTTGTGTATCTTTGCATTTTGAAGTCTTCGGATGAAATAGAAAAGAAGTAGTATTCACTCACTTTATTAGCACAGTAATCAGATTTTCAGAGTTTCACAATAACAGGAGAAGCTTGAAAAGTAATTAAGAGATTCTCAACACAGCAGGAGTTTTTGTTAAAGGAGAAAACTAATTCAGACTGTAGTTTGCAGATACAAGAGAAGCTAGGGCTGGAGTCCAAGAGACTCCTAATCTTCAAGAAAAGTAGCTGCTCTGAAAGCCGTGGGGAGGGGGAGGTCATTCATATACTTTCGCTTTCCTTTAAAAGAAAGCAAACTATTAGGAGCTTATCTAACAATTAAAACATCTGCTTCGCAAAGGAAAAGTACATGTCAGCTTGCATTGCTTTGATTGAAAGGATGCATTTTATTATATAAGAACTTGGAAATATAAAAAGTAGTACATAAATTTGGGTTTGTAAGGAACAAAGTTGATTTCCAAAGATTAATAACAGACTGTGCATATGCCTTTGAGAAAGCACCCAACCACATGAATGACTGTTTCCAAATGCACGTTTATTTAGATGTAACCAGATCCCGTAAGTAATGCGTGTGTAAGTCAAACCAGAGATTTTGATGTTCAGTTTTGGTATTATCATAACATACTGACATTTTCGAAACTATGAAGTTTCTATACTTCATTTTTCCCTGATGCAGATATAGATGGTAATGAATGGCAACAAGTAACTCATTTGTAAATCTTTGCTATCTCCTAGCCTATCTCCTATTTCATGCCTCCCTTGTTACTGCTTTCCCTATCTCATCTGCCCTTTTCTGTGGCTAGCTGCCACCTCTCCTACTGCTTTGATTCTGCAGTGCAGACACAGGTTTCTTTAATTGTTTTGAGCAGCTGTGTTTGGCTTTAAGCTTTTATTTACTAAAAATGTAGGAATTATTACTACTTTAGTAGAAAAAAATAATTTGGTGCTGCCTCTTGTGCTCAATAATGTACTGATACAATTCATAATGTGGTTTCATTTCTTTAAATGTAATAATTACCTTTTAAAATGTGCATGTGGCTTAATCTTTTTATGGTGTATGATAATGGAGGAATTTTATATGACTCACAAGTGATGATAAGGATGTGCGTTGTAGATTACTGCTCTATCATCATGCATTTGAAGAGAGCTCCCTTATGGCAGTAAAATAATAATAGGACTGATTGCCTTGTCCTAAAACCCACTGGAAAGCACCACTCTGGGTTATTTTAGGACATAACACAGAGGTTTGTTCTCCTGTGGGCTTCTCTTAGGTGGTAAGGACATTCACCTGACCTGTGGAAGGCACTGTGCTCAGCAGTTTGTCTAGGTCTTCTAATCTACACCAGAATCCCCTTGCCCAAAAGCTGTGCCCTGACTCTTACTTTGTCATGCTCTCTAGGGCTGGAGGGAAGGAGAAATATATGGAAAGAAGCAGAAAATTAAAATACATCATAGGTCAGTGGGAAAACAGTGTGCAGCACCCACTTCTTGATTTTTTTCCCTCCCATCTCTCTCAACTTTGAGAGAAAACTGCTCTTTAGGCACGTGGCATTTCCTACAGGAATGAGTGTGTCTGAGCCAACTCCATTGGAGTTTTATGGACTGAAATATCTAGATTTGAGAGAGTTTCTTACACTGACCAAGTGCCATATCATTTTTAACTTGCAATAGCCAAGGAAGCTGTATTGAGGAAGTATATTTTAAAATGCTAATAGAAGCTGAAGAACAGGCAATGATTTTGTCAGAAACTTTTATTTTGAAAGCAGAAAAAATCAGACAGTGGCTGTTGCCAAACATCTTTCCAGGGACTCTTGTTGTAGATGCTGACTCACAGTAGGAATCAATCATGAGGACTGGGACAGAAAATATGACCAAATGTGAATCAGCACATCAACACTGCATTTGGACATGTAATCCTCTTAATATCCATTTCAGTTACCCCTATTATCTTGTACCCAGCCCATCTTTATCTCAACTGCCTCAGCCTTCTAGTCGCCTTAGTCTAGTGATATCTGTTTGAGTTGTAAGTCAGAAAAGAAATATTGTTATTGTTGCCATCTAAACTTTACAGGGCACTCAGTTTATCCATGTTTGACACATTGAATCTTTTCAAGCCAGAACCACAAATTGATGGAAAATGCACAAAGTGAGGACACGCAGTAGCATCACCATCCTTTGTCCCACAGGCAATGATAAAATGATGTGTGTGCTTTTCTAGGAGGTGTTAAGAGGAGTTCCAATTCTCATCACTTCTTCCTCTCCTGCCTACAGGAATTCCTGCCATGCTGGTCTGTTCCTGAATTGTGTTCCCTGCAGCCCCAAAAGAAGATTTCTGCTGGTAGCACTGCAGAGCCAAGCTGGCAGTCTGTGTATTAATATTTTTAGTGATGTGGAGTGCTCTCCTGAAATCATCATATCCAGATATTCTGAGACCATGGGGAGAATCTTAGATTTATATAAACCATGAAGAAAATTTTGAAAAAGTGAATCCTGTAGTTTCAAAATCCTTAGTAAAAGTACTCGCCCCTCAGTGTCAGGCTTTTCAAGCTCCAGTAGTGATTTTTGCCTCACCATTTCTGAATGCTTGGGGGTAGCAAGTTGCATCACTACTGCCACTGCCTTAGGCTTGTTTGGAAGGATTTGGGTTTAAAGTTAAATCAAAGTTTGTAGGCAAAAATCTGTTTCTTCTTTTGCAGTGTCTTTCACTTAGCTCTGGTTTGAATCTGTTCGAGTTAACCCCAAATTGCTGAGGTGATTTAGGGTGAATCCTCACTATAAGGCTGTTTTACATGACTGAGAGTAGTGCTGGAAAGAGGTCAGGGTTTCATTGACATAATCCTATCTTGGGGTTTGCAAAAATTTACCTTTGCTGGTGTTCAGTCAGTATCCATGACTTCGATTTGAGGAGGCTGCTATTCCAACACAATGATTCACATAAAACATCTATGAAAATTTGGAGCTCATTCCAGCCAGGAGTTCAGAGTATTTTTTGAGTCCTCAGGGTTCACTGTGGGTTTTCAACTGGCTGGTTCAGAGGTTTTCACCTTTCCTACCTTCAGATGTCTACTATTTCTTCCGGAAAGACCTAGAAGTTTTGTAATAATGCTTCTTCCATGCTCTTGAAAACTACATACCAAGCTGAGGGACTGTGATACCTTTATTCCGATTGTTTTAAAAATGCACATATTTCTTACAGGAAAAAGATAGAGTCACACAAAGGATTGCTTTCAGTTGAGTGGTTTTTATTTCCTGCCTATGAATTTATGACATAGCTCAGAGATGATATAAGTCAATAGCTGGTAACGTAGTTATAGGCTATGGAAAGAAACCTGGCAGAGAATAGTCCTATGCTACTATTATACCTGGAATGAAACTACCTGGTGCAGATATGACTCACACCTGTAGGGGAGATGAGTCTTGGAGAAAAGGTGTCTGTATACCTGCATCCTACAAGTGATGGTTTGCAGAAACAGTGCAATGGTCTTAGAAATATCATGTTAATTGGTTGTGCTCTCTGGCACTAGCAGGAACACTTGGTGCATAGTGAAGTTATACTGGAGTTGAGACTGGCAAATCTTTCTATTCTCTTCTGTTTCTTTGTTTTTACCCTGTAACTGCTTTATACACTATTGCCTTCATCTGCTGTCCTACCCTTCAGCCTCCTGGGCCACATTTGTGATTGGTATATGAGGAGCAGGTGATGAGGAATTGAACTGTAGGCTTCCTGCTGGTGGTAAGGGCAACAAGTGCTTCACACAAACTTCTTTTGATGACATCTGGATGGTAGCTCATTTAGGGAAAATGCATATAAGGTAGATTTAGATTGGATAGTATGAAGAAATTCTGTACTGTGAGGGTGGTGAGGCACTGGAGCTGGGTGCCCAGAGAAGTTGTGGATGCCCCATCCCTGGAAGTGTTCAAGGCCAGGCTGGATGGCAGTTTGAGCAACCTGGTCTAGGGAAAGGTGTCCTTAATTGTTTTTCTTTTTAAAAAGTATGATGAATGGCACTGTTCAAATTCATTAAGAATAAGATTTTCCCCTATTGCTTCAACACCTTAATGTTAAGCATTATCATAGGCGTAACAGCATGGTACATATTAAACAAAGAAGTTCATACTGAGTAAAATAATTTGCATAATTATTAGCAGGTCTCTTTGCTAGTTGTACAACCTTTAAAAAAAAACAAACAAAAAAGCTGAAGAGTGTAATCTCCTTTTTAAATGCTGCAGAGGCCATTTTGTGTTTCTGAGACTTGGGAAATCCCACTGTCTCTTTATGAGATATATCTAGGGATAATCTAAAACTGGAGTTAATTAGTGCAGTGTTTGTTATTCTGATGTTAATATTATTTTTCCACTCATAGCTCTTGTTTGGGTAAATCTATTAAAGTGTTATGTGCTACTACACATCAGCTTAGACCTAATCCACCACGTTCATGTGCATCCCTTTGCTTTCTGCGTGGGTGTAGCTTCCTTGGTTTAAATAGAAGTAGGTTTAATCAAGTGTTTAAGTGTTTGCAGTGTACAATAAAGATATGATACATTAATACTGTTTTTGCTAAAATGTACCTCTAACATTGTTCCTTTTCCCCAGCTGTCAACCACATGCTTGATCTTCTTATCACTTTGTCTCAAATTATTTCAGCATAGTTGTCCTGAATACTTTACAGTTCATACGTAAATAAAAACATACTTTAAGTAACCTCCTTAAATTGTTGAGCAAACATATAAATGAATGGAGAACAATAAACAAATAAAAAGAAAATCCAGTCAAACACAGTTATACAAAACCCAGCCAATGAACTGTATCTCCAGCATAGATAAATGGTTCAGGAGTGAGTTGAGGAGGTGGATAATGAGAAACTGAAGGGCCTCTGCCCCTGTCTTTGTGCTTTTGAGGATAGCTCTACCATAGCACACCCAAGTATGTTTCTGTGGGCACCGAGGAAGGATGTAGACACTGATTTCTTGCTAACTCCAGAAGCCAGGCAGTGAGCTATTGGTTACTGAAAGCTCTTTTGCCCCATTCCCTCTCATCTTGGTTAAAAATAACTTTTATTTACAAGGTCATATTAGCTTCTGGTTAGTCCATGATATGATTCTCTATACAGCTAGACAGACCTTTGCATAACCCAAGCGAGACGCTGCGAAAGCAACAAGAAGCAAGAATTACCTAAGCTGCCATAGCTGCCAAAAGAAGTGAACTTCGCTTACAAAGTAGCATCCATGCTGTGGACAGCTATACCATGGCCTTGCCATGGTATATGAAGAGGGGCAAGGGGGACCCTCTTCACTTTTGTGCAGCAGGAGTAGCAAGAGGCTACTTTCACAGTTCCCTGCTGTAGCAGCAGGCTTTTCCCTGGAGAAGAGCACCTGAAAGGAGGGAAGCTTGTCGATAAGCCTTCCAGTCCTTACGCTCTCTAGAGTGACTGGCTGGGCCCTGCCACTGTGCTTGTCACATCCATGCTCCTCTCGAGGGGCTGTTGACAGGATCCCCAGAGCACTTTGTTCACACACTATTGACATTCATGGTGTGCCTCACATTTCCCAAAGTTAATGATCCGGATTGTCTGCAGATGCAGGCAGACATCACTGCTCAGACCTGTGGTGCTGATGAACTAGTTACAAAAAAATCGTGTTTTACCTAGAGTGACTAAATACATATAAGGTTTGTGAAAATTGACCTTTCTTGTTGGATGAGTTTCAGGAAACAGTTTTTCACTTAATGACTGGCTTGAATCCAGGCCAAATTGGTAAGTCTGTAAGTCTGGACTAAGCAAGTAATTTTGAACAAATTATTTATTCAATGAAGATAGCTGCTTTTCCTCACTAGTACATAGTTCATGGACAGACTGTGAAACTCTTTACCTTACTTGTAATTCAAAGTTATTCATACATTTCTTCACATAATAATTCTTGGTCTAAAACTATTTATGAAAAGATTATCAGTGCCTGCCATGAAGAGACATGAAGGAATGGAAATTATGTCTGGTTCAGAATCAGCTTGAAAATGTAGATGGATATGCTCTAATGTGAAGAAACTCTTCACTGTTCAGTGAATGTGGCTGGTTTTCCTCAAATCATTTATTTGACAGACCAGTTTTTCTGGCGTTTGACCAGCTCCATAATTCATAGAGAATTTCCCTCCCCCCTGCCCATCATTTTCCCAGCTCTGCTGAAAGCCTTGCAGCCAGACAGCTGTTCTGAATGAAGTGTGTATATGGCCTCATATTGGTTCCTAGTAAATAGGTACACTGGTGTGAAACCACACGTACTACCTTGGGGCCATCTTTGCAGAGGACAAAAGGACATGGACACTTGCCTGCCCACTTTGTAATAGAATTGGCCCCTCTGGTATGAGCTGCAGTTAATAAACATTAGTATAGCAGCACGAACTTTCTGGTGTGAAGGGCAACACCTGTACCTGCTGCGCTGTCAGAGCAAAGCTAGCATGCAGTACCTTTTAGCATCCCTTAACTGCTCACAAAGAGAAAGGTGAGGAGGGAGACTCACTCTTTCCAGTCCTAATTCTCTCCTGCATCTGGGCAGAGCTCACTGAATCCTTCAACTCTTCTGCAGAAAACCTGGCACTGCCTGGGGTTTCTGCTTGGCATCCTGGACCAGGACGTTTATTTAAACCTTCAACTCCCTTTCCTCCAGTGGTAGCATAATTCCTTTGGTTAACCCTTTGGTTAACCTCAAACCAAAGAGACTGATTCCTTTCAACTCCATCATCTTTCCTCTCTTCACTCTCCACTATTCCCCTCCTGCAGCCCTCACCTTGTTCTTTTACCTGCTTCACTTCTTTTTTAGTTTTTGTGATTCATAGCTTTTCTCTTTAGCCTTTGCTATTTCGGGGAGGAGGATGTCTTTCCTGGCCCCAGCTAGTGCTCTTTCAAGGTCTGGCTTATTCTTTATAATATATCCCATTTTTTTTTTCTTTATTTTATATTACAGTGGAGCCTCCAGCTGGTATTAATAATCACTGAAAGGAGAGTTCCTACCCAAAGAATTTAGAATGCAGATGAATTAATTCCACAGGTTAAAGAGACACATCCTTTTGTAAACCTGCAGTGTTCAAAACAGCAATTAAAATTATTAAAAAGCTGATTTGGTTGTATCAGGATTATAAGTATTAATATAAATACTAGTTTAGGTAATAGACCATTTTAAAGATTCTTGCTTGCCTGTAGGTTGTTTTTATTCTGGCCTTGAAAGATTTTTAAACTATCTACAGTGTTACAGAGTGGTAATAAAGTCAGCTATACTGGATCTTATCTTTATTTTAAAATACCTTATTCTTTCTCACTCAGGTCTGCTTTTCTGGTTCTGATAGCCCTCTGCAAAATAGAATAAGTAGTTTCATTCAGTTCTGCAGGTGGTGGAAGACATAAAACATTAGAATGGGTCCTTTAAAACAGCTGTAAACTAAAATGATGCTTGTAAACTGAAATACTGCAGTTTTGTTCACCCTGAATTTTAAAATAGTTTCATGAGGTAATTGAGCCTTAAAGGATCTGGATTTTTTAAACTCTATTATGTTATTATGCAGTTGCCACAGGGGGAGCATATGCTTGCTGCCAAAAATCTAAAACTGGAATCTTGGATCTTAAACAGATAAGATTAAGTCATAGACTTCAGCTGTACTAGAAGCAAGCACAACATTCATCTGAAGCATGTGACAGCTATGTCCTGGAAAACTGTTTCTAGACAGACATTCTTGCCTGCTTACATAGACTGAAATAGGCCATTCTCATTCATTCAGTCTACTGAGTTTTAAGCACCTCTGTAGAACTATTTGCTTGAATGTTTTTCCCATTTTCCTGAAGTGTGGCATTGCTTCTTTAAGAAGACTTGTAAATGAAGCCTTTCACCTAGGATGGTTATCCTATTAAGGATTTCTGCTGTTTTTATTGGTCACTGGAAACACACTGTGACATTTGGGTTTTAAGATTTACTTTTTCTTAATTGTATTAGTGGGTTTGAGTCTACGTTGGATTACAGGTATCAGTTTGTGCACATTCTGTGTTACATTTCATTGTGCCCTAAAACATGGCAGGCATTGCACTGAACAAAAGAAAAATATAATCACTTCCCTGAAGAATTTACTATCTAACTTTAGATTAAAAAGAGAGTAATAAACAGCAGGAGGAGATGGAGTGAGGAACTACCTCACACATTACAGCAGTAAGATCAAGCTGTTAAGCTGTTGGGGCTTGTAAACACCTCGATTGCTTAACTAAATGGTTTATTTAAAATAATTATGATCAGTGAGCCAGTAATTGTAGGCACCACAAAAATGAACTCAAAGGGAGGGATTTGAATGAAAAGTTCAAATTCAGTGAACCAGAATCAGCATTGCATCTCACAAACCAGGCATCATGAGATGGAAAAGCTTGCTGGAGAGGTAGGTAAGTGGGACATCAAGACTGATGTCACTGGTAAGTGGAGAGAACAAACCTCTATACACAGAAAGCGTGCAGTTATGCGGGGCACTAAAGGTGAGAGCAGACAATTTAAATCTAATGTGGTGGATAAAGGAGAGCTACTGGACTAATTTAAAATGGATTTAAACATCTGAAGTGTTCCAGCTGACTTAGCAAGGTCAGCACCAGCATATTAGGGAAAGCGTAGACCTGTCGCCAGGTGGAGCAGACTGATGGGAGAGGAGACATGTAGCTTTCAGGGATAGACCCTGGGATGAGTGCTTATCCACTGGAGCAGAATAAAAGTCTGGAAGATTAGTCCATAAGCACTGCAGAAGGTTTCTTACCTAGACCTTAGTCACCTATCCCTCATCACTACAGTAGCCCACCTCTCTTCATATCATGGCTCCACATTAATAGTCCTCCTGAGTCTCCCTCCTACAGTGTCTATCCTGAAATATGTATTGGAATGGTGTCCAAGTGCTGTCTTCTAGGTTATATATGGTTTGGTGGCACTAGTGCACTTCATACCAGGTAAATGTACATTGCAGCAAGTGCCAAGTTTGCTCAATAGTGAGGTCAAAGACTGCCAGAAAATGTAGCTTAAACTGATCTTCACATAAAGATAAGGCCCAGTGACAGAACTGCACTTGGACATCTTTGGCATTGGTGTCCATAGTCTGTATAACACTAATACGAAAAATCAAGCAGCAATAAAATGCAAACATGCAGTTGCCCCATCTAAATAAAACACACTTCAAACCACTTGTTAAAGAAGAAACTTGGATGTCCCAGATGACTTGGGTTTTGTGCTATTGCAAATCCCCAATCATCTATACCTCTCTCTTTGATGGTCTCAAATGGTTAACATCCAGATTTTATTATGTTACTGAATCTTGTATGCTGTCAGGCAGCACCACATCGATTAAATTGCACTCAGGAGAGAGCTAACCACAAAGCCATAAGAATTCTTGACAGGTCATTCTTGCTTGAGCCTGGTTTCTTCTGTATAAAGATTAAAAATCTTGTCACTGATGGTGAAGAATGAAGTACATGCAAAACAATGGAGCATCAATAACTCATAAAAAGCACTTAACAGAATTGGCAGAATTTGAATGAGATGATGTATACATTAAACAAAATAACATTAGTAGTAATACTGAAGATTGAGAGTACTGTAAAATAATTTCACTAAATATTTAATGCAAGTACTAATTGACAGTGATTGTTCATTTCAGTGATGAATGAGTGTAAGAATTTTATTTTTATTCAGCATTGTACCGAACCCAGGCAAATAACTCCTTTGCATTTTGCATCATTTCTTTCCTGAATATTCCATATTAACAATATTTGAAATGAACAGGTTCTCATTCTCTATTCTGCTGGGTCTGATTTTGCTCTGCTCTTTTAGAATAAAGCAACCCTAAAATAGGCAATCTACCTGGAAGATTCTTGACTTCCATGATGGCAGCTACTTTATTCCTTTATCTTGGTTACTGGTGTAGGAGTTTTGGCTTTAGAAAAGACTATGACCAATATACATTTGCATTAGAGTTTATTTCTACCTTCTGGCTTGCTATAGGAAGCTGGTGTAAACTAGAGCTACATTCTCAAGCAATGAGGAAGCCAATTGGCAGAGTTATGACTTGTTCAAAGGCCCATTCTGGTAGCCAGGTAACCCTGGCAAAGAGAGTAGAAGCAGCCCAATATTTTTACCTACCTTCTGTCTCTGCAGGTTTCCATCATGTGAACAGAAACCTTGAACAGGGGAGCCATTTGAGACCACATTTTTCCTCCTTCTGTTGCTTTGGATTCGGAACTCTCAGAAAAGGTGGGCAGTCCTGATGGTTGAAAGACAGCCTATGCTGGGGAGCTACTTTGGGAAATAAATGGCAGTGGTTTAATTGGACTTAACAATATTATCCTATCCCATAACACATGTGGGAAGAGGGAAAAGAACCCAGGATTTTATTGACAGCTCTCGAAGCTTATGTTTTTAAGACATGGTCTTCAGCAGCTGGATTTGAATAAGGAGCCAAAATTGAAACGAAGGCTGAGAAACACAAGTGGCTTGAAATGATGATTTTTTGGGGGAAACTTTGAGTCCAGAAATACCTTTGTTTTTATGGAATGCTAAAATAACTATGAAGCTGACTTAGCAAGCCTTATGTCTTTAGGTTTCTATTCATTATACAGAGCTGTACACTTCCACAGGAAAAAAAAGTGGAGCCAAAAAACTGAAAACATTGGCCTACAGCTTCTTGATAATCTTTATCTGAGAAGCAGGGTTGTCTCTCAAGGTATGTGGAAAAATTCTTACAGATACAAAGAGAGAAGTGTTCTTTCCGTAATTGAATAATCTAAATGACTACTATGGCCTCCCTGTGGATTTCCTATCCAAATGCCAACTCAACCTGTTCATGATTACCCTGTGAGAGCCAAAGAGCTCACAACCTGCAGTGGGAAGACTGCAGAACATGATAAAAAGGAACCTAGAAAAACTGAGACTGCTTCTCCACATTATTATTATTTAACATATTATTAAATTGCAGCAGTCTGACTGAAGATGCTCATAAGGTTATGCTTTCTGTGTCCTTTTTAAATTGTCAAAGGATTCAAGTCACTTAAAAAAAAAAAAAAAGGGTAGAACAAAGTGTGCTACAGAAGATTTAGCACTAACACTTAGATAGTCTTGCTGTACTTGAGACAGGCCACCCCTCAGGCAAATTTGTGTAATCTACACAACACGCAATTTTCATAGGCGTGAACACTTGCAGGGCAGGATTAAGGTGAAGAAGATTTACGCTGCTGGAGAGCAGTCAGGCTGCTACTTCCAGTGATGGATTCTGGAGTTGTTTGGTGTATTCAGTATTTTTGGAGGGCAGAGACACAGTTGTAAACAGTTTTTAGCCTAAAGTTTAGTGTAACGGGGGTTATAAGTGTCCCAGATGGTCTCAGCACTTTGTTGCTGCAGGCAGGATGGCGATTTCAGGGAATGCTCGTGGGCTGATGCAGGAGTACAGGATGAAGGCATGAAGTGTTCCAGTCCCTATAAGTTTGCAAGCCAGGGAGGGAAGGAGAAGTGCCGCAGGGCCTTCAGATGGATTTGCAATACCTCCCTTGTAGGATGGCTGATTTTTGTCTCATTCTTGGCAGAACAGCATACAGATCCATCCTATCATCTGATCTGCTGTGGGGTTGCTATTCCACTGCTGCTAATTCTCCCTGCTCTGCACCTCTGGGGTTTACAGCTGCAGCAACCATCATCTGAGGAACACAGAGAGTAGGGCTCTAGCCCAAAGCTGCAGCTGCTGCTGCAGATGAGGCTGAGCAGTGAAGAGCATGAGCAGGTGAGGAGCTGCCCCTGCCTTCTCTTTCTCAGGCTGTAGCAGGTCCCTGATCCCTGCTGCCAGCCCAGCAAGCAGAGCAATGCTGCCTTCCCCCCTGCGATGGGAACAACCTGTGTGCTAAATGTGGCCCAGCTGGACCAGACCTGGCTTGCTCAGCATAAATAGTGCTGATCTGAAGCTCTAATTAAAACAAAGTGAGGATAATAACCTTCTGAAACCATAGAGGGAAATCAAAACTTCAAACAAGCCATTTCAGTAAAAAGTACAATTTGGTTTTGCTTTTGTCCAAGCTTTTAGAAGGTGTTTGTTAGATCAAGATAGCTATTATAAGCTAGTATTATGCCTTAAAATACCCATCCAAATAAATCCTTGGTGAATTTTAAGGTCAGGAAAGACTTTTGTGACTATGAAGGAATAGATCAGCTCTAGTTCCTATTTCAAAGAAATGCCTTGGAGCCAGGAAAGCAGTTTTCTGCCCCTTAAAGAAAAAAGGGTTATGTTTCATGTATTATCTAGGGATGACTGTTTGGGACAGACACATCTGAGCCAGAGTTGGGTGGGAAGAGAGGACTTGCAAACACAACAATTGTGTGTGTTGGGTGTTTGCGTTGTGCTAAGTAACAAAGAAAACAAATACATGTCGCTCTGTCAGCTCCCCTCTGACTGGTGTGCTTGTGCATTTGGTGTTTTAGCAAGTGATAGGATGCAGAAGGGTTGGCTGCAGAGGTTTGGGCAGGTGCTGGAAAGAGGTGGGCCAACACTGTAGTCTGGTTCATGGCTGTGTTGATATGCAAATAAAGCACAGCGAGTAATGAAATGTATGTGTTGTTTCACACTGAGCCAGGTAAATCCCGTTTGAAAAAAGAGTCTGGTGGCATATTAGATTGCTTATAGGAATAAAGCACCTACTTTGTAGTCTCACTTTCACACCAGTAATTAGCATTAAATTCCTGTTTTGGAAAATGGTTGGCTTCTGCTGAGGTTTTTTTGGAAACAAAATGAAAAGTTTCTGTGCTCCTGGGTGCTGACTTATTTATTCTGTTCTTTGCATAGGATAACTGGTGAAGGCTTTCTGCTTCATGCTGAATTTGGCTCAGGTTTAAATGTGCTTTGCATATTTTCTTATCCTGTAACTGTAATTGCTTTCAGTGAGCCTTGATTACTGTCATCTACTGTCATGCCCTAGTGCATCTGACCAGTTACAATGCACAGTAAAATAGCACTTCATGTGATTTTTATCTGTGTCTACGATTTTTATGTTGCAGTTTTATGATAGCCTGATTGTACCTCTGATATTTTGATTGCTTACTCCCTTAAGGTGGATCTTGAAAAGATCCAGTGAAGTCCTGTTCCTTAGTAAATTGCCTGGAATGGATAAGCAAGTAGAGCACACCTACAGACCCTCTTTTGTTTTCCTGCTTATGCCAAATCCACTTATTTTGTCTTGGCCAGCTGTCTGAGGCATAATTATCCAGAACTGTAACTATCAGACTTAGGTGAAGCTTTTATGTGGAGATCAAATGCCTTCTATTTCATAGGAAAGCTTACACTACAGAACAGAAGAGTGCACTGGGAAGCTTTGAGTTACATCTCTGCTCCCTTGCAGGTGGGGTGATGCTCTCCCAGTTGCAGAGGGCTCTCCTAGGGCTCCACTTCTACTATTTTTCAAAAAATTTTGTTGTTCAACCAACCACTCACTCTTACCACATCCCCCACCTCAATCACAACTTTTAACTGTCTTCTCTCTCCTCCTGTGCCTGTTTCCAGATCTGTTTTGCTTCCTCTTTGATGGTTCAGTACCCTCCCTCTCTCTCCACTATCTCCATTAAGACAACTTTGAATCCTGCACATGATCTACCACCATGATTTTCTCCTCCTCCTAGCCTCCAGAGACCCATGTCCCTGCCACTGCCATTATCCCTAACCCAGCACTCACCATCCATTCTCCCTCTTCCTCTTGCGGCCTCTCTAATGCCTAAAGTTTCAAAAATGTTAGTAGCCTTCCAACCTTTCCTCACATCTTCCATACTTGAGTCCTTTGGTCTCTTTTTGTATGACATACAGACACACTCCCCCCCTATACATATATATATATATATATGTATGTATATATATATATGTATATATAAATGCTTTCAGCGTGGTGGTTGGCCCCTTGAGGTTTTCTTGCTACCTTTGCCCTATTTCGCTTTATTCCCAAGGGGGACAAAGTGAACCAAGACATATAACTGGGTAGGTCATGTAGCTAAATCAAACTTGGAGCTGCAGGTACAGATATGGGAGGATCTAGGTAGGAGGCCTGTTAATTAACAATTTTTGTGTGAAGGTTCAAAGGAGCAGAATGGCTCTGTGAGCTTTTATACTCAAATGAATTCTTCTCTACCGCCAGGTAAAGGATCTAATGATTTAAGGCTGGAGTGTGAAGGCCAGTCCTGTTAGCAGAAGCTCAACCAGAGAATAATGCAAAATCTGCACTCGCTGTTGCTTGGCTTCACTTGCAACATTTGTGTCTCTCTAAGTCATGTCTCTTCCTCGATGTTTCTTCTTGTTTTTCACTTTAATTTGTTTTGTCCCTCAAATTTAAAAGAACCCTTCATTGTAAAGTGGTAGCAACCTCTCCATACATGTGACTATTGCTAAATGAATTACATTATTTAATTAGCAATTGTCTCATAAATAATTGAATTGAGTCATATGTAGATTTCAGTTTATGGTGCTATTCAACTTTGTGTTAATTAAGGTGACTAATAAAAGAGATAAGAAAACATGAATAAAGAACTCACTCTCTCTACCACATCATCCACAACACTTGCATGGCCTTGGTTACCTGGAGATGTAAGATGAAAAGCTCTTTTTCTCAGCCAAGGGAATCTCTGGTTATGTTTTCTCTGGGTCTGTATTTTGAGCTGTCTGGGACACACTGACCCACAGTTACATTGTGCTACTAAGAGCAATTAGATTCACTTAGCTTTCCTTTTATTTGAGAAAAAACTAGAATATAATAATGTAGATTTTTAAAAGAACTTTTAAGCACTATTTCAATCAAGCTTGTATAAGCAAGAGGTTTATTTTTTAATTTTTTTTTTAATGTGAGAAAAATCTGCTAGTTTTTGAAAGGTTTTTATAGGTTTCACATCAACTTCTAAAATTCTGCTTGTTTTAAAGGAACTGCCAAATGCTGGAAAGCTTGCTTGTTCTTGCTTTCTAGTTATCCTGGCATAATACCAGATGTAAGTCTCAAATGCTGATTAAATCTCAAAGAGAACGGAGATCCAGAATTAGTTGCTTGCAGGATGTCATACCTTATAAACACCAGGGGAGAAATAAATTAACACATCTCAAGATGGATTATGGTAAAGGTCTAGAATACATAAGTAATTGTTTAATGATATGACATCTACACTTCCTGTATTAAACTGTATTAGCTGAATCATTAATAGAATAATTAGCTGAACCAATACAGATAGTAAGTTGTTGCCCTGCTGAGGCAGGAGCAAGGTATAGAGCAAAAGATCAGGCAACAGGACAAAATTTAAAGATCACTTTTCTTGCCAGTGGTAAAACTTGAAAGCTCTGCAAAAGATGCACTGAGCCTGCTTTCAAGGATGGTCTCCATGGCAGCACTCTAGACTTCGGAGAAAGCTTTGTCAAGAGCTTATCTTGTCAGTTTTTACTGCTCTGTCACAACCTGGCTCTACCCTCATCTGAAAAGCCATATCTGAAAGCAGGCCTTGCTCGCTGCTTCAATGGGCAATTGGCTTGTCTCTAGTGGACCCTTGGGTGAGAATATAGTGCCGTGGCCATGGCATCTCTGCTTCATAAGGTAGGGACTAAGAATTCCTTAGCTAGAGCTTACAGGTTCTTCAGAGTTGGCAAGAATCCAAATGGCCATGGCACAGGTTGACAGTTTGCCAGATCTGAAATCTGACAGAGCTGCAGGTCATGCTAAGAACACTGTGTCAGGAGACAAAACAAATTCATCACTTTACCTTGTATTTTATTCCTGAGAATTCTAAAGCTTTGATGACTGAAAAAGAACAAAACCCACTCCCCAAAACGACCCAACCACTTCCCCCTACCAAACCCCGTCTCACTGACAGAGGTCACAGTGTGTGGGGGGAGGTTTTGTTACTGTCGATATTCCTCATGGAGTTGCTCAAAGCTCCTGACTGAAGTCTGATCTTCTAGCTGTATTTGGGGCAATCAAGAGCTAGAGCTTCACTGCCTGGACAAAAAAAGAGAAGACTCCATGAACACAAGCAAAGGCATTAGAAGTCCCTCTGTTGGGGGTTCCCAGTATTACTCATATCTCTCCCCCAGCAATATTTCACTTTAAACAGCTCTTAATCCTGCCCAAGGGACCAATAGGTCATTGTATCTCGCTAGGTTAGCCTTTAGACTGGTTAAACGCTTGTGTGCTGAGCCACCAGCTCACTAGCCTCTTCAGACAAAACCACAAAAACAAAGCTAGACACCAAAGCACCTACACTGTTTATAGCTGCCATCCTTGCCCAGCAGGTTTCCAGTGTTTCAGGTCTGGTATGAGTCCATAGCTGGCTTCAAAAATGATCCCGGGCAAGCCTGGGAAGACCTTTTCCAGACATATTTCTGGAATGACTACAACTGATAGTTTTATTGGTCATTCCCAAAGCCTCTGAACTCTTCTGACTCCTGGCTGAAGAAAGGCAGCTATCAGGTTCTTCTCTGAAAACTTTTTAGACCTCCTTCTTGTCTTTGAGGGCCTCCATTTTTCCAGGCCACAAAGTTCTGGTGATTTCTTCATAGTCTGACAAGTCTGAAGAGGTTGCGGAGTTGAAGAGGTTTAGGTTGGCATTATGGACAGTGCTTAAAGCAGATAGCCTGGTTACTCTTCAAGGTGTGGAATTGTGAGTTAAAATCAGCAGGCAGAGCATACTGGCCACTTGCAGAGGCTTTAGTGAGGTTGAGAGCTCTCTGTTTGCTTTTCTCTGTGGTCCTAGCCAGCTGCAGCAGCAGGGAAAGGGGAAAAGAGGAGCTCTCACAAAGCACTGGCTCCTACAGCAGGCTGTGCTTGCCTGTCATCACTCCTGTCTCTGAGTCAGCTGATAGCTGGGTAAAATTAGGTCACCTGCCAACATATTCTTGGCTTTTAACATAATATTTGAGATTAGGTAAATAGATTAGTGAGAGAAAGCTGTCTCTGAGAATGGAGTGCTCGATTGAAGAATGTGTGGGTGCCTTGATTTGGTTTTATACAAGTCCTAATGGTCCTGAGGAAGTCCTGGCTATGGTCACAGCTGCAGATTCAGTCCTTTTGCTGTGGGAGAGGCCCCCATGGGACTGCTGTGGTCTGGAAGCTGGTACCTCGGGACAAGAGGGGGTGGATATGCTGCCTCCAGGGGAGAGACTGCTGGGGCTGGGTGTTTTGGTGAGCTGTCAGCCTGGCCACATGATGGGATGCTCTGTGAGGAGTGAAGTTTTCCTGCTCCCATGGCTCCCTAAGCCCTCCCCAACAGCCAGAGAGGAAGGGTGCTTGGGGAAGCAGGCTGTTTGGCTCCCCCCACCCCCCAATCCCGAGCTGATGGTACAGCTGTTCTGCCAAAAGTGAATGTTTTTCAAATAGGCACTAGATGCTGTGTGAGGAACACAGACAAGAGGTTTCAAGTAAGAAGTAGGATTTTAATTCAGAACAAATGCAGAAGACTGCAATATGTGTGTTATGTTCAGCACAGCTTTGAGGCTTTGCTGTCTCGTTTTTAATTATATCCTAATATGATAGCACACCACATTATTCATGTTCTTAATAATGACTTGTATTGTTTATGGAGATGAGAACAGAGAGACCCTGGGGTTATACAAAGCTCAGACGTTTTAAAACTAGTAAGATTCAACTACTTCAAATGTTTGTTTATTTTAAAGGGATATGTTTTTATCTGCAACAAACCCAGCATCTCTCAGTCCAGGCCAAGAGAGACTTCAGTGGGACTGCATGATTTAGCTCAAAATCAGGGATCCATCACTGACTTGCCCAATGTAGGCTGCTACAAGATGTTTTACAAAATGTTTCTGCATCATCTTTAAGCAGAAAACTTGATTGAGTACTACTCTCTATGAATAAAAATGATTTACCCTGGCAGGTTTGATATAATTACTTTACATATCAACCAAGGGACTGACAGTCACGTTTATGTCGCAAAAATATCTGGTGTTAGAACGCAATGCTCTTACTGGCATTTGGTGAGGGAAGTTTTATCTGAAACCTGCTTTTTTTTTTTAATTTATTTTTCAAAATTAATGAATTAATTACTTTTTTAAACACCCTTATTTAATTTTGCTGTTAACATGAATGAACTCCTGGAATCCTAGTGTTCTACTGCCAAGCTGCCTGAACAGGGCCTGTTCTGTGATGCTGGAGGATGGGGATAGCCTCAAGTAACAGCACGGAAATTAATCTGAGAAAAAGATTATATTGTGCCAGGATTTAGAAAAGAATAACAGATGAGAAAGAATTAGATTAGAAGGAAAGTCATGAAACAATTAGCTGAGCTAGGTGATGCAGAAGGAAATGTTCAAAAGGAGGTGGAGATAACTGGATGAAAAAATCTATACTTAGTGGGAGAGGACATCCAGTAAACTGGAAAAAGAGAGGGGCAAGGGAGAATGCTATTAGTGTGTTCATCCAGTGATAGCAAAATGACATTTTCATACCCCACTGCTCTGTCTGAGGTCTTTTTAGTGACTGCATACAAAAGCCTTACCCTGTTAAGATAGGCACAATCCAGGATCAAAATTGTACTCACATCTAGGACCAAATCCTGTTTGCCTTGCTTTTCTAAATAGTGACATTGTTTAAGTAGAATTTATTTGCAATATGTTAGTCAATTTTATGTATCAGTAATTCCTCTTGAACAAGGAGGCTAAATGCCAAGGAAAGAAGAGTGAGAGACTCTCAGTGGGAAAATAATATGGTATGTCTCAGTATCCAGACCCATCTTCAACCGTAACTCCATGCCTGCATATAGGGATTATCAATGATATCTGT
The DNA here is from genome assembly GCF_000738735.6 of Corvus cornix cornix. Classification (NCBI taxonomy): domain Eukaryota; kingdom Metazoa; phylum Chordata; class Aves; order Passeriformes; family Corvidae; genus Corvus; species Corvus cornix. The sequence continues at coordinate 41,352,199 of NC_046333.1, forward strand.
TTCTTCATCCAGTTTGGACAAAAGTGTCATGTTCTGCTTAATAATGGCAGGGACAGACCGGGATAACAGTGTGTATCATCTAAATCTGTCTTTAAAAGGAAATTATTTTTGTTATGATTGGCATCTTAGTGTAATTTCAGGATCTAGTTTCCTGAAAATCACAAGAAATTACCTTAATCAAAGTACAGAGTTGGGTTTTATACAACTTTCCTTTACAGGAAATGGTTTTACTATAATAAACTTAGACCAAAACTGGTGTATAGTTAACAGTTCACTTCCCAAGTCTGGATGTTAGTTTGGCTACAAGGAATGAGATCTCAGAAAATACCCTGACAGATGACACCAGTTATCTGTAACTATTTTTCCCTTGAATTTAAACACTGAAGTACCTGATTCTACTTATAAAGGACCTATACTTGTGATGACCTAATTTTGTGGAGACAACTTGCTTCCACTTTTTTTTTTTTATTCTATAAAGGATGCAAATGAAAATAAACATGTGATTTAAAATTTTGCCTGAAATAGTGTACAAGTTATTTCATGTGCTAATAATGGAAAATATTACAATGTCACCACAGTGGCACAGTATCAGCACTGTGTATTAGCATGGTGCTTACAGAGAACACCAAAATTCTTTCCAGCCCTTTGCAATTCATCCTGGAAGAGTGGAAGGGCATATCTCTTCCAGTTGGTTCTGGCATGAAATCCAAGATGAGACAAATTGGGAATGAATCACAGTGTATGTTATAAATATGAGCCTGAAAATGACTCAGCTGGAAAATTTCAGCGCTCAGGTTTGTGCTGAAGGAAGAGCGAGTATTGCTGAGTAGACCACTTGTGCTCAGTCACTTTACAGAAGGGTTGTGGTGTGATCATGGTCTTTGCTCCAGACAGGTGGGGTCTCCATTATTATGAAAATGGATCCATTTTGCAAGGCAGGAGGTTCTAATCCCCTGGCATCATCTTTTGGAAGCTGATCCCGCTTATTATTCTGCAGATACTGGGTTTTTTTTTATTTCCTCTGTGGCTTATAAGGAAATACGACTTTTTCTTTGGCATTTGATGGGGATAAAGATCTGCATTTTGGGAGCTACCTGTGACTGAAGTGGGGTGAAGTGCTCAAAAACAAAGCTTTTTTTTTCTTGTTCTAATTTGATCTATGAAAGCTTCTGTAATTCTGTTAGAGGAGTAGGAGTTGCAGAAATAAAAATGTATGCAGGCTAAAGGGGAACTGAGGGGAAAACACCTTTGATTCAAGTGCTGTTATTATTGCTAAAATGTCAGAAATTTATATTATGCAATACATCTATAGTATTTTAGGAAATAGGATTTCATTTGAAGACAGGGAATGCCCTCTCCCTGGTACATTTGCAACCCTAACTTAATGATTAATGAAATCAGAGTCTGGGTATTTAACTATGTGTAAAAATGGTAATGTTCCAGCTTGTGTCTTGGGATAATGGAGGCAGACTAGTCCTGACAGTCATCCAAAGAGATTTAATTTCCCAGACATTTAATCCAAGCTGTTTTGTGCCCAGGTCTGCACAACATTATATTTCAATGCAACACTATATAGCAAAGACATTAACATCTTAGAAGGTACATAATACGTGATAAGTTTTTCATTCAGGAGAGTCATAGGACAGTGCCAAAATGCCATACTGTAGAGTTTGGCTGTCATGATCAATTTGTAGAATGAAATAAGTATCTGCTTTATTTCTTGTAAATCAAAATCAACAGTGAAACCTATTTATTGCCATAGGGACCATATTTAAAATTCCAGAAGCTGCTCAGTTGATTAATTTGATCTGGGAAGTTTACAGACTGCTTGAATAGTAAATATCATCTTAATTAAAAAAAAATAAAATACAACTTTGGTAAGGATATATGATATAAAAACCTCCAACAAATCAAGATTGTGAGAGTTGATCAAAATCACATCAGAGAGAAGATGAATGAAATGAAATGAAGATCTTACACTGAAAATAACGTTCCTATCTATAGCTCCTCACCATATCTTCCTACCTACCCAAGGACTCTATATAGCACATCATTATAATGTATAAGTGTTTCTGTAGATTATTATTCTGTATAGCATTTGAAAGATAATGTATTCACCCATTTTTACACCACATTCCTGTATTCAGGGGAGGTCTTCTCAGAAGCATGAGAAGACACTCATAGTCTCCATACAAATTGATCAGCATATTAAAAATAACTCATTTTTTTCCTAACTCAATCTAAGAAAAGCTATACTTTATTTTAAAATAAGTTTTCTGATAAAGGAGCTCAATGGTGTGTAATTTCATTCTAGTAAAGTTTTACGAGAATAGATATTGTCTGTTTTAAATTATATTACTCAAGATAGCTGGCTGAAGCCTTCAGTAGAAGGTTACAAAATCAGCAAAACTATGGAAAAGGCCAACAGCAGTATACTTTGGGAACATAGTCCCCTCCAGAATAGAAGTGATTTTACCAAAGCATCAGAGCTCAGGCTTCTGTTACTCATGTTTTGCTTACTTCTCTTATTTCCCATTGGGAAAGACACATACTCAAAATTTTTTCATTTGTGTGACTTCTACCTTTTTCTTTATGCCTCAGTGAGATGTGGAAAACAGGAAGGAGACCCTAACTTCCCCTTCTTAAAAAAATACACCTCTTCCCCTTCCAAATATCTACTGCAGCTCTGGTGGATGGACCTTGTCTGGACGCCAGATGCCCACAAAGCCTCTCTATCACTCCCCTCCTCAAGCGGACAGGGTAGAGAAAATATAATGAAAGGTTCATGAGCTGAGATAAGAGCAGGGAGAGATCATTCACTGATTACCATCATGGGCAAATTAGACTGAATTTGGGGAAATTAATTGAACTTATTACCATCAAAACTGGAGCAGGATAATGAGAAGTAAAACAAACCTTAAAAACTACTTCCCCCCACCCTCTACCTAGCTAACTATCTAACCAGGCTCTACCTCTTCCCCCCCACAGCAGCTCAGGGAGATGCGGAATGAGGGTTATGGTCAGTTCTTCACATGTTGTTCCTGCCACTGCTCAGGGAGAGGAGTCTTTCCCCTGCTGCACCATGGGGTCTCTCCCACAGAAGACAATTCTCCATTAACATCTCCAGTGTGAGTTCATCCCACAGGCAGCAGTTCTCCACAAAAGGGCTGCAAACATGAGTCACTCTTCCACCAGCAGCAGTCCTTCAAGGACAGGCTGCTCGGTCACCGACAGGGGCACAAGTCCTACCAGGAAATCTGTTCCAACGTGGGCTTTTCTCTCCATGGGTCTGCAGGTCCCCACCAGGAGCCTGCTCTGGCACAGGCTTCCCACAGGGTCACAGCCTCTCAGGCATCCACCTGCTCTGGCATGGGTCTCCCCCTCAGGCTGCAGGGGATCTCTGCACTCCCACTGACCTCAGTGGGCTGTAGGGACACAGCTGCATCACCATGGTCTGTACCACAGGCTGCATGGGAATGTCAGTTCTGGCACCTGGAGCACCTCCCACCCCTCCTTCTCCACTGATCTTGGTGTCTGTGTAGCTGTTCCCCGCACATATTCTCACTCTGCTCTTCTCTGGCTGCAATTACCTTTGCAATGTAACTTTATTTCCTTCTTAAATCTGTTATCACAGAGGTGCTACTGCCATCTCTGATTGGCTCAGCCTTGGTCAGAGGCACATCCATCCTGGAGCCATCTGGCATTGGCTCCGCTGGAAGTGGTGAGACGCTTCTCACAGAAGCTATCCCTGTAGCCAGTAACTCCCCACTACCAAAACTTTGCCCTGCAAACTTAAAACAGCAGCTCAGTCCTTCCCTATTCCTGTCGCCTGTCATTTCCCATGTGAGGTGAGAAGCTTGACTCTAAAGCAACTCTCCTTTTTGCACAAGCTTCATATATGAGGGCAAAAAAAAGCACAGCTGTATCAGCTTTCCCTTGAAAGGAAAACAAAAATAAAACCAAAACCCCCAAGGGCATTCACAGCCAGTTCTTTTACCCCTTTGGTGGGTGACTGAGTTTGGTTTCACCCTTCCCTTTTCTGATTGAAGGTGGGATGAACGCTGGCAGACTGGTCTCTTCCCTGTGGCACAAAAGCACGACCACTTGGCAGTGAGAGCATCACAAACTGATCTGGATAAAATCAAAGTAACTCATGTCTGGGAATGACAGTAAGGCAAGTGGCTGGGATAGATTTAGTTTTTTTCACAGTGACTATGGGGCTATGTCTCAGATTTGTGCTGAAAACATTGTTAAAAATAAGGGATGTTTTTGATATTGCTGAGCAGGGCTTTCACAGAGCCAAGGCCTTTTCTGCTTGACATACTGCCATGCCAGGAAGGGGCTGAGGTTCTCCAGGCATTGTGAGAGGACACAGTTGAGACAGTGTTAGTCTTCGTGTGCGTACATGTGTGTTTTAATCCAAGAGAAATCCTCAAGCTACTTGTGAGTTTTATTTATTTGCATACAGCCTCACTCCATCCCTTACTCCAGCTGTATGTTACTAGCCACTGAGGTAGCATTTTCAGCTCTCATCGCACAGTGAGGGCCTGTAACCACCCAAAAACTCTGTGTTTGGAGCTTTCCATTCCAGAGTGGCTCAGGTGCCCCTTATGGCTTGTCAAGACACCAAGTACGGGCACAACAGGGGTGTTGGGTCTTGACATATTTAAAAGAAGAAACAACCCTGCCAAATACTGTTTGTATCACAGAATAAAGGTGTGATAAATAGTGTTTCAGTGTTAGAATTTTGTCTCCTGCATATCAGATCTTTGAATTTCAGGGTACCTAGAATCTGTAGTGATAGGTGCCATTTTGTGAAAGTATCTTTGATGCTGCATGTTATGAAAGCAATCCAGAATGATTTACTTTTCCCCTAATAATTTTTCCCCCTTTATCCAAAATAAGCCATTCAGGATGCAAGTGTAAGTTTGTAATTTGCATACAGAAGCACGTGTGTGCTCTATCATGGTGTTACTGAAGCACTCGGCAGCCCAAGCCAGGAAATGTGATAATTGACGGGTGTGACATAGCAACCTGCACTGCTGGGAAGTGGCCCAGAACCAGTTCAGCTGCTGGCTGAAGGCAAATCTCAGCCCTGTGAGCAGTGGATACTGTCTGAAGAAGGAGAAAAAAACAATTGCTATTTATATAGGGATTAGGAAAAAACCTTTCTGAGCTGGTTCATTCTTTTATTCATTTAGAAAGAAGGAAAACAGATAATTGTTCAAGAAATTTTATTCTTTTTTCTGATATTTCTTGCTGGAATTGCTGGGTGGAGCTAAAGCCAGCAATTAGCTCATTTATTTTCCCCTTTACATGGAGTCTCTGCTTTATCATTTCTTTGGGATTCCAAACACTTGTCATATTTTTTAAAGTCAAGATATGTTTATTCTCATGTTGAAAATATATAAAGTATTAAAAAAAAACCCCAAAGTATTTAATGTACTAGAAGATATTCCAAATGATTAGTACAATCACAATATTCTCAAGGGATCTTGATCAATTTCCAGAATTTATTTGGTTTTGGGTTTTTATTTATTTATAATTAGGTCTTCATGAATGGTTTTGGAAGGTGTCTAGGTAAAGGGATAAATATGGCAGTTCCCTGTGTGGCTGTGTGTCCCACCCACAGTGTGCTACAACCTTGCCCATTTTGAGAATTAATCTGTCATCCAAATGACATGATTTATCTGGTTTTATTGCAATAAATTTAATTAAGCAACTTCTGCTCTAAAACTCAGAACATCCAGAAAGCTTCAGGTTAGAGGTGGGAAATTAGAAATAATCAGATGATGATGGAGAAATTAATGACTTGGGTGCCTTAGCTCTTACGTATCTTCTAAGTCACCATGGAAATATGACCTCAGGAAGGTTTTGAATGTCTGAAATCTGAGGAAACTGATATTGAGATGAAAAAGACTTGGTTTTATAAGCTTTTTCATCTTCCCTCATATTATGTAATTGTAGTTTTTTGGTGGTGGTGGTGGCGGTGGGTTTATTTAATAAGTGATGCTAGAACACCATGTAGGTTTGGTGCTGTTAGGGTCTCTCCCTTCACTTAGAGGAGATACCTTGCAGACAATGTAATTTTGTTTGCCTGGGTTGCAAGACAGAAATTAATCATAGCTATCCTGTTGGTTTTTCATGCAAGTTTCAAACACCTCAGAAGAGGTTGAAAAGCCAAAGGCTGCTTTTCATGCATGTATTGATCAAGCAGCCACAGCCTGCAATAAATTTCAGTAGCTGTAAGGTGGGAGTTGAACAACTTAATGATGTCATCACTTATTGTTACCAAACTCAGCTACTCAGCCTTTCCTTCTGTTAGCTAAATAACTGGACATCTGAATTAAGCTGTTTTTCAAGTAGGCTGTTCCCCCACTAAACCTAATTTTCTTCTAAGCAAATTAAAGCATAGATCTGGTTTGCTTTTGTTCAAGGGTTCATTATATTGCAGATTATGAAAGAAACTTCATCAAGTGTGGCAAAAACGTTGCCTAAAAATTAACTGCAAGTTACTTCCAATTATTGCAGTGTTACAGTTCTTTTTCCAGATATTTATATGCAATGATTATCAAATCCTAGATATTGGCAATAAACAATGGGCTGAAAATTAACTGGAAATATACAGCAAATCTGAGACTGAGAGGGATTAGGGAGAGTCAAGACTGACTAGCAAGCTATTTGCTAAAAGATAAGCAGATAATCTATGTACATAGTGTAATATTTAACTGAACCATCCTACAAGAATGAGTCCAATCGGTGCCTTATGTTTCTCAGTTCAGTTTCTGAGTTCCTGGCTACTTACATTTCTGAAGAGAAGAAAATAAGTTAGTGATTTTTTTTTTCTTTATTATGAGGCAAGAAAGGATCTTTTTTAGATAAATAAAATTACAGAAAATTTCAGACTTGAAACTTCATCTCTTGCAAAGTCTGTAAATCTTAGTTGTGTAATTTTTTTAAAATATTACTACATTCTCCAGTGCAGATTTCCTGGCAGTAACTGGAGAAATTTCTTTTTTATATATGTGAAATTGTCAATAGTCAAAATCAAGTAAAGCTTCCCCCCTCATTTTTTATTCTGCAAACCAGAATTCTATGTATGCTGAACAGTTTTTAAATATTGAGCTCCTGTTTTAGGATCAGCCATCCCCTTAAATGTCTACAGTCTCTTACCAAGTGAAATAACAGAGTAAAAGCAGACTCGTGACTCTGAAAGCATTGGTGGCTGCAGAAAGACTTCTAGCCCTTTAAATTGCAGGTTGCAGAAACATTACACTGAATCATTTGATCCTTAAATTGCTTTCTAAATTCTGGATGTCTTGCATGGAACTACCCAGCTACCAAAGAGATCTTGATGTAAAACATGATGGCTGGCTAATTACAACTGAGTTTGGTATGAAATAATAGCAAATCATTCCATTGAGAGAGCAGTAAGAAAATCTGACTGCAAGAAAACATTTGTGAAGTGTCTATTCTTCTGTAATTAGCAGTTTAGCTTTTTTTCTGCTCTGTATGTTTTTGTACTGAATCTCTGATTTTTGTACAGGCAGTGTCAGATCTGGTACATCTATCAGCATGCTTAATAAATATAATTCATATTTATGTGTAAATTCCTGAATCCTCACTCATTCCATAATAGACAGTGTACTTTGCAGTGCAGCAGATGTAGGGGTCACTGTAGTCAGCTGTGCCCTGAGTGGACCAGATCAGTGTTTTGGGTGGGGAAACCTCCTTCCGTGTATTCAGTCAGAAGCATTAGAATAGCTTAGGAGCCAGGGATATGTCATGTAAATGAACTCAAGCAGCTCTACTGCCTATTATGCTCACAGTTTCCTTCTATTCTGAGGGGCCTCATTGGGTCTAGGAATTAGTACAGCCCTAGGGCTTCTCTATTTGATTAACCAGAGCATGGATTTGTTAAATGCCCAGACATGCTGCAAAGTCTTTTTTACTTCTTGGAAGCTTTTGAGTAAGGATTCAAAGGTGAAAGGGTTGGAGGTTAAAGTTCTGACCTCCTCTCCTCCAAACCCCTTCCCTTCAAGAAGGAAACAAAACAAATCACTTAAGCATGTGCCTATCTAACTCAGCCTTGCCATCTCTCATCTGTTTTGTGTTGAACTTAAGGCTTTAGTTGTGGTAACTGAGGTTCAAATCTTCAACTTTAAACCCAGTTTTGTAGTCCTTGTGGTTCTGGACTACAGATTGAAAATGAGTCCAAGGAAAAAAATATATTTAAGAAAATACTGACCTATTACTTTTGACCGTAGTGCTTTACTCAAAACTTCTGACGACCTGCATTTGGCAATATCCCTAGCTGAAAATATGGGATTGCTTCCAGCAAAATAAATGGTACTTAACATGTGTTTTATAAACTTTAGTGAGTTGGGAGCTGAGAATGACTTACGGACGATTTTGCAAAAATGCTACTAACAGTACAGTTTGCTAAGTGGAAAAATGAACAGTATTTTTGTATTGTGAGCACAGTCCTTTCAACTGTGTTCTGCTGTTGGGGGGCTGGGATTATTTGGAGACTTCATTACACAGAAGATCAAATTCCTCATTGCCTTCATGGAACTGCTGAGTGACAGAGTGTCCTGTGGTCAGTGACGGTCACAGGGAATGTGCCACATATTTGTTGGCTGGGAACAACATAATTAGCAAAACCCATAGATATCTACCTATTTAGGGAAAGAAGTCCTGGGATGATGATTCAGAGTAAAGCTGTGGATTTTAATATTCCTCCTAGGATTTTTCTCTCTCCTCTGCCTGTGAGGAGGCAGTAGAGAATTGGACAAGGTGGAGTAATGGATGAGTGGAGCGCTTTGTACTTGGCAGGGTTTACAGTCTGGGGCTGTATTTTTCCTTTCTGCAGCATACCCTCTAGGGAAGATGCCTGTATGCAGAGTGTTCAATTATCTAAGCTGTCAGGAACATGCGTATTGTCAAGATGGAGGCTTGCAGCAGATTCCTGGTGATCTTTACAGATGGCCCAGGTCTCCTCATACCTTCATCTTAAGCACTGGATGAATCATTTCAATCATTCACCCTAAGTGGGGTGAGTTTTGGGTGTGTGTAAGAGATAAATTACACAGGAAGGAGACAGCTGTGGTAGAGGTAGGGTTGCTTTTTTGGTTTTGGTTACTTTGGGTTTTGTCTGCCAGCTAATTAGGTACACTACAGCAAATAAACATAGACGATTGCTTATCTCATCCCAGAAGGTGCCAAGGACGTTAAGGATGTAAATGTCACCTTCAGAAAGAGAGAAATCAAGATATATTGAATGAAAGAGCAGGAAGTATCTTAGATATGTGGCTGAAGGAATGTCATAGGAAGTCTCCTGAACAGAAAAATGATCATCTGCTCAGCTTGAGTTATTGTCAGTTTGAGACAAAGATGAACCAAGATATTCTGTAGCTTCTGTAGGAGGTCACTGGCAGGCTTTGAGAAAATATATGATTTGAATTAGGTAGCTGTAAGTTTGCTCAGCAGGGCTGTCTGGCTCACAGAAACTAGGTTACTTAGTGGTCCACTTTATTTTAGCATGAATAAAAATAAGCAGTGTAAGTAATGGGGCTACCTTTGGGGAGAAGAGTGGAGGTTTGCTATACTCCCAGCTTGTTTCCGTCCAGAAGTTTCTATTACCAGCCTCCAGTATTCCTTGGAGGAAAAACTGAAAGAGATGGGCAGCACAGAGAGCAATTTGTTCTAAGCTTTCAGGAAAATTGGCAACACTCAAACTGCATCAGCATTCAAAACTGTGGAGCTGGGGATGACCTCTATCTGAGAACAGAGTTCATAGCTGAGAGAGAGAGTCTAAATTTGGCCACTTTCAGGTAGATAGTGCAGTGAACAGTGAACTTTGTGGAAGAATTGTGTATCTATGTGTCAGCCTTTACTGTCCCCCACCAGACATTAAATGCTTTTTTATAAATCGCTTTTCTCCCTGACTTGGCAAAACAGGTTATGTTGCATTGTTTTCAATTACTCCTATGCTGGAAGCTAATCTCTTGCTTAAGTGCCTTATAGACTTGAACTTGTGTATTTTTTTGAGATTTTATTGAAACTTTCCTGAGATATTTTTCAAGCCATCCATCAAGCACACAAATAAGAAACCCTAGTGGCACAACCCACATACGAGGTAGAGAATTCCACACTGTTTTTACACTGGTGAGCTTGATTCCCCTGACAGAGTGAGCTTTTCTTCCTGACTTTGTGTACAGCTCTGCCTGTGCCATGCCTTTCTCTCTCTTCTTTCCAGGAGCAGTGCAGGGTGAAAGCCAGGATGGAGAGCCGTGGTTAGAACTCAGAGGCTTTTGACTAGTAAATAAATGCCTCCTTTTATCAGTGATGTGAAGGTATACTAGGTATATAATAATCTTTTCCCATCTTCTGCACTGATTTTGGAGGCTGTTAAATATTTGGTTACGTTTGGAAAACATTTTGACATTCTTTGCGGAAAGACACCATAGAGAAGCAAAGTACCCGTATTATTGCTTTATAAAGGACCCTTTAAACTAATGAGGCATTAATGAATAGACTGGTATGCTGAATCTTTCTCATGTAGGAAGGGTACAAAGTCATTTCACATAAATTGCAGCCCATTATTATAAATAGTTTGGCATGGGTTTCCCTAGAGGTGGAACTTCAAGCCAAATATGCAGCAGCAGCTGTGGTGACACTTTGTGTAGAAACGGTTCCAGGCATTGTGCTGGAGGAGCTGGTATTGCAGGATAACAGCACAGCAGCACATATTTAGAGCCATCTTACAGCAGAAGTTCTGCTGGTTTTTACTGAAGGTATAAAAAATATCTGTGTGTGCCTGAGATGAGCAATGTGAGCCTTCTTCCCCCTCATCATTTCCCAACAATTTTGTACTCAACCAACTACAATCACTGTACATAAGATTTTAATGGTCGAGGGGTCTCCCTGAATTATACTTTCTAATTTTTGTAGGAAATTGTAAATTATTGCTGCAGTACTCCCAGAAGAATGACTTTCCTCTCCTACATCTGACATTCAAGGTCTGTGCTAAACTGGAAGCCATACCAGGTATTATCTGATAACTGGTGTCCAAATTCATCCCCAAGGCATATAATTGTATTTAGGTCCCTAGGAATTTTAGAAAGGTTACCCAAATTACTACAAAACCAGGGAAAAGGGACAGTCTTTTTTTTTGTTGTGTGTGTTTGCAGTGACCATTTACACTTCCATAGCTTAAAGCTTCCTACTCCACTTTTCCAACCGGCCAACAAATTACCAGCTTTTGTTAGGCATGCTGACAAATCCCTAGAAATCAGTGTGTCACAAATTTGCCTGGCTTATACAGGACAGTTCTCCCCTCCTTTTAAAATTCCTACTGGCTTTATCCCTGAGACCGGTTCTGCTGAGCCTTGGTACTCTGCTTGTCCTCAGCAGGATTCCAGAGTGAAAATTGATTTGAGTACCTTCAAACACGGGTGACTGGGAATGATGCCAATCCAACACGGTACTGGGCCTCACCTGCCACTGGCAAGCCTGCAGGTACGCACTCCTCAAAGCAGAGTTTTGTTTCTTCCCTTGTTTCCGCAACTGAATCCCGTAAAGGACATGTATGGAAAGTGTGCCTGTTGGTGTGATGTAGCAGACTCAGGAGAGCAGCAGTCGAAGTGGAGACTGTGCATCTTGTAAAGGTGAAGAGGGATTTTTTTTTCATTATATTCTCTGCCTCATAATAAAGGGACTTGTATATTCTTGGAATAGGACATCCTTCCTCTTCTCTGCTTTGCAGGATAGTAGCTGTGTTTTTCCTTTCCTTCATCAACCTCCCAAGACTTGTGTGTTGGTGTGAATATAAGGGTTATTTCACAAGCAAGATTTGGGCAGACAGTAGAGATAATAGTTACTTTTTCTTCTGAACCTCTAGTTTTTGAGAAAATGTCTGTTGGTATCTGACTGAGAACATTTTTTTTGTTTCTTTCCCCTGAAATTTAGTGTTACCCTTTCTCACCCCAAAACTGGTTCCATGGTTCTTGTCTAAGAATTGCTTAGTGCATTTTTTTGCATAGTTTTTTTAATGGCTACCACAAGCTTTTAATAGTAACATAAGCACATTAGTCATATTCGATACCACTTGATGATAATGGGTACAATATCTGATTTCCAATTATTCTTAGTTTGGGTTTATTTGCAGCCTTTAATTTGTTACTTTCAACAAATATGTGCAATTTGTGGGCTTTTCTTTGAGTCTTGTGCTCTTAGGACTGAGTTTGGCTCTCAGGTGCTTCCCTGGAACTTGTTTTTCTAGTGAAGGACTTTTTTTTTCACTTTTTTAGGGATGGCCCTGCAGGTTGTAAATGAATAAGTCCTGGTGATAAAGCCTAAAGGATCTTCCCTGTAATTATCTGGAAGTTTTATTTATCCTCTGTTTTCCATTTTCTCCTCAGATATCTGTCTTTCCAGTGATGCAGAAGTGGTTTTAAAAGTAACAGGGTGATCTAATTATCTGGAAACGTGATTGAAAATAGTTTACTTGTAGTATCTTCAGCCATTTCTCATTATTTTGAGGAAAGGAGAGGAGAGTTTATGTCTTTTGATGGCTAGGTATTGATCAAATATGTAGCTGACACAGACAGATCTCATCCTTGTAACTAATAAATGGTTGTTTTATTTCTTCTCACTTGTATAGAAAGTTACTTTACAGATGGTATTTAGTTTAGAGGTGGGGGATGATTTTGTCTGGTGTTGTCCTCTGTCTGCTCTTTTTATTCTTGGTATTTGTAGGACTTTGAACATAAATGCCAAAGTGTGTATCACAAATTGAAGAGGGATTCCCAAGCCACCTGAATGCCCATGTTGAAATACTTAGCAGGAGTTTCTCCCTTCTTTTTCCTTTTCTTATAAAAGCAAAATCCTACTGTTATCTGTGGAGATATGAATGCATGCCTTAGAAAAATCCTGATGGTATTTGTATGAACTTCTGTGACAGCTTTTGGTTTGAGACAAGCAAAGCAAGGGTTACACACTGTCCACAGCTACAGGGGACAAGCTGCTGTACTGCACCTCCTGCCTCTAACCTGTTTGTACCTGTCAACATAGCAGCAGAGGGAGGCCGGATTATTTTAAAATGTTTTTAGTGCCTCTCTGTGCCTTTTCTGGGCTGTTTAATGTAGCTTTGGGTGTTCTTACAGAGAATTTGGCTCTGCTGACCATTGTTTCCATCAAGATGTCTGAGAGGGCTTTCAGCCATACAACTGTGCTAGCACAAACATAATTTTGGTCTTGGAAAGGAATGGTGTAATTACGTGGCAGGAGGTTTGCAGGGGGTGAATGCCTGTGGCTGATGGTAATGCTGGACACTGTGTGGGATGGCCCTGGGTGCCCTGTGAGGTGGCCTGAGCTGCAGCAGTGTGCCCCAGCCCTGTGGCCTCCCACGCCAGTGTGTGTGGGACAGACTTGGAAGGATGGATAAGAGATTAGAGACAAAAATGAGTGCACAGCCCTGAGGAGACTGCACTGAGTCCAGCGCCACTGAGGCTGTGCTAGGGAGAAAGACAACTTGGAGCTGCTGTGGGCTGTGGTAGGGACAGGGCCCTACAGCCAGCTTCCTCCTTGTTGAACATCCTATTAGCTATGTTGAATGTCCCTATTACCCCGCAGCTCGGATGAGCTACATGCTCTGCTTGCATGAAATAGCTTCCTTCCTTTGGCCTTGCTGCACCTACAAGCCTCAAGCTTTTATCCTAAACAAAGACTGCCACTGCAAATCATTTGGTGAGGAAGAATCATCTCTTGCCTGCCACCCTGACCATGCTCTTGTGCTGTGTTGTTGATTGGCTCTAGGAGGGAGGAAAAAAAAGCCGTGAATTAATAACCAAATATTCGCTTTGATATTTTTAAGGCAGGGAAAGGAAGAGAATTTGAGTTTTTGGAAAGTCCTGTTTCTGCTAGCATTGCATCCTGTAGGAAGAGGGGTTTTAGATGTTAGTCACAATGTGGGTGAGAAGGGTGGGCAGTGAGCTGCCTTTCTGGGCTGTGCTCGGTGGGAGGGAGCCAGGAGGCATCCTCTGAGGCACCAGCTCAGCTGGAAGGCTGGGGAACAGAGCTGGGAACAAAGGACCATCAGCCTGTGCAGACAGGGAGACAGCCAGCCCATCAGTGAAGGGATTGATTTTTCCCACCAAAAGGTCTTCTTTGTTTTCCCCTTTGCCAAAAAAAAAAAAAAAAAAAAAAAAAAGAAGAAAAATAAAAGAAAAATAAAACCCAACCTCCCCCCACTTATTCAAACATGATCTGTTTATTTTTTTTCTTATCCCACTGAAAATGTTTCATTTGTATTTTGAGGAAAAATATAGACAATTTCAGACAAAATATTTTCTTTACATGTTTTCATTTTGCTAAGACCATTTTCTGTAAGAAAGGATGTTTCTGTGCGTGGTGTGTGCATTTTTATGCATGTGAGGGAGCTTCATCTGCCTAATAAGTATGAAGGGCTGAGTGCTGTTCAGCTGGATTCTCTGTCCTTCTGCAGAGCAGGTAGAAATCATCAATAAAAAGCAGGCTGGCCAGTGCTGCTCTGGGATGATACATGTATGCAATATTTATTGGAGTTGCATGGTTCTGACCCTTAGACAAATTTGCTCCTGTCCTTTCTCTCTCTCTTTCTTTTTCTTTCTTTCTTTCTTTCTTCTTTCTTTTTTTCTTTCTTTCTTTCTTCTTTCTTTCTTTCTTTTTTTTCTTTCTTTCTTCTTCTTTCTTCTTTCTTCTTTCCTTCTTTCTTTCCTTCTTTCTTTCTTTTTCTTTTCTTTTTCTTTCTTTTCTTTTTCTTTTCTTTTTTTTCTTTCTTTTTCTTTTTCTTTTTCTTTTTCTTTTTCTTTTTCTTTTCTTTTTCTTTTCTTTTTCTTTTTCTTTTTCTTTTTCTTTTCTTTCTTTTTCTTTTTCTTTTTTCCTTCCTTCCTTCCTTCCTTCTCCTTCCTTCCGAATTCCTTCCTACTTCCTTCCGAATTCCTTCCTTCCTTCCTTCCAAATTCCTTCCGAATTCCTTCTGAATTCCTTCCTTCCTTCCGAATTCCTTCCTTCCTTCCGAATTCCTTCCGAATTCCTTCTGAATTCCTTCTGAATTCCATCCTTCCTTCTCCTCAAACATCCTATATTCTTAACACATTGTAATACACAGTCTTGGCAAGACTTGTCACAGAATGCTGACCACCTTTACTTCCTTGAAGTCAGGCACAAAGGTGTTCAGGATCTGCTGGAAATCATTGCCTCTCACAAAAGCAATTTCTTTCACCTCAAATGTAGCTATGGCATTTTGCTTCACAGATAACAATGAAGGGTAATAAAGATGCAACTGCAGCCTTCAAAAAAGAGATCAGTAAAATATCATTGCTTTGAAGAAATTGGTACTTGATGGATTGTACCAAAAGATTGAAAAGCCTTCTCATTTTAGTTCCCTACACACACACACACACAAATCCTTTTGATCTCAAGATTTCTAAATTACTAAAGAAAAAACTACTTACCTGGTCTTTATTTTCTATTTCAAGATTCTATGCCATTAAAACAACCAAACGAGAATCAACTGAATTATAGCTATGTCAGCTCTTCCCCTTGACATGCTTCAGAAACCCCCAAAGACTGGCTGATGTGTAGATACATTTCTAGCAAAGACATGGGTAAAAATAGAAGAGAGTCAAGACATTAACTACTGTTGCTCAGAAACGATTGGACTAATTAATTGTAAATAAGGTGACAAGGCACTGCCTTGATATGGGCACTAAGGTACAGCCATGGACCTCCTCACATGGAACTTGTACCAGAACACTTGAGACACAACTGAGCCAGTCCTTATGACACCAGGGCTGTGAGGAGACAGCTTGGTGCCCCTAAAATTAGGGACAAGAGGAGTGGCTGAATGAAGCCATAGCAACCCCTAGATGAGAGACTTGGGTGGAATCTGGATCTGTCATTTAGCCTTCCTGTGAATCAGTCTCCCCGCTGCAAAAAGGTATGATTTGAGCTCTTAACTAGAATTCCCTTCTCTGTTCTGCATCTCAGGATGATGCCTTGTACAAAAAGGTCCTGATCTTGTTTGGTGCCTCTCGTTATTACCAAAATATATAAAAAAACGAAAGTGAAAGTGAGATTACAACCTCAAGGTCAGCTTCTGCTGTACTGCTCTCACCTTTTCCCACTGAAGTCTGCCAGGGTGTTACTGAACACAGGATTTGGCCTTTAAAGTTTCGGTGTACAATATGCACATCTTGTGCTGAGATTAAGTATGAATATGTTTAAAAGTCTGCTTTCAGTCCAAATTTTGAGGGCTTGCCAAAGTAGCAGAGATCGAGATAGGGTCTTTTGTACTATTAATTGAAGGCTATGCTTTTATTTCCTTTAAATTTTTTTTTAAAGCCTCCCTTCTGTGGTGGAAGATATCTTGCTGCTGCTTGGATTGATTCCAAATACTGTTTTCCCCTTTAGCTAGAGCTGCATTCGGCAGTAGTCAGTTTGATTCCTTGCTAAGTATCTTTTGTTAAATACTCACAATTCAGAGTTGCAGTTACTTTAAGGTGAAAGGGAAACCAGATCAAGATGCTATTAACTGCCACTAGAAAGAAAACATGCCATAATGTCATATGAGTTAATAACTCTAAGTAGCCTGTAAGATGCTGCTGTGGAATTAAACGCTTAACAATAATTCAAAAACGGCTTACAGAAATTTAAGAATGTGGATCATTTAGTATAGCTGAAATTATGCTCCTGGCATATATGTATGACACATGAGAGCACTTACCTGGAAATTTATTACCCAGCTCTGAGCAAACAAAGCATGACCTACATTTGACTAAAGTCAGCTGTCTCTGGCTAATCCTATGGGCTTCTTTTTATTAATGTCACAATTGCTAATGTGGTATAACATTGTCATTACTGAATAGCACAGCGGGATAAGCTGCAGCTGTTATTTCTCCTTCTATACCTACTAACTCATTAAATTTGAGTTTTGGGGAATACAAATTGGAAAGATTATTCAAATTCTGATTGAGAAATAGGGCTTCTGGGAAATTGGTGGCATATAAAGTAACACTTTGATTCAAGGATTTTGGTGCTTTTTTTATTAGGAAGACTGGAATGTTCACAATTTTTTTTTCTTCCTTGTTTCTCAGTATTAAGGTCCAAATTAAGCCAGAGGTAGAACATCAAGAAAAGTAATAGAAAAAGGGAAATTATTGCACAGTGGGTACTATTCTTTCTGATGGAAAGGTAAAATGCAATGCTTGTACAGTGAGAACATGGAATGAACTAGTCTTGTTCCAAGACATCAGTAATACACTAAGCATCCCATTGTTATTTTAAATAGCATAATTTCCTCATTTAAAATACATAAAAAGTACTGGAGGTTAAAGACTTTTTATTTTTAAACAAATTTCTACAGGATTATATAGTGTACATAGACTTCAGTATTTCCACAAAAACATACATGGTAGCAAGAACTGACTTTTTCAAGAGGGAAAGGGAAACTTTCCAATTTGTCTGCTTCAGGACTGAGGCATTGGTGTTCCTTTTTCCTTTAATTCTGGTCGACTTTTTCTGGGAGCCTTACCTAATGCTTATTCTCCTCACCCTAAAGTCTGGTTGAAAACATACCAAAAAATTTTTTTTTGTGGAATCAGAATGAAGCTCCTCTTTCCCTAAAAGTTATTTCTTTAGCTACTCTCCCAAACTGAGGCTGCTTGTACAACTGTAGGCAGGAAAGAGTTTCCAAAGCAAGGTCTTCCAGCCTGGCTGCATCATGGTGATGTCTGTCTGGGAGGAGCACCCCAAGTCCAGGGGCCTCAGGGCAGGCAGGCAGCCAGACGTGCAGCCCTCACAAGGGCTCTGCAGGAGCTTGGACTGGGTAGGAGGAGGAATGTCTGGGGCTTTCCCACACCCCAGCTATTTCCTGCTTTCTGCAAAGCCCATGAAAACTGTGTCAGCCAGCAGAGAGTTAGGTCAGTGCTCAGGGGTCAGGCCACAGGGTGGATTTTAATGGAGCTAAGCTGATGGTTGCAGCTGAGGATGTGGCCATTAATTTCCACTCTATTGTTACAGTGAATAGTTTTACAAGCTAAATTCAGTGCATGATCTACTGCTGTATTTCAAGGGGTGTAAATCCCTTGACTTTCATAGATGGACCTGGGGAAAGGCAATGGTATTGAAGGATAAAAAAGTAAGAGGTGAGGCTGGGGGGAAAGGGAGCCAGAGTACCCAAATACTGGTGTGTGATCATGTAATTGTGGTGAGAAATACATGATAGTTGGGCTAATCTGGAAGCTTGGATGAATTGGAATTCCTCAAATCAAGATTAAAACCTCCTGTGTTCTTCAGATAAATTGGAAGAGAAATGATCTCTTAGGCATTCATGCACTTAATTACTTTCTCTCCTCCTCCCTCCTCTGCCAACAGAATAAAATAACTGTGAACTTCCACATTCTTGTTTAAAGGGTGATGTCAGCTGTTAGGCTATGGATGACTACTCCTGGGGATAGGTGGTTAGCCTACAGTGGATGCTTTACACTCAGTACAATAAGGAGATGGGTGCTCTTTAATGCTAATGAGCCTAAAATATTGGGAAGCAGTCTGGAGAGGAGGGGCCTTGAATTAGGCTGTAATAGCTACAGAGGGCAGATAATGCATTGTGCAATCTTTGCAGGCGATAGATAGAATTCGTTTGTGGGAATTCTGTGGAATGTAATGTCTGTGATCGCTGTGACCATTGTAAATACTGTTCCCTAAACTCCTAAACTTTCCCTTTCCGAATCAGTGTTTCCTCTTTTCTTTCTCCTAGGTCTTGATTGAATAATTTTCAGATTTCCCCAAAGTGAAGCCTTTTCCCCCACCTTCTTTTCTCGTACAAACTTGATCTCATGTGAGCCCACCCTCACCCCTTCAGAAAGCTTGATCCCGGTTGCCTTCTTTATCTGCTTGTTAACTGGTTTCACAAGCTGTGAGTACTACTGCAGTACACTAGCTTTTAAAAACTGAGCTTTACAAGGGAGCCTGGGGATAATAGAGGATGGTGTGGAGTGTAAGGGAGGAGATGCTGAGGGCTCTTGCAGAGCAAGGTTGGCCCAGAGTGTGAGGAATGCAGTGTGCGCCTCCGCGTGCGTGCGTGATAGGAGGGGAGGCTGCGCACAGTGATTCATATGGGAAATATGCCATGACCACACTGACAACAAAACAACATCAGCTCAAATTCTGGTGGGGTTTGTAGTGACAAGAAAAGTTTTTTACTTTTTATTAGGTGGTTTGTGGTCTCTCTGAACAGGCACAAGGATTCAGCTTAATGCTTTGTGAGCTGGTGCCCACCACAGACATTGTTGTTCCTGCAGGAGAAGGACTTGGTGAGCTAAGAGTCCCTCCAGGGTATGACTTGGGAATGGGATGGCATGTGGGAGTTCTCATTGCTCCGGTTCTGTGTAAAATGAGAACTTCAAGAACATAAACATAGGATTTCTAATGCATAGTACAAATAAATGTACTCAAAATTTGTGTTAAATGGACTTAAAAGGAAAGTTAATTATTGGATATTTTTTTAAACAGCAAATGCCACAGAATTTATGTTAATTAGCCACATGGCTGTATGTGGGAATTAGCTTAAATGATGCTTAAATGATACATGAATGCTCCTTTTTTCTGTTTTGTTTTTGTTGTTATTTTAACTCTCCCTGCTTTTCCCATTTCCTGCCTCACATTTTTATCAAAAATGGGGCAAGACCATTCCCATGCCTCAAACAAAAGCAATTCACTGATGGTGCTTGAACATGGAAACACACTCTGCCTCTGAATTTCCGCGTGGGTCTTAGGCTAAAGAAAATAGCCTGTACAGAACAGTCATGAGCAGGTCTGTTGCCATCCTTTTCCTCCCCGGACTATTCCTCTTAGAGGAGTTTCTTCTCCAAAGGAGTCCTTTCTGATTAGCAGTTTGCTCCCTCTGTCTGTGAGAGTTGATAAAGCAAGGGCAGCCGAAGAGCCGATTTGAAACCATTATTTATCCTTAGATGTGGTTTTAGGGGAATGTGTGACTGCTCGTGAGTTGCAGAGAAGTCAAGATTAAAGTTACTAAGAACAGAAATCTCTGTGAGCTTTTCTTCATTTTCCTGAGAGCCAAAGCAACTTATTTCTAGTCTGTGCAGTTTCAGACTTGAGAAAATTTGTGGATAATTGGACAATTGTCTGAAAAAAGCATGAAGTTCAAAGAGCCAAAACCTTTGGGGTGAATGCATACTTTTTTGAATACACAAAGAGTGAGAATTTATTTTCTGCGGTTCTTTTTGTTTTGTTTTGTTGTTGTTGTTTGTGGGTTTGTTTTTTTTTTTTTTTTTGTTTTGTTTTGTTTTTTTGTTTTGGCTTTTTTGGGACAAGGTTTTCTAAGTTCTTGCTTTTTAGGGGGATGAGGTGAGTTTAGTTCTCTTCATCTTCCTTGCTGTCCACTAAGACTTTCACAAAGTCTGTGTCCCAAATGAGGAACCAATGGGCCAAATGAGGCACGTTGGAAATGGGATATCCCTGAAACCCTGGAAAGATGCTGGAGGCAGATAGCTCTGCCTCCCTGTCTCCTGAAATATGGTTCTTTTGCTTCTACGTTCCATGCAGTTATTTCAGGAAAGTTTTTCTGCCACCTCTCCTTTCTTTCCTGTGGCCTAGTTGCCACTGAAACAGCTCAGATGTGTGTCCTCTGCTTGCTGATTTTCTCATGATAGTGTGGGGAAAAAAACCCCCAACAATTCACTACCGAGCAAATAAAACCATGCAGAAACTAAGCTTTCCATTAAAAAAAAAACTTCTTCAAACCAAGGTCTCAGCTCTACCCATAATCAACTGAAATATTTATTGAGAATACACATTAAAGAACTTAATTTATGACATGAGTAGTGACTGTGTATACAAAACCCAGATGAACTGAAAAGTGAGCAGTTTCACCAGTGCTTGTGCAGAGTGTCAATGGAAAAATGAGCGTGTGAGCTAAGTCATGTGTGAGTAAATGGCAGTGCTGTGTAGGCACAGGAATAGGAGAGGACACTGGCCTTCAGCACAGAATTAAACCTGACTGAACAACATTCTGCAGCACGCAAAACAACTTGAAATGTTAAATGGTTGGGAAAAATAAATGTCCTTTGTAGCTTTCTTGTACTGATGTACTTGGAATCATAAGCCTTTTTCTTTTAAACAAATGCCATCTTTAATTTCCAGATACTCCTTAAAAAAGGCAGATAGATTCTACCTTGGCTGCCGTTAAATATAAAAACCTCTTTATCAATTTTTCAAGGAATAAGCCTGCACTATGTCTTGTTATTTCTAGCTTGACAGAGCAGAAGTTGTGAATTTTCAATATAATAAAATCCATTTTGCTAGATATTTCACCACGGGAAGGGCACTACTTTAACCAAGAGGCTATTTGAATTAACGTATGATTTTGTCCAAAGCTGAGTGTTTAAAACAGCTGATCTATATCTGAACTTCGAACAGGTTTTTTGGTGAGCATGCAAATTAACTACATCGTGTTATGAAAGTACCCGTTCGTGACTAATAGAAATTACAAGAGTAGTGCTGCCTTTGTTCTCCTTTCATTATCCTCTTGTCCCATAGTGTAATATTGTATCTTTGGTAGTATTTAATTTTATGTAAGAAAGAATAATGAGAGGAAAAACGCTGTGAAGAATAAAGACGTTCTTTGTTACACACGGGAAAGATTAGAGCTACTGCTTGCCACATGGAGGAG
Source organism: Corvus cornix cornix (assembly GCF_000738735.6). Taxonomy (NCBI): domain Eukaryota; kingdom Metazoa; phylum Chordata; class Aves; order Passeriformes; family Corvidae; genus Corvus; species Corvus cornix. Next base: position 41,373,932 of record NC_046333.1, read on the forward strand.
CTCAAGTATCATGTTAGAAATTACCACTGGCCTGGAGAGCTCATTCCCCGGCGTAGCTGGTTTTGGGATTACCTTGGCCTCATGTCTGCCCCTGGGTGTGTGGATAAGGTTGCTGTTAACTCTGTAGCAGATGCGTAAGAGCATAATTTGTTCCGTAGTCGTCCCCGTACTCTTTCTCACTGGTATCATGAAGATCTCAAACCTACTTAAACTGATGCAAACCCTGGCTATTGCTTTTCTTTGTTTTTTCAGATATGTTTTCACAACTCCTCCTCCTGCTACAACCTGTAGGACTAATTAAGAGGAAAAAAAAAAAAAAAGACGTGAAAGTCCTTCCTGTGCCGTACTGATATGTACTGGCTGGGTAGCATGTCCCTGGTTTTGCTCCCCATGGCCATGCTGTTTTATATGGGCTGGATAGTGCATGTAAACTTAAAACATCAGTTCTGATGAACTAGAAAAATAAGAAAAATGAGATGTACACCTGCAGGAGGGAGTGGAAGAGAGGCTAGAGGCCCCCCATGCCACTCATTTCTTAAAGTCAGGTTTTCAGAGCCTGCTGGCTCATTAAACATGTTGTCCCTCAGTTTGAAGCGCCAGTTTCAGGTGATCTGTGAGAGTCTGCCTGAGGTGTGTGAGGAAGTGCCTGTGGGAGATGCTCACCTGGCAGCTCTCAGAAGACACAGCTGGCCACAGCAAGGTGCTGAGTTAGAGGCAGGGATGGGAGTGAAAAAGCAGTACAAGGACCTCATCTTCTGAAAATGCAGTCTTGTGCTGAATATTTCTGGTTGAAAACAGGATTTCACTCCTTTCACAGTAATAAAATCATGACTCATGGCCTCTTTTCAGATGAATTCCTTCTGTTATCAGACTTCTCTTTACTGATGAATTATTGTCAGCCTATTACTCCTCCTCTCCTTCCCAGGAAGTATAATCCTTTATTCTCACTGTGGTACCTGTGCTGTTGATGGGGCTAAGTGTGAAACTGGCACAGCTGTAGCACCTGTCCTGTGTTGTAGCTACACATAAGCTTGTGGGGAAAGGAGGAACCACCTCAGAGTCTGTGGTGGTGCTGAACTTCTGCATTTTCCTTTTTATTACTCCCATTGGTGGTCTCAGTTGTGGTACTGTGTGCTGGCATAGCAGAAGCCTGAAGAGCTTTGGGGTTCTCTGGCCGCTATTGTTTCCTGCAGCTAGTTCCTGAGGGAAACAGCAGTCTGGTATGTCTTGCAGGAGGAAAAGGTAGTTTAAAGTAGCCATTGCTGCTGCTTACCAGTTTATTTTAAGGTACTCAGCAGGTTTTTGCTGCATGATACGCTAAAACTACAAATCTCATTCTTCTGAAGTTGATGATCAATGTGTATTCTGTAATAGTTTTATTTTCCTCCTGGGTCATATCGATGAAAAAATATCTAAGTTTTAACTTTTTAAATAACCCTGAAAGACTTTGTGTTATTTTAAATCTTTTGTTGGAAAGGTTAAGGTAAATGACATTAGTTGCATCCAGTCTTAATTATACAAAGAGTTTCATTTTTACTTTTGCCTCTAAAGCATGTTAAATTTCTCAACTTGTTTGACAGGGATGTCTCACCTTGCTGAGATTTAAGGCACAGAAAAAAAGAGCTCATGACATTACTGGCTGAAACAATTGAGAAATGTGACACACTTGATGGCTGCAAGGGTAGCTGCTGCTGCTGCAGGTTCAGCTGGAAGAGTGGCAGTAGGAAACACTTCTAGAAATCCAAGATTCTTGTGTGAGCTACTACATCTTTCTGGCCATGCATGTGAGTAAGCAAAATTCACTTGTAATAAATTAAATACGGTTCAAACATTTGGATTGGAACTAAGCTTTAGAATGTTAATCCTGCAAAATCTACATTTGTACTCTTGCCTTCTTTTTTCTTATTTGCTGCAATATTAGCAAATACATCGAGTAAGTTAATTTGGTTAAAGGGATGGTAAACGCGGCAACATAGCCCGGAACTGGTTCTAAATTAGCAGTTATGGGTCATAAATTATCTAATTTTGAATTGCTAAGGGTAGAACATGAGTGTGAAGTACCAGAAATTGTAAACTGCTGTACACTTTAAAAATAAATTGTACGCCAACTTCGTTGCTGGGTTCCAGTGAAATAATAAAAAACTTTGTAAAATGCACACCTTCTTTCAATTAAAATACATGCTCTTTGTATTAAGTTGCATCAATACACAAAGTAATGTGTGTCCAAGACATGTAAGGTAGTCCTAATTCCATAGATTTGAGGTGTTAGGAAGCTTGTCTCAGGATTCCCTTACAGAAACTGGAAGTGATTAAATTGTGCAGCTGAGCGAATAGAGGGCTCCACTTCACTAGTCAGGAATTTGCATTGGCGGAATTGCATGGTGAATAGGAGAGAGGAGATTTTGGCTAGGAAAGTGCCTTGTGCTTCTGTTTCTTGGAAGATTAATCTAATTAAAAGAAAGAAAGCTTTTTCAATATAGCTCTCCCATAAAAATGTAAGAACTTCATAAACCCCTTTTCTGTTTACTTCGATCACTTAAGCAGCCCATAATGATGCTGAGATTAAAGAAGGTCTTCAGTTCCATGCTGCAAGTCTTCAGCTGTGATAATTCTTGAGGGATCTTTCAATGAGCAGAGTTGTGCAGACCCTCTTGAACAAGTCATTAATGAAACAGCTTTGTGATAAATAGTAGTGTGCTAATGACCTGCAGAGGGGGTTTATGGAGAAAGGCACTGGTCTCTTGGGATCAGTATAGCTGGTATTGCATTTTTTGGAAGAATAAAGGTGTTAATACTTCAGTTGCCAGACACAATCCATCTCAAGAAGCTAAATCTCTACTGAAATCCCCACTACAGGGTCAATAACTTCTTTACACTTCGGTTACGCTTCCTTTCTGTGTGCTGTACAGAACTGCAGCTGTGTGCAACAGCCACTGAACTCATGGCTGTTAAAAGCCATCCTCTGCTTCTGGAAGGATTTGCAAAGACTTTTTTTTTTTAAATTAATGTTTATAAAGGCTTTTTGTGATCCTCAGAGAGGAGCGTGAATTCAAGGCTTTCTTACTGTACCAAATCTGGAGTTTTCCCTCAGGCTTCCGTTCTCTAGGAGACAAGTCATGCTGAAGAAGGGCTGCGGTGCAGCCAGAGGGCCTGGCATACCTGCCACTGCACTGTGCCTGCTGCAAATCTTGAACTCCAGCAGTTTTAGGGAGTTTGAGAGGACTTCAGTGAAAATTCCTTCCAGCAGGTGTTGTGTGTCCATGGTACTACTTTCTAGTTTCCCACTGATCTTGGAAATACAGCATCATGTCTTTGTTCCCTTGAAGTTGGATCTTTTTCTTTTTCATTTTCTGTTTTACTCCACTTCTTCACATTCTGAAAATTACGTGTTACCTTCTTTGCAGTCTAGAAAACCTGAATTATTGTAAATTTATATGATCACTCTTCAAGTGTAAAATCTACTTTTTTCCCCCTCAATTTCCTATTCAGCCTTTCTTTTATTCTTCAGAATGTTGACTGTAGAAACTGAAGAAATATAAGTAAGTGTCATTAGGACTTGCCCCCTTTTTCATTTCACCTAGCAACACCTTTGTGTCCCCTACTCTCCATCCCCAGTCTAGGACATCCCACAGCAAAGCAAAACATTTGAAAAACATTTTAAAATTTAGGTCTCTAAATATGGATCTTAAATAACTTGTCTGAGTCTCTTCGGATGTGACCAGTGGTCTCTAGATCTTGTGGGTAGGAACATTTAAGACCTTTTCAAAAACTTTTTTTTTTTCTGATGCCTTAATCCACACATTCATGTGCCTGAGGACAGAGGGGGGAAATCCAGAAATTTAGAAGTGTTTTAAATGTACATTCCCTAACAGACTTGCATAAAGTGTACAGTAGAAGAATGAGAAGAATATAGCTTCCATATCTGTAAGGCAGCAGATATGTATTTGAGGAGCTACCCTGATATCTCCTAGGCTAGATGAGACAATGCATGATTAGAATATTTATGATCACTGGTGAGAAGTAGGAATGATAATATCCACTAGCTGCAGTATTCTTTAACTTCCCTGCAGGCTGAAATATGTATTAAAGTAGATGTAGTGTGTGGAGTACTAATACAATACATGTGGAGCATTGTGGGGAGAAAAGGTTTTAAAATAACTTCTCAGTCTGCAATTTTTCTCTTTGTCTGGGAACAAGATCTTGCTTTGCTCCCAGAAGTAAATCCTGTTTTAATGAAATACCTTAGGAAAGCTACCTTTCAAGGTAGTGTCCTCTGTCTCCTTCTAGTGTTTATATATACTTAGAAGATATTCTGAAAAGTAATGCAGAAGACTTTTTAAACATAAATAAAACGTACTTTCTTTACTAATTTTTAAGTGGCTTTGCGTTAAACTTGTACTTTTCCACTTCAAATACATGCAGCCTTTCTTTGAGCTGAGGGAAGGTATTTGCACTTTTCCAGCATGTGGTTGAGTTTCAGCTGCCCCTTTGAAGTGCCATTTAGGACTGCAATCCTCTGAGCAGTCTGACTCAAAGCTCAGCTGGAACTGCACCAGGACGATTTGCAAGGTGGAAGCCACCGTAGCACTTTGGTTTGAACTAGCAGAGAAATGAGAAAAGCCCCACAGATCCAACAGAGAGCTCACAAAATGGGAAAGTTTTCAAAGTCCCCCTACCTCCTTCCTGCCATTATCAAGAACCTGCTTAGAGAGTTTTCTTCGACTAAATCTTTTTTCAAAACCTAGTCTCCTGTGTCTTTTTTGGAATAAGAGTTTTCAAGAAAAACATTGTGTAGGCTGAGAGACATGCCAAAATTAGGAGTTAACAATGCTGTATTACAGCTATTATGACTGTGCTCTTCAAACACTTCCAGTAAGCCCTTGTTCAGTCAGCTTTAGTCTTTTTGTGATTCCAGTTTCCAGAAATCCAGCTTTGTATTCCTTTGATACTCTGTCAAAATCTCCCCCTCTCCTGTCTTTTCCACTTGCTACCTCTGAGGGATTAGTCCTGGAAGATGCTGAATGCACTTGGATATAATTAGAGTCACAAAAAACTCTTGTATGCATCGATTGTTGCCCACACCAACTACTTACCATACGCCAAGCATTTCACAGGCACGTAAGGTAGAGATGATGTTCCAGGTGTCTCTCCACACACTTAACAGTCAGTGGTACTCTTTTCATTCCTGAAATTACACACATACTTCATAGCGCTGGGATTGAAATGCTCATCATTTTGCAGAATCACAATCTTGAAGAATATACGTGGTTTGAAGTTTGCTGTGCCCACCCATAAAACACTTTTTATGCTGATTATACAAAACAGAAAGCATGCCAAGCATGTTCATAGTGGAGTAAGTGACTGCAGACAGGCCTATGGCTGCAAGCTGTGCCACAGCTCCCAGATCCTGCCCTCAACAAATTACCCCCTACACTGAAAAGCTGAGTTCTGGGGATAGCCTGACTCTTATTAGGACAGGAGGCTTTAGCTAATGTTACAAGCAGCTATTTTTTCTGAGGAAGAAACAGGTGTGACAAAACCAATGCTTGATAAATATGACAGATGAACAGATTTTTACAGAGCAACAATACGTTGTGTTGTTTGATTGCTCACTGTTTGGCAGAGCCATTCCAGGGAACGAGATGATTGCATGTGAGCTTCCCCTCACTGGCTCAAAACGACTGCAATGCTCTCCTTTAGCATATGGAATACTTCTGTTATATGCTTCTCCATCAGATTTCCAGTAGAAAATAATTTTTAGTATTTCTGTGTCTACAACTTTTATAACAAGTGGTCCATATATCCCCTCTCTAATATTGTGTGCTCTGTAGTACTGGTGGTTTATCACAGGGATAATTTTATAACTTGTGTCACCTGGGGACTCAGGTTGTAAACAGTAAGCTTGTTCTAAATCTTCAGCAGTTTGTTCTGATCCAGCTCACTGCTGCACTTCTAATACCCTCCTGAATGTGATTTAGAGTAGGTTGTGCAATGGAATTTTTATACTTACCTTTACTGAGGTAAAATTTATCCACTGAACAAATGTAGAGGAAAACATTATGTTGTGCTTTTACAATTTTGCTCCTGATAAGAATTTTATTCTTGACCAAAGTTCCTGCTTATTGACACAACTAATTTTTATTAAAACATTGAGATTTGCCTATCAAGAATTTGTATGTATTTGTCCTGAAAGCCCAAGTACTCTTTTTTTTTTTATTTTGCAACTACACTGTGAGCTGATATGAGAAAAAATGCTTTCTGAAGGAAAGAAGTACCGTTTCAAGGATAAGAAATACTTAATTTTTTCTAAGACCTTGATGTAATGCTAGTTAGCTAAGGTACAGAATATGTGTTAAAGAATGAACATTTATGGTTAGTCCAGTGCATGTGGAGTCCTTTGGCTCTCTCTCTGCACACCATCCAAGCATAATGCAGCTCCTTGTTTGCATGACATTACATTACATAAGTACAAAGTGCCAATCTTTAAGCACAGATTTGCATCCTTTCTGGTAACTGAAAGAGAAGATAACTTTCCTTCCTGTTCCGGTTTGGCCAAATTTAGAAATATATATATACTCTGAGAGAAGGCACAACCACCCCTCCCCCCACCAGGTTCGGGAAAAAAATAAATTTTCCTCGAAGGAAAGTGAAGAAGATAAAACTATTTATTTAACAAGCACACGGGAAAGGAAAATAATGTTAAATGGTAAAATCTTTCGCTGTAGAGGAAAAACCTGGGAAAGTGTTCGAGTCCTCCCTTTGGTCTCCTCGGAGCTGGGGCTTGGGCCGGGGCCAGGCCCTCTGTGCCCGGTGGAAAGTCCTCCCGATGTTGCTCTGATGTTACAGCAATCAGGGCAGTCCAGTAGAAAAGGAGAAAATCCGAAATTCCAGAGAAGGAAAAGTTCAGCTCTCAGCCTCTCTCCAGAGAACAAGGAACTGCCGAAAAAAACTGGCCAAAAAGCTGACTGGAAAAAGCTGCCAGCCTGGGGTGCTTCCTCGCTCCCCCCCTGCCCCAGCTGGAAAAAAAACCTGCTATCTTTATGTGACCTTGAACAAGTTTCAAACTGCTTTGAGAAAGTTTTGCTCAGTTTTTTCTTCCCCCTCTCAGGCTCAGTTCAGAGGCATAGAAAGGCCAATAATTAATTTCTGGGCATAGGTAGCGATATGGGATACACATCATAAGGTCACCCCAAGACATTCCACCCCTTATCCCATATTGTTGGCTCAATGTCCAAACTAAGATATTCTAATTCTCCACACACATTAATACATATGTAAATATATATATGCAGCTATGTACAAACAGTGACAGTGACAATCAGCAAGCAGGGGTATACTGGCATTTCACACTACGGGTGGTTTTCACACAACAATCAGATCTCCCTGTGGTACACAACGTGTTGTGCCATCTTTCTGCATTACCCACCATGTGCAACCAGGTCCCTGAGCAAAGACAACCCCACGGATGGGTTTGTCTGTACTCGAGGCAGAATTAATCCAAACAGTCTTTCCTAACAGACCTCTGACATGCACTACTGGGACCTTATCTCCATCTGTTGTATGCAGGGATTCAGATTGGGCTGGACCAGCTCTATTGGTGGAACCTCGGGTGTTAACTAACCAGGTGGCCTTTGCTAGATTCTGTTCCCAATTTTGAAAGTTCCCCCACCCAGTGCCTTCAAAGTGGTTTTCAACAATCCATTGCACCGTTCCACTTTGCCTGCAGCTGGTGCATGGTAAGGGATGTGGTACACCCACTCTATGCCATGTTCTCTAGCCCAGGTATTAATAAGGCTATTCTTAAAATGAGTCCCATTGTCAGACTCAATTCTCTCAGGGGTGCCATGCCTCCAAAGGACTTGCTTTTCAAGGCCCAGGATGGTGTTCCGGGCAGTAGCATGAGGCACAGGATAGGTCTCCAGCCATCCAGTGGTGGCTTCTACCATTGTGAGCACATAGCGCTTGCCTTGGCGGGTTTGAGGCAGTGTGATGTAATCAATCTGCCAGGCCTCCCCATACTTGTATTTGGACCATCGCCCACCGTACCACAGGGGCTTCACCCGCTTGGCCTGCTTGATCGCAGCGCATGTCTCACAGTCATGGATAACCTGGGAGATACTGTCCATGGTTAGATCCACCCCTCGGTCTCGTGCCCATTTATAGGTGGCATCTCTGCCCTGATGGCCTGAGGCATCATGGGCCCATCGAGCTAAGAACAACTCTCCCTTGTGTTTCCAGTCCAAGTCTACCTGTGACACTTCTATCTTTGCAGCCTGATCTACCTGCTTGTTGTTTTGGTGTTCCTCATTAGCCCTACTCTTGGGGACGTGAGCATCTACATGGCGGACTTTCACAACCAGCTTTCTTACTCGGGCAGCGATGTTTTTCCACTCTGCAGCAGCCCAGATTGGTTTTCCCCTACGCTGCCAATTAGCTTTTTCCCACTTTTCCAGCCATCCCCACAGAGCATTGGCTACCATCCATGAATCAGTGTAGAGGTAGAGCTTTGGCCACTTCTCCCTTTCAGCAATGTCCAGGGCTAGTTGAACAGCTTTGAGTTCAGCGAGTTGGCTTGATCCACCTTCTCCTTCAGTAGCTTCTGCAACCCGTCGTGTGGGGCTCCATACGGCTGCTTTCCACTTTCGTTTCATCCCTATGATGCGACAAGAACCATCGGTGAAAAGAGCGTAGCGTGTGTCTTCTGATGGCAGTTGGTTGTACGGTGGAGCTTCTTCAGCGCGTATCACTTGTTCTTCATCAGCAAGACCAAAGTTTTCACCTTCAGGCCAGTTGGTAATTATTTCCAAAATCCCAGGGCGATTCAGTTTTCCGATTCGGCGCGCTGTGTGATGAGAGCAATCCATTTGCTCCATGTGGCATTGGTGGCATGGTGGGTAGAGGGAACCTCTGCTTTGAACATCCACCCCAGCACCGGTAGTCGGGGTGCCAGGAGGAGTTGCGCCTCAGTGCCAATTACCTCTGAGACGGCTTGGATTCCTTCATAGGCTGCCAAGATCTCCTTTTCTGTTGGGGTGTAGTTGGCCTCAGACCCTCTGTAGCTTCGGCTCCAGAATCCCAGTGGTCGACCTCGAGTCTCACCAGGCACCTTCTGCCAGAGGCTCCAGGACAGGCCATGGCTTCCAGCTGCAGAATAGAGCACGTTCTTCACTTCGGGTCCTGTCCTAACTGGGCCAAGGGCTACCGCATGAGCGATTTCCTGCTTGATTTGGGCAAAAGCTTGTTGCTGTTCAGGGCCCCAATGGAAATCGTTCTTCTTGCGGGTAACCAGGTAAAGAGGACTCACAATCTGGCTGTACTCGGGAATGTGCATCCTCCAGAAACCTATAGCGCCTAGGAAAGCTTGTGTTTCCTTCTTGTTGGTTGGTGGAGACATTACTGTGATCTTATTGATGACCTCAGTGGAATCTGACGCCGTCCATCTTGCCATTTCACTCCTAGGAACTGGATCTCTCGGGCAGGTCCCTTGACTTTGCTCTTCTTAATGGCGAAACCAGCTTCCAGGAGAATGTGGATAACTTTCTCTCCTTTCTCAAACACTTCTGTTGCAGTGTTCCCCCACACAATGATGTCATCAATGTACTGCAAATGTTCTGGAGCCTCACCCTTTTCTAGTGCAGTCTGGATCAGTCCATGGCAGATGGTGGGGCTATGCTTCCACCCCTGGGGCAGTCGTTCCAGGTGTACTGCACACCCCTCCAGGTGAAAAGCAAACTGAGGCCTGCACTCTGCTGCCAGAGGAATGGAGAAAAATGCATTGGCAATGTCAATAGTGGCATACCACTTTGCTGCTTTGGACTCCAGCTCATACTGGAGCTCCAACATGTCCGGCACAGCAGCGCTCAGCGGTGGAGTCACTTCATTCAGGGCACGATAGTCCACAGTCAATCTCCATTCTCCTTCCGATTTGCGCACAGGCCAGATGGGGCTGTTGAAGGGTGAGTGGGTCTTGCTGACCACCCCTTGGGTCTCCAGCTCACGGATCATCTGTGGATGGAATCACAGCATCTCGAGTTGTCCGGTACTGTCGGCGATGCACTGTCGAGGTAGCAATTGGTACTCTTTGTTCTTCCACCTTCAGAAGGCCGACTGCAAACGGGTTCTCTGATAGCCCAGGCAAAGTGTTCAATTGCTTAATGCCTCTGTCTCCACAGCAGCTATTCCAAAAGCCCACCTGAGTCCCTTTGGGTCTCTAAAATACCCGTTCCGGAGGAAGTCTATGCCCAAATGCACGGGGCCTCTGGGCCAGTCACAATGAGATGTCTCTTCCACTCATTTCCAGTCAGGCTCACCTCAGCTTCCACCAAGGTCAAATTTGTGATCCACCTGTTACACCAGAAATAGAAACAGATTCTACCCCCACATGCTGCGATGGAATTATTTACACTGCGCACCAGTGTCAACCAAGGCATCATATTTTTGTGGTTCTGAATGTACCAGGCCAACGAATCCACACAGTCCAAAAAACACGGTTTTCCCTGACCTCTACCTGGCTAGAGGCAGGGCCCCTCTATGCCTGGTTTATCCTTCTTTCCCTGGGCCTGTATCTTAGAAGTTCCTTCATGGGAATTGGACATGGCCGTCGTCTTTTCCATCCATTTCCGGCAATTTGGCTACAGGCAACTGGAGCTACTTCCTTTTGGTAGATCCCCTTTCTGAGACTTGCGCTCCTTCAATTCACTCACTCGTGCTGCCAGAGCAGAAGTGGGTTGTCCACCCCACTTCCTCATGTTTTCCCCACTGTCACACAGGAAATTCCACAGCTCACTTCGTGGGATGTACCTTCTCTCTTGGGGAACGTCCGCGGAGAAGGCACTCTTTAATCTCCTGGAGACTCTTTTTCATTTCATCTTCCATTTTCTGCATATGTGTTTCCACAGCTGCGATTCTTGCATGTGTTGGGCCATGCACAGAGTCTGCATATGCTCTGAGCTTCACTGCCATATCCCGCACGGTCTCATTCGCACCGTAGTCCGGTTTCATTATTGCTAAAGCAGAAGCGTATTCTGGTGGCCCAAGATGTATGAGTTTTCGCCACATGTATGGAATAACTCTGGCCCGGTCTGGACTCCTCAATCCTGGGTCATGTGTGAAGACAACCTCTACCACCCCTAGTTCTCTCAGGCGTTGGATCCCTTGTTCTATGGTCTTCCACGGGGTTTGCTGCATGTAGAGATCATCTCCACACATATATCTTTCCATCACGCCTGTCAAAACTCGTCTCCAGAGACTGGTAGAGTTAGCCTCCCTTTTCATCTCTTGGTCGATCACTGGATCTTGTGACAGGGATCCCAAATGCCTCGCTTCAGCACCATCCAGCATCACATCATCACCTGCCGCATCCCAAATACGGACCATCCAACTTATTATGGATTCATCGGACCGTCGGGTGTAATCCTTTCTTAGGCTGTGAAGGTCCTTTATGGACATGGACTCAGTAATGGTTTCTGTGCCTGAGTCCGCTGGTGGTTTTGAGGTTCCTTCCCCTGTATCTTTTGAGGTTCCTTCCCCTGCATCATCATCATCTTTCACTGGGCGATCAGTTTTGGTTGTGTGCTTTTTCCTCGTGACAGGAGCCACTGTCAGTGGCTTAGACTCTCCATCTGTTTTGGGCTGGCTGTCTGGTTTATCTGCAGCCTGAGTGACTGGGGTGTCTGCAGGCTTTGCTGATTGATCTTCTTGCCTCTCTACCTTTACTTGCTGCTGCAGTGTGCGATAGGCATATGCCAAAGCCCAACATATTGCAAGGAGCTTGTTCTCATTAGAATTGTCATTGTATCTCTCTTTCAGATATTTTCCCACCTCAGCTGGTTTCTGAATTTGTTCAGATGGGAAATCCCAAACTATCGGGTCAGAGAATTTCTTTAGGGTTTGGCCGATGTCCTCCATTCCCCACACCACTCAGGATTTTCCACCTCTGGGTCAGGTGTCTCAGCAGTCACCCTGGAAATCTGAGCTCTTATTCTAGAGAAGCTGTGAATCATATAGAGGAAGATTACCAGATTAAATACCAGGAGGGTGGTCTCTTTAACATCCAGGGGATAGTGAACATTCTCAAAAGATAACCTATCAAATTTAAAGGCAAGGGAAACCCCATCTCCTCCTCCTCTAACAATCTGTGTGCAATTACTAATAAATTCCCAAAACAGGCTACTGAAGCTAGGACTGGGGTTAGGACGGAGAAACCACTTATCATACACACCTCGAACAGCTACTTGTACCTCTATCAACTTCTTATAAATCATTATCACTGAGCACAGCAAAATAGAAATCCTGATTCGTCTCCCTTCTCTGTAAAATTTACATATCAAGGACAAGATTGGAGCAAGTTGTGGATAGGCAAACAACCCTAGGGACCAAAAAAGCACTAGTACCTCAATGAAGCCTAAGGACCAGAAAGACATGAGTACATCGAGCCAGAGAGACATTATGAACTCAGCCAGCATGGTGACTACTTTACTCCAACACAGAATAAGTAAATTCAACCCAAAATGTAATTAGCACAAGTTTTTTCACTTTCCTTCGAGCCCCACGTTGGGCGCCACTAAATTTGTTCCGGTTTGGCCAAATTTAGAAATATATATATATCCTCTGAGAGAAGGCACAACCACCCCTCCCCCACCAGGTTCGGGAAAAAATAAATTTTCCTCGAAGGAAAGTGAAGAAGATAAAACTATTTATTTAACAAGCACACGGGAAAGGAAAATAATGTTAAATGGTAAAATCTTTCGCTGTAGAGGAAAAACCTGGGAAAGTGTTCGAGTCCTCCCTTTGGTCTCCTTGGAGCTGGGGCTTGGGCCGGGGCCAGGCCCTCTGTGCCCGGTGGAAAGTCCTCCCGATGTGCTCTGATGTTACAGCAATCAGGCAGTCCAGTAGAAAAGGGAGAAAATCCGAAATTCCAGAGAAGGAAAAGTTCAGCTCTCAGCCTCTCTCCAGAGAACAAGGAACTGCCGAAAAAACTGGCCAAAAGCTGACTGGAAAAGCTGCCAGCCGGGTGCTTCCTCGCTCCCCCCCTCCCCAGCTGGAAAAAAAACCTGCTATCTTTATGTGACCTTGAACAAGTTTCAAACTGCTTTGAGAAAGTTTTGCTCAGTTTTTTCTTCCCCCTCTCAGGCTCAGTTCAGAGGCATAGAAAGGCCAATAATTAATTTCTGGGCATAGGTAGCGATATGGGATACACATCATAAGGTCACCCCAAGACACTTCCAAAGCATTTTGTATCTCTACACCAGTCAATTGCAAAGCTTCTTGAGGGACATCTCTTTTGCAGTCTTAATGTACTCCTTGCACATCCCAGACTCTTGATACATAATCTTTTAAACTACACAAAGAGCTCTTCTCTGTGATACTAAGTCTTCTACAAAGATGAGTCATGTTTTTTTGCGTTGAGCATATTTAAACTACTTATTCTATATATCTGTCTAAACTGATGTAGGTAAAACAGGCAGTTACTACAGACAGCCTGTAAATCTGCCATTCTTTCACGGCCTGGAGCAATCAGCTATTGCTGGTGCAGAGTCATGGAAAGAATTTTAAAGTAATCAGTTTATGCCAAGTCTTTCTTAATGTACTTGCAGGTCTAGTGGCAACAGGAAAGAAAAAGATAGTGATAGCTCATCTGGGAATGATTCTATTATGTTGAATAATCTGCAGCTATACAGAAAAATGTACTGTGAGCGGGAGAGGTCTCTAGAGGTTTGTTGTGTTTTTTTAAATCTTTAAAGGCACAACTTTCTAGTCACTGACAGAAATCATCAGAGAGTTGATTCAAAAAAGTGTGGCATTTATCTTAATTTTGCTCTTTTCAACTTCAGTGACACCCTTTTTCCACTGAGTGGGAGTAAGATTAGAATAGTGCTGAACATCTTTGATAGATTTTTTTCAAGGTGGCAATTTTCTGCAATTGCAAAGAACTCTACCTGCTTGGCACATAGAAATCGTTCACTTCAGACTAAGTCTGGGATGTTTAATGCAGCCATAGAAAATTTCAGAAAATTTGGAGTGAAGGCTCTACATATGTTTCTCTTCTCCAGCTGTAGTGAATAAAAATATTTTTCTATGTATGCATGTGTGTGTGCTCTTTAGATAAATATATACAGAGGTAGAACTTAGCTGAGGTTATGGTGTGTTGAAAATTTTGGAGAATTATTTTGTTGTAAATTCTCTGATGAAGCTGTACATAGACATTCGGTCCTGGTTGGGAACTATTGATCTAGAACTGTTGCTTCCTCTAAATATAAAAAACTAAACCCATTCATTTAAACAGAGCATCACTAGGCAAAGTTTTAAAAATATTTTTTCAGTAAAGCTGCCTACATTCGAGCTTATGAGTTAGAGGGAAGATTGTCTTTTGACTCTGGAGGACTTAGTGAACTATCACAGGTCACAGTATATTGGTTTTAGTTGTCTCTTCCTCTGGTGCTGCCATTTCTCTCCTTCCTTTCTGCCCTTTAATTGAGATCCACAGGCTATTCAGCAGGAATGGATCTACATTAACATTTCTGCCAGTCTGGAAGTCCTACGATCTGGTACTCTGTCCTTTACTGGGTCTGGCAGTCACTTCTGGTGCCTTCTGTTAACCTCACAGGGCCCAGGGCTTCTTGCCAAGGCCACCCCTAAAGCTGGTTGGAAAATTCTGTGAGAAAATGATGAAACCAGAATGGTTCTCTGTTGTTTGACTTGGATGGGATGAGTTGGTAAGATCAGGTATGAGCTTTCCCAGTGGTTTCAAGCCACCAGGATTTCAGTGTTGAGCAGTAAGGGGAGCAGCAAGCCCTGAGCCCTGAGTGATGCTCTTGTTTGGGCTGTGCTGACCAACCCTTATGTTCCCGCAGCTTTGCAAAAAGGGAAAAGGAGAAAAGATTCTCTGAGCACAACCCCCTTCTCTGCACCACCTGAAAATAGAACTGAGGGAATAGTGGGGGCTTCCTTCTATCCTCTGTGGAGGAAGGTTTTTAAAATAGGACTTAAAAGATACAATGTTGGAAGTTTGGAGGGCTGCTAATTGCTACCTCTAAGAAGAGACCTGTAAAAGCAAGTGAGGGAACTGGGGCAGATACTTTTCCAGTAGGAACCTACTCTCACTTTAATAGGGCTCTGTGCCCCCAAAATGGGATTTTGCTCTCTTCTGTAAAAGTTTTTATGTGACTGTGGGCTTATGAAAATCCTAATACCAGAGAGTTTGAAAAGTCAACAGTTTTGGGAGTTAGGTTCTTTAGGCATGTCCTGGGTTGCAGTGTGTTCTATTACCATCCTCAGGAGCTGTTGAAATCAGGTGGGGCAGTGTTTCCTTGCCTCCTCCCCCAGACTATCTTTCTGTTAATGGCCCATCATTGTCCTGCCGCCTGACTCAGAGATAACTCCCTCCGGACTATCTTCTGTTAATGAGCCTAATCAACACTTTGCCTCATGACTCATTACCCCATTGTGAGATGCTCCACCCAGAGGGAGGAACCAAGCATCCCATCGTGGATATAATCTGAGGCTGAACACCAGAGACACCGGCTTCCCCCTGGATTTCCAGAGGACAGGAGCTACACAGCCACCACTGGACTTCCTGAGGAAGAGCAGACTGTTTTACTACAGGATCACTGCTTCAGAGGACTGCAGCCACCATTCTACCAGACTGCTACCACCACCCTGCCTAACAGGGTGTCAGGTTGTACCTTGACTCTGTCAGTTTGACAGTGTTTTCTTTTACTTTTTTTTCCCCCTTTTCTTTAATTTCCATTAAATTGTTATTCTGACTTGGTGCCTCCCACTGGTTTGTTTTCAAACTAGCACAAGGCAATACCTCCAAAACCATCTAAATTTGTAACAGTGTTTCTATCTGACTTTGTGTTTACTAACAGATCATAAAAAACTCATCAAACAAAATCCCCTCCCCATAATAAACAAAAAACTCAAATCCCACGAATTCAGAAATTGATTTTTCTCAGATAAAAAAAAATGATGTGAAAGACAGGAGGGAATTCAAACTGCAGTAAAGAACTGTTTAAATAATCCTGAAACTATAAAGTTTTCTGTCAGAGTAGCAGATGTTATAGCATATAACCCTTCCCCCAGTTTTTTAATGGAATGTGAAAGTATTGGACGCTCTCATTTAAAGGAGCTGGACACAGGAGTACAGATCTTTGTTTCAGGGAATTTGAGAATGTGTCAGACATCCCTTTGTATAAGGGGTCTTTGAAGTATACTACTAAGCTTTGTACTTGAAAGAATTAAAGGATGCTGCATAGCTTTGTGTGAAAGAGAACTTCAAAGCACACAGAGAAGTAGCGAAAGATCTGCAGTTACTAAATTTACAGTAAAGAAGCATAATAAGTCTTCCTTTTTATGTATAATAGCAACATGATATTTATGGAGAAGGCTCAAAAGATGGTGACTGAATGTATCAGTCAATAGGATATACAGAATTTTGTATCACTTAGTGTTTGAAATCCATCAAATGGTGATGAAACAGCCATGACTGCTCAAAGTGCTGAGTTAAGAGTGTTGCTGTGGTCTTCAACTTTAAATGGTTTCTGCTCTTTAAAATTTCTGTATTTAGTTGAGCCTTGATTTTCTACAATGGCAGCTGTGTTTTCATGTTAAGCTATTAGAAGTCTGCTAGACTGTTGGGCACTGATCATACTACTGAGCTGTAGTCTACACTAAGGTTGTTAGTGTTAAGGATATTCTTATCATATTTCAAGAAAATTTCTGGAAAGATGGTGTGAGAGAGAAAAATACAAGAGATTCTGTGTTGTAGGAGGAAGCTGAGAAGTGTAAAAGAACACAGGACCTCAGGGTATAAGTTAAAGCCCTTAACTCCTCTAAGTTTGGCACAGATCCTCAGTCACATGCTTGCTGCCAGCAATATGCAACAGTTGAAGTTCTTTAGCTTTTTCTCACTTTTTTTTCTCTGCTTAGGACCCACATAGGGATGCATATAATGCTGTTGTCTAAAGGAAATTAAGGGTTATCTTCAGTTTGGAGGACCACAAATCCCTGGAGACAAGAGCGGGTGGGATGATGACATTTGACTTGCTTTGGCTGAATTTGGATTTTGAAAGCTGTGTCTGACAGGTAGACTGGCACAAAATAAACTAGGTTGTGAATTTATAGTGTACCATCTACTCCATGCTAATTGCTTTTTTACACATTTTGGTATATCTGAGGGAAGTGGCACCTTCCGGAGGGACCTTGACAGACTTGAGAAGCGAGCCAGTGTGAACATCAAGAAATTCAACAAAGCCATGTCCTGCAGGTAGACTGGGGCAATCCCCAATACCAGTACAGTAGAGAGGGGTGAATGGACTGGGAGCAGCTGTGAGGAGAAGGATTTGGGAATATTGGCGGATTCACAAACACTCGTTGGATATGTGGTGACTGTGTGTGTTTGTATCCCAGAATGCCAACTGTGTCATGGACTGCCTCAAAAGCAGTGTGACCAGCAGGGTGAGGGAGGTGAGGTTATCCCCCACTGCTCTGCTCTCTGAGACCCCACCTGGAGCACTGCATCAGCTCTGGGGTCCCCAGCATAAGAAGGACGTGGACCTCTTGGGCTGAGGGCCGCAAAAATGATCAGAGGGCTGGAGCACCTCCTGTGCAGACAGACTGAGAGAGTGAGGGCTCTTCAGCCTGGAGAGGAGAAGGCTCCAGGGAGATTTTATTGTGGCCTTTCAATACTTAAAGGGGGCTTATAAGAGAGACAGACACTGAAAAAGGTTGCCCAGAGAAGCTGTGAATGCCACATCCTTAGAAGTGCTTTGGTTGGATGGGGCTTTGAGCAATGTGATCTAGTAGAAGGTGTCTCTGCCCATGGCAGGGGATTTGGACAAGGCAATTTCTAAAGGTCCCTTTCAACCCAAAGTATTCTATGACTCTGTATTCCTAGTGCATATTAGGTGTGCCCAGTACCTTTGTTTTTGTTAGAAGTAGGATAATCCATGTTGCACAAAGAATCTTTTGTTTCCACGTAGGTAGGGACTAAGGTACACTTATTTCATTCCATGTATCCATGGCTTTTAAGCTTACCCTAAGAAAGATGATGCTTGAAAGTATTTGGAAAAGGTGAACGTAGCCAGGAGAAGATGTCTGATGCAAGGGCTGGATTAGGCAGTGGGACAGGCAGGGCTAACACAGCTGCCACTGGTAGAAGACACTGACTATTATAAGGATCATTGACCAGGAGTAGAGGAAATACATGACTTGTGGGAGCTGTCAACTGAGCCAGGGAGAGAAACTTGCTGTGCCAACTGACTATGCATTAACTTTGCCACCTAAAGAAGACTTAAATGACTGAAGGAAAACCATGTACCCAGAGGAACTGTTTAGAACATCATTCTTCCAGATTATAAACTGGAGGAGTTGGTTTTATAATCTAGATTTTTGAAAAACTGAAAGAAATGAAACCACCCCCATTTTTGCTACTTCTCCAAATAACAGCAGCATGTCATCAACTAAATCAATGTAAATGAGTGCTGAGTCGAGTTTTTTTCTCACTTAGCTATGAAAAGTATTGAATGTTTCTTTAGTGATGTTTTATTCAGAATTACCAGCTGGAGAAACTGGCTCCAGAGATTCACTGTCAGCTGTGCCATACATCTCCAGAGACTGCTATATCTTGCTTTGGGATCTTTGTTCTATACATAGCTGCTGAGGGCTGCCTACACTCTCATTATTCTACTGCTTTGATCCTTTTGTGTGTTCATGAGAAGAATGAATGCTAAGGTCATTGGACTCAGTGAC
The DNA here is from genome assembly GCF_000738735.6 of Corvus cornix cornix. Lineage (NCBI taxonomy): Eukaryota > Metazoa > Chordata > Aves > Passeriformes > Corvidae > Corvus > Corvus cornix. The sequence goes on from NC_046333.1 coordinate 41,392,682, forward strand.
TTATCAGGTGGCATTGCTAAAACTTGACAGAAGATCACACTTCTTTCCTCTTTTGAAGACGAAATATCCAGCAGTGCCAATGTCTGTTTAAATATAGGAAGAAAGATGAGGAGTCTGTAAGATCTTATATGGTCTCCTCTTCCTAATATCTTGGAATAAATGCCATACCAAAACAATTAAGTGAGGCACAACTGTAATTCTAATACCCTTGTACAGAGCAAGTATTTTCAAAAGTATCCATTGGAGGACACTAGAACACTATGAATCAAGCAAGTATGGTGATTCTACTTAAAAAAAAAAGAAGCCACATTTCTCTTCAAAGAGAAAAATTAAAGTAGAACATTTTTTGTTTACATAACACAGTCTGAAAATCCATTATTACTTGACAGTTTTTCTCTGTCTGTCACACCTTCTATAGGTCCATTACTGCTTTGTTTTTGTTTTTGAAAGTGGTGGCATATACTTACTCTCTGGATGCTTTTATAATCACTTGTTCTAATTTTAAATAATTCCCAGATGGGCTCGAGTTTTTCTGTTCATTATTTTTTTATTATTTTTAGTTTTTCCTTTTCAGCTTTTAATCATTTGCAAGTCTTACATTAGCTTTTGTACCTCATTTATATTTAAAACGATTACTATCCTTCCATCTTTTTGCTTACATCTCGCAGAAAAGGTTTAATGAGTGGCCAATCACTGGTAATATAACTGAGATATAACTCAGATAACAGTGCTGGATTGAAGAACACTTTTGACTGAATGTGGTTCTCTGGGAATGGAAGAAAAAAGACTTCAGGGTTTGATTCAGTCTAACACAAATAAACTCTCATCTACCCTCTCAATGACAGCATTCTACTCCTTTCTGCTCACTTCCATTGCATTCAAAACTGCAGCTGCTAAAATTATTTTTCTCCTTTGTCATTCAGAGGGTAGAATATAACTGTGTTGTATTTAAGGTTTTCTTTTTTTTCTTTTTTTTCCCCCTCTCCTTACTTCTAAGGTCTCTCACAGCTTTGAACTTTTATATTAGTTGTATTCACACCTGTGGTATTAAACACAAATTTCTTCCCATCTTCCATGACAGTCCATCCTCTCCATTTGGAGCAATATTTCCTTTCCACTTGAAATACACTGCTAGTAGGATGTGAAGCATCACCTTGAGACTTTCTCTTGAAACTGATGCTTAAACACGAAACCCTTATTTATGTCTTGCTTAATATCTGACTTCTATGTGAGGATATTTGAAAGACTAATGTATGAATAAAAGTTCAGTGGGGGTAGTGGAAGAGGGAGGAAGAGAGACAGGAGTTGTGGAGGGGATAGCACCTGCTTTCTGGTCCTGCCACTGGTAACTTTGTGATTCCTTCGCTGTCAAATTTTTATGTTTCTTGTTTCCAGTGTATGTAAAGTACGTTGTGTTGTTTCTTTAACATTAATTTCACAAAACTCTGCATAAAGTATTTGTTCAGTGGCTGATAATGTAACAGTAATTTCCAAAGAGAAAAATAGTACATTAAATGTTTTTTGTAATTAATTCAGTTGAATTTGGCTTTTCACTCCTTATTTTTGCATAGGGTCAAGCTCTAGAGTGGCAAGCATCTTTACACTTCAGTGACCTTTATACAACTCCAGCTTTAGTTCCCAGTTTAGTTTAAAGGAATCACTAATGCTTTGCAAAGTTCAGAAATCAGTGTACGTACACACATAGAGAAACCATGATCACACATGACATTTCCTTTTATTGCACACAAATTTAACTGTGGATCATGAGCTTGAGTTAGTATTTTGCATTTCCTTTTCCCTGTTACATTGCACGTGGTATTGTCTCTCTGACTATGTGTGAAAAGCTTGTCCATTGTATTTAGTTGTTTTAAATTGTAATATAATGGTGAGAAATAAGTGCTTACACGGGGATTTTCTAAGAAGGTGGATTAACAGTGGTATGTCTGATTAATTTATTCCTATCCCCTACTGTTACTCTCCTCAAATGATTTTCAGATGCCTACTCTAGGCATCAAAGCATGTAATAATAGATGGGATCAGATAATAAGTCAGAGTCTGCTATTATTTAGTAAGAGGGACTATCTCTACCTAATTCTAGACAGTGTGGTGCCACACCATCTTCTGCAATCTTACAGGGACAGCCTGCTAGGAAAGCTATTTGTCACAAGTCTTTCACATAATGTTTGTTGTGCAAAGGAGGAGGGTGAATGGATTGCCTTTGTGCTATTAAACCCCTCTGTGTGTAAGCAAAGCAGGGAAATGCCTAAGACTTAACCTACAGTTCTGCCTATAATGGGCCAGGCTGATCCCCTGCTACTTGCATCATGGGTTGCCTTTCTTGTCTGATTGCCTTGCTGGTTTCTCTGGCCCTAAACAATGTTTAACATTGTTCAGGTATCCCAGCACGGCCCAATGCTTCCACTTAAGTGGTTCACGTTTAGGAAGAAATAGGAACTGGAGAATATCAAATTGAAGCCCAAAAATTCTAAATGAGTCATGTCTGAAGTGGTTAGAAGTCCCTAAAAGACTCCTATAATGTGGTATTTGAGATTTAAAAACTTAACATGGTTCCAAGTTTATGTGACTGTTTTCTCTGAGGAGTTATTTAAACTCTACCTTTGATTATAATTTTTATCTAAATTGCATAATATCATAAGATTGTTGCAGCTTTCAGAGGCCTTTAACCTCTATTATGGCAGATCTAGTTCTTGCTTATCTGCAATTCATCAGGTACATCAAGTCTTACATGTGTTGCAGATCACAGATGGAATTGAATTTTGCCTTTAAATTGATAATAAATTGCTAATGAATCCAATATAAGCAGCCCAAAGAGAAATGGTGACTGTCTCTGGCTTGCCAGTTCTAGCCATGGACATTAATATTCAATATGACCAAGGACTTTTGTTAAAATTAAAGGCTATTTGATTCTAATGAATGTCAGGAATATTTCTCTGCATTTGTGGTCAATGTTGTGATTGGTCTGAGTCTATTCTAATCTACACTGTCTACCATACCCAAATTTCACTTGCTTATGCATCAGGCGTTCCTGACATGGATGTTTTTTTAAACTAGATGTCATTAGATTAATATGAAGAGCCATACTGTCATTTGCAAAAGATCAGGTGGCTACCCAGAGCTAAATTAAATGAATCTCCAGGACAGTATTATGGGGGTTAGTTGGCAAGAACTTGCTTGCATAAGACAGGAAATTTATTTCTGGAACTGGAACATTTTACAAATTACAGCATTCACAACTTAAAAGGTATCCTTGGAAAGGTGGAGTGCTCTTTTCTCCTTGCTGTTCTTTGCCCACCTCTAAAATAACGAGTGGTGTTTCTTATATAACAATCTCTTGTTTCAAAGTAAAACCTTAAAGCCTAGGATGAGGGACTTAGAATTGTCCAAAGGATAAATAACTTCTTGATTTTCATCAAATCAATGGAAGATTAGAAAAGATTTTTTGAATTCTTGAAAGAAACTCCTGTTCCATTATCAGTTCTGCCACACAATCAGAAAGAGATTGAGTCTTGTGTGCCCCCTACTCTCTCTAGAATGTTAGACGCTATACTGGCTAAAGACCCACCTTCTAACTTTCGTCCCAAATTTATTTATAGCTAGTTTCATGCCTACTTGTTCTTGTTCCACCTGGAACCTGAGTTGGGACACAATCTCTCCTCTGGAGGTTTCTCTACCATTATCCTTGGGGATAGCAATGCACTTCTTCAGCCTGTTTTGCCAGGGGTAGTGTCTCAGAAAAAGAAAGATGGCTGCTTCTACTTCCAAATGTGTGCCCAGTCTGAGGAAAGAGTGCACACAGCAGAAACCCTGTCATGGTCCCTGTCAGGGGGAAGAATGACCTTCTCTCAGCTGTCACCTCTGGAGCTCAGATCTGGAGTGCTGGTTCTCAGAAGAAGCATTCCGCTGGGGAGTAAATTAAATGGCCCTGGAGCAAACGCCAACGTATTGAGCAATGGGCTTCTGGAAATCTGTAAACTGAAGAGTCATGACAATTTCCTGCTGCAGACTTTGTACTGATTTTTAGGTGCAATGAACCATCATGTAACTGTTTGAAGGTGACTGAATTAAGCGTGGGGAATTTGAACCAGGCTCCATTGACACTAAATTTAATCGAGTGTACAAAGCTGCTTGTCAGATAAGAGAAAAGAGGAACCCAGCCTTCTGGAAAGGGGACAGAAAAAGTGTTGGGTGATGGGATTAGTTGATGAAATGCTTATTATGAGAGTTATGTATAGTTAGATTAATGCTATCCTAAATACAAAAACACAACAAAAAAAAGGCCATGGTAATTCCTTAAGGAACAATTTTGCCACTTTTTCCTGCCTTCCTTGAGTTACAGTTTAACTATACAACCTTGTGTTCACTATAGAACTAATTCAGAGGAAGAGAGTGATCGAGTTCAGAGTTCTGACTGGACTTCTAGGTAACTTCAGGCATGGCCTTCTCAGTTTTATTCCAAAATGAAGGTCTGTGGTCTGTAAGTAATTATTCTATATAATAGAAGAAATAATAAAATAAATAATAAGTAGAATAAATTATAATATAAATATACTTATAACTCCTTTCTGTGTAAGCAAGTCTTCACTGTTGTCAGCTACTTTTTGCATCTGGAGTATTTGTATCTGGATAATCAATAATTCAAACTATTTTATAATTTATTATAATAATTAATTAATTAGAACCAAATCCTATTCTTTCATGCAGTGGGGATGTAATTGGCTTAATGGTTGTGAAATTGTACTATTTCTGTTCTTAAACAACTGGACAATGGAAAAGTGGAGACAGAAAGTATGTAAGCATGAGCAAGTAAGCATGAGCAAGTAAGCATGAGCTTTTGCTATTATTCCCAGACAGCACACTCTGATACAAGAAGACAGTAAGGAAAATATATTTTTGTTATTTACTACTTACTACAAAATCTTACCAGCTGTGCTTTGGGCATGTCAGAGCTGGATTTCATAATTTTCCCTGTTTTCTGCAGTGGTTTTTGCTCTCCCTTCTCTTGCCTGGAGACATGTTCCTTTCCTCCTGCTCCTCTGCTCTTTCTGCAGGGTCCAGGGGCATGTGGAAACTGGTGATTTTCTGCCTTGCTGCTGCTACAGTGAGTGAGACTGAGCTTCCCTTTTGTGATAAGCTGACAAAATCTAAGCAATATTGATTGTCATAGGTAATTGCAATCAAAGTTTGGTGTCTAGAGAGTTTTTGTGGCTTAGCTGAGGCATGTCAGAAGGTTTTCTTTGGATAGGAATAAAGAATCCTGCTTCTGAGGTAATTTACTGCTTGCAAGGGACTGCACCTTATGCCACTCCATTGTCACCACCACTATCTTTAGGCTGCATTTTTTTGCTGCTGAGACTTGTTGCTCAACATCTCTACCCAAAGATCAGTGCCCTAATCAAAAACATGACAAGTTTTAAATGGTAATAATAAATCTTATCTTTAATTTTAGTTTTTATTCTGATATTGTGTTTCTTGCTAATATAGTGTTTGTTAATGACCAACACAAGCTGACTCTATAAAGTCATGGTCAAACTTTGTGGATATCCATCTTGACTGAAGAAATTTCAAATTAACCTTTCAGGCTGGATTTTCCTTCATTAGGCTGGAGTCTCTTATTAACTTAAAGATTCTTTCCTCCAATCCATTTCCTTTAATTAAACTTGTTTCTATTATATGAACAAGAATAGATTTTAATTTATGGAAAAGTTTGTTCAACAAGGAGTAAATGTTCCCATTGTCCTTTCCTACCACTTGCAATCCCACTGTGAGTCAGTGGTTAGTAAGTGAAGAATGCATTATGCTGGTAGTTTTGTGGAAGTAGTCAAGTATCAGCTTAAAGTTGCTTTGAAATCATGCAAGTTAGACCACAAAATTTACAGAGTTACTGTAATGCATTTAATTAGTATTTAAAACAAGATCTACATTTGCATGTTTTCTTTTGGTATGTAAGTGTGCACACCATCTGATAAGCTAGAATTGTGGAAGGTCATCTAGAGGAAGAATAGAATAAAATTTTCCCTGTCTGTGAAAACATCTGCAGATCTAAAATAAAAAAGTGGGAGGAGGGGGGAAGAGAGTGGAATGAACTAGAAATTCTAACAGCGACATGGGTTGCTTACAAATAAGTATAAAACAGAACTGGGGAACTGGATAACTGCAGCTGATGATTATTGACTTAGGACAGATTAATTTGGGGATGCCAATATCTACTCTTAAGTGTCACTGAAAATATAAGATGTCAGTGTGCACTTCTTTCAGACCTTATGACTGTGCTGAAACCCATTTTTTTAGTCAGATATGGTCATGGTGAGGTGGGAACTAAGTTTCAAACCTATTAATTTTGTGGCTGAGTATTGTAGGAGCAACTTGGCTCTTAGAGAGACTTCCAGTTGACCCTTGGTGATTTTGGTGGTGACTACTCTGACCCTTGTGTTCATGCTGCCTTTGCCAGTGCAGCCTGGAAATGATGGTGCTGTAGAAAATGGGCAACAGTTTGGGGCATCTTATCTGTGCTTGGTTTAGACCAGGTGGTGCAAAAAAAGTGTGCTTCTTGTAAGGCCCCTTTTCCTTATTTTTATTGCCTGGGACCTCTGCAGACTATTATTTGAAGTAACGATTCATCATGAAGCCTTGCTTGGCCACTCAAATGGGTAGGAGATGCCCTCACATTATTTCCAAGTACAGCACTGCTGGTAGTCTGAGACAGGGAATTTCCATGGGCATTCTTGTGTAAACCAGTAAGATGAATCCAAAACCTGTTAAATTTTCTGAAGCCCAGAAAAATACCAGGAAAAGAAATCCTGTTCATTGAAGGCCCAGCAGTGAGCTGTGCTGAGCATCTGCTGTTCCCCTGAGCATGAGGGTCAGCATCTCTCAGAAACAGAGGCTGAGCTGACGCCCTCGTTGGTATTTTGCTCAGGTTTGTTTTTCATTCTTGTAATTAGGACCTTCTGATCCCTTTGGGAGTGCATAATTGAAAGCATGTTAGCAGAGTATTTATGATGGACGTGTATTTTGGCTAGCTTCCTAGATTCCTTTTTTCTTCTCATACCAGGAAGAGATAATATACAGCCATATACTCCCACTGCATAGTGCTCTTGTTTTCCTGTATTTTCTGTTTTTTGTGAAGACCAGAGATCAATATACACCCAGTGTAAACCTCTAAATATATTTAATGTAAGTATTTGGTTGAATAATTTGAATCAAGTAAATATGAGTATATCTATTAAGATCTTTCACATACATTTATGTTGACTGCTTTGCACTCAATTTTTGTTTTCAGTTCACTATAACTAGATTGCATGGATAGTTTCCTCTAAATTTCACCAAGCTAAATGCTAGGTTTTATGGGCTTGTACTTTGCTTTCTGTAAACAGCTTGTAAAACATTTAGGAATAGTAGCATTATGGCGACATTAAAAACAAAAATGTAGATCAACCAATTTAATATAAACAGTCCTCTTTATCTAATAAAAATACATGAATAATCATAAATTGCCTATACCCTTGCTTTCATGGGGAAATAACAATAGCGTTTGAGTGTTCAGCCCTGAAACAGCATCTGCAGCATGTTTGTCATTAATACAAGAAAACAAGAAGAGAAGCAAAGCTGACATGCATTTGCAAAGATGATGTTTTTATATTCATGTCCTAATTCTGTTATTGACATTGGGTATCAATAGCGGGAGCTCTGTCAAAGAGACAATTTTAAATGTGAGTAAAGAGGCTAACATTCATCTTTCTTTAATTAACTTCATTTTGCATCCTGGAAAATACAGTAGGATATAATAGACTGTGTGACCCTGCTTAAGGAGATAGATGTGGCAGAAGTCCTTTTAGCAATATCTGTTTTATTACAAATCTAATGGTATTTAAAACTGAAGATAGGTCTCCTCAGGAAAAACACCTCTGGGACTGTAGATTATGCAGATGACCTTCCTCATAGGCTCCTAACTGGCTCTTTGTGGGCAAGCCCCATGGTGTGGTATGACAGTGTGGTGTGCCCCAAGTCCCTCCTCCTGCACCCTGGCTCTTGCCTCTGCTGCTTCCTTGTCTCTCAAGGAGTGCTGCTGCCGTGCTGCTGCCACTGCACCTCCCCTGCAGGCTTTGCTCACTCTGCTAGACTGAGCCTGAAAGGGTCTAGGGCCAGTCGTGGCTAAGATGTGAGCAAGCATCCCTTATCCTCTTAGACCTCCCCATGGTTTCAGGAGCAGGTTGGGAAGACAATGGAGCTGACCCTACCCAGAGTCCACATGAGACTGTCATGGCTGGTGGGGCAGCATGTCCTGTCACACCCCCTAATCCCATCCTGCAAGATTGCCTTGGGTACATGTCCTTCAGGAGATCAGGTGTGCTGTTTAAGCTCTGCAGCTTCAGTGAGAACAGCCTTCATCACCAACACCATGACGTACTGTAAAGGCTTTTTTGGGGAGGCAAGCCAGTGCATGGTGAGATGGACCTTCAGGGAAAGTGGGCTGCTGCTTCAGATATATAGCCTTCTCTGTCAGCCTGCTAGTAATAATATATATATATATATAAATATATATAGGATACTTATAATAATGGCCAAATTGATGTTTTGCTTGATGGTGTACAAGTAAAGCACATACAGATTAAAAGGGTAATTTATGTACACTTCTGGGACTATAGCACAGGGTTTGTTCTGGAGATCTGTAGTGGTTTGGTCTAAAATACTCATTACTGTTTATCTGCTGTGAGATAAGAATTAGGAGAAATGCAAAGCAGGCACCAAACTTGAAAGAATATAAAGAAGTTTATTAACAGACCTAAAAGAGGGAGAAAAAAAAAAAAATTATACCACCTTCAGAACTCTCCTCCTCCCCACACCTTCCTCCCTTCTCCCACTGACAATGTAAAAAGACAACCCTTAAGATGTTCAGTCTGTTTACCACTGCCATAATAACCTTGTTTAGTCCATTTAGAAAGAGAAGTTTCTTCTTGCTCATGCTATGAAAACATTATCACAACGAGACAGCCGCCCACTTCCAAATATTGTTCAGTCCATTTAGGAAGAGGAGTCTCTCTGCCTGCGTGTGAGTCCTTTCCCCCGACTTGCAGCTTTTCCCACAACTGCTTTCGAGGGTCCACTCTTGAAGTTTTTTGGGGTACAATTTTAAGGTTGAGCCGTTCAGAAACAAAAACAGAGGCCCTTCTCCTTCCCTGGGAGCAAAGGGTCTTCATCATCTTCATCTTTAGGACTATCTCTGGGAGCATCTCTAGGGACTGAGGTTTTCTCCTTTCCCATTTGGAGCAAAAGTCCTCATCTGGTCCATCTCTCCCTGTCCAAACTTCTCATGAAATTACAGCTGTGTCAGCATCTGCCTATCTCAGCGCAGGTGCTTTTGCTCACGAGTTGAACACTCCACCCGCCATATCTTCATGAAATTACAACAGGATACTCTGATATATCATAGCTTCACAACAGAATTTCAGCTTTAAGCATCTCCTCTCTCTCTTCCCTCAGGTTTTCAGCTCTTCACAGCAGTAAAATGGTTAATCTCACCTCGGCCTTGCAGCTTTGCAGCTGGAATGTTGAATTTTTCTTATCGCAGTGGAGAGGGGGGAGAGCCGAGCTGCTCCGGCTGCCCACGGCAAGGCAGTGGGGGGGGTTCCACGGGTGGAACAGGTCCATGGCTTCAGGATGGCCGTGGCCTGGCCCAAGCAGGGCCTGGCCGGGCCCGCTGGCCCCCACACGGGGCCCGCAGCCACCTGTCCCAGCGCCGGAAACGAGAGAGAGCTTGGGGGGGAGTTTGCCTATTCCTAAATGTGGATCACAGAGGTGATCACAACTTTAAGTGGCTTAGAGAATTGTCCATATTCAAACTGGCCAGCTGATAGAACCTATCAGTTCCCAGAGGAAACTGTAAGCACCCCTTAGCAAGGACATCCCTTCCGGGACTATGCTTGCTAACCTATGACAAGATCTCAGAAAATTCACTGTATTTGAGCACAGTTGATTTGTGATATTTTTGAAGCCCTGATGTCTAGACATACGGACAGCCATGCTGAGGGCACGGCTGCTTGCTCAGGAGACATCTTGTATGGAGCAGACAGCCATGTGGGTTGTATCATCCTCTTGAGCACAAGAGACCAGAGCATTAGGGAAGGCCTCTGAAAGTTCTATATCTAGTAGATTGATTTTAAATTAGGAATGTGCGTTCTCTTTTTTTTCCAGATGAATCCTAAAAGGGGGTTGCCATGTCTATGGGGACTATTTTAATAAAAAGTGATGTTCTTTCTTAGCCTTGGTGTGTCAGTACTTCTCCCACATCGTCCCCTTTTATTGTATACACAAAAGTGTCCACCTTAAAGTGAGTGTCCACCCATCTTGAGAAAGTACAAAGACAGGTGTAATTTGTCAACAGTTTTAAAATCTCCAAGCAACTGTCTCCTTTTCCATCACATTTGCTGCAGATGTTGTTCTGCAGAATGACTTGAGGTTTAGCATACAGGGGTGTGCAAATGAAATTCTTAAAGTTAGTTATCCTGGCCTGCTTTCTGCATGGAGAAGGAATTAATTGCTAATTGTAAAATGAAGTGTCTGTATAAGATTAAAAAAAAAAAAAGAAGTAAGCTTCATTCATTTATTGCACCAGGCTATCCCCACTCAGCTATCACTCATGTGCTCTTAAGTTTACATTGGTGTGGTTGGTGGCTCTGTGACACTATTAGTCTTACACTGTTTGATTCCCAAGAAGTCAGTTCAATAAGCACAACGAGGATGGATTTTTTTGTTTGTGTTACAAACCTGTCAAGTAAAGGGATATTTTTCTAAGCAATTGCTCCCCAGGAGAAGCAGAAAGGCAGCAAAAAGGCATTCAGTCTGACCCCAGGACAATATACTGCAGAAGAAAAGCTGTCAGCAGCCTATTGTGGCAAATCCTTGCTGGTCCTCAGGGCCTCACACCAATGAAAATCTGTGCCAAACAGATAAGTTGCTTTCTAATCTCCCTGTTTGGCTTATTTGTGTCTGTGGCCTACTATAAAATATACTATGCCTGAAAAGACTGGGAGTGGATGCTTTGAGACTTGTCCATGAACCCTTTCTCAATAACACGAGCCAGAACTGCAGCTCAGGTAAAAGTATTTGTATGTCTGTACTTGGTGACAGGGGCCACATTTCCCTTCCTGCTACATTGCACCTGGCTGAAGATCACGTTGAGTTATTCTGGAAGCGTCCTGATATGTGCTTCCAGAAGCATTTGGCCCTTTAATGCCGGTTTGATCTGCTTGTAGCTTCTGCTGCTGTGAAATACCAAACTGGTAAGGGCAGCTTGATTAACTGCTTGCTCCTGAGTGCTACTCTTGGGCAGCAATTGTTGTTACAAATACAAACTTCTATTACTTAGGCAGATGCTCCTACTATTTAGTCCAGAGGGGACTTTTTCCATCATTCTCCTCTTCCCCATCCCCAGGCTTTTATAAGCAAATACCGTGAGAACTTAACTCCAGCACTTCTTCCTTCAATAGCAGTGAGCTTGCTGTCTGATTAGGTGGTGGGGGGTTTTTTCCTCCAAAATGAAGACTTTGGAAAATCAAACTGCTCAATACTTCATGTTGAGGTTTTTCATGTGTTTGAGTGCTCTTTGGATAGATGGTTATGTTTATACAGTTTTATTCCTCATTGTGTGTGTAATCCATTGTTTTGGTTTTTGAGACAAAACTTCAGGAGAAAACACTCCGGAATGAGTGTTCGTCCCCTTTTCCTCTGTCAATGGGACAAATGGGTCACAAGGACTGAAAGTGGGGAAAAGAAACCAAACTGTTTATTAACACACAAACAAAACAGGGTAGAACAGGATTTTAAAAAAACCACCTCAAAATACAACAAATTCCCAGAGAGGGAACAGACATGCGGGCTCAGACCAGCCAGGACCACCCCTGCAGGCTCCCCGGACTGGCGAGGAGGGAAGGGAGGCAGTGAGGCAAGGGGAAAGGAAGGGAAAAAGAACAAGGAAAAAACCCAACAGAATTTTTCCAGCTAGCTGGAACACAAAAGGAACCCAAAAAGCAGCACAGCGCTCCTGGCACACTCCCTCCCGAGCCCCCGAGCCTTTGGGCACAGCCGTTAAACTGCCCCACACTTGGTCCCATGGCCCCGGGTCCATCTTAGAGGCACAGCGTCCTTGGGCATTGAGCAGACAGTTAAGGAATAAAGCGGCTTCAGGACATTCATCATGTAGGCAGTCTTTTGGTAGGCAAAAAATAAATTCTGGGAAGACAATGTACTATTTCAAGTCGATTAGAGCTCATACTAGAGTTCCTGATGTTGTTCTATTTAAAACCTGATGGTTATGCTTTTCTATACAATAATTTTTTGAGTTATTAACCCAGTGCAGTGCAAAGCAACTAGGAACTGTGCAAATGGCTTTTCTTTACCACACCTCCCTCACACACTGTTGCCAAATATCCTAAAAATAATGCTGATTTTCACTTCTTGTACATAAAGTTAAACACATGTTTGTGCTCTGCTGTATTAAGGATTTTAAGGCTCACAACCTGGTAAAGCATAAAAGACACCTCCAGTATATAAACTTTTGAAAGAGTACTTAGTATTTACTAGGAAAGATTGGTTGGTACATTGGAAATGAGGTGAATAAGTTGACGAAGTTCCTTGGCATGAAGAAGAGAAGCTATATAAGCATATGTATGCAGAGTTTTCCTCAAATCTCCCTCCCAAACTCAAATCAACCTGCCGTAGCTTCTTGCCAGGGCTATGTGCGTCTCTTGGTAACAAAAAATACACATGTACATGTGACCAGTATCCACGTGAAAACCATGAAAAATGAAGCTTGTGGCCCTTGTAGTGCTATTAGTCTCAGTTCTGTTGGAAAACTAGGCACATGGATGATCACTAATTCTTTTCCTAATGCTGTTATTTTTTTTCCCTGCTCCTCTTCCATCCTTTTCTTCTTATTAAATAAAAGGTACTTTTTATAAAGTATTTCTATGATTTATCTCCCAAGGGAAAGCCCATCTGTTTAATAAGCTTTATCAGATACATTGTTCAGTACTCCTTACTACTCGAGCAAAGATGATTAGTTGACATGTGCATGAGATAAAAATCAAAATGTTTAGGACATGAGCCATTTAAGAAGCAGAGAGAAAAATGTAGCATGTGGGGTTAATTTTTTTTTCCTTAATCTCAATGTTAATGAGCATTTAATGTGACTGTATTATCTCTAAAGAGTAGGAACATAATGAGATAGTAAATTGGTGTGTCAAGAATTTTCTGAAGCAGAGCAATCTTTGTAACCAACTTGACTTCAGGCAAAATAGCCAAATTGCTGCCATTTGACAGTACACTATGTATCAGCCAGTGATATAAAATATCTTAGGCACTGGGAAATGTCTGTACAGGATAGGTGCAAATGCAATTTTGAGCTAGGGAACAGGGAGCGTGTTGAGGGCCATTTGGTGTTGTGCAGATTGTGTGCCTGGACCAATCTTAGTGTTTCTAAGTCAACATACAGCCCATTTCTACCCCATCATTTACACTGTGGAGCTGAAAAGAAAAATCCTGATTGTACCTGTCCACAGGAGATTGTACCAGCTCACGGGAATGGAGCAGATAATGGAGGAAAAGCCTGTGCGTAATTTTGTTGAAAGTTCTCCTCATAGCAAGCTTTTTAATCTTTCCTCATCTCCTCCAGGGAGGAACATATGTTTCTATTTCTGAAGTCCATGATAGCTCCTCTTATGAAGGTCTAGGCAGAATTATTAAAGTAAAAGGTCTCAAAAAGTCACTCTGTGTGGCTACCAAAAAGAATTTATTTGATCAGTCTTTAAGCATTCACATAAAGCAGTGACATTGGTCGTGACACCTCACTTCAGCTGATTAAAGAGACTGAGTTTTAATGTTTGGAATACAAGCTTTTTTTTTCCCCCTCTAAATTAGTCAGGGGGCTACACACATGCAGGGTGGAACTGGTTGCTGTGACTGGAGTTATTGACAGCTCTGGATGGGGAGAACATGGTCCAGGCAGGAGACAGGCACACTTATAACACAATCCAGGCCATACCTGGCTGCTGTGTTTGAGTTTAAAAGGAGCCCTGGGTAGCGAGCAGGGCGCGAGTGGGTGGTGGCCCCCAGTTGAAGCCACTCAGGGCAATGACAGCCTGCAGGCGTCCTCAGGGCCCTGACAAAAACAGGTGCTTGGATTTAAATTGTATTTAGTCACAGGGAGGTTTGTATTGTGGAAAAATTCTGGTTAGACAGTTCTTTATTCCTGCGAGTGCTGCAGACACGGGGAAATGCAGGGAGTAGTTATAGCTCTCTGTGGGTTTGCTCCAGTTCTCTTCAAAGGCGGAATGTGGTGGAGCCAGCCACTTGAGTTGCTCAGGTAACAGTAACAACCTCGTTTCTGTTTTAAGTGTAGCACTGCCTGGCAAAAATCTGTCCCTCTCTGTGCCCTTAGGGACAGCAGGGAGTCAAGCTTGGGAGTGACCTCGTGAAACAGCTTTGCTCTGATAATTCCTTACCTGGCACAGAAAAGCAGCTGGAATACACATGAGGGAAGTTGTGCTTGATTGTACAAGTAGGTGCTTTCAAAACTCATCCAAAACTTTCACCTTGCTGGGTAGCTCCAATAAGGGCACCTCAGCAGAAGACATAAATTTCAGTGAACGTGATGTAGTCAAGCTGAAAAGTAATTTTTCTTTAAGTCAATAGTGTAATATCCAGGATTTAGCACGTGCAGATGCACTATTAAAGTTCAGCAAAAGTAGTTTCTGTGACCTTGAAAATGGGCACTTCTATGGTAAAGATATAAGCAGCGCTGTCTGAAATGACCTGCAGAGTCAGCAAATGTGTGGAAGCTGTTGGATACAGCTTTTAGCTCTATAATGTACTTAGAAGTCTAATCAATACGCCTGACTTTGGGAAATACAATCTTTTTCTCCTCCCTTTGAAACAATTATGATTTATATTCCCTTTCAGATCAGTTAAAAAATACCTTTCTTATTTTCCAAAACTTTGAATTGGTAGGTACTAGGCAACTATTTTCTTGTTATTCCAGTATTGAAAACTTTCCAATAAATATTTTCAGTATTGGGACATCTGTGCTAAAACCCCCCACTTCCAAGTGTTTCTTCGGGGCTTGGTTTAGGCAGCTGCTAAGAAAAAAACGGAAAAAAAAAGTATAAATCCCACCACATGATGAGGTCTTGTTCAAAATGTGGTGTTTGCAAACAAAGACTGAGGATAAAATACATGCCAGAAGCTAACTTCTTTAATGCTGATATAGATGAAAACAGACATGGGGAAACTTGGGTTTGCATGAGGTCTCTTAAAGGCAATGAGAGCCTCTTGGTAATTGTTTGCAGCCAGTGCTTTGGAGGTTAATGTGTTTCATGTTTGCTCCTCATGGTGCTTTAACAGGCCAGCTCAGGTGCTATGCAGCTTTGTAGGGATTCCTAGCCAGGAGCTGCACACAATCACAGCATTATGAGTGACTTGGAAAGCTTTCAACCTTTTTCCAAAGCTTTCTACTAATGATTGCAATTGCATTGTGTTACTGTGGGCAAATAGGCTGCTGCACGACCCCATTGCAGGCTGATTACTACCATTCCCACTGTGTTAATTGCTGAAAAGCCTCCTGAGGTTTTAATGGGAATCCTTGCAGAGTAAAGTGCTAGCTAGGTGAAGAAAGGAGACAGCCCTCTGGTAAGATCCTTTGTATTCAGGCACAGGAGAGGGAAATGTAGGGTTAACTCATGTTCTCCTCATAGCTTTTGCAAAAGTTTGACTCATGAGAGGAGGAAGAGGAGAAAGAACTCACACAGAGCTTGGGGATTTGGCAGTCCCTTGGTGCTGCTGCAGTTGTTAATGCAGTTGTCATATACTGTCTGGCCCTAGGCAGCATCCTATGTCAGTGAGTGTCTGTTATTATTATTATTCTATTGACGATGTAATATTTTCCTCTGTTTTGAGATGACTCAGCCATTTTAACCTTAAAAAAAAAAAAAAAAAAGACCACAAACAGATCTACTTGGGAGAAAAATCTTCAAATTGTGAAGATGAAATTTTATGTGGGAAATCTTAATACCAGTCTCAGTTTTTCATCGGTTTTCCTTCCGTTTTTCTTTGAAAGTACTTTAAAATGCTGAAGGTATTTGGTGACTATCCATTCTGCTGGGTTTTTTTGGATTTTTTTCCCCTTGAATTTACTTTTTTGGTGAGCATTTATAAATATGTAAATTCATGTGCATACAGATCATCAGTCTCTGGCTTCTTAAAGTGATAAAATTAGCCTTTGTACCTATTTAAAACTTAGACAGCTCTTGGATGTTTTCTCCTCTTTCACTTTAAACAAAGGAAATTATTCATATCGTACAATTTTTTTCCTTAATAGAACACAAGAGATTTTCTGTTTATTAATGCAAACATCTGGAAAACACTTCAGAAGTTCTTTATGTTAATTTCTTTAACAAGGTTCATATTTTTGTATTGTGAAACAATTTCTGAGTGAGTTTACCCATAGCACTCAGTTTGTTATATTCTGACTGCTCATTGCTAGTCTCTTGGTGGTAACTGGTGAATAATAATCTTGGAAATGTCACAGTCTTGATAGAGATTCCTAAACTTTCTGGAACAGATTCTGCACACTGTTTTAAGTATGTCTGGAGTCATTGGATTTGTGCTGGTGTAGCAACCAGATATGACTGTCTCAGAGGGCCAGCTGGAACTTGTTTGCAGCCTGATTTATTAGAGGTCACATTAGTAGTAGACTTCATTAGGGATCAAACAGTAAGATACTTCTAAACTATTTTGCACATGATTTTGTTAGTGTGCAGCTTGAATTCTCCCAGAGAGTGTGGACCTGGAGATTAAACTACAAAGTTCCAGCATTATCATTGGAGACATTTACTTTGGCTCAGCAGTCTTCCTTCAGAGCAGCGATACAAAACACTGCATGTGTATGTCTGAAGCTCAGGACTGGCTGCCTGCAACTTATATAAGTCCTGTTCACAGGCTATTTGAAAAGTTTTCAAATTCAAACTTTTTGCTTTTATTTTTCTGTGGCAGCTGTCAGCTGGTTTTAAATGGTAATTTTCCTGGGAGAGGAGGACTGTGCCTTCTCATGTCTAGGTCAGGGCTCTGAGAGCAGTGACTCTCAGTTGTACCCTAATCTGTTCTTCTCAAGAGTCATGCCATTTTGGTCAGTCAGGATAATGGGTTTTTTCCTTCAGGATCTAAGGAGGATGGAGTGATGCAGCAACCTGTGTTCCTATTTGTCTTTTGAATTTATTTCTGCATAAATCAAAGGGTTTCTATTAAGGTCTATTAGTTCAGTGCCTAAGTTAAATGGTCAGTTGTGCCCATGGACATTGGTACATGGAAAGACTTACTGGTGTGTTGCCACTTTGATACTGAAGACAGGATCTTGTGAGAGCCTGCCAGATGTGCTGGAGTCTGCAGGTGTTTCATCCCATGGATAGGAGAAACATAACATGAAACTCTTTGTAAATGCTGTTAGTATGGTCAGAAAAACCTAGCACCTACAGCAGCCTTTAAAAAGCTGTATTCTGCAGGATAATTTTTTTGGTACAATTCATGAATATGGATGGCTGAACCCCAGACCTGGCAATGAGAAGCACAGCCTTTCAGAATGAGATCATTGCTTTGGAGATTTGGTTATGAAGCTAGTTATTACCTAGTGTAAGCTTTACTGCTGTGAAGGGACCTTCTTCAACGCAGGTTTTCAGAAATAAGCTCCTTCTTTTGTCCTATGTGGCTTTGTGTTCAAGCCCCAGTTTTTCATGTTTGAAAATGATGGTGTGTTCAGCAGCAAATAGGAAATAAATCTGTCTCTGGAGGTAGCCATCCTCATCATCTAATATTAGAGGGATCATAGCTACTGGGATCTGGAAGGTAAAAGAGGAAATGAACTTTTTATGTGAGTGGTGTTAAAATTTACAGGGGAACTTTGGCAGTCATTTTTAAAAAAGCCAAATCTGCTTTTGGGTTGTGTTTCTTGTACATGCTGAAATGTCACTACTGAATGACCAAGTCTCATTTCATTATAGTCTGACAAGATTGAAAGCCAAGAAAAGAAGAAGGGTATTTATTTTAAAATCAGTATTTAAAAAAAATCTGATGCACATAGTTTACACTTTAAAAAGAATGTACTTTAGTTTCTTCCTAAAAATATTGCTGTATTCTTACATACTACTTTTCTGTCAACAGCTCTCAGTAATTTATAATGGAGGCAAATATTGTAAGTCTGTTTTACAAATGGGGATCCCAAGGTGTGGGGAGGAAAAAGTGTTTTCCTTGATGCCAATAAGGAGAGCTGTATCTAGTGTGATTACAGGATCTAAATCTGTCACATCCATGTGAAGTGGTCTGCTAGGATTTTGTGCTGTAAGTGTAAAAATGAGACCTTAAAAACAAGCGTGTTCCATCTATTGTAAGGGAAAAAAATAAAAGGAATTCTCTTAGAGCTAAAAAGTACTTCTTACCTTCCCCTGAAACCTGTATTTGTTTTAGTAGACATTATCTTAACTGGTATTTTACAGTATGAAGTGCTGGAAATGTGATTACCTGTCTTACAGAACATAAGCATTTGCTTAGTTTGACTGACATCAAACATCTTGATTTGTGCAAAACAGGTTTATCACGAACTTTAGACTAAAGGTCTGCAGGTGAACTCCTCTTGTCTGAAAGTGCTTGAGGAAGGTATTGCATTATAGGTAGACAAAGTATTAATTTTTTTGTTTTATGGCTGTAAAAGGTGTGCTATCTCATCAGATCAACAGGATCATTTCAAGAAATCTAGCCTAAACCTTTTTAACTCTAAAGAATCTTTACTGGCTTAATGGTGTTTGGCAACATTTTCCTGACACTTGTGAATTCCAGGGTCTTACATTTTTAATGGAATCCTGAATGTTACAGGACTATATATTTCAAGCAAGGAATTTAGCAACTAAATATTTTCTAAGTTCTCTGCACAGGAATCTTAGTCAGTGAAGACATAAACTAAAATAAATTAACTTTGTCAATAAAATATCCTTGGGACCTATAAATACTTACTAGTAGATATACTTTGTATAGGTAAATAATATTGCTAATTGCTTCAGGAATCCTTGCAAGCTTGTGGAGTTCTTTTACAGAACTAAATTTAAAATGGCCATGTGGGAATCTAAGGGTTGGTCTAGTTTTAGACCTGAGACTTATTTCTATGAATTCCTTAACCTAGAAATGCAAGGGTGTTGCTTTCAACTGGGCCAGGAAAACATCTTTGTTCCAAAGCTAGAATGAGGGTGACAGCCTGACCTTTAACCAAGATCCAGGTATACTTCTTGATGGGATAGTCCTATCACATCTGGTAGGTCACTATGAAGAGGCTGATGTGAATGCTGGTGTAGATCAGGAGGAATGGGAATGCCGATATTGTTTGGACCATGCCAGTAGTGCACAGTGGTATAAAGAGAGGAAATCTTAAAGGCTGGTCAGGTTTGATGTTTGACTACAGAATCAGCTTCAGGAATCAAACCAATGTTGTCTCCGTTTGGTGTTGGGTAGGTTCTTAAACAAGCAAACCCTGTGCAGTACAGGGTGTGAGAGCAAGATGAGAAAGGCTGGAGGTGTGCTTTTTAAGAGGTCTACTTGCTTTTGAAACAGCAGAATGGGAAACATCAACAGAAAAAGAGTGCATAACTAAGGATTTATTTCCTTGACCACGTGGGCTGTAATATATCTCTATTTGATCCACCTTTGAGACACTGAGGCACTAGGGAGTCCTCCTTTGCATGACTATTCATTTGCAGTGAATTCATGCTTAAATCCTTTGTGCTTTATGGCAAATATGGATATTAGGTAATGAAAAATAGTGGCCTGCTTATAATTAATTTATTGCCATTCATCAGAGACTTGAAATTTTATGGCACAGAACAGTAGTTGACCACAACACTACTGAAACTTATGTGGACAGAGGATCTGGTTCAGTGCCTCCAGCTGCCTGTGAATAAAAAATTAGGTTAATATTGTCCAACCCTTTCCTCCTGCATGCTATTCAAGAGAAATATTTTGGCCTCTGTTATCAGCCAATTTGCCAAATGCTTGATTTTTAGCATAGTGTCACTGGAGTATATATGAGGTTTTTGTTATCTTAATTCTTCCAGAATAGTCCATGTTATTCCACTCAGTAAAAGAGGGTTCAGTTTTCAGTACTCTAGTGTTCTGTCAGTGAAAGGCCAGAAATTCCTGATTTAAACAAAAAAGACCTTAAATAGAAGTGAAAGTAATCTCTCTTTTGTTGAGTGTGTTTTGTTCTAGCAGGCCATGCAAAACTTGTTCTTCATTTCCATGCATTGCTTTTTGTCTTAGGTATCTAATCTTACAGTTTTGATTTCAGTAACTGAAAGATGCTCAAAACTCTTCTTTCCAAACCTCTGACTTTGCTGCTTTTGAAATCATTCTCTCTGGGTCTGAGTCGCTTTTGCTTTGTGGCAGCAAAGTACACTTTAGCTAACAGGTCTGAACTCTACTGTATGCTCTGTGCATCAAGCCACCACCACTGCTGAGCTTCCTGTCTGTTGGTCCTGCCACTGCCAGGCAGTAGAACATCCTTTTCCACTGGACAAGTTACTCAGCAGCTTCTCTCTGTCAGTTCAGTTACTCTGGTGATACCTTCAGCTGCATCTGTTGCACCTCTGCAGTAGTTGGGAAACAGCAAGGAGCAGTTTCCTTTTGTCTCTGTTACCATTGGCTACATCACTGGTCCCTCAGACTTTCTTGGCTGCTGTTTTGCTGTCAGATTTTACTGCATAACATGATTTTTTAAAAACAAATAGCAAAAACCAGAGTAGCAGGCAGCAAGAAAAATGGGTAAATGTGTGGAGGGTCAATGCATGTGGGAAAAATAGGAAAAATGATTAGATGAATTCAGAAAAAGAGATGTGTGTGTGAATGACTAACATTTCACTGTGCTTCATGATCTCCTTTCTCATCCTGGATATGTCAAAGGGCCGACTATAATTAGATAGAGTCTCTTCCTGAATAGCTGAGTGTCTTGTAAATATGAGGATCTTTCCTTTGGTTACATGTTCCTTTCTGAATCACTGATTAGACAGAATGATTTAATCCTGAATGAGGAAGAGGTCATAGCTTTAAAAAAAACAATGCTCCTCCTTACTTCCTCCATTCTGCAACAGGACCATGATCCCTTTCATCTTATACAGTGTGTGTTCAGGCAAATTAATCATGTTGTATAGTGCATAGACCTAGAGGTCAAAGTTAGGTCTGCATGGGAAAAACTCGGGTGTTTTCTAGCGTCTGAGTCACTGGCTGACTTTTTTTTTAAATTATTGTTATCAAATGATATTTTAATTGATCTAATAGAGTAGATCCAGTTGGATGAGACCTACAGTGGTCACCTAGTCCAACTGCCTGACCATTTCAGGGCTGACTGGAAGTTAAAGCACAGTATTAAAGTAATTTTCCCAGTGCCTGTTAAACACTGACTGGCATGGAGCATCAACCACCTCTCTAGAAAACCTGTTCCAGTGTTTGACCACCCTCTCATTAAATGACTACTTTTTCATGTCCAGTCTGAACCTCTCCTGATGCAGATAGTAGATGCAGACACATTCCCATGTGTCTATCAGCTACTCTCTCTCTACTTCCCCTCCTCAGGAAGCTGCAGAGAGCCTCCTTGGCCTCCAGCTCTCCAAATTAGACAATCCCAAAGTCCTCAGCTGCTTCTCACAGGACATCCTTTCCAGCCCTGTCACCAGTTTTGTTGCCCTCCTCTGGATGCATTCAAGGACCTTTACATCCTTCTTCAATGGTGGGACCCAGTTGCACACAGTGTCCATGGGGAGGCCACACCAATGCTGATTACAGTGGGATGATCACCTCTGACTGGCTGGTGATGCTGTGTCTGTTGCACCCCAGAATGGGGTTCGCCCTCTGGGCTGACAGGGTCCACTGCCAACCACCAACCCCAGATCCTTTTCTGCAGGGCTGCTCTCCAGCCACTCATCTCCCAATTTCGAATTGTGCCTTGCACTACCGTCCCATGTGCAGAATCCAGCATTTGCACTTATTAAATTTCATACTGTTAATGATTGCCCAAATCTCTCTATATCCCTCTCTAAGGCATATTGTCTATCCAGGGAGTTAACAGCACCTCCCAGTTCAGTATCCCCAGCAGTCTCACCAAGGGTGCACTATGTCATTAGTCATACTTTGGAATCCATGCAGCTGAGGAAAGGAAGTGTACTTGAGGTGTGGAACTATAAATGTAGTACTTGCATTTTTTTATCGCTTCTTCTTCATATCCTAACTGCAGATGTGAGACTTTGGGCTTAGTGTGCTGTATTTTGATTTTTTTCAGTAATTATCCAGTAATCTAGGTTTAAGATTATCTATTTGGAACTGTAAATACTTAAACTTTGTAAGGAATCATGTTACCCAGAGACTGGCATCCTCACTGTTTGCTGAAACCGCCAAAACATGAAGTTTACAGTCTGGTGCATAACTGTTTATTAATTTAGTTTGAAGACTATAGGAAAATGTAAAGTATTATATTTCTCCCTTGAAATCTTAGAATTCTAGAATTCTAGAGAGATGTCAAACATGACTGGAATAAATCTGATGCAAAGGTTTGTTTCCACAGGTGTTTCACTAGATGTCACTGGGGGTGTGAGGAGGAATAAAGTTGATATCATCAAGTCCTTGCTGAAAAATCTCAGTTTTTTCAATCAGGAGAAATAGTGCATTCTTGAAAAATGTTCAGGGGAAAATCCAGTAACATTTACATTCCTTGTTTCATTTGGAGAGCGCTGGAAGCTTTTCTTTTAAATACTTTTTCATAATATGTTAAACAAAAGATTTTTTTTTTTTTTGTATTATGTAATAATCTTTGGTTGAAGTACCTTTCTTGACTAAAATTCTTGAAATATATTTTGGTAATTCCTCTGATTAAAAAATGTATATTTTAATTATTTGTTTATAGAGGGATACGTGGATTAATTGTGAATTTAATACCTACTAAACTCAGTTTAAAAAAAAGATTTCAATTAAATTTTAGGGGATTGACTGGCAGTGAGAGTGGCAAAGAGGTGGCTCACTCAATTTAACATTATTGGTTTGTAAAATGAATAAAAAATTATTGAAAAGCTGAACTGATCTTCAGAAGCAGCATAAAACATCTACAAGCTTGCTGCTTTGCTTTAGATGAGCTTAACAGTTCCTTTTCTGACTTTTATTCATTTGTTAATGAACAAAATTAATGGCTATAGCCAAGATCATAGCATGTACTAAAATCCAGATTTTTAGATGACTTTGATTTTTTTGATTTTCATTGTATAGCTTCTAATATTTGAGGTCATGAGGAGTTTCACTGACACCGATTTACTTGTTCATTAAAGAAAGGCAGCAAAGCTGCCTGTAATGTAATTTGTAGCTTGCTGTTCAGGAAGATGCTCTTCTGAAGACCTTGTATCTTGAGTTTAGCTGTAGCTCTACTCTGCTCCCAGAAGAGAGGAGAGAGTCATCCTCCCTCCTAGACTGCGAGTGACCTTTCTGGTACCATCTGCCAAATGTTTTCATCCTTTAATATCCTGAACTCTTACAGATTTGAGGCATAAACTGAAGGTATTGGCAACTATATTGTAAGTGGCAGGATGTTAAAGGATAACAGATCTTTTCCTCATACTTTGTAGATTTGGACAAAATGGTTTTTGCAGCACAGAGTTGCTCAGGCTTAATGGCCCTTTGCATGCTCTGCTCCTGCTAGACTGAAGGCAGGTGCTTCTCCTCCCCTGGAGAAGGGATTAATCTGAAACTCAAAGGTGACTCTTAGGCTGTTCCTCCTCTTTTTGATACAGGCTCATGAGAGACAGTCTGACTCAACTCATCTGGAAAGGCATCCCATAACAAGCTCAGTTTTATCTGAGCCAGTGTTATCTGAGCCAGGGCGGAACTGTTGGAGCTCAAGCCTGCTGAATGGACTCTCTTGGAAACGAGGGCTCTTTCTTTTCGTTTCTTCCAATTCACTGATGAGTTCCCTTCCCAATGGGTTATAATTTCTTCTGTGTAACTTCTCCCAAGAGCTAGTTTTCTTTTGGAAATGTGTAGCTCTCGCACTTGCAAAAGTTCTGGCAAGAGATGGATTTTTGTTGCTTGCTCCAGATAATCTGAGCTTCATAGTTTAGCTAACATTACTTTTAATTGTTTTTGTTTTGGATTTCTTGTTAAAATCCAAAAAATAGGAGTCAAAAGTAGAAAAATGCAGCCAGATTGAATCCTGTCTATGCATTGCAAAACATCCTATTCCAGGAAGAAGCCACACATGTTCTTTTTAGACATATATTTTCTCTAGCAATCTTTATCTATTTCAGGTATTAGACGGTATAAAAATATATAATAGATGACTCTCCTTGAGAGTGACTGCAGTTAAACTGGAGAACAAGCTCAGTTTCTTTTAGTCTGGAAATTCAGGTTTGATTCTGGATGTTGTGCTCAAGATATGTAGCTAACTTTATGTCATATGAGCCATTAAACATTCTAATACAGATGGAATTACAAAGAGCTATTCCTAACCTGCATGCTGATGAATATTTGCTTAATTCCGTGACTGGTAAGATTTTTTCCTAAATTTATCTTTTTATAGAGTAAGCAAAAATCCTTTCTGAAGCTGCTCTTCAGACAGAGTCTGTGCTTTACATAAAGCAAACTTAGCCTTTTCTTGGGAGCTGGCTTTTTAACAAAGTAAAGCATCTCAGATATTCTCTTGGCTACAGCTGGGACTATGCCTGCTGGGGCTCCTATGCTTCTGATAGGAATATATGACCAACAGTTGAAACATGCAGGAACTTAAACTGCACAAGGGAAGTCTTCAACATTTTCCAGTTATACTTTTTGCACCAAAAAACCCCGTCTGAATATTTGTAGTCCAAAGGCAGCCATATATTTAGGCAGGGAAAGGGACAATTTTGTTTTTAAAAGTTCTGGGTTCTTTGATGACTCTTTAATTTTCTTATTTCTTTGATAATGCATCTCTGAAACAGTAATTTTCTGAAGTGACTTGCCTATCTTACCTGACGTATAGACTTGCTTTGTGTAAATGACCAATACTCTCAAGGACAATAAATACTCTGTAGTGATGAGCCCTAGAGAAACGTATAAAGTTGATGTGGTTTTTTTTGTTTAATGCTTAAAAAATGGCTATTCTAACAGCCACTTCTCACATATGTATATTTTTTCACCTGATCAAGCTAAATACAATGAAGTAAACCCTTCATTATATTTAGGGAACAAGGTATTAAATTCACGGGTCATAAAATATAAGAAACAGTAAGATTTAAGAGATTTTACTTTGAAAATATGCTGCAGAAATGGTTCATTAGTGTAGAGCTTTAATACTAACTTTCCTTATGCATTACCTGAGAAATTGTAGTTTTATTGATTTGACATGCTTGATAGCATAAAATATTTGAATTAAGAAATATAAGAGTGGAAGAGGACATCAAAAGTGTATATATCTCACTTTAGTGGGCCAAGCTTCTCGTGGTTTGGAGGGCTTCCAGTTCTTAATATTTAGGGAAAGAATATGAGAGTAGGCAGGCATAAACTGAAGCTTTTCCCACTCCATCAATTGCTTTCAGCAATCTGTGGCTTAGGGACTCACCAAGTCAAAGGTTGTATGCATTTCTCCACATGTAATAGTTCTTGTAGGACTTTCTAACCTGAAGCTGTCTAAAAGGAAAGCTGCCCTGAAACTAACCCAAAGGCAAACAGCAGATAGCAACAGGCTTAGCTCTTCTTTTTTTCTTCTTTTTTTAAAGCATGATACTCTATTTTGTTACTGGATGATTTTTGCAGCAAAAACAGGATTGATATTTCCTTCAAAGAGGAGTTGCAAAACTGCATCATCCAGACCATGAAAACTGGCCAGTCTGAGATTGAGGGATGAGATAGTTTTGCTCAGACAGGCTACTATTAGTTGCAGAATAGTTCTTGCTGCTCTGTGACAGGAAATGGGCGTTCTCAGACAAGGGAATTGGTGTGAAAGTGCTGCTTATTGCCTTTCTAAGGAACTTATCAGCTCTGCCTCTCTAACTTAAGTCCATGGCACACTCTACTTAATCCTGTTTATAATTTTGTCCCTCTAGATTTTTGGTTATGTACATTTTATTGAATTAGCGCTTCTTGAGGGAAATACTGTCTGTTTAATAGGCTTAATCTTTCCAATTTTCTTGACAAAAATAGCACTCAAGCAATCTTATAAACACTGTAAGGCAAGTGTGTGTAGTTGCACAACTTATCCTCTAATGTAGGATGATGACCCTGCTAAGGGTTTTTCTGGAAGCATATTCAAATTCCCACTGTTTAATTCACAGCACTTTTTACTAACAGTTGCTAACTTAGAATGCACTAAAAATATTAAATTTCAAAAAGAAAATGAAGTAAATGGTGACAAAGGGGCATTAGGTATTTAGACCCACTAAAACTTAATAGGATTTAGTTTGTTGAGAATTCTTTGCCCTGTTTCTTAAGATCAGACTTTTATTTAAGAATGGGTAATATTGCCCAGAAATTGTCCTTCTAGATGGAATTTCTCTTGATAATTTACAAGCCAGAGAGAGAAAATCTAGTTCATGAAATCCTGAAACTGCACTGCTTCCTCTTTTTTCAAAACAAACCATTGGTAAAAAAAAGAAAAACAGCCAGATGAATAGAAGTTTGTGTAACTATCCTAGTTTATAACATGATTAATTTAGTAGAAAAACCAGGAAACCACCCCCCTGGGAAAGCCACATCGACTATGAGTACAATGATGCAGAGTATGTGTGAAGTGCATAGAAGTAACACAGGTGGAGTCTCAGGTGCCAGTTTCTTTCCTTCAAGCCCCTCCTGGCCATTAAGTCCCTGCCAAATGCCGTTTCTCCATTTACTTTATTTCCAGTCTGCGAAGTCTTTAAGACTAGATGCTCCAGGTGATGAAATAGGAACAAAAATCTCTCTTGGTAGCTGTTCAGCAACTTCATCCAGATCACCTCAGAGACACAACTTGGTATTACCTTCTGCTTTTCTGCTCTGTTCTCTCCTTGCCCAATGCAACTGCTGCTGAGATTTGCCACCTTTGGTCATGGTCACTGTAATGTGGCATCTGGTGATGAGCATTGCTCTTCCCCTGCCCTCTTGCAATCAAGGACTATGTCTCATAAGCTGGATGTAGGAAAACACTGTCACTCCACTAGTTTTGAAAGGACTGCTGGTTTGAGCAAGGAGGATTTGATGTTCATTGCAAGAAGTAACAATAAGCAAGAAGCACAGACCTGGTGCTGCTTAATGTGCTATGGGTAAAACTCTTTTTTTTCCCCCTTCTAAGTGAAAATAATTTTATTGATTATTTTTTTTCAGAACAATTTCATACCATTGTCCTATTCTATAAACACTTCAGTGAAGCATTTCAGTGGACTCAATGTTTTTATAAATTTATAGTATTTTCTCTAAGTTTATATTATCAGATTAATAAGCCAGTTGCATAATGACATTACTTGCAAGATAAGGCAAACAAATTTAGACATCAAAGGCCAATTTTCCCTTTCTTTTATTGTGAAAATTTCCACTACCCCCATATGTGTAAATATGTTTGAGTAATACCAAAGGAGGAAATTTAACTTGGTTGTGAATTTCTCCTTTTGTTTTCATCCAGCAGCACTCTTTATGCAGGGTCTCCTTCTCTGAGTTTCTACTAAACTATCTGCAGTCACGAGTAATTTTCTTAGCTTTCTGCACTGGAGATAGTGTCCAGGGCAGTATTTCAGGTCAAGTGATTTATCTGATCTATTCCACTAGCAACCTTATCAGTCAGAGGTTTATCTTCTTTCAGTATTGCCTTCAGAGTCAGATACTCAATACGGACAATGAATAGGAGTTCTCAGGTTCTTATACAGAAAGTCTCACTTTTCCCCACCATCTAATTTAAAACCTGCTTCTGAGAGATTGAATCTTAAACATGAGGCAGAGGTCAAAAGAATGCCAATAGGTTTAGGAAAAATCTAACAGTAAGTCATACAGATAATTAAACTTACAGTAAAATTAAGTGCTTTGACCTAAAATTTTGAGTTCTTATTCTAGGAGAGTTGGGGTTTTTTGACCTCTCAGAAAGCTCCCAAGTTTTGACCCAGGTATATGACTTGGGCTGACCTGACTTAAGAAGGAAGTTTTAAATAAAATGCATTGCTTTTGAAAAGTTAATAGGTAGGGAAATTAGCCTAATAGTTTACTGAAATAGTATTTCTAATTAGAGAAAAATATATGCTAAGGACAGATTTCTGAGTGAACTTGATGGCAGAAAGAGACTCTAACAGAGAAGATAAAATTTTTCTTTTATGAAAAGTACTGTTCTGAAGGAATGGTTACACACACCTAAAATTCAGCAGCTGTTTGTAGTCTTGTGGCCATATTTATTAGCCATTGAAGAGTAGTTTCTGCAAATCTGAGAAAAGGCAGTTTATCTTTTTTTAAATCATCTGGTCTACACCAGGATTTTGTTTGTGTCTTACTGTGTTGTCCTAAAACAATCTCAGGAGGAAGATTTAGCTGCTTCAGAATAGATTCCTAAAGAGAAGTAGTTATCCCTTAATAGGTGATACTCCTGCATGACACAAAATATGGTACTTCATCTGCATGGTTGTCTAATTTGATCCTTTGAAATAC
Source organism: Corvus cornix cornix (assembly GCF_000738735.6). Classification (NCBI taxonomy): domain Eukaryota; kingdom Metazoa; phylum Chordata; class Aves; order Passeriformes; family Corvidae; genus Corvus; species Corvus cornix. The sequence goes on from NC_046333.1 coordinate 41,421,395, forward strand.
CAGAACATTAATTGTCATATATATGCTGTGTAGCACTATACTGGTCATTAAAATTCTTTGCTCTCAGTCTTTTCCTAACCAGTGTGGCAGCCTATGGCTTGCTTATTTCTATTGGCTTTGCTATTGCTCATGATACCATGGGATTCTTGGAGGCTCTCCTGGAATCGTCAGGTGCTGGATTAGAGCATGCTCAAGGGAATACTCTGAACCTAGATACAGCCCTGGCCACATAACAAAGCTTATCCAGATAAAATAACTGCTCTGGTACTTTCTAATAAATTTTAAAATGCTCTAGCTCTTTAGACATGCTACAGGGCTTGGTTGCCACAAGAGTGTTCTCAAGCTTTTCAGGGAAACCTTCCAAAATAAGCTGGTATTCCTTTCCCTCTAGGCTAAGTGCTTTGCTATCGACAGAATGCCAGGAAATACTATTGGTTTCATATTTTCACATCTCAAACATTCACTGTATCCATTTTTGAAACATTTATGCCTCAAAGTTTGAATGCTTCTAGATATTACACACATATTATAAAACTAAAAAACATCCTGGCTTCTGGATGTGCCCTGTATATGGCTTCCACACTGGATCAGCCTAGTTTCAATTTAGTTTTTTGTAATTTGAGTCCTGATGGTCCAAACACATGTAATTATGTTCTGTGACAAAGTTGCTTATTTCTACTTATGTAGTTTTGGAACTTCAGGCCAAAACGTGATTTTGGGAAATTTTACTCTGTGGAAATTCCCCAGAGGGACTACTTGGTTTCTGGGAAAACAAACAAACAAACAAACCTCTTAAAAATGGGGGTAGACAAATTGTTCTACTCTAACTCTGTTTCACCTGTCTGGCTGAGCTCACAGACAGAGGGAAGTGATGAAGTAAGAGTTTTTTAAAACTGAAAACATTTTAGTACTGCTACATTGTTTCTAGTGTCACAGAAGTTTGAAGTCTAATTTTTAAATATTTTTGTTTTTCTTAACATGCTTTCAATTAAATCCTCCAATTAGTATTACCTGGGCTTATGTTGTTACAGATGTGTGTTGTTTGGTTTTTGTGTTGATGGCTTTTGTGCAGGGGAGTTAGTCAGCTGGGTCTTCAGGAATTGGTCTTTATATGGTCAACAGCTTTTTCCTGGGTAGAGATAACTGAGGAAGTGATATTAAACACACAAAGACCTTCTTGTTTGGAAAATTCATGCTCACTTACTATGGATGCTTTTTTTTTTGCTTTCTTTTCCCAAAAGCAGTCTTATGAATTTAGAATATTTTGGGTGGTCTTGATTTTTAATTAGCGACTGGTCCGAAGACACAATCTCTTCCACAGTGAAATTGCCTCTTAAGGTTTTTCCTTGCTTGTTCTCCTGACTCTGAGTTGGAGGACTATTACTTATGAGAATTAATTTATTTTTCATTAACTCATTTGTTCATCAACCTTTATCTCTAGTTTTGTCAGTAATTTAAACTTTCCTTTGTTCCCTTTCCCACAAAATCTTGGGAAAGATTTCTCTCCCCCTCACCCCTTGTTTGCTGTGAAATATTTATCTCTGAAATAATCATATTGTTCTCTAGACTTCAGTAATTTATTAAGCTTTCACTGTTGACCTCCCTTCAAAATTTTAAAATAAAATGTGGACAACTTAAATTCATTGATCCAGTAACTGTTTCTCCTTAGTACTAGTCATGTCGATTGGCCTGCTATACCATGTGTCCTGCTCAGTCTACGTGCTGCCTGGTTAGCCTTGTGTCCATGATCAATAACTCAAGGAACAAAGTGGTAGTGTTGAGCCCAGGGTCTACAGATATCAAGTTTGGCCAGTGGAACATGGTTTAGTACACTAACTTCAGTTTGAGTGTAATAAACAGCTTTCACGTGTGAAAAGAGCACTGTGTATTCCGTGGTTGATAATAGACATTAAAAAGAAACAAAATGGCAGGGAATTTTACATCCTTCCCCCATCTCCTTCCTCCCCTGTAAAGAGCTGATATCCTTTTTATTTCTGGAAAATTTGTGACCTTGACTTCTGGGTGCAAACGCATGGATAACCTTCTCTGCCCATTAATGGAACATTATGTCTGCTTTGCTGCTCCCATAACAACGTCACTTTATATAAACAGTTCATGTGCTGTACACAATGACTTTTTAAACTTGCCACTTGATGTATGAACTCATGATCAAAATGAAATCTTTGTCATATGTACATTGCAACTGTCCCATTTATATAACCTTTGATCACTGTTGCATTATCAGAGTGCCAGTTCTACCAACTACCTAGAATAACCCTTCTGAACAACCCTTTTCTCTAGCCTTTTCTTTCTCTCTCTCTCCCTTTTTTTTTTGGGGGGGGGGGGGGGGCGGGGTGGGGGTAGGTTTTGGGATTGATTTATTTGGGGGGTTTTTTGGAGGGATTTGTAGTGGCTCATTTTCTTCTCTTAATCAAAATCCCTGAACTCAGTCTGGCTCTTTTTGGTCTTCAGCTTTTCTTAGATTTTTTTAAATACACTTTAAAATAGTATATTACTGTTTAAAATGTTGAAGTGCAGCCTTTTTAATAAAATATTGAGCATCTTATCTCAGCAATTTTTGCCAGATTCCGTTAGAACAGCCAAAAGATTGGGAGCTATTTTGTATGTCATTCTCATTATTGTTTTCCACTTATAAATTCTACTTTGTTTGAAATGGAGTGTCCCTGTGTTCTGCAACCCTGACCTTGCAAATGTCACTTTTACTGACATATGCCCCGTATATTACAATATGTGCTCCACTGACGTACTGGCCTTTAGGGCTGTGTCTAGATTAATAAACTACACTCTGTGGACAAAGCTGTCCTACTGAAAAGGGAGCACAGTTTGACTGCGTGGATGCAAGCTGCACTGGGAGACTTTTCCTCAGGTGCAGAGCAGGATCAGTGCCGTCTTGCTCACTAGAGTAGGCATGGCTTCTGTTTGTTTCCTGAAAGTGGGCACAGAGATCACTTTTTGTGCAACCTTGATTTGGTAGTATTGTAGTGCCCTATGTGGTGCTGCAAGTGTTTTCTTTTACTGTGTAACATGTACAGGACAGTGGTTTTGCTACTGTGGCCTTGGAATTTCATGTTCCTGTCTGCACTTACTCCCTACAGACCTTCCCCAGAAGAGCAAGATAGAAAAGTGTCTCAGACAATGTTTTGATTTGGAAAGGAAAAGTTAGACTTCAAGGAGTCTCATGGAGAATTTGCAGTTTCATACCTGTTTAATGTGAAAGGCAATTGGAAATTGCTGCATGGCTGTGGGAAGTTTTGAGATAAGACATATGGAAAAAATGTATATAACTGCGACAGGTTGGTCAGAAATGTTCCTTTTTTTAATTCTGAAAAGAGAAGTAGTCTCTGCAGAGGTAGAAACAGGAGTAAAAGCACAAATTTCAGCTATTTTCTTTTTACAGTTGATCAGACCATGTGATAAGTACTCATTTCTCTATATGCTATGGTTTCAAGGATTTTATGCCAAGATCTTATTTTCATAACATTGTACCTCTTTGGCTCAGTGGAATCATTGTAGATTAATTTTACATATGAAGAAATTATTAATAATCTAAGAGAGCACTCTCCCTTAAGTAAGGGAGAAAAGACGCTCCATAATGCAGAAAGCTATTATTGCCTTTGCTGTTTTGATATAGCATTAATGCATTGCCTTCTCTGTAGTTATTAATGCCCTTAAAATAGTTTCTATCCTCCTTGACGTCTTCCATTCTGAATTTAATAGAGACTTTAATGAAATTTTCATGGTAAAACAACTTGCCAGAAGGTCAAGAAAGCCAAAAATAAAACTGGGAAAGTAAGTCATCTAAATGTCCTTTTCTTTTTCATTTGTGATGATAGCACTTCAGGCTGGAAAATGAGCTAGAAGCTGATTACCAAAGATGTGGAAGGGAAGATGGGGAGGGTGGGGAGTAAAGATAATGGAACATAGCATAAAGTGTTGAGAAAAGAGTCTTTTTTTGCTACAGCCTAAGACGTTTCTATTCAACAGCTTGACAGTTATAGATGTTGTGCTGCCTTAAATGCTTTCAGAATGACTTACACAGAACCTTGTTATTGCTTATTACACAGCCCCTTGAATCCATGTTTTTCGCTGGTGTTTTTTTTTCTATAGTACACTTTTCTTTCTTTAGAAAACACAACTTTTAAGGGACTGTGGGACATGCACAGCACTGAGCAGTAAACGTAGGCACTCAGCTTAGTCACAAATAGTTCTGTGCAGAAGCATCCAAATTTATTTGGGTAATTGAGAGCTGTGTGGCACTGTTCATCTCCTGGCATTTTCTTGGGTCTTTTCAAAATACCTCGATCTCTTAAGGCCTTGTTCCTGTGCTCCCTGGGAGATGAGGTCATGCACTGCTCTTAAGCACTGGGACTCTGGTTGCAGAAATACAGTTTGTAAAGCATAAACCAAGACAAATATAATGTGTTTTGTTAAGCATAACTGAGACAATGTTGAGAAAAACATGTACCTGTTACACTAGCCACTAAGAGGGAAAAAAGTGCCATTTTTTCTAAGAAATTATACTGCAGAAGTGATGGACTGATTATTAAGGGCAAGATGGTGGTGTAAACCTCTAGAAGCTGAAAGAAGAAACAATATTCTGTAGCCTGTCTCTTAGGCATTAGCATGGGCATGGCAGGTCCATGTGGAAGATGTGCCTCAAGCTGAGATTTGTTTTGCCTGTGTTGCCTGTGCAGACTCTCTATGGAAAATGAAGTGCTGTGACGAGGAAGACTAATCCCCTTTCTTCTGATAGGTCTTGAGGGGATCGGTAATGGTGTTTGTGCTTGTGAAGTCTGTCTCAGACTGGAATTCTGACTTGTTTGAAAAGTCCATGTTTTCCTTGGTGGTGGCCACCACTGGGATTCAGCAGCATCTACAAATAGTTTGTCTTCAAATCCAAGCTTCAAGGGGTTGGGAAAGTAAATGGGTGTATTCCTTGCTTACACAGATAGGTGACAACATCTGGGCAATGCTCTGTGGTAACTTGGGGAGCACTGGTGGAGCTCAGCAGGGAAGGCAAAGCAGATGCAAAATCTGTCAGCTACCAGCAAACCACTGTTCTGGAGCAGTATAGATGTGTAATCAATTCTCTACACTGAAGCCTTGCAGAGCAGCCCTACACAAACACCTCTATTGTTTCAGGGCATCTACAAGGTCAAAAAACAAGAGACCAAATGACATGACCGGTTCCTGGGTCCATCGTTGTATTATGGTGCCTGTTTGAAGAATTAGGTGTGAAGGTTAACTGGCCCATGGCAAACAAAGCACGTGTATCTTCCAGACAGAGGCTGCATAGTGCATGTGTGTAAAGAGCTTGAGTAGTAAGCATAGCTTATTAGTCTTCAACATGTTCATTAAAAAGGGTTTATATACTTTTTCTGTATCAAATCTTAATAGCATTGGACATTTTTTTCTGTTTCTAATGCTATTCTATTTGAAAAACAAACCTAAAGCATTAATCACTTGGACAGATGTCCACACAGTTCAATTTTTTGTACAGACTGTTCCTTTCCTAGGTATACACTTCTCTGGCATCTGTTTATAACTACACACATCTAACAACGAGTCCTTTGTAGGACTGTAGGACTACTTAAAAAATAAGATTTTAAATGCTATTTACTCTGTCCTTGAGTTAGTAGGGGTAAGAGTACAGTGGAAGTACCTTTGGACCAAGAGATGGGAAGGGACTATATCTGAACAAATTGTCTGGACAGTATCCTGTCTGCTAAGTTGCAGTGAGATCCATAAACAGATCTTCATCTAAATGAAACATGAACTGGAAATCCTAGTAGTCTAACATAACACCTTTGTTTTTACAGCAATATACAAAATATACAGTGTATGAATGCAGCATGATCGCAGATTAGTGGACAGAATCACAGCTGATCCAAAACATGGAACTACACATCATTTAAAAAATGGATTTCTGCTTTGGAAGGGGAAAAATATCACAGAGGAAAAATTGGTATAGCTTCAGACTTGACTAACTTGCTGTAAAATGTTCTTACTGCCTGCAGGGGAAAATTGCAATAAGAGTCTTGTTTTCAGAAAAATTCTACTCCTCAGAGTAAGGATCTCTAACTGCAAATGAAGACAGGAAATGAAGGGTGTGTAATATAACCTGACTTAAAAGAAGTAAAACCACAAAATCAAACAAAAAGCCCTAGGAAGGCATGTTGCACCATGAACCTTTCAAAGTGAGGTTGGCTGGGAGAAGATCATTTAATATCGTTTTGGAGAGAGAATATCTGTGGGGTCCAACACTCAGCCAAGATTTATCCCTATGCTGTTAGTCAGCTGGTAAACCAAGCCTGCAATGGAAACCTTGATTACTACCTCTTCCTTCTTTTTGGACTTTTGAGACTACTCACATGCATAAGTGATCAGAGAAGTAGGCCCACCTTTTTTACTGTAAGTATTATTAATGAGGAATACTTTCAGGATGAAGTGTTCTGATTTGAACTTGGTTTGGCAATTTCATTTTTGAGTGTGCCAAAAAAGCACTTGGCAGATGTAGGAGAGAGGGATAGAACTTCTCTATTACAAATCCTCTTCACAGTGCCTGAGGAGAGGTCACTTTTGTGATGCCCTTTGCCAAGAGCTGAAGAGGAATGTTCCTGGACTCAGCCTAGGAATTAAGGACTGTGGCCACTGTATGTTTGTTCATGCATGTTCTACTGTCTGGCAAGAGGGTTACCCATTTTAATCCTCTTCCCTCCCAGAATTATTTTTATTCCTGGCAGCAGAAATCTGTGCTGATGTGACAGAGAAAACTGGAGCTCTGATAGTCAAAATAGTGGGTACAGAGCAGTACAGATCATTAGGGGAAGTTCATCATGTACTGGAGGAATTGTGCTTCTGATATACTTGAAGTCCTTGTACTTCATATTTTGCTAATATGCTGAAAAAAAGTTGCTGTAATCTATAGAATTTATTAAATGATTGATTTCTAGTAGCAGAGTGAAATAGGGTATGTGATGGTCTTATTATATCTGATGTAATGTGTCTCAAGACATCTGAAATAATAAAACCCACTTACATATTTTGGTCTCTTGACTGAAGGAGCAAATATTTCATTCTCCATAAATGAAGTAGGTAAAAGTGCAGACAAATAAAAGTTTTGGTTTTGTTTCCAGAAAATTAATGAAGTTAATGCCAGTTTTGGTTCAAGGTAAGTATATAAAGTAAAAACCGGTTCCCAAGAAACCCTGAACCAAATGAAGCTATGCTTCATAATGAATAAAACTCAAGGAGATATAAAGCTTTCACGACTGTCATTTAATAACAAGTGAGCACCATTGCAGATCCAGTGATCAGAATCCCTTTCAATATGTTAAGACATATTCAACATCTCCAGTTCCTGTCACAGAAAGCTTAGTGTTGTATTACTCTGTCAAAACTGCATTTACACCTTTTATTTCTGTAGCTGTAAATTATTTTAGCAGCAGTGAGCCCAGCAGAAGTAGTTTGGTCCAAGAAGTGTATGTTGGGTTATGCATAATGGCAAATACAGTGAGTACCCTGCATTAATCCAACTTCATGGCACATGAAATATTAGCACAGCTTTTTATATTTGTTTTAAACTCTTAAACAATATCTGTCCAGTGGAAGCACTTTACTTTTGAACATTTAAAGCCTGTTCACATGTGATACAAATCTCCTGCTGTCAGCTGCGGAGTAATGTCAACTGCTTCAAATGCCCTTTGCAGTAACACGCTGCACTATACGGATGCTGCATTTTGGTCTAATGTTTCTTTGCAGTACGTGCAATTGAAAACAGCAAAGCTGACATTTAATACCCACTCTTCCATATTTGTTTAGTACGTGAAAGCATAAATTCTGTGTCTTTGAAATTACTCTTCAGAGGCCACTCAGGAATATTAAGAAAAAATTAAACAACAAAAGACTGAAGATCTGTGACTTTGGCTTCCAGCAAAGTCAGCCTTTAAAGTCAAATCTGTATTCTGCATCTTTCCATGAGGTGCACAGCTGGGCAGTTCAGAAAGTCCAAGAGGGACTGAGGAACAGGGCCTTATCAGAAATTTACTTTCATCTGTTTGGCACTTCAATCTGTGAGACTGTATATACAGAAAGCAGATTGGTGTTTAAGCTCCCTATGGACCAAAAAATATTGCTCTTTCTGCTATCTTCAAGGACCTCAATAAGGAAAAACTGCCAGTCTTTCTTTACAATGATTCCTTGGAAAATAATATTTGAAAAGTGTGGAAGAATGACATTTTAATTCAAGGAAACGCTTCGCTTCCACTTACCTATTTAATCAGTTGACTGTGCTGACTTTAGCACTGCAGTGGGTGCCAAGGGAAGGGAATATATGGTTTCTCCTTGAATCCATACTCTTTACAGTCTTGTATCCAAGAATTTTCTTTTCTGAGGAAGCACTCCAGTGTGAATTCTGAGGAAGTTGTGAAGCAGTGCAATCACATGTAGGTTGTGTGCTCAAGTGAGGGACATTCCTAGGGACCCAGAACTGCTGCATAAATGTAACAGTAGTTAGGTTCATTTAATACACAGCTTTGGCAGCATTGGTCCAGGCTTCAGGCAACATCATGGGGAGCATGGAAGGTGGTTTAGAACAACTCTGGGTTTAGTTCTGCTCTGCTGTGCAAAACATGGGCTGTGTACCTGAGCCTTTAAATGTTTTATGAGAACCCAAAAAAAGCACTGGGAGGGCTGGTGGCTGGTCTCATGTTCTGAGATGACCTCTTCTGGCCACAGTTTTCTGAAGTGCTCCAGTTAGTGCAAGAAATGAGAGGAGCTAATTTAACAAGTAATTTACACAGTCTGTGCTACAGGAGAGTTATGCAGGATCTGCTGCAAATTATGCTTGTAACCTGGAGCCATACTTCATCAGCTCTTACTTCAAATTACTCTGCTCCAGGTGACCGTATCTTGAAATTATGTAAAAAGTGTGAGCAGCAGTATACCAGGCTTTTTGGAGACAGTATTTTCTCAAGAAAAATGGGCTTAATATTTAAATAGATTTTGTAAAAGCTATTCTGTAAAGATGCTTGGGCCTGGTTTAGTATTATGATATATCTTATCTCACTGTTACAGTGTTCAAACAAGTGGAAAGGCTTTCTGAAACCTTGCCTTTTTCACTCTACAGTTCAGACATATTGGGGAAAGTTAGACATATGCTATGCTTTTTAGGACTTCCAGGTTGGGAGCGTGGAACTACTACCAAGTAAAAGGTGACCTGATATGAGACTCAGTCTGATTTGCGGTATCCCACAAGGCCATCCCAAATTTGTGCTGCACTTATTTTCTTCTAGCATTTTAAAGCTTTATATCGCATTGAATTTCTATCAGATACATGAGAATTTTTCATTTGAGGTAACTTGAGTCCTTCTTTAAAGGAAACAATAAGCTTGAAATAGTATCCATTTCCAAAATGCAGATGGATGTCTCTGGATCATTGAAATGGGAGAAATAAACCCCTCAATAGCAGTATTGCAGATGCCTGGAAGATTAGAGAAAGGACTTTTCAGTTAGACTGGCTAAAGGATGTGTGAAAATGCAGTAGGGACACTATTTCAGTGCTTTTCTGATCTCAGAAAGCAAAACTCTGGTTGTGTCAGTAAAGAGGATTGTACCTCATAGATTCAATTTCATTGCACTTTTGCGCTCTTATATGAAATAATTGTCTAAGCCCTTTCATTTTTTGTTTTGTTTTGTTTTTTTTTTTTTCTGATCAGAAAGGGTAACAAAATGTTTCTGAAAGCCTGTTGTGTAATTATAAAAATGGTAAGGGAAGAGCTCTTCTGTGCATTACTGCTCATTTTCTCTGTATGAATGACTTATATAAAAACTCAGAAAAACACCAAAAAGTTTATTTGAAGAGAAAGATGACTCAAAACTGGAATCTGATATTGCTTTTTCAAATGATAAGTTGTATATATATGTGTGAATCAGTTTATCAGGAGAATTTCAAGTGGATTTTTAAGACGGTATGTGGATAAGGTGACTGTGTAAGAAAGGTCTTGGAAGGAAAATTATTATGCCATCTATCCATCTATCCATCCATGTCCATTGCTACAAAATCAAAATCTTTTAATGCCCCAATTTTTTTGCTTCAGAATTTTCCTTCGACTGACTAGTTCATGGCTAACACCTCTGTCTCAGTACATTGGACAAGTTTAGGACATTTGTCCTAAAAATACAGTAGTGGTAAGGGATGAAAAGAGCAGCAAGTACAAAAATGTACTATTGATACGTTTTTACAAAAGAGAGCAAACCTAAAAGAATACTTAGAATGCAGGGAAATATATTAACAATAATGGGTAACATAAGGTACTGTTTGGTATACATAAGAGAGATGGCAGTAAGATACAGGCTTTTTAAATGAAAAACAGGCTTTGCCTAGCTCCTGGGTTTACCCCATAATTCCAGAATCTAGTTCACTTCTAGTTCAGATGAAGGTCACAGTTCCCACAGTATCCTTTCAGGGGCAGAAAAAGGTTACTTTTGGGCAGCAACCCTAGAAATTAATTCTTATAAGATGATGTTGATAAAAGCAGCTTAAACTTGCAAGAACAGTTCTATTACACTGAAAAAATTGGAAAACTTATTCCTAGCTAACTTATCGTAAAGAATACAACAAACCATTTGTTACCACAGTTAGTCCATGCTTGCAGCAATGCAATCTAGTATAGTTGCCAAGACCTATTGGCAGAATGAAACTAGCTAATGTGGGATGCAACCAAGGTAAAGATTATTTCAGGCTTAAAAAAAAAAAAAAAAAAAAAAAATTAGGAGTGAGGCTGGTAACATCTGTAGCCAAAATAGCTGCAAGAAGAGATACTGACTTTTCAGTTGCATTAAGCTTGTGCTTTAACACTTAAGGACATTGTAAGCAGATACACCAATTCTTTGCTTCCTGATTCTTGGTTCTCATCATCAAAGCCTGGTGCCAGCCCAGGCTCATGTCTGTACCAGTTTTCTTGATTTTCTCTCCGCTTTAGGTGTGATGGGACCACCCACAGAATATAATGGAAGTACCACCACTTCTAACAGTGCTCACTGTCTCCACAGCCATCAGGGGATTGCCCTGAGCTATAGCAGGCTGCATAAATGTCCAAACTGATGCTATTTGTACAAGTGGTGGAATCAACTGTCTTTTGTTGGGAATTTGCCTAAGATAAAGTTATGCTTGATTCTTTTGTAACATAAATTGAGTAATCTTCCAAAACACCTACGGTTTCCACTAAAAAGTCTGATTTCAGTCCAATACCATTTTGTTTCCTGAAAATAAAATGAAAGTATTCCTTTTATATTCACTTCTTAATGAATGTGTTGAGAGATAGGTACCGCCCAGGTTTCTTTTAGTAAGGGTGATATGAGAAAGCATGGTCCTATCCCAAGGTCCTGGTTGGCCCTCCAGTGGCCACTGAAACCTGCCTTTCTTCCTCTGAAATAAGGATGAGGAAAGGATTCCTTCTGCTCACAAGCCTAAACTCAAATGCTTGCCTCTCATGTCCAGATTTGATTAATGTAATGCACATGCTGTGCTCTGGACTAAACCTTTTAAATCAGCCTCTAGCTGATGAAAAATTACTTTGATACCTGTGGAGCCTGAGAGTTTTCTGGATGCAGTTCAAGATGCTGGGTTTTACCTACAGGTCCATAAATGTCCCTGGAACTTTTTCTGTTAGCAAAAGGATTTGATTTTTCTTATCCTCAGTATGAAAAAGTAGAGACCCATAAGCTGGATCAAACTTTGTTTAATGGTGTGAAATGCTGTTAACTCCTTTTTTTGTGAGTGTAGTTCTTTGTGGGGAATGGGGGGGAAATAGTAGGGAGAAGAGGAATATGACATGCCATTTTGTGATGAATTATTGCTGTTTATTTCCTGGTTTGATGCACGCTCTTGGCTTTTTTATACTGTACCTTAAAGGTACAGATGTGCTCCAAAGACCAGATCAGTGCCAGTCTCTATAGCTTCCACATGTCTTCTGCTGCAGATCTATGCAGTTATTTGAAATAAAATTACATACCTGTAAACTGGCACACTAATGAAGTTACTTTCCCTCTTTTTCCATTTCAAATTGAGGTGTCTGAAGAGTTCAGGCAGGTTTAAAGTTCTATATAATTTTATACAATTCTATGTGGGGTTATAAATTACAACAGAGAAGCTGTATCTATAGTCTTGGTCATGTTACAAGTCTAACCTGTCTATGACTTTCTAGGATTATGAGTGGGATAGGACGGAAATCTTTACAGAAACCTCAGCAGCAGTGGAGGATTTAGTTAGTATGTTTAAACTATTTGGGGGATTCTTGTGCCCTAGTTGGAGTTTTTCTATGGAAGTCAGTGATTTTAATGCTCTAAATATGTTACCAGCTGCAGATTAATTACTGCATCTGAGGATTTGTCTCTTCTGAGCATTTTTTTAACTGAGCTGTTGCCTTGTGGTGCATGAGTGGCACTGTTGCTCTAGAGGTGGATGGTCCTCTCTCCTCCAGAGAGTTTCACCAGAAGGCATGTTGTTGTTAGTTGCTGACATTGTCTCTCATGTGAAAGAAAATCAGATTGAATTTAGCAATTCTAGTAAAATCATTTGATAGAAGCTGGTTAATAACAGAGAGTTGTTGTCTTGAGCATCATGTGGTTGATGAATGGACTTAGTAGTAATATATTATTTGGCAGAAATGGACCATCTGCTTCTGTGTATTGTTGAATGAGGAGCACAGTGGGTATGGAGTGAGAGGAAAGGAGAACAAAATACTGGTGTTCCAATATATCTTTCTCCCTCACTTTTCCCAAAAAGAAAAATGGAAGAGCAGAATGCATCTAAAAATCCAAGTACAGGTATCAAGTAAAATTATCTTAAAATGGCTATATAGACAATATTTGGATTTTCTGAACATATTTCAGTTTCTGTGCTAAAAATGTACAGTGGCCTTATAGAAAGGAACTAACTGTATTTGTGTTGGTGATGCTATATCTTCCCTGTAAGTTTTTCCATGCATACTGTCTTCATGTTTCTCAGAACACTTTTCTAATGTGCATGCACCATAGAGTTTGGACTCTTTAGTGGCAATTTATGCCCTGGAACAAAAGGAAACCTTCAACTAAGGTGAGTACATAAAATTTTTTTGTTGCATGTTTTTCTCTAAGACCCTGCTGCCAGTCTGAGCACTTCAATCACCAATTCTGACCAATAACATGTTTTCCTTTCACAGACAGATAGTAGTACAGACACTTCATCACTCCTGTGTTCAAGCTTACTTATCTCACCAGTATTAAGTGTGTTCAGGAAGCTTACTTGTCCAATATTTTTCTTGCTGCCTTTGCAGAGTAAGTGACTCTCCATCCACTCCCCCAGCAGTACACTCTGAAGAATCCATCACAGTTGTGGCAACTGTGGGTTATGCCTGGTTGTACTTGCAGAAAATTATAACAGTTGAATATAAAGACTATTTCATATAATTTCTCTTGTCCCTCTCTATAAAGCATTCTTCTTATTCAACTGTTTTCTGCATCTCATAGTTTTTTGTTTTGTGGGCGTTTTTTGTTTTATTTTGGTTTTTTGTTGTTGTTGTTGTTTCTTGGCTCTTAAAGTCATCCAATCTGTATTTTTCTCCCTCTGAAAGGATACTGTGAGAAATGTGACCTTCACCTAAACGTTGCCTGCTGCTGTACATCTTTTAACAGAAGCACCTGCTGTTGCTCTGGCCTTGCAGTGGATGCCAGATAGAGGGATGTACCTTTTATAACTATGATTTTTGCAATACTTGTCTAATCTGTATTTAACTGGAATTTAATGTGTCCAGCAGGGGTTGACAGTACTTATCTCATATATTGTCATTAGCTTGAGATAGTAACCTTGAGGGAGGAGAAGCTTAATAAGACTTTATTTGCTTCTGATTCTTGTTGTGAAAATGTTAGCCTTTCTTGTGGGTGTGACATCCACTGCTTAATGGAGCAGGCACTGGTGTAGTGGTTGGGGAGGTCTCCAAAAGTACTTCAGTCATATTGTCCCATGACAAGAGATTCAGTATAGGGAATGATACAAACCTGAAGAGACAATTGAGGCAAATCAGCAGGGCCATCCTCCTTAAAGCGTAGAAGGGCAGCAGAAACCAGAGGGAGAAAGAAGGTGCTCCTGTAAAGGCAGCTGTTTTTCTCTTACGTTCCCTATCCCAAGCCTTCATCTTCCTTCCTCTCCCTAATCCTAAACCTTCCTATTCCTTCACAAATTAATTTTGTATTCAGCAAGCATAAATTGTTTATATAAAGGTTCATTCAGGAGCACGAATGAACATTCATGTTAGCTTTGCAAATTTACTCAAACTAAGAGCTTCTGTGTGTTCTGTGATTTTTTTTTAAGAGAGATTTTGGGCAGGAGACCAAAATTAGTGAACACTTGCTTTTAATGTAGTCTAGTAGCAGATGGTCAGAAACAGCCCATGGACTCACTGTCTCTTTTGAAGTCAAATATGATACTAAGTAGCAGAAGTAAAGATAATGAGGTGAGCAATTTGGTTTATGACAAGCAGGGGAAGAAATTTGTTTTCAATTAGCCTGCCAACATATGAGACCAAGGTTAAAGTATTTAGGGATATAGTACCATTTGGGTTTTAGTGCTGTTCAAAGTCTCATTTATTTGCCACCAAAAAAAAAAATTAAAAGTGAGTGCTTTTAGGCTGGATTTGTAGTCAAGGATCATGGGAAGAGCTGCAGTAAAAAGCACTGAGGCCAGATGAGTTACTCTAGGTTTGTATGCTGGTACATTACATGGTGTTGTTCCCATTGTCTTCAATGACTGGCAAAGTGAAGCTTTCAGATGCTTTTCATATATATTGAATATTTACTTCTAGGAAAAGGTGGAATTTATTCTAAGAATGATTCCATTTCCCATCACTAAACCATATGCACGTAACCTAAACTGCTCAAAAATATATGTGCTTGAGTTACTGAGTTTTCATATTTTATTGCATAGTGCATCATGAAAACTGGAAGAAATAAGTTGATTGAATGTTATGCTGGCTTCTATATGTGGTGTTCCAGGAACACAATTATCATCAGAAATTACTATTGTTCATTGCTTTTGACTCCACTATATGTGGAAGAAGACATCAGTCTAAGAACTTGTTCGAAAACATGTATAGCACAACCCACCACCCTTTCTAAGCCTGTATGCAGCTGTAGGTTTTTTAAAATCCTCTACAACTTTCCTTGACCAGTTCATGCACGTGTTCTTCTGAAACTGCGTTTTTTGTTTCTGTTTCCCCTTGCGTGCAGTGATTGTACTGCAGGGTCGTTCTTTGTGGCAAGGACCACAGGATGAGGTCTCTGCCCAGCTCCCAGGACTGTCCTCCCCCTTGCACATATGGCAGGGGACCCTGTGTGGGTCCCCTAGGATGGGCCCTATAACCCTCAGATATGTTTTCACTTGTTTGCTCTTCTTATCCAACCCCTGTGTTTGAATTTCTGCATCAACCCACCTTCCCTGGACATTTTTAGGGGCTCTTAAGCGACATTGGAAAGTGTGTGTGGAGGTGCCCATGATAGTTTGATACTTGAATTTATGCTTCTATTAATGCATCACACTTATTAAAGGATATCTCATACACTCTATACCTACAATTTTAGAAATTTAATTTTTACCCTTGTATTTGTGTATGTATGCACAGATGACACTTTATATGAACTTATTTAGCAGAACAAGAATTTTTTATATTTATCACTGTGTATTTTTTTTGTACTTACAAATATTTCCTGGTCCTAAAAGAGAATGGTCAGTATATTTTGAGTTTGCATGGGTATGATTTTAAAAAATGGCAACCAGACAATTGCAGAACAGCATGAAAATACATGGTGTGGAGGTGTGGAGCTTTACCTGGAATTTAGGGCTGGGGCACCAGTCACCACCTGGCTTGGCTGGCAACTGTCCCAGTGTGGTTGTGTCAGGGAAGCTGTGTGTGTTCTACCATTCACTCCACAGTGAAATGCCAAGCCTGAGGATGTCCAGGACACACATGATGTGGAGCGTCTTTCACCCCAAACTGTTGTGTTTTCCTCTTGAACGAACTAAATAATAATGAAAGAATCTGAGTAAGACTAAATGGAGGTCTCCAGTTTTGTGTTTATCTACACTATAGCTCTTACCTTTTTAATATAAGTTTACTTTGCTCAGCGTGTAGTATTCTGTCATGCAAAAATACCACTGAACTGGTGCAGGAATCCTACAGGATGAGATCTTGCTACAATGAGCAGTTGATTAATATCTTGGAAGGCAAAAAAAAAATTTTTATCCGTGTGTTTAGGGCAGGGTATTTGAAGATTTCTTTTGTTATACTGGTACTGTACCACGTGCTTATTGTAAACCTCTGGAAGCACTGAAGAGTGATACAGGTTTTCTTTTCAGTGCTTGCCTCTTGCTCCAAGAAAAATACTATTACTGATTACAGACTCTTTCATGCCCTGGAGACTGTTGCTTCCAGGCTTTAATTACTCCACTTTCATTTCCATATGAAACGCTTTTCCTGCAGTCCCTTCATAGGACTAATGAGTTCAACAAACTTATTAAAGGTATCTAAAGACTTTTCCTGCACTTCAAATGAGTTCATGTGGAAAAAAAATAGCACTCCTCATGCTTGTTAAAGCTAATTTTTTCATTCTTTTATCTAAAAATTTTAAACAAATCACCTCCCTGCCACCGCTATGTCCTAGAAAGTAAGAGTCTAGCTCCTTGATTGTACAAGTGCAAGCAAAATATGTAAGGATGCAAAAAAACTTTAAAACTGTTGTAAATGGTACTGTATAGCTTGGTTCTCCATTAATTGAAGTAGTGGTGTGATGGGATGCTAGGTCAGGCATCTTCTCCATAGGGTTTCTTGTGAGATTTCCCCTGCACCTGTGTCTTCTCAGCCATGTGACTGCAGCTGGCTTCTTGTCTTCAGAGAGATGTTAATAACACACATAATATCATTGGCACTCAAGTTCCTCCTTCCTTGTCTGGTACTTTTATTATTTTTTGAACCTTCTACTGCTGCAATAATTAATGAGATGCTCAAAACCTTGACAATACAGTTGAGAGAA
This sequence comes from Corvus cornix cornix, assembly GCF_000738735.6. Taxonomy (NCBI): domain Eukaryota; kingdom Metazoa; phylum Chordata; class Aves; order Passeriformes; family Corvidae; genus Corvus; species Corvus cornix. Next base: position 41,438,480 of record NC_046333.1, read on the forward strand.
GACTTTGTTACCCTTACAGTAGAGTTGTAATTAAGCCAATTGCTGTCACTCTTTTTGCACCCTCCTATTTCTCAAGGCTACATCTGCCATAATTTTAAAATCAGTTTTTATATTTCTAAGAGAATTTGAATCCATCTTGTATGTAAAGATGTTTTGTGCCAATGAGTTGGCTTTTCTGATAACAGTATGAATGACTATGGTTCAGGGAGGAGTCACCGAAACAGTGTCTTCTGAAGTAGAGAAAAATAACTGAAAGTATGGGACTTTGGGCATTTCTTTTGTATTTTATATTTGGAGAAATTTTATTCTTTGAATTTGAAGAAAATAAGTATTACCTTGCATGAGGGACATGGTGCTCTTACAAGAGGAAAGCCATACTAGATTTTGAAAGTATATGTGATGTTTACTTCAGTGAATGTCACAGTAGGCAAATAAGGGATTTAAAAATCTTTCCCTAACAATATATCCTCTAGACTAAATCTTCTGCATTAAGTCAAATGCTTTCTTCAACAGCATTTTATCTGTATAGTGCTAATTTTTGCAAAAATAAAATATGGAAACATGAATTATGCTTGGTCATGAAACAATGAGTTATGCTTGGTCTTGTCATAATTTAGTCATGAAAGATCTTGTCTTACATATATGCCTCCAAATGTTTAGATTTGTTCCAGCATATATCCTCTCAGTCCCATCTTAAAGAACTTTTATTTTTTTTTAATTTTCTGTAAAAATATATATTTCAATAATTATACTTAGGATTTTGCAATCCATTGAAGTAGCAACTCTTTTCACATATGAAGAAGGTGCTGAGTGGAAGTGGCCTACTTATGCTTCCAGACAAGCCCTGTGTGGTTTCTTTCTGAGGAACTGGGTGAATCTGTGCAGCTTTCAGTCCAGTTTAATAAATTACTTTTGACTGCAGGAGTTAAACTTTGCTTGCTACCTGTTTTGTTGTGTAGACTTACTAATATCTACCTCTGCCTGATGCAGCTCACTAGGATGCAGGGTAAACCTAATTTTCTTCCTCCTTTTTTTTAACTAAGAAGGGATTAATTTGTAATCCCACGTGTGTTTTCGGTATCAGTTGAATAACGAGACTGAGGGAAAGTACTGAGAGGGAGAGTGTTTTATCCTAGTATAAATATAGTATATATACTATCCTAGTATTTTACATATCTGAAGCACAAGGTGCCCATGTTGGGAGATGCATATGAGACAAAATTCCTTCAGTGATAATTGGGACTATCCTCCAAAATAAGAACATTTCTAGGCTTAGTGATGTGTCTCTATACACTGTTTTCTCTATACACTGTTTAGAAACTATACTCTTCAAGTCCTAGAAACTAAACATTGTTTAGAGATCTGGATTTTATGTACTTAACGTTTTGAGATCTCATTTACAACAGCTGATTAAAAAAAAAAAAAAGATTGTGATAGTTCTGAAAACAGTTTCTAAAAACTTAAAAATAAGCTGGAAAGTCCATATAACTTTAAAAATAATAATTAAATAATAATATATTGCTATTTAAGGAATACCACACGGCATTGCTGTCTAACAGGGACAAAGTCACTAAATGGATACCAGTACACGTCTGTCTTCAAATGGTAAAGCTAGTATACAGTCCATTTTCTAGATCAGAGGAAATCTACCTTTCAAGTGTGTTTCATCACTTGCATATGTGAAAAAAGTATTTGTGCTAGTATGCATTCACTTATGAGGGTGCAATCAGCAGCATTTACAATGATGAGGCTTGAAGCTGATCTTCTACCAGAGTCTTCACATTATTTTAAGATAGTGCAGCCCTTTTTAGTTCCAAAATGCTGCTCTTATGTCTTTTTTCCACATAAGCTTTGTGCTCCTGAGAGAACATATAGGAAACTATAGGTATAAACAATTCCCCTGTGAGCTGAGTTCTAATGCTGTGAGGGGATTACATTAACTTTGCTTTGCACAATTCTGATTTTCATTATAAGCCCCGTCAGAAAGCTGGATTCATATTGTGCCATTTCTTATCCTCATTACCACTTTTGTCACAAAAATGAAATTTTTCATCTGTCATACAGGCTGGAAAAGACAGCAGCCTGCAACAGTAGTGTGATATCCTTTCTAGTGCTGTGCAGTTTGACAGGCTGTGCCTTTCTGCTTTGTTCTCTTTAATGGTTTCTCAACCTGTGTGAAGGAGAGAAGGGATGGATATCCATCTCAAGGTACAATATATGATTAATAGTGTTGTCTGTATTCAGAGGACTACAACTTTCCAGACTGAGCTGGTTGCAAAAAGAATGGCAAATATTAGAAACATTGCTACTGCTAACTGGGCCCCGTTTTCATTTTCGTGTGGTCTAAGAGTTGAGATGATTCTAAAAATATTAAAGAATGTAATTCATACTTGTGTTTCCAAAAATTCTTGATGGCCTTGGTGTGCTAGATTACATGTCCCAAATGATGAAGTTCTCTGTAAAACAGATATGACCAACTTCCAGTGTTTTACAATATTTAAACTAAAATTTCCTACTTTTAATTTATTTTCATTAATATAGTTAAGTACCCTGCAAATTACCCTGCTTTATAAAATTCCTATCCTTCTTTACTGTTTATGTCCATAGACCAAAGAAATATAGCTGTCTTTTCATTATTCCTCACGTGCTTTGTAATGAAAACTACAACAAAGGGGTTTTGGGTAGATATCCTTCATTTTAATATCTCACATTTGTAATACCTCCTGACCTTCTCCATCTAGAAGAGAAAATATTTTATGGTTTTGTGTCTATATCCTCCATGTGGTGATATCCTGATCAAACTACCTGCATGATGAGAGATTGTGATAGTACTGCTCCTGTAAGGACTAGCAGAGAGATGCTAGGATGCTGCACACTGAAGTTAATAAATTTTTGCCTGAGTGAGAGCTGCTGAAGTGCACATGCCCAAAGGCCTCAGTTGCTAATAAATAAAGGCTTCATAAGTGTTAATAACAGCAGTGTTTTGTAAGAATTGGTCAGGAACCACAACCTGTGCCTCTCAAAGACAGTATGTTTGGGAGAAGTTTCTTGTGATACATCCTTGTAAATAATATTATCTGACCTTTTCTTGCCCATCTTTCCCTTCTGAAATGTATTGACCGACTGAATGTCACAAAAGTGCTCATCCCATCTCCAGTACCTTGTAAGAATGAAACACACCATACAGGGCATTATGCAAAGGACATCAGGCTTCATAAGTTTTGGTATTTGTCAAACTGTTTTGTGTAACTAACTTTTTGTCAGCACAGGGGGTTCCTGGAAATAAACCCAGTTTTTTTGCATTTAAATGTAACAGGTGTACCTGCTTAGTGAATAAATATGTCTAAGAGCAATTCTACAGCAAAAGTGAAAATATGGAAAAAATCTCCATTGTGCTAAATCCTTTCCTGTAAGGGCCTTTACAGAAACACAGGGGTTATAAAACCCATCTGTCACAGCTCGTAAGTGCTACAGAAGTGCACCTTTACATGAAGACATCTGGAACATAAAGTTCAACTAAATCACTGAAGACTCCATCTCAAATGCAATCTATTTCAATGTGACCTTACATCAGTGAGCACTTGAACTTTGCCTGCTGGCAAGCAAGGTCTGACTCCAGCTATCTCTTATCCTTTCACAGAGCTGCATAGCTTGCCCACAGTGTTGTTTGGGGGTTTTGTTTTGTTTTGTTTTGTTTTCCTCTACTTTTGTTTTGTTTTGTCATAATGGAATGCAGCTTCTTTTCCTGGCTGCCCTGAAGGCTTGCAGCATCACTTGGTATGTTTTTGACCTTCCTCTTCCCACACAGGAAAATCTAGCTAATTCAGATTTTTTTAAACAGTTTTCTTAATTCAGTAAATTGTATTACAGTAAATGCAGGGATATAATACCAACAACAAGAAAAGAAGTTAATAGAAAAATTTCACCCCAACATTAAAACCAATTAACCTTATGCCACCTGTGCTTAAAGGAAGCAAGCCAGACTACTACTCTTGTAATAGATATTATTTACTCTTTACTCTGTCCTATTTAAATCATGAAGTTGAGACAGGAATGTGCTTAAAACAAGTAATTTTTCTGATATATTTCATTCTAATGTATAACATCTCCTGAAAGCCCTTATGCTTTGTTTACTTCAGAGATGCTATGTAAAAAACAGGCAGTAAAAGCTGAGTCTATGAAGTCAATTAGGTTATACTAGGAATGACTTTTGGTCCATTTTCCTTGTAGCTATTCTTGAACTATTAACCTTTTATTTTGTTTGATTGTTCAGTAAATGAAAAGGTCTTATGAAGGATCCTAGCCTATCCTGTGTAGTAGCTGCAATGACAAATCAATTTTAAATATGTGCTTAAAATTAGAGAATATGTAGCATGTTGGGGTGTGGGAAAGCAGAGAAAGGAATGGTTAGTAACAGCTTGTCCAAGTGCCTCAGGGTGCCTGTAGAAAGAAATTTATTTATTTTTACTATCTCTTCCCCTGCAACAGAATAAAAGCTAATTCAAGTGTACAGTCCTCATTTGCATCTGACATGCGATGTGTTGTATCTCAGACATGTCAGGACTTGAAGATTATTTCCGTTCCTTTTTCTTAGCTGCTTTGTCAGTCTGCAAAGTGCCCCTGGCATACTGGGAGGCCCTGACAGCCTTGTTACCCTGATAATTTCCCTGTTGGAAAAGCCACATTTACTTGAAACAGTAACAGAAACACTATACCAAACAGAAGGGTAAAATCAAGCCAACACAGCAGAAATTGTTTAAGTGGCAAAATAAGAGGGAGTTTTGTCTTCTGGGGAGGGCAAGTAGATACATTTTAATTTTGTTTAGAGCTTATAGGGAAGATGTGTATTACTAAAAACTTTTTTATTGATCCATTGATCTTCAGTTCAAGTACCTATTGTGTGTTACTGGACTACAATTTTTGGCTTTGTTTCTTCACTTTCCTCAGATTGTTTCTCTCCTTTACCCTATGGCAGATTTCATGATGGAGAGAACCCTTAGGTAAAAAAATAATTGATCTTTACAGCATCCCATTTTCTGTCAGGGTGAGGTTGGAACGTGGAGTGTACCATTTTCCTCTTCTTTTTTTTCCTCGTCCAGTTCCTTTTTTGCTGTGAGACTGTTACGAGTAAGTGGTGCAGACTCAGATTTCTGTAGGTTATAAAACAAAATACAAGAAAAGCTCCGCCAAACAGAAATCAAATCTAATATCTAATCAGCTCTCAATAGTGTGTGCCTGTAGAAATATCAACACTGTGCTGCTGGTCAGGCATGTTCTTGTAGTCAGCTCCTACAATTCAGAGTCATAATACCATGAAACTTCCTGCTTTTAAAACCATGCATGAAAGTCTGTGTCTTGTTTCGGGAATGTTTAGGAATGCAGTTGTATAATCAAATATGTTCCTAGTAAGTGGACGTGTCACTGAATTGAAAATCAGTTTTAGAAATTAATAGTATAAGTAAATGTCTAGGCAGATTGAAAGTCTTTTTAAGCTACTATATTTGACCCCAGAAATAATGTTATTGCAATAAAACCAAAAGAACCCAACTGAACTCTTATGTTTTGCAGGGTTAAAATATTAACTGATTTTGCTTATGTGTCTCCACTGATGAGTCATTATTTAAGTGTTATGTTTTGTAAATTTTGTGTCTATATTAAAGCATTGCTAAGTGCCCACATTAATGTGATTTTTGGTTGTTTTGTTTTGATTTCTCGGTTTTTGGTTTTTTTTACTTGACTGAAACTTTTGTTACTGCATTAAGAGATGCGTTTTGCCTGCTTTACTCCTTAATTCTCAAAGGCAGGAATATTGTCTAATTCAAACTTCATGGAAAAAGCTAGAGCAGAGTCAGGCCCTCTGAGTATATACCTTCAGACTTTCTAAGATTATCCAGCATGCTATTTCACAGGTATAAGGAGGGCGTAGTTACTTACGGTCAGGGAATACGTACTTCTCTTTGGTTTGCTATATATTATAAACTAGTAGAATATATTCTAGTTTGTAAAATATGCTTTTGCTGTGCAAGGCTCAAGATGGTGATGATAAAAGCCTCTACTGGAACATTCATCGTCACAATTTGTGACACTTGTTTTGGATGCAACTGCCTAAAGCTCTTCAGTGATTGATATGATGTGGGTTTTATCTTGATTAACTGTTTGCCATCAGAGACTTCTGTTAGTAAACCAAAGGAGTATCCATCTAAGTGTCTTTCTGTATCTGCAGAATGAGCTTTCTAACAACCTTGTTTAGATTTTGTAGCATCTTTTCTTCGTTTTCCATTCCTAATGAAGAACAGATTTAGAAAAGTGTGTGATTTAGGTTAACAAGGAGTTGTGAAAGAAATATTTTTGTAATTCCTCTCCATTTAACACACAAAGGATTTGTGCTGGTTTCAACTTAGGAAAGTCACTGCTTTTGGGAGCAGGCTGCAGTTGTTCCTTTTGGTTTCACTCCATGTTCCCCAAGATGTGGGCCATTTGTTTTCCCCTTTGAAATTCTGATAAAAGAATAAAATTGGGAAGTGTTTTGTTCTTTGATTTTTGGCCTTTGAACGTGAACCTGTGATCCTGTGTTATCAGTGTGTAGAGGAAAAAAGCAGCAGTGTGAAGGCAGTGGACTGCATTTAACCACTTTTTAAAATTATGCCAGATTTTTCATAGTTCCAAATCTTTCAGAGTAAAGATGATCTTTGGTTGGTGCAACATGATGGTAGTTTAGATACTACTAGAGAGCAATTGATGAAATCCATCATGTGGAAAAAGAATTTCATAGTGTAATACCTCTGGTTGTCAAAGTATATGAGCCAAGAGATAATCACAGCTAAGAAATAGCCCTCATCCTTGGAGATGATGAGGGGTTTTTTTATTAATATAAATAATAATAATAATAAACTGTTGCTTTGAACAGAGAAATGCAGTAGTTGGAAGAATTATCTGCTCCCTCCTGGTCAACAAAGCATGCCAGTTTTGAATTAGATAAGTAGTGGTGGTTGAGACAGCTGGTTTTTGTTTGTTTGTTTACTTTTTAAATTAGAACTCATTTTTCAAAGTTGGTAGTAGGAGCCCCATAGCGTTTACAGAATCATACTGTGTATTACAGAGGATATGGCTTCAGGTCAGTTTTCTTTAATTAAGTAATTAATATGGTTTAGGTTGGAAGGGATCTTAAAAATTATGTGTTTCAACCACCCTGCTGTGGGCAATGACCCCTTCGACTGGCCCAGGTTGCTCAGAGCCCCATCCAACCTGGCCTTAACACTTCCAGGGATGGGACATCCACAACTTCTCTGAGCAATCTGTTCCGGTACCTCCCCGGCCTTACAGTAAAGAATTCCTTCCTAACATCTAATCTGAATCTACTCTCATTTTAAAATCATCACCCTATGTCCTATAACTACATGCCCTTTAAAAAAATGGGCAATTAAAATTGCTTCTAATTAGAAGAAGCTGATGTGCATTTTGTTAATATGTGTAAGAAAATGTCAAAATCCTTCTTCTGACATCTATTAGAAATTTGGCCTTTATAAACAGTGGGCAAACAACAATATCTTTCACTAAGTTAGCAAAGAAGTTAGAAATTTTGGATCAATAAACATAAATCATCACCACTCCTAGTTCTTTCTCAGAGAAAAAGCACAGCCAGGAATATCTAATATTGTAAAATGTCAGTTTTAAATAAAAATGTTCAATTATGCAAGGAAATAAAATAGCTTTCATAAATCTAGAGCTATGAAACAAATTGTAATAACCTCTTTTTTTTTTTAACTTCCTTGATACATATGACTTGTGCACTTGTACATGAGTTTGCATGCAAATGCTAGAAATTAACTTGAATTAAGAAAATACAACTCTGCTGTTTTATGGTGTGGGAGAAGGATTCCTTGTTGGGTTGGTCATGTGGTAAGTGCAGGATACTCCCTGCTGCTGTATGTTCTTACCATCAATATTCATCCACATTGCAATTTCCATTTCAATTCCAAACCTCAAAATTGCTGTGCTTTTGTATAATACACTGCTGGCACTAAATCATGCTACCTACTGATGTTTAGTGACCTGAAAGAAATTGTTTCGATGTAATTGACTGACATGCTTTGTGTGTAGAAATAAGTCTGCTCAGCAAAGGCTAAATTATGTTTTTAAGCCATAAAAAAAGGGACTTGTCTATTTTAGATTTTGAAAAACAGTGCAGGCCCATTGATTTCATCCACAAGAGGTAAAATATATCAAAAAAGTACACAACCTTAAAAGCTATTGCTCTAGAATTGCACTCTAGTGCTTCTCTCTGTTTTCATATTATAAACCATATCTTTTCCTCGTGTGATAGGCTTCTCTGATCAACACTGTGCTGCTCTTAACTGGGCGTACAGCCTTAGCTCTCTTTTGGAAGTAGGTTAGGCATGGTTGCCAAAAGGAAATGCAGCATACAGCAATCGGAACATGTAAAGTGGGCAGGTATGGTTGTGTGGTGAGTGTGTTTAAAAGTTCATACTGCATGAAAGATTTACTGTTTAGAGGTGCAACAGTACAGTATTTTAATCTTGTTTGGAAATTTTTTTTAGATTAGATTTAAATGTGCTCTCTGCTATGTGTCTTCCTACTTTGCACCTGTACTCTCAGTGTCAGTGAAATCTGTTCTCGTTATTACATAGCATTTTGACTTCATGAAAAAAAAATCAGTTGTCTGTGTTTTCTCAGCTTTAGGAGGGGGCATATATGATCTGGCCCAAGGTAAAAACACCAGAGTAAGGGAAGATGGTGAAGTTATGTCATGATTTTTATCAACTTACTTGGGAACTAGCTAATAGTTCTGTCTAAAATCTGCACTTCGATAATTGTGTGAACTCCTGCAGAAAATCCCAAAGTCAGTGCCTACTTGCTTTGCATCCTTGGATTTTCATAATCTTTGAGGAGAGCTATAAACTGTTCTGAGACCTGGCTGTCCCTGTCTGGGCTCACTGCCCATATGATTAAACATTAACTCTCCTGACTTGACCCTTTTGTCTTTGTTGTATACCACTTAATTTCAGCAGGAAAACTTAAACAACTTGTACTGCTTGACACAGGTCAAAGACAAAATGATGTCCTCTGCATTAACTCCCTTCCCTGACAAGAGAAATACCAATCAGGTCTCCAGCCCTTTGACTCACTAAGTCCTCTGGATGAACTCATGACTTGTGTGATTTCCTTTACCTTCACTCTCCTTGCACTCTCTGGGTTGTTTTTGTATTGCTGTAAGGTTTTGATTTGGGATATGTGGAGGATTTGGACAAAGTCAAATCTGTGTTCCTAGTTGTAGATTCAGGCTTTTTCTGCCTAGGTTGAGAAAATATAGCCTTAAAGGCACTAAGTTTTTCTTTCCTCCACTAGCTTTGAGGATGGCCTTCAGACTTTAGAAAAACCTTAACAAAGGAATGCTGTGAAAAATGAATATTAAAACTACCATGCATATGTATTTTAGAAACTTATATGATGCATTATGATACCTCTTTATGGTTATAAACCTTTCCATTAAAACTGTAAAGATAATTTGTCCTGGGAGTACCTTGGAATACCAATTGAGTATTGGGTCACTTCATGATCCCCACCCATATTATTTTAAAGAAATATAAGACGGTAAGTGTATGTGGTGTTGGGCGGTTCAGCTGGCAAAAATGTGGTAATCATCTGACTGAGATGTGTTAAAACAAGCACAAGCATTTTGAAGACAGGTAAGCTTTTACGTTGCATGAGCCTTGGCTGAGGGCAATTACACATATTTCATCCCCTGAAGGATGGCTCCAAAGAGAGAAATCAGGCAGGAGCTCAAAGGCCCCGAGGAGCCTTTTGGGCTTCAGATTTATAACTTCTATTCACTAAACGTGAATCTTCTGGAAAATGCCGCACATTTTGGACCTGATGTCAGCAATGTCCCATGGAGAGGGCACACCTAATCAGTGAGTTGAAAGAAAGGGTGACTCTGTAGCCTTGTAGGTGAGGTGGAGCATGTGCTACATGGGGCAGTCATGGAGCAGAGAGGGAAGGAGACACAGCCTCAAACTCTGCACCATAAACCTTCCACTTCTCCTTCGTATTTCTCTCCACTGTCCTTGGTAGTGTTTGGTTTTATTGGAGAAGCCCTTTTCTCTGTAGCCAGAGGCACATGGAAATACCTTATGCCAAAAGAAAACCAGAAGAGCCACTGGATCTGCTCTGCTCTCCAGAGCTCTGCAATAAAGTGAGACATACTGCCTGCTGGACAGAAAATGGTCTGTGCTCTGGTTTATTGATGCATAGAGATGGTGGCTAAAATGTTGACATGTATTTTAAAGCTAGCTGATGATCTGAAAGCCTTCTGAAAGATACCTTATGTTAGATACTAATAAACCCACAATATAAGTCCATCTGTTCTCCAAATGTTCCTTTTAATCCTCAGTGCGATCTTTCTTTCAAGGAGTACTTACAGGTTTTTCCAGGCTTTGGCTGTTACTAGGTTCTTGGAAAGTAATCTCAATTGCTTTTGCATGCAGTTTTTACCCATTTAAATTGTCCCCTTAACTTTGAATATGTACCTTGAACCATAGTATATTTCTTGAAACATAGGTAGAAGATCTGTTTTGTGTTTCCTGTCAGGTTTTTGTTTATGATTTTAATATCACAAGTGTCCAAAAATCCAAAGACAACCCCATCATTCAGTCAGAAAAGGATATGCTGGCATAGATATGTCAGACTATGGTTAACTGAAATGAATCTGACTTAGAATAGTTTTTCTTCTCTTTTTACCTGCCTCCCTAAGAACAGGAGGTGTGCCTGGGTCTTCAACTAACTAAAGCTTTGCAGACCATGAAAATCAAGGATGCCGGGTCAGTAGGCTTCTCTTTAAATATCTTATTATAGTTTAACCACTACTAAATATCAAGGGAGTTGTTTGGTTTTTAGGTTTGTGATTGTACAGTTCCTAATTGTCTATATATTCCCACCTGCCTCCTCTTAAATGGAACTAGAAGTCTACATTTGTACTGTTTTCTCCAGTTACCTATTCTGTCTATGTGTGTCTCATATTTGTATCTCTTCTGTGAACTTTTCAAGTGATGAATTTTTGACTTCTTTGCATGCATAAATATGGTTTACATTCTTCAGGCTTTACATGAAGTCACCTTACTATTTATACATTTTGTTTTCTACAGCATTTCTGCTGCTGTGTGATTATTGGCACTTTTTCTTTTCTTCCATTTAGAGACTATGCAAAAGAAAAAGGTATAAATTTCCCTCATTCCATCTTTCCTTGCCAGCTCTTACATACATTGTTTTGTGCTGTGATTTTCCTAGTTTTATTAATGTTTATTGATTAAAACCTATCATTTCTGTACCTCTTGCTTTTTTGATGTCTTTACTGCTGCTTCACTGTGATTAAAGCAACAAGTACCACTCTTGTAATGTTGAGTGAAATAAGCTTGTCTTCACAGTTCTCTATTCCTGTCAAGTGCAAGCACACACACCACTAAGAAATTCGCATGTCCCAGGGAAAGCAGGACATGTTCCTTCTTTACAGAATATAAGTTTCTAGAAAAATTTAGATTGACAACATGTTATTTATTACTCAGATGAAGCCTTCATTTCTGTGAATGTGCATAGGTCCAGTGGCCTCTTCTATACAGGTGTTAACAGTTACATTTGATGTGCATGACACCAGAACGCTTAAATTGCTTTCACCTTTTTTTCCCCCTTATTTTTAAGTTCCTTCTCTTTCTGCCTATCCCTCAAAGGAAAATGATTATTCTACTCTGGTAGGTCTTTTGATGTCTTTTTGTAATTTGTGTCACCTAGACAGAGCAGTGGGTGAACATCCTGAAGCGTGGTCTGTGAGCACATGGCAAAGGCCAGCTTACCATAGCTAAATGCCCAACAGAATAAGTAGTGCAAAGCCATTTTTCTTCTAGCTCCCAGGTATGTTATGGTTTCTTGTACATCAAACCAAGTTATAAACATGTTAGATTTTGTATGTTTTTCATGTGCATCCAGTTTGTGGATGGACTTTATTGTTCAGTTTCCTGCTGAGGGATGCCTACAGATGCCAGGGAGACATGCCAGATGTACAGCTTTCCCTTATCAGAAACCTGATGTATTTTTGCTCATTTTGGACCTTTTGCTTTTCTGGTACAAAAGCTGAGTCATAGAGACCCACTTTTGCAGTTAGTTTCTAGTCACATACCTGTAAAAATGCAAATGCTTTCTTTCACCCATAAGTTGTTCTGTTACCTTGGTTCATCAACTTCCACATAAAAGGTATTGGCAAGAAATGCACTGTAGATTTTTCTTTTTCTGACCTATTTTAGTTTACTGTGTAACTTGGACACTATTGAAAAATATACAGAACAATTACTCTTCTGAAGAAAAAATGTCTTGAAATTGAGCTTACACGTAGAGTGTATAACAGAACAGTGGAGAACCTAAAAATACATTCTTGGGACAAACATTAAAGAGAAGTGAATAATTTTTTGGAATGATCTTGAGGAAAGAATTTTATGAAAAAGAACTAAAGTCCCTTTATCCCTCTTTGTAAATGGTTTAGTATGGTGACAAGATCCTTTTCTTGTTCAAGATGGTCTCATTCTTCTCACATGGAAGTGAATGAGAGGACAGAGAAAAAAAAACTGATTATAGGCAAAAAGATTTCCAAAATGCCAGACAAGGAGGATCACTTCAAGGCGATAATGAATAAAAATAGTTTCTGTCTCCTAACATTCTGCAGCTTAATCTATACCTGCATTCAGTTGAAAATAAATAATCCTCATAAAATGAAATACTGTGTGGTAAGAGTCATACAAAAATATGATTTATAGGAAATAACAATTTTCTAAGTTATTGCTTAACTTCTTTTCTTCCCCAAAAGCTGGGATTAAAAAGTAGGTCAACAAGCCCATTTAAATAGCTTATTCCACAGTGTGGTTTAAATTAGTGCTAGTGACAAGTGTATGAAGTGCTGTGCATTTTATTTTTATGGCATATTGGTTAAATTTAGAATTGTTCAAAGTGGCTGTTATACACAAGCCTCTAGGCAAATCCTCAGATCTTTCAGTCAGTGGGCTTTGTTCCTGCTTTTAAACACATAAAACATGTTGGCATTGTGTTTGTAAACCAGGTGTTTTATCTGAACGTGCAATTAGAGTAATGAGCTTTAATGTTAGTCCAGTGGTAGAATCTCTTGCACTAAGGAGCTACAATTTCAGCTCAGAGGGTAACGCATTTATATTCTCTGGGCACGTGATTCCTGTTCCTAGTTTTGTTCACAAGTCCTTCCAGAAGAGTGATTTTAATCTAGAGACAAGCTGAAACCGTTAAGTCTCACTGAACAGAACTGCCCTTGTAATGTTATTTAGTATTGATAGGTCAGGCAGCTTCCATCAGACAGATGGCCCGAGATGAAAGAGTGATTGTAGGCAAGGAAATGGCTTTTGCAGGAGCTCTGTTCTTGTTTCAAAAGCCATTCTTTGGCTTGCAGTCTCCCTCTTTGCTGCTTGAGAGCGGCCAGAAACAATTCTGGCCCTGAATTTCAGACGTACGTAGCGCCAAGGTGAGGAGAGAGATTTCCAGCACAGCTAGAAATTTTTCTCTTCCTCCTGCTTTTGTTGCTTTGCAGCATAGGGTTCTCATCCGTACCCTGACTGGGAAGATACCAGCAGAGATGGGTGAATAATGAGGAAGTCTACTTACTAGTGTTTTGACAATTACTAAATAGAGTTTTGCTTAGATCATGTTTGTACTTATTTTATCAGCTGTGGAGCTTTTTCTGAAAAGCTGTGGGAGTGAAGTGTTTGCTCAAAAGAATACTTGCAGGGAACTATTTCTGGACCGTATTCATGATTAATTTAATCAAAAACCAGTTTTTCTCACTGTAAAAGTAGCTGATTAATGATTACGTCATAAGAGAGGAAAAAGAAACAGGGAATAAATCAATGTGTTAAATTCGAGCTTGTTCTCTTTCAGAGCTCTACATAATTCAGCTGCAGCAGCATGTCTTCAGTAGCTTTTTTTGTATCCTGCTCTCCCAGTAATGATACCCTTGTCAGTCTCCTCCTGCCCGGCTCTTGTATGCCATTCTATTTTATGTAGGTTCTCATTCTGCTTTCATTGGGAAGTATATGAGTACCTTACAAGTTTAGGGTACATGGGATGACTAGCACCTGTTGTATTTGCCTCATCCCTTCCCTTTGTTTTGGTAAGATTGTTATCTGCTTAAGAGAAGCAAGATAGAAAAAGAGTGATTTGCATTTGGAGTGAGAATTGATGCCATTTTTAATAATCCTTTGCCCTTACAGGAATTTCTTTCATAGCCTTGGTGGCTGCTGGCAAAGCCATGTGTTTTAAGCCTGTTACAGCTGAGTGTTACATTTTTGTACTTGTATGCTCCAACAAAACTACTTTGTCAAATCTCTGTCCTCACTTTACTCCTGTTTGTTCCGTGATTGTTTCCTAATTGCTATGGAAATCTGAAGCTCCTGAGAAACCAAGGCACCAAAAGAGTTGCTGGTGCAACGAGGTGCTTTTCCGCCCTTGCTACTTTTTTTTTTTCTTTTATAATTTTGCAGTTTTTTGAGAGGCTTTTTATTTGTGCTTTGAAAGCTGATACACTGACCAAGATAAGGTAATAATAATCAAAATTACTGCATATTTTCAAAGTAATTTATCAAGTGTTGTTAAGTATTTCATACTGAGCACTCTCCAGTCAAGGCAAAATACTTAAGCCACAATAAACTTTGCTTGGCAATGACTTAAGTCGTTGGTAAGCTTTAGCTAACAGTCCACCTCCATTTGGGAAAGCACTTAAGGCACATATTTATGTTCCCTTGACTGCAGTGAATTGTAGAAAATGATTAAGCACACTTCCAGTCAAGATGGATTTCCTGTATTGGACCTGCATTGCAAACATATTTTAATAGGAACCGTCACACGATACTTCTCTTTGCTCCTCACATGAATAGTGAGAGGAGCTAGGTACAGTACAGTGGGGTATGTCATGTCACAACTAGTTACTAATACAGAAAGTAATTTGAACATATATTTTGTGGAGTGAATTGATCTGACAAAGCCTCACAAATTTCTGTGAGAAACTTAAGGAAGTACCTCTCTAAGGTCTAATTGTAAGTTATGATGTCATATTCAAATTCAAGGAACCCTTTAAGAAGTAGTTAAGTTTGGAGAGCTCAAGAAGCTTAAGAGCAGAAGGAATAAGCCTTTATTTGAAACAGTATTGATTCTTATTAAATTTGATGAATCTGAAGGATATTTCAGAAATACCTCCTGTTTAGCACTGCAAGAGGAACTCTAAAGATGCTCTGAGAAGTTACTGCTACAATGATATTGATAAATCACTCTGTCTGAGCACTAATAGACTACTTATTCATGAGCTGAAGATGAATATCCTGTTTCCCTGTGCAAGGAAGCAGCAAGCAGACAGGTATGAAAGCCCAGAAATAATAGATTCCACAGTACGGCATGAAGGTTGACAACAAACTCGTACCTTCCCAGCACAGCAATGACCATATTGTCCTGACTTAAATCATTAAAACCCACCAGGAAACTGAGTCAAAATTTTAACATATTGTAGTAAGTGAAAATTCAAAAGTGATTGTACCTTGTAGCAGTGGTAAAACCTGCACAAAGTAAATTTGCTTAAAACATGGCCCTATAGAGGCGTTGTAGTTCAAACTGAGATTTTGGACAAATAATAAGACTTCATTGGAGTGTAGTAAGCTTATTAATGGATGGCTGTCTCTCCCATAAATTCAGATACACTTTTATCTGATGTCATAGGACTGACATATCACCAGGCACCACTCAGATACACCACAGATATTTGCTATTTAAAATTTATTAGGCTTTCTATAATAAATGAAGACATGTTCCACAGGTTAGTGAGATTTCATTTCCTATCTCTGAAAGTTTATTTAACCTAAGACGCACTCTAAAACATGTTTCAATTTGAAGAATTAAAAACCTTGGGGCTGATATTAACCTCATTGTGAGAGGTCCCATTTGTAACTAAAGGTTTCCTCGGGGAAAAAGGTCTATATTAGGTAGCTGTTATTTTTTAGAAGCTGGTTGTTATTTCTTAGAAGTACCACAACAATCATATTTAATTACTGTTTAA
This sequence comes from Corvus cornix cornix, assembly GCF_000738735.6. Taxonomy (NCBI): domain Eukaryota; kingdom Metazoa; phylum Chordata; class Aves; order Passeriformes; family Corvidae; genus Corvus; species Corvus cornix. Next base: position 41,454,606 of record NC_046333.1, read on the forward strand.
CTGATAATTTTGCTTCCTTTTAATTGTGTAATTTTCTGAGTTGTACAACCAAATTCCATGATGATCCCATCCGAGAGCTTTTCTTGAGAGACAATTGTTAACACTTGTCCAGCTGTGTCTCGTTTCTCTAGGCACTTCTTGGTAATCTGGACACAATTCCTTGATGCTTAACTATATGAATATAATTCTGGTCCTAATAGCTCATCTAGAAAACCAAATTAAGTAATTCTCAGTGTAAATCCTTAGGAAACTATTCCTCTGTGAACAGTGAGCAAGGCTCAAGTAATCGAAGTTTATCTGCAATGGTGTTACCATAAGCTATGATCCACACAGCTTTGAAATATTTAGATCTCTAAATTGATCTATTGTTGCTCATTTTGCCTCTATTATGTCACAGCTTGCTTTTTGTCTCTCACAGGGCTCTCATGGTATAAGGAAACAAATACACTCATGCTTTAATAACCGACAAAGTTTTTTGTTTTGCCATCATCATAAGTCATTCAACAGAAGTGAGGCAAGCTGGGCCAGCCAAACAAATGTTTACCACTGCTTCTGGTGTGCTGAGAAGGCTCTAGGTAAAACACATTTTGGTTTTGTTTCAGCTGCTCCTGACATATGCTCCCTATCTTAATCTGCTGCCCTGGAAAGAGTCCAAATCTCATGGAGCTTGATTCTGGAGAAAAGGTTGTTAACAGGATAATGAGCTAACTTCTCTGAGTTTTTTTATTCACTCCTGTTACTCTGTTTTGATAATGGATAGATACAGCAAAATGACACTATGTGGCACCGGGTTTGGAAAGTCAAACAGCTTGGATTTTTCTTCATGAAGCAATTTCAGTTAGATATGCACAGATGTAGTTACTTTAAGACACATCCACGTAATACATTCTCATGTTCTGTGACTCTTGAAACAGTACAACTAAAACTTACAGTTTTCATCTGAGCAAATGGGTTCTCTCACAGAACTGAAATGACATGAAATTTTGCACAGGGATTGTCCTTTTTTACTAAAACAGAGGGATAAAATGAAGTACTAGCAATTTTTGAAGTGGAGCATAGAAATTAATTTCTTGGTGACTCTCTTGAGAATCTAGCTATGATTTATTAATCTCTGATAAATTTGGGTGATGATTCCCAAAGTCTTATTCCTAAATGTATTTTTAAATCGTGGTAGTTTCACCTAGCATTGGCTAAAACCGCCTGCTGTGAGTAGTCATCTATGTTTTTGTGGTGATTTGGCAGTTGTGTTTGGAGGCACTTTTTTGCCATTGCTTCCATCTGTCAGAACTAAGCTCAGTGCAGGTGATGGACTTAATACTCTGACTCCTCTCTAAAATCATGAATCTTTTTTCTGGTGTATAGCTAAGGCTGTTTCCCTCTAGAAATACAGGCCTGGGCTTAATCTGACTCACCTCAAGTGGCATTGCTGTCCTGAATGGAGGTGCCCAAGCATAAAGGGTAAGGTTATACCCAAATTCCCACAAGGAACTGGCTTAAGTTTGACCTGAACCACTGACAATATTCTGCAAGCAACTAATTTCTTACTTATCAGTTCCCTGCCTCTTTATGGTTTCCTTTATTGTTATTTATTTATTTAAAATTAAAATTGCTCTTTCTCTTAGAAATATCATTGCCATAAAAAAAAGTTTTACAAACTGACTTGATAATGAATTCTGGGAGGCCCAACTTCTGGTAAAAACATGTAAATTAAAAGTATTTAAACATTTCAACTCCTTTGTCAGACACTGTCTTTATTTTAAATTCTTTTTTTATTTTCCTACATTATTACTGTCCATACAAGAATGATGGATGACAGAGAATGAAGTTCCCATTAACTTGAGCTGTTACCCATAAATCCTACAGAGATTTCTAATTAACATGAAAGTTTACTGGTTGGGGCTTATTGTGAGAGCCTGCTCATAGTGCTCTGTATTTCTACCAGTGCAGTCCAGAGGTCCATAAATCTTCATGGTTTTGGGATTCCCAATATGTCCCATTACCATGAAAAAGTGACAACTGATGCAAGAAGTGTAAATACTGTATAGAAGTTCAATAAAGGGTTTCATTCTTCACTGCTGGATTACAGTTTTATGGCCCATAAATAAAGCCAAACAAGGAAAACTAAAATATGAGGAATGGTTGTATATCACACATGTTATCTGGAATGAAATTCTTCCTACTGTGGTGACAAATGTCTCACCTTCAATTTGCATTCATGTCTTGTGTTATGCCACTCTAAGGGCAGATGGTTGATGCTGTTATAAATGACCTCAAACAGTAAAATGATATATTCTGATATCATCCAGCTTTTCATGGGACAGGTATTAGACTGGGTTAGAGACCAAGGGATAAAGCTTATCAACCTGGTAAAGTTTGAGTAAAACCAGTATTTTTTAGGGGTCAGCCTTATATAGTTAAGAAAAATTAAGATTTTTGGACACACAACTCATCTATTCCCCCCCAGTAAAACAGTATAAATATTCTGAAATTGTCTGTTTTGTTCAGCATCAGCCCATGATGGCTTTTTTTTTGTAGCGATACATGAATTTTCCTGATTCAATCACTACAATAATCACTTAGCAAAAGATGTGATGACAGAAGTGAAAAGGATTCCATAGATCATTAAATCCAAACTGCTGTACTAAGCATATTGGCATATTAACCTATTTTTAAATGCACCAGCTACACCAAAATTGGTTAAGATGTCTTCTCCTCTTACCTGTATGGGCAGAACATTCTGGATGTGCACTCGTCTTATGGTGGGTCCACTCTATGCTTATTTATAGCCAGGTTATATACATTGACTCTTGAGTCTGCACTGCATTTCAACAGCTGTTTTCTCCTTCCAGTGTTCCAGTGTTCACCCAGTGAATTCATTTACAGCTGTCCAAAGACTGCTGGCATTTTTCTCTTTTTTCTGGATTTTGTGCTTTTTATGTGAGATAACATTCATTCCTCTGATCATCTTAGCCCTTCTTTGAGCTGAAGTAGTCCTAATGCATCATAAAACATGTAACTGAAATTTGTAAGCTTGATTCTAAATGAATTCTAAGTAATACACAGTGCTTTGATGACTTCTTCCATGTGTGATGTCATAGCATTGCATTTGTCTTTTTTATGTCTATATTTATGGTTCATGGTCATTGAAATCTGTCTTACCAGGCATTTCCAGCTACTGAACTCTGGGATTAAATCTATGATCTACATCCCTTGGTAGCCTTTGGTAGAAAGCTTTTTTATGTGCCAAGACTTTGATCTCTGATGAGACCTAAAGGTGGCTTTCCTTTCCCAGCTGAAAGGAGAGAGAGCCCTAGTGGATAGGCAGGAAGAGATACGGTGCACTTCGGTCATGTTCTTGAATGTCATGGGTCAGGGCTGTAGGCTGCAGAGTCTGGAATGCCTATGCTTATATGTGAATTCTTTTATCAGTTTTATTGAATTTATCTCACGTTCTCCGTGTTTGTAAAGTTGCCCTATTGTGTCAGCAGTACAGTTTTTTATGTTCACAACAGTAAGGAGCTTGATATGATTTAAATAGGTGGTCCCATCTTCATGAATCAGAAGTATGGCTGAAACATTGAGTGAAGTAGTTCTCTGTTATTGCTGGTTTGATATGAAATAATTTTAAATCTAGCTTAGTCAATATATTTTCTGTTTTTTCCTCTGTGTTCCTGGGCTCAATTGGAGTAATAGAAGATGGTACAGGTGGCATTTTTTGGAGGTGTCTGTTTACATTTGGTACAAAGATTTAGAATTAAGATTACTTCTTTTGAACAAGCTGACTTCTTCCTTGGAGATTACACTTAGTATTTCCTGCATAACTGTGGAAAGAGCTGCTCCAAATACCCAGTGTGTTAGTGGTCTTAGTTAACAGGAGACACCATAACTCCAGTAGCTCTCTCTTCACTAAATTTACAGGTTAAATCAAGAGACAGTGCATTTGGCTTACACGCAAGATTGAGGTCAAGGCATTTGTGCTCTGTTCTCGTTCCTGCCACAGATCTGCAGGATAAGTGTGAGTCAGACTCTGCCCTTTAGTTTCTTTGTCTGTAAAACTTACACACACATAATCAATTTAACAGTCCCTGACAACTTACAATTTGAGTTCAGCCACGGCCTCTGCCTCAGGGGTTTCAAACTAAGTGACATGTTCAGGTGTATGTGGCAATGTTGCAAAGATGTGGTAATTATTATAGAAAGTCAGTGAAAGATAAAAGAAATTAAATATATTCTGTATGTTCCATCAAGTTCAGCAGCTGAGAGTCAGTGAAAATGGGCTTTTTAAGGTTATTTGCTGAAAGTCTTATCTTGTGGCAGACATGCTGCCTGTACCTGAACTGAAAGGCTATAACCAGTTATCCAGGGTTTAGGAATCAGAAGGGTTAGGAGCAGGTCCATATTCCACTTTTGTTGAGTGCCTTATTCCTTTCTTCTTCCAAGAGTTTTTCAGCTTCCCTCTAGGACCAGGAGCACTAATGTGCAGCCTTATCCTCATTGTTCACTGCCAGGAGGGTAACGAGGCCTGACTTGGAAATGCTGTGTGAGTGGCAAGCAGCTGAGCAGTCTGACTCAGGGTATTGCTGCATACAGCACTGTAAATCTGGCAAACCTAATTACGCTCAGAGGGGTAATGACAACTCCATATGGGATGGAAAATTGTTTGCATGTAGGTTTTGCTTCTTAACTCTTCTGGTCTTCCTGTAGTTAGTAGGCAGGCAGCAGCCTCCAAAGCTAACAGCAATGCTATTGCTTGTCCAGCTGGCATAGAAGATTTAACTTCACATGAGCCAGCTGGCTACCTCCTTGCCTCTTTTCACCTAAGAGACTGAAATATGTCATCCTTGAGATATGACCAGACTCCTGGAACTCACAGCTCTTTCTGGGAAAGAAACAGCATTATTAGTACTCTGTATATGCTTTCCTTCAGAAATATATAAAATATTAAATATAGATATATATGCATTTTTACGCTTTATCTATCTATGTTCATGCACAGATGTTAAAACTAAAATGTATACCAAGGAAACTTCAAGCTTACAAATAGATATACAGAAAAAGAACCAGAAAATGAAGAAACAAGGTGGTCTGTTTTCATTTTGATATGACTGTCTTACTTCCACTACCCTGCATATGTGGTAGCTTTAATTATCAGTTGAATTATTTAAATATGCAGCCAGTATTATTCTGTACTCAGAGTCATTGATACTAGGAGGATCACAGTATTTTCATTTCCTGTATTTTAGGACCTAATTTATTACTCTTCAAAATGGCACTAGTGGTTTTCATAGTTATTTTCCTTTTCCTAGTAAATACAAATATATGGAGAAAGATAAAAATGGTTTTTTAATATCATTGTTTTATAAGTAGCCCTGCTAGGTTTTGAAAGTCGTATCTGGAACAATGAATTGAATGGGACATTACATTTACTGATGCTGCTGTTTGGCTGAATTGCAATTTTGCAGAGGCAGCAATGTATCAGACTGAGCCATGAATCTTTCCCAAGAGAATGTAGGATTTGGAGATGACTGAAAGTGATAAAACACAGAGAATCCCATCTATTTGGGTGTGCTGCTGGGGCAGTATTGGTAATATCTCATTAAGGTACACATGCTTCTTTTAATGTAAATCTCTCCAGCCAATCCTGACAAGCTGCTTTTTAATAGCATGAAAATTCAAAGGGCTTATTTTGCATCTCCCCTTTTGGCTGCTGAAATGCTAGAACAAAACAATTTTAAAATTATCTGAGCTTGCAAAAATGAAATTAAAAGCATGACATAAAAGCTCTTTAAAAGGTTCTATTTGTGGATTCTTGTCTTGTATCTCATGGAGAGCAGATGTGGCAGAAAGCTCCAGCAATAGTCTGAGATGCCTACAATGCAGAAGTTTATTAAAAGCAGCAAAGGAAAACCTTTACTCACATAAGTAACAGATGCTGTTTGTCCACTGAATGCCTACTCTTGGTGACACTGAGTGACATAGTTTATATTGGCTAAACCAAGAAGGCCTGTATTAAACAAACCTTTAAATAAAGCTAAATGTTTAGTTGTGCAATTTCTTCCAGGGTAATGATTAAGGATTGTGGCAATGAAAGCATTGGATTGCACTTATTTATTGAATGTTAAAAATATATGAAGGTAGGATTTAGAATAATTAAAACAGAGGGGCTACAGATATTAGGTTATAGTCTAAACTAGTGAACTGCTACCATTCTTGCTCCATCAGTTTTATTAGAGCAATGCCTAGGGTGTTGCCTAATGGCTATAATTAGGTAGCTACTGGCCATTTTTCAAAGGACAGGGCTCTCAAAAAGGATCTCAAAGGTTATCAAAGGCTGTTTGTGCCAAGGCTGCTCATCATGCATTGCTCAGTGCTCTCACCTATTCTGAAAATTTGTTATCTGCTCTGTCACTTGGGACCTGGGATCCATGGTTTGGAATTCTTAGGAATTATACAACATCCCTTTTTATGGATGGCATCCAAACATGAGGCATCTTACTTAGCATCAAAGATCTAGTGTTATGAATAATATATGTTTAGGATGCTGAAAATCAAGCAAAATAGATCATATGTAATTCCAAGAAAATAACTCAAAGGCCATCATATAAGACTGTTTTATAAGCTGACTTTGGAAACTCTTGTCTATGTTGTCAAACCTATAAAGATAAGTTGAAATAAATAAATAATGAAATGGCCTACTTAAGATCTTTGCATCTTTTGAAAGTTTTAAATGCTTTCACAGGAGGCAATGCTTAAAGCTGCTTAGCACCCAAATTATTTGCAGCAGTTTTTCAGCCACAGCATCCTTCAAAGGCATCTGCAGAGATACATCCAGGAATGCATCCAACCATACCAAGCACTGGAGATCTTTGATGCTAAGTAAGATGCCTCATGTTTGGATGCCATCCATAAAAAGGGATGTTGTGCAGTTCCTAAGTTTTAAGACTTCCAAACCATGATTGCATCGTGAAAGTTCTCTTTAAACCTTGTAGGTGAAAAATGTTGTTGGAGGTGTCTTCCCTGAGGATTACTGGCAAACACATTGTATTTATGGGGGTACTACACAATTTAGATGTCACAGAAAGGACATTGCTTTCATTCTAATTTGTCTTTTACATGGTGTCAGGGTTAGCAAAACATAGTCCCAGAAGTGATGTTCTTGCAAAGGAGTTCTTACAGCTCCTATATGACCTAACAGAACCTATCAGCTGGCCAGTTTGAATATGGACAATTTTTTAAGCCACTTAAAATTGTGACCGCCTCTGTGATCCACATTTAAGAATAAACAAACCCCAGGCAGAGCTCTCTCTCGTTTCCAGTGCTGGGACAGGTGGCTGCAGGCCCCGTGTGGGGGCCAGCGGGCCCAGCCCAGGCTCTGCTTGGGCCAGGCCGGGCCGGGCCATGGCCATCCTGGAGCCGATGGACCCTGTTCCACCCACGGCCCCCCCCCCCCTCCCCGATGGAGCAGCCCGGCTCCCCCTGTCCAGTGCAGCCAAGATTCAGCTGAAGCTGCACCGCTGTCCGGCAGAGGTCAGGTGACCAACAGCGATAAGCGACATTCCAGCTGCAAGGCCTAGGTGAGATTAACCCTTTTAGTGCTGTGAAGAGCTGAAAACCTGAGGGAGGAGAAAGAGGAGATGCTTAAAGCTGAAATTCTGTTGTAAAGCTGTGATGTATCAGAGTTCCCATTGTAATTTCATGAAGGCAGGGGGGGTGGAGCATTTGACTTGTACTTGTGAGCAAAAGCACCTGTGCTGAGATAGGCAGATGCTGAAGCAGCTGTAATTTGATGAGAAGTTTGAACAGGGAGAGATGGAAGTGATGAGGACTTTTGCTCCAAATGGAAAAGGAGAAGACCTCAGTTCCTAAAGATGCTCCCAGAGACAGTCCTAGAGATGATGAGGAGGACCCTTTGCTCCCAGGGAAGGAGGAGGGCCTCTGTTCTTAGAGATGAAATTCTCCCAGAGATGGGTGAAGAGAACTTTTGTTTCTGAACGGCTCAACCTTAAAATTGTACCCCAGGAATTCAAGAGTGGACCCTCGAAAGCAGTTGTGGGAAAAACTGCGAGTCATGGGAAGGGACTCACACGCGAGCAGAGAACCAACCCGGGCGGCTGTCTTGTTGTGATAACGTGTTCATAGCACGGGCAAGAGAGACTGCTCTTCCTAAATGGACTGAACAAGGTTATTATGGCAGTGATAAACAGACTGAACATCTTAAGGGTTGTCTTTTTACATTGTCAGTGGGAGAAGGGAGAAAGGTGGAGGGGAGGAGAAGTGTTCTGAAGGTGTGGTATGATTTTTTTTTCCCCTTTCTTCTTTTAGGTCTGTTAATAAACTTCTTTATATTCTTTCAAGTTTTGTGCCTGCTTTGCTTTTCTCCTAATTCTTATCTCACAGAAGATAAACAGTAATGAGTATTTTGGGCCAAACCACTACACTAAATCGGTGTTTCTGCCCAGTTACAAACCGAACCCTCTACACATGGTTTATAACATCTCCCCAAATCACTTCTTGGTGTGCAATTTTTCATGCTTGTTCTACTCTCAGAAGTGAGGTTTTTTCAAAGGATTTCAAAGAAGACCATTTTAGCTCCAAGTGTGCTGGGCGTGAAAAAGGATTGTTTTGACACACTTTTATGCTCTGGTTGCTTCAGAAGCATTTAAATCTGAAAACTGCAATTGTGATGGGTAAGTCTCTGTCTCTCAAATAAGGTGCTATAAGAACTCAAAAACAACATTAAAAGGACATGAAGGTTGCAAAGTTAAGTGCCAGCCAAAAAACAGATTAGGCAATGATACAATGAACATTGGTAGTGATTCTTCAATTCAGTCCTGCTCTGTGTATAGGTTATGAAAATTTTGAAGGCATAATGTACTGTTTTTTTCACGTACTGTCTTATTCTCTCCTGGTATTGTTTTTCCTTACTGAGTCTCTCTTATCACATTTGTCTTTCCAGATACAGTTTTCTCACCCAGTAATTCTTTGCTTTATCCTTCCAGATTTCTCATTTCCACCCCATCCCTAACATTTCCTTCCCTCACATTTTTACTTCACCTTCACTCCTGAATGTCTCTGTCTTCTTTTGTTTACACCCTGATGTCTTATATCTTCTTCTTGCTGTTGGCCAAGAAAAATGAAACTCTAAGGAACGAAAAAGACAAAATCCACATCACGTTTTATGCGTACTCTTCTTAAGGTGTAGAGAACTGATTTCTGGATGAGAATATATTTGGAAGTAAACTTTTGGAGGAGGGGTTAAGGGGAACCCTCCCAGACTGTGGCCAAAGTCAGGTGTCTCCCTCCCATACTTTTGTCTTGCAGGTCCTTTGCGCTGCCATGCGTTTTGGAATTTCCAGTGGGGGTTTGGCTTCTTTATTTCAATTAAAGATGTGCACAGTTTTTAAAGACTGTGTTAATAGGTGAAGTAAAGATGTTAGAAAGGTCTTTTGGAGGATGCTATCTAGCAAAAAATCTGACAAAAAATATAGTTGGTATTCCTCCCATATTTGTATTTCAGCAAATACATGTGAGCATGATAATTTTGTGTGCAGCTCCTCTGTGAAAATAAATGTTCCTTTCACTCTTACTTGCCTCATGTGTTCTCCATCCTTTCCCTCTATCTTTTTACTAAACTGACTTTTTCTGTGCTCTCTTAAATTAGTTTATGCCTTTGGGAAATGTTACTGTGTGTATGTGGCATCAACTGGAACAAACCCCTGCAGATTCAAGGGGCATCGCTGGTCTGTGCTCTGTACTCCTGCTATGCCTAGAGATCAGTGTGCTGGGAGGTGTGAACACACTGAGCAAACCAGTGAGCCTGGCTCACTGGGTGACTTTTAACTTTAATTTAATTTGGGAACTTCCAGAGCTTTCTCACTGATACTGCAAAAAGCTAACTTGTATTCTTAATTTTCTACACTGTAAGTAGATCTGGCTAATTTGTTCCCCAGCTGTTTAATTTGCAAAGGAGGCTGTCATTCTGTGTTAAATAAAACTGGAAAGGATGGAGCCCAAGAAGATCTGTGTAATGATGGAAGTTTGTTCCATTTCAAAGCTGCTGTTGATATTGGGTGTGATCCAAAAACTCTTGATGCCAGATGCAATGCTTCTATTGATGTAATCAGATTTCAAATCAGGGCTGGTGTGTTCAGCCCACTACTCCTTTAGTTACTGCGCTGGTACCTGACTCCCTGGGAGGATGAGCTGTGCCAACAGCATTTAGAAAAACACCACTCCTACTTGCCCCCTGCCTTAGTACTACATGCAAGAGATGCCCACCACCACTTGTATAATTCACTCTGTTTCTCCTCTCAGGCATGTAATGTGGGATTTTTCTTTTCTTTTTCAGCCTAGCTCTGCTTTTCATTTATTTTCCTCAGGCCAGATGTGCATGTTTTTGTGTAATTTACAGGTGTTGTGGACCAGATCTGGGTGATCCTCACTGCCCCTAAATTTGAGTTTCTGGCTCATTCAGACAGGAACTGATTGCTGGATGGTCTCTTTGGACTCATTACCTGAGCCTTGACATGCTTGGTGGCCCCATCACTGGCACTTTCTACACTTCTACATAAAAAAAAAAAAAGAAAAAAGGGAATGTTTTGAAAATCCAGGAATCCAGGCAGTTGTATGAAAGATAATGGATGAATCAGGCTTTATGGTGGTCTGCTCTGGTATTATTGAATGTTAGAGGCTCAAGGACCAAATCATGGTCTTGGCAAGCCCCACCAGAGCATGGCTGGCCCTGGTGCTGAGAGAAGTTCCCTGGGAGAGAGTCTGAAATTGGTGCTTTCCTATTTGACTCCACTTATCAGGGAAATGTGCCTCGTTGGACAATCTCATGGCTGAATTGATTTCTCCATTGTCTTATGATTCATATTGCTCTTTGGTGTTGCTGATCATACTATTTTCTTTTTTGCTTCATCTGCCTGTTTTTTCCAGGCTTTATCTGTCTCTGTAGTGCTAAAACTTCCCATTTTCTCTTCCAATTTACTTTTAAAGGGAACAGTACAGAGACCCCTGTCAGATAATCTGTCTGCTGGTTAAAAAATGCTGCTGCCCTTAGCTAGGCAATCTCTTATATCAGCTCGGTGGACAAAGACAAAAAATACTTCTCCTGCTGTCAGAAAAGAGCAAATATTTAACTCTTTACAATATGCAAGTGTTTTTCACTGTGATTTTTAACAATCATTGATAATGGATTAGCAATTACGGTAAAACTTTGCTTTATGGACTCTGTACTATTTTGAGTGCTTTGCTGGTGGGTGAAGAATCCTGGTGTAAGTCACTTTTCTATTCTGAATCTCTTCTCCCACATATAAAAGGAGAATAAAAATGCTGTCTGCCTTTCTGATATGCTTTGAAATCCACTGCTGAAAAATGTTACTTAGAAGTTGGACATTATGATCTATAATTATAATCAAACCCATGTGAGCACTATGCGTGAGGAGGCAGCTTGATAGCATATATGGTTGTGAGTGTAAAGAAACCAGGAAATTCCTCCCGCTGCTGTAGATAAGTGACACTAGAGGCATTTTTAAGTACAGATATTAGCTGTTCATTGTGTCAGTAAGGCAGAGAACCTGGGGAGCTGCATTGCTACTTGCTAAAATTACTTCCTGTATTTAATTTCTCTGCCATGATTTTGCATTAGCATAATCCTTTGACCTAAATATGAAAATACCAGCGAAGGAATGAAAACTGAAATCAGGTTTCGGAGTCGATTGTCCTGATGTACTTTGTGAATGGCATTAGTTGGTGGAGGTGGGGGAGCAGTGGGAATTATTCCCCCTGAAAATCTGGAATTGTACATCAGAACCAAACTTATTTTTTGAAGATACAACTTTTTGTTTGATGTATGCAATTTTTACTTGTATTGCAGAATTCTCTCCCGGACTACGAGAACCTTGGAAGTACTTTTGGGCATTAAGTTACTTCAGGAACTCCTATCTAAACCATCAGCTTCTTACTGGCTTACAAAAGTAAAAAAGGTTTTGTTATCTGAAACAAATGCACATTTTTACTGTTGATTTAAAAAGTATTTTTAGCTCATGAACATACCCAAAGCATGAAGTGTCAAATGTGAATCTTTGTTATTTTATGATTTCACGTATGTGAATTGGATAGATCAGCATGCAATTCTATAGATGAACAAGGTTTCAGATCTACCTCCAAAACTCCAGCTGCTCCGTTTGCTATTCTCACTTCCCTTGCTGATCTTGCCTGGACACCTCAGGACAGGCCAAGGACAAGCTGCTGTCTGAGAGACCTGCATTATAAAGGTAGGTTAATCAAAATGAATGCCTTCTCCCTTACTAGATTTTTATTTTAGTATTAATTGGTTTCAATCCCTGGCATCAGTGCAGTAAATTTAAACTTCCTCAAATCTCTTGAAAAATGGAGATTTAATACCTGTTACAAAGAATACCCCCATATGATTTTTTTTTTTAAGGAAATGAAGGGAAGTCTTTAATGTAACTGTAATGGCTCAAACTCATTTGTTAAAGGAGCAATAAGGTTGCAAATTGCACAATTCATCAATTTGGAAATGCTTGTTCAACCCAGTACTGTTCTTCTATTTGTCTGCATCATGATACTGGCTTATAGTATTTCACTGCCCTTGTATAAAAGCCCTTGTTTACAAGTGAAGTAGATTACACTCAGTATAAATTAAGATAGTAAATTGAAGCCGAGACTACTTTTTTCTGAACTAAAATATTTTCTTGCTACTGGAATAATAATAATAATAATAATAATAGTAATAATACAGTGACTACAAGGTAAAACTAGCTTCTTGGGGTCTTGAAAGAGCTGTGACCATATTGTGTTACATACTTCAAATACACCTGAGGAAGTGTTGTGAATTTCCCTGGAAGGGGATCAAGTCTGGTGTGGGAACACAGCACAACCAGACTTGTTAGAACACCTCTTATAAATTTGTTTTTTTTTAGTAGACTTGAGATGTTAATAGCAGAAAGCTATTTCTTCTACTAATTCACTTACTCTTTTGTGCAGGTCACACATCTGCACACAGCTGGAGCAGCTGTGAGAGACCAACCCTGCCATACACTTACTCAGAAGTGGATGGTCATCCTGGGTACAGCTGTATTTTCTAGAGAGGTGTTTGGAAACTCCTTTGAGGTACCTTTAATCAGGAGGTGTGTGTCACAGCTGTAGTGTTTCTCTGCATGCAGCAGCCCATTTCCTCTTCTGACGTGGTCCAGGTTATCCCATCAGTGGTTGATGGGTACATTCATCAGCCTCTTGTCTTCAGTTTGCCAGTTCCTGGGAGACTTTGCATGTGCTATCTCATGGCACAGATGTTTTTCACTGTTTTCAGGTCATGGTCCCTCCATCCACATGTGTAGGTCCCAGGTCCCCCCACCAGGGAGGCTTGTGCAGAAGGGTTTTGTGGCAGGAGCAGCGCTGCAGCTGAGCCATCAGCTGTTACTGAGGGAAACAGAATGTGCGTGGGAGAAAGGAAGAAATGACCCTGTTGTGTAGGTGGGGAACTGGGCTATGGCATTTTGCTGATTTGCCTCACCCCTGGCAGGAAGCCGGCAGCAAGGCTGTGAACTGAGTCCAGGATGTCTGTGTCCTCCTGGCTCAACCTTTCCCTCTCAATAACAACTGTCTCTGCAGTTTTCAGCTCCTGTTGCTCTTCTTGCTCTGCTGCAAGATATGCAGTTACAGCATTCTTGCTTTCCTGGATATACTGGCATTCTAGAAGTAGGCTCCAAGGTCTGAGGAAAACCTCAAAATATTTGAGATTGAGTTTCTAGGGATTGGTTGTCACACTTATTGGGACTCAGCCTGAGGTATTTGTTCCTCTGAATGAACTAGAGCCATTTCTTCTAGTCTTTATTCCACAAAGTGTGAATAGAAAAGGAGCAGCCCAAAGTAGATGTGTCAGGTGTCTGAGGAGAACCGTTGCCTAGAAGAGTCCATTTTCCCTGTGACTCTTTTACTCAACACATCTAAATTATTTAGAAGAAAAAATAGGCTAAACACTTGTAAGGAATTATATCCAAAAGGAAGATTCAAAAGGATAAGGGGAAATTATTATTGAGGCTGCGATTCACTATAATGTGTTTTGCAGGAGTCACTTTGTTTTACCAGTCCTTATCTTTCCACTGTTCCCCAGCCCAAGTGCTGAAAATAACAGCTGACAAACCAACCCTTGTTTTTATTTCACTCTAGATATTGTAAATATTTCTTTAGATAGCACTGAAAATTGTACTTCAGGGTTGTCATGGTGTCAGGATTAGACTCTAATGAGGATCATGACCAGGCCTAGCATTGTTACTTCATGTTACAATGTTACATGCTTCATTTCTACAGCTCTTTTTTTTTCAATCTCTGGAAGTTCATTAGTTTTATAGATGAAAGACTGTATGGAAATTTCTTTTATCTTTAGGTAAATTCCATTAATGCAATTCACTGAATCAAAAGCCCAGAAATTCCTTTAAATGCCGGTAATTTCAGTAATTTGGAGTTATTCTTCACTGAATTGTCTTAGTTAATTACTGTCATATTTAAACAAGGTTTTGGTTGACCAAAGACCATTAAAATACACTTTGGGTTAGATCAGAATATTTAAAAAGACTTGACAGAACTGTTTCTTCAACTGTCTTTATGCTGGTTGAAAGCATTTCATTTGAAGTTCCTAGTCTTAAAAATATCCTTGAGACTCTCACTCTCTTTTCCTGATAGACTTAGGAGTGATTATAATAATAAAACAAATAAGCTTGTTGTTGTAAACCGTACCTACATGGAGGACATTATTCAGAACAAGAATGGATTAGATAATTAAGCTCAGTGTAATTAACTGAATGGAAATGTCTCCTTAAAATACAAGGGTGGGATAACCTCTATATTTGGTAAGTAAATGGCCTATCGCTGACACTGATGGGAGGCAAATAATAAACTAAAATTAATACAGGTATCTTTGCCTGAAACTAACTTTCACATTTTATCACTGTTTGAATGTAATTTTACTGGTTTTGAATATGCCACTTACAGCAAATAGTTCTCCTGTTTATACATGAAAACCCACTGGACTTTCTGGGAATGTAAGGAAGGGAAAATGACACCAGAACTTGGCTGACCACAAGGTATGCAGTAAAGTTTTGGTTGTCAGATGAAACATGTTGGAAAACTTACGCAGATGTATTTTGGGTTAGGAAAATTGGTGTCCTCACCTAAAAAGAAAAAATAAATACTTGAGTCTTTGGTTTTGGAACTTAAAAATGAGAACGAATTCCAGTCTATACTGAAAGATTTAGAAAATTCATGTCAGTTTAGAAAACCAGAAAATTATAACTTCAAGAGAACACTGTGATTATTTTTTCTTGTGTAATTCAATTGGGACTCATCGTTCAGGTAAGTCATATGATCAATAAAGTCTTGTTCTGTTTAATTATTATAGAACAACTTGACAAACATCTGAGCCAATTTCCCCACACTGCCTCAAACTTGGAATAGAAAGAAAAAGAGTCAAGTTGATTTAATGCACAGCTAGGCTTGAGTAGCCAGAAATGGAAGGAGAAATGGGGAACTGTTCTGTCAAAAACTTTGATCATGCAAAACATGATCTAACTATTAGACTACTTTGCAATGTTGAGATTATTTTTACTGCTGGGACAAGATTTGCTTAAAGGTACAATCAGTAAGAGATAAATGCCTTACCTCCTTAATCATTAGTGTGTGTTGAAATGGATTACTGGCTGAAATTCAGGTCTGTTTAAATCTGTGGAAGGCTATATTTGTGCTGGGGCCCTGAGGGCACTGACAGATCTTAATGATCAGCCTTACCTGAAACTTTCACCCACTAGGGTGTTAGCCTCCTGCCCTGGGATACACTGGGGGAGCACTGGCCTCTAGCACAGCTGCAGGGATGCCCTGCTTGCCCACAGATTCCCTTTTTGCAGGGGTCAACCTCTGCACTGGCAGCTTGGCTTGAACTTGGACCTGCCTTATTGCCATGGCGTTGCCTCATGACTTGGACCCTTGGTTGGACCTGGCTACTGTGTCGGGATCTGTCCTGCTCCACAGCTCAGGGTGGTGGACAGGCCCTGGCTGGGGGGACTCTGCCCACCTAGTCTTAAAATTAATCATATTCTGTGGAATTGTCTTTCAATCCATTGGCTTCACAGACATGTTTGAATTAGATCTGATACCTAACCATTAAACAGTAAGTGCTAGATAAGCAGGAGCACATCCATAGTGAAAGCATAATTTCTCCTTTTTCTCTAGGATTTCACATTATTTGAGGTTTTTTTTACGTAATTATCTTTCCTGAGCTTTGGTTGTTTCAAAGACTTTCTTGCAGGCCTTTTCTATTATAGATCTTCATTGCCCATTTTCTAAAGACTAGATATTATCTCTTCATCTATCTTGTGTGGTTATGACTGCCTGCTGCAGTGAATTGGCACAGCTTTAGCAGCTTTAGATGGATATCTATGTAATCTCTTCATGGGCTGGCCAGCAGAATCCCACTACTCCAGTACAGCGATCCTTTATATTCATCATGTGAATATTCAAGTGCTCAGATTTTACTAAGGGAAGTGCCCTGGAGAGAAGATAATGAGTTTCAAGCAAAGCAAACATTAATCTTTGGTTTTGAGGTATTTGCTGAAAACATTTAAAATTGTATATCTATCTGGTTTTTAAATTTACAAGTTGAAACATATCTGGCTATTTACATCAGTTGGAGAGCATGTCAATAAAGTAGTACTTGTGTGAGGGAAGTTTCAGTGGAAGTTAATTACAGGTAATTAAGGAATAGACAAAGTATAGGATAATGGATCCTAATGCCAAAAAGATAATGAGAATTTTTTCATTGATTTTGCAATGGACTAGACTTCATAAAAGACATGTCTGACTTACAGAGAGGAAATTTTCCCCATGCTTAAGCCAGTTTCGCATTACTAACCATTTGCTGAAATTCTTTTAGCATTTAAGAATGTATGAAAAGTTAAATACAAACCAAATATGGTTGGAATGTGACAATTTTCAGATTTTGCTTTCTTCAGTTCTTCTTTTCCCGTACCTGATGGCAATATCAGTTAGTATCTTTAGCTCTCTGTGGTTGAAAATGTCAACCTGATTGAGGTGACACAGTTCAGTCCAGAGAAAAATGCAGTCAAAAGCTGATCACAAAGTTAGTTATACAATGAGTCGGGGCACTGAAGAATGAAAATACTAAACTTGCTTTTTGTGAGTGGAAGAAGGATATGCAAAATGTGCCTTCTCTTTAGGGAAGAAGCTGTAGATTTTGTCATGATGCTTTTAATTTTAAATGCTTGTTTCAAGTGAATATATATATTAGAAATATCAAAAAATCTATAAAATTTTAAGGTTCAGTTATTTCAAATCAGTAGGGGTGTAAAGATAAGCACAGTCCATTAACATTCTTTGGTTTTATTGCACAAGAGAAATTTTTCTGGTTTTTTGTGGATTTGGAGTTTTTGTTATGTTTTGGTCAACTTAAGACCTTCAAATTTGAGTGTGAATCTGAGAGAATTTGATAAAGAGGGGAGATGTTGCATGGCCCAGGGGGCAAATAGACTTCTCACTCTTCTTGAGTTTTCATGCCTAATTTTATTCTTATTTAATAAAGCCTCTGGATTTTTAACTGTGGTTCATAATCAAGTTTGGGCTCCAGAACACAGAATTATTGGTGGCTGCATTTAAAAGGTCTGAAATTTGTAAGACAAATTTCAGCAGATCTGAGAAGTGAGTGACCACAGATGGACACAGGGCTGAAGAGGAAATGAAACCCATGAAAAGAGTGACAAAACATACTGTATATGCTTTTATAATTTCTTTTCTGTTTTTTTGTTCTACTTTTCAAGTTAGTCAATTTTTTCTCTGCTGTATATTAATATCCATAAAATGCAGAGCAGTAAAATTGTAAGACCAGAGGGCAATGAAAAGTCAATTTTTTCCCTTGTGTGCTTTTTTTTACTTTCACATACCCAGAAGGAAAATATGCTATGTGTCTTTATCACGTGTTTAATGCTAAATGTAGTCTGCAATGCAGAGATGGGTGCTGCTGTTTGGGGTACCCCTTCCAATTTATGTTGCAACTACTGAAAAATTATGTAAAAATGATAATGTACCAACTGCTGGGAAATGATGTAAAACTCCCATATTTGTTCCAGAATATGAAAAGATGCTCAAAGTATTCCTCCCATTCATTTAAAAGGGCTTCCTTATTTATCTTGGTTCCAACAAGACAAGAAATAAAGTTGGTGTGTGTGTGTCCTATTTCAGTGTCTGAGCAATGCTGGAGGGACTAATTTTTCTGCCTGCAGGAGCTCTCTTGCTTATTCTTTTAGCCAGATGTCAAACACAAGACTAAGAAAAACTTCAGGTTCTCTCAAGAATGATGGTAATAAGGGAAGATGATAGAACATAACTGGATTGTACTCTTGCAGCTGAATTGCTATTGATTTTAGAGAATGTAAAATCTCATTGCAAGAAAGGCATCTCTCCAGCCCTTGGTGATGCTCTGTCACCTGCCTGCATGGGTCAGGGCAGTACCTCACAAACGGCTCTGCTCTTTCCAAGGAGATGGCTTGTAGCAGGAAATTTTTCCTTGTACATTGACATTTGTCTCTCTGATTAGCCCTTCTCCTATTGCAATCATTAGTAGACATTATGTCGACTTCAGCTGTGTTGCATTAGAGCAACATGGTGATGACTTTGTATTCAGTATAACATTGTAGCACTTATTTTCATGGTTATGAGGATTCTGTTATACATAAATAAGACACAGTTCCAATCTAGTAAAATGGGAACTGATATGAGCCCAGAACATATTTCAGAAGCAGTTGAAATATAATTTAAATTTTTAAAATATGATTTCTTTCTTTCCTACCTTCCACTTGCAGACTTCTTTCCCAAGGAAATTATATTTTTCTTACCTAATTTCATTTTGCACATAAGGAAAGAACATAAGAGAAAATATTTTTCCCAATGTTCTGCTTATTTTCCCTATAGACAAATAATTCTAAATAAATAAATAAAGAGGAATTCGTTCTTTATCAAGAAGATACAGCATACAGATACTAATTATTGTACAAATTTTACAGCTTGTCTGTAGTGTTCAGCTGCAGCAAATAATAGTGGTAAAGTTGCATTTTGTACGGCTTTATTACTATAAAGGGCATAGGACAAAGGGAAATTATGGTATTTCTGGTTTAACTTTTATATTACCATGTACAAGAAATGTATGTTGTCCTAAATTATTTTTTGGTATGGGTCCATCTTAGCAGAAGACCCTTCTGTTAAAAGATATTGTTTTGCTGGATAGCCCATAGATGTCTCATAAGCATATTCATGTCCTTGAGTCTTGAGAAAATATTTGTTTCCAGGCTGTATCAGCACAAATTGTTTTTCTGTGTAGTGTATATATCTGCATAACTAAGGAAATATGTCACAAATAATCCTACAAGATGTAGCTTTCATTTCCTCCTGTAGTGATATCAAACAGCAGTATAATTATGAGGAGCACTGTGTAGGGATATCTTTAACTTGAAAAGACAAGGTGTCACATCTAATACAGAGCAAATCTAATAGGGTAATACAGTATGACAGCAGAGAGTTCAGACTCTGCATGCTCAGTTACACGTTGGAATACGTGTTGGAACAAAGCAGGAGACAGAGTTCAGGAAGCAGAAGTCTTGTGAGATTTATAAATCTATAAGTACAAAAATTATATTCTCCTGTCCTTTTGCTTTGTATGTTTGCAAAATTCTGGTGGCCCAAAATCTGAATTGTTTTCCAGATATCTTACTGTTTTATTATTAAACCCCATTACACTAAAAAGTAACTGGCTTTCATCTCCTACTTGTGTAACCAGGTACTAGATTGTGTTAACTGTACAGGTTATCTTCACCTAATCTTTGCTCGTGTTCATTCTTGTGATGCAAAATGCAATAAACACTAAATTCCAGGCTTCTTTTTCCTTTGTGATTTAAAGTAATATCACAATAAAAATCTAGAAAATATGGGTAATCTGACTTCAAGGTCTGTCTTGGACCACTCTCAGTAAGGCTTTGCATGTGATCAGCCTGAACTGCTGTCTCTGGCAGCCTCCAGGAGCTCCACCGTAGTTTCAAAAGGTTTCTGGTTCTGGGATAATCCCAATGATGCACAGCTGAAAGAAGAATTTATATTGTTATTAACAGATATGAATAAGGGAACTTAAGATGCAGGCATTTAGGAGGGTTGGAAAATATGAAGCAACTGGATGCTTGAAGAGTTTTCATTGATTAAGTTCAGTGACAGGTGATGTACTTCTGTTCAAGGACCAATTTTATGCAATTCAGCTTGATAGATAAACTTGAGATAAGCTATTTTTACACAATATGTACCACTTGTTAAGGATGAAAAAGTTTCAGATTTTTTCAGACAGTCATGTCTCAGAGATACCTTGTGAGTCAACACAATTCTTCCTTGTGGATGATTTTTTATCGTGCTTCTAGTTAAAGCATTCAGTACCAGCAAGGCAGGAAGGTGTCCCAAACAAGGGTCATATCAATATTCTGGGAAAAGTAGTGAGTAAAAGGCTGTTTGCATGGTTACTTGTTGATAGCAAGCAGTGGCACAAAGGGAGCAAGGAGGTAATGTTTGCAAATTTAAAGGCCGGTGTGCCAGTACTTCATAGCAGAGTCCAACTCCCCTGTAAGTAAATCGTTCTTTTTTACTGGAAAAGAAACATGATCACCACCTAGAACTTTATCAGTCAGGAGCAAATCATAAAAGTTAGTTTAGAGGAGAAGAAAAATTCCTCAGTCCATTTTCCTGTGTGTATGTCATGAAAGGACTGCTTCTCTTCTGCCCTTGCAGCGGCAGAAGCTCCATTTTTTCCCAAAGACATAAATACTCCTGGAAAAGTTCAATGCAACAGCTTCTCCCTGCCAAGTGAAGTAATATGTGTAACTGGGGAGTATACAGGACCTGGTTGTATGGCTGGGTGCAGTCCAGAGTCTGGTGGGATGACTTTTCCTTGGGTCACGTCTCCAGGCATTATCTCCTGGAGTCCCTAGATGTAAATCTTGGTCCTAGCACAGTGGACACAGACTCTTTAGTTGCTATAGCTCTGTGTCCATCAGAAACAGCTCTGTGAAAAGGTTGCAACATGGATATGGCAATGCTTTGTGGTCTGCAAACTGACCCATGGGCTGTGCTCCTGGAACCCCTGCTCTGAAAAGGTAGTTTCTGCCAGAAGATGCTGCTTTCCAGAAAACTCATGTGTAAGTAATTTCCGTATCCGAGGCCACTTATAAACAACAGGCTGTTTCTGGAAGTCCTTTTTGGTATATGCTTTCTCACTCTGTTATCCTGGCCTCTTTCCCTTCTCCTTGATTTGTCACTTGAGAATCCACATAAAATGAAGAATGCAGGACATTCAAAGGAAAGTTCCTGGAGCTGAAATGTTACAGCTGTTCTGTCTCCATTGTCTTTAAATCAGTTTCAGTTTGTTTAAGTGGTGCTGAGGAGAGCTAAAAACCTTAGAAAAAGTTGCTGTTGACATCTGTGGCAGAAGGTACCAGCCCCTTGCAACACAGGTGGGAATGTGAGCTCTTGTGAGCTGAAGGTACTGTGGGTTTTATTGCTTTATGTTAAGCAAATATAGAATGGGCATGAAAGTAGCTTGAAGTCTTCAAACCAATGACTGCTCTTACGACAATTTAGTAGGAATTTCAACTTAATGAAGGCTCCTGGCTCTGCAGGACACCAATATCCTGTCTGATTTCATTACTGGAAGATATCCTAACTGGTAAATTTGTATCACTGGTGTGTGGCTCAGACTGGTTCTTTGCTGAAATAACATTTCACATACTAGGAAACATTAAGCATTCCTCTTTGAAAGGGATGCTTTCTCCTAAGTTTTACATACTGCACTTTTCAGAATTTTGAGAATTTCCCCCCCCTCATATCCACTAATTGGACACTGCAGCTGGATAGAGCATGGAGAAATGAAAAGTGAAAAAAATCTATTTTAGCAGAGTTGTTTGTCATGAGCTCTGATGAAGATGGCTGTGGGTTTGAAGTAATTTAAAAATGAAATGTTGGTACACTTTTTATTCATTTGTATGTTGCTGTATGTAAGCCGAAATGCATTCCCAACCTCTCCTTTCCCTTGACATCAAATTTGTAGACAGACAGACACACAGGCAGTTGCAGATGTGCCATCTACACCTGAGAATATGCTGTTGTGGGGTTGTTTTGTGTCTTGTCTTTGCACAGGAAGAAGATAAAAACTGGAATCTTGTGGGAGCTGGGCAGTCAAATATCTTTAGATACTTTTGGAAGAATCTGTCTGTCTGTGGGACTGGACCTTGAAGATGGTGCCTGACTGGTGGCAGGTTGGGTTGGAAAAAGCTTACTAGTCGGCATCAGTCACATTTAAGGGCCAAACCAAAAGCAAAAACTAAGTGGAGTGGTTAAGGATCCATTTGGAACGTTAGTCTTTTCTTTTTTTTTCTTGAACTTATTTTTTTAACCAAGTAGAGTTACTTACTTTGATTAATTGAACATAACAAGGTTATTTAGAACTGTAGATTTGATATCTCTACTGCATCAGACTTGACATTCATTTCAGAGGCATCTCTCTATCAGGGAATGGCTTCTTAGGGTCAGCCTCAGGATTACATTACACCTACTGTCTGTGCTAGAACTGCTGTGTGTCAGGAGGTCAGAGTAAATAGTGAAAATCTGTAGCCTGGAATAATCCAACCTGACACAGACAACCTAACCCCACATCCTAATTAGCATGCCAGGACTTAATTCCGTACTAAACCACAGTGCTTTTTCACTCGGGGATGTAAAAGTGCTTATAAATCTAATTAAAATTCCTGTTTGAAAAAAAGATGATCTAGGCTTGGACCCTCTTGGGCTTTTAACAGCTCAAATATAGAAGGGTCTGCTTTTATACACAGGAAGATATTGATAACAGCAGATAGTTTGATAACATTATGAAAAAAAATCAATTTTTGAAATGATTTTACAAGACTATTTTTGTTTATCTTGGTCAGGCTTAATTTTCTGCCTTGAGAAATCAGCACTCTTTCAGCACTCTTCACAGAAAGGCGGTTGCTGACCCTGCTGGTTTCTATTGAAGCAGCTCCCCAAAACATAGTTAGCAAAGTTACATTTGCCTTTTACTCAGCAGAAATTTCAAAGTTTCAGCCGGTCTCTAATTCCCAAACAATTACAAAAAAAGCCAACCAAGCGACAACACACAGAAACCGCCCTTCCCCCTGCCCCAAAACCCCCATCATCCCAGCATGGAAAATGGTCTTGGATGCAGAGACTAAGAGGGCAGAAAGTGATAGTCTTCTACAGTTCAACTTTCTTCTTCCCTTTGCATTTTTTCCCCTTTCCTTTTCAGGTGTTTTCTTTTCCTTTTCTTCCCCTCAGCTTAGTGGCATCTGCCTTAAAAGGACACCTCAGAAAGGTCACCTGATTACCGCCTGAAGACAGACCAAGTCAAAGAAGAAGATTTACAACTAGGAACAGATATAAAGATATATAAAAAGATGTGAAACTTTTTCTGAAAAGGTTATAATTTATACTTGAAAGGGCCATAATGACACTGCTCCTCTACACTTATATTAGGCATTTCATCTGAAGATCTCAAAAGGTATTAAGGGAGTGAATTTAATACTATAGTCTCCTCCTTCACCTTTAACAGGTTCAATAGCAGTAGGGGAAAAATCAGGGGTGGGCATTAACAGAATTCACAATGTCCTCTGCAACTTAGGCTGGCATACTTCCTCCAATAAATGATCTGCTGCCACCTGACCTTGCCAGACTCGTTATAGCACATAGAAAATCATAGGTGCTGCAAAAATCTGATCTGGTAGAAAACATTATGCAGGAGAAGATCTAAAAACTCCTGTCACAACCAGAGCCGGAGAACAATGAAGCTGAGGGGCCCTCATGCCAGAGCTCTGATAGCTAAATCATAAAAATCTACATGGGATCATAATATTGGTTATTTGTCTAGACCCTCCTGTATGCTCAAGGAATGGAACAAGGACTTTTATCTCATAGTTTCTGACCTATTTCAGATGTTACTTTTAGCACCATTAACTGAAAAGTTTAGGCAGATGTTTAAAGTGAAGTGAAATTATCTCCCCACCAAAAGTAAGCACTCTGTGGTGTTAAGGCTGGGCTGAAGAGGGAACTTTTGATTCCTTGGTAAAGGCACCAGTAAAAAGAGAGTATTAAAGTCATTATGAATTTAATGGAAATTTCCTGAACTGCTATGCTTAGTTCTGGACTGCAGATGGTCTTTATGCAGTGGGCATGCTGTGAGTTGTCTTAAACAATGAGATCCTACAGGACCAAAGTGGAGAAGTAATGTCTTTATGTCTGATGCTTGGACCACAGCAGATAAATATTCAGGTCCCTGAAGAGCAATGATGCTGAATGTGTAAGCACATTTTATCTCTCCAGGACTGTGCAGTTAGGTGGCTGCTGAGCTTTTTGTTTGCTTTGTGGACACAGGATCACCAACAGCGATGTTTTGTTTGTCCCTCAAGGAGTGTGGGTTTTTAGGTAGCTTACTCTGTATAACACCGAAAGACTTTCCTGGAAATGGGAATGACAGCCTTAGCATACAGAAGATGGAAAGGGCTGTGTTGAATGTATTTTTTAGCTGTTTCTTGCAGTCAGAGCAAGAATGAAACTGATCTGGTTGTCTCAATACTTGGCGTGCACCAAACAGGGAAAGAAAATGGAGGGGAAATGGCCCAGTCTGGCTTCCTTCAGTTAGTGATACCTAATGAAGGTCTAGTGTTGCTCCTGCTGGGATCTATCAGCAGCTTTGAGGCAGCTGAAGAATTGGATGGAACAGATATTCCCTAGAAATGCCTCCTGCTTGTTTTTAGACTGGAGTTTTATGATCTTTATGGGTGGTAAAGAGTCTGCAGACCAAAAGCCTAACTCAAGTTTATGCTGTAGTATTCAAACAGGTTAAAAGTGCAACGCTTGCAACCTGCTATGTTAAAAGCCTGTGTTCCTTCATGACTTCCTGCATTGTATTATGTGGAATTTTTTTGTTGTTGAGACTTCAGCCTGTACAGCTTTCTAAAAAAGCTCCTAAACCACGAAATGTTGCATGCATTTGCAGAAGCAGCGGGTGCTGAGGAAGAGGCAGTTACAGTGCTGTCACCAATTTCAGTGGCACAGCAGGAATGGTCTTTAAGAGAGAAACTAGATGTACAAGCACTCCATGTTCTTGGGGAATATTCCTTATTACAAAACAAAACTTTTTTCTTAGAAGGCTTAAGGCGAAGAAATAACTCCTTGCCAAGATAATGTCTGCTGCTCTTGGTTACTGGCCCCACTAGACCTTTCAGGAAAAACATGGTTTAGGAACTGGTGGAGTTGAGCACTTTCAAGACAGTATTTTATAGTTAATGACTAAGCTGTGCCATATTCAATTCCAATCTTGGCAGTTTAAAACTATTTGCTCAAGTGAGGGATTCAGCATCCCTCTAGGTTTCCCCTCCCTTTTGTGTATTTGTCCTATGTCCTTTGACACATTTTGTCATCTTAACGTCTGCAGAGAGATCTAACAATGTCTGTGTATCATCTGCTGGGTAAGTAAATATCTATTTCACAGCAGGACAAGACATTGCTTCCACCAATAAAGATCTATAGAGATTTGCCCAAAATCAAGGCACTGTTTAGAAGGTTGAAATTCTTCTATTTAGTTTGGGCGCTCCATTTTCAGTTTTCACATACTTCTCCAAGGCTTAGACTTCTTATTTTTTCTCTAAAAGAAGCGTTTAAAATATCCTGGCAGAGATGTCTTCTTTTTTTTTGTTTGTGAACTATCTCCAATTAGAAGGCAGGCAGAAGTGGTTACTTGTGGAATTCAGGCAGCATTTACAGCCTGATTAACCCATAAGTGGCTTACTGCTTCTGTGTTTCTGTATCTGTATTGCATCTAGAGATCATAGCTCTGTCAGGTTGGTAGTATACAAACATGATCCCTTTGCTACTGAGAAGATGTCTAGGGTCACAAATCAGAGAGAGCTGAAATGTCTTTTTATCCCCTTCAGAGTTTTTGTATCCCTCACTGCCTTATTATCTTGTGACTGGGAGGAGTCTGTCTTGGTCTGGGCCTGCTGTCCTAGGTCTCATGCTTTTTCATTTTTTCTGTGGAGTTCAAGTGGAAGATTCTTGTCGTCAATAACATAATCTTACTGATACTTTGTGGTTTTTTTCATTGTTTCAATAACTTCAAGTCTTAAAAATAACGAGGAGGGGTAAATAGCAGCAGCTGATGGCCTGGACTTCCGTGAAAGCTGGTGGTTAGGGTAAAGCTTTGGGGAAGCTCACATGGCTCTGACCTGAGTATCCTAGTAGTGATCAGTCCATTGAATAACAAACTCAGTCATAAAAGAGAGCAAGTGAATTTATATTAGAAAGTGTATTAACTGCATGATATTTTTCTGGGTCATTCTGATGACATACTTTGAGAAATCAGTCTTTGATTTCATTTTACAGAAACATCTGCTACAGCCCTCCGGTATCTTCCAGCAACTTACTGTTAGTGATTTCATCTTATGCTGTATGATTTTTTAGTAATATACTGGAATTTTTTCTTTTATGGTGGGGTTGGGTTTTTTTTCCTTCTGTTCAGACTGAAGAACTCAGAGTCTGGGTTTCCCTTGAGCTTCAGCTATATTATTCTCTTATTTTGCTGTTCCATCTCAGCTGCAAATTGCATTTTCTGTCTTTTTGTAACAGGGGGATGAGCTGTTCTTGTCCCACCAGAAGTCTGGTTTCTTTTGGTTAATTTAATACCTTCTTCACTTAAGAGAATTTATCCGTTTCTTAAGCATTCTGTTATGTTTTATTAGCCTTATTGTCTGTCTTAGTATTTAATAAGCCCAGTACAGTACCTTCCCAATGGATTTCCTTTGCCTCACTTGTGTACAAGCTTTTTTAGCAATTAGAGAGAGTGTTTTTCATTGGTTTCTATTTGTTTGAGCCGATGGGTTCTTCCCTGCTGTTTGACTGGCACATTGTGATGCCGGCTTAGCCACTTTTCCCCAGACTGATTATCTATTTTCTTGTCATAGCCTTCCAGAGCTTCTACTATTTTCTAAATGTTAGTCTTGAAGTTTTTCCTGTCTTCCCATTAGCTTGCTCACAGGGATGCAAAGTGATTTTTCCCAAAGGCATACTGAATTTTTAGCTCTCTAGCCATATATATGTACTCATTATCAAAGCCTTGTAGTGTCAAAGATGATTCAATTGTTGTGACAGGGTGACTCCAGGAGTCTCCCAGCTCTGCTGCTGTG
Organism: Corvus cornix cornix; assembly: GCF_000738735.6. Classification (NCBI taxonomy): domain Eukaryota; kingdom Metazoa; phylum Chordata; class Aves; order Passeriformes; family Corvidae; genus Corvus; species Corvus cornix. The sequence goes on from NC_046333.1 coordinate 41,481,938, forward strand.
GTTGACCAAGAAATGGGCACTGAGACAGAGCAATAACTATCTTATGTGTGCCTGAGATGGGCTTAAATGCTGGGGGTTTTTTGAAGTGACACCCAGACAGCCTCCCTAAGATCCTCATGGCAGCTGACCTTAAAGGCTAGTAATAGCACACAGAAACTCAGTGTTACAGACCCACCTGGACACTAACTCATAGTGTTCCCCACCCCAAGAAAAGAAACCTGTTCTATGTAGCAAAACCAGAAATGATAAGCAAGAAAACAAAAAGTTCATCAGCACTGAAATGTAAAGTCATATTCTTAAAGCATTTGTATGGCTGTGTTTCTCACCAGAATTCTTCAGAGAAAGAGGTTTGGGAAGCTGAAACACAGGCTTTTATGCATTCAAACTTTTATGGTGCTCTGCTGACGTCCATAGCCGAATCATATCTCTTGAACACATGGTGTATGAGATGTGGTGTATACTGACCTCTGGCTCAGGTTTTCTGGACTGAATCTTTCATCATTTTCATCCAGGTTCTGCCTTGCATCATTACAATCCAGTCCTTACTTTGTGCACCTCTACATGGAAGACAACAGAATAAGTCACAGGAAGAAGTTATGCTGAGTGGAGCCTTCACCAGCATGGGCAAGTCATCTGCCAAGCTGATGCAGGTCACCTCTTGTGAGCTGGATGTGCTGTTTGTTCTGTGAGTTCATCTGTTACAAGCTCAGCATTGTACGGTGAGATCAAAGGGCTGCATGTGGAGGATCAGTTTGCAGGACAGGGAGCATCTGTAAAGGCTTCCTGATCCTGGATTTTGTACTAATAAGTGAATGAAGGCAGTTCCTTTGATCAATGTATTTCTTTTTGTTCTTATAAACCCTTGCATTTCTTTCTCCCCATTTCTATGTCTAAACATCGCACTTGAATTTTTCTGCATAAAACTCCTAGGAGGTAAGGCTGTAGTTGAAACTTGGAGAGTTCAAATTACTTTAACAAGCTTTCATAAGCTATTTGTAAGAGGACAGGGACAGAATTTAGGACTTTAGAGACTTGACACCAACACAGTTTTCACTCCAGTGCTCAAGTCACTTGGGAGGGCTTTCCTTTTGGAGATCTGTCTTATCTATCTTTTAGGAACTTGCTGTTGAGCTTCATTTAGAGCAATCCCACAGTCCCCCTTCTAAAGATGTCTTTCAAACTGCTGATTTTTTTATGATCTTGTGAGTTTAATTCCCTTTTATGATAAACATCATGATTGCAGACTCACAGGATGGTCGAGGTTGGAAGGGACCTTTGCAGGTCATTTTACTCAATCTCCTTGCTCAAGCAAGTCTGCCTAGAACTGATTCTGGTCCATGGCTGGATGGCCTTTTAATATCTATGAAGCTAGAACTCCTTGGGCAATGTGTGCCAATTTTCACCCTCACAGTGAAAAATTATTATCTAATGTTCAAAAGGAACCTCTTGTATTTTGGTTTGTGTTCATCACTACTTCTCCTTATCACTGTACACCAGAGACAAGAGCCTGGTTCTGTTGTCTTTGCGCTCTCCCTGCAGGTATTTATACACTTTGATAAGATGCTCCCGAGCTTTTCATTTTCCAGGTTGGACAGTCATAGCTTCTCAGCCTTTCCTCGTGGTAGAGATGCTTCAGTCCCTTCCTCACTTTTAAGCCTCTCCAGCAGGTCTCACTTGTATTGAGGACCCACAACAGGACCCTGCACTGCAGTTGTCTCACCAATGCTGAGTAGAAGGGAAGGATCATCTGCCAACACTCCTCCTAATGCAGCCCAGGATACCATTAACCTTTGTTGTGGAAAGGGCAGCTATGTTGTCCTGGTATTAGGAAAGGTTTTGGGGTTGTATCTTCTCTCCTGAAGGCACTTTGTAGGTCTGTGCTCTTAAATAAAATAACTGAACATCTTTTGACAGAAACATTTTTTCAAAAACTTAGTCATTACATGTAAAAGAGTATTATAAAAGTATAATAAAAATAAAAACCTTTAGGGAAGTCTGGCAGAATATACTTCCATTTTGTTTTTTAATTCTCTGGTTTTAATGATGCCTTAATTTCAACAACTTTGGAGGCTTCACACTGTCTCAATTTTAGCAGAAATAGGTATTATAAAAGTGCTTTTAGGGAATCTGTTTAAAAATAAAATAAACATAACATTTTTTTCTTTTACAGAGCAACCAGAAATGTTACACAGCTGCAGACTGCCAATGCCACTCCCTCTAGAGAACATATGTAATGGTTTTTGACTTCTCCCTTGATTTATCCTATTTGGATTTCAATTTTTTCATTACGTAGTGTTTCAACAAAAATAACATGTAGCTTATTAGGGGAATTGTCTTTATCTTTTATGTGTCTGTGAAGGAAACAACAGAACGAGGAGTTTCACTGCCAGTCCCTCGACAGAAGCGAGAGGTAATATCATCCTCTAGATCATGTGAGGTGGTATACAGAGGTCTTCAGGAAGATGCCAAGATTGTATTGCTGTAGGGTGTGGTCGATATATTAAAAATGTATATAGGGTTCTTATTACATCATGTATGTCTAAGAATTGGCTCTTCCAGACTGGGAAATGGCATGGAAACTGCTCTATTTCAGTGTTCAGTCTTTATGTTTGTATTGTTGGGGGAAAATATACCTATATATCTGTATCAGTGTAGCTAAACCTCAGGGATGTAACTCTGAGGACTGAGTCCTCCTGAAGGTTCCTTGTTGGCCAAACATCAAGGTGATTGGCAGCTATGAATCTCCTGTGCCTGAAACGTAAATTGAGCATGTTTATGAAAATGACCAAGTAGAAGGTGAAAGAAATATTTGCAATGTTCTGCACTTCTGTTTTCCAATAGTGATGCAAACAAGGACCAGAGTTTAACATGAGGACAGAAAAAAAGAACATTTGAAGCTGAAATTAGGAATGAAGCACAGTTCCTTAGAGGCAATGGAAAATCTCTGTTGAAGGAAGGCACTGCTGGTTAAAAATGGAGGTCAAAAAAGTGGGATATAAGAAGAAGTAAAAGATGGTTTCCAGGTGTTTGGGGGTGGGGAAGGTGAGGGTGGCACAGGAAGCACTGTGCAAAGTGTTCCTGGGTAAAGTCCCAGTTTGGTTTGGAAACACTCCTTAAAGTCCAATGCTACTTTAGACCTCCTTCATCTGAATAGGGAAAGCAGAAAACCCCTCCCTCTGCCCTTGAGCGCTTGGCATGTCAGACCACCCTGACTCCAGAAAGTCTGATGAAAGACTGAAATCAGCAGGGCATTGTTGAACTCCTTGCAGCTAGAAAGGGTTTCATTGTGTTTTGAGTGGAAATTTTGAGATTACTTCTTTTAGGTAGAATCTACTCGTGTGTGCATCCCTGGAGCAGTATGAGTTGATGAGGACACACCTCTACTGAGCACCACAAACCAAAGCACAGGAAGCAGAAGTCCTGTACCCTATTATCACCTCTGTTTCTAATTTGTTTCTTAATTTTGAGTTAGTTACACAATTATGTCTCCAGACTTGGCTTGTTTGTATGATATATGATAGTGCCTTTATGAAGCTTGCTTCACAAAAGGTGGTACTCACAAAGGGGTATTATTGCATAGTGTGGGGTAGAGAGAAATTAAGGCTTTAGGTAAATGATTGATTTCTGTCCAAAGGTTTCATATGGGAGCTGTTTATACTACTAACGTTGAGTAGGAGCTTCGCATTATAGGGAGGCTTAGACTGATCTTTTTCTGTATTTCTTTCCTTCAATTTTATTCTGTTGTTAAAATCTTGATAGGCTAACAATACACTGTCCAGATTTCTATAACAAATAACTTCAATATACAACCCTGGAAAGCCCCCTGGAAAGGCAAAAAAAAGCAACAAAAGAAATCTTTTATGATGCATTATTTGCTACATACGTTTTAAACAAAAGCACTGGATATACCGTCTGTTCCTTTTGCATTGGAATTTCCGCCCTTGTTTTAAAATTTCACCTTAAGCTAACAATTGCACCTAGCTGTATTAAATTTTTAATAAAAATTAAAGAAGTTGTTATAATGGTACAAGAATAAAATAGCAGAGGGTTATAAGACTATATGAACGCAATATTCTTTTCACATAATTTGTAGGAATTGCCACTTTTAATCATAACCATACATCTTGAAAACTCTACTTGGTTTAAAATAATTCAGTGTTGCAAAATCAGTCATGAAAACTCCTTGACCTGAGAGTTTGCCAGTTTAGAGAATGGAAAATCAGGCCTAGAAAGCATAAGTGTATTGAAATGTTTTAGAATCTATTGAATAAATTGTGTTAAACTCACTAGTGCAGGTTCGCAAATGCGTTAAGTCTATTCGTACAGCTTTGACTGGATGCTTTATGCAGGACAGGTTTGAAACAGCTTTCTGAGAGTAAATTTCAGTGATTTATTAAATTGGGTCTCATTCAGTGAGAGTGGTGAAAATTTTTATGTATTCAAATCTGAGCATTGTAAGGAGATCTTTCATGCTCTGACATTTGCAATAGTCACAATGTATGCCTGCAATATGAAAAAGAGAGCTTGCCTTGTTCAACAAGGGCTTCACAATCTCATTTGCATAGATTTTAAAGATTAGTTTTGTATTAAACATTTACTCTGCTTTAATAAAAATCATAGCCAGTAGTCATGGATATCATCAGTGTATGCTCTCTTATTAAAAAAGTATCCCCACATGGTACATAATGTGGAACAAAACTAGAGCTGTCTAAAAACTGACTCAGTTCAGGGCTCACAATCTGACAGCTGTTGAGCACAAAGATTTGTATTTCTTAGCAGATAGAAGATTCTCATTTCTCAAACTTAATTTCCCATTAAGTTTCACTTTCTAACAGGATCAAGGAGGAATGATGCAGTTGTCTGGACACTTTTTAGGGGAAAAAGAATGAACTGCCCTCATCAGTTTCTAGAGCTTCCTGTTAACATGTTATAGAAGGTAAATTTATACCATTAAGGCATATAGGTCAATGTGAGACTCAAGCAGGGCAGAATCTGGAAGGTTGATAATTACTGGTAGTACTAGTCCTATCTTATCCCTCTCTAAGGATTGACTTGGTTCTTCCTATAAATGCTCTTGGGTCTAATCTTCTTCACTGGCAGTCCAGCCTGTATAATAATATTTGGGTCTGTTTATCTATTGACAGACCAGGAAAAATTCCTTATTGGCAAATAGACTTGGGAAAAATGAAAAATGAGGGTGTTCTTAGCACAAGGAATACTTCTGGCTCCAGTTTCTAATCAAGACTTGTATTTAAATGGTGTTTGCAAGCTGCTTGCATTCATACTTCCATGTATATTGCTAGGGATAACCTCAATCATAATGTGGCTTCCAGCCCCCAAATTCTCTCTCATGTTTTTGTCCCTTCATTGTTTTTGGGAAGCTCATTCATTTCCCCTTCTTCTATTTCTTAAGTGTATAAATATCTTTATGAAGGTTTCATATTCCAGTATGGGAGGTTCGGAGCACTTAAAAATAGAGATGGCACAAATTCTGACTAATCTCTCTGATACTCTTGCCTTCATTTCAGCATCTGCTCTCAAGGCTTGGAAGGACACAGTGCTTGGCAGTGCCTTTGAAATATACAGGGTAAAAAATGTACGAGTGATCTGTCATAGCTTGGATATTATATTTTTAACATTGAGGGGTAAAAAATGGCTGTTCCACTGCATTTACCCATAACAAAGTTTGACAATGTACACAGGAAAAGGACAGTATAAAACTTGTATGATTTAGTTACCTTTCTCCAGCCTCCTCATTTATCATTTCACTTTAATTTTTAAATATTTCATTTCGTCTTGATAACAAGCTTAAAATTAAGCTTGACATGAAATGTATAACCTGTATTATTAATATCTCATTTTTTTATGGTTATACAAGAGCAGATTTGAATTGTCGCTTTAAATCAGACTATAAGTCAAAGCAAAGACTCTAATAGACTGCTAGATCTGTATCTTCACTGAATTAGACAGTAATTTGGCAGTCTCTTCAGCTAAATGTAGTGAAATAGCTAGTTAGTGTGATATACCCAGGCAAATCTGTTGTGTTCCATTGATGGAGACAATTCCCTGTGGCAATTGCACTGGCAGTTGAGCTGATTCTTCTTGATACAGCGATTCAGCATGCTCTTAATGTCGAGGAAGGAAAATGTGTTTTAGAGCCTCATGCTAGGAATTGGGCTGAGTGTCACTTGTGTCACCCAAGATAGACCTCCCATATTCTTATGATATTTGTTCTTTGTAGTCCATTAAAATGCCTTTACTGTGGAAGGTATCTAATTGAAAATTATATTTAAATTGTAGGCTGTTGCTGAAAATGCTTAGGATTTAAAAAGAGCTCCCTGTACCTGATAGGGAATAGACCCCATACTTTATAAGGACACCTGAGCTCCATTATCTAGCAGCGGTGTCTTTGAAAACCAAGTATTTTTTCCAGATGTCTCACCATCAAGACTTCTGTACATCCAGAATGTAACTACAATACATGTGCTGAGAAACTCAGCATGCTCTTTGCAAAGCAAGTACTTGATTTAGAATTCTACTATCAAAGTAGTCTTCCAAGGAGAAAAAGTGGTGTATTAATAAAAGTCAATCTTATAAATTAAGTGATGGTGTTATTAATACATTAATGGAGATGTAAAGTTCAGCCTGACTTGTCCTTGTGGTTTGCTGAAGAGAAAGTTAACTTCTAGATGGTCAAATGTGCTTGGACTGGAAGTATTTAAGAGTTGTTTTCCCATAAGTGAACATTCGTTAAGGAATGTAAACATTTTTTTGCAGGTTAGGTAAATTTACATGCAGAAATATTTATTCAGATATTATTAAATGAAACAAAATAAATAGAAACTACCATTCCTGACCTTTTATGTTCTACTCACAAGAGGCAGTCTTTAGTAGGAAATTAACACTTTTTATCCTCCTTTAGTTGCTGCGCATGTACGTCAAAAATCCCCTCTTGGTATTGAAAGGTGAAGACGAAATTGTTCTGTATAATTATAAGTCTCATATTTCTTACTTTTCATCACGTTTTTTAATCAATCTAGAGAAAAATGTGTTTATTGTCTGTGTTCCTGTACTTCAGTTGCTGTTTAAGATGTGTTCAATGCATATTTAAAATTTTATTTCAGAATGCAATTATAGTTCTTCCAATAGCAATCGGAAAAGAGCAAGGTGATGGTAAAAAGAAAATCCCTTAAGAGCAAGCGTTATAGCAGACTTGTGTCCCTCCTGGCAGTAAAGCAGCAGTTTTTACCTTGGAACCTGAATTTTACTGAAACCAAGCTTGTATTTCAAGAATTTTTAATACTCGAAAAAACCAATACTTAAAGCAATCACATGTGACATGAAGAAAGATCTTACAGATAAATACGCTGAAAGAACAATTTAATGTGTTTCTTGTATTTCTTTGACTACTTGTTCTTTCATTGAAAGTTACCTCAGATCTCCCAAACATGGTTTTCATTTCAGTCTTGCTGTCTAATTAAAAGGACAGCAAGGCAGGAAACAAGTATCATTGAACTGCTGCCTGTTAAGAGGGGAAACAGAAGCAGCTAGATGCTTGTGTTTTAGTCTCCTCTTAAGCTGTCAGCTTTGAACTTAAAGACTTTTTACTTTCTTGTAGTGTAAGTGCGTACTTTAAACCTCTTCAGACATCCTTGACTTCATTTACAGTGAAAATATTCAGCTATACTGATATTCAGTGAAAAACACTCAGAACTTGCTTTTGTTAATTTTTCTGTGTTAAGGATAGTAGTGCCCCCATTTTAGCTGCCATGAAAGTGTGCTTAGAAGTCTCTTCTCTCAAACAGAAAACACTTCTTTCAGTCTTTTTCTGGCATGACACCATTTCATAATTTCTGTTTTCTGCAAAAAGGACATCTCTGTGCCTTGCTTCATGGTAGCAGTCATCCATAAAGACACCACTTGGATTTTTCAACAAAAAATGCACTTTTTTCCCTGTGGTGACATTGAGACACATACCCTCATTTCACTCTTGAGGACTTTCCTGTCCATGCTAGTGAGCTTCTTCAGAAAACTATATTGAAAGAGAAAGGGATAAAAGGAAAAAGGAACAAGTCCCTGCTTATGCATTCATTGCAATAATTTAGTTTAAACACAGGACATTGTCATCTCCTTAGAGGTTATGTCACTGTTTCCTTCCATAGATTAGGTGGGATTATAAAAGAACTAATTTGCAGCTGCTTTATTGCCAGAAAGCACTCCAAAAACATGCTTTTTTTTTTCCTTTTGGTGAAAATTTCTGTGTTCATAAAGTGTTTTTACGTTTGGGACTTTCCTAAGCTTTTGTCCAGGCTATCCACACACCTTTGAAATGTCACTGTTTTGGCAGGTCTGTGACCCTGAGGAACAGAGCTAAGTAGAGCTACAGAAATTAGCAGGAGCATCAGCACACAGGTCTCAAGAGTATAGGGAGGCCTTTTCAGGTAGAGGACCCCTGACAAGAAAACCACTGTGTGTCCTTTAGGTTGATAGGATTATTTTGAACTGCTGAAAAGATACAAAGTGAATTTTAACCTGGCTAGAGCTTTGTGGTGGATGAACTTCCCTGCTCTCTACAAAATAGTGGTTCACCTGATGCTAAAGGAAAAGATTGGGGAAGTAGTATGGATTGACTAGGGTGATACGGAGCCGCATGAGACCCAAGTTACATTTCTAAAAGAGACTGTACTGAGGCTACACCTTTAATGTATCTGTGGACCTGGAAAGTGACACTTCTCTGTAGCCATCGTCCATAACTGTTAAAAGGAATGAAATCTGTTTTCTTATGATTCTATGATTTTTTCTTTGATTTTGTTGTCTAAGAAAATGTAAGTTTTCCCTTAACATGAGGATTTATGAGGAGTTTCCTTCTCATATGGGCATTTCCAGGGTTCCTCCACTTTTCATGAAGTTGTTAGGACCTGACAGGTCTTTCTGATCTCCGTCTTTCAAAGTCAGTTCAAATCAATCAGTGTACTCAATATGTATAGAGGGTGGCAAATATGTAGGTCGGCACAAACACGAAGCACTATCACATTGGAAAAACAGACAAAAGTCTAACAGGAAAGCTTGTGCAAATGGAATATTTTTTATGTTTCAGAATGCTGAATATTTGGCTGGGGGGAGGAGGAGAGCTGCAAGCCCACTGACTAGTTGAATATAGCATTTTGTACATATGCCATAGTCAGTATTCTTAGGTGGATTCAGTGTCTTGTAGGGAATCTGTCTGACGTGTTCCTTTCCTGTGAAAAGGCACTTATAAAAGTCACTATTTTGCTCCTGGTGTTACCCTGGCTATTAATTTATTTTATTTAGATGTTATTTATAGTGTGTTAGAGAATAAGTAAACGACCTATTGACTGCTGAGCACATAAATCTTGCCTAATATTGGGATTGTAAACATTTGTACATTTTTTATAGAACCTGCATGTAAACTCCAAATATTTTCTCTTCTGAGTTGTTTTATAGAGTATGCATTTAAAGTGCTTAGATAGTTCTTTGAATACAATGAAACCAAGTACTTATATATTTTTGCGGTGTTGCTTTTTTGTTATCTTACAAGCGTAATAATAATCAGTAATAATCCAACAATTCTGGTGACCCTCAGCCTTTTTTTGAACTGCGGGTATAAGAAATATGAACAAATGTATGTCCACAGCAGAGAAGGTTTTCATAAGCCTGTCTGTATATAGTTTGTCAGTGTAGTAGAAAATCAAATTTAATCTACGTATAACAAATTGAGCTGACATCCCCCAAACAAAGCTTATTTCTCAAGAGTGGCAAAGTGCTGGCTGTAGTAGCGACCTCAGCTCTGACTCACTGCAAAAGTGGCTCGGTGCCAATTGCCAATTTTCATTTGCAAAGAGGCCTCAGAACCTCTTTCCTTCCTTGGAATCACCACTGTTCTGGCCTGACTCTGAGTATACTGCGGTCTTGTTTCCTTCTCGTCTTAGCATAGTTAAAGTTTCTCCTGTCTTCATGCACTACGGGAACAGCTGGAATGCAAAGTTAATGTAGCTATGGGTTTTTTTCCTATTTTCTCCTGTTCTCCACACAAAACTCCTTTAGAATGCAGGACCAAATACCTATTGGCTCCAGGGCCATACTCCATTGCAGCCTTGTCTTCAGATGTACAGTGCCAGAGACTCACTGCTCTTTCAGCTAGTGTTATATAGGGGCAAACATGAACTAAAATATAAAACTTTCTTTGTTATATTATGCATCCAAACTGCAAAAACCCATTATACAGAGCTGCTTCTGCCACTTGCATATTAGCTAAAAGGTTGCCTTGGGGTTCAACTACTGGACTAGAAGTGTCTGTGCCTCACTGTATTTTTACATGTTGGTTTTTTTCTGCAGAAAAGCTCTTTAAGGCCAGTTTTTTCAGAAACTGATTCATTTATCTTTTATTTGGTTGTCCGTCATAGACTAGTAGTACTCTCAAACTCTGAAAACATCAGTCCCAATTAAATTCAAACTACAACACAAAAAATATGAGCCATATTTGAAATGCAGACCTTCAGCTTTCTGGAGACTCAAAGTCCAGACTCCAAAGTTTTTAACGTGACTAGAAATGCCTCTGTATGTCAAGTGAGTGTGAGACTTCACTGATTAATTTTGTAATAGTTTTGGAAATGCTCATGGCATTGTCAACTTGTGGGAATAGTCTTTTGGGAACTCACCTCAATTTTCACAATGATTATGTCTTTCAGACTTTGGGGTTTTTAGTCATGACAGTCACAAGTAATCTTAACTGGCTTTTTAGTAAAATCATGTCATTATAGGAGTTGGAAAACATTGTCCAATCTAGGGGGTAAACACAATTGTAAAAAGTAGCTCATTCATGCTACTTTTCTGATCCATCTGGGATTTGTGAGAAACCTTCTGTATGCTTTTGGTGGGCAAATTTTTGGTGGCAAATTAAAATTAGTATTTGGAATAATAGCCAAGCTCCTCAGTCATCAAAAAACTGTTATTTTCACTCTCTGAATGAATGAGCATAGCTCTTTAATATGTTTTTTCTTGCACTTCTAGAGTCCTCACAGGTGAAATCCACACTCACATCTGCCCTCTGATGTGTTACTTTGCTGGCTTTGAGGGCTCTGGTGAGGAATTTTGGGAATAAGGGCATCCTGTGATGAATTGTCCCATACACTGTGTAAAATAATACCAGGTAGGTGAGAATAATAGGCTATAAAGCTTTCGTTAGCAAAGCAAACTTCTTTTCTCTGAGGTGCTTCAGTGCCTTGTGTGGGTGGCTCATTGTTTTCCCCTTCTGTGGGATTTTGGAAATGTAGCCACTTGAAATGTGGAGCACTGTCATGCACCAAACCAACTGTGCTATATAATCTACTGTTATATGATTAACTGCAGTTTCTTGAAAAAATACTTACCTTTACCAGTTGTACTAGCATGCATAAAAAGAAAAATATGCTCTTATATGTCTCTGATATATCTCAGGATGGAAACACTTTGCTGACAAGTGCTCCTTGTCTTTGATAAACACTTTTGAAATCTATCAAAACAGGTTTCAAGTTTTATAGTGCTTATACGTACATTTTAACTGAAATCAAAGAAAACTCCAAACAAAATACTGAAAACTTCTCACTTTTTGGTTTTCCCTTTTCCCTTCCCCCTTTCCTTTCCCCTTCATAGTACAATGATTTTGTCTTCTAATGGCTGATCTTTAGGAGCACTCCTGTAATGATTTTTTGAAATAGTGTTCTCTGTAAAGACTGCACTTGTCATCACAAGCCCTTGCCTCTGAGAAAGCTCATGCAAAAAAAGCAGAGACTCATTGAAATCCTGCAGAGAGAAAATTCAAAAGGGGTTGGGTACAATCATTGTCTCCATTGTGCAATCACTGGTAATATGAATTCAAGTTAAAATTCAAATGAACACTTGGAGTAATGTTCACCACACACATTTTATATAAATATGAGATACATGATATTTATATATATGATGTAAATAGCATCAGTTTCTTAGCTCTTTTAAAATGACTTGAAGAAATGAAGTAATCGCTTCAGCTGATGAGGCTTTGCAACATGTAATTTGCTGTGGGCCCCATCACATCTCAATGTGCTCAGATTATGTTTGATGAATTATTGAAAATGTGACTCTTTCATTTGAAATGCTTCTCAAATCTCAAACAATAAGAACAGTCACAACAAAGAAAAGAGTGTGGAAAAGGAGTGAAAATGTTTGTCAAAATAGCTAGAATAGCCATCTAATATGCACCCTGGTGAAGGAATATTTGGATAGGCTGAAGCTATCCTTTCTTTGTTTTACCTTTGCCTCCCTATATTTTGACTATTTTGCATTTTTGTCTTCTGCAGTACATTCCTAGAAGTTTAAAGGTATTTTACATATATATTACTGTTAAACTACTGAAAGAGTTCATTTGTATGGAGCATTGTAATAGCTTTTTTTTCCTCCCCACAGAGCAGTGGGGTATCCACAGAACAGATACTCTCTCCCACATCAATGAATGCTGGGGAAAATGGGAAGCTTGCTCAGGGAGAGGTGAGCTTCTGCTTCTTTTTTGCTACAGGTGATTCACAATGGAAGAGTAGCCTAGGTCCCTTCAAGCGATCTCCACAGAAGTCAGTTTTGTTTCACTGAAAGTGTGTGTTAACCTAAGTGTGATGAATACTTCCCTTTATCACCTCTTATCACCTTATTGAACTGGGTCAGCAATATTAAGTTACTCCTTTCATAACGGAGTTAGGACAGTTGTAAGGGCTGAACTGGGATTTATATGGCTAAACAAGATATGATTAGTCTCTTCATCTCTGTGTTAGGGTTAACTGTGGATTTTTGGCGGGGGAATTCCTTGTAGGAGATAAAGAGGGGTACTTAGTCCACTGCAGTTGGTGGCAAAGCCTGCAAAAGCATCCCCGATCTCAGGAGCAGCATGATTTCACCTGGCATAGAGCAAGTTACTTATAGTTGTTCTGTACTTGTTTCTGCTTGACTGTTTTGTCACTATTATCCCTGAGATATGAAGCTCTGTCTCTTGCTGTATGATACAATGTAATAAATCGTGACATCCAGCACATTTTACACTTCTATCCTAACTTTTTTATGCTGCTGTCTTAAGCAACCATAGCAAAACCTTTAATGTTTGAAAAAGAAAAGAGCACAAATGAAGGTTCAGAAATAGTTTCTTAAAAGAGCACTTGAGAAAGAGTGATTTCCCTGCCAACATCTCCTCACTGACAGACCAGTAATGGCCTAAGAATTTGTGGCAGGAGTACAGCTCTGTCAGTGACTGTAACTCTTATTTTTTTCCTTTTTAATCTGAACTTGCCCAAGGAACAAAACCAAGAATGTTAAGTGAAAACACCAAAAGAAAATGTATATTTATTTTTCTTTTCCACAAAACTTAAACAAAGCCCCAAATTGTAGGTTGATTTCAGACTGAGGGATGCTCTGCTTTAACAAAAAATCAAATACTATATTTAATTTTCATTTGTGTTTTACTGTTTCCAAACAAGTGAGTTCTCAGAGCAAAACACATCAAGAAAATAGTGCAACATTAAAATGCTTAACAAATCTGCTTGTTGCTAGTTGCTATCAAAGCGTGATAGCTAGTTGTTATCAAAGAAAATGATAAATTCCATTCAAAGTCTCAAATTCTGCTTCTTGACGTTGCCTTTTCAAGCAAACGTGATTTAGAAAGAGAGGAAATTCTTTTGCATTCTTCCTGTGCTCAGGCAAAACCTCTGCTCTGGAAAGTGTATTCCCTCTAGTTGCCTTATTGTTTCTCCTTTCTTGTCTCTGTTTTGTTTCACTCCTCTCCAGGATCCTATCTGGAAAGCCATGGTGTACGTTTGTAATGCATAGAATCTAGTTAAGTTGAACCATAGCAAAATTAATGAGGGTCATAATAAATTCCAAGTCTCTTACCATGCTGTGTTTTTTTTCCTCGTATAAAATGTTGCTATTATTTTATACTGTACAATGTATTAGGATCCATCCCAAGTTATAATCAGCATTAGACAAAGAGACTTTCCCTGTGGGGGAAAACTCTCCAACAAGGATTAGTGCGCTGATGCACAACCAGATATTCTGGTTGATTTTACCTATTTCTTATCCTTTCTTCTCTGGTATAAATTTTGTATGCAACCATATTTTACTTCCTATGTTCCAGAAGGACTTCGAGATCTTCATCTTCAGACAATCTTGTGTGCCCTCTTGCCTTAAGTCCCCTTATATAGAGTGTGGTCATTTTGATATGACTGAAGTCACGGAACTGTCGATCATTCCAACATCAAGGTTCGATTCACATGTTTGTTTACAGAAAGTATCACATCAGAAGTTTCATTTTGTCACATCACCCAATTGATCTGGAAATACTGATGATGCAGTGAAGCCACAGCTATGTTAAATTAATACACTGCTGCTCTCTGGCATTTGTGAATAGTCTGCCATTAAATTGTAAACTTATTCCATCTGTACTTCTATGCCTCTATTACTTCTTTTTCACCTTCTTTCTCCCACAGGGACATGGCAATAAATGAAAAAGGAACATGGTTCTGAAAAATCCTCAGATTTCCCTTTTTTAAAAGGCCACAGAGGATGCTTATAAAATTCCAATTTTTCTTTGTTCCTGTGAGCAAACCCGTTAGTTTTGTGTTCATGTTGATTACAATCAGTAAAAAATGAAGCCTCTCTATGGAATACTTAATTTGATTTAAATATGTCCTATATTTTAAAATATAACTGTATTTACATGGTTCTAAAACGGGCAGAAGATAGAATACCTGTAGAAGTTGCTGGATATAATAAAAAGTAAAACAAAATACATAAATATATAAATATATATTTAGTAGACAAAAGAAATTGCAATCAAACAGGATACTCTGTCAACACTGAATTCAAGCCTAGTAGGCAACTGGATGCCTGTTTTTAGAAAATGCTTTCTTTAGGCCCAAATAACATGTGTTTTCACATTGACATTGGCAATCAATACAAAATCCATCAAAATGTGAATTTACATCGAGAAGCTCTTTCTCTAAGCTAAGCCATCTTGAGAAATTCACAAGAGCAGACACATTAGTTCAGAAGGTCTTTTCTGTTTTTTCTGCTCTTTAATAATTAAAATAAATACTCCCATGGAATCAAGCAGTAAGCAGCAGGAATAGTTGTTAAAAAGTGAAATGGTTGGAGTACATATGGTATCCCTTCCGTATCCTATTTGATTCTGCTAATCCTGCAGATAGAGTGGATTTTTACAGGGAGAAAAGGCAGTCAGGGGAAATGGGCTTTCTGAAGAGGATTTGGCACCACTCTGGGACTTAGATGAAGGTCGGATGTTCAGAAGAGGCCAGAATTAAGCAGCTCCAACCATGACACTTGTGCACAGATTTCTCAAAGAAGTCAGCATCTTGTATGCAGTGCTTGTTCTGATAATCTTATTTGTTTTGGTGGCAAAGCCAAAGTTAAGCCTTTCTGCAAATCTGACTGCTGTGGCCAATTTTGTTGACAGAAGCCCAGCTAATGCATATTGAATTGTGATTTGGAATGGTCAGAAAAATGGAAATTTTTTGTGTGTTTCATACACAGATTTTGAAACGTTTATTTTCAGAGAAAACTGATCAGAACTGAGAGCTCATTGCAAGTTTCTTGTGTGGCCCCCTGATGTTTAGTCAGTGCCTTCTTTTCTCTGAAGGGTAGGAAGAAAAATGAGCAGCATTTCACTGTTGGGTATAATTGTATTCTTATGAAGAATCAAATGTAAATTGATATATAAATAGTAGATATTTTAAGGGATGACCAAGATGCAGCCATACTCATATGGTGGGTGGTTTACCATTAATCTCAGTAGAAGCAGTATTGATGGTAATTTTACAGGCAAAGTAATTAATTTAAAACAGTGGAATACAAGTTCAATACTTCAGCCACAGTAAAAGTTATTCCCCTGCCATTCCAAATAAATCACAACTTCTGAAAGAAGTTAAAGATATCATTACTTTAAAAGATATTGTTGTGGTTTCTCCAATCAACTTTTGTCTATATATTTTTTTGAGGAAGGCAGATATGTATGTGACCATGTCTAGTTTTTCAATTATCTTATTGAAACCAGAATATTACAGTGTGTTGTAGTGTATGTTTATGTACTTGGTTACAGTAATTTAAAGAGCTTGGGATAAAATTAATTTTTCTCTGAATTCATTGAAGAAAAATGTGAGAAAAGTTCGACATTCAATCTTAATCCTAGCCTCTAACAAGTTTTTAGGCCTGACTGCCAGGAATTAATGGGATTTTTTTTCAGAGTTATATGATGGTTAAAAATATTTTCTAATATCAGTGTTTACAAGACCAAAGTTCCAGAAAAAATATATTTTCAGCAACTTTAAAGAAATGTTGAAATAAAAAAAATGTGTGGAGATACAAACACCTGTGCATACACTCACATTCCAGAAATGTTAAAAGACCTGCTGCTCACAATACTCTTTCAACCTGTTTTCTTTTCTTTGCAGCCAAGCAGAATGTTCATTCATATAGGTAATATTATTGTCCACAGTGGTGACATGAAAGAGAGAAATAAATATACCTGTAAACCTGTTATTTATCTCCTACACTGTATTTTTTTCTTCTGTGATCTTTCTGCATAAACCACAGGTTCCAGGGTATTCTTAATCTCATCTGGATATGCATAAGCTCATTTTTTGGAGGCAGGTTGGAGAGGATATAAGAGCATAAAAAGGTCCAACTTTTTCCTGTTAGCCAGAAATAGAGACAGTACTGTCTAGACTTTATCTGAAGTTTGATGGGGTTATGTTGTTGCTTTGTTTTGGGTTTTTTTCCTATACTACTGTTTTATTTCATAGCGTAAGACAAGTTTTTAATTACAGACTCAATTAAACCCTCATATATACCATGTAAGAGGTGTATAGGTTTCTAGCTAGTACGTGCTTCCACTGTGACCTATTTTCATGCAGCAAACTCTGGTTTTATGTTCATTTCCAGGTGCAATGTGAAACAGCAGCAATTTCAAACCCTGAGAAGTGTGTGTTCAGGTGAATTGATAAACAGTATGATGCTCCCATTTCAGCTAGTTTGTCATCTAAAATGTAACAGCAACTGGTGATATTAAATGTACTGGTATCACTTGAAGAATCCTATTTAACACAGACCAAACTGTAAGGGGTAGATTGACCTAAAACCAAAAAAAGTGGCAAATTTTGCAGGCTACAGATATTTTCTAACTAACAGAGAGGCAGGAGTTATTTGTTTCTGCATGTCTTTCTTGTGTCTTTCTCATTAGTTTCTTTCTCTCCTTGCAAATTTTGGCTTATAGCTAGCCTGCAAATATGCATTTCAATGCGTCGATGTTGACTATAACTTATATGTCCTTATGTTTACTGTCTGCAGCATACAGGAAAAGCTAAAAGGTGTGCTAGAAACACATATTCTTAGAAAATAAACTTTTTCCACCCCCCTTCTACTGCATTCACAGATTATTCCTCTCAATTTTCTCCTTTTTACTCTGCAAAGTAACCAGAAATGCTGATATTGGATGATTTGCCTGAACCTCAGCCAGTTATCTTAAGCTAATTATTATGGATTTTAGGCCTGTTTGCATCTTCACAGGCAATTAAACAATGTTAGAGGGTAGTCATTACAAAAGGCATCAGACTCAGTCTGAATTGAGGCTTTTCTACTTTTCTTCATCACTAGAGATATAGGAAAAAAGGATCACACCTAGACACAAAGCACAAATAATTTGAGATATCAGGTTTTTTCCACAGTTCTGTCTCAATAACCACCAAAAGGAGAAAAGTTATAAGCAGATAAATATATTTGAATTGTGGACTGTATCTGTTCAACTGATCATGTTTAGTGGGTTAGAAAACCCCAAGAAATTAATCCCCTCTCCAACTACCACCTTCAAGAAACAACAATCAGGGAGCAGTCTGAAAGAACAGTCATTGACTTTGAGTTGTATTTAGATATTTAGCAAGGTCCAGAATAAGCAATAAGTAAGCCAATTCATAATATCAAGATAATCCTTTCTTTCCATTTACAGAAATACTTTTTTCATTGTTTATTTTGTAAAGGAACCCTTCTAGAATTGAAATGGAGGCATTGTTTCTTTTTTTCCTTACTTTGAAATAATATTTTTCAGGCTGTATTATTTCCCACCTTTAAAAAAATAGTCAGATACTGAAACTTGAGCAATATTCTGTAAGGTTTAGTTCTGTTTTCCAATAATGTATAAACTCTGATTGTACCCACCTTATTGAAATGCAGAAACCATTTAGCAAAGAACAAAGAGAATTTTTAGTATGAGTTTAGTATGAGAAGGAAAGAAGGCAGATTAAAAGATCTTTTAATGTTTTTGTGTAAAAGATTTAGAAATGGAGCTCTCCTGCAGACTCGTGAAAATAATATAAAAGAATAGAGCATTTTACAAAGCAAAGAAGCATGAGATGCTCTTTAGAGCCAGCAAACTGTAAACATCTCTTGACCATTACATATTCTGGGTGAGGAAAGAATAAACTGAAAACACTGTTTAAAATGTGAAAAGCATATATATTTTAAAATCCTTTAGAAGAGCTAGCAGATGGACTATGAAGAATGACATCTGGATCAAACTCCTTGCTTCTAAACATAACCCAGTCAAATACAGCTGGCTCTAAAAATTCTGATAAATATTTTAATCTTGGTAAGAAAATGAATGCAGTGATGTGCAAAATGAGCATATGAGTATCAATTAGATTTTTATGTGTTAATGCCATTCTTCTGGAGAAGAGTTTGGCAGGCAGGCACAGTAAAGGGCCTGCCAGAGGTGTGCACGTGAGGCATCAAGGGCTGCTGACAAAAATCAGACACTAACATGGATTGTGAGCAGGGAGACATGGGCTAAATGTTGACATAAACCCCCAAGATGTGTCTATTTGTATTTGCTTTTGGAAAAGATCAGAACTAGCTGCTGAGAGGCAGAGCTGTTATCAGGTATGTGGAAGGACTTAGGTAGAGAGAATTGCAGCTGGAGTTCAGCAGTTTTGTGAAACGCAGGCCTGGAGACCATGCTGGTGTGGACTGGGCTATTTTGGAAGAAATCACAAGACTTAGGTCTGACATGGATGGATGAGTCCAGATATTATTCATAGATCCTGTTTAAAATAGGATTGAAATGTGCAGGCTATATTTTTTCCCCTGTGACATATCACAAAGTGTGAAGGCAATCTGAATTTTCAGAGCAACTAAACCAAAATCCTACTTGATCTACCTCTTGCTTATGCAGATTAGGTTGAATATTGAAGTTTTTTTGCATTTAATGTTATTTCACTTTCTTCACAGCCTTTAAATAAATGGGGGGAGGGGGGGTGGTGTGTGTTTTAAAATATATATAACAGTATCGTAATTGTGGTTTCTTTTTAATGCTTTTTTTTTCATTTATTTACATATAAAAACCTATATCTTTCTCCAGGTTCTTTTTTTTATTCAGCTTTTTTTTTTTTTAAATTGTTTTATTCAACACATTTTGACACACATGTGAACTATTCTTTGGAATGTCTTGAATGAATATATTCATATATTCTAAGTTATATGAAGGCTTTCAATTTACAAATGAAACAGTAAGTAGGGATTAAACTATGCTGCAGTCAGGTAGATAAAGCAAGCTTGAACTTTAATACAAAAGAATCTCCAAACCCCTTTTGAAAGCTTCAGTTACAAACTGAATGAACTTTTTGCTAAAATTTTAGCATTTTTAGGCAGTTTTTCTATCTATTCTTACAATAGTTATTAAATTAAACTAATGCATATTTATGTCTGTTCAATAAATGAAATGGTGTGTAAAGCATGTAAATGAGACACATTTTTTTTACCATGTTCTTAAACATTCCTCTCCAAAGATAACTACTAAAATAGGTCACAGTATAAAAATAGTATAGTAAGCAAGTTAAGGACTAGATTCTGTTTGCAAACTGAGTGGTCTAATTCTGCCCTAACTCCATTGATTTCAATGGTTTCACTTAGATTAAACTGTGTTGCTACTGATGAACGTGCATCTACTGTAGATGAGATATTAATTTCTCCAAAATCCTGACAGCAAGGACCATGATTTAGCTGGCAAAAAATAAGAAAGTAGAAGGAAATGCCTACTCTGTTTCATTCCATCTGCAAATTTTGCCTTGAGTCCTACACTGCAGGAATGTCTGACCTTTCAAGCAGATGGATGTGTCTCATGGAGGTGCACAGGAGACACACTGAGCCTTTCTCTGCCAGATAACAAAAAGTGTGCCCATCATGGAGCTGCAGCCACCCCCTACACCAGGACTGTCAGACAGACTCCAAATCCTGTTTCAGTGTGCATACTCTCTAAGCTATGTGGGTGGATGAGCACTGGTGTTGAGGGTGCCCAGATTTCTGCAGCTGTATTACATAGAAGTCTGGCCATGTGCTTTTGGGGGAGGGGTTAATGAACCCTTGGGGAAGTCAGTGATTGCTAGAGCGGTTGGAATTACTTATGCCCTGTTTTTTGATTATGTCTCAGGTGTCCCTGAGGACTAAGTCAAACTGTGTATTAAGTGATTATACAGAATGGATCAAGTAAAAAGGCCATTGTAGGGAAACATCCTTGGACTCCACTAAGCATAGTCCTGCTGGAGCACTTATTTTTTATTCAAACGCTACTTCTTCCCTAGTAGGCCAATAATGCAATAAAAAAAAGTCTTTTAATATTTTCTTCATGCTTTCTTCCAGGTTCAGTGCAAGTTTGATTACTACTGAAGCCATTTATTAAATATAAGGAGTAAAAACTAAGCCAAAGGTTTCATTCTTAGTGAAATTTGACAGCTGGAAAAACATCAAGGCTAGCAACTGCCAAGCAGCGGCAGTTCTGAATAGAAGTTTAAAACAAAAAATTAATCTTTGTCAACAAATCTTTCATAAATTATTTGGTACAGGGCTGCTGAATCAAAATATTTTTCCCATCAACTTTGCCAAAATATAATCTATTATTTAGAATTCCTTTCTCCTTAGAGAAAAAATTCCAAAAACTAGAGAAAATTCTGATTCTTACTACTTACTACATTTAGTTGGCCTTGAAATTAGGAAAAGGGGTCCAGTACCTAATTAAGCTAATGTTTTCAAAAATCTGCCTGACTACAGAGGCTTGTGAGTGACTTCAGAGAGAGCATAGGTCTTTCCCCCACCTCGAATGCATAAAACTGCAAATTTAGTTATTAATCTTCATTGCACAGGTATTCAAAGTGATACAGTATGGCAGCTGGTGTGGGGTCAGCGGCTCTGACCGAGGAAGCTGTGACCGGTCCGGGGAGATGGTCCCGAAAGGAATCGCCTTCCCGAGGCCCGGTGTCTTCCCTCAGCTGCTGGCAGGAGGGCCCTTGCAGAGGCTGTCAGCTCTTTAGGGATTATCAGCTCGTGATTCCAGCTCAGCTCTGCAGGGCAGCCTCCAGGCCAGACCAGAGAGAGAGACGAGAGGCCCGTGCAGCTGTTCCGCACTAAGGAGCTTTATTGTCGCTCCGTACTCCGGCGAAAAGGACCTAGGGATCAGCAACTCTCTGCTCTCGCAGGGGCAGGGGGCTCGCTTTATAGGGATACAGGGGTGGGTGTCAGAGGTTAAGGGCCAGTGGGTTACAAAGGATCTGCATAGGGTCTCCCAGAGGATTCTGGGTCTGTCTTCTTCTCGCCGTAACTGTGAGTAGCTGCCTTCCCAGGAGAGTCCTGCTGGGAGATTGAGCACTCTCCTTATCTCAGCAGATGTCCTTCCAGGGCAGGGGCTGGGCATACCCCACAATACAGTTTTATGCAACATCAACAGAATTTAGTGCAGTCGTATCATTACAAAACAATTAAGAATTAAGCCCATTGTGCACCTCTTACATCCTCTAAATACTGCTGAAGAATCCCTCATATAATCTGTCATCACCAGGGGCAATAATGCAAGTGGACAGGTTTGAATGAATAATCAAACCTTCCTGATACTTATTCTGAAGTTCACGTGGAGGCAGTCAAAGCAGCAACAGGATGCATGTCAGACTAAGCAAAGCATTCAGGATATGTCTAGGCAGAAGAGTGAAATGATCGTTGCACAAGAGATGGCCAAATGTCTGAAAGCTTTTTATGACAAGAAAGAGTACTGAAGTATGTGATAATTCAGATAAGCTTTTTTATTTTCTCCTGATAAAAATAATCTCCCTGGTGCCTGGTTTCATTTATCCTTGTATTCTACCAGTGTGTGCTTTTTACAATCTCTTTGTTGCTGTAATGCTGGTTGATTTAAATTCTCAATTTGTAGGTCTCCTTGAACATGTTTATTCAGGGGACGGGACTTGCGAAAAACAATACACTTGTGTGAGGCAATCCCATCACATCAGCCTTCATTATCATTTGTAGATTGTCTAACTGGAGGACTTGTCAGTGTTGCAGACCCTGTGCTCTTACAAAATGGCTTCAGTTGTTGTGTGCTGATCTTTGATGCTATATCAGCCTTAGCCTTACTGTGATATCTGAATTAGATAAGCATCAGATTGCCAAAACTCTAACTTTTCTCCTCTAAAGCAATGGGACGTTTTGAGCACAGGAGCTGAGGTCTTTCTTCATATGCATTGTGGGATTTTTTTCCTTCTCAATAGATCTTTTTTTTGAATTTAAATACCATCATTCCCATCTATTTTGAGATCCCAAGTTTATGCGCATGACGCAGCTTACTGCAATGCTCTTCTTCAAACAAGGGTGAAGAGTGTCTGACTTAGTTTCATATTTTCCACAGCTGGATGATATGTCTATCCATTCCCCTCTTTGACACATTGCATGCCTTTAAATCCATCATGAGTCATTTTTCTTATGTGGAGGCTAATTAACATCTTGGGAACAGATTGCTTGCTTTGTCTTGATATTTTTTTGAAGTAACCAGATGCTGTAATTACTGTGTATACAGTTCTTTTTGCCTGTAGGTTGTCGGATAGCACTCCCCATCACTTTAATTAACAGCATAAAATTAATTTAAATAGTAAGAGATGAGACAAATTTGTTTAGAAGTCTTTGAATGTAATAGGAAGAAAGATTTGTCCTGAATAGTAAAAGCAAAATAAACCTGTTTCAAATAATTCATGTTAGAATACTTAATTCCTTTCCTTTTTAGTGCTACTAATATTTACTTGAAATTCTCCTACTTTTAATTATATTCCTTTTGTTTAATTTTTGCCATGTACATGCTAGTACTCTGCGTTGATTTGCTGTAAAATAGATCTAGATTTTTCCATAACTATATTCCTGGTGAAACCTGTATTTATTGGTCCTTCTTCTCTATCCAGTGTCTACTTTGATTAGCTCATTCCTAGTGTTTCATTTCTTCCGATTTTTCTTGAGAAGCTGAACAAACTGGATTGGTATTAAGAAGAAAGATACCTTGTTGTTAATTACTTTTTAGGTGACAAGAGGAAATAAGCTTTCTGTGAAAAACGTGAAGACATTTATAAGGTATGAGTCAAATAAAATCACTCTCCTCCTAGCCATTATTGGTTGTTTTTTCATGGCAGATTTCCTTATGAACAGTGTCAGCTTGTCTGTATTTTAATTGCTCTAGTGCAACTCAGCACCTCTCAGATAAGAGGGGCTTGTTACATCAGACTTCCATCAGAGGCTTTCTAAGATCCCAACACGTTGTGTCATGTTTTAATCATCAGGTTAGACTATAGCATATTCCAAACAGCTAAAACAGATTTTGTCATGAGAGCTATTAGAGAAAGACAAGGAAGAAAGGATTCAATGGAATGTGTCATCAGCTGAAATGCCAGACACATGCACAATAAAAGGGCTTGATGTGAGGATGATACATCAAATCCAAAATAAGATGGCAGTCTTCCTTCATGTAAATCCCATGTTTAATTCACAACAATTATTACAACTTTTGTTCCTTGTCATGGGCTGTGACTACGCAAAATATTTTTCCTATAGCCATTAAGTTCTTATCAATTACACTATGATGAGTATCATAAACTTCTGTCCCAGTTTTCAGCTCAGTAAGTTGCACAGCTGTGACTGTAACTATAAAATGATAGAAAAGTATTACATCCGCAAAATACATCTTGTTTCTTGGGTTTTGTCCTGCATTTTTACTAGTCATGATGGACCACTAATAAATAAGAAGAGCAATATCAGTGACTTTTAAAGTCTATATGAACAGTTTATTAGTGTCAAGGGAGCATCACAAAAATGGTATTTCCAGTAGGAGATCTTGTTTTATACTCTGCTCTCTGAAATCAGGAGGCAGTATAACATCAATGCCACACAGGAAATAAAGAAAAAAATGGAATAGCAATGGAACAAACCCGAGGAACCCTTAGAAGTCCAGGTGTTATTAACAAGACTTGGTTATGTGCCAAGAAAATAGAATAAAAGACAAGATCTCTGTGTCTTGTTTTGCGTATCTGGTTGGTTATTTTTCTGCATTTCAGGAAGCTTTTAAATGAAGAAGCTAAAACCACACTTGTTCCTCTTATATATTGTCTCTTTATGGACAAACATTATTTTTTTATGAGTAAAGTCGGTCCCTGAGACGTGCTGGCATTGTCAGTGGAATGATGAGTTGTGGGAAAGCGTGCAGTTCCAACAGCAGTCTCCACCTTGGGGATCAGTCTACTAAAGACAGTTAAAGGAAGGTTTTCCTTATTTTTTGACATTGCTGATGAGCTTGGTTAATTGTCAACACCAAAAGGTTCCAAACTGCAGTTGCCAGACCATATTAGTGGTCTGTGGATTAAGCCACTAGACCCTAAAATGCTTAGGATGCCAGTTGCTAAGTTAGAGGAGTTGGTGGTCTGAGGATTGAGATATATGTGGACAAAACAACTTTCTTACTATTGTGTATGGGGAAAAAAAAGTGGGGCAGGGCAATCATGCAGCAGGCAATAATAATCAAGTACAGAGCAGTCTGGGGAAGTAGCTGGAACAAAGAATCAACAGGAAATATGAGAGAGGACCACAAACCAGGTCTCAAGGCTGGGGAGAAGGGGAGCAAGCCCAGAACAGGTGCAGATTTTTCAGGCAGAGGAATAATCCAGTTAAGACAGAAATGATGACAGGAGATGGACATAAAGAACATAAACAGTTGAAGTGAGTGTTGCCAAGGTGCTTGGTAAAGGGGGAATTACAGAGAAAAGGACCTTCATCCATCCCAGCTACAGTCTCTTTTGTCACTCATGCTGAGTCATCACCCAGCTTATTTTACTTACTAAACTGCCACAGCCTTAACAGTAACTGAAGGTTGAATGGTTTTAATTTTACAATATTTTGTGATATCAGTAAGCAGAAACACAACTCACTCTACAGAGAATTTTTATGAGGTTCAGTTTCATTAATTTTTCTTTCCCCTGAAAGAGGCAGGAGCTTTATATGCAGGATACGCCAGATGGAAAGCAGCCAGATGGAGACCCTGAGTTTGCCAAATTCCAGGTACTCTGACATGCTGCAAAGGAGCAGAGCAGGGGCCATAAATGGCAAACAGGAGGTATTTGAAATCTACCTCAGCTCTGAACAAGCTTCACAGGAATCTCTCTGACTTCATAAAACAATTCTGACAAATTAGCAATTTCCAAGCAATAATAAGCAGCCTCTCAACCCCTCAAACCACACATCACATTTAAAAGCAATTCTAGATTCATGCAGTTTCTGCTAGGCTGAAGTTGGTATCTGTCAAAAGGCTGCTGGACTTAAATTCATTAGTGCCGCTGCTGGCAGCCAGTACTGACTGAAGTGAAAGCCCAAACTAATGCATTTCTAGAGTGTGTTCCAAAGATGATGAGTTTATTTATCTTCTGCTAAACTCTAACAGTTTAGCTGAGTGCAATTTGACCAATTTGGATGGTGCATCCCTCACAACCAAGCCCCAATAAAAACATTGTGTTCTGGGCGATGACAGCCCTGTGTCTTGTTCACTGTATTGTGTGTACTGCAGGGTTGAGATAACTGTTCTTGACAAACAGAATAAAGATGTTGTTATCTAATATTGGTATTCTGAAGGGCAGAGGGCTGAATGAATGTCACTCTGGGGGCACACCTTATTTCTCTGCTGGTAAAGCCAACTAATATGGAAAATGTCTTACTGCATTGCTTTTTCCCATATGTCTGTTTGGAGCTGTTTTCCTTCTGTTTTACTGTCAGATTATTTTCTTCAATACTGACTTGAATTCAGTGGTTATACGTCTGTAGGGACATAAGCAGGAATTACAAAGAAATGCTTCGTAAAGTAATTAGTATTTTTAACAGTTTAGAAACTGAAAAACAAGAAAAGATTTGGAAAAGTAGACAGAACATAGTTCCTTCTTAGCCCATTATTCTTCTAAGAAAGCAGTAGCTGGAAATATTATTTTGCTGGGTTTTACATATTTTAGAGTTGTAAGAAAATGGCATTTTTTAAAAATTTCATGAATGAGTGAAGAAAACTGCTGTGAATGGTAGTCAGTCACAAGAACTAATTGATCCAAACTTCATTAGGAAAAGCAAGGTCAACCATTTTGCTTTTTCTCAGTATTATTCTGTTTCATACTATGAACGTGCCACATCTAATATTCACATTCATACAGATTTTAAATATATTCTCCACAGGTTTTAGAAAACAAAATGTGCAGGTGGAAATATTCCCTGTGATTTTCCTGCCACTCCCCATCCAGTCAATATTGTCTCTGTGACACCTGCCTGTGAAATGCATCCCAGTGGAACACAAGATTACTCCTTTTTTCCCAGTCTGAAGTTATCAGTGCTGCTCTACAATCATAAACAACTGTTTTTGGTCCAGCTGAGAGGCAGCTGCTTTGAATGGTAGGTAAAGGTCCCTCTGTACCAAGTTGTCTCATGGGTTTGGGACAGAAGCCTCAAAAGTGACAAGAAATGCTGTGTGCTGTAATGAAGCAGCACAGGCCTCCCTGTGGTTAACTGCATCCTGCCACTGACTGGACTGGAGTGCAGGTTACCAGGTGTCATCAATGTTAAAGTAGTGACCTTTTAGCTTATGGACCTCTGCCATCTGCCTCTACGCTGTGCTGTGCGTTTTCTGGGCTTTAAAACAGTCTGCAGATAAGTTAATGTACCTGTCATCTTGCCCCCAGTGAGATTTGTGCCTGGTCTTTCAGCAATCTCTCCAGTAATGCTGCTCACATTTTATGGTTTTGATTCCCTCATATTGTAGATTTAGTTTTATTTTTCTGTAGATATTCCCTGGAGCCAAAACAGAAGGAAGGGGAAATCTTTGCTGCACAAGTTGTATATTTATGAGACTTATGATGACAGGAGGGCGAAGATCCTTAAAAAATAACTCCAGTTGTTTTTAAATGTTCAGATTTTAAAATGATCTGCAGAACACAGACTTGCGTCCATAAAACAAACAAAAAATCTTGTGGTGTTATTAATAAAGCAGGTGGCTCATCTTTCAAAATCCCATTTTACCCAGGCAGTGATTTTCACTGAAACCTGACATGTTCATTTTTGCCAAACTTAGCAGCCCCCAAGGCCTGTTGAAAGTCATTTGAAAAAAGCCTTCTTAACAGATCAGTTTTCTTTGCTGAAGCTGTAACATCTCCTGTTTTTGTAAAGATTTGTTTCTTTTACATCTGTATTAGTTGAGCAGCAAGCTAACCCTGGTGACATAGATAACAAAGTAGGCTAGTTATACAACACTGAAGAATGATACATCCTAGAAGCCATTTAGTTAGCACCTTTATATATTGGCAACTATATTTTCCTTTTCTCATTTATTGTAGAGAATTAATACTTGTGAATCTATTGGCATAAGTGATGTCAGCTGGGGAATTTGAGCCAGCCTTGCAAATACGTTAATTATCACTGCAAATGATAGAAAGCACTGGGACAAATCCAGATCTAGTTTGAATCCATTGACTTCTCTGAGCTCACAGAGTATTTTCCATGTTAAACAGATGATTTTGTTCAAAAATGCCTCCCAGACTCCTGGTCCACATTTTATTAAGAAAGACAGTCTGCTATCTGCCCATTAAGATACTCTGCTTGACAGAGTGAATAAGCAGTCATACTTTTTGAACAAGTGTGGCTATTTACTTATAGCTATGTAAGCAGAATAATACCGAGTTAAGAAATTTTGATGAAAGGCATTGCTTTTGTGGTCTTGCTTCCAGTACCAAATGAGAAAAGGATGTTTTTGGTTGAGCTCAGCTATGGTTTTTATCTAAAAAAAAAAAAAAAAAAAAGGAAGAAAAAAAGGCATGGATCTTTCTTTCCTTCTCCATCTTCACAGTCTCATTTCAGTCAGAAGGATAATCTGTAGATCCTACATGTCTGTCAGCCTGACCTTGGTGCTGGGGAAGTCATGGAGCAAATAATCTTGAGTGCCACCATGAGACATGTGCAGGACAACTAGGGGATCAGGCCCAGCCAGCACGAGTTTATGAAAGACAGGTCCTGTTTGACTAACCTGATGTCCTTCTGTGGCAAGGTAACCCTCTCAGTGGATGAGGAAAAGGCTGCGGATGTTGTCCGCTGTTGACACTGAGGAACTTGTATCTTTCCCCTGTGTGCAGTTTAAGCAGATGCCGTGTGGGATGAACACAGTGCTGGTGTCAGCAGGAGGGCCTGAACTCTTCCCCTGCATCTTTCCAGATCTGGGGATGCAGGCATGGCTTGAAGGGCTCGGTGGAGTCATCACACACCTCCTTAGATCTGTAGAGCACAACAGCTCTCGCTCTTGTTAGACGTGGCATCTGGATTTCTCCTCAAACTCTTGGTACTGCCAAGCTGAGATTTTTTATGTATCCTACATGGTGAGTGGGAGCCAACAATTTGCAGAAGTTCTCCCAGTGAACCTGTTACTTGTAAGAGATGTTCACTAAGCCATAGGATGAATATTGATTGAACTTGTGAAAAGCTTCCTTAGTAGGAATTGGTCTCAACAAAAGCAGGTTGGGTGTTTGAAATGTCATGTATTTTCCACAGACAGCAAGTAATGTTCCTTTTTCAGCTGTAAAATCAATGTCTCTGAGCGTTGCATGGTAGGAGAGGACTAAGGTAAAATCCTGAGGGATCATGTATAGGACTTTCCACTTTACTCATATGCTGCTCCATCAAGAATAAATCTTGAAAATCACAAAGGTGCCTACCATCTGAATTAAACCCTACATGTATCGAATAGCACTGAAAGCAACGGCATCTTCAGGGATATGAGTAGAGTGCAACATGAACTGGAAAGTAGAAAAAGTCTGGAAAGCTGTATTCTGAAGGAGAAATGTGTCTTGATGTCTTATAGCAAGTGCTTGGATTCACAAGTCACTTCTGTATCAAATATACAGAAAAAACCCCCTTCAAGTGGTACTGCTTTTGCATCTGGCTTCTGAAATTCCTCATTTTGTGTCTAAACTTGGGTATTGAGTGCAGTGTGCATTGAGAATTTTCTTGCACAGTTTTCAGAATAATTATCATAATGAATTCAGTAACCCTCTCTTAATGTAGTTGTCTTTCTTCCCTGGTTTCAACAGGAAATTGTAAGTTAATTTAAGCAGAACTTTTTTTATATGTTAACATTGTATAAGAGGGTCCATCTAAGGCTCACTACCTGAGGATTTTGGCCTGATCTGATAATAAATGATGAAGCTGTAATGCCCATGTTGAGGAAGGAAATACTTCCATTCGACAAGACAATGATAATTTTCTCCTGCATGAATTGATGAGCTTTTTTTTACAACATTATTTAGCTTGTGCTATGTCTGTTGGTTTCTCTGCAGGTAAGTGACACTCTGTTCCGATGTGCAGCGGTCTTTTGGTTTGATACTTCAGCTCTGTAAGAGATATTACCTATAAAAAAATATACATTTCAACTAGAAGAGATCAATCCTAGGCAGCTTTCTTTTTTTTGCTTTTGTTTTGCTTGTTTGACCTGTTTTTCTGTTGTTTGTTTTTTTTTTTTCTCATGGTGGTTTTTTTTAAAGTTATTACTCCAAGCCAGCAATTTTATAATGACAGACTCTCCCCTTTCCTGTTAGTTTATATTTAGTACTGAAAAATTTCCCATGTACTTATCTGTAAATTGTGAAAAATAGCCCTTTTCTACCAGGCATATATTTTAAGGTATCTTCAAGTAAAATAAAGATACTATCTTTTCAGCAGTTGTGAAGCTGCATCTGCAGTGCTGGATCCAGTTCTGGGTTCTCCAATACAACAGAGAGATGGAACTGCAGGAGAAAATCCATCAAAATGTCACTAAGATGATGAAGGAATTGGAGCTTCTCTCCTATGAGTAAAGGCTATGACAACTGTGACTGTTCATCCTGGAGAGGATAAGGCTTAGGAGCATCTTATAAATGTGTGTAAATACCTGAAGGGAGGGCACAAAGACAACAGAGTTAGGTTCTTTTCATAAGTGCCCAGTGACAAGAGGCAATG
Organism: Corvus cornix cornix; assembly: GCF_000738735.6. Taxonomy (NCBI): domain Eukaryota; kingdom Metazoa; phylum Chordata; class Aves; order Passeriformes; family Corvidae; genus Corvus; species Corvus cornix. The sequence goes on from NC_046333.1 coordinate 41,512,322, forward strand.
GTCACAGACTTAAACCCAAGAGATTCCCTTTGAACATTAGAAAACACTGTGAGGGTGATGGAGTGCCAGCACAGGTTGCCTAGGGAGTTTTTGGAGTCTGTATCCTTGGAGATATTCAAAAGCTGTCTGCAGAGGGTTCTGGGCTGCCCTGCTCTAGGTGGCCCTGCTTGAGCAGGGGGTTTGAGCAAGATGACCTTCTCAGTCCCCTTCTAACCTCAGCTGTTCTGTGGTTCTGTGATTCTGTGAAATGCCAAACTTCATGATTTTGGGTTGAAAGCAAAAATCTCTGGTATCTCAGAAATTTAGCATCACTGGAACATTACAGTCTTTTGTTGTTTCTGCTCCCCTCTTCTTTCTCGGGTCATATATGTATATACTGTAGTAAATTCTGGATTTTCAAATACCTGCCATTATATTCTTGATGATCACTACAGAAGGCTATTTTCTTCTTCTTCTTTTGCTTCTCAAGCAGATTATTTTGAGCATGATAAAGACATTTATCAGATTCTTGGAGACAGATGTGCATTTACTGGGAGATGCGGAGGCTACAGCCTTTCCTCTCTTGAGGTGCCACTTGATATAGCACACCTCAGGCTTTATGTGGAGGCTTCTTTGCACCTCCCAAGTCCAAACCAGTTGAATTCATCACTTTACTTATGTTTAACTACCTGAGACTTTCAGATCCCCAAAGTGCTGTCAGACACCTACAGCTAGCTATTTATTTATTTAGAGTTATGGTAGTTGCACAGGCAAATGTAGTTCTCGTCTAAGAGGCTTTGCTGATTACAAGCCCTGCTTACTCACAGAAAGGTAATTTACTGCCTGCAGGGCAGGACTCGGGTATACCCAAGCTTCCTGGACAGTAAAATGGATCATTCCATTCCAGTGCTCATTCATTGCTAGCCTCTCTCAGACTGTTTGCAAAAGCACTTATCCTGCAAATGCTTACTCATGTAAGCTATAATACTCTAATCAGAAAGTAAGTGGGGCTTGGAGGCATTAAGATTTTTTTTTTTAAGTGAGTAAGCACTTTCAGGGTAAAACCCAAGGGCATCAGAAATGGTGATAATTTTCTGCATAGTACGTTGGCTATTTTTATCTTGAAATCTGGATCTTTACATAACTTTCTATTAAATTGTTTGAGACCTTCCCTTCCTAGACCAGTCGAAGCCCAATAGGCAGACATTCTTATGCTTCAAAGCATTTTCTAATGACTCCCTATGAAATGAAATGAAACATTATCCTGAATTATAGCTGTGATCTGCTTCTAAGTCCCTTTTTAAGCACTGAATTATATCCTAGCAGTGACTGTGTCCTTTCTTCTGTCCCTCTGAATCTCACTTTAAGCTTATCAAATAACTGCTTTAACAAAAGTTGGCATTGAGGTTCATGACTTGTCCTTTTAAAATGAGATTGTTTACAAATGTCTTCCCAGCACCTAACAGCTTACATGAAAGTGCACTTTTTCATCTCCAAGGATGAAGAAGAAAATGAAGATGTGCCTATGCAGGGGCAGCTTTGCCACAAAGACTGAACGATAGTCACCAAAACAAAAAAAAATCACTAATTTGATGAGTGGATGACTTGTGAACTACCCAGGCAGACATTAACTGGTATGTATATGCTTGACTTGCTGCTGCTGCTGCTGTTACCAGTCTTTTTAATAGTACTCTGACTGCCTTTAAAAGCAAGTTCTTGTAAGAATGGTTTCATATCTCAAACAGTTCTGGTGATTTCACTCTTCAGCTCTTTTCTTCCTTCAGCAGTTAAACAGTCTTTATAAACTCGAACTCCAGAAACATTAAAGCAAAGGGTGATGTTTTGCCAAGCCATATGTTCTTAAATGGTGTGTTTTATGAAGTTGATAATAAATACTTTAAGGCATAGTAGCTAAAAAAATTCCAACCTAATGTAAGCAGGCATAATTCCAGTGATTTCAACGTTAACATTAGGGATGAATTTAACTGTCTATTTTCACTCAGGACTGGGTATAGTTTTCAAACTGCACAGGTTTCATTGACATTATATGTTGGGCTGGAATCTAGAATAAAATTGCATTTTTTCTACTCTACTCAATTTAAGAATTACTTCACTCTATTTTCAGCTTTATTGCTGAGCAGAAGTATTAAAATGCTGATATAAAGTGTTCACTAGGTATAAAGTCTTGCCTGGTATTTGATCATTTTTCTATCTCAACAGCTTTTTAAAGACATTGTTCACCTGCAAACATTTTAATCCTCTTTTACATGAATAATAAACTTAAACCTCTAATACATGCATGATTCTACATAAAAACACCAACTGTAGGCCATAAAATGACTGTTCAATTGAATCATAAATTGCAATACCAGGTAATCCCCAAGTAAGCAAAGCTTTTAGTCTTGCTGTTTGGTATGCCAGGGAAATATGAATAACCTTAGATAGTTAAAGTAGAGATGTTTCCTTTATACTTGTAGAAATATGCTGCACAGATGTTGCTTATCTAAGCTTTGGTGAGGAGAGAACAGATAGCTTGGACTGCCAGGCTGAGGGTTGGTCTTACTCAGTCACTCACTTCTTCTCCATCTAGAAAGTTGTTTTTGGAGGTGGCTCCTTATGCCTTCTCTTTCTTTAGATGTGAAACAAGATGGTTTTGAATGTTGGTGGATTGTAAACTGTTCAGAAATTCCTTTTGTTCTCATTCCTTCACTGAATATCTAATTTCTCTCTCCTTCCTAGAATGTATTCTATCCTGCACTCTACCACTTTAAATAGGTATCTGAGGTGTCAGATGATGAGGCGATATGAGGGTAAAACTCATCCTTACAGTACAAATACTCTTTTCACGTTATTTAAAATTTTTTAGATTGCAATTACAATTAAAAAATCTATTTATGTCAGGAAACTAGAATCTCAGCATAGCCAGAATTGAGAGGGTATCATGGCATCTTTCTGATTTTGTTTTTGGCCTTCAGATAACCAGAAATTTCAACATTTAAGAAAATGTGTGAATTTCAACATTTAAGAAAAGGTTTTAAAATCCTTGTAAGACTTCTGATTTTAATTTCCATTCTTCCTAAGGATGTCAACATGAAAGAAGAAAGATAGAAGGAAATGGCCCCTACTGGCATTTTGCTCTTTAAAAGAATGCTGTATTAAATGGAGTAACATGTTAAAATGCCATAAGCAGACAAACCCAACTCATTGATCAAAGGATACTTTTTAATGAGTGGAGGGAAATATACAGCATACCTGTCATTTTAGCAACACTAAAGAAGTTTCAGGAACACTAAATCCTTAAGTAATTTATCTTTTTTAAAACAAAAATCTGTTTTTCTCCTCAGATTCTTAACAAAGGAGATTATAAACATGCTATAGAATTAATAATGAATCATTAGATATTAAGCTTTTATCATTATCTCATGACTATACAATATTTTGGTCTCTTGCCTCATTACTGAATATGTTTACTTGTGTTAGTGTATGCCAAGCCATTTCATAATACCATGGATTTTGATAGGAAAGTCATGGTAAGTTTTGGAAAAGCAGAGATTGGCCTCAATATTACAACTGCATCTTAATTCTTCTCTAAAACCTATTGAGGGATCCTTATAAAATCCTTTTATCACTGGTGTAGAAATGAACAAGATATTAAGGAAATAATAAACTACTGAGATCTATGGACAGAAAAGACCTACAGGGGAGCTGAAAATTATAAATATTGCTTATAACAGTAGCTAATAACTACCTCCTAAACTAATCAAAAGCATTATTAAATTTCTGGACATTTTAAAATATTTTCCTAATTTGATTTTATCCTCTGAATAATGAAATATGTAGTTTTCCCCAATGTCATTCCATTTCTTAAATCCTCTGAACTATGAATCTATCTGTGCTACCTGTGTGACTCCAAAATCACACTGCTTGGAGTCAAAGAGGTTGAGAAAAGAAGTTGTGCTATAAAAGAGACCAGAAAAGATTTAGAGGGGAAAATAAATACACAAAAATTAAGTAAAAGTTACTTGTAACTCTTGTAGATAGGACAATTTTTAAGAAAAGAATTCTGAAAAATCTTGCTAGCAATCAGTGCCAGCAAAATCCATCCAAGAAGGAAGGGAGACAATAATTATTTGGCTCTAGTTTTGCCAATGTAACAAATGCAATCTTGGTCCTCCTCCTTGGCAAATGGCAAAAATCCCATTGACACTGATAGGACTGGTATTTCACTCAATGTCCTTCTGATGCAAGCCTGTCACAATAACCAACCAACTCACACTGCACCCAGTAGGACTTTTGCCACTGACTTCACTGGCAGCAGTGCTGAACCTTCTGCCCTTGGGCCATGAGGCTGAAATCAATGAGATATCTGCTTTAAATTAGGTCATGTATTCCAGTGTTGTTTGTTTGGGATTTTTTCTTATGACTGCATCAGGGTCAGATTTGTAATATGGCACAGAAGTGGAACAATCAGCTTTCAGTGTACACATTAAGGTGTGCATGGATGTGATGCTGTGTTATAGATTCAATCAATCTGAGCTCATTTCAGCTGTGATGCAATTTCCATTGGTCTCAGTGAAAAAAATACTAGAAATAAATCTGGCCTATTTTTTCTCTATCAGAGCAAATACAGGATTTTTTAAATTTAAAAAAAACTAAAAAAAGAACACTGGCTTGATGCTTTTTGACTTTGCTTTGAAATAGTTCAGCTAATGTAGATGAGTAATCTGTAGTCAAAATTGATGTTAACAAAGCTAAATGCCTTGTTTGCTGTCTCAAATATTGAAATAAAAATACTAGAAGTTAAAGGCCATCTAGTAATAATGTGTAATTTACATGAGCATATTAGTTTTGTTTAGAGGTGAAAACTTTGATGTAATAGAACCTCTTTTTAAAGGAAAATGTAGCCTAAAGGGTGCAGAGTGTGGACCACACTTCATTTTAAAATCCTAGGAGAATGTCTCACTGAGATTCTTACAAACTATGCTTATTTTTTTGGAATGCAAAATGGAAAAGTACTAAAATGTTGTAATGTAAGAGAAATGTCTACATTTCTAATTGTTATTCTTCTGTGCACGTGTGTGTGTGAAAATACACACAAAATCTGTGACATCCAACAGCATATTTTTGCATAATGATAATTCTATACTCATTTCTGTAGCTGCAAGTGGAGCATTTTTTTAAATCGAAATAAATATCCTTTTAGTATTTCTGCTTTACTTTAAGGGCAATGATTGTCATTGTCATGGTTTTTGAAGATAAATAGCATACATTATCAAGTACTTAAGTGGTGTACTTTGACATTGTATGTGAAGAGGAGAATATGTAGTCCAATATGATAATTATGGGGAAAAAAGCCAACCAAGCTAACAGTAAACATCTAACTTGCAAATGAAGACCCACTGGGAAAAGATAGACTAGATTGTGTGATTGGATTTTCACAGAAACCTTTTTTTGAAATTGCTTTTTACATTTATTTAGTTTGATTAGTTTATTTATTTTGATTAAATAGTCAGTGCTTGCAGATTGTTCTCCATTAGCAAGTGTAATTTTCATTTTTCTCTCTCTACTCAACCCTTTTTTCTCTGGTCCTATGTTTTGTACTGCATGTGTATGACCTCTTCCAGTTTTATTTTACAAGCAGTGGGAGAACAGATGAAATTATCTCTATTTTCCATAAGGACATGTTAACCCTGAGCACTGGAGCCTGATGCAGATCTCCTTGAATCAATGTGGGTTTGAACAGATAAAGATGCACAGTGAGGCATTTTACCAGCACACTGGCACAAAAGAAGTTTGCACAGCACTGCTGCACCACTTTGAGCCTTGATCCAGCCTCATAAGTTGCCAGGCTGGGTCTCAAATTCCTTATTTCTCCTGGCTAGTGGATGTGACACCAGCTCAGCCCTAGCTCATCTACCTACTCAGAATATATGTAAGAAGTAGGAAGCTACAAAACCTATACAAAATCTTGTTTCTTGTTGAACAAAGCCATATCCGATACATGTCTTCCATATCCTACAGCAAAATGATCTTTGCAGGACATCACCACTGCTAACTGCACTGTGCAGTGTAATTTAAAACACATTCATGTCATACAGGCCTCGTGTAAACCTATAAACCCTTCAAGTCAGAGGGATTCCTTTAAATCTGTACATAAAAAGATTCTTTCCCTGCCAGTGCATTCTAGAGGAGGTTTCTCTTTGCTGAAAAACATGCTTTGGCTTGAAGAAATTTGCAAAGAGGGAAGTTGGGTGAGTTGAGGCTCATTGAAACATCCTTGTAAACAGAAAGATTAATGTATAGCCCTATTTAAGTCAAGTCTGGTTACCTGTTTTAGGAATATTCCAAAAATGCTGAGAGTGTTCAGATGGATGTGTCTGTACTTGCTGCTCAGACACACAAATGTTTTTGACATGGTACCCACTGCATATTTTGGATGGAAATCCCACAACTTACAGGTGAGTGTTTCTTGGATGCCTGATAAGGAGCATACATTCCCCTGGAATCTTGGACAAAACACACTCCTTGGTGACTCAATATTAAGCCTGGTATTTGTGAAGTCATGGAAGTGACTCCTAGGCTTAGGCTGTGGAAAGTAAAGAGTATTCTAATGCAAAAGGAAGCCCCAATTACTAGGCAAAAGGCATACAGAGCTCTAGTCTGGATCACAGAGCAGTGCATTAAAGCTGTAGAAAACTGTACAAGGTAAGGTAAAGGCTAGAATAAGGAAAAGGATAGAGGTACTGCACTGAATAACATTACTGTGCAGGAGCTTTAAAGATTTGGTTGACACACATCATGAACCAAAAGAATGACAAAATCCCTAGCTCTGGGGCATAGTACCAGGAAGAATGGCTAATATTGAAATGTATGTTTGGACTGACCACCTAAAGGCAAAAGATGCCTTTTTGCAAAAGGTGACTTTTTGCAGGAAGGCTAAAGTCAGCTTTGCAACCAAAGATTTACGTGAGAAGCACCATGTGAAAGTAGCCTCAGTTCCCCTGTGCAATGAAAGTCTCAATGGAATAAAAGGGTTTCTGAAAATGAGGGGAATTTATAAACTGCTAATTTTATCTAGATTCTTTCACCAGCTCTCCAGGGGTGCTGCTAAAGGAATCCCAAGTGATGTGGCATGCAAGAAAAAGACTTTGGGAACTAAAAGGCCTGGTAAAAGTCTGCCGTTGTGAGGTACTGTGACAATGAAGAAAATGTGCACTTCTGGGTGCCTTTTGTATATTCCACATGAATGTATATTTTGCAAGGACACCACTTTATATGGGTTTTCATTGTTCACAGATGTGGCAGAATGCACAGCCAGAGTATATGCACAACCACACAACTGAGAAGATGAAGCACTCGTTCCGCCAAGAAGGGAATTTATTCCATAGGGATATCCAAGGATAAAAATTTTTGCAATTGACATTAGGGCATCCTATCAACAGACATGAGATGATGAGGGAAAATTCTTTCTTTTTTGCTGTAAGAAAATTTTCTCACAGCTTCTCTCCTGTTTGAGGATTTCCTATTTCTACAGCTGGAGATTGTACTGTTACTGACAGGTTGTGTCTAAGACAAGAAGTGCATTAAAAAAAGCCTTATGTGCTCAAGGGAAATTTATGGGGACACGTGTAAATGTAGTAATGATATTCATCTGTAGTTGACATATCAAAGATAAATGTCAACTTATCTATTTGTTAATGGATCTATTAAAAGCTGTGTTTATACTTTCTCTCTTTTTTTTTTTCTCAAGCACTTACACACAGATGGATTGTGCAAACAAATACTTCATTAATTGCAGGACTCAGAGCCAAGTGAACACTTCTGAGTCCAGAATCATGTCAATTAACCCAATTTAATTGCTTTCTTGATCCACCCCCACTTTTTAAACAGTTCCTTTTAGGTTTTTGTACAAGACCAGAGGGACGCTGAGTAATTCTATATGATTGAAGGACTCTATACATCCCATTTTATTAAGAAAAATATAATCTGTGCTCTCAAAATGGCACAGAAGCATGGAACATAAAGAACAACAGAAACACCAAATCCAAAAGCCTAATTAGAATGAGTCACTGAGGCAAAGTTGGCACAAACAGCCTAAGATTCCCAAGCTCAAGTGAGGTGGTGAGGGGAGAAGAATCCTTTCTAAATATGGTAACCATTTTGTTTAAAATAATTTCTAAGATATGTTTTTTCCCTACTACGAAACAGCTGCTTTTTCAGTATTGACAGTTTAAAGAAAATTGTCTTTAAGCTGAAATAATGATCCATTATATGTGTGGCTGCAACATATACCCGTAGGTTTGCCACTTAGATGCACAAAAGACATGTTTTGATTGGAGAGCAGTCTGGAGTTATATAATACAAAACGGAGTTTTTTTCCACACCTAGCTGTATAACATAGAAAGAACTACTTAGCAGTTAAATACAATATGTGCAGTGCAAATGATCAACTTGATTTTTTGAGGAGAAAACCCAAAATTTTCTTAGATCAGAAGCTAAATCTGAAAACAGACAGCAAGTGAGTCTTTTGCTATTTCTTAATGACTAAGAACAAAAATGTGAATTTTCAATTTGATCTGGTATGGTCTTTTCTATAAGTGAAAAACCAAAGCGTTTAAAAGGATGCATTTAATCTTATAATTTTGAGAGCTGTATTGCTACCATGTGGTCAAATGTTTGACTTCTGAGTGAAATTCTGTACAATAATTTCACAAGTTACAAGCCAGTAGTATATTGCCTATCAAAACCTAACAATTTAATGCTTTCTCTTCTATTATGTCACTAGTATACATTTCATTAACCTTGGCAGGTATATATGACATTTCTAATTAATTAGATGAAGAGGTTTTGCTATACTTGTGTTTCTGAAATGGTGTAAAGGATTAATCACGTGATACCGTAAGACTATGCAAATGAATACTGTCTTTTCTTCCCTAGGGTGAAAAAAGAAGCCACACTTTAAATAATATTTACTAGGTATCAGTTATTGAATCTATCAAAATATTAAGGCTACAAGCATTTTTATCCATGTTCTTACTTTTTCAAATGTTCCCAGATAAGAAAGAGAATTTTTAATAGTAAAAACTTAAATGTGATGTTGTTTATACATCAACACATAAGGATTTTTTTCCTTTCAACTTTCTCAGATCCTCAACAGCTTCCTATAAATTTATGTCATTTCAACAATTCCCATATTTGTGAAAACCCCCAATTTGCCATTAATCTGACAGAATTTGCCTCTGCTGAAAAAAACCATGATTGAGAACAATGCCTTCAATATATCTCTCCAAAGAAACATTTAATAGTTCAGTCCTTCTGAACAATGTTAAAATAATAACTTAAGCCTAAACTCCCATTTGGTTTTCTCATTATGCTCACTGAAGCTAAAGGGACTATATGCATGCTTAAGCATGTACTCCAGGGCTTTCCTTATAGGCTCTAGTTCAGAATAGCAAGGGGATAATACTTAATCAAGGAAGCAAGTTTTAGTTCAACTTCCACCACACTGTTATGTCTAATAGTGAAGGAAATTATTTAAAAACTGCTGGCACTCCGCCCTTATTCATAATGATCTCAAAACCACAGAATGGTCTATTACATTTTTCTGTTACTTGAAACTTGGAACATGAAAAGTTACGGGACTGTTCCCACAAATCCCTTGCTTGCAAGAACAAGCGCTTACAGGGTTGACCTGAAAATCCTGAAGTTCTTTCTGAGTTTTCACTGGAAGCCAGGCAAAATGAGGGACTTAGAGTGCAGGCACCCAACTTGGCACCTGGCTTGTATTTAAGCTCATTCAGAATCCAGATGCCGTTAGTAGGTATATTTAAAACCCCCTGTGAAAAACACTCTCTTGGGAGCACGTCTAATGAGTAATAAAGAGGTGGCTGCCTTCGAAATACAGCTTGGACCACTATTTTAAATTTAGTTGCAAATTAAAATAATGCTAAAAAAGGAAATTTCCCTTGTAGTCCATAGCCCTTATAATGGATAAAATACTTACGTAGACAGTGGTGAACTCTGGTTTAAAACCCTTTTCTGCCATTTAAGAATTAAAACCACATCTGTTTTAGGAATGGATATTAGCCATTAACCCTAAAGACCTTTCCGAGGATGGGCCATGTTTTCAGAATTTCAGCTGATTATAGATTACAATTATTACAAGATATATAAATTCTTACATGATAAATAATTGTCATATTCATGTCATCGGAAAAAAAGTCAGCCTCACTTCATTAGGAAGACCTATGGCAATTTTTCCTTCTGCTCCCTGCAGTATTTATCTATTTTGCATTTAAGTGTCTCTAAATAGCTTTGTGAACTGCCAGGTTTCTAATTCTCAGTAGAGTTCACTTTGATCCACCTTGAAGGCAGGTCTGCCCACAGACCCATAGCACGACATAGCTGACTCTTTTGCTAGCAAAATGCTTATAATTTAGACATTGCATTCCCTAATTTTAGGTAATTGTGCTTTGTGTTTCATATGTCCTGTGCATCCTTTGTCTTTACTGAGGCAAGTTTCCTGTTGACAGATTCAGGAATAGAAATTAAATAAGTTAAGTTGAGCTTTGGTCAAAACTGAGTTTCTCTCTGTTTGATATTATGATGTAGAAGATATTAGCCCAATCCAGGGGATGGGAACATTAGCTAATATTTCATGTGCCTTGGATTTATCACATTCTTGCTAGGCCCTTTACCATTATTCATCTAATGTTGAGTGTACTTCAGTATTATGTTGTTCAAAATATTTTTAAAATATTCCCAAATCTTTGCAGTCATTTGACTTTATCAGGTTCAGCATTTCGCATATCTTCTTTTTTTTCCTATTGCAAATTATGTAAATGCAGATCAAAGCATGATATGTTTTAGAAATTGTTTCCTTCTCTGTGAATGAGTACTTAATATTGCTGTTTAAGTAGAAGTGAAAGAAATTATTGTAGTGCAGGATGCACCTAAGTCTAAGAGGATGTTGCATTGCTCTGTTGAACTGCTGCAGCTTTTAATATTCAGACTTTTTGTCTCAGGTCTCTTAGAGCACTGCTGTGCAGAATTATTCAATAAGTGAAGAGGGACTCTAGCTATGTAGACTTGAAATATCAATATTTATTTACTTTTGTGTGTGTGCAGCAGTGCTGAAATGTTTATTGAGTTTGATTTCTGAAAACAAATGCATAGCCTTGTATTCAGAAAAAAAAGCCTGGTTTATATGCTTTATGTATTTGGTTTTGGCAGAGCTAGCTTTTTATTCCTGTATTTTGAGGTCTGGACTGACCTAGAATGTCCTTTTCTGCCATTATACCTAACATATATCACAGGTATCCTATGGGATTAAAAAACTTGTTAAGAACAACTGTCTTAACAAGTTTAAACTCTCTGATTACTGATAGGAATCCTTGTTTGGTTTATTAATGTAAGCAGAGGAATAACTAAATTGGAGACGAACTACCAGCTATTTAAGAACAAGTAAGTTACACATGATGAATATAACTCTGTATCTATATAGGGAATGCCTCTGAGAGATATAGGATTATGAAATCCTGAAAGATACAATGTATTCCTGTTGAAAATTATGAGATAAAAATAGGAGAGGCAGATTTGAAACAGTTATGTGCATAGCATTTCTTAGTTTTGCTGTAGTTAAACAGAAATAAATAGGAAGACATCCATCTTAATTGACAACTCTATTTGTGGTTTTTTGGTTTTTAAAAGTCACATAGTTCCATGGTGTGTATCTGACTCGTCATGTATTTCCATACCCCTTAGTCCTGTGGCTATTAAATCCGAATTCGAAAAAAATGGGTTGAAAACTCAAAAGGTGTCAAATATTAAATTATATTTTTATCTCTAGTCTGTAGGAAAGGCAGAGTCTGGTTGTGACAGGCTAAAGCAGCCCTGGGGAGGAATGTTGCTTTCCTGCGGTCATCAACAGGGCACTGGCACCTGGGAGCAGTGTCTTACACAGCTCAGCTTTGCACTGAGAAGCTGCTTCTTGTCTCTTGTCCCCATTTCCTACACAGGACATACATGCTGTTTTCCTTTTCTGTATTTGTGCAGTACTGTGGAAATGTTGATTTTGACCAAGACTGAAAGATCAAATAAGTAAGGCCAAAATGTATCCATCAGAACTGTGCCTGGTGGTAAAGCCCCCATTGCTGCAGAGGCAGCAGGGAAGAAGTGCTGGCAACAACCCTCATCTTGCATTTCACACAGTTCTGGTCTCTGTCAGCCTTGAGATGTGCCAATCAACAAGACAGCACATGACCTGACATGCATCATAATCATGAACATTAGCAGTATCTGCTTCTGACTCCGAGATGAGATTGCTTTTCCGGTATGCGTATGAAGAAAAAAAGCTTTCATAGAGAAAGGGGACACATTGGTCAGTCTCCTGAGAGGCTGAAGTAATGCTTCCACCTCTGAACCTTTTCTTCTGCAGGCCAAAAGAGCAAAGTTGCAAAAATTCTATTATTCAGGGCAAATAGGTTTCAAGGAGGTTAAATATTGTATTGTAGTGTGATAGTTCTCTCTATAGCACATCAAAGAAGAAGGAAGCAGTAAGACACGTGTCATGAAGTAATATTGCAATAACCTAGGAATTTGTCAACATGTTCTGTTGGATGGTCAGGCCATCACTGACAATGTCCTGGAATTCTGCTACTGAATGTGACAGAGCTGTGTCCATCCCCTCAGCTCTAAAAGATCCCTGGATACTGTATGAGTCCAAAATTAAAAGGAATAGACAATAGCTTCTGAACAGAAATGGTTCCATTAGGGACTAATGAAAGCACCAAAGAAACTTGAGGAATGATGAAGGCAACTACAAATTTAAAAAATTATATGCTGACAAGCAGGGAGCCAACCAAAGGAAAAAGAACCAGTGCTAATGATCAGGAATCTCCTGTACACCTAATTCCAAAGGAATTTCCTTATTTTCATTCAATATTCTTCTTAGATATTGCATAGAAGCAGTGCACAGAATGTTTTGTTAAAGCAGTTGTTAGATATCTATTTACACTTTAAGTATTAATGTAGCTGTTCTTTCAAGAATTTGGTGGTTATTGAAGTAGAGAGGGAAATACAGACCGAGTTATATAAATTTGAGACACGTCTTTAAGAGCTGCAGATCTGTCTTAGTCTGTTCTCTTTACCCAAAACAACTCTTTTTGACTAAAAGCCAGGGAAAAGCCATATAATGCAGTTGTGGTGAATTTAATGGGTGATTAGAGCTCCATAACTGTATGAGTTTGGTTACATTAACATGCTACTCAGTGTGTAGTATAGGCTGTGTCTGATGCACTTTCGGCTACTGCAGTTACAGCTCGATCCCAGACATCGTGTTCAAGCATAGCTCCCATGGAATAGAGAAAGAAACCCTGAATTATGCTCATAGAAACAAAGAACAAACCAACTATTCACAGCTGCTAGTACTATAAAACCTATATGAGGTTTCCTGCAAGCTCCTGCAGCCTGCCATATGCCGGAGGGACGCTACAGATATTGTGGCTGTTGGCAGGGAGATGCACAGCCAGGAGAGGTAATGCTTCATTCAGCATGTTCCTCTTGCAGCCCCTGGCATTAGGTTTTCTGCAGTTTCCTACAGAGCTGCAAATAGAAACTAAGGCTGTGTCTGACTCACTGGACTTTTAAGAAGGAGACAGGTGAAAAAGAGCTTGCCTTTTTTTTTTTTTTTAGGGCAGGTTCCCACTGCAGGACAAAGGTTTTATTCTAGTTAGGATATGAGATGTATAGGTCTGCTCACAACTGTAAGGACTAAATTCTTAGTTCAGATTCTATTGTGATATTCAGTGATATAAACTGAATTCAGGTTAATTTTGGAAAGAAGTAGAAAAGAAGATCTCTTTACACTTTCTTAGCACAGCTATTTCTTTCTTAAATTCTCTGGTAATTAAAAGCTGAATTTAGCCTTTTATGACTGACCTTCTAATTCTTCTCTCAAAGATCCCTGGGCATAACTTTGCTTTATATTTATTTAAAATCATATTCCTTAGGGTATCCAGAGGAGAAGCCCTAGCAAATACCTGAGAGCAGTGTGTCCTCTTGGGATCCTGCCTCTTGCAGATCCTAAATTTTATCTATCTTTTGCTCCAGCTCTTTAGTAGCATTTCTAACATGAAATTAGCTAACATGAGGGACCAAGAGGCACCCCTGCAATAATTCCATAACTTTGAAAACAGAAATTTCTTTTACTTAAGCTTTATTCTTCAGCCACTGAGACATGGCTGACCTGAAAGAGGGGTAAATATTAAGTTTTTCTTTATACTTTGTATTTTATACTTTATACTTTTACAATTATTATTTCCTTCAGAAACCTCCCTGTTTATTTGTGAGCTACTAAGTTGTGGTACTTGGAAATACATACTTTTAGCTCTCTAAATGTTTGCTCATTGTATTAGTGATGTATTTGTATACGCAGTTTCCCCAACCTGCTTTAAGTTACATAGTGAAATATTGAAATATCTTTTGCATTAATACTGGGATAAATGAATTTGAGATACAAACCTTGTAGTTTTTCTGTATATTGGATGAAAAGACAAAAACATGCAGACAAGTCTGTCCCGCAACAACATTTCAGAGACAGGACTGTGATTCAAGTAACTCCCTCTGATCAGATTTGAGTAAAAGTTTGACAAAAACAGACTTTTGGCAGGATGGTCAATATGTAATAGGATCATTTAAAATTTGAGCTTCTAGAATAGTAGCTTAAATGCTCTAAGGTCAAGGCTGTATCCTATGGGCTTTCTAAATTTCCATATTTATCCACCTGGTCCATCTTTCCAACATCCCCAATTCTTTGGGAAGACCCTTGATTGCTTTTTGCAGTCAACTGGATCAAAGTCTATGCAGCATGAAAAGCTTAGGTGCAGTTTATGACTTGTATCTTCTGTACTACCCATTGGAAATGTATCCCTTCATTTCTACTTGCTGGAAAACAACTTTTCTGTGTTACAAGTAATAGCTGAAGGAACAGAGGTGCGCAGAAAGAAGCTCAGGCAAGGGCATAGGGAGCAAAAATGTTGCTTTGCAGTGTGACATTGTTTCAGAGTTTTCTATTTTTTCCCCTAGTTTCTAGTAGGAGAAACAATATTAAACTTAAAAGAAAGATTCTGAGACTTCAAGTGTACTTCAATTTTTGCATATGTAACCTAAAAATTAAACTTTGTAGCTATGAGGAAAAGTCACTCTTTCTGCTTCATTCAATGTAAGATTTTAGTGGCTGTCTTTTTTTGTCAGACTTCTGGTACTGAGATCTGTCATCATCGCACATTCTTTTTTATGACTCGATCTAGCCCTTTAAACCTACCCCCAGGTTTGTGAAATAATTATGAGCAGAAGAAGCCAAGAACACAACTTGTTTAAGATTAGCCTTGAAGTCTGCCTCAAACAGCCCTGGCCAGCAGCAGTCTTATGGTTTTGAATCCCTGCTGCCCTCTGTGCAGGCACAGTATCCTTGCTAGACTTGTGTTTGCATAGCTGCCCCTGGCACGTGAAAGAAATAAGACTCAGATAGATTATACAGAAGATTATAAAATTGTGGTAGGTATTATAAAATAACACTGCTATTATCAAGGTGAGAGCCACCACAGCCTAACTCCTGCTCCTTGCCTTGTGTTGTAGGTCCAACCAAAGACACCCTGCTCTTTTTCCAATTCCTCCAGCACCAGGAATCACAAGAGGAACCTACACTGGCTGACCCAAAACAATGCATGAAAACAGCTGAGGTTGCTGTGAAAGAGCAAGCCAGGGGATGAGTGCTAGTTCAGCTGCTTTATTGCAGCTTTGCACCTGCACAGAGCAGAGTAGGGCAGCTGCAGACAGGTAAGTTAGTGCAGTAAAAAAATAAAAAAGAAAAAGAAAAAACAAAAAAAGCAGAGAGGTGCTGCTTGTTATTCAGCTTTTGTGTGTTTGTACAAAATCTCTTGTAATGCTTCATAACCTGAAGGCGTCTTCTGGAAGGGCACAGATTCCCACACGGAAATGTGAAGTGGTTGTCTGCAAGGAATCCGTGTAATTTTGTGAACTGCTTTTCTATTCAATTAGCTTTTCTCTATTTGACCAGGTTAGGAGAAGTAGATGTCATCAGAACAAAAATAACACTAAGAGAAAATTCATGCCAATGGTAAATTATGAGGATGTTGACACCAAGTATTGGACTGGAAGGTGGGAAGGGACAGAACAATCCAAGGCTTCTGGATTAGAGGTGAATTGGTACCTTGGTCTGAGCTGAAGCCTTCCCAATTTGAGGTCATATCCTCAGAGAGTCTGACAAGGCAGCCTGTACTGTGTATTTCCCTTTCCGAGGGAAACAAGTTTAATAATTTCAGCACTGAGAACTGGTACTACTGGAAATGCTTCCATAATGTTCTTAGGTAAAACAACAGATGCCTAAGCAAAAAAGCAAGTATGGCAGTGCTCCTATTTGTGAAGGTCTGAATAAGTCTGTTCAGCAAAAGCAAAATTTAGAACATGTATTCAAACCACCAGTCTGTTTTGTGCTTATGTGCAAAGAACATGCTAAACAGAGCGATATGACACCCAAATACTCATTTACCAGTGGAAAAAACAGCCCTGAGTTAATACATGAAGACAGTTGTACATCTTCAATGTTAAATGAGCAGGAAACATAAACAAGACTAAACAAAAATTAGCTTGAAACCTATGATGCCATGCTAAAGAAATGAAAGTATGAAACACAGAAGTAACTCTTCAGTATTATCATTTTATTATATCTGCACTTTTCAACAGAGGCTTCTCATACTATCAATTCTACCTTTTGTTGGCAAATGATGAAGTGTGATAATCTGTCAAATCACAGGTAGTACACTGAACAATAATATTTAAGAATACTTCTGTCCCTTTACTCTTTAAAAAAAAGAAAAAGAAAAATATTTAATGTTGACAATAGAAAAATCAATCTTTCAAGGAGGGGTTGCAAATATGTTTTTTCAGCTGTGGAAGTTTCTGCAGAGTTACCTCTTTTCACAATGACAAATTAAGTATGTAAGATTGGTAAAAGTCTTCTTTTTCTTTTTCCTTCCCCCCCCCCCCCCCCCCCCCCCCCCCCATTTATTAAGGCTATTCTGGAATATTAAATCTGCATACAGCTACTGCAGACTTTTCCTCCTCACTAATACTTTGTTTTATATGCAACGTATTTTACATCATTTAAAAATATTGCTCTCTACAAAACACTTTTTTACTCTACTTTTCATTTGCATTCCAAATAATTGCTGTAGGATTTTCTTATTCTTAGCAAAAGGAGATATATCCCCAGATGTATTTTTTGTTTTTCTTTCTTCCTTCTCCCCTGTGTAAATACTCTTACAAAAGTAGATTTAACAAAAGACCATTCACTATAAAAAAACTTCCTCAGCAGTGACATGATACACCACACACCCACATGTGTAGTCTTTATCAATAACAACAGAAACATGTCAAGTGATAAAAATATACGTGATTTAAATCAGCCATTTTGGGAGTACACTTATTCAAGACCCTTCAAGTGGAGATGAATAGCAGGTTTCTAAATATGATATTATGAGGGTAAGCAAATGAGTCATTATTTGTATTCTAGAGCAATAGAGTTGGGCAAGAACCACACTGCAGAAGGGAATAAGCAGTCGTATCTAACTGTTTATTCTATTCCATTCATCACCACAGGGTGCATCTGTGCATGTGAGGTCAAGGTCAGTGATCCTTGTTCACATGAATCATTCTCAGTGCTAATGAAAAACACCCCTGATGCAGCGTGTTCGAACACCAACAGCTTCGGCAGACTTCTGGCACTCCTGGCTCACTTCTACGAGCCAGAATTCACAGGTGAGGCAGAACGCCTGGGTTGGGGGGGCATTCAGGGCTCGGGATGGACGAGAGCTTAACAGGGGCTGTTGGTGGAGATTGGCATGGAAAAGAAGGAGGATAATTTTTGACTGGAGGAAAAAACAGTGCTGCCGTGGGCCAGCTATGGCTCCTTTACACCTTGGCTGTTTGAGTTTCAAAGCTGAAGAGTCTTTCAAAATGAAAAATTAATTTAAAAAGCGCAACCTGGTTCTGAGTTAGTTTCCAAATAATTAAGTTTTAAAGTTATGATAACAAATCCTAATTATCTTTCTCCACAAGTTTCTTGAAGTCAAGGAAACAGAGATGGAACATAGTGGCACATGAAGAAGGGTTTATTTTTCTTCCTCCCCCTCCTCCCCTTTCAATCAGTGCAAATTTTGCATACATTTTCTCTGCATTTCACTGTCCAGATAGAAAGAAGGATACATTTTGTGGAAGTGCTGATGACGTATAGATAGATGTGTGCAAAAAATTATAACTCAACCATAGAATAACTTTTCAAGGCTGCTGCAGTGACTACGATAATTTGATATGCAAGAGGATTTATTACTAAGATTACAAACAAAAGTTATGCACGTCATGTTTCTTGCTCTGCAGTAATCCTTCTACAGAAATTTTGGCGGCCCCTCGCCAAAGCCAGAGGAGGAACTCGATGGCCGGACGAGTGCCCGGGACTGTAGAGAGGAAGAAGAGGGTGCTCCGCGGAGGTGAGGGAGAGAGGGAAGGAGGCAGGCTGTTGTCTCACCACACATGGTCTTGTGGGAAGTGGGAATCTCAGGTTGAGTTACTCATCGGTATGGAGTCAGGAGTGTGCACAACCAATGATTTTGATGGCAGGAGGTAACGTACACATGTTTTTCAGGGAAGGTGCTGTAGGAGGACTTGCCGGCGGGCAGAAGGAGGTTTGTGCTGAGGGCTGTCATTTCCCAAGCATGGAATTCTTCTGATCCCAGGAGCCCATCGCCGCCGCCTCTGATGCTCTCCCTTCCTCCGGTACGAGCAGGGGGCTGGCGGCGCAGACCCGGCCGGGCAGGGGGGGCCGGGCGCCGTCCCCAGCGTTGCTCCCGGCGCCCCGGAGAGCGCGGCGGGGGTCGCGGGGCGGCGCTGCCCGGGCTGGGCGCTGCCCGCCCGCGCTGATTGACGCCGGCCCGGGCGGAGGCGGGTCCGCGGGGACCGCGCTGCTCCCGCCCGCCGCCGCCGCCGGGCAGCGGGACCCGCGCTCCGCCGCCGCCCCCGCGCTCTCCCGCTGGGATCGCGGTGCCGCCCGCGGCATGGCCGGCGCGCTGGGCAGGGGGGCGGTGTGCTGGCGGATGCGGAGCGCGGCGGGCGGCAGGAAGGAGAAGCCGCCGGGCGCCAAGCCCCAGCCCCGGCACGGTAAGGGGGCGGCCGCGGCGGGGCTCGGCGGGGCGCCCACCGAGGTGGGACGGGAGCCCCGAGGTCCGCGCGGGGCAGCCTCGAGGCCAACTTGCCTGTGACTTGTTTTACCCCTTCGGCTCCTGTGGGGCAGGGGGATCCTTTTCTCCTTTCCCTTCCAGCGGGTGCGGAGGAAGAGGAGCTCCTTGCTCCCAAATTCCGCCGAGCTGCGCCTTATGTCTTTTATTTGCCGAGGCGAAAGGAGAGGAACAGTGTTCGCGCGCGTTTTGGCATCTTGCTTTGATAACGGCTTGTTTGATTGTTTTTGCAGAAAGCATTTGCAACCTGGCAAACGCCAGTGACCCTGGGAAGAGTCTCTTTTGGCTTTCATGATCTTAATGCCCGGAAAGCACTGTTGAAAATTTTGCCCTGTGTGCTCTTGTCTCCTCCTCCCTTACTTGTTCGGGAAGACATGCTCTCTTCCAAGGCTAAGCAGCACACAGACAGTTCTCCCAAAATCAGATCCTGACTTTGAAAACATAGAAGGGAGTGGTGTTCCACGAACTATTGAAAACAAGTGTTGAGGTTCATGACCTTTGTGTGCTAAACACTGAATGCGGTTTACCCAGAGCCAAATCTGTCATGTACGGTTTCCTTACTGTACCGCTTGGCTGTCACCGTTCTCTGCTTTGAGGAACAAACCCAACTGTTTGTGGATCTGGTTGCAATGTCTGGAAATCTCTCTAGAGTTTGTTCTAGCTGTGTGTTCCCCCTTGAGTTTTAAATCCACTGTTCGGGTAAGTGTGTTTGCAGAAGTCTCTGACCTAATCCTTCAAGGGTAAGGTAGCAGCTTAAGTTGTGCTTGAGTTCCGCGTCAATTTGCGTTTGTTTGTTGTTGTATATGTTCGTCCCCAAAGTAACTTTGTGTCTTTCCCTGAGAAACTAATTTGGCTGAAGGAGTAATTTGTGCTCTTTACAAGTCCACAGATTGCTGTAGCTCATGCAGTACTCTTGATGACAAAGATGTTGGGATGACAGGGAACCCGGCATCTCAGGTGCTGGCATTTGGAGAAGATGCTTGCTAAGGAAAATAATACACCCAAATGCAGGTCTGAAACGAATAGAAGCTCAGTATTTCTCCCACCGACTGTCACCTGGGTATTTCTGAGATAGAGTGCTTTTGCAGCAACATCTTCTTTTTCATTTTGCTTCTTTGTGCCCCTTTCACAAGCCAAAAGAGGAAGCAGACTAAAAGTCGGAGCAAAGATTTTGTCAGTGGTTGTCAAAAACCCTCTAAAATAAATACTGTGGGGAAAAAAAAGTGTTATCTAGTTAGACAATAAAAGCGATTGTTTAAAAATTATTGTAAATATTTATCCTATTAATGCTAAGTGTAATGCTGGTAATAGGGTAGTATCATTTTATCACATGATAAAAATAGTTGATAGGATTCCTTTAAGCTGTATACCTGCTATGTGTGGATATTATACAGTAGCTAGGCACATAGACCAAAATTCTGGATGCAGTGAATTTGGTGGGAATTTTGCCACTGACCTAAGAAGAGCCAGAATTGAACCAACAGACTGTATAGTGTGAGGTGTCGGGCCAAACTGAAAACATTTGACTGATTCAGCTGTGCAGTTGTGGCAAAGTTTATAGCCCTGCATATGCTGCTATGGTAAATATATTATCACGATAGCTCTACCATAAATTATTTAAATTAGGGAGTTATAAAATAACTTGGTTCTAATTTACCTTAAGGAAAAAGGTGTAGTATGCTTCAGTCTATCAGGATTGCTTCTTATAACTGTTTTCTAAAGAATCATATGACACTAAATTCACATTTAAGTAATTGCTGCAACAACACAGAACACTGAATTACACTGAAGCCTGTACACTTTGCATCCTGATTAGATTTCAACTGTAATTTAAAAATAAGCACTCCATTATATTGTCCTTGCAAGGTGTACTAGACTTAGTTACCAGATCATTGACTAACAATTAACAGCTCCAAATGTAAGGTGAAAATGAAATTAGAGTAATTTGCATGTCCCTAATACTGATTGTGTGCTATAGGGAAATATTTGGGGTGAAAACCAAAGAAGTGGTATTACTTTAGTATGCTTGCAAAATTTTCAAAGTTACAGAAACACTGTTTTCAACAATGGACTTTTAAGTTAATTTCAGCTTTTGTAAGCAGTATTGATCAATTCATCATGCAGGAACAGAGAATTTGCTTAAATGTTTCAGCAAAAGCATTAGAGGGGTTACAAGTAAGATATACCTAAAAGTAAAATTGTAGTATGTGAACTGCCAACAGTTTTTAACAAGCAAACAGACTGACAGGTTTGACTCATTCAGACCCTCATGCATTCAGTTATCAAAGTTAGGTGGGAACTGTTCACAAAAGAACTGTATGAAATACTTTCAAATCTCTGTTTTTGCTGCAAAACCACTTCGGTGATCCACGAGCCTGCATTGGTAAAAAGTGTCATAGCTCTATGGATCTCAACAGCACTGTTATGATTGACACCATCTGAAGACCATGCAAAATATTTCTGTGTATGTTAGGATTAAGATATGTTTATTTGGGCATCACTTAAGGGTCTAAATTGGCAGGGTGCATATTGAGTTGCAGCTGAGCAAACCTGCTATTTAACTGAGTCAAGTTACAAATATTTTCCAGCTTTGACATTCTTCTCACCTTTTATATGAGGAATTATGGAGACTTTTTTATACTTTTCTCTTATTTTAAAATACAAATATGAAAATTGCCCTGTGATCTCGTGTGTAAAGGTTCTTGTTTTGTAGTTTCATACCATGTAAAGCACCATAAAGCTGAACTAGAATTTCCACCCATTGTGATCTAGACAGTAAATGAAGTCTTGTCAAGATTCCAGCAAAAAGTTTGAGATCCTGTTGATATGATGAATACTAACAGTCTTGTAAAAAGTTTATTTTTGAATGATTTAATGTTGGGTTAGCATTGGCACCTTACCTGTAAAATCTCCAAAGAACTTGAAAACTGAGAATGGACAGCAACAGCTGGAATTCTATTACAGATTCTTTTTAGGCAGAAGATGTTATGAAGTAACATAATGAAAAATACGTAAACAAAGTAATATTTTAGTGTGCTACTTAAGAAAACTTTGAAATACTTGTATGAGAAAACCTACTTCCTTGAGGAGTAGATGTGGAAAGTTTGTGACTAAAAGCTATGAAACGGAAATAAGTTTTAAATTACTTGGTACCGCCAGAAATACCTTCTGGAGAGAAAGCAGTGTTTTATAACTCTTTTAGAGCTATGGTAAAAACAGTTACCAGGGAAAAACAGCACAAGTAAATAGTGCTGGATGTATGTATAGGAGTGTGTGTATCCACGTAGGTGAAGTTTTAGACAGAAAACAATTACTTTTAATTTATTTGATTTTCTTTTTTTTTAAAAAAGAGCTCACAAAATGTGCCATATTTAGACTGGCAAGTACAAGTCCTCTGTGCTTCAGCCAGCACAGTGAATTCAGTTGGTTTTATGCCAATATGTTGAACTATACCCAGGTAGGCTGGATAAAGGAATATGAGCTCTAACAACACAGACTTCTTTTTTACCTGGATCTGCTGACTAATTTTAGTCTTTACCTGTCTAGAATTGTCACAGAATAAGACAAAAGCTGTTGTTGCCATGTTTGCTTGGTGTGATGGAAAGGTTGTAGTATGGGAAGGGTAGAAGTCAACACGTTATTGCTGCAGAGATGTGGTCTCTTCTAACTGTGTTGAACTGCTGGGAGAATGGAGAGAGAGGGAAAAAAAAACCCCCAAACCTGTTCATTGTTTTCCTCTTGTGTAAGCTTAGTTGCATGCCCATGTGCAAACACCCAGGTTGCTCCTGCAGTGGATTAATTCCACAGTTAACAGTAAGGCAATTAAATTGTGCTTGAGCTTTCCACTTTCAGATATTCTCATCTTTGTACATTTCTTCTTGAAATATTCAAGAATGTGCTTTAGTATTTTCTGTTGGTTTTTCCTTTTCTTCCTTCTCTGTCTCCTGGGAAATAACGTTGTTGGTCGTATTGAGGTAGTCATAACCAAATCTTCTGTTTTGCTCGAGGCGTAGTTCTCTCACCTCACTTTTTACGTGTGCCTTATTGTAGTATTTGTGAAAGTAAATGTGTGAAATTAATGTAGGTGTTTTTATATAAATGTGTATGTGCTTAATATAAAGTAATAGAAGTTTTCTTCTTGAAGCAAGAAAACGTATTTTCTGTGATCAGCTGGAGTAAACTGCAGGTAGACTTTTAATATTGAAATATTTTTGTAGCCTGTATGGAATGTATGAACATTGACATTATTTTTTTTTACATCTACTGACACTTTGATGCTTCAACCACTTTTGGAGTCTTGTTAGTAAGGGAGTGTACTGTGTAATGCAGACCTTGCTCTGAAGGCATGGCTTTCCAAACAATTGGATGGGTAAGGCTTTTGGCCTGGAGAACAAGAGAGGTTGGTTTGCCAAACATATTTTAACTTGATTAGCCTTTCCCTTTGTCCTTTGATGTAAGTGCTAGCTGTTACCTCTTTCTGTGGTTGTTTCTGTTTGTTTGTTTGTAAAAAAATTGTTTATTTGTTTCTTTTGCTTTGTTTTTCAAATTAATTCATTGTAAAAAAGGTAATACAACTAGTGGATGCCTCATTCATAGATGAGGATATTTATGAAACTGATAAAACCTAGAATTATAACTTCCACAATTAGAGAGAAGTAATCAGAGCTAAAAATCCATGGATTATTCTAAATTTGAATTTATGATATAATGACAAACCCACCCACTAGATCTTAGAAGCACACTCCAAATACAGTTTTATGATATTTATTTAGATCTAATTTTGGCACAGAAATGTAGTTAGGAAACCAAAGAC
Organism: Corvus cornix cornix; assembly: GCF_000738735.6. Classification (NCBI taxonomy): domain Eukaryota; kingdom Metazoa; phylum Chordata; class Aves; order Passeriformes; family Corvidae; genus Corvus; species Corvus cornix. The sequence goes on from NC_046333.1 coordinate 41,536,424, forward strand.
TTCCCTTCCATTTCATACCCAGATATACTTTTCTGACTTCTTTTTTTTCTTTTTACAGAATATGTGGGTAGTTTTAATCAGACAGAGTCATAAGTCACCTTGCTGGGAAGTACAAGGTGTGATCTTAAAGGGAAAAAAAAAGAATCACTTTCCTGATCATTTGGCTTTTACTGTTGAAAATTCTGAAGCTAGGTGAAATGATTACTCTGACAGAACTATAGAAACTATCTCATTTCAGTACATTCTGAAATATTTTATATTTTGAATAACCCTGGCTCAGGGGCATTTAATACTTGCCTCTGGAAGTTTCCAGTCCTAGTATTCAATTTAACATCTCTGCCTTTGTCTTTCCATTTAGCCTTGCCATGTTAAAACAATGAATCATCTTGACCATTAACTACAGTTGGAATGCCTGTTTATGCACTGAATTTGTTTTGTCATGTTGCCTTAATAATTGATTGGAACTGTGGCAACTCCTGACAGCTTTCCCATATGAATTTGGGCTATTCCCAGTGCTGTTCTGAGCAGTAGAAGCATAAGCCATCCCCAGACCTGGAATGTCTTTATCTTCTAAGGGTTCAACTTGTTTTCTCATGAAACTGTAAGGTAGCATTTTCATTTTCTGTCTTCATGCATATGACACTGTGTAGGGGCTGTAATATTTCCTGTAACAGTTGAACAAGGAATATTGTTATTGTACATTCACTTTGACATATTCCGTTTTGTTGATGGATTTTAAATTGGTGCTGATTAAAATATTGAAACATTAAATGGCAAGTGAATCAAAACTATAATGGCATTCTTTGAATAATTTAGAGAAGTGACATGGTGCAAAGGAAGCACCATGGGCTACAGGGCAGGGAGGCTGTGCCAGCAAATGCAAATTTATACCTCTTGCCTTGTGAGTGGGCTTGGAGATAGCACTCTGGTTGCTATTTAAGCAGCATTTTGAAAATAAATGCCCTTTTATTAAAAAGGGATTTACTGGCAGTTCCTTGACTCATTAAATAGCATTTGCCTTAATTATGTAGTAGTAAGTATCATTGAGAGTATTTTGCTTAATTCCATGAAAAAACTTTGTTGCATTTGGAAGGCAAATACTGAAGGATCTACTTAATAAATAAGCCCAAAGTACTGTGTAAAATGTGTTCTTTTTAAGATGGCCTTGTGATCTTGTCTTGTGCACTGTAATGTCTAAGAATATTTTTTGTGTGCTCTTTATGACCAATTTTCATTGAGGTGTTGATGCCACATTCCTGTGGAAAGCATCAAAAAGTAGAAACGAGGAGTAGGAATTAGTGGGTAGAACTTTCTCCTGAAGGCAGATTAAAGTAGAATTGGTAGTTTGTGATAATGAACCCAAGAGCCTGTGGAAAAAAAGCAAGAAAAAAGAGTTGTTATAGTCAATGACTGCATTGCGCTTTGCTGTACAAACCATTCCAGTGTTTTGTTCAATGCTTATCACTCTGAAGCTCTGAAACTACAGAGCTGTCTTAACTGCTGGCATTTGTAGTGAGGGGGAGGAATGGGAGGTTGAGAAGAGATACTCCTTCTCCAGAAGTTGGGTTGAGTAAATTTGTGTAGTGTAACCAGATGTCCTCATCAGTTTCATCTCTTCGGCTGATAGGCGCTGTGGTTTCATGTGGGACGTCATGGTTGCTGCTAGACAAGAAGTGGGTGTGAGTAAAATTTTTTAGGAGGTAAGTGAGAGGAGGTTCTGTAATGAGAAGCTGTACACAGAGAGATCAAGGGACCCCTGCAAAACATTCATATCAGCAGGACTGCAGAACAGATAAGATGCTGTATTCTGGGATGGGCAGAATGTTTCAAGACTTCCGCATCATTTTAAAATATAAGACATCTTCATAATCAAGTCCTGACGTCATTAATGAGTGGCTTGTAATGTTCAAACACGAATTAGCGGGAACGGGAACACAATATTCAATTTTTAACTTAGAGGTGTGAATTTTTGGCTTTCTAGCTACTTGGAATTCCAAGAGATATTCAAGCATGTAAATCCATTTAAAAACCAAAGGAAAGTGGTTTTCTATAGAACACAATATATGTTTTAGGGAAACACGGTCTTTTCCAGTCCTGATGACATTGGAATTCTGTAGATTCTCTAGGGCAGGACTGCTCCCAGTCCAGGTATTGATTTCAGTTAACGCTGAAGTAGCCTGAGGGATGGTCAGTTGTTTGTGTTAATGGTACTGCTGGGTGCAGCCTAAATTGCTTTGAGCATGTGGCCTACAAAGGCAAGTTCCAATGAAGCAAGAAAGAATTTACCACTGTTTTTATTCATTGTGCAGTTGTGGAGGATGTCTTTTTATTTTTCACTGAGAAGTGGTAATAATCTGATTAGAACAGCAGCATATATTGTTGGGGTTTTTTTGTTTGTGGTTGTAGTGTTTGTTTTCTTAATGTCCAGGCTGAAAAGCTAGTCCTAGCTCAATTACTTTAATTTTTGGGAGAGGACTATGTTGCAAATGTAAAGGAGGGAAAAAGATCACCTTACAGAAACGGTAGTGACTGGAGTGAGATTCTGATCTTGGAAGGGTTTGATCTCATGGGCTGTAGCTGCTTGCTGTATGCACCAGATCAGTGAGCTGATTTTTCAGGCTTTCTGAATTCTTCTGTTTTGGCACTTGTTCCAGGGAGTGAACACACAAATGATCTCACAGAAGAGATGATTAAGTAACACCTGAGTTTTTCAGAGTTCTTAGCAGCATTGAGCAGTTGTTTCATTGCAGGGAGGGTTAAGCTGAAGCTACATCCTTGACTAGCTTATTTTCCCACTTATTCCTGCACCAACACAGTGCCAGTTTGATGGCAGATGGACATTTTTAGCCCAAGGCTTTTGTATTCTGCAAACTCAAACTCCATTTTATGATTTTCTCAGCATAAAAGGAAAGTGGCAAAATTATTTATTGATATATTTAGACAATTGTATTATGACTTTGGTGTGGGGGTTTGTTTGTTTTGGGTTTTTTTAAGATCTAGTTAAAATATTTAGATCCATTAAATTCTGATTGTATTCAGCATATCCAGTGGAAACCTGAGGAATATGCAGAATGATTCAGGTTGGAAGGATCCTAAGGAAGATTTCTAGTCCAGTTTCCTGCTCTGTGTCAGCTGTGAGATCAGACCAGGTTGCTCAGGGCTTTCTTCAATCCAGTCTTGAAAACATCCAACGAAGGCATGCACAAAATCTGGCAACTGGTTACTTTTTCACATCAAAATGCCAAAGAGACCCTGATAACTTTAGAAAAGTGTGAGTTCTAGGTAATGGCCATCTTCCTAGAAATAAGCCCAGGTGTAAGGGGTGCTAAATCGATTCCACTGATGATCTGAAGTACCACTTGCAAAACATAACGCAAGCTGCCTTATTTTAGGATGTTCCAGAAAAGATACCATGGAAAGCTAATAATTTGCTAATATCCATAGTGCTTTGAATAAAAAGAATTATAACTATTCCTAGGCTTGCAACCCCTTATCTGAGTTCACCTAGGAACTTAGTTAACTTTTTGAGAAATACAGAAGAGTAGGCCAGCTATCTGGCCATTCAACTATCTGCCTAAATCAGAAGTGCAGGTAAGATTTTGTGACAAGAAGGGTCTTGGCAACCTGAGTAACTGAAATATTCCAGTGCTGTTATAGCACAGAAGTCTCTGGTCATTATGGAAAGAGTCTGAAAGACAATGCTTTACTGTTTTTGGTGATCTGTGGGGGGTGTGTGTGTGTGTTTGTTTTGTTCTCTTTGGGTTTGTTTGTTTTGATTTGGGTTTTTTTTTGGCCCCCCACAGGTTCCCAGCTTTGGAGCAGTAGTGTGGCTGCTGGTTCTGATGTTCCACTTGACACCCTGCCCACAGGGTGGGTGGGTTTCTCTGGGTGTCCCCTGTGTCTGGCTTAAGGAACCTGACAAAGAACCTGCAGCTCCACTGCATCTTTATGTCCTGGTATCTTCTTCTGTACAAGCCTACAAGTGATTTTTACTATTTTCCAACAATATTCCTATGTAAGAAAGTTCCATGCAACATAGCCTGCATGCAGTAGTACAACCTTGCTGGTAATATATTTTCCTGATATAAAAGAGTACTGTTTTTCTTTACAAAGCACATTATAACTTTTGGTATTAACTGCCATTGTCTCACATATCCTAATTAATTCAGCTATTTGGTATAATTAATTTGTTAATGCTTCTGCAGTCATGTAATAGGATACATTGGTCTACCAGCAGTCTCAAGGCACTCATGTTAAAAAATTGTTTAGAGACTCACTTTCTTATTTAATAATATTTTAACAAGACCTTGGGATTTTTTTCTCTTCCTTGTCTTGTCCTCAAGTGTTTGTTTGTTGTTTTGTTTTCTTTAAATCTGACATCTGATTTTATCTTTGTCCCACTGCTTTTCGCAGGTTTTGTTTTTTAACAAGTAGATGGGTAAGCAGATATGATTCAGAAATCTTTGATCAATGGTTTTCCTTGAAGCCTACACTCCTGGTAATACTTCAGGTGTCAAAGCTAGGGGCAAAAGATGGTTGAGCAACTAGTTCAGTAAATAGAAGTAATTTATGATTTTCCTAATGTAGGGAAAAAATAAGAACTCTATCTGCTATCAAGGTTGTGAAAATTGGGCAGTGGCTGAATTTGTGATGCAAATCCCAAGATGGATTTCTCCCATTTCTAATATTTTACGTGTTTCTTGAGAGTTAGCATTCATACTTCAACAGTTGTTTTTTAAAACGTGTCTGTGTTTGAGAAAGGGTGTGTGAAGCCAATCCATACAGTAAAAGGAATTGCAATGAACTAATAGCTTTTTCAGGAATGTGTGTTCTCTGGTCATAACTTATGGAGACTTGAAGCTGGCACAGAGAAATGTAGGGTATGAAGGGTGCCATGAAGAGCTTTCATTGTCAGAGCAGCGCTGCACAGTGCGTGTCTGTGTTTACCACACTTTGTCGTTTGTATGTTTTTGCTACAGAAGACGACAGCAATCACAGCAGGCACTCCTGAGCAGCGTGGCTGGGAACTCTGCTGCCATCTGTGTTAGCGCTGCCTGTTCCTGTTGTGTGCTTGTTTCCATATGTATAGTTTAGCACTTAGTCTCTATCGCTATTGGAGTAGTATATCTGAAAACAGTTGTGATAATTAGAGTTGATGGCAAACAGTCATTTAGGAAGTTAATTAATTTGTTTTCAATGTATGTGCTCTGTTTTTATTTCTTTTTTTTTTTTCTTTAATGTCTCCTACTCCTTTAGAAACATTTCATGAGATACTACTGCTCATTCCAAACTTGAACTCATCATTTTTGGCTTTGAACATCGTAATAACCTCCACAGCAACCACTGTGATGCCATAAACAGAGGGTTTGACTTCAGGTGAAGAATGTAGGCAGTAAAAGCAGAATAACCCATAAAGGAAAATGTGGGAGGATGGGAAGGACAGGGAAAGTGATTATTCTAGCTTTCTGTGTAGTGATACACTACCCATCCCCCCGGAAATTTTATTTTTTTAATCTTTACTGATAGCTGAAAGATAATAAATTCTTTTAAGATGTCAGAGTAGAATTTCCATTTTAGACAGTATAATTGAAATTATATACAAGTAATGGAGTTTTATTCTGCATAAGGTTTCTTTTTCTCTCTTTCCATTCATTTTTAAAAAATCACTTTAGTAAATCCACTGTGGGAGGATAGTTTTGCTGCTGTACTTTTCCCAGGATGCAGCAAAAGAAATTGCATTTGCAGTTCACAGAGAATGAAATTAGACTTGCTCTGTCCTGATGATCCACTACTCCTACACCCAGCACATTTCTGGGAGAGACTCTTGCATGCTGTAAGAGACAGTGCCCTGATTGTACTTGCACCTGCTCTTGTGCATGAAGGAACAGGCACGTACTTGGGCCCACGTACCCCCAAATTAGAATTAGGCACTGTATGGAGTACCTCTGTGTGAGTGTCTGCCTTCTCTCTGAGGCGTCATTCTTGGAAGGGGAGACTTCAAATGTGTCACTTTGTTTGCTTATAGGGGCTGAGACAACTTTATGTTCTGTAATAGATTTATACCTGCTCAGAAATACCATGGTCTCAGAGAGCATCAGGTAGTTGAAGGATATCCGTTTTTATCTTGCATATTCACAACATAGTTGGGTGCTAACTGTAGTATCAGTAAAAAGTAATTGGGAAATGCAAATCTCATTGTAGCATCCAGAAGAGTGGACTGTCACTTATTTTGTTTTAGTTGGATGGTTGACAGAATGGCACACACTCCTTTTTCTTGTTGAGTAATAAAATCTTGCTCTTTAACCCTTCAGCCATCCATCCAATAGAGATTATGTACATAAACTTTTACTTCTAGTCTTTTGTATCTGGCCAGTTCTTTCCTTTGGTCTGTGGCTTCTCAAAAGCAGCTTCAGTTAGACAAACACTCAAATGACCTTAGTGCTCATGGAGCAACTTAAGTACCTGTGTGCCAGACCACACAGCAATAAGTACTTCCTTTTCTTACGGAACAGAAATTGAATGCCTATAATGCCTATAGAGAAAAAATTCTTCAATAAGAGCAGAGAAAGCCCAAGGATCAGCAAGGATCTCCATTTAATATAATGCTGATCCTGTGCTCCACAAAGCTGGTTAATGTGAGGAGGCTTACACTAGATATGTATCTTATATATATCTATATCTATGTAGGTATATATATAAAATGAGCACTTTCTATTCAACAATTCTGGCAGTTTTCATTTACATTTCAAAGGCAGAGAGAGAATGAGAGTACTCGTATCTGTAATTCCAATATTCTGATAGTCCCTCCATCTGGATGGTGGTTCCTGTGAAACTGACACAGTCTGGACAGTTTTCATCAATTTAATTTGTTCCATCTTCTCAGATGAGCCTTTAATCTCCTGTTTGCTGATCCTGGGTTTATAATCAGATTTGACAGTGATAGAATGGCAGTAAATATCTTGATATAAAAGTCTATAACATAGTAGAATTGTTCTTTCTCGCCTTACTCCTTGGTGAGGTGAAATTTTATTTGTGAAGTGTGAATAACTTTGAAGCATAAAGCTGCCTAGTTTCAGGCCATTTTCAGGTGCATCTGTTAACAAGTGAGATGTTTATTATTTTTTTCCCTCTCAAAAAAGGCAAGTAAAAGGCTTATTTGTTACCTGCTTCTTAATATTTTAGGAAATGATTTGATGTCAACTTGACTAGTTATTCTGTTTCCCAAGAGGTTGATAACATACTGTTCCAAATAAGATCTAAATAATAAATATTCGACCTGTGGATATAATTTTCATTCCTAAATAAAGCCATTCCTGAATAATTTTAATGCTGTCGACAAAAACCTTATAGTTAAGTGAATGAAAATATGTTTAACAGCTGCATTTAGCAAAAGCCTGTTCATGATTTGGGGGTTTTTTTCACTGTTTTGTATGCATGTGTTGGCTGCATAATTTCTGTATCTATTTTGCTTCCCATCAAAGTGGAAAAATCCTTTCTCTTTGCTTTTTAAGCCATCCTCTGCATAATCTTACAGGTCAAATTAATGGTAAAAATATTCAAAATAGAAGGTTGGAGATACACACAAAACGACGAGCATACCCAGGTGAAGTGCAACCGGTGCGTGTGGAATAAAGAAATGTTGCCCAAACTATAATCTGTAATCAGTCGTGTTTCATTTAATAAAGCTTTTTTTCCTTTCCTTGAATAATTTTACCTGGCTGTGTCTCTCCTTTAGTTTTTATATTCTTATTTATAATTTTGGCATTATCCCATTGTAGCCTATCTGCCTGTACTTAATCTTGGGAGGAGAAATACTCTAAACACACTGCCATATTTTCTTTCTTTCTCTCACTCTTCTTTTCATGATACACTAATTTCCATGTTTTTACTGTTCCAAAAATTCTTCCCCTTTATTCAGTTCCCATAACCTCAGTTAAATCTGAGCTTCACTGTCAGAGACAAGAATTTAAATGTGGTTTTTCCCCTCCTGCTTAAGCCTTTGCCTTTCCTTTTCAGGATTTGGTGTTCCTGCCACCTGTGTATTCAAATGTCCATCTGGCATACTACAGAGTTTTCTAATTATTTTTATATATATATATATATATATGTATATATATATGGCTGAGATATAAATGTTAATTTTCTTAAAGAAATTTGTGATGGTTTTCATGTGTGTGAAATTATTCCGTTTTTTTCTTCACAATTGTAATGAGAGTCAAAATTGTCAGCCCAATGAGCTCCAAATTCCACACTTGCTTATATAATAGTCCTGTAATTTTCATTTATGCTTTCTCTGCTTTCTCTTGGTTTTATGCCAATAACTCCAGGAAGATCAAACATAGTAAACTTTCTGGGTATAGCTTTAGAGATAGAACAGAAGATTCTGAGGAAACCATGCTCCTAACTATACACTTCAAGCCCAAACTCCAATCATGAGATGTACAGAGAAGTGCTGGTGATGATTGTCCTCTTGGGAAGCTGCTGTTTTCCTTGATGTTGCTGTTGGAAGAGGTCTTTGTTGTTTTGGGTACACATGAGTTAGAGAACTCTGGAAATTGCTGATAGAGAGAATCTGATTTAGGACATTCCCACAGATTTTGTGGGGGTAGGGAAGGACTGCATTAGTGCTCATCACTGACAAATGGTAAGAACCTTTTTTATTGGGTCATTGTTTCTGACAGTTTCATCCAGCTGCCTTTTCGGTTCTCTCTGGACATGTTGTTACAGAACTTTGAGAAGCAAATTGAAAAGTTGCATGCAGTAAATGAGCAGTGCAAGTTCCTTATTAATGCTACTTTTCCCTTTGGCAAGCTTTTCCACTTCAGAGAGTATATTTTTTCCCCTGCACTTAGAATTAATTTTGTATGCCTTGACAGCCAAATTATTTGATGTAGGAGTAAAACATCACATCTGTCCCTCACTGAAGCGGAACACTTGGACTGAGCTGGTCCTACCAGTGCACAATAGCATCAAATGGTCCATGGGCCTGAAGAAAATCTTCTGGTAGGAGGGAATTGCAATGTGTATGGGCAAATACAAAGCTGAGATGGAGTTAACAAATGGGGATGTGTTGCATTTATGTTCAGCATTCAGGCAAAAGTGATAACCATCATTGTTCATGCCAGCATGTAGCTGACTTTTAATTAGCTTGGAATTATGCTTTTGCTGGTTTAGGTGAAGGACGGTAAAGATTTTTTCAGCTGAAAATAAACTGCCTGAGATTTTTGGAGAGATTATTACTGAAACCAACACAATTCCTATAAAAACTTGAATTCTATACAACATATAAATTATTTTTTATATATGTTATATCCATGTATAAATTAAATATTGATGTATAAGAATAGAGTGCCTGTTGTGGAAAAGAATGTGCACAACTCCATATGAGAGGGGATGCAGCAATGCCTGACTCAACCAGTTGTAAGTGGTTTTCTGGCAGTGAGTGAAGTGCTGAATTTAATGATTTAAACATACAGGGACCTATAGGCAGTGTCTGCACAGTGGTTATTTGCATCTGAGAAATGGGAACAGGTATCCAAGGAATTTACTGAGGTAAGGTAATAGGTTTTTGAGTGTGCAGAAAGATATATGTACTCTGGGGAAAAGTAGCATGTGATCAAATCTGAATGCATAGGGCTTGAATGTTGTTGGCACTTTGTAAAATTGCTTATCAATATCTTTTTGAGTAAACAATTTACTTTAGCAAGTGTGCAATATTTTTAAGTGATGAAATAAATATGATAGCAGTGATAAGGAGGGTGATAGCAAAGAGTGTAACAAAACAGTAGAATTAGGACACCAAAGCCTCACACACGAGGTTTTATTTCCAGATACAGAACATTCTGCAACTGAGCCTGCACAATGTGAGTGTAGTATATTTACAAACGAGATGTGGAAAAGAGAAAATATTTAACTGGACCAAAAAAGCAAAAATGCGTATAATATACAGTGGTCAGCAATAATGATCATTCCAGTTCATCAGTTGAAAAATGTATTTGACAAATGTCCTAATCACAGAATAAAACAGCAGAGAGAGAGTGTTTTAGTTTTCCTTTAATCAAAGCCAGGAAGCAAATGAGAATCCTGAACTGAAAGTCTTTGGGTATCTCTGCCTATGGAAACTGACAGGTCTCCCAGGAGGAATACGATGGTTTGTGAAAAATGTAATTCATAAAGTGAAACTGTTGCATGTTTGTATATCTGTGGAATTTATCTATTTTTTAAAACATAGAGGAAAACAGTGAGGGCAGCTTTTCCCACATAAAGTTCAAATCATTAGATTAGCTACTAGGATAACTAAATGAGCAACTTGTTTTAGTAGTACCTGTAAGAAAACAGAAAACCATAGAAGACCTGCATCTTTCAATAGCCCAGTTAACACTGAGCAAGTAGTGAACAAAGAGTGACTGTCAGTACTCATGAAAAATATACCTACTGAGTAGTCCAGGCTGAAAGGGAGATGTGTTGGGGTTTTTTTTGTTTGTTTGTTTCGTTTTGTTTGTTTTTTTCTCTTGTAAGTTCAGAAATACGATTCTCGCACAGAGATAGTTGGGCTGCACCTAGAACTTTTTGTATCTGCCAGAAGATATCACTAAATAAGAATGTCTTTGGGATTAGCCTGGCATTTGGAATGTTTCAGAGGAAATGGAACCAGGAACTAGGGGAACTCTTAGAAGTTGATGTTGTCGCTGGTTATGTTCTTGTTGCAAGGAAAGGAGAAGTCAGGGAAGAGGCAGTAGAATACTGTGATGTTGGGTTGTAGCAGCTCTGTGGGGCACACCAGGCAGTGCATGTGTCTAAATGAAAGGATGAAAGGCAAGGGTAGCACTTGTGGGAAACCAAAGGAAGATCAAAGTAAATCCTAAGGGTGTCAGTGGTTCCAAACCTTTGTGGAAACAGCAATGTTAGCTACACTGTGATAGTTCTGGAAATTCCCCAAAACAGGTGCCAGTGTAAAGACTACATGGTGGGGTTTGCTAGCAGAGTCTTCAGAGACATAGGAAGCTACAGCAGAGTAAAATTGGTAACAGCTCTACCTAAAAGACCAGTGGTCTGGGTTAAAATGGCAGATCCCTGGCTGACATGGTGTGACAGCTCACATTACTTGAGAGCCAGATAGAAGCACAAGGACTGGCAGTGGGTTAGATGAACTGGATCCTGTATTGCCTCTTGCAGTCCATGGCACTACCATAAAGCAGGCAACACGTGGAAGTAATTCATTCCAATCTTCCATGTGTATGTCTCAGCCTCTTATTTCTGCTTTTCCTGGTTCCCTGACAAAACTTCCTTCTCCAGGTTGTCCCAGGCTTATTAACACTTTCAGTACCACCTATATTTTCTTATTCTACTCTGTCTTCTAAGCCATTCGCATCCAGTAATCTTTTCCAGATTTGTGGGCAAAAAATATGTGTTCCTAGTCTAATTTTCCCGAAAAGTCTTTAGCCATGTCCCCACAAAATTCCACCTGGAACAGACATAGAACAAAAAAAAATGTCCTTGCAATCAAAGTTTGGCAAAGTTCTAAGCTGGTAATGGGGTTTTCCTGATTGGAAATGATGGCAGCATTGATGTGCAGTGCTACCAGGGCTATTACAGTGCCTTGTAATGACATCTTTTCATGTGGATTCTGACTAAAGAATTGTCAAAAGTTCGAAGGACCAAATTATGCCTAGCACTCACACCTTGGATTAATAGGAGGCATCTGATAGAAAGGGACTTACTAAGATAGATGGAAAACAAAAATACACTTCTGTCTGATCATTGCCCACACTTAGAGATGGCAGTCAAGGACAATATGTCTAAAGGAACAAATGCATTATTTTTTTTTCTCTTAAATGTATTGTGTGTTTGATAGTGTTTGTAGGTTTTGTGTAGATCTTGTGCAATAATAATTAAAAATTAAATTGAGATATTGTGTGATTTCAAAAAGGATGCAGATACAACAGATGAACATTCATTGGATTTCCTTTTGACCCTGTGTATATTTACTTGCAGGGAAATTCAGCATGGACACGAAGATGCCCTATTTATAGTCTATTTTGGGCCTCTGTCTTTAACTGAATGAAATAAATATATGTATTTATTACATTTTCCTTTTTATTTCAAAACAGCCCAGCCAGGGAGTAGAACAACTGTCTTCTAGTAAGTTCCTACTTTGAGCAGAAAGTTTGTATCCAGAGTAACTCTCCCACTTCAGGCAGTTTTGCTCTTAACCCAGATGAGATAACTTTACACCTGAATTAGTTTGTGTGTCATTCACTGTTTCAGTGTGGGTACACAGCCAGTTTTGCTCCCTTGCTGTTGTAATTGTTGTGAAATTAATGCAGCTGAAATAATAAAATTTCAAAATTGCCAAGCTTTTTACTTCTGTGTTCATACCTATAGTAGTCCAGAGGCCCTAGACTCTCTTGAGAGTGACAAGATGTGTTCTGGCAATGTTAACACTGAAATGCAAAATTCTTGGCATATCTGGAAGCATGAATGAAGGAATTCACTAAAGGACTAGGGCTACTTCAAAACAAACAAGCAGGCAAGGGAGCAAGCAAAGACTGTACCACGGGAGGGCTGTCAGAATACAGGCTGCCTTGGTGCCTGGAGTGTTTGATGAAGTTCAAGTATAAAAGCAGGCTTGTATGAGAAAAGCACCACATTGCCTGAAACGTGTCTTAGATGCAGTAAGTTCATTGTGTCCTGAAGGCAGATTTAGGCCAAACGTCTTCTTTCCCAGTGCTTCGTTCTAGATACGCCACTGGAAGGAGCTTAAACATGCCAGTTGTTCATAATCTCTGGCACTGTTGAGCAGCAATCCTGTTAAGATAGTGGAATGAGTGGACATCTGTAGTCTTCAAACACAGAGGAGAGCAAGGAAGAATTTTTTCCTGTTATTTTATTCCCTGCATTAAAAACTGAAATTTTCCAGGGATGACTGAAATAATAGTGAGGGCTGGTATATTTGGTTTGTGTGTCAAGGTCTTGTTAGCAGTGGGGGGGCTACAGGGGCAGCTTCTGTGAGAAGCTGCCACAAGCTTGCCCTATGTTTGATAGAGCCAATGCCAGCTGGTCCCAAGATGGACCCGCAGCTGGCCAAGGCTGAGCCAGTCAGAGATGGTAGTAATGCCTCTGGAGTAACAGATTTATCAAGAGAAAAAACCCCTGCTGCACAATGGCAACAGGAGCCAGAGAGAGAAGTGAGAATATACGAAACAACTCTGCAGACACCAAGGTCAGTGGAGAGGGTGGGGCAGGAGGTGCTCCAGGTGCCAGAGCTGAGATTCCCCTGCAGCCCATGGTGCAGACTGTGGTGAGGCAGCTGTGCACCTGCAGCCCATGGAGGTCCATGGGCGTTCAGAGATCCACCTGCAGCCTGTGGATGAACCCACACAAGAGCAGGTGGACGTGCCTGGAGTGGACTGTGACCTCATGGGAAGCCTGCTCTGGAGCAGGGTACTGGCAGGACTTGTGGACCTGTGGAGAGAGAAGCCCACACTGGATCAGGTTTGGTGGCAGGATTTGTGACCCTGTGGAAGGGGCCCACACTGAAGCAGTTTGTGAAGAACTGCAGCCCGTGGGAAGGACTCATGTCTCCCATGAGATGGACCCCATGCTGGAGCAGGGGAAGACTGTGAGAAGTCCTCCCCTGTGGAGGAAAGAGTGGCAGAGACGGTGTGTGATGAATTGGCCACAGCTCCCATTCCACATCCTCCTGTGGTAGAGAAAATGTGGAGTGAAATTGAGCCTGGGAAGAAGGCAAGGCTGGGTGGAAGGTGTTTTAACATTTGGTTTTATTTCGCATTTTCCTGCTCTGATCTGATTGATAATAAATTAGTTAATTTCCCTGAGCTGAATCTGTTTTGACCATGACAGTAATTGGTGAGTGATCTCTCCCTGCCCTTAGCTCAATCCATGAGCCTTTTGATGTATTTTTTTCTTCCCAGTCCAGCTGAGGAGGGGATTGATAGAGCAGCTTTGGTGGGGATCTGGCATCAAGTCAGTGTCAGCCCACCACAGCTGGGATAACTTACAAAGTTTGAAGTAGGTGGGAAAAAAGTTGAAAATGGGCATCAGGGTAATCTTGGCCAGCACTGTGACCACCCTGGCATTAGAAATCTCTCACAAAGGCTGATTGGAGAAGAGCTGAAAATGGAGATGAATAATCTCCCTTGGAAGTAAGGTTTTCCTGTTTTTCTGCTGGTCTAGCAAGATGAAATGATTCATACCATGGTCAGATATGTGCCAGAGAGGGAATGGGACTGCATGGTTGGGACAAAAATGCAGGTTTGGCAGCCACAGTTAGACTCCCTTGGACTGCTTCAGGCATACCACATTAGGTGACAAGTCACTATCCTGTAGCTGCAAAAAGGGCATGAGCATTAGGCAATGCTTATGCCATATTTTCCTTTTCCCATTGCCATATCATATTTTTTACTCCTTTGCAATTTAAACCTTTTGAATGCATGCCTCAGAGCAATGTGGTGATTGTTTGTGGAGTTTCACAATATATTATATACTTTATTACCCACTCTTTCAATCCAGAGCATGCTAGTTATTGCACCAGGACTCTGTATGAAAATGCTTTAGGATCACCCAAGTGCTCATAAGATAATGTAGGAAAGTCATCTGATACAAGAGGGAGGAAAATGACATGGACCATTTATTGATGCTGGTATGAAGAATTTAACTGAAAAAAATGGTTTTGTTTAGAGTGTCTTCTAAGAGTTCAGAGTAGCACAGCCATTATGGAGAAAAGTCTTAAATAGCTGCTGAGAATCTGAGACATCTGTAAGGAGTGAAAAAGGGTAAAGAAGATGTGGTTTTGATGCCTAGAATAAATACCAGGAGAAGGTCAAGAGAGTGCATTAGCTGAGGGAAGTACCTTGAAAAAGGCAGGGTCATGCAGGAAGGGCATTTGGGGAAACACTGAAAAAAGTCTTGAGGAGACTGCAATGATGAAAACTAAGCACTGTGGGCTGTGATGAGGACAGGAGGACAATTAGAGATCACGGAACTATCACATTTGTCCTGCAGCATTTTACTGCCTAGGAGAGACTTGAACTTTATGATTTATAACCTATTGAACTAATATATGACCAGTCAGGACTTCAAGCATGTTGTGCTACAGCTCTATTGCAATTTTATGTTTTACTGTTCATATTCAGTTAAGGAACATTTCTATTTTGAAAAACATGCTAAGGCCATCTCTCTGAAACGCAGCTTCCTCCTAATGACATCAGTTCCTAATAACTTGTTTATGTAAAGGCAGAGCATTAATTTTCTTACACTAAGGAAGACTTTTTCCTGCCTTCTATCCTCTAGATTCCAGCTGGGAGCATATGATGCAGCTCTGACCCAGATTCACGTGCCATCTGGACTACCTTTTAGAAACACCCTTTTTCATTGTCTGTAGCATCAATAAACTCTCTTTAGCTTTGCCTCCCCAGTCTATTAAAGGGGTTCTCAGATATAACTACACAGATTGCAGTAGAATACATCTGACATGTGTGACAGAAACAGCTGTTGCTTATAAGCATCCAGCCTTGTCACCTCCAGTTCTCATTCAGTCTTACTCCTATGAAAGAGAACTAATTACTTGTAAGTGGAGCTGTGTTTGCAAAGATCCTGGCCTAAGTGAATTCACTGCTCTCATGCTCCATGTTAATACAGGCTATTTAGCCAGGCTGTGGATGCCCCGGGGAAGACCAAGACCTCATTTCTGGTTTTGGCCTCAGAAGCCCATGGCGCAGGCTAATGAAAGCTGTTAGTGTTCTAGCAAGTCTGGGAATCTCACGTGATTTGATGTATTGGAGCAAAACTAGTTAGCTGCATGTCAGTATCACAGCAGATGGCAATGACTACGTCAAGCACAAGGTTAGGAAACAGCTCTCATGTTGATGGAATATTTCGATTGAAGGAGTTTCCTACAGGAAGGTTTTTTGGTTTGTTTGTTTTTGTGTTGCCATGGACGATCAAAGATCTGGAATGTTGATTTGGCCAACAAACCCTTACTAGCTTATCTAGCCTCAAACTGTTGATGACTGCTAAAGTTGGGCTATGAAAATTTGGAAAATACACCTTTTGATTCCTATGTCCCATGGAGTTCCTTGTTGTTCTCATAACCATTTCCTTGCTCATGAAACACAATGCAACTGCATAACAGTGAGGAACAGTAATTAATTGATTAGTTAATGACGTTCAGCAGTGTGATGTACATTGGAAAACTGGTGTGTAGTAGTGTGCTGATTTTTAAGAAATCTGTGTTGTAAGAAAAGGAAAAGCCTTTTACTGATATCTGATCTAGAACCTGTGTTGCTGAATGTCTTAAAACAAATGACTCCTACTAATTTTGTAGGGTTTTTTGCAATGCCTCTCAGATATGTACGCATTTATGTGACTTTTTAAGTAAAATTATCCTTCTAAATTTTAAATGAGCATGTGGTAACTCTGGTTTTTAGGAAGAAAAAATAGTGTGTAGGTTTACTATCCTGAATTGTCAGAAAGCTAACACCTTTGAGTAAAAACGAGGTAAAATTTTGAATTCAATCAAGTGTTTTCCTTACAGAGTTTGTAATTCAAGAATTGCTTGCTTGTTTTTTTTTTCTTTTTCCCCAATCCTTCAAAATAATAAATTTAAAAACTATAATAATCTCCCTGTGGAAAAACTTGAAAAAATAAAAAGCTAAATGCACTGCAGTATTTTAGATGTTGACCTAATTTAGAGAACTAAGAACTTCAGCCTTTTGGATTAAATTCAGAATTTTACATCTACCAAGCAGTGTGCTGATTGTTACCAGTAAATATGAAACACCTATGAGGTAGAGTGAGGTCACTGAAGAGCAACCAAAGAATTACAGGTCCAGTTCACTGTCACTTAAAACATGATTTGAATTTTAAAGTAAATCTCCTGACATTAGCAATTGCCAGGGCTTTTCAGAGTCATGAGGCAGAAATCACTATTGTATGCTTTCCTGTTGTAAATTATGAGATTCACACATTTGTGGCACAGTCTAGCTGAGAGAAAAAACAAAGCTGAGACCATCTGAAATGAAATCATGTTGTGATTTGTGCCAGATGGGTGCCTGAAGTAATTACAATGTCAGTACTTCCTAAGTAGGGTAGTGATACGGACCTAATTCTGGTCAGTCTGGAGAAACCTGTTTTGATGAACTTTCAACTCTATTTAGCTCAGACAGGTGTTGAAAGATAACCTAGTGGGATGTTACTGCAATCTGCTTGTACTTACCCAGGCTTTTGAATACGCTACTGCCATAATTGTACCAGTGATGGTTTGTACAAGTATTGAGGCAAATGGGCTAAGGCCTATTATTTTTATACTTGGTGTGAAATCTAGAGAAATAATCTCTGTCACTTTGGTATTGTGGTTTGTTATGAGCAAAATAGTCTTGACTTGGGAACTTTTGTTGAATTTAATTTTTATCAATTTGGAAAAACCTCTGATCATGGATTTGGGTATTGAAGGGGAAGCAAAAAGAAAGAATATAAACAGTTAAAAGAGTTAAGTGCTTTCCTTCCCCAGGCTCAGCTTAGCCCAAACACCTATTCCAACCCCTCCCTAGTCTTGGCTTCCCTTATTTTCCCTTCAGATTATGTTCAGTGTTCCCCACTGCCTTTTGGGAGGTGAAGAGAAGTGCAAGAGGTGGGGTCATGTGCCATAAAGGTGTATTTTTGCTCCCCTTCATTTTATTGTTTTTCCCATTGTTCTCTTTCTTCATTTCCTGCTCTAGAGAGGCATCCACAGGCCAAAGTGCAGCTACCCTGGCATGGGTTCCCCACAGCTGCAGTCCCTTGGGGGTGTTGCTGCCTCAGCATGGGTCACCCATGGCTGCAGTCCGTCCTGCCCAGAGCGTGTTCGCAGCCGCATTTCCAGTGCTGCATGTCCTGCCTCTTGTGGCTGGCACAGGCATGCTTAAACATCTTTTAAACCTGTCTGAGGTTTTTGGAGGTGATGGGCTGTTTATGCTGGTTTCAGAGGCTTCTGGAACCAGCTGTGGCCATCTCAGGGCTGCCTGCCACACAGGGCACCTCTGCAACCCTCTGCTACCAAATCCCTGCTGTCGATGCCCAATATGCAGCTGTAGTGCAGGTTTTTCCAATCTTGTTTTAAAGTTTTAATCTGCAAAAGTGCACAGACAGACTTGAACCTTCAGCACTGCATTTTGTAAGGGTTTGGAGGAAATGGTTAACCTCAAGGAAGGGCTATTTGATGAATAGCAGATAAATAAACAGGAGTTTGTAAAGAGTAATTTCTTAAATCCTAGTTGTGCGTCTTAGTCCTTGTGTTTCATTGACATCATTCATCTTTCACCCTTAATAATGAGACAGCTGTATTTCCTCATGGACTCCTTTAAGATGACTTCTGACAGGTAAGCAGCCTGCTCATTTATCTTAAGCCTCAGCATGCTTCATGCCCTTCTTCTTCTTTGTGTGCGTTTTAATATATTATTTGCCATTTGCTGAAACAGCCATTTAGCTCACTGGGATGAAATAATTTTTCAGTCAGCTGAGGCAACAGAAACCTTGAGCACCTGGGAGCTGGTGTTCTCTTGCATGTGCTCTCATACCCCTGGCAGCTGATGGTCTCTGTAACCTGGGATTTCAGCAGGGGTATGTGTCCAGTTTGCTGGCTCAGGATACACAGCTCATTCTTTGTTTCCCACCTAAATCTCTGCAGAAGTGTCACAGCCATGTCATCTAAAGAGCTTAAGACTCAATTAGCTGATGCTGGGCTTTTTAATGTCTCTGTGTGAACTCAGTAGTGTTGGTTCTGAAGTTGCTGCCTGAAGGCTCAGAAGTGCAATGCCCTCTTGGTTAACACTTCATGCAGGTTTGAAATGCTTTTGGAGTTTGTTTTCTAACTGGTTATCATCTAAAACTTATCTTCACTTTAAAGAGGAAAACTGGGATTTGCTGGGATTGGATCTGACATACGGAGTCGAATGCTTCTAGATGGCAGGTCTTGTGACCGACATATCCTATTCATTTGAACAGAGCAGTCTATTTTAGAAATTGTCCAAGGCCTATTTTATTCAAAATGATCAATCATGCTGGCTTTACATAAGCTGAAGAAAATATCTTTTGCCAAGCTGACTGAAAGTCAGTAGACCAATTTGTGTAAAAAGAGTTCAGTATTTCAATTTAAAATTATATTAAGGATGGAGAAGAAAAGGAGAGACCTTTTTGTGCTGCAAGTTAAGATGAGGACGAAAATAATTCTGGCATAATGGTCTCACCCTGGAAAATGGGGTTTCATTAAAATCAGCCTTCAGCTGAGTCTATCAGAACTGTCAATCACAAGAAGAGGTTGTTAGGCATGTAATTCTATGGAAAGATTGTAGGTGCACAGCCTGCCTGTTTATATCTTCCATTAAATAAATACGTCCACATTTTTTGATTTGGGAAATATGAGAATAGTTTATTTAGTCAGAAATGCCAAAACACGAAATTTCTGAATTAAGATCATGTGGACGGGAATGTGCTACCTTACTCTGACTTCTGTGAAGAGTTTAGCTTGTTACCTGTTAGTTAATGTTGTTTTCTGCCTTGAAACTCATCTCTAGTGTTAAGTCTGATTTCAGAGGTGATACATAGGTGTGATGTTGGACACTGCGAAGTGTTTAAGTATTTTGGAGAATCTGTGACTTTGGCAAGACATTAGCTTTGATAAAGCTAGGAGGTTAGCTGCACATGTAATCCCAAGAGTTTCTCAGGACTGAAACAGGAGGGTCAAACTTGACATCCAGAAGTCTGTGGGCCCTGATGGGATGCACCCACAAGTGCTGAGGGGAGCTAGATGTCTATAGAGCAGATAAAGCTTTTGGCAGGGCTAGAAGCAGTAACTCATAGCATGTTGGACATCATTGCTAGGCTGCTCTCAATCATCCTTGAAAGGTCTTGGCAGTCAGGAGAGGTACTCTAGGACTGGGAGAAAGCATATGTCACTCCCATCACCAAAAAAGGCAGAAAGGGGAATGCAGGGAACTACAGGCCAGTCAGCCTCACTTCCATCCTTGGAATGGTGATGGAACAGCTTATCCTGGAAGCCACCTCTAAGCACTTGGAAGACAAGAAGGTGATTGTAAGTAGTCAGCACAGATTCACAAGAAGGAAATCATGCCTGAAACAACCTGATTACCTTCTACAATGGGAGAACTGGCTGACTAGATGAGGAGAGCTGTGGGTATTGTCTAACTGGAATTCAGCAAGGCTTTTGGCACTGTCTGTAATGATATCCTTATAGGCACACTCAGGATGTGTGGACTGGATGAGTGGACAGAGGTGGATTGTGAACTGACTGAATGGTAGATCCCAAGATAGAGGCATAGAGTTTCTCCCCAGGCAGCTCACCAATGACACAATGCTGGGAGGAGTGGCCAATACCCCAGAGTGTTGTGTAGCCCTTCAGAAAGACCTTGACAGACAGAAGAGATGGGCAGAGAAAAACCTTTTGAAGTTCAACAAAGGCAAGTGCAGAATTCTGCACCCAGGGAAGAATGACCCCATGCACTTGTAAAAGTTGGGGCCTGACCTGCTGGGAAGCAGCTCTGCAGAGAAGGACCTGGTAGTCCTGGAGGACAACAAGCTGTCCTTGAGCCAGCAATGTGCCCTGGCGGCCAAGAAGGCCAAGGGAATCCTGGGGTGCATAAGGAAGAGCACTGCCAGCAGGTCAAGGGAGGTGATCCTGCCCCTCTACTCACCTGTAAGTGGCCTTCTAGAGAGAGCACATCTGGAGTGCTGTGACCAGTTCTGGGCTACTCAGTACAAGAGAGACATGGAGCTCCTGGTGCAAGGGGCTGTAAAGTTTAGGGACTGGAGCATCTCTCTTGGGAAAGACTGAGCTGGGCCTGTTTAGCCTGAAGAAGACTGAGAGGGGCCTCATCAATGTATGTATCTGAAGGGAGAGTGCCAAGAGGATGGAGCCAGGCTCTTCTTGGTGGTGCCAAGCAATAGGAGATGAGGGAACAGGCAGAAACTGAGACACAGAAAGTTCCTGTGAACCTGAACATGAGGAAGAACTTTGTTATAAGAGTGATGGAGCACTGGAACAGATTTTCCAGAGAGTTTTTAGAGTCTCCCTCGCTGGAGATATACAGGAACCATCTGGACACATTCCTGTGCAATGTGCTGTAGACTGACCCTGCTTGAGGAGGGAGGTTGGACCAGATGACCCTCTGTGGTCCTTTCCAGCCTTTCCATTCTGTGATTCTGTGATCTTCAGGAGATTAATTACAAATAACTGCCAAAACACTCCTATCTATTATTGAAGCTGTATATATCCTAAGAAGATATTTTAAAAAGATAGGTATCTCTCATAGTAGTGAAATTTTCTACAGTAATTGACTCAAAGGACTTTATGGCACTAATTGAAAATGGGAGAGATCATAATTATAGTATTAAACTAATGTATAATAATTCTTTTTTCTGTTTTACTACTCTTTCTAAATTGCTGGCTATGGTAATAATATCTTTATGAATGTGTTAATGAAGTGTTAATGAAATTATGATTCCTATCTAGAGGGAGATAAATTACAAACTCGGAATGTTTTTGTTGTCTGTGAGGGATACTTGACACCCAACATTCTTGGTATATATGAGTAGATGGAAATTGGCGCTTAGCCACTTGATGTTATGTGACATGCTATCAAACTTGTTCAGGCTGTATGTAGCATAATTTCCACAGAATGTGGTGATACATTTTGGATTTAGCTTTAAGGGCTTAGGGGTTGGTTGTATGTCCTGATTTATTTCAGTACACATTTTCAAGCCATTAGAAAGCTAAGTCTCTCAAATTTATCTCTGTGTGATCTGAGACACAACACTTCACCAGTCTAAGGATGGCTCTCAACAAACAAAGGCTCTTTATTTGAAAGAGTAACGTGACCAGTACATGTACTCTGGTTTCAAGAAACAACCCACTATGAGTAGTTGGTTTTGTTTTGCTTTTTTATTTTCTTTCCCAAGGTGTGGGGATCTAGATGATATTTAAGGCCCCTTCCAACCCAAACCTTTCTTCCATTCTATGATACTGCTATATGCTGTTTTGCACACACAATATATCGTAGGCTACTTGGTCTTCAAATAAACCAGATCATTTCTTCAAAGAATTTTCCCAACTCTTCCCTAATATCTGCAAAAGCTGTTAGTTTCCTAACTGTTCCTCCTACTCCCTAATGTCTGCAAACCAATCCTGAGATGAAAACTTTCTTTGGACTAAGAACTGTAGGATGTCTCTCCATTTGCAGTGTTGTATGGACTCATTTGACGATTCTATATGTGAAAATTTCAACATGTAGTATGCTTTATTCAGTGCATTGAGTGCTGTTGGAGTGGGCAAAATCTACATATACACCAGCCTAAACTTACACAGGCAATGAGTAATGGACAAAATAACTCAGAAAAGGAATATTTTCCTTAAGAAAAAAAGCCTCTTATAGTCTTGTCTTTCAAGAGAAAGTGTAAAAAAACCCCTTTAAAAATTAACATCAATGCTAAAAGAGAAATCTCTTTAGATACTAAGTGCAATGGAGACATAGGTGTTATGGCAGAATATTGTTTTCTCCAAGTATCACCTCCTAACACTCAGCTGTGCTCTAGGTGCAAAGTATTTATTCTTCATGCTTGGGAAATATGTTATGAGTTACTGCTTCTAGCCCTGCCAAAAGCTTTTTCTGCTCTATAGAGGTCTAGCTCCCCTTTTCTAAAATTTGTCTAATTGTTCTGGAACAAAGCCAATTACATAAACCCAGTGTTTTCAATTTGGTACTTAGATTCACATTTTCTGTAGTTTTTTAAGCCTAATAAAGGCTTTGAGTGTCAAAAAGCTTTTATTTCCTCCAGTATCTCCTAATCTGCTGATACAAGAAAAAAGATACTATCTCTGCAAGTGCTACTTCAGCTGTTCTTAACACACTCTTATTTCTTGTCCTTGTCTCACCTGGTCAGTAGTTGGAGGTTGTAAAGGTTTTTGAAGGTTGTAAAGACAGATGAGTTAGGGAGGGATTAATTTCATCTCCTCTTGATGCAGCCAAAGCTTCAGCATGTTGGTCAAAGTAGCCAGCTAGGCTCCCTCTGTGGAAGAGGGAAACGGGCATGAGCAAAGGAAAATAATGTCCTTTTATTACTTATTCTGTTGTAGGAAAACGTGAACAACATGGGGGAAAACCCCCAAAACTTTAACCCTGTCAGAATCCACCTAGTTTCTGTTCCACATTTTCCCTTCAAAAATGTCTAATTCTGCACCAGGGTTTATGGCCAGATCTCCAGAATACAGTCAGGACGTGATGGTTTTCCAAAACCCAAACAGCAGGGAGGCCCATTCCTTTCTAAGATATAGTTCAGATGAGCAAATTTAAGTATAGGGAAGAGGAGACTAGGAAACTAATTACTCTCAGGGATTTAGGATTAGAGTGCTGGTATTTGGTAATCAGAACAAAATGCCATTAAAATAGCAATTTTACTGTCTGAATTAGTTGCAGTTTTCATCTGACTTTTTAATACTCTATTGCAGGGGGCTTTACAACCAATATGTTTGCATTGTGTGGCTGACATACAATTTTCAATGAAAAATGTTGCACTTAACCCCCCATTATTAATCTTTTGAGACTTTTGTATTCTTTCTAAAAGTAAATTGCATTTGAATTTCTGTACTGGACTGTTTTAATTCATTTCTTCTTGGTCTGACTTCTAGATGTGGTAGTTGTCATTTTTTCTCTCTCTTAAAAAATAAATGAAGATAAATAACAAAAAAAAATCTAAACTTTTCATACTAATATTAAAATGAAGTTCAGTGAATTTTTACATGTCTTGTAATATATTATTGTGGTAGACATTTTTACTCCAGGGTATCTCCAGTTTCTAATGTCAAATAAATGAATTAAAGCTCTGTTTTAATAGATTTCAAAGGGAGACTTATTCACTCTTCCCTGCATATGGTGTTTTTACCTGGAGCCTCAAGAAGACATCTGAGGAGATTAAAATTTGGATAAATTAATTTTAAAAAGGAAAGGCTATACTAAAATAAATGTGTTTAAGTTTACTAATGGTTGTTGAAATTTCTATACTGTTTATTAACATCTGATTGTGAATGCTGGTCTTTTAAGCTGTAAGTTGTTCTGAAAAAATAATTGCCCTTTCTTCTGGTTATTGTTGGAATGTACTTTCTTGTAATACAAAGCAAAAAGTAAAGATATGGTAGGTAACTACCACCATAAAAGGAGAGAAAGACAGGCAAGCACTTAATCAAACTAAAGTTGATGTACTTTTGGAAATGCTGCAAAGATTTGAGATATTTTAGTTATAAATTTTTCAGTTTCTAGGCTTGCTTTCTTACTAATGCAAGTTGACCCATAGAGTAGTAGTAAGGGGTCAGAGCAATTATAACTATTTTTAACAAGTGTTAGAAGCTTAGTAATAGAATAGATTATTCTATTACTAGTGTTAACATTTAGATTAAATGAACTAGAAAATGATCATGCTAGAAACAATGTCCATAGGCAATATGCCATGCAGCTCTTTAAAATTGTTCATCTTTTTGTGTTTGTTATTTATTCACATCCCTCAGGGAGGTCAGACAAGATGAACTGTCTTTGAGTCAGTGAAGGCACTGGAAAGGGCAGTGACAGTTCTTCTCTGTGCAACCAAAGTAGGCTTCAATTTGTTCTAATTTCGCACCCTGCATAAAAGCATTTCAGGGTAACTGGGCAGTTGGCCATGGATTTGTTTGGGAATTGTCGATTCCACACTCAAAGACCTACAGCTAAAATTTTGGATAGGTATTCCTTGGCAGTTTGTCAGCAAAGTGACGATAACATTGTCCATTGAGACAACATCAAGGCCTGTGAAGCTACGGGTTAAAGGCCAAGCCATTTTTTGGGCTGCACAACTTGTTGCTTTCATTACCTCTTTGAGAGCATGGGTTTTGTTAATCACATTAGTAAATTAGTATTGTCTCCCTCCCTTATTATTATAAAAATAATAATTGCAAATAGTTGTGTAGTGATAGGACATTAATAAACAATTAGAGAAATTATTTCATGGTGGATTGCAGAAGATGTATTAAAGATGACCTCTTGACACTCAAGACAAAAAAGCCAAATGGTCTCTTAAGTCCTTTGACGGAGCAGTGAAAGGTAACCAGACCTAAAGATCACTGAAGTCCAAAGGAAAAATACCTTTGTGTAATGGGCTGTGGATGACTGCTAAAGAGAGAAGCCTGGTAGTAATATGGCACTTGCTCATCTTTCTTGAAATGTTTTCCAAGTCAATTAGCAGAGCAACTTGTGCTGCCTGAGATTCCAGTGTCTTGTGATGTCATTTGTACTTTGTTTTCCTTTTCCATTTTGTTAACATTTGTGTAAAGCACAAAAATGAAAACATTTTACATTTTGGGTAAGCACTCAAATCTATTGTCACAGTTTTGATTAATTCCACTCAGTTATATAATGTGACCTGGAATTAGTAGCCAGGCTTTAGTTGGGCTATTAAATCACAGATTTTCGTATAGAACACTTACAAGTGTTACTTCTTTTCCAAATGATATGCAAGCTGGATGACTAATTAAGCTTGCTGATATTCCTGTGGCAATACTATGGATGAGAGAAGACTGCATATGTGCCAGGTTTCTGGTGTAGGTAATTATGGACCAAATGTTTATGTACACACACACAGTGTTGGCTCTCTGTGGCACGACCCACTGCTAGTGAGCAACATTAACACCTCATGCTGCTTATTTTCTCTTGGCATAGCACTACTCTGGTATCAGCATGTCTCGTGATATTTCAAAGGGAGAAAGGTTTGCCTGGTGTTGTTTCATTTATAACTTACCATTTATTATTATTATTACTACTACTACTACTATTATGATATTTCTTCATTTTCTCTTGGAACAGTGAACATTTTATTTTTATATACATCTAATTTTTATATACAAAGAGTTCAGAATCTGTTCTCCTTTCTCTTCTGAGGTTTATTCTCATTCTGTCTCTCATCTCAGACTGACTTCACTGTCAGCCTGCTGCAGGATAGTGAGGCTGCACTGTGGGGTTCCAGCAGATGTTAGCTGAAATCTTTGGGAAGTTGCAGCTCACTGAGGCTGCTGCATAGTTAGTCATGCTGCTGTGGCCTGTAGGCTTTCTCTTCTGGATGGATGAGAGCCCTGTGTGTGTTGCTGCAAGTGGGTACATGGACATCCCCTGCTACTTGGTGTCTGTTAGTGTGTGAGAGCTTACTCCACCAGAAGGTTTTGGTTGTACTGTCACCTGTCAGATTGGATGAATCTGTCAATGCCATTTGGGCATGACAGTTACTGGGGAAAGAAGAAAATAATAATATCTTTCCTTCTTTACTTTTTTAAAATTTATACTATCTTAGTAAACTTTATTTTATTCATTACCTTGAAACCATCTAAGCGAATTTAAGTAACATGTGGTGAAGCAGAAAACAATAAACCCAAACAATTTTCTTGGGTAATACGAGACCTTCACTCTTCAATTCAAATTTCAATATGTGTGAACAAGTTTGCCCCTGCGATCATGCCCAGGTGGCCTGGGAATCTTTACCCAAGAGCTGCAGATTTTGGTGATCTTCAGAAAACATGATGAAAAGTAGATTTTAAGTAAATATTAAATATTGCAGAACTTGGGTATAATCAGAATTTTTGCATTGCACAGCAATTCCAGGTTCCCTGAATGGACAGACTGATGGCTACTGTAGCTTTATTTTAGCATATGGGGGTTTTTTTTGGCTTTTTTAGGCTTTTTTGGCTTTTTTAGGGGGAGAGAGGGTTTGCTTGTTTTGGTTTTAGTTTAAATCAATTGACTACAATAGAAAGGACTGCGGGTTCTTCATTATATATTTTTAGGCAGACACAGTTAATTTTGTTTCTTGCCCAATTCGATGTTTTCATTTTCTCTTAGTATCGTTGAAGGTCATTAATAAATGGCCATATTCAAACCTGAAGTAAGTGTAACAAGGGGTAGGTGGTGCCTGTTCTCCCACTGAAATCACTTAAGCCTTTCCTCTTTCTTATTTTCTTTTCTCTCAGCCCACTGGGCTTTGGTATTAATTATTACTTGACTGAGTGACAGTAGGAGATAATCACATGAAGAGACTATTTGAGCTTTCTCTGCCATGAACATTGTAGCTTTGAGCTACATAATTTGAAGTTTTTTCAGTGCCAGAAAATAGAAAGTACATATATTTATAATTATGCTGGTAGTAAACAAGGATATGTCGGTATAGAGAAGTACTGCTGTAACTTCTGTTGGGAGGCTTAGCAGACAGAGCCTCGGACAGATTTTGAGAATGCAGAAATACTAATGAAATCTTAATTAGGTGTGGAGTTGGCTGTTACTCCAGTAAACACACAAAGCCATATTTCTATTCTGTGGTGTAGCTCTGAGGATAACATATGGCCTCCGAGCTTTTAAGATTATTTTTTTTCTGGAAACATTTATGCATCATTAATACTTAGCCCTTCTGGTAGGCAATAAAACAGCATTTACAAGCATTCCCTTTTCTTTCTGTCTCAGCACGAAGCATGCTTTTTGTTGAGGTGGGATGAAAATCAAGCTAGAGGTATTTAGAACATCTGTTTCAAATACTGGATATCCAGTCTATTATGCATTTTTCCTGATATAAAGTGTCACTTTCATTTAGGGGTTTTTATGATATTCTGATATGCAGTAAATGTATGAGTTTGCAAATTACCTAGACTTTTTGCAGTGGTCTTGATGTGCAAATATGATTCCTAATATTAAATATAAATTTGCATTTTGAAATTCTGATATGTCTGAACACGTGTGTATCTGTACCTGTAGAAAAAGATACTTTATAGATGTGTGCAAGTACTAATATCTGAATGCATGTAATTTTATACCTTGCACTTGCAAGTAGTATGCTTTAGAAGAAGTATTATTCCTTGGAAACCCTTTGCTTCCACAGATAATTAAGGGTGAAAAAGCTGTTTTCTAAATTCTTTTTTTTTTTTTGTCTAAACAAGGCCTTCTTTAATATTTGATTTCATGACTGCAGAAACTGTGGAAGGCCTTGCATTTGTTCTCAGACATTCTCTTGTGTTTGAGAGCCTCATTTGCTAGGCATATCTTCATTCTGGGGACGGAGTGTTTGTGGGGGATAGGTGAGATCCTTGGTGAGGCTCTTCAGGGCAGTTGCTGCCTATGCAGGTGCACTTGGAGCCCTGGCAGTCACACCAGCAAGAGCAGACAGTAGATAACATCAGTCTGCAACCTTTCATTCAGCCAGGAGTTCAGTTAGATCTCTCTCTTCTATCCAGGTATTAATTTCCTTGTTAAACTATATTGAAATAAAGCAAATGTTTGTTTTGATAATTTGATATTTCAGTTCACTTGGTGTAGCTGAAATTTGATGAAGGTGAGCAATCTAGATATAAGCTATGTGGCAAAATTTGGTTGTGAAACATATTGTTCATTCAAACTCTTGTAGCAGCTTACCTTTTTGTATTTTTCTTTTTTTTTAGGCTTTTAATTAAATAGGCAAAATGAGAATAAAGACTGGCATTAATGATGTTCCCCATTTTGATATTGAGTCCTATTTTGTGTTCCCCATTAATTTTCAGTTTTTGAGTTGTTGAAAGGTTTTTTTTTTTGACAATACCCGAGTACCTAAATACTAACAGGAGTAAACTCTGAACTTCTGGGAGAAAACAGTAGGGATTTCTGGCATATTTGAAATTCTGGAAACAGTTTGGGAGTGTTAGAATAAGCACTGAGTATTTCTGCAGAAATGATGGACAATTAAAGGTGCTGACATTTACACTGTTATCTTTAGGTACAGGACTTTATAAGATACTGAAACAACTGAAGCAATTCTTTCCATGTTGCAGGTTGTCCCGAGTCTATGTTGCCCTGTGTCTTGCTGGTTTTACTTCCATGCATGGGGGTTAGAAACCGAGCTCTGTCTTTCTTGGAAGTAAATAAATAAACAAAAAGGCAGCAGAGCCTTGAGGACTGGGTAGCCGAGCAAAATACAGGTCTCAAGGAGCGACATGAGAATCGCACACACAGAAGCACACAGAGAATGATTATGGGGATGACACCTGCTTGTGTTTCTCCAAGTGAAGCGAATTTCAGAAGGCAGGTTTTGCAAAGAGTTAATGATGGTTTAATCATGGTTTAAGCAATGGTAATGATGGTTTGGTGTTTTCTCTTTTTTTTTCTTTCTTTTTTTCCCTTTGTGTCACCTGCACCACTCCATTAAATGTTTAGGAAGATGATTTGAGGTTGTGTGGCCCATCAGAAATGTACTCTGGGCCTTGTAGGGATGTAAGTTCCAGCAGGTATCCAGTCTGGCTGTAACTGCTGTAACTTTAACCATTATACTTATTAAACTCTGGAGAAAAATGGGGCAGTAGGAGGATGCATCTTCTCTCCACAGGTGTGTCATCCTAACCATTGGCAAGGAGGCAGTGGGGGTAAAATTGTACTTTATTTAAGAAAGGTACCAGGCAGAAGCTCCACAAAGTTCCAGTTGCTGTCTGGAGGCATGCTGATTGTCTTCTAATCTCCTACTGAAATGTTCCTACAGTAGCTTAAAATAAAATAAACCAAGAAAGACTGAAATGTGTAGTAGTAATTGTTTGGACTCCAAAAAAATGGGAGAGTACAGCAAAGCCTGCTTTTTATGGCCCAGTTGGATACCAAGGCTTTACTCTTACAAGTCTGTCTGGTCTTTCAGTTTGGTCAGAGAGTTAAGGTACTTGCACAGCTGTGAAATAATTTTGAAGTGTATGTATTTAAAGTCTACTCTAAGTAGTAGCCTCCTGAGGTGAGAAATTTATTTTCTTGAGAGACACAATGGGATGCCAGTCATCCAGTGCTCCTTGAGCATCCTTTATCTCAGCACAGTGGAGGCTGTATAATACACTGAAGTCTGTTCCACAGCAAAAAAGACACAGTTTTGAATGAGAACCACATTTGGGCTACTTTACACAGCAGGGGCAGCTGTTTTAAGGATGCTGAAGTTCACTGTTTTTAACAGAACATTTGAAAGGCACTGCATCAAAGCCAGGCCAGGTACATTAGATGTTTGGGGAAGTATCAGTAAGTGCCTAACCTGCTGTGGACTCTCTTAGCGAGTGCATCGCATTTTCTGCTCTGCAGCACTAAGTGTGGGTGTGCTTGTGTTTTATGAATGCACATACTGAAATTCTATTTGACTGCTGTGTAACAGCACAAGATAGTAGAGAAATCTTGCATTTGCTGCTTCCTGTGAACTGTTTTAATGTGTTCAGTCAGTTTGAGTTGCAGTTTCTCACCAGCTGTTCCAGTTTGCTTCAGAAATGTTACGTGCAGCACTCCCACAGCCTTTTTCTTTAGGAATGAAACTATTCCAGGCAAATTTCAGAAGGCAAAGATGAAGAAGCTGCTACAGCTTTTTTAAATGCCGTAACAGAGTTTGAAGAATTCTGAAATTGTATCTCTGTGTAACAGTACCTTTTCTATGAAAAATGCATTAATTATATGTCTACATTCTTGTTCTTCACTAGTGGACAGTGAGTCATTTATCCTGTCCTAGTAGTAAAGACTTTTGTATTTTGGTACTCAAAACTGTGATTTATTTTCCTTTAGTCACTGCTCAGGTGGTGTGTAGTTCACAATAGATTTTGGTATCACATATGTGATACAAGTGAATAGACATAATTTGGATGGTACTGCATCCTTTTTTTTTTTTTATTCTCTCCTTTTTTTTTTTCACCCTTTGGTTTTCAAAAGCAGAATGTAATAATTTGATGCCTAGAAAAACACCAAAGGGATATGTGGATGTTTGCGGTTCTGATAATTTAACAGTGATTTGGACTGAAATTGTTCATCTTCTTCATGTATAAAATTGTGTATGAAGCACCATTCCCAACCCTGTATATTATATCACTTGCAAGTCAATATATTTGTGTTCAATTATTCATGTTATTGTCACAGCTGAATACAAATATGGTGATTTTTGTTACGGTAATAGGTGAACACTTCCTAGTATTCCTTCTTGTTTTTGTCGTTTTTATTCAAGATGGAAAGGATTGTGGCACCCAATTTAATAGAGTCTACTTGAGATATATTTTATGAAGATTCTTGCAGCAATGCTTCGAGCCATTCAGAAACAAATGCACTTCTGACAGCACAGGAAAATTGACGAGTGATCAACGAGTGATCACATTTTAATGGGTGCAGGATTTCCTAGCATAAGGAGAAAAGAAAGAAAAGAGGAAAAAACAGAGAAGAAAATGTTGTAATGGCCCAGATTTTAATACTGATGGTAACTAAAGGCAAATTTGAGGACTAACATTTGTTTTCTTTGGTAATTCAGCTCATTAAGTGGGACTGAAATGGAATCTTTTGGGTCTCTTGGGCAGGCAAGATACAGCAATTGAGCAATGGCTAATGTGTTTTATCCAATAGCTGATGCAGAGGATGATAAAGGTGGTTGAAATATATTTGCTGGCTGTAGGCAGAGAGGAATTAAGATTTTTAATTCTCATCTGAGAAAGAATTTATAACATGGTTAAAATTAACTACAATTTTCTTTGCAAAAACTCACGATAAGCAGGAAAGTAATAAGCATGCTTATTTGGAAACATTTAAGAAATAAAAGCCAAATTCTTTGTTTATAGTTATCATAACATTAATAGAATGAAAATACTGCAGGGATAAAAAGATTTAATGTAGACAGATACTGATTACTCAAGTTTAAATTAAAAAAACCCCAACAAAACAAAACTCAGACTCAAAACAATTAAGCATAGCCAACCTAGCCCTGCATTGGGATCAGTCTGGGTAGAATATATTTAAAGTTTGTTATTGATAACTCTAACTTGGAAACTAGCTTGAAGCAAGTCCCAGTGACTATGATGACTCTCTAATTACTAAGGCACAGCTGATCAGCTGAAAGCTGTCCTCTTGCTGAGTTCTGTCAAAAAATTGTTGTGACACCAACAGATACTTTTTCCCTCTCCTCTTTCCTTTCCTCATATTTTAAGCTACCTTATGAACTGCCTTCCATCATCTGTGGAACAAACTCAGTTTTTGTACAACATCATGAGTTACTTGTTTGTGCCAATATCAGTAATGCAGTCAGCAGCTGTTGGAATAGATTTTTGTAGTGGTACGGCATCTTGCAAAAGAGGATATTAGCTAGCTGGAGGAGCACTGAGGGAAGAGTCTTTATAGAACACAAATGTATCAGGCCTGCTTTGTTAATACAGCATGTATTTTCAAAGATTTATTGTATAATTACCTTGATTTGATGAGGAAAAACTGTCTCAAACTAATCAAAGAGCCACAGTGCATTGGTTTTAATAATCATTATTTGCCCCCTTCTGAATTGCAGGTGCTTGGTTTGAGTGTAGGGATGGTGGTGCTTATCTTCATGAGCTTTGATTAATATCTAATTCTTTGCATCATGGAAGGAGCTAATCAGATATTCAATTTGCTAATCAGCTTCTCAATTTGATTAGTAATATACTAATCACTTAAGAAAATCAAATGTGACATATGTTTACGGTTTTTGACTTAAGGTTACAACCATCTTTGAGGTGGGGAGGTAGGAGGATCTGCTTAATACTACCAGTTTGATGCAGGGTTAAGTATGAGGCAGCTGCATCCTCTCCAGGAGTACCAGGGAGGGAACAAAGCTCAGAAGCAGATGCTGCAGTACTTGCTGTAAGGGGCTGCACTTGAACTGGTGTCCCTGGTGCCTGCTGCTTTACCTAGTCAAGAGTGAAAGTGAGAAAGCAATGTCCTGACTCCTCAGCTGATTAGTTCTGTTTTCAGTCTTGGAATATCAGTGGGATTTCCCTTTTGTAGGATTTTTTTTTTTTTTTGACATATCCTGACAGTGGAGAAACCCTATTTTTAGTATTTAGTGTTGTTTCAGGATAAGTGTCTCTGAGAGCACGCTGACATGTGCAACATGGTCACCAGTGGTGTGGGGCTTTTTCTTTGCACCGTTGTTGATAGGCACTGCTACTTGGAGCAGTGAAACTGTTTCTCTTGTCTTCACAGGAGAAGCCTTTTTTAGCCATTTTGTGTTTCCTTTTCCTTTTGATTGTAAAATTCTCTCTCCTAATGAAGTTGCCAAAACTTGCTTCCTTTGTTGTAGTTTTATCTTTATATTTGTCTTTTTCCTGGTGAGAAGTGGACAGTGCTTTGCCACTGCTTTTGTTGTACTTACGTTGTTTCATTTATGTTTGCTTATTTACTATGTTCAAGCTGCATTGCTGAGCCTGGACTGTATTAAAAAGAGGAAACAGTTCTTTTAGACTTATTAGAACTTATATTTATTTGCTTATCTGAAGGTTTATTAATTAATAATGCTTTCTCTGTGTAACAAACCTGTAGGGGTATCTCTGCTCTGTGATCAAACCCCTTTAGGTAAATAAACTAAGGAGTAAGGTATGCTTGCTATGTGCTTCCCATTTACAATGTTGTATGGATTAGTTAATGGAACCAAAGTCAGATGAAGCATCCTCTGAGGACATTAAGAGACCAAACAGTCCTTTTGTCGGGGAACTTGTTAAGATAGAGAATTCAATGGACTTTATTACATTAATTGGTGTTTGGTTCACATTTAAAAGTATAAAGTAGCATTTTAATTATTGTTTAACCAATATTTAATTTCCACTTAAAAAATGTTGTGCCTTCAGCTCTTAGATGGCTCCATCTCTTCACTTGTCTGTTGCCTGACAATATTTGAAATGAAATGGTAACTGGCTGAATATTGGTCCAAATAAAAATAAAGTATTTGTAGTTGGAGTCTGAAGGCATATTTGGGATGGTAGTGATATCTAAATGTGAATGTGTTCCCTTTGCTTATCTAATGAGTAGGGAAGTGGATGTCTCCCCATCTGCTTCAAGTAGGTTTAATATCAGTTGTAGCAAAACGTGCTTAGAATCTGTATTTGACTAAAAACCAACACATGCTGACCATGTATTTGTCAAAAGAATAAAAAATCCTGGGAGCTGAATGATAAATACTGTGATTATTGCTTTTTGTGTGTTACCTTCTAAAAGCAAGTATGAGTTTTGGCCTGTGGAAGATGGAAAACCATAATTTTAAAAGGTAGGAACTTCAGTTCTGAAGTAGTGGTAGCCTTCACTTGCCTCTCCCTGAGGTAGTTCAGGTTTAAATATTATACTGCTTGCACGCCTTCTCTAGGGAGTGAACATGCACAATACAAGGACACATTTCAATATTTGATGGTATTGTACAGCCCTAATTTTTTCCCCACTTTTTGGTAGTATGTGTCTAGATAGAAGGGTGAGCATAAGTTTAACCTTGAACTCAGATTCAAAAAGTCTGGGAGTATTTGTACTGTCTTCTTTACTTTAGAGTCAGGTTCCTAAGTTGAATAGGACAGAGACAGAAAGGCATAACAAAGCTATTAATGAAATTTCAGAAGGAAACTGATCTTGTTCTTCTTTCTGACTGAGGAAGCCTTTGCTAAAGATGGTATTCAGATTTGTGAACTTTGATTACTTTTTGCCTCAGTGTCCATAAAGGATTACATTCTTATGTTAGAGCAAAGTTTGGATGCTTTGGTTTTATGACAGTGTTAGGCCAAAGGGCTTTTGGGTTCAGTCTGTGTCAAGATAAACCTTGGTAACAAGGAGAGAGTGGAGAGAATGAGTGGTGCTAAGCCAAGGCTGGGCTGGGGCAGGCTGAGCACTCTTTTGCTTGCAGAAAAAGTATATTGCCAAGCACTGAAACAAATCCCCCTTTGCTATGAATCCATATGAGGATATTTCTGTAGGAGTATTTGTTTGACTTCATGAATATTTAGTTTGCAATGTGTTTTGAATGCATTGTTGCAATATTTCCATCATAAATACGGCCTTTAAAAAGGACACAAAAAAGAGGATGGCATTGGTTAAGACAGAGGCAGGGGAGTGTGTGTCTTTATATATGCTCAATTAAGCCTTAGAAACTAGTAATTTATGGCCACATTGTGACATTATGCTCACAGATGGAGTAGGATATTGTGGAAAGATTCTGCCCAAACGGCTGAGGCTGCAAGCACTTGTCCCCTGGAAGGAAAGACAGAGAGGATATTCCCAGTGTGATTCAGTAGTGCTGCAAATGTGGCAAGTCCTAGACCTTGTCACTGACCATGAAAAACAATCAGCCCTCCTATTTCTTCAGCCTATTCTGCCTGTCAGTGGGAGTGTACAGTGCTGATGCTTCTGGGATCTTTCCAAAGAGCAGAACAGCTGGGATTCAGACTTGTGCAGTGTCTTGTTACTCTCTTTCATTGGCATTTCTCAGAAAAAAAAAAAAAAAAAAGGAATTAAAACCCCCACAACCCCCACAACCCTTAACACCAGATCTGGGCATGTGTCACATGGCTCTTTGGCAAACACTCAAAAGTGTATTCTGCTTTCTGGCATTTCCCTTGCAGTAAGTATGTGCAGTTGCCTACTGGTGCTGAAATGGTATGTGATAATGAATTTTCCCATAGAGATGGGAATGTCATAGCAACCTTCTTAATAAAAGGATAGCTTTTAATAATACTAATGTATACCCCTGGTAATCTAGACTAGGAAGGATATTTTCTATGGTGTCATGCTCAAAGAAATGTGAGACACTCACTAGGTTGTAAATAAATCTGCCTGCTCCTTCTAAAGAGCCAGAGACTGCGATAATGGCATTCAAAATGATGCTGACATCAGCCCAGTAGTTCTTGCCATGAGTGAAAGAGCAAATAGTTGCCATTTAATTCTAATGCACCGAGATAGCCTGGAGCTAAATAATACATTTTTGTTAGTAATTATTTAGCACAATCCCAAGCTGCAAAATAAATTTGCATACGACTGTCCCTTGAGGATTATCTTGTTTAGAGGGTATATGGGAGCACAGGAAGGCAAATGACTCCAAGTTGATGGTTTGTTTGCATTATTTCAACTGTTAAAATTATCAGAAGCCTTTAAATAAAACTGAAATCTAAATAAGTTACTGTTTTTAAACATTAAGGACTCCTGCATGCAATATTTAACAATATTCCATCAAAGATATTACCTTTTTATGTGAAAAGGAATGTATGAATACAAAAACACTTTCCTGGGTCCTTAGGTATGGAACCCCTGTGGTTGTTTTTATTAATGTTCAAATAATTGAGCACATACAGTAAAGGCCATGTGAAATTCCTCTTCCTCTCATTCAGTAAATGGAAAAAAATCAATTTATTACTTACAAATCTTTGTGGATCAATTTTGACATAGCTTTAGAATGCAGCAATGGTTGTGTTGATTCTGAGATTAGCTCAGTTGGTTAGAGCATAGCACTAATAACAGCAATTTTGTGGGTTTGATCCCTGTCCAGGCCATTTACTTAGCAGTTGGACTCAATGATCCTTGTGATCCCTTCCAACTCAGAATGTTCTGTGATTCTGTTTTGAACTCAGTGTAAAATGCAGCAAAGGTTTGTTCATAGGCAGTGATGTGAGTTTGTCTTTGGGCTTAGCTGTGATCACTGAAACTCTGTGCCTCTGAATGAGCTGGATATGACCAGTGGGGCTCCTAAGGGCTGTGAGAAATCCAACTCTATTGGAATATCCTCCCTCCTCATCTGTCCCTTGCTGGGCTATTGAGAGTGCTCCCCCCACCTTACTGTCCAATGGAAACCTGCTGGAGAGCAGTATGCAGTGCGGCTCTGGCTAATCCTGAAAATGACTGTACTTGATGAGTAAAGAATAACATTTATCCTCAACAAACTCCCTCACTGGAAAGTGCTGTTCCAAATTTACACTGTATTGCTCTTTCTTATCTTATTTTTACATCTCTGTGGTTTGATTGCTCCAAGGCAGTGCTGGTTGCACACGAATCGCAGAGCTTCTCCTGTTATCCAGGCATCACAGTCCTGCATTGCCAAACATTGATGCCACAGTATGTATTTAACAGGATAGTAAAAGGTCACTTTTTTGGGGCACCCTTCTCAGATGTGGGAAACTCTCCTGGCTAACAAGCGTCTCTCATATGAGGAAAGGCTAGGAGAACTGGGGCCGTTCAGCCTGAAGAAGAGAAAGCTCAGGCATATCTTGCCAATGTGTATAAATACCCAGAGTATGTAAAGGTGAAGCCAGGCTCTTTTCAGATGTGCCCAGTGACAGGGTGAGAGGCAGTGGGCACAAACTGATACACAGAAGGTTCTGTGTCTGGATATCAGGAAACACTTCTTCACTGTGAAAGTGATTGAGCATCAGAAGAGGTTGCCCAGGGAGGTTGTGGATTCTCCACCTTTGGATATATTCAAAAGTCATCTCAACAGGGTCCTGGGCAACTGGCTGTATGTGGCCCTGCTTGAGAGGGAATTTGAGCTAGATGACCTCCAGAGATCCGTTCCAACCTTAGCCCTTCTGAGCTTCTGTAAAATCCTTGATCTGGTGTGTTATGGTTTTTGCTTTATAGTAATTTTCATTTGTATGGGACTTTCAGACAAAAAAGAGAAAGAAGAGGAAAAGAAGCATTAAAACAAACCCAGCAGGCCTTGTTTAAACAGATGGACTGCAAAAGAAGGGAAACACAGTCCTTTGGGTTAGCTGGTGCAGTAGATGTTAGTCCTCTGAGGGTGGTGAAGAAGTTATATCTGGGGATGCTGAATAAGCTCATGTCCTAGTTTTTTGGATCTAGGAATACCCAATATCTAGGAAGAGTGGCTGCTTGGTGGTATTGGAGAGGCTGTGCAGGGACCTTGTACTGGGAATACCCATGGCCTGATCACAGCTGAGAGCTGCTCCGGTCACTTGCAGCCCTTCCTCAGCACATAGAGCACATGACTCTAGGTAAATGGGGGGACTAATTATGCTTTTAAAAATAAGAAACAGAGTTTAAAAAAAAAAGGCTGAGGTGGTTCATTAGTGAAGAAAGATGAATGTGGAAAAATCTGTCTCTCTCCTTCTGATACTTCAGGTTTCTGTGATTGCAGGTTAGGGTAGAAGCAGCAGGATGCTGTGTGCTCAGATAGTCCCTCTCAAACTAATAGGTAGGTAGGTATTATTGGCTATTATTAGGTAATAGGGAGGGGCTATTATTGATTTGTAAAGTGCATCTTGACAGAGCTGCTTGAAAGTCTGGGAGTTTATTACCCACCCCTGTCTAAAGCTGCAGGAGTTTGTGCCTGAAGCTGCTGCCAGCGATAATTTCTCTCCAAATCAAGTATCTTATATTTAAACTGGAATCAGACTGATAGTGGCTCTTCTGAGATGAATTAACACAACATTTATAGAAGTGTTATGTAGGCTATGCTGTGCCTACTCAGGGTGTAGGTCCCACCATCTCCTTCCTCACCTGCAGCATGACTGCCTGTTGCAGCTCAGTTCTTGAATCTGAAGCAAGGCCTATGTTTTGCAGGCTGCTTAGTTCTAGTGTATATATATAGAACTTCTTTTAAAGACGCCTTTTTTGTTCTTGAGTGCCTTAATATGCAACCTTGGTTGCTGCATTTTCCATTGGGAGAGGTGATGAGGATGCTTTTTTCTTGCTGAGGCAATCTAATGTAAGACAGATGAGAAGAATGGTAGCAACTACAAACACTTCCTTTGATAAGCATTATTTTTATTGGTGATAGTTAAAATTTACATGTGGAATAATGTTTCTGTGATTTATGTGTTAAGACTTTTAAAGCTGAGTTTCATTAATAGGAAATTTTATATCTGGGAGAAGAGCTTTTAATATGCATTTGCTAATTTCTAATGAACTTAACTGTGGCATTCAAATATATTTTGTTTACAGTGACAAGTGAGCGCAAATCAGGTTGTAAAGGTTGCCAATCTGAATGTTTTGGTTTTCAGTATTAACTCGGAGTGGCTCATTCTGAGGGAAGGACATGTAAGGGAGATTTTAGAATTTTAATCTAGACCTGAATTGTGATTCACAGTAATTAGATTATTAACCTTTGCTATAAAAATATGTACGATTGCATTCAGCTGTGCTCATTCTGAAGATGGCCCACTAGCAAGCAGACTGACCTCAGAAAACTCCTGGGGGGTTCAGAGAAGAGATGGCATTTTATTGTAGCACAGAGGAAAGTGGAAGCACAGTACAGTTCAGACACCTGTATCATTATGACAATGGAAGGTTTCTTTTAATTGGCTAGCCTGGGATTGAAGTGCTTTTCAAGAGAGTCACATTTGGGGAACAAGGAAGCTAGATTGCCCTCAGATTGTTGCACTCAGATCTTGACCCTCAGCATAGAGTGAAGACTTGAAGTTGTACTCCACTTAATGAGGACAAGGCAGGCATGTGGGAGAACTTGAGGTCTGAAATCCTAGACAACTTAATCTTCCCAAAGAATAAGGACAAGAAAAAATTCACTCAGGTTTGGTCCTCTGTAGTGAGGCTGCATCTTATCACTGACTTGAAAGTGTTGACTTGCAAATGTTGTGCAATCACAGGACTGAAATAATTTGGCCTCATGTTTAGCAAAAGCCAGGAAGATCTGAAAGTGGTTGTTCTTTATGATGGATAAATTATACATTGATAAATATTTTCTTGCACAAAATACTTGGGATTTATTATTTAGATATTTTGTGTTCTTGAGTTGTAACTGTTTAACACCAGTGTTTTTTCTGAGATAAGCTATAATTCATGGACTAATAAACTTTTTTTAAATGGCATGTTACTGGGTTGTCATCTTCTTAAGTACATTATTTATTGAGAAGTATGTTGTTACTAATCAATTACATGCCTTT
The DNA here is from genome assembly GCF_000738735.6 of Corvus cornix cornix. Taxonomy (NCBI): domain Eukaryota; kingdom Metazoa; phylum Chordata; class Aves; order Passeriformes; family Corvidae; genus Corvus; species Corvus cornix. Next base: position 41,576,145 of record NC_046333.1, read on the forward strand.
GTGCATGCTAATAGTGACCTCATAATTAGAGCAAAGTGCATTAAGTTTCAACATGTACTGAATAGTGCTGTAGCATTAATGTTGACTTGCACCAAAGGTGTTAAACCTCTCTAAGAAGTGGGGAAAAAAAATTACTGCGATTTTGAGCGACATCCAGTAACCTGAGAAACCAGATTCTGAAAATAGATCTAAGTGACAAATCCAATTATGAATTTTACCCATGATATTCTGTCAAAAGTCAAGGAGCTATCACAAAAAAAAAGACTTTTCTTAGTGGCCTTCTTTCAAACATTTCCTTTCAACAGCTTTGGTGAGTTCTCTGTGTCTAGGCTGTGGTAGAAACCAACTGTATGGAAGCACTCAGTGGCCAACTCCTTCCTCTAGAGGTACAGAAAGATGGCATCATTTATCACAGGCTGTACCATGGGCCATGGTTATATTGCACAAAGTGGTGATCCGTTGCCTTCTCTGGCTGAAGAGTATAATTTCTCAAGTGCCTCTGCATGGCATACTGCACAGGGCTACAATCATCAAGCTTATGCAGTTGGATTTATTAAGCTCTGGCTTGAGTGCTAGGAAAAAATTGAAGCACTGGAGTTGAGTTAAATGGCAAAAAGGAGATGTTATTGCAAATATTATAAATGACCTTGTTTATCTTATAGATGCTGCCAAATAGTAGAAACAAGTGGAAATAGAAATGTGAGTGTTAATGCCTTTTGCATGCTTCTGCTAGTCTGCATTTCTCTGCTGCTGTTACTTGAAGGCTGGTGCTAAAAGATGAGGGGAAAAAAATTATTTCTTAGGCTAATTTTTAAAAAAACTGTTTTAGAATAGTGCCACTGGAATCAAACAGCATTCTTAAACTGCATGACAAATCTCTCAACCCACCACATGAAGATGAACTCTTCAAGCTTCGAGTTCCAGAGTTTGGTTTCAGGTGATGTCAGAGTAATTAGGGATATCTATATGAATTTGTATCACTGATAAATTCAGCAGGTAAATTTACAACGTATTTCCAAGTAACTACATTGGAAAATTCTGTTACCTCAGATATTTATCTGCTCTCTTTTCTTGCTGTGCCTATCTGAAAATAAAATCATGGTTGCATGGCAGATTTACTGTTGTTTACTTAGTTCTAAATGGAGAAAAACAGTGCGTAGGCCTGCTACAGTGCTTTCTCCCTGTGGAATGTTGTTTTCTGGCCATGCAGCTTGATCATGCTGAGGGATTCAGAGGTGTCCGGGGCAGCCCAAAAGATGGTCTTGACAATGTGCAAAACTCCTATCTTAGATGGGCTCTTTCAGCCTGTGTCAGACTGGGTGGCTCCCTCTTCCAATTGAGATAAGAACTTGGAAATACAAGAACAGACCTGTTCAGTTATGTCCAAGTAGGGTGACTGAATGGCTCTTCTGTCTTCCTGGGCTGCAGTGGAAAGCCATATCAACCTGTGGAGAGGCTGAGGAAGCTGGGTGCTGTTTGCATTGAACTGCCCCCACTTCCATGGCCATCCAGCTCCTATGAACCCCCTTGGATCTGCCTGCAGCCTATTGCTGACTGTGCTCCACTGTGGCAACTTGGTGCAGCAGGATAATTTAAGAAGTCTGATGAAAACTGGAGACTGAAGATGAGAAGTGACAGATGATGCATACCAAAGTACCCTCTCCAGTTGCTTGGGAATGGAAGAGTTTTGACCAAATAATGTGTTAGCTCTTGTCTGTTCAAGGTCACCTTGAAAAACAAAGGCTGGGAGTGTTCTTGAACTATGGTTTGCAGCAGGGTTATTGTGGTAAAGATTTACTCCCTTTCAATATTTCAGCTGTTTCCTACTCCAACACCATCTCTGGGCACCTGAGATTTCAGTCAGTTTTAAATACATTTCATCAAGATGCCTTTGGGATGCTTCCTGAGATTTCTTGGTAATTTCATTGAATAACTGCCTTTAGTTATCCCCAAATTTCATTTTGATTGATGTTATTAAATGGGCTTTGACTTTCCTGATATTTGAGTAGGAAAAGCTTTTCCTGGCATTTGCAAATGTTCAGGGTTTGTTTGGGTTTCTTTTTTTTGTTGTTTGGTTTTTTCCCTTCTGTAATTAAGTTTTATGACAACACTTGCAATTGTTTCTGTGCTATATATGTGTGCCTAGACCTGCTATCACTGTTTCCCTTTTCATCTCCATTATGTTCTTTTCTGTACTTAAAATTCTCAATTTAGCTGTTTTAAGAGACTTTGGCAAAACGGAGTAATTTCTGTAGGTGTATAGATTAACATAATTAGATCTCTGCATCATGGCTAACCTGCAGTGTTGTTCACAAACAGCACTTCATAAATTTTGCCTTCCATTCTGATTTTGGGCTTTTAAATGTCAGATTATTAGTTGAAAAAGTTAAAATAAAAAAGGCAAATTTTATGTGCCTGATGATGAACCTGATGTTTTTGAACTCTGTGTTCTCAGCAAATCCCAAATTTAGTGAGCAACCATGGTGAAAGTGACAAATCATTGCTAATTAAGTTATCATGCTTTTGGCAATCTGATTATGTGGGCTATTTTAATGGCTATTTGAGGGTAGATATGTATTTTATTTCCCTGGCAAAATTTTGCAGGTGATAATAAAGCCTGAAGTGCCTTGATTTTTAACCCAGAAAATTAACTTATGTAAAAAAAGATGAAATGAAGGTAAGTAAATACAAGTTAATTTAAAAAAAAAATCTATAAAGAAAAAAAAAAGAGTGGCAGGGTATAATACAAAAGAAACTGGAGAACAGTAGGTAAAAGTGGTGGAGAAAAACAGTGATTTCTTTTTCCCCTCAGCGCTAGATGGAGTATCCTTATGCATCACAGTAGGAAGGGAAATGCATGTAGGGAAAAAAAGGCATCTGACTACAGTAAGAACTGATTCTCGGAAAATGAAGAGATGTTAAGGACTATGTCATAGCTGCAGTTAGTGTGAAGATAAGAATTGTAGGCTACATCTTTTGTAATAAAATAAGACAAAGCAAAATTTTTTTTTTTTTTTTTTTTTTTTTGTAATGTGTTTGGGGAAATATCCATTAATTAGTGTTCAATGTTATGGAACAGAATTAAGGGGAAAACAATGGCAAGCTTTCTGAAACTTCAATTTGTAGTTAGAATTTCAGCCAACGGACACTTATTTGAAACAACAGGTATGTCTTTTTTCATTTTAGTAGTTAATCTGTGAAGAAAAATACCCTCACAGTAAAAAGGGATGTATGGGGAGAACTATAATTCTAATTTTTACTACCTTCTGGCTCTTGGCTCATTCTGGAGCGTAAGGAGACTAAGATTCAAGTTTACATCCCAGCAAAATGTGCTTAGCCATATAGATACTCTTGTGGTTGCTTGTCTTGAAAATTATCTGCTCAATTTTTATTATTATTACTATTTTTCCTATCTTATTGTAAAATTCCATACCTGCCTGTGTTTTGTAAACCCAGTCTTGCAAATGTCCGTACAGGACTTTTGAGGTTTCCCAGGTTTTCAGAAGAGAAACAGCTTTTATTTAGTTGTGGCTTTACATTTTGTTTTTTGGCTGTTCTGATTTTATTCTTGTAGAATAGAAGTTCCGAAAGAGAGATCCACTTAAAAGCCTTGGCCAGTGTAAATAAGCAGTGGTAACTTTTGACAGCAATTCCAGAATTTTCTTATCTCTCTCTGTATATGTTGTACCTAAAATATCTTCTGAAATTATTTAAGTACTTCTTAAATTTATAAATATGATAAATGCTTAAGAAGTGTATACCTAAAATTCAAGGTAAACTCTTAATTATTTTTAACATTCTATCAAATAGCAGAGAAATGTTTTTGAAATGAATCAGATGGTTGCTATTTAAGCCTTTTCATCTTGAGACATGCATTTTGTTTGGGCAGCTAACAGAATGATATGTCTTACTTTTTCTCTCTCCTCTCTTAGGTATTACAATACAACCTACTTTCCCTTTTCCCCTATTCAATATATTTTTGTTATCTTTTTCAGTGCTACATTCAGGAAAAATGTTAGCTATTAAATCAGATGAAAAGTGAGACAGTATTTTTCTCTTTGTGTTTATTTACTAAGTATAAATATTTTAATTCCATGAATAAAAGCTAGAATTGCAAATGATGCTGGAAATTTGAAGAAGGATAGCAGTGATGAGAACAGCTTGATGAGTCTAGTAATAAAATTTATTTTAAGAAATAGGTTTGACTGTCCATAAAATAGAGCTGAGTCTATATTGATTATAGGAACTTGTCACTTTTGAATTCCTTCGTGGCCTGGTACCATTTTGGAGTTCCTTGGTTGCCTACTCACTGTTTTGAAGTGCTCTTATTCTATTAAAACCTTGCTCTGCTGTCATCCTTACTCCATTTTTCCATTCTTCACCCTTCTCCTGAAAACATCCCACTATATAGTACTAATTTAACTGTTGAGAATACACAGATACAGTAAGCTACAGTGCAATATTTTTAGTATTTTAGTAATATATTATTTATATATCCCTGACACAAGTAGTGCATGGAAATTCTTTACTGACAACTACGCAGCAGCACCTTTTCAGTTTTCTTACATTCATGTTGCCAGGGTATTGCATATTTAGTTAGTATCACTGGGATGTGAGTCAGAAATACTTTATGTTGCAATGCATTGCTCCTGTATATTTTAACTGCATGCATTCTTTGAGTGCCTGTCTGCAAATGCCCCCCACTTCCCTTTAATTTTTGCAGAAAAATGTCTTCATTGTCTCAGAATCATTAACCGTTACACTTTTCAAGAAAACATATTTGGGATATTCTTGTATTGTTTGTGTCTTTGTACAAAACCTGTTCATTAGGGGTAGTAACTGCATTATTCCATGAAACTCTGCCAATAAAGTGAAATAATGTATGTCTTGAATATCATCATAAATTAAATCAAGATTTTTCACATGAATGAGAAAAGGCAGTATTTGACCGGTGCTACTCCAAGGGAAAGTGACAAGCTGTTGAATTTTCCTCCAGAAGGTTCATTCTCTAGAGCTTACAAAGTATCTTGTCATTTAGGAGCTGACTGCCCAGCTCTGTTTTTTAAAAAATCCAATAGAATGTTAAGAATTTTTAGGAAGAAGCAGAAAGCAGAGCATCATGGTGACACTGAATGATTCCATGGTGTGTCTGCATGTTCAGTATTTGATTCTGGTCTCCATCTCTCAAAAAACATGAAGTAGAAATGGAGTGGATTCTATAAAGGGCAGCAAGTGTGATCAAGGGTATGCAGTGACTTCTGTGTAAGGAGGGTCTAAATTGGCTGTGACTCTTTATCCTGAAAAAGGGAGCTTATTTTAGAACTCTATAAAATCATAAGTGGCATGGAGAAAATTAATAGGGAAGAAATGTTCACTGGCTCATCCAAGAAAAGAACAAGAGTTCAGTGCATAAACCAAACTTGCTGCAGGAAGCTCCAAATGAAAGTTGACATGGGTGTAAGTTATGGTTGAAGAATTTCAAAGGAAAGAAGTCTTAGAAGCACTATTTTAAAACAAAAACAAACCCCACACAAAAATCCCCCAAACAATGAACAAACTAAAAAACAGTCTCCAAAGAAAACCTCAGTATTCCAGTCTTGAAAATCCACAAACTGTTGGAGACAGAGGATATTCTAGGCATTTATGCTACATACTTGTTCCATTTTGAAACTCTTCTATCCCTCCATTTGACTTTTGTTCTTGTAGACATCGTAGGTGGACTTGGGCTCTCTCTTAGACTCATGGTCTAGCAGATTAGCAGGTAGAAGAAAGTTATTTATAAATATATTTTATTTTAAAATAATACTTGGTGAAGTATTCCTGTATATACTTATCTAATGTTACCTAAAGGTTTTATTCAGTGCAGTTCAGTTTAAAGTAGTATGCTTGGATAGGAAGCTGGTTTGCACTTGTAACACTGATAAAAGTCTTGCTACTCGTATGAAAATCTGGTTTGAACTTTATGGCATTTTTTTACGGCTTTGTGGTTTAATTTTCTGTATATATATTTTGGAGTAAAAACTATCAATTTAATGGTGCAAAGCAAATACATTTTAAAGAGTATATATATTTTTTAATAATACAAGTGGTTCCATGTATTACATTTGTGTAATCCCTGCTTTTAGGTAACTCTTGGTGAAGGAGTTTAATAGTGCCATTTTTCTTCCCCTTTTTCTGGCATGCTCTGTCACTATATATAAAGAAACCTCTTCAATAGCACTTAAATTGTTACTGGGAAAAAGAAATACTTTCAGTTTCCCCCAGCAAAGTCATAGAGGCATGTAGCAAGGAAACCCTAAAGATCTCAAGGAGGTTTTTTAAGGGAGATGCTCCGAAAATAATTTTGACAATGTTGCTGTTGTCCAGGTGTGAATAACAGAACTCACAGCATTGTTGAAACTGGCCTCTTTGCAAAGCTCTGGTGCAAGGACTATTTGTCAAGAAGGCAACCCAGCCCGGTCACCTTCCAGTGATAATAAAAGGACATGGAGGTATTCTGTACTTTGCCCATGAAAAGAATTAGGATCCTGCATGATTTATTGAAACAGTTTATCTACAAAAACAGCATTGCAAGTTTTTAAAAAATAAAAGTAGTTAGTTATATTTTAAGATAAAAATTTGACAGTGGATCCTGTTTTGTGTTTTAGTTATTTATAAGTTCCTACTGAGTGCCTTGAGCTATGCATATAGAAATCATCTCTGCTATAAAAAGGACCGACTGGTTCCTTCCCAAGAGGCTTTTTTTATGGTACAAAGCAAAATAAAAAATTGCTTATAGTGCACATCTGTGATACTGTGTAACTTAAATTTCTCCTGCTGCTTGACATTTACTTACCCGGAGTGTAACTCAGAGAATGGTTTGTCATTGTGGTGACTTTTTTTTTCCTTTAATGAACATGAGTGTGTTAAATTTGAATAACTACATTAATGTGACATTATTGCTGAAATTTACACACATAGAGTGAGTAAATTCAGAGTAATGATTCCCACAATGCTCATAATGTGACCCTTTTCTCATGTGAGCTGTACTGCTTTCTGTTACCCTTAGTAATCTCTTGTGCCTTGTTAATAAAGACAGAATGTTGCATCTCTGGTTGAATCACTGCCTTTCTTAGATACCACTTTGGATTTTACTAAGTTTGTAATCATGTTATAATTTCTTCAGCAGTAGTCTAATGTCCGTGAAATAAATACGGTGGGAAAATTCAGTCAGAAATATCTCTTTCCTGAAACACGATTTTAGCTCAAATGAGGCAGCACCAGGGACTGAAATTGTGCAGAAGTTCTGGCCAAGGGAAGGCCAGTCATCAGACCTTAGGGCAAGAAAAGCAGAATTCTAGGTTTTTTACTGCCAGGGCATGTTTTGACTTGACATTGTAAAATATCTCTGCTGTAGGTATTTTGCAGCTCCACAGTGTTAGACTGTTGCAACATGTTCCAGTAATGGGATTTCTGCTGGCACAGTGACATTATTTTCTTAGGTGAGATCAATTAACACAAAATGCAAATGCTCTAGATTTAATTTAGTTGAATCTAAATGAACAGTTACGCCAGATTATCTGTGTTGGCAGGAGGGTATGAATCTTTTCCTGAGAAAAGCTCTGTTGGAAATCTCTTCAGCCAGAGTCACTGTAAAATTTTTGGAATAAGAGTTTAGGTCTATAGCTTGCTTGAGTGAAAACAACAGATAGGTACTGGCATATCCAAAACTTATCTTCAGAACAATGTGAACTCTTTGGAAATAAGATTTAATCAGAACAAAGCGAGTGACTGCAGGAGCAGCAGCTTCTTTTGTTTATGTGTAACTTACTTGTTATGCTTTAACTTACTTGGGTAAAATAAAGGAAAAAATGCATTAAGTTCAAGAAATGTGGTTTATCACTCTTGGAAGCTGCGCTTGCTTTATTTCATAAATAAGCATCCTTCTAATTGGCAAAGGGCAGAGTGTGGCTCTGAAATAAGAATGTTATTTTAAGGTCAGGCCCTACAAGACAAAAAATCCTTTAGTGCTATTATTAGCAAGTCTTTTAGCCAGTGGCAGAGGGCAGGATTGTCAGGCAGTCAGCAGACGTCTGCAGGGGAATTGTTACAGTGGATACCTACAAACCTGGCATCAGCTGTGTAGTTTAGCCCTACACCCTGCAGTATTTAGGCTTCTCTTCCCCTTCAAGGTTGCATCTCCACAGGCTTCTTTGAAGATCAGCAAAGTACTATTTTGGTTTCCTGTTTAAACAAGGCATTTTTCATTGTTCTGGTTTTTTTTCCTTTTCTTTTTTAGTATCTACAGATGCTGTAAATTTATATTTATGTACTTGAAGTGAGAGTTTACTAAATTAATCAAATGTTTTGCTGATTGGTCTGGTATTCAGCTGGCTGAGATCTAGCAAAAACTGATATAATGCTTTTTTTTTTTTACAGTGTGTATTTGGAGCTGTGTGCATAAATTAATGAAAAATAATGTAATGCATAGGTGAATAATGTATTTCACATATGTCACAACCAAACGAAGGGTGCTTCATCAAGCATCCTCCAAGTAAATTAATTCTTGAGCTAAGACATTTTATCCAAAGAGTAATTTTCTTTTAATAATTTACAGAAGAGACTAATTTGAAAGTTCTTTCACCTTAATGACTTCTGTTGGTAGCGCAAAGCTCCAGTGTCATCAGCATTCTGCACCTAAACCTGCCATCTGCTGAGGAGCTGCCAGGTACATTAACTCTTATCAACTTAACCGAGATTTGTTCTAAGAGAAGCTGCATTCTTCATAAGAAGTTCAGGTTGAGCCTTGACACTTAATCTAAATACTGGAGCTAGAAGGATTTTCCTGGAGGTAATTTTGAGTGATTATTAGTTGATTAAAGTAGTTCTCTGTGTCAGTTTCAATCATGAATTGGCCTTATATGTGGCAGAGACAAGAGTTTATCATGCTGATGGACATTGGTGTGCAACTGAGTGGTTTTCACATAAATTGGAAAGAGCAGTTGGGTAATCCCCTTTTGCAAGCTGTAACAAATCCTGCAGAGTAGCTCTGCAAACACATCCATCTAATGCAGTAGCACAAAGCAGCTAAAAGTTAAATACCCTTTTCACCTCCTGCTTTTATAAGGTAGACTTTCATGTGTGTCAGATTTGCCGTGTGTGACGCAAGCTCATTTAAAAATAAATAGGCATTCTCAGATAATGAAATTCTAAATATGTAAAAAATGTAATATAAACAGAAGAGCTGATTGTAGCAAATAATTATTTTGTTGGGGTTTTTTTTGTACTGAAATCAGAAGTATATATAATTTTTAAGCCTATAATCACAGCAATAATGAGCTCTTATGCCATGTTTCCAAGTACATTATGCTTGAATTTGTAGCAAAAGACAGGTCTGATCATGGCTTTCTGCCAGCTTTGCAAGAGGGTACTCATTTCAGAGGCAAATAAAATTTTTTTGTCCTCATTGTACCTTTGTGAGATTAGTAAGGTCATGATGAAATAACTAATTCAAATAAAAGAAGAATCTCAGTTGCAAATCATGTATGAAAATTGTTTTTGGGCTTCCCATTTAGCATAAAGTAGGAATTCTAATTTCCAGAAGTTTCTCGTAGGGTTTTTTGGTAATCAGTTGCCATTAATTTAGAATACAGAAAAGTGACCGTGTAGTAATCACATTTCACACTCTTACCTGACAGCTCTTGTTTAGTTAGATTTGTTGCGAGTTGCATATAGTTTGGTATGGCTAATTTGGATAATTCATGAGTTTGCCTCCCTTTAATCTCGAGGAGCTGGTATCTGGAAAGGCGCGTCAGAAAAGATTTCTTTAGTATATAATGGCACGGATCTACAACTTGCAAAAACATTAAGTGAGGAGGCTGCTGGGGCTGTCATGTCACTCAAAGGAGATCTGGCATAGGGTTAGGGTCTTATCCATGAATCCCTGCATGAGGAAAGAGGGCCCATAGGGCTTCCTGAGGCCAGCCATCTGGCACACTGACTTGGACTTGAGTGCATAGCCTGTCCCATGGTGTAGAGAAGGAAGTTGCTGGAAAACCAGTGCTGTCTCCTGCCTTCTTCTGGAATTTCCTGTTTTCTGGCTCATTTGGGGTTGCCGTGTATGTTTTTGTTTTCACAGATGTACGCAAGTTCTGATGTGCAGTGTATAGAATCAGGAAAGATAGCTACCCATCCTACTCATAACATCTTTCTTCAAGGAAACCTTGACTTTTTGTTTTTTTAAGTTATCTTTAAATAGGTCAACATTAATACAGTATTTCTATGCCCATATTTTCCCCACTTTCTTGATTTTAACGTTCTTCAAATTCTTGTTTGGCGTTTTTCTCCCAGGTTCTGAGAGAAAATTGAGAACTCTGGAGATACATGATTAAGATTCTGCTTATCATACAAGGATGGAAAAGAAAATAATTTAGTTTTTCTACTTTTCTTGGTGACTAATGTAAAATTCAGTACTTTTACATAGTATTAAAGGTCACAATAATTTTTTTTCCTATTTCTCGTTTTTGTATATTATGTCATTCTTACTTACTGTGGCTCTGAAGATTTATTTACCCTGAAGTTCCTGTGGAAGTGAATAGCAGGAATATGATTCAGGTTTTTCCATTTGTGTCAGATGAATATTGGCTATTCAGTAAATTTTGGTTTTACATTTTCATATTTTCCATTTCATGTATTTATACAAGAATGATCTTGGCCAATTTTGATAGAGGGAGCTGAAATGCCAAAACTCTTCTGCTGAAAGTTTCAGAAGTAACGTTCCTGTTTTTATAATTGAAGATTTTTATGTGTTTCTGAGCTATTACCAAGTAGCAGCTGATAGGGGGAGGGAAAGGCTTAAGTGGGCGTAAAGCCTTTTATCAGGCATTTTTAATTTTTGATATATTTCTGTACATTACTTAGTAAAAATTGACAAACCAGTTTCACGGTGTTTATGAAGGTTCTCCATATTTATGTGCTGAATTTTCCTCCAGCTCGTATTGTAGACCTGAATCTTCTATTGACTAAAAGTTTTAACTCAGCTGAGTATTGGGGAAGTATATATCCATACAGTAAAGTTACAAAGAATAATTTATTTTAAAGAGATTTAAATATACTATCCTTTCTGAAATGAAGTTATTTTAATACTAGCTACCTTAGAATATTCTTTTGTAGATAATGAGCAATACATGTCTTAGACAACAGGAGGAAATGTGGGGCACAGAAATACTTGCAGGTTAAACCATAAATTTTTATGTATATATATTCTTCTTCACCTCCTATCCTCTGCCTGATCCCCGCACTATGAGTTCAAATGCAGTGCTGTGAAGGAACAGTGTTGTGTGGCTATGGTTTTTTCTTAATTTTTATTGTTTTTGTAGTTAAATAAATGGCGTCTATATATGAAGGAAGTGAGTGTTCTTTCGCAAGAATTGGCCTTCTTTGTTGGCAAATGGTGATGGAGACATAGAGAGACATATTTTAAAGGAGACTGATCCAAGGAGGTGCCTTTGAAGCAGCTGTGCTGGTTCTGCTTCATGCCAGGTTTGTGGTTGCTGACCGCTGAAGGATGCCATAGTCATCCTGAATCTTTGAATTAATGATTATGTGAAATAGGATTAGGAAGAGGAAGGGAAGGGTGGAATTGAAAACTGCATCAATTTATGTAGCTTTGTTCTTAAAATAAGACAAATGAAGCATGAGGTCTTGTTGTGTGTGAGAGTAATATTTATCTGTTCCTGCTCTTCCCTTCTGGTGGTGTTGCTTTTCCCTCAGAATGGTAATTTGTGGCTGTTGCATGACCACACTTGGCAGTGTCATGTGGAGAGGAGGATTGGATACAGCTTTCTGATCAGGCATGAAGGGGATTTCAAAATTGCCTTGAAAATTTAACCAAATTGAGTAAGTGATTGTGTGGGTTAGACAAATAATAATGAAGCTGCTAAAATAAACCACGTCTTTTTTATCTTGCCCACACTTCTGTGACACCTTTTAGGATAAAGAGAGTAAGTGCCATTCAGTTGGTCTGGAATGATTACTGTCGTGAGATAATACAGTTGGCTCTTCGGTTTGTTCTCTAAGTCAGTATTGTACTTGGAGATCTGCTTGTATCACTTAAGTGGTGTGTGAGTGAAGAGGGATGTAATTGATTTAGCAAGGATGCACTTTCAAATACACCTGTATATTTTTTATTAACAATAAATACGTAAATGGAAAAGGAAATTGCTTTTATTTTGCAATGCATCGTTCTCTTTAGTGTTATAAGCTTACTTTCAGGTATTCTTTACTTCTGAGTGTGCAGATTTTTTCAGCAAAACAATCTACTGGGAAGTTACTCAATTCAAATATATCTCTAGGAAGCCAGTTTTTGAGACTTTATTTAAAATAAAACTTCAATGATTTTCCCCCCATGATCTTAAAAGGTTTGATATGATTCGCTTTTATTGACTAGACTTGTATTTAGATGTTCCCATTGATTACATTCTGGAGCTATAGTAGTTTATCACAAAAATCTGTCTTGTTCTTAACACAAGATAATCTTTGAATTGCTCTTCTGACTTGCAACTATGTGTGCATTTTGAAAATGTTTCCATACAGAATATCTCCTGATATTTACATGTTTTAAGATAGAAATCTGAGCTGTTGACCAGAGAAAGAGTAAATGCCTAACATATTCTGTTCTTGCAAGCTGCTGTTGTGATCACCTTGCTGTACTTCTCCCCACACCCACCCTGGCTCTGAATAAATGTGCAGAAATAATTACATAGATTAATCCTTCAAAGACCAAGCCTGGTTCTTGGATATATTAATTGCACCTTGTTAGAATTTAGTTGGTTTATTTTTGCACTAACATAACATTAGAGCAGTGGATCATGGATGTGGTATTGGGCAAATCTCTTGCATATCTTGGGACATTAGTCTACCAAGCTGATGGGATTTGCTTTTTTTCTTTTTTAAATAAAAAAACCCCCATAAACCTCCAACTGATCCAAACTCCAAATACAATGATTTTTCTTGTATCTTTATGTATCATGCTTAGACTTCTAGGCCTCATGGAATTCATAAGTAATTTGTCCTTTTTTTCTTTACTCATTCTTTCAGTTGAAGATGCATAAAAGAGGATGATACCATGGATACTAATTTGTTTTTAGGATAAGAGGAAATGGAGAAAAGCAGTGCTAGGACAAGTTCATGTTGCGCATTAGGAAAAAACCCTTCACCCAGAGAGTGACTGATCTCTGGAATAGACTCCCCAAGGAAGTGGTCATGCCATTAAACCCGTCACAGTTCAAGGAGCATCTGGATGATGCAGTTAGTCACATGGTTTAGTTTTAGGTAGTCCTGTGAGGGTCAAGGAGGTAGACTTGATGATTGTTGTGGATCCCTTTCAACTTCAGATATTCTAGGATTTCAGCTTGCAGAGAAAGTGGAGTGTGACAGCGGTCTTTAATATTCTTCTAATGAGAAAATTCAAATACTCAGCATGTTTTAATATAACACTTGCAAACTGAGAACCTAAGTACATGTGAAGCATCATATATTTTTGATAAAAAAGGGACAGATATGCTGAAGGTTTGTAACAAAAAAGAAATTATAATTTTCATGTACTAATTTTATTTAGCTGCAAACCAATGTTTTAGTCAACAAAAACTGTTCAATATTAGCTTTTCTGCAAGAAGACAAGTATAAGGTACAAATGTAAAATAGATGAATGAAATATTTTCAATGAACGTTTCTTTCTTTGTTCATTTAATCTGAACAGAATATTTTAGACATTTTAATTTAAACTGATCTAGCTGCTCAGAGAAATATTTTGACAGGAATTCTATTCATGGATGTTTATCATTTTAATTTTAGAACATCTGTCTGCCTTAAATCTACTGAATTTGCTGGTGAAAATGTCATTGCAAATGGATTCTTGTAAATGGCTGGGATACCTGTAATTACTGTATCCAGCTTTAATATAAATGCTTTATGTATTCCTTGTGTCTTCTGCAAAGTAATGTGAGTTAGTAGAATGAACCAGCGTCTGAAAACAGGACTCAAAGTACATTTTACTCCATTTCCAAAATATTTTATTTTGTAGTTGTCTTTAATGAGAGTCATTTCACTGTGGTAAGCCCTCCAGCATAGGAGTAGAATAAAAATAATTTTGAAATGCAGTAAGGGTTTCAGTTATATCAATTTTATATTCTGAATATCCAGCATACTGCTATATACACAAAATATGTTCTGCAGCTCACAGAATCCCAGGATACTTGAGGCTGTAAGGCTCCCTCAACCCCACTCCAGACAGGTATTTATACAGATTGATGAGATCTCCCCTAAGCCTTCTCTTCTCAATTTCCTGTGTTCATCTGTGGCCAGTTTTCTTACAGTTACATTTTGGTACCTTATAATACCATACCTTTGGTATGTGGAGATTTCACGGGATGGTTTTGGAAACTTTCTTATGGGATATATAATGGAAATTTAAATCCTGAATTGACAGATAACAGCATCTTCAGGTTCCTTTAAACGTAGATCAACGAATAATAACAACATGGGTAAAAATACTGAAATTGTTCTGACTGAAAAAAAAAATAAAAATTGAAGGAGGTGGCTAGCTGTCAGAGGTTGAGCTTTAAACCTGTAAGTCACTTCAAGAACACTGTGTTTTTGTTGTATTTATATGAATGATGCCGAATGAACCATATGATGGGCCCCTTTTAAATTACCAGATCAGTGGTAGCCTTGTGCATTTCCCATTGAGGACCATTGGATCACTCTCTCTTCTGTGTGAGTTAGAAAGAGTTGAAGTGAAAAATTAGGATCAGTACCTAAGAGAAAGATTTCTTAAGAGTTATTTTTGAAATGATCAAATGCAGTTCATATTTGAAATACCTCTTCACCAAAAGCCCCTTTCTCCCAAACTTAAACTCGTCCCTGCAGAAAGCAGAACAATAATAAAATGGGTGTTTATTTCTTGCAGGCAAAACGATGTGTATCTATCTGCCTGCATTGCCAAGAGTACCAGGAATAGTTTCAAGGTTCCATCTTTAAAAATACTGGCAAATGTTGGGGAGTGAAAGGGGAAAAAGAAAGCACATAGTCCATGATGTTTTTAAAAATTCCTTGAAAAAGGAATTGCAAATGCTAAGTAGGAACTCTGTAGTGCCTGAGAGATTTTATACTTGCTTCTCTTTTGGATTCACTGGAGCTTCATTGTAAGTCTTAAACCTTCAGCTAGTGTGCTCAAGCATGATGACTCCTCAGCCTTTTTGTAGGCATTGAAATTAGTCTTGCAGAAATGTGTGAATGTAGTTCTTGTCTTAGAGATTCTGTCAGCAAGCAAAATTGTAATTATAACTGTGTACTGTAGCAAGTATATTATGAATCTCTAGATAAAGCACAATGCACGCTGCCTCGTATTTTAATTTTATGCTTCTTTAGTACTGCTTCCTTGCATAGGTTGATAGGATATGTATACCTGCCAACTCTAACAGTTTTTTCAGTAGTCAGGATTTTGGGGTTTTTGTTTGTTTGTTTCTTTTTTTATTTATTTATTTTTTTAAAATTTTTTGATTGTTTGATTTTGCAAATAAATTTTCACTCAATCATTTGATCATTTTCCCAGAGATATTTGTACATCACACAACTGATTGGAGTTGTTGCTGTCTAGAGAAACTCATGATCAAATATCTCTAAGAGCTGGCTTTACATGACATCTAAGTTGACTCTCAGTTGTATTGGATTCTCCACCTTGATGAGGAGTAGCTGATTTATTCATAGACTGCAGTGGGTTTCTCTGTCAGATTTCCTCTGCACTCATTGCTCTGGTGGAACTTAAGACTAGTGTAGCTTCAGTTCATAGAATTTGGAGCATACCTTCTACATGGCTGAGGTATTAAAGGATCTGAATAATCCAATGTGTATGTGCACTGTACACCAGGCTCTTACTAATTGATTTCTCTGAAAATGCGTTTTATTTATTTCTTGCATAGCTCTCCTCAGATTCAGAATATGAAGCAATATTTTGGAAATACCACTGAAAGCTTGGTTTTGGGTAACCCAAACCGAACGACTTTCACTTTCCAAATTTTTTATTTATGGTGTTAATTATGTTTACAACATTAAAACTTTTGAGTAAGTATGCAGATAGTCGCCAGACAAGGACATGACCCAGAAAATCTACAAGTACCAAAAAAAAAAAAAAAAAAAAAAAAAAAAAAAAAAAAAAAAAAAAAATTATAAACCAGTCACTCAGTTGTCAGTTTAAATTGAAACATAATCCCTGGTTCATGCTATCATGTCCTTTTTTATTGCTCAAGCATGGTGCTCCTTGCAGAGAGTACTGTAACACACACTGGAGAAGTGGGAGGTCTCCAGGCCTGGTGTGCAGTAGCCCACATTACCTGTCACCCTCATGTCTTGAATTTTTCTTTTTTCCTTGTTCTTTTCTTCTGTTTTTCATCCCATCCTGGTGCTGGAGCTGTCATGCTGAGTCTCTACGCTTTCCAATACCTGTATCACTGCTGAATGCCTGTGTATGATTTTTGTACCCAGCTGTGGTGAAAGCATGTGCTATTTAGATGCAGAAGAAAGGTGAGACTTCCTTGCTGAGGCAAGCCCTTAAAAAACCAGAAACATTATACAAAAGGAAATACCTTTTTGCAATCATTAAAAATATTTTAGGTTGGTGGAGGGTTTTGGTGTTTTGGTTTTTGTTGTAGTTTTTTTTGTGGTTTTTCTTTTTGATTTTATTTTGTTATTTTATTTGACCTTCTTTGTCAAATTTATCTTGCTTCATGAATCTGTTTCAGTGTAACAGTCCTAAATTAAATATAACTGTTGGGAGAGATTTAAATTCCATACATTCTGTGAATGAGTTCTTGTTTTCCAAATTCTTTGTTTTTGGTGCAAGGCTAAGCTCTTTTATCACAAAACCTTAAGAAGGAAATATGAAGGATTTTTTGATTGATGCTGTATATTTTTTGAGTGACTGACCGCCAAAGAGAAAAGGGAGGTAAGTCAATTTTGGATATCTCGAGAATGAACACATACCCTTAATAGTATGGTAGGAAGCATTTATAAAACGAGATGTATTCAAGATATAGCCCATAATATAGTCCAGTTCTAGTGATCTCTGTCAGAAGCTTTAAGAAAGGAGACTTAAGTGACCCTGAGCTGGAACAGAAATAGAAGAAAAAGTCCTTACACTGTGATGTGAGGAATTCCTACAAATATAGTCTCTGTCCCCAGAGAAGGGCAAAATGGTCTTTGTTAGCAACTAACAACAACAAAAAAGTTTTCTTCTCATATTAGGCACTGTCTGAAATACAATCATTCTTTCATTTAGAGTGCTAATTACATGTTCATCTTGTGACCTATTCCAACATTTGTAATTTTTGCCCTAAAATGTCAGCCTAACCAGTTTTTTCTCATCCTGTATTTGTATGGGTGATGATTTCTATTCCTGTCTTATGGGATCTTCTTAACAGGACCTTTCTCCACCTTGTCAATTTAATTTTGAATTTAATCTTTTCCTCTGATGTGCTTTCGGTCCCTTCATTCTTGATTAATCTGCCAATTTATACTGCATTCTATCATCCAATTGTTAATGAAACTAATGAAAAATGTTGGATGGAGAACACACCCCAGTACAGCCTGTTAATACATATTTCTCATTTGGAGAAAGCATTGACAGTTACAGCTTGGTCATTGTTTTCATAACTGAAGAATTATTCTCATAGAAGTTTCACTTAGAGTATTTTTTACAAAATTTGCATAGGAAGAATAATGGAAAATTACATCAAATGGCTTTGAGAGTTAGTGTGTGCTTTTCCTCTCTCCATAAGGCCCTTTACATTGCCAGAAGAGGACTTGAGGTGTTTTTACATGACTGTTTTTGACACTTTCATGTTGGGTCTTATTCAGCTTCTTTATACTTTTTAGGTACAAAGCTTGATTATTTGGTGTTTTTCCACAAATTGAAATTAAACTAAATTGACTATAACTCCATAGTTTCCCATAGTTCCTTCAGTCCTAGCTTTTATAGGCAGACTTTGTATTTGCCTTTTCCTAGTTTTCTTACAATTTATCTGCCCTCTTTGAATTCTCAAAAACTAACAACTCAGACTGCTGGATTGTTTGGGGGTTTTTTGTTCATTGGCTGTTTTTTGTTTGTTTCTGTTGTTGTTGCTGTTTTGTTTGGTTGGGTTTTTTTAACCATTCCAGAGCTTTGTTGTCAGCAGACAATAATCTTGTGGCGTTTGTACCCTAAGAGTGTTGCATATCGGTCAAATTCATCCTAACTCCAATATTTTTTCCCCGCTGTTATTTATGGACATAATGGTGGAGAACTGAAATGAAACTTGCAGTATTTCCTTGTAATGTTTAGACAAACAAGTGGTGGTGATAAGGAGAGCTAATGGAATATAAGCAAGTTTCTGTAGTGGAAGAGCTCTGATGCCTTGAGAGGCCACCTAAAAACAGAGACTAGACAAGAATAAGGGAATAAAGGTAGGTATTTATTTGAAAGGCCTTCAAAGGTACATCCTGGGGAGCCAGAGGCTACTGCCAAGATGGACCCCAAGATGAACGACAGGTCACGAGTTATGAACGACAGGTCACGAGTTCTTCACATTTTTATAAGTTTGGTTCATTTGCATACCAGCATAAATTCTCCAAATAAAGCTTCAGTTAATGATGTAGTTTCCCCAAGCTTGCCCCCCCTTCAGAAGCTTTTGGTTTACACATTTTGGGCCGAGGACAGTCTGAGTGTCCTTGGAGAGCAGGCCTGGAGATGCTGTTATGTCTACCTAGCATGAGAGAGCAGAAGTTAACAGGCTACAAGAAGCTTCAGAGTTACACACTAGGCAGTACAGGATTTGAAAAATATGAAAGTTAAACCTAAGGCATCAGCTCAACTCAACTACTTTCATAGTTTTTCAGCAAGTGAAGGAGCATTTTGTTGTGCTCTTGCTAAGAAGGTGTTCTCAGATCAAGTCGCAGACATGGGATTGTTGTAGTGTTATGAATATCACTAATTGTATTTTCTCTGTATAAATATTCTCTCCACACAGACTGAGGCTGATTAAAACTTATTTGTGCCTCCTATGTGATGGCAATGCAAATCACTATGGAGAGCTCCCCAGAGGTATATTTATTTCCTTTCAAGCCTGCTTTTGTTGTCGGTGCAGGGATGTGCTGAAGATCCTCCTGGGCAAAGGGGTGGCTTGGCTCAGATCCACAATCCTTTACAAGCATTGAGGGCTCAGAGAAAGGGATATGAGTGTTATAAAAAGACTAGTACTGACATGTAAACTGCTCTAAAACCCCCTGCAGTGCACACTTGTAAGGTGTTGCTGTGCCTGGACTGTCTGTCTTAGCTGGAGAAGTGTCCTTGCTTCAGACAAGCACTTGTTTCAAAAATGCCTGTCCCATCATAGACTTCAGAGTCTGAACTAAGTGCTTTGGGGACAAATTCTTGTGTTTTCAAAATCCTCATTTGAATGTCCCACTGCAAAAAGGACTCTTGAAATTTGGATTGCAGAGCGCATTAGGTTATTCCTTTCTCTCCAGTTGTTAATTTTTCCCATGTGAATTAGGTCAATTATTGAAGCAAATGAGCATAGTGTTTATTTAACTAGGGAGATTAATTCAGTGTCTGGTTCCCTAATTCTTTGCATTTTTCCTGGCTATTTTTCTTTTTCAAGACTGGTTTTCTTAGTTTTTGTAAAAAAAAGATTATACATTTGTGCTTAGTATTTCAATTTTTCCTTGCTGAGCAAGTTCACAAGAAGCAGTTCAGTTTCTTGTGAGGTAAAGATGAGGTACTAAGGTGAGTCCAAACTCCATGACTGGTGCATGTTATTATGTAAACTGCACAAATTGCGTGAATACAGGAGCATACCATTGGGTAAAGTCATGAAGAATGTGGGCAACTTCAGCTGGCGTCTGAGTATTTTCTACTCCAAATATTAGCTAAATTTATGAATTCTCTGCTGAAACAGATGCAGTACACTGCTCCCTAAACATAGTGAAAGGTTGAACCTTGTCCATGTCACTGAAAGTGTCCTTTGAACACCTTGTTTCTGTTCCAGAAAACGTGTGAATGCAGAAGACCGGCAAATTACTAAAAAATCTTTCATTAGGATAAAAAAAAAAAAAAAAAGAAGCAATACATTAAAATCTGCCTTGTTAGAAGTTTTGTACAAAATTCTACATTTTTATGTAGTTCCTTCAAATGAAACAACAGACACTGAAACCACCATTATTAATCCTAAATATCCCCTTTCTTCCTTTAGATATGGTCTTGGTGATGCATTTCTTAATAGCAGAAAATAGCAAACCTGGGTAATAACAAAATCTTGATTACGGACGTGCCTTTCATTTTCTTGTGACAAGTGGTGCCCATGCGAATGTGTCTGTGAACAAAAATTGTTTTGTGCAAAAATATAGACGTAAGTTTTCTTTCTCTTCATGTCTTAAATTCTGCTAGGGTTGAAAAAAGACAGATTCTGCATGAAATTTGATGAATAATCTGATTTGATTATAATATATTATAAATTCTGAAAGCTTAACAACACCTACCTACCTGTATTTTATTACAGGGAACTTAATTTTGCCCATGCAACTTTTTCTTACAGTTCTGTTTAGAAAATTTCCACTTTCTTATTTGCATGTGTATGTTCTCAGCTTTCCTTTCTACACCTTAATGGGTGTGAACATTTCCCAGTGAGCTGCTCTCCTTAGAGCTATGACAGTACCGCATGGTGCCCATTGAGAAATCCTTCTCAACAAATTGAAATGAAGGAAACTAGGAAATTGTGGTAAATTATCATTACTTTGTACTTAAGAATAGGGCTGAAAAAGAAGATTTTTTTTTTTTTTTCTGATGGAGGATATTCCTGCGAGGAATACAACTAAATATTCCTTAGAGGCATTAAGTTATTAACATGCTAATGATTTTTTTTTTTTTTTTCAATTTCAACCAAGTTGTAGCCAGCACGAAAATTGCCAGCATCGACATTCAAAAGAGTTTTTGAATTGCTAAGTGGAAAATTGAAGAGAAATTGATGTTTTACAGTCGAGTGGATCTTTGATTAAATGTTACATGCAACCACCAGTTTTCCCAAAAAGGTGTGGGGTGTAGCACACTTCAGGAAGTATTGTGCTAGTACAAATTTTATACTCCTTATGTGAATGTGTTTTATGGGAACATGGCTAGTACTGTACTCTGTGGATCGCTATTCCCACTTTAATATCACTTCATATTCTCTCAAAAAGAAGAGCTGTGAATAATTTCTAGGAAGAGGAACAATGCAGCCTAGACCTATGTCTCAAGTAACCATATTATTTGCGGCAAAAATTTGCAGTAGGAAACTTGAATGAAACAACCAAACAAACTCTTAGTTGCAGGAGAGCTCATGTCCCATCTATAGCTGCAGGATTATACTGTGATACACAGTTAAATATTCCCAAAGTTTAGAAATTTTCTCTTTATTTTTATAGTTTGCTTTTGTCACAGATTTAATACGATTTCATTTATGATTTGAGAGAAGAACCATTCTTGCTTTTTTGATTGGTTGGTAAATAGTTAGTGGAAATGCCTTCTAAAAGGGCAGAAAAGGGCCCCTTACTTGTTGTGATCCTTAAATCTACAATGCCAAGGCGGAGAATGAAATGTCTGTCCTTGAAACTTCCTGCTAGAATACTCTTTGTGATCATGGAGGTGCATAAAATGAATGTTCTGATCGCTGTTGTTGACATAGAAGATTTGATGTTTACTAAGGTTATGATGGATGTCCCTAACATCTGAACAACATGCTTTAAAATTCTTTTGTTTCTTTTTGACAGCCAATAGTGTGGATTTAATATGTTTTAAATCAAATTACTGGATTCAG
Source organism: Corvus cornix cornix (assembly GCF_000738735.6). Classification (NCBI taxonomy): domain Eukaryota; kingdom Metazoa; phylum Chordata; class Aves; order Passeriformes; family Corvidae; genus Corvus; species Corvus cornix. The sequence continues at coordinate 41,598,008 of NC_046333.1, forward strand.
AGGAAGTTTATTAAGGACTTTGATAATGAAATATTAGACCAAGTTAATTTCATTTCAACATGAAACAAGGCAAGCACAAGTTTAACAAGGTTCATGAACTGGACTGAATTTAATAGGCTCTCCTTATCTTCTCTTTTATGTTTTTAATGGAAAAAAAAATGCAAATCAAATAAAATCTCTGAGGATGTGAACCCATGGAAATTAAAGATAAATACATGGTGGACCCTGAAGTCCTGAGTTTCAGTTTCTGAAGAGGGTTGATGTTTACTAGTTCTGGGCTTTTCCCCTGTGATCTGATTGTAGATTTTCACATACCCAGTAAAATTTGGTTACTGAATTCTAGGTGAAGAATTACATAAACTTTTGTAGGTGGTGAGGTGTTGAAAAAGTGCCTTTGTTCCTCAGTCCTTGCTTATGAGCTGTATTTCTGTTCTAAAAAACGAAGAGTTAGGAAGCTGGCATGTCAGACTATCCACTTGCTGCTGTAAATCCATGTGCCTCTCTTCTCACCCTCTCCCAGCAGATTTGGGCTTTATGCCTGTGCAAGGAAACCTGCATGTCATCCTCTTCTGTCAAGTAACAGTATTTGAAACAGTTTCTCTAGGAGTGAGCAGAGATGCTATTTTTGTACAAGATCATGCATTCAGTGGTGGTATTGATTTATGCAGAGTTCAGACAACACACACTGGAAATACTGTGTACAAATAAAATCAACGTGAGCCTAATTCAACTTCTTTCTTCAACTTCAACTTTCTTCAATCTAGAGTACAAACAATAAGCATTCATTTATAAAAGTAACTTTCTTTCTGTTGAAGGCCTAAAGTAATTCAGACTGGGGAAGCTCCTGATGGCGTTGTTTTTGCTATCTATGTATGCGTGGGAGCGTGTGTTGGTCTTTGGTAGATGACATTGACAGCATTGTAACTGGAGTTCAGTGCACCATGGAAATGACTGAATGGTCAGGGAATGATTCATCCACTAACCAGTCCTCACTCAGTTCCTGCCCGGGGCAGCAGTGGTGCATGGTGGGGAAGGACTGACACGCATGGGCGCCACAGATCGCGCCAGCCACTGATTTGTTCCAGCAGGAGTTTTGGTTAGTCTCTCTGGGCACTGGTTTTTTTTTTTTTAATTCCAGGATTGCCTTTTTCATAGGGCTGCTGGAGCTAACAAAATCCTGATCTTAACTTTGGTCCATGTGCAGACCATTTAGGTTTCCTACATTTTCTATGCTTGCCAGGACAAATACAGTTGTCCCTCAGTAGGTTTAAGAACATTGTAGGAATTCAGAGTCAGTTTCAGTCCATCCTAAACACTATACAATATTTTCCTGAATTTAACCAGTAAAAAAAGAAATCCAGGAAAAGAGTCTAGAAGAAATAAATTAATTAGTTTTTAAATTTTGAACCATAATTCTCATGGAAGACCATTTCCTGCAAAGTACCTGTACTCAATCTATAACTCAAATGCAACCGACTTCTCAGTTGTTGGATAATTCTTAAATGTCTAAAAAGATACATCTACCTGCAGCCTGCCAAAATCTGTCCTGCCTTCTTTTGGTAACAGCACTCAGCTCAAAGCACTAAACAAATATTGGCTAATTAATTGAATAAGTTAAAGAACAAAGTATACTCCCAGCAGTGCAGAGGATTGTGCTTAAGCACACAGTACAGTAGCAATATATGGATTTCAAGTCTCTATCAGATTTAGAAGACGCATTGTATTGTGTGAATACATTTGGATAAATGTCTTAATCTGGTAATTTCACATTTATAATGGCTGGAGTTCATGCCACAAAATGGCCAACAGTGACATGATTTTTTTTGAAAGTCCATGTGACTACTGACAAGTACTTGCATGTTTCCCTTATGTAATGATGTTTTTATGATTGAATAGTACTTTGATTATTATACAGTGATTTTTTTTTTTCTTTTTATAAATTGCAGAGATACCCATATATGTTAGACTAAAACAATCAACAGTGTATGCTAATTGCAGGTCTTTTGTTTTTAGGCACAGTTGGGGCATAATTTTGAAAATCTTATACCTTTAGAGGAGATGGTACAAAAAATACAACCATCTAGTCAAAGCTTTATTAATGACCTAAAAAATTTCTCTTCAGCACATACAGACACTGTACAGAATAATACTAGTCATAGCAATTATTCAGCAGTTTCTTGGGAAAGACCACAGAAACTGACGAGTAAATCACCTTTTCGGAAGAGTTTCCTTCTGTGTCATACTTCCAATTTCTAAAATATTATATCCAAAATTCAAACATTAGCCATTATATAAGCACTTCCCTTTTGTCTTTGGGGCATTCCTATGATTTTTTTGTTCTTCCTAGATAGAAAGCACTAGATTACAATGATCATGAAATTCTCTGCCATTTCTCTGGGCTATTTGTGGTATTTTTTCCTACTGAATTCTCAAGTGGCAGGAAATCGAATAGTCTTCTAATGTATTTCCTCTTTAAATAGCAAACAGAAGGGAACAAGAGGCTATGAAAAATGCTGAATCTCTCTTCACGCTAGACAATATGATGCTACTAAATATCCCTCTGATATTCAAACAACAAAAGTTTTATTTTTCAGTTTTCTTTTAAACTACAATAACCTCTGAAAAAATGAAGTTGTGTAGAAAAGGAAGAGAAGCAGAGCAGAGGAAGGTTGGAAAGAAAGAAGAGGAATTGTCCATTAGTGTTTGAATCTGTGCTAAGTTAGGAGACCTGAAAGCATGAATTCAAGTTTCACTTGGCAACTGCATGACAGAATGAAGTTTTTTTGTCCTGATGCAGACAGGAATTGTAGAAGATTTACAGATACAGTAAAAGGCTTTCAACAAGGTCACTGCTGGTAGCACTGAGTATTTTTCTGTAAGATATTTTTTTCAAGGTGTTTTTATTTTTTATTCCTACAGGTAATAAAGAAAATACAATAGTGCATTTATTAATTTTCCCAACTTTACTGCTATTTCCAATGCTAAAATGTAGATGTTATCTACATCTTGGTCTTATAATCTAATATTTAATTTAATTTATTTCCTCAATATTTGTAAATTCAGAAACATTTGGTTCCTCTTGTGTGTGTAGGCAGTCTTTCCAACCCATTTTCTTTTTTTATATGATGCATGTCTCCTTCAGTCTATTTTGAGAAAATAATACCTTTTGCAATAGCAAAGGTCTTTGGGCTTCATAATAATGCAATTTTAGCTGACTATTCTTTTGCTGCTGCTTCTTTTGTGCCTCTGGTGCTGATACAAAATTTAAGGTTATGAATATGTCTTAACAAGACTGTTCGTCTTTAAAGGAGGAACCTTTGTGTGATGAAGAGTTTCTGTGAGGAAAAGTTCTGTGTAGTGAATCTGCTTGGAGGAGGAGGATTGTGTCTCACAGTATGGAAGCAGTTGGAGTTGTTGTTGGAGTAATTGGAAGCATGATGGGACAGGACTGCTCTGCAGCTTAGTGTAAATAGTCAGCTCCAGATGAGGAACTGGGAGTGCACGTGAAATAAGTTCCCCTTACACAGGAGAAAATAGCTGTCTTTGCAGTGCTTTCTGGGAAGATTTATGTAAGTGATTAACAACATTAAGTTGGGACAAACAAATCATCCTAGTGCACATGATGTCAAGGTAGAGTGAGGAATAAAGGTGAAAGTGAGTGTGAAAATAAATGTGAGAAACTAATGATGTTTGGTGTGTTGCATAGCTAAGGGCATTACTTTTGTGAAAAATGTGGACTGCATGTTGTGGTCAAGTTTAATGCAGAGCTGCTCAGAGAGAAGAAATCAGAACCAAAATGAGTATCTGCAGGGAAACAAACCACGAGACTCTCAAGAAAATATGAGTTTTGACTTCATGAGTTTCCTGAAGGTAAGTCTTATGATGCTTTCCTTTCTGTTTGTTCCTTGGCATAATCCTGAAATGTGGTTTAAAGTTCTCAATGTCCAACAATTTACGCAGTTACTGTTATTCAAATGGACACCAGAGCCCTTACCAAGATAACATCTACAATATCAAAGTGGATTTCCTTTAGTTTCATTACAAATATATATATACTTATCTATCTATATAGCTAGCTATCTCTATTATCTCTATATCTCCCCCCTTTTTTTAAAAAATTTTTTTCTTATTCTTCACTTATGAACTGATAATAGAGTGGGTTCTTGTTCCATATTGTGAAAACAGAAAGCTCTTGGTACATGCTCAGAACTGTGACTGGTTATGGAGGTAGGTAACATGAGCAAGTGGCTTCCTTCAGGTCCTCTGCTTTCTTCCTTATTTCTGCAAATTAGTGGAGCCCAAAAGTTCATATCTGAAGGATGAACTCTGCAAAGTCAGAATGAGAGGAAAGCTCAGGGTTGGAATAGCCTGGTTTTGTTATGTTTTTTTATAACAGAATTTGCCATGTTTGATTGTACGTTTTGTCAAGGTTGCTGGTTTTTATCTCTGTGGTGAGCAGAAGTCTCCTGCAGGCAGGATAAAAGGCTCTTGGGGCATCATTTGTCAGCTAATCCCACTGTTGAAAAAATGCTCTCTTAAGAGAAGAAAATCCTGTACTATGTTCACAGTTGTGAGAAAATATTGTGCCACTGTGAAACTTACTCAAACCTTGGGTATTGGCCACTCTTCCATTTGATAGTTCTCCACAGGGGCACTTGTGCTTCTAGTCAGCTTGCCCCCAGAGGAGACCCATCCACCTTCTTTCGTGATGGTTCAAGTGGTGACAGCAGGGAGAGTGGTAGCTTCTTTGTTTCCCACCATAACTCCTGTTAGTAGGTGATTGTGATACTGGCTGTGATACTTGGCTGTAATCAAGCACACACCAGGTGGCAATCACATGGCATGCAGGTGTCCAGCACGTGGCAAGCACATGGCAAACATGTGTCAGGCACACGCCTGGCATGTGTTATTCACATGCCAATCACATGCCTGGCATGTGACATTCACACGTCCATCATCTGGCAATCACGAGCCCGACACTTTTGCACAAAACAGAATTTGAAATGTAGTGACTTGGTGTTGCTTGGGCTGTAGGGCTCAGAGGCTGTTGCTCATTTTTCTCATTAACGTTTATGTTTGTGCAAGGAAGTTTGAAAAACCATTATCACTTCATTCGATTCATTCTTAAATAAATGCAGACCCCTGCAGAAAGGCTTGATATAATAAGTAGTATCCAGTATAAATGATCACTGCTTTGGTTTGTGTATGAATTCTCCTCGCAGTGAAAGTCTCAGAATTTGCTGAAGCAGCAAAAAATCAGTAATGTGGAATGAGGTTCAATGAAGAGTGATAAGTGTAGTGATCAATAACTGAGTGATTTGTGAGAAGCAGTTGGTGACAGTGAGTGCGGGTTGGTTCCAGATGTGTTTGTGCTGTAGGAGCAAGGCATGCTGAAGTGGATAACACTGCTATACTGCAAGGTAAGCCATTCCCATTTTCTTCCTGACAGTTAAAGTTGATTACAAATGGCATTATTTGGCTGGATTTAAATAGTGCTAAGTAAAATAATGATTTTTTTTTTCTAAACTAGGTAAATGAGGGGTAGGATGGAGTAGTCTTTTGTGTGCAGTGGCTTAGGGAAAGGTCACTTGTATAATTGTTTGGTTTTAGGCAGTGGTTTTGATGGCTTTGCTTACATGTAATGTTCACTCTTCATATGCCTCTGTGACAAACAAAATGAAAATGTGACAGGGATTTCAAATGGCTTGCCATTAAAATGAAGCAAAAGTAAATGAATGCGTACTGAGAGATTAATTTTTTAAATTTGGTTGTTCATAATTCAATAATTTTTCTTCTATCAAAGAAGCTTTTCAGGGAAGAAACAATATGTAGGTTTACAATTGAAGTAGTAATTTGATATTGTTTGGATTTTTATTACCTTATAGGACTTCTCTGATTGGTCACATATATGTTGACTATTAATTGAATGAATTGTAGCTTTGTGAGTCATACACTCAACAATGAAGTTTTAGCTATTGTAATCTTTGTACTTTTAAATCATTAAAGGTTTCCCTTTTCTGATTTTTGTCATACAAATTCTTACACATGCCGGTAATCCCATTAAAATTCTCCGAGACTGCTAGTGTGAATAGTCTGGTAGTCTGGATCTAAATTAATAAAGGAATCTCATTTCTATTCTTCTAGAGTAGAGGTATATAAAACACTGAAAGTGCTTTAAGTGTTCTTTAACCCAAGCTGTAAAAGATACCATAAATTTAAAAAGTGACAGTTTCTATAGTACATAGCAAGAACAGCACAAATTATGGTGACTGCTGAGATGCTGAAATTACTATGAATTTCCTTTAGTTAAAAGGAAAATAGGGATCTGATTCTGCTTTTCTTGCACTGGTTTTATGCCAATGTAATGCTACAGAGTTCAGTGGCTGTCAACCTGACTTGCATCTCTGTAGGAGTATATATATATATATATATATATATATATCTTGCAAATCCGGGAAAACTGATCCAGTTAGATGTCTGGGTTTTTAGTGGGAAGAGCACCACATTGTAAAACTGTCAATAGCTAAAGGTCACTACTAGCATTGTATTTAACTTTTCTCTAACTTCTCTGAAAAGTTCATTTAAATCAAAGTTATGTACATGTCCAGCGACCTGCAGTGTTTTAGATTGAGGTGAATTGAAGAAGGTAATTCTGAGAAAAAAACCTTGAAATATTGGACAGTTTAATATTTTGTCAAGTATTCTAACCTTTTGCCATAAAGTTATTTTTCAAAATGAGTTAATCTTGGAAATGTCATAAATATTGTATCAGAAGTCTTAAATGACTGCTGCCAACAAATGTTTTAATGCAAAGTTGAGCCATCATTCTGGAGAAATAAGTAGTTGAGCAAATCCCAGGGATTTTATAAACTTGTTCTATGTATAATAGAGTTTGTAAGCTGCTTCATTGGAATCAGCATGCCTGAAGGAAGAAACTTCATAGGTCTTCCAAAGCTTTGAATTCTACCATGAATGACTTCTCAGAGCTTTTCAGCATTTTCAGCCTACCCAGCAGGTTGAGAGACCTTGCAGATGGCCAGCAGAGCTAGGAGGGTTTTACACACCCAGCAGCAGTCATGCTGGAAGGATTTTACACACTCAGCAGCAGTCGTTTTTGCGGATCACAGTGGCTGAGCCAAGTGCTCAGGCTTCGCAAAAGCAACAGCTCAGAGTCTTCACTATGAGCACTTGCTGCAGAGAAGTGCTGCCGTGAAGGTCTCCCACAGAAAGCTGGAATGCATCAGCTACTTTACTTTCTCTGTGTATGTGTGTGTTGGTATTCCCATGCTTTCCATGATTCTTTTTCAGAAATACATCCAATCATCGGAGGATGTTTTAGAAAGAAGCACTGATGCTTTTTAGTTATTAGCAATGCATGCTATATAAAGCCTAAGAAAAAAAATAACATGGTGGTAGAATCCATAAGGTGGAGGTCCAAGACGACTTTTCATGGAAAAGATGTATAAAAATATACAGATTTCTGCAATATTGGATAAATCTTTCCTATTTTAGAAGCCTTTTTTGTATTTTAGCATTCGTAAGGCACCATCACTGATTAAGGTGTTCAGTAAGCTCCTTGGCCTCTCTGGTAGGTTTTAAGTTTTGGAAGATACTTCTGGACTATGCTGGGCAGTCACTAATTTCAAACAGGGGCTGACTTTTAGAAGCAAAGTGAAGCAGCAGTTCCTGCTTTGGAGGGGAGGTATGGGGTTGTGATCTCTAGTTTGTCCATGTTTTCCTGCATTTCCATACTTTTATTGTCAAACTATACATGTCCAAATTCCAAATATATTACATATTTCACAGATCTTGCATCAAGAAACACTTACAGAAAAAATTTCACACCCTCCTCTTACACTTAGCTTAAAAGTTTTTTTCATATGTGTACCTTATAAAAAATGTGTACCTTATAAGCAAATTCTCCCTAATATGCCCTGCCTTGATTTTCCACACAATTCAACAGAGGAGTGAATTACACTCATGGGAAAGTAATGCAAGGAAAAAGCTAGTGTAATAAATATCTCATTGCCCAGGATGTCCTCTTAGGTCCTGGTATTTTATGATGCATTTTCCTGGACGCACGTTGGCACCCTGTGGGATTATAGCAATCATGCCTTGAAAATATATTTACATTCACTAATAGTGAATCACCTGAATTTATCCCAAATAGAAAATAAATCATCCCACTTTCTGTGTTCAGTAATTAGATTCCTTTTGCACATTTTTATTTTTGATGCCTAAGCGTTTCTATAAATGGATTACATCTGGGTACTGTGATGAAAAGGTTATTAGAAATGTGACACAGACAGATAGTCCTTGTGTTAAAATAATTCCCCAGTGGCATAAGCGAAGCTCTACGTTGGCCTTGTGTGACTGTAGCAAAAGATTTTAGCTGCTGCTCTGGGACACTATGTCATCCCGCGGAAACATAAATAGGTCCACGTCCACCAATGCATCTTTCAGACTTTTTTACCGATATATGTCCAGGATGGTCTGATTTGCTAGACATTATTTTTAGATCCCTAGTATTGATGAAGAGAGTCAGATAAATGTATAGTTGACATGCAGAAACATTATATCAGCCTTGGAGACAATAGCAAAGGCATTCATTGTCTGTCAAGCCGTGATAGAGAATATGCTTTTTAAGTTCCACACAATATGTTTGTACTTCTCAACTAAAATTGTAAAAGCTACCCAAAAAACCCACATGCTGTAAACTAGCAGAAATGACGTTCATATTACCGTGAATGCAGTGCCGAATGCAGTATTTAAAGAAAATACAATCCAAAGGTTCAAGAATAAGATAAACAACAATAACTTTCACAAGCACTTGCAAAAACATCTGCTAACCTTTCCAAACACAACAGACTTTCACCTTGATGTGTTTGCATTGCTTGGAAAATGATCTGCTCTCCATTAAATTCGACACTAAATGGCCCAGTGGGTGTAATGAAGCAATAACATAATAATAAAAAAAAAAAAAAAACAAAACAAAAAAAACCAAAAAAACCCTGTACTTGAAAATGCTGCCAGAGCTATCTGAATATTTTATAATGAGCAGCTAATCTGAAAAAAATGATTCCTGCTGTGAAAGTATAAATGATAATATTCAAACATAAGATCTAATTCCTCAATTTTTTTTTTTAACAGAGGTGTTTTTAGAAATGCATTTAGAGAAAGGCAAAAGTAGAACTTCTTGTTTGATTTAGAAATACCTTCCAAAGGGTTACTGATTAAAGCACTAAAAGTGCTCTTTTGGTCTTCTATGGCTCCTGTGTTTTCAAGGTCTTTTGTTTAAAAATATCCACACAGCAGTTCCCTAAAACACAGGTATAGCAAAAAGGAGGGGGAGATTGTGTTTTTTATGTTTTTGTATGTGCTAAACATTGCTATTTACTAGGACCTCAGAAGGTTTGAAAATTGAAACCAGAAAACTCTGAAAATCTTTGGAAATTATCTTTCAAATAACAAGAAATAATAATTTCTAAAATTACTTAGATTAAAAAAAAAAAAAGGAAAACCTTCACATTTCTGACGTTTCTCCTGAATTGAAAACAAATCTTAATTTTAGTTATCCTTTGCTTGTAGCCTTTAATTTCCTGTTCCCCATTGTTACTACATTTATTGCCTGTTTATTTTATTTCGTGTCTAATGGCTGTATTCTTTTGTGCATAACAAAGATTTCAGGGGTTGAACTGCCTTTCTGAAAATTATTATTCTTTATTCTGCAATATTTGGGGTTTTTTGGGAAAGTGGTTATTGTTTATTTTTTTAAATAGAATTTCCACAGAGCTTATTCATGTGGCTTGCCTTTTTAATTACTTTTCTGTTTCATTTTGTAGATGTAATTTCATCAGCATATTGCCAAAATACTTATTTATGAAATACTTAATCACAAAAGGGAAAAAAAAAAAGTGACTGTGGATCCAAAGAGATAACCTATCAGCAAACTTGTCGCAAACACTAACTGAAACTTAATTTTAAAAATTGCCTACTTGGATACAGTGGTAGTTAGTGATTGTATTGGAGTGTTAAAAATGGAATTTACTTGTCTGCAAAAATGAGTTGCTCGTTATGCCCAAACAGCTGTTCATGCTCTTGCTTTCTGCTGAGATAAAGTTTTGATTGGATATTTAGGTACTGGGAAAACTAAAGATATTTAAGGTGGAAAATGGCACTCATACGATATCTGGATGACAGGTTGTAGGCTGATTTCACATATGGGAGTTGATCCAGAGAGACTGAAAAGAAGTGATTTTTATCTATAAAATCAAAAATAATATTCTTGTATCAGCAATAGTGTGGCCAGCAGGACCAGGGCAGTGACTGCCCCCCTGTACTGGGCACTGGTGAGGCAACACCTTGAATCCTGTGCTCAGTTTTGGGGCACTCACTAGAAGAGGGACATTGAGGTGGTGGAGCAAGTCCGGAAAATGGCAATGAAGCTGGTGAAAGGTCTGGAGCATAAATCTCATGAGGAGCAGCTGAGGGAGCTGGGATTGTTTAGTGTGGAGAAAAGGAGGCTGAAGGGTGATGTTATTGCTCTCTGCAATACCTGGCAGAGGGTGTAGCCAGGTGGGGGTCGGCCTCTTCTCCCCAGTAACAGGTGATAGGAGATATCCTCAAGTTGTGGATAGCAGAGGTTTAGACTGGATATTAGGAAAAATTCTTTCAACAAAAGGGTTATCAAGCACTTGAACAGGCTGCCCAGGAAAGTGATGGAGTTGCCATTCCTGGGGGCATTCAAAAGACGTGTGGATGTGGCCCTTGGGGACGTGGTTTAGTGGTGGACTTGGCAGTGCTGGTTTAATGGTTGGACTCAATCATCTTAAAGATCTATATCAACCTAAAAGATTCCATGATTCTAATTCCCTATTTTATTTTTTCCCTTCCCTTTAAAACCTGCACTGACTGCCTACCTTCTCAGAAATATTGCTAAACCCAAGGTTTTGTCTAGCAGAGGCAGCCTGAATTTCAGTCGGATGTTTCTGTCCCTTCTTTTTGATCTCAGTCAATTCCGACTGCCATTGATGGGAGTTTCGAGGCTGCGAGCACAATTTCCATATGTGGAAATCAAGAATATGGAAAAAATAATGCACTTCAGGTTGCTTGACAACAACAAATTTTCTTGGTAGGCAGAGCTCACATAGCTAGCTCTACCATTTGTCATGTTAATTACTGCCTCAGGTACAAGGTCTGTACCACAGTATACTGCTGGTGGAGAGGGAAGTGACAAAACACAAACTGCTCACTTTACCTGCATGGGAAGAGAATCCCTCTGGACCTGGGTACCACACACATAGCTGACCTCGTGCCTTTTTCTGGCCCTATTTTATGCAGAAATCTTTGTTTTCACAAGGACCATTTCTGAAAACAGATTGAATAAAAAGCAAATGAGGGAGTTTTCGTGGCTTGTAAGTCATCACAGTAGTGCTTCTCAGATTTTAGAAGCTGATGTTTGCAAATTAATTACTTGGCCTTTAAATAGTTCCAAACCACCCAAAGTGCTCCATTATGTTAGCACAGGCTTGAGAAATAGATATGTATTACTAGCTAATTGAATAACATATGGTGTTGATTAGTGCTTAGCTCTTTTTATAGAACTCAATTAAAAAACTGACTGCAGTATATTTTGAGACTATGAGATGTCTGTTGGTTGCTTCTGGCACGAGGGAACTGCTGAACCAAGAAATGATGAACTTTTTCTGTTTAGTCCATCTAAAAGTTCCTTTAGAATCTCGTGGTGAATTGGCTGTGATGGGAGATAGGCTGGGGTTTGTTCATTTGCTGCAGTATTGAAATGCAGCCTTTCCAGAAAGATTTAAGTGCTCTCCCGGCAAAGCAAAACAAAAGCCCAGGCTTTTATTTTCTGTGCTATTGCTTAAGGTATACAAATATACAATGAGCCTGTTTCAAATGGATAAGTATCTATTCTTATAGGGCTCAGTCTGCAGAGATGCATTTCTTGGGAGGAGTCCTAGGACAGAGACATGAAATTATAAAGCACTCCAATCACAAATAATGTCAATCTCATTTTGCCTCATTCCCCCCAAGGAATAAACATGTGAGGAAAACCTGCCTTTATTTCCTTTGCTTGATGCAGGTTTTGCTTAAGAGATTATTTTCCTCTTAGACTTCACAAAAGCACCTGAGATGATGATGATTATGATCTTCTTATTATTCCCATGGATGATTGAAGTGGTGTAGCAGCTAGCAGCAGTGATCAGACTGGGAGGAGCTGGTAAGATACAGAGAAACAATAAACAAGAAAATAAGGTGGTTCTCTCCCTGACTTTTCTTCCCCCCTGCTAAGATGCCTGTTTTACTCTATTTTGTCTGGAATTTTTAAAGAGAAAATTTGGTAAATATTGGCTTCAAATGTGATGTGATCTGAGCTGTATTAGGCAGACAGCAAGAAGAGATACTGAGTTTTATCCACAGTTTTATCTCTGATTAGTAATTTAGCTCTTGGGTGTATGACCTGACAAACTCTTCCTTGATTTTTAGAAGCAAGTGATTATACTTGCTCACTAAAACTCATAGTAGAAAAGCCTTCCTACAGCATAAAATTACTTAGCGCATATATTTTCCAGATTTTCACATCAAATTTTATTGTATTATATGCTATTTTGTATTTAAATTTAATCTGAAAGGCTCAGAACAAAGGAGGTCCTGAAAAATGAATTGGTTTCTAAAATCATTTCAGATCTCAGTACAGTCCCATTCCACAGTAGCTCTTCCACTGAAATGACGTTCATTCATCCATCCATCCGTCCATCCAGAGAAAGCAGATGAGTCCTGCAGCGTACCCTGTAGGTTACTCAGGTCATTTGGGAGGGAGCTGTGTTTCACAGGTGCAGTGCTTTCACCGTGAGGGACCTGTCACCGCTTTGCTGGTTAGTCCTTTTTGCTGTGTGTTTGTTCTGCCACAGCCACGATGTGCAAAATAGGTCATTCATGACCTAAATTGCTCTGGGCTCTAAACCGGGAGCAGGTGCAACCGTGACCAAAACCGGAAGGCTACAGTCTTGGGATCATCCAGTGATAATGGGGGTTGGAAGAAGCCAAGGGTATTTTATTTTTGTATTCCTGATCCTTCCCCCAGGCTGTTCTGCCCCTGCTATCTATGTTTAAAATAGATGGCAGTATGATCATTTTAGGCTTCTCCCAGGAATAAATTTCTAGAGCTAGCATTTTATTCAGTGAGATCAACTAAAGGTTGCAAAGGCAAGTTAGCACTCACTGGCTTTTTGGTAAAGGCGTCACAAGTACCCAATGCAGCAAGGAGTTTCAGCATAACAGATAAATAAGAGGACTTTAGCACAGAGATACCAGTTTTGGGAATGGTCCTGCCACATAGCTTCACTCACATTGTGAAAAAGATTCTTAAAAGGCTGATGCAAAAGGCACCATGCTACAGTGACTTTCATCAACTGGTGATGTCCAATCACCTGAAAGATATAGCATCAAATTTATGAAGTTTGAAAAGATATGAAGATTTCAGTTATTACCAGAGGTGCTTTTGTGTAGCATGCCAGTAACATCCCCCAAATACATGAAAAATGATGAGGTGATGATTAAGGAGAGGATATTGGTAAGTGATCAATCTCTCTCTTTTTTTCTCTTTTTTTCTTTTTCTTTTTTTTTTTTTTAAACATTGCATTAACAACAGTTTCTTGAAAGAAGCTGATGTCTCTCAATATTTGTTGTTATATGTTGATATCTCAAAAACGAGTATTACTATTATTACCTGCAAAAGTTCAGTCCTTTTAATGTTTGGAGAGACATTATCACAGGCAGAGCAAGATTCATCCCATCTAACTTGAGATCTACAGCACAGACATCTGCAAATAAAGAGGAATACTTTTTTCTATGAACAAAACACCTGAGTTTATGCTTTAGTCTGCTTCATAGTGAGATGACCTTTCATAGGCCTTCTTGGTGAAATTTAAAGTGTCCAGGAATAGAGCAGAATCTGTGAATGAGTAACTGAGATGCAAACATCTGCATCTTTGATGATTGCTACTTAAATGTCTTTCACAGTTTTGAAAAGAAGTATTAGAAATTCCTGAATATTGTAATTAGTGGACTTTTGTCCTTAATTTCCTGTCCATCTTTTCTATCCTTCAGCTATTACAGGAATGTATTTATTGTAGCAACTTGTTGGGAAGTAAACAAAGAGATCTTCTTTAAGATGTATAGAATCATAGAACAATTTAGGTTGGAAGGGACCTTAAAGATCCCCCAGTTCCAACCATCCTGCCATAGGAAGGCAACCATCCACTAGGGCAAGTTATGCAAAGCTCCATCCAGCTGGGCCTTGAACCCCTCAGGGATGGGGAGTGCACTACTTCTCTGGGCAACCTGTTCCAATGCCTCACGACACTTACAACAAGGAATTTTTTTCCTAATACCTAATCTAAACATATCCTCCTTCAGTTTGAGGCCATTCCCCCTTGTTCTATCACTACAGGCCCTTGTGAAAAGTCCTTCTTCAGCCTTGTAAGCTCCTTCAGCTCCTGGAACATTGCTCTAAGGTTTCCCTGGAACCTTCTCTTCTCCAGGCTGAACTGGTCATTCATCAGTGGCAAGAGGTCTCTATTTAATACAGCTGACTTACGTGCACAGTGGTCTCTGGGATTCATGTACTGTTGGCCTCTTGAATGTACCCAGTGTGTTTGAGAATCATGTGCACAGAGCCAAAGTCACAGTGATTGATACAGTTCTATGCTGATAAGAGGGTCTGGAAATAGAACAATTAATTGTAGTACAAATGAGGAAAATTTCCTTCAAATTTTCTTGAATAGAAGGTATGCCATTGGCTTGCAGTTAAGAAGGTAAGGGTTGTTTCAGGGAAGAATGAGATTTCTAATCCAGTGCCTTCAAGCACATTTAAGAAGAGAAATCCCCAGGAAGTAGCTACATTGTCTAAGCCAGCAAACACCACAAATTGTAGTTGTGCTGGTTTTCCACATGGGACAGTTTTCTACTTCACAAAGCTATAATGTCGTGCAAAGTTCGTTTTACTGGTAAGCATCACTGAGCCAAAATTGAGTTCAGAACCCCAGGGAAAATAAATGTAAGCATTTATCCAGAGTGCTATTTAAATTGGCATGAAATTTTGGGATCTTGGTTGCCTAGTTCACTCATTTCTAGTGCTCTGCAGGCTTCATTAGGACCCCTAAAATTGAGAAGCTAACTTTCTTTTACAGGGAAAAAATAGGTACCTGCAAAACTGATGACTTTAAAAGATATGTAACCAGTACAGTCAACATGAACTCTGTAATATGATGTCAGGGAAAGAGGGTTTTCATTTAAAGCCTATCCACATATTATCAAACCAATAAGACACTGATAACAATTAAAAATTACTTTCAAAATTAAGATTATAATGTTCTCTTCTAACCATATTCCATGTAATTTTCCAATAGGACCAGCTAAGCATTCTTTTTCTCACCAATCAAAATTGCTGCCTAAACATTTTTACTCCAGAAGATGGAAGTATGCAATGATGCAAGCATGAGCTGAAGTCCTGTTGCTTTCATGAATTAGGCTGCATGTGTGTTGGTTTAAACACTGGTGGGTCTTTATGCGAATTTATGAACTTGATGTATTTTTTTTCCCATTTCTTTAAAAATGCTAGTTGGAGTGGTAAGTTGTATTTTAAAAGTATGCCAGCAAATTATACTCAAATATCTCCCTCTTTTTTATCACTTGCCGTCTTTATTTACTTGTCTATTAAGAAATATTGAGTAAGAATGACTCGGAATGTTTTAATCAGAAACTGCTTCTGTTTTTAAAAAAAATTTCTTGTTTTTGATTTTTTTTTTTTAATGAATCATTTTGGGCCCAATCAACATACTGAGTACTGCTAAGTAATGCTGGCTTTACAGCAAGTGGTTTGCACAGGTGTTTAATATTTCACTTTAGTCCTCTAGCAGTGCCATTATATATTCATAAATCACTGTGTATCTGTAAAGAAAATGGTGATGGACTGTAGTGTAATATATATTTCTGAAACTTCTGTTTTCCTAGTTGTTACCTAAACTCCAGTTATAAATGATGCCCTTCCTCCAGATTTGAGAGTAACGTGGACATACACAAAAGTATTTTGCAGCTCTAATGACATCACATGCTTTTCTAATGGAAGCACATGGTAGATGCCCAAATCACTTATTCCCAAGGCAGAATTTCCCTTATTAGTTTATTGTGCCGTTATTGAGTGTGCATTTCCTAATTTTGTTTTCTGGAATGAGATTAGAATGCAAGACAGATTCTATATGCCAAAAATAAGACTTTCATGGATTAGACTGTTTTGATTGAAATATTAGAAGGATATATTAACATGCTAATACACGTTATTAGGCTGCCAGCTTATGTGTGGAAATATTTCAAAAGGAATGAGATGCATACACATAGCGTGCAATGTTGAATTTACTAGATTATATCTGCTTACAAAGTTTTATATCTTTGTTGAAAAATCTGTTTTGTTATAGTATTCTTATGCCTATATGGCTAGCACTATAGGTCTAGGGATATATTGTTCTTGTAATTTTAAATTCATACTGCTCTCTAGTGGGGAATACCTTCAATGCAATAGATTACGTATATATGTTTATGTACTGCTTTGATTAAAGACTGAATTTACTAATTTAAAATTATTTTAGGCAGATGAATCTTTGAAGCGAACAGTATCTCCAGCAAACTCCAGAAGGGCTGAGAGGTTGATAGGTTTATGCTGCTTCCTCAGAGAAACCTCCTCCTCCCATTAGGAGAAATATGCTATAGGTCTGCTATTGAAAGATTCTACAGTCTCATAATGTCTTTCGGGACATTTGTGATTTGTAGGTAAAAGTTCCTATCATCACTGTTGGTATAATAGCCTTGCTTTAATAAGTAACTACTTTTATGCTGATTGTTTTTTCTCTCTGTAATTTTGCTTTGGAGTGAAATATTTAGCCTTCTTTCTCATCTCTTGCTTCCAACAGCTACAATCCTAGATAAGAGTTGACTGTACACAGAAGCTGATAAAATAATGACAGAACTAGTTGAGTGAGGTTAAAATCTACAGCAAGTGCAGAGGTCCTCTCAGACCTGGGTCTGTACTTTCTTAAATGAAATGGGGTTTAGTTAGCATAAAAGAACACAATGCTAATTAGATAGCAAGAAAATCTGAAAACTGAGATTGAAACTGATTTGAATATTTGAGATAGATTTTAGATTTTCATCTTTAGATAAATTTGTCTTTGTGATTTGACTGGAAGACAAAAAATGTCTTTAAATCCTTGGGAGGTCTGGCAAAAAGTTAAGCTGATGAAATTTAAGACATCTGAAGCTATCTGAAGAACGATTTGCAGTATTATGTTGCAATCAGACCCAAGTCTGGAGGCTTGTTTAGGATTGTTTATTTAGACACTGAAACTTTTCTGGATCTGCCATTAAAGACCCATTTTCTTGTGTCACTGTAATAATCTTTTTTTGTCTCTAGGTTGATTGATTTGTCAATTAGAGACCAAATAGTGTCATCGTATTTAAGGCTGCAGTAATTTTGTCACTCAAAGTATAGATTACATTCTTTGTCTAGACCTTCATTTATTCACTAAGTCTGGGGGAACAAACACTTTAAAGATTTATATGGTATGTAAAGGTCTCATCAAAATGCTAAGTTGGTATAACATTTTGCATTCCTTGAATAGTAAATTAGGTTTGCAGTGCTCAGAGCATTTCTTCACCTGTGCCATTTCTGCTCCCTTTTAAATCGTGGAAGCTCACAGTTACACTGGTTTCACTTGAAGTTCTGCAGATGGGATTATCTTCTCATTTCTGTAGTTGTTGCTGTTTGATATTAGCTGAATCTAAGTTTACTATCCTTCAATTGTAATCCTGTGTGGTTAAGATAAGGAAATAATAACATGTTTATTTGTCTTTGAACTACTCTAAATGAGAAAGTTTTGAAGTTATTAGACTTGGGCTTGAAAGCAATCACAGGAAGTGGAGAGAGGATGTCTGGAGTTGCTAAGTGTTTAATAAACTCAAGGGTAAGGGCTGTGCATTTAAGCTTATTGAGCTACTATACAAGACAGGTACTTTTTCTTCTGTTCATTATACCTTCTCCCCCTTTTTTTCCATTGGCTGAAGGGCTGTTTTCTCTCACATTTTTTTCTCAGCTCCTGCAGTGTTTTTACCTTTTCTTTGATAATTTATCACAGAGGTGCTGCATCCACATCTGACAGGCTCAGCTTTGGGCACTTGACTGTGGAGTTAGTCAAGTTACGTAGCAGAACTGAAAATCTTGAACAGAAAGCAAAATATATGAGTGCATATGAAAGCAAAATACAATGTTAAAATATAAAATGCAAAAAATTATTTTCTGCCTTTTACTGGTTTGCAGATGTTGCTGTTTTGTCTGTATTATTTTGTGTTCTCATCAATCTTCTCTCATATGTTTTTTTTCTTCTCAGAAAATATGAAGAAGCCCTGGAGCCCCGATTTACCTGTTGATAGCCAGTCATACAATTCAGATTTCACATCTCTCCCAGACCAGGAAGGTGAGAAAGAATTAGCACCTGATGGCACTGAAGAAAAGAAGGAGAGAGAAAAGAAACACACCAATTTCACTTTGTGTAATGTTTGTAACATTCAGCTAAACTCTGCTGCTCAGGCACAAATCCACTACAACGGCAAATCCCATCAGAAGAGGTTAAAACAGCTCAGCAATGGAAGTCTCAAAAGTGATAATGGTAAGCATTATAATATATAAACCTTTGCCATATTTTGATCTGAGAATTGCAGCACTGTGCATTTTGTCGATATATATTAATCTAAACTTTGTTTTATTCAGACAACAAATGCTTTGAAGTTAAAGCAAAGGCTCTTGGTGACTTCAGAGTGCTGGAGGTCATCCCTAGCATGAGCATCTGGCAAATAGCTAAACATATACCATCTGTGTTATTACCAGAGTTTTCATTTTATATTTCGTTTACATAATGATGTTGATTCAGATTCTTTCTCTTTTCATTTGCATTTTGATGATTTTCAGCATAATCAGTGATATTCTGTACTTCACAGTCTACTAGAAAGGTTATCCTTGTTAGGGGCGTGTTTGCTTTTAACGAATGTAAGGTGGTTGTGAAATAAATTGAAACAAGTACATTACACAGAAATACGTTCCCAAACTCATTTCACTTTAGCTTGCTTACTCCAGGTTCAAACCACAGCTAGCATATGTTTGTTTAAAGGTCATGGCTGAAGTCAAACAGAGGTGGAACAAAACTTATTTTGGCTTTAATTGTTTTCATTGACAGTTTTGGGCAGAGCATTTTGTAGTACGTGACATACTCTTTTATAATCAGAGTGAATTGTGATCCTCAAAGAAAAACACATTTGTGGTTTTTTTTTGTACTAAGGCAGATTAGATAATAGAGGAAAATGATAGCCCCTGACAAGAAAAAGAAAAATTATCATGTTACAATTTTCTCAATTTCATAACAGGTAGTACTCAACTTTGCTGTACCATGTATAGGGTTGTACTGGATTGTTCTATCTGTTTCTGTGCACCATGTCAGAGAAATAATTGTGTTAATATGATGTACTTAGGACTTTCAGATTTTCTTTCTCCAGATCACACATGTTGCTTACTATTTTGTAGCTTGAGTTGCTTCCTGCCCCACCTGCAGAAGGATAGGCAAAACAATAATCCTTAGATAGAACTTCATATTATTATTTTAATAGTCTCTGCATTGTTCCCGCTTTAAGAGTGGGGAATAACATTAATAGGTTTCTGAGGTATGTTGGATGTGAGTGCTTGTCTGTGTATGAGGTGTTGCTCATTTCTGTAAAACACAACAATAAAACAAATAGCACCTCCATAAAATTCATCAATACAATTAATTTTTTATTTAAGTGGCAGGCAGGACTGCAGCATTTGGCAATGTTCAGAGTTCAGAAGACTTAGAAAAAAATGCTACTACCATTAGTAGGAGCTGTGGAAATTCATAAAGAAAGATTGATTTCCTAATTGATTAAAGGTGCAATATGGTTATCCACAAATGCATTCTTTATAAAACCAAATAAGCACAGTCTAATTTATTGCTATCTTTGGTTAAGAAGAAATTGTTATTGTTATTATTAGCACAACAATTTTGCTAATGATAGAAAGTTTTTTTCTGCAGTTCATTTTTCCACTTTAATCCATGATAAATAAAGAATTAGTGATTAAGCAATGTTGAAATTAGTATCAAAGAGCTTCAATCACGGTTCAACATTTATATTCTGGAGAGGCTCAAACTAGCAGTATAGCAGTGTATTTCTTATTTCCTCCTTAAAAGTATTCTATGTTGCGTGTAGCTGTGTGTAGTGAGAAAATAGCTGATTGACTATCTAGGTCTTTGTTTCAAAGTGCATTTATTTTGGGGGGTTATGTGAAACTTTAGGATTTTCAAATCTGGCAGATCTCTGAATATCGTCAAAAGTAGCAATCCACTGAGAGAATAATGTAGTGTAAAGTATAAGGAAGGGATTTTTCCCATGTCACCAAGTTCATTTCTCTTCAACTGAATGTTATAAATTAGAGAGACCAGTATTAAATATTTCTTTCTAGAAGTTAGAACTGAATTAGAACTGAATACTTGAGTAACCATCTTCCCCGCATCTTGAACAGAGATGCTGTTTGAGATGCCTTTTCTAAGTCGAATAAAAATCAGAACAGGAGAGTTCTTTCACAATAATAGGTTTTGTCATAACTTGTATATCTGAAATATGGGCAGCATTTTTTGAGCAAATTATTGTTGTGTTGGTGACACCCCACCAAGCTCAAGTGACATATGACCATGACTAAACATGTTATGACTTGACCATTGCAGTTTATCATGTACATGCAGATGGTGCTTTTTGAAGGTTATTGGTGTGACTGTTAAACATGCACAGCATTGTTTTCTCAATGTATGTCAGAAGGATACTTTAAGAGAATGGTATTTCTTGTGTGGAAGTCTGATTGTCACAGAAGACAGCTGCTATGCTTTATGTCCAGGTTAGTGACACAATAATTCTAGAGACTAAATTCTGCTGTAAATTAAAACTATGTAAATGTTCTGCTTTATGCATTATCTTCTAAGGTTTTGTCATCATAGTTACTTATTATGTCTCATGACATATGAGTGAAGTATCTGTACTATGCACAAGGAAACTTAATTTCTAAATACAGTGTTTCATGAGCTGTACTCTCAGTTGTATATGCCTTTGCAATGTTGGGTGCTCACTTGGAACTATCATATGTGGAAAGGTTGGGAAACATATCGGAGTTGTGTTTTCTCATTTTGTTTCATCTCCAAATTATTCCCACACAGCAGGATAGGTTTGTGTGTTCTTTATCACGAGGGGATGTAGAAATGGAAGATTGATTCATACGAAACAAAAGCCCACGTGTTGTTCCAAAATAATTTGCAATGGACTGCTGAACAGAGGTAGGGTTCAGCTGCATTAGCTGTGTAATTAGAGTTGTCATGCTACAGTCATCATCTTCCAGCTGTGTGAAGTAGCTTTTGTCTGTTGGATGTGAATATCAGAACATTTACTATGTTTGAAGATCTCTGCCTGATTTCATAAGGTAAGTTGCTTATGCACAAAGCCTGTTAACATCTGCAAATATATAATCAGTAAATAATGTGCACTGTGGGGTTAAAAGCAGTATTTCTTTGCTGCTCTGTTGGTATCTGGACTGTATTTGAATAACCAGCTATACTCCGAAAAGTTTTGTTAGTTGCTTTATCTATCTGTCTGCTTGGCAGCTGTACTGTGTGATACCCATGTGGTTCCTTCCTGGGGCAGAACAACCTCAGAACAGCCAACTGTGCAGCCACAAAAGTGATGTGAACCCAATGTTTCTTTTGTCATTACTTGGTACATTGGTTTGTGATGACTTAACAGGACATAGTGAGACATCAGCACTTCTGTTGCTGAACTGTATGTGCTTGGGAGCAACACAATTTTCTGTGTAACTTCCTCCTAATAATTGCCTTTTACGTCTCTTAAAAAGACTTCTCACACTTTCCTCAGTATAGCCTATAAAATATTCTTCTTACTGGTGCTTTTTTTGCCTTTCTGCTCTCATGCTTGCAGTGGAAAGGTGACAAGAAAGTCAGTGGAGATTTTGAGTATGTTTTGGGATTAAAAGAGGGCAAGATGCAGTTCCTATCAGGTCTGCTGGCACTCTACCACTTCTCATAAAACCAGCCTGGACACTGTGGGAAGAGGTGACCTCTTGTGGGACATTGTTTATTCTGTCCAGCAGGAGCAAAACTCACATTCCTACTGACAGACTGGAAAAATAACTGTGGATGCAAATGTATAGCAGCACCAGTGAGAAAGCTGATGTTTCTAAAATTTTATGTAAACCAGAATTTCTTCTGTGCATTCTTTTGTGTAAATTGCTGAATGATCGTGAGTGAATGAGGCATGGTTAGGACAAAACCTAAAACTGCTTTCCTCTGCAATACTTCCTACAATACATTAGAGAACAAGTGGGAAAATAATAAAGGAGGTGAGCAATGTCACAAAATTAATAGAATTCCTTACACTTTAAAAACTGATTTCTGAACCATTATTCTTTTGAAACATAGGAGGCAGTGAGGCATTTGGTGGTAGTTTATCCATCTAGCTCTCTAAATTCATAACCCAGACCAAAGACTATCCAATTTAGTATGTTTTATGTACTATCTTTTAAACTAAACCTGAATACAACTACTTTTTTTTCACTGAAATTTCACTGAAGTAAAATTTTATTGTAGTGTCAACAAGGACATTGAGTACATGGAAAAAAGGAGCAGAAAGTATCAGAATTGAGCATCCTTTTTTTCCCCCTTGCTAATTTCAAAAAGCAAATCCCTTAATTCAACACTTATTATTACTTTAGATTGAATAACAATTTGATTGTTGAGGTTATGTTACGCATATTATGAAATATGCACTAAAAAGGAACATTTATTTCCCACATTTTATTCTTCTTTTTCAACCTCATTCAGTAGTTGAATGTAGTTTCCTACAACAGCTCTTGAGATGGCAATTTCCTTAAATCTATGCAGTAATTTTTTTGCACACTGGTAAGAGAAAATGTTTAATCTTTTACAACTTCTCTTTTACATCTAAATCCTGAATTTTTACTAGTCTGCAGGTAGGAAATCCAGGTGATTTATCCAAACTGCAGAGTTTCCTTCCTTGCGCTTTTGTGTTGCTGTTTATCTTCCGTCTCTGTGCTGCCGTTGCATTTTACACCTCTGCTGTCATGTTTCGTGATCATGAAAACTGATGGCTTTGGGGTAGACACATTCTTGCTTTTACGTGGTCAACCACCAAGTTAGGGCTTTCAGGGAAGTGGTGTTATCTGCTCTTCTCATTGTGTTAACCCTCCTTTCAGAGGAATAGGATTGGATGGGACATTGGAGAAAAGAGGAAATCTTCAAGTAAAGTATGTTTTCCTTCAGATCACGTGATTTTCTATTAATTTCCAGACAAGTAAGAATTGTCAGATCAGCTTGAGATGTCCCTGGAAGTCACATTGCTAGCAAACTTTTTTTTTAATGTCATATTCTGATGCAGAGCTTCTTGGCCAGTTAACAGTAAATCCAATATGTATTTTCCTCTGGTTTTAAGCTTCTAGTTTGTCGGTCATAGATGCCAGTATCTTGTAAACCATCACAGCAGGTTCCTTCTGGGTATTTGTAATACCTTCCAAATGTCAAAGCTGGAGATTTCTGAACAAGTAGGACTGGCTAAGGGCAGTGTGTCACTTCCATTGCTTCCAGATGTAAATCTTCCTCCTTATTTCAAAGTGCTTGTCTGTTTCCATCATGCTCCTATTTCAGTTAGTGGACTATTAGCAGTTTTTGCTTTCAAGAGCACTTTTGCAAGCAAGGTATGCTTTTAAAGCACCACTTGTGTTTGCAGAATCTTTTTTATCTTATTCAGAAAGGTAATATCACCATATAGGACATCCACAGCTCACCACAAAGTTTTATCGCAAGGTGAGTGAGAGAACCTTAAGAGCCAGCTCACACTAGCCACATGCACAATGTTGATATTTCCTCTAATAAGCATCATGGGATCTACTTGGCTTTGTGAGTATACAAAAAGGATGAATGGATGGTAAATGTGGACAAACTCTTTACATGTATGCAAATATCCATGTGGACTTGCTGTAGTTAGCTGTCTGCTATTACAAATAAATGCAAATGGACGTTGGTAAATTTTAATACAGATCAGTCACAGGTAAAACTTGGCATTGCAACAAGTTGTGGGAAGGCTGTGAGGAAAGTTTATGGAGTGCACTTGGAATAATTTCAATAATGGCATGCAGTCACATAGATAAAATATATTTTAGCAATTTCCAAAACATTCTCTTGGATTTGGAGGGGAGAAATCTATAGAAGTTAAACAGTTTTTCATGTGGTATTTCTGGCAATTGGTCCACTGAATAGCATGACAGGATGTTTAAAAAGTATGGGAGCCTATAGAACTGTGCTTTTTAAATATGGATAATTCTTCAGAAGCTGGGGGATAAGTAGAAATTTACGTCTAAATATACTTAAAGTATTTTTGAAGTTCCTTATTATTCGTCAAGTGCACTTAAGATGTGCTTATGTCTTCCATTGAAGTATAGCTCTGGTCTCAACTAGCAAATTCCTTTCTTTTCAACCATCTTAAGTGCCAAATGAATAAAACACGCTGTAGCAGCTTATTATGAATCCAACCGTTTAAGGTATATGGAGAATCTCCACCATAAAGAACATCTGCCCAGGGTCTAAACAAGCCTCTAACTGCAGAGTCAAAAAGTTACAAAGAATTCAGTTTCCTGCCTGAATATAAGACTGCACAGATTCTCTTTTAATACCCCCAGCTGTATACAGTACCCTCCTTTTGGTACCATCTTGAAGCAAGATGCTTAGTAAATTGCCTTCATCTAAAAGACATGGCTGTTTGTCCAAGAGAAATTCAACAGTGGCAGCTGAAACAAGTTTAGAAGTGGGTCCTTCTTTGCTGCCTTTTAACAAACCTGGATAGGGTCTCTGAGAACTATGTGAAGACAGTTGGAGATGGTGTCCTCAACAGCTCACAAAGGCTGATGTTATGTGCAGATTGGAGGGTGAAAATCTTCATCCACCATGTGCCTGCTTGCTACATTTATTCTTCCATACTCACAGATCTTACTCTGCATGTTCCGAATATTGTTCTGTCACAGTTTGCTTGTCCTTTTCAGATATTTACAACCTCCTGTTTTCAGGCCCTTATGTTGCTCCTAGGTGTGCAACTCTTTCTTCCATATTGAAAAATAACTGGCCTTTATGCCCTCAAATTTGTGTTTAAAATACACTTGAAAAAAATGGGACAGCTGTCATCTTTGTCTTTGAACTTCTACTTAGCATCAACATAGCCTCTTTCTAATCACTTTTTTGTTTTTGTTTTTTTTTTTTTTTTTGAGGCTAGGACCTGCCATATAACCTATTTATCTGAACTAGTTTTTCTCTCCACTTAAAAGGTAATACCATTTTAGGCAGGTGATATCTTCATGTTTTTGCTGTGGCAGGAACATTGATAAGCAATGCCAAGTTAGCTGGATAAAGTTCAGTTACTCTGAGAACAATGTATGTCCATCTGTGTTGTTTCTGAACGGTATGAGGGGTTGCTCTGCCATTCTTTGCTTCTCCCTGAGTGTGGCACCATTCTCATTTCTGAGAACTCTGGCATTTGATCTTGTATGTACAGATACCAAACTGCTGAAACCTGTTTTGCAGGCTCTCCATTTAGTTCTGCTTATATCACTAGGTCCAATATAGATTATGATGACCATGGCTTCTGTCCAGACCTTCTCAGTAACTTGTCTTCTTTTAATATGATGGGATTTTTTTTTTCCCCTGCACTGGCATCTGGTAGGCAACAGATCTTCTATGCGTCATGACAACGCGCTAAGTTTATCAACATTTCCCGGTATTAATTTACTAAGAGATAGTTTTTCCCATATTCAGTCATTTTCTTATTTCAAATGTAAGTCTGTAGTCCTCAATGAAGCTGTAAAATGATAACTTTGTACCTCTCATGTAGCATAAATTTTAAATTTTTAGGATATCACAGAATTAATGCAGAATTTTTGAGCTATATCTGAGTAGAAGAAAAAAGTAGCAAATATAAAATGTAAGACAAATTTCACTACTGCTGACTTTTACTTATTCATACGTTTTTTTTCCTCTGATTCAAAATACACTGTCTTCCTGATAGTCATGTCACTGAAATCTTTAGTTAACTTCTTATGCTCTGACATATTTCTCAGTAGTGGAAATATGTCTCAAGATCGGAGATTTAAGACCCGTGCCAATGAAATTAGTTCCAAAACCTGTTGATTTCAAGAGAAGGAGGCAAGTTCCTCGCGCTGTTGAGGAAATTAATGATAGCTATGGTGGCTCAGTACAAATCATCAAAGAAGTACCAGTTCTAATCTACAGTTCTGCTATTGTGGGAGTGAGTTAATCTGTATGATGTCTTTCCTTTGTGTCTCACATTCTTGCTTATAGGTTAGCCTGGCTGGAGTCCCCATGCAGGCAGCATTATAGGTATATAGACGTAATCAAGATTTCCCCCCAGTTTTTCCATAAATATGAAATTAGAGGGCTGGAAAGATACACTGATTGTAAGCAAAGCAGCTCACTTACTCTTTGGTAATACTTTGTTAGCATTACTATTTAGTAAAACTTTGTTCTATAATAAAAATTCAGATTTTTAAAATACTTCTCTAGAATCTTTGTCAGAATAATATATTTTTAAATGCAGGCCCTCCCTGGTGGGGATGGTGTATAATTTATTATACAGAATATAACAGCTTTTTGATTATAAAAGCAATATTGAATATTTCTTTTTTACGGGCTTTAGCAGCATGATGACTATTAGATTAGAACCAAAACCCAGAGTCTTTCTCTGTGCTGAATTCTAAAATGTTGTAGAAGAAAAAAGAAAGTTAATGAAGAATAATTTTGTGATCATACATTTTGTGATTTTTAAGAAATTTCTTTCATAGTGAAGTACAGTGAAAGGAAAACTGGAAGTGTAAAAATTATTCACTTTGGTATTTTGACTACAATTGGTTAGTAGTTTGGTAAAGATTATTCAGAAATGGAGTTTTTTTCTGTTGAACCTGTCCCATTTGGGAACACTTAACAACTCATCTGTCCCTTTTTGGCCAGGAGAACACCATTCCTGCCTTTGATTAATTCTCATTCCATCCCAAAAGAAGTAGCAATATTGTTAGAAAGTGAGTAAAAATTTCCTCCTTCCACTTTCACTCCTGTTCTCAAACTCAATAGACGTTTGAATCTTGACAAGTTGCATTGTGAATGGATGTTTTTTCCACTTGGCAAACACAATAGAATTTTGGTTTTTTCTTGGTCCACAGTCTTATCTATTCTGATAATGTCCTAGTTTTTTCTAGGGTATTGTTTTGGTTTGCACCTTATTTTTAAATTATTGTTATTGTGTTGGAGTTTTTAAATTTGGTTATCAAACTGAAGAAAACCAGTGATTACATCACCATAGTTCTGACTCTGCTTAGCTCCATTTTCCTCACATTTGATACAGGAGCTTTGCCAAAAACAGACCTAGGTGCCCTTGTGGACAAAAAATTGAATGGGATTCATGAACTACACACTTGGACAGTACTGTGCCCAGTTTTGGGCCCCCAGTACAAGAGAGACATCACTGTAAGGGAGTGAGTGTGGAAGAGCATCACCAGGATGGTCAGGTTACCTGAGCACCAAAGAGAGGTTGACAAGGCTGGTTTTATTTACTGTGAAGAAAAGAAGGGCTCGTGGGGGATCCTTTTGCACTCTTCAACTTCCTCGAGGGGCTTTTAGATAGAAGAATGATGTATATGAAAGGGCAAGAGGGGAGCATCACAAATTGCAGCAAGGAAAGTTCTGGTTAGGTATATGGATAAAAGCATTCAGAACTTCATTGTAAAAGTGGGTAAGCACAGAAATGAGTTGACCAGAGAGGATGTGGAAATTATTCTCTGGGGATTTTAAGAACTCAACTGATCTAAGCTTGAAATTACTTCTGCTTTGGGTAAGAGGTTGTGTAAGTTGCAGAGATACCTTTCCACATGAATTTTTCTAAGGTTCTGTAGCAAATACTGGAAAAACTTCGGTTTTAAAGATTCAGAGGCCTACTTGCTTGATTTTCATCAGGCAGGACCAAGATATATATAGCCAAAGGCTCAGAGTTTTCTTCATAGCTGTATGTTTAAAAAGGAAAAATAACCAAGAAAATTCCACTCTGAATGTCAGGGTGCTGAGGGTATTTGGCGGAAGCAAGGCAAATACAGTAAAATCTGTATTCTTTGAAAGGCTCTGAGATGTAAAATGAGCTGTTGAAGCCTTTTTTCTACCTTTATTTTTTTCATCAAATTGCCTGTAGCATATACTCAGAACTGCTGTTCATCCATGTTACAGTCTGTCTAGTTAAAGATTATAAAAATAAAATTCTTGTCCTCTAAAAGAAGAAATGTAGGAACAAAGCTGTGTGGATCTTGGTTTTAGACCTTTATTTCTGTCATTAGCAGTGACAAAGAGAAGAATAGATGCTGCAGGATGCAGTAAAGAACATCAGATACCATGTTTACAGTTATGTTTTAAGACAGATGGGATCTTCATAGCAGGCTGATATTAATAATGATCCAAAATTTCTTTTTATTTAAGTAAATTGGCTTTTAATCTGAACCATTGAAGATTTCAACAGTAGACTTTGTCATGTAAACATTGGACTGATCAAACAGCTCCTTAAAAAAATTATCCAGTAATTGATATTGAATTTGTTTGTGGGTTTTTTATTTTTGTGTGGTGTTTTATTTTCTGACCAATCATATCCCATCATGAAATTAAATTATTATTAATTGAAAACTAATTTTTGTATGTTTAGGGAAACACAATTTTCTATTTAGAATCATCAGTGTAATAGTTTCAGAAGTACCACACAGCAGTAAAAGAGTATTCCTCATGTTTTAAAATCTTGAAATATTTAAGAAAAAAGCACAGCAATTTATTGTATTGTATTTGATTCTATCACTGACTCTTTTGATGCCAGTGACCCTTGTCACAAACAGATGAAATATGCTTGAGAAAGTCAAAGAAAAGATCCCAGAACTGTCAAGCTTTAAGAAATATATATTCAGAATTACAGTGTTGGCATTTAAAGACTTTTTGTGAAATAAATTCTTTCAAGAACAGTGGCAAGCTTCTCTGGTCTTAGAAGCACTCCAAATTAAAAGATTGTGGAAACAAATAATGTTGCAGTTAAAGAAAGAACAACTAAATTACCTTATAGCTGTCATAGAAGTTTCAGTACGATTCAAGAAAGAAACATTTTAGTTTTACCAATGCTTTAATTTTTTTGCAAGCCAGAAGAGTTTATTTCAACAGATTGACTCTTAATTTTATCTCTGTAGGGCTGTATGTATGTTATAAATTTAATTTTCTTTTGGTGCAGGCTAAATTTTGTAATGTAGGTTAGTTTAATCTGTTATATGCCTGCAAAATTTTTTGTAAGGGAAATAATCTGCTTTTTTTGTTTTTCCTTTGATATTGCATACAGCCCATCCTACAAAATCCATTGACCACATTAATGAGAGTACTAGAGGGTCAGGCTAATTTTGAATATGTGTGCTTCTGAGTACAGTGATTATATATTCATACACACACATATTTACACAAAGCCCACTTTATTCTTAGTCTGCATAGGAATTTGTTAGTTCTTGGCTAGTATGGCAGAAAATTCCAGTGCTATGCTTTACAGGAAGAGCCTTTGTGCACCATCTGCTGCTTAGCCCAGAGTCCTGTATGGTAGTCAGCAGTTAGTTTTTAGTCTTTGAAAAGTGTAGTCACTGGTGGTTTTTTTGTTTTGTTGTTTTGTGGGGGTTTTTGATTGTTGATTGTTTTATTTTTTTTTTCTGAAGTGTTGAAGTAATTTATTATTTAAAGGAATTTTCCAAATAGTATGTGTTTATTTTGTCAAATCAGAAATCATATTTGTGATGATTTCAAATGAACCTCAGGAGGAATAGAGTTTTTCAAATGGTTCCAGAAAGATGAATTACATTTCTTCTAACTCAGTTTTTATTAATTTTTAGACATATGCAAATTTTATAGTCCAGAAAACCTGCTCTTACACTGTGTGATGTAAGGTTTTTTCCTTTCTTAAATATTTATATTCTTTTATTCAATAAACTCAAGAAAGCTCCTCACATATTAGTACTCATATTATGATACAACTAATATAAATCAACACTTAGCAAGAATAGGCATTATTACTTCTGACAGATCTCTAGACTTATGTTAGTTGTTTATAGGGTTAATGAAACATCGTATCTATATGCAAGACTTTTTTTTCCCCTGGGAATACGGAGAGGTATAGTTACTATGCAGTGCTATTAAGATATCCCTGCTGTATTCTAGTGAAGACTTGTATTTCTCTCTGTAGCCACTCTTGTTTAATTTATTGGAGAATGATCTTCAGAATATTGCTTTCTTCTTTTGCTAACTAACGGTGGATATTTTATGAAGTGTCATCACGGAAAGCTTGAGTGTTCAACCTTATCTGATCCCCAAAGTTACCGAGAAAGAGACTTGTCACCCTGACTTACTGTTTGTGGATATCCAAAGGATTTTGGTTAATGTGTTCTGACAGAACTCTCCATGCTCCACAGTTCACCTGCTATAGATGTTACATTCAAATGTGCTGGCTGAAGCAGCTTGTGCAAACACGAAATGGCAGGGCTGGTGAGTTAATACAACAGTTTCTTCAGAAAGACAAGGAGGGGATGAAAATAAATGATATCTGCTTCATCCTTTATATTCCTTTGATAATAAAGCATTTCACAACGTTCTTGAAACCAATGCAGACAGAAGTATATACACAAAGCACAGCAGGATTTTGAAAAATGCTCAGTTTGTTTATTTTGTGTACAAAACGAGCCTAAGTCTCCTTTTCTCTTGATATTTTGTAAGGCTGAAAAACACCCAAAGAAGCCCTATGGAAAAGACAGCATATTATCCATACCAAGGGCAGTATTCTGGCCAACAGCAGCTTCCTACTTGACCATTTTGCTGTAACAATATGTGAGGTTAGGCTCGTACTGTTTAATCTCATGGAAAACTTTAGAAGGCCTTGGCTCCTGTGGAGAAGTGCTCTCTTTGGTAGTAAAATGCCCTTCACAACACCCTGTGAGCAGTGGCACAAACCCCTTAACAAACTTATATTTATGCAGAATGAAAGGGGATCAGTGCTGCAACAGGAGGAGACTGGCTAATGAGGGGATAGTCGGATTTGGATGGGGCTTGGTCAGTGCTTTTTTCTGATCTGGTGGGAAAATCAGTCATGAAAATTCATTTTTATAGGATGGGATTAACTTGCAGAGGTAGAAACAAATACAGGAAATTATTGCAATGAGTAAATGAATAACTGTGGGGATGACTGAGGAATAGGGGAGGGAACTGTTTGTCTTGCATATTCAAGTAATTGAAAACCTGACAAAACGTAGAATATATTTTGTTTCCTGACCATCTTGAAACCATTAAGGAAATTAGCATAAATTTCCATAGAATTCATATGTCACATTAATTTGAGTGCCTAGTGCATACATTTCCTACTCAGATGGTGGGCTCCTTCTGCCAGACGCTGGCAGGTTGGTGTAAATTACCCAGCAGAAGTTGGAATGTTCTTTCATTGCAAGCTGACAAAGACGTATGCACAAACCCAATACTCTCCCCAGATCTGCAACTCTCTCATTTCTTCCTCCGTCTTCTTTAAGGAACCCTGGGAAAAGAATTCGTAGTCCTTACCTGAGGAAAGCTTCAGTGAAATACTTATCTGAGGACTGCTTGATTTTGAGCAGGTTAAAGACTTCAAAGTTCAACTGTGGCATTTCTCAACTTTTTGGATCCAATGATACTTTATTTTTCTGCTTTTGTTTTTAATCCAGACTTTAAAAATAGTGCTTCTATGCTACACAAGTTAAAAAAGAAAAAAAAGTTCTTAATAACTGGAACTATGTTTCAAGAAATGACACTTCTGTGTTGTATTTTCTACCCCATATAAGTACTAGCTAGATGATACAATGCAAAAACCACCTTCCTGCTTGACTCAGCAGAAGGAAGAGTTATCCCAATTTATTTAATGTATTTTTTTAACACTTAAGTAGTGAGCAATGAATCACACATTTGATCTGAGGAATCCAGATCTCCTCGCATAGAAAGCCTTGGGTGAGCCTTGGAATTTTTCTCATAGAAATACAAAACATACCTAACCCTTTGTATAATTTACTAGAAGAAAAAATCTCTTAGAGTTTAAGAAAACCCTTAGCGTATTTGTTCTGTTGCAGTATCATCAGTTGTTCTTCTATTGCTAGTTTAATTAGATCATGATGTGTGTGGAATTTTTTAATACCATATGGTAATATTATATTGCTATGTTGGCAGTCCTCGGGATGGGGATTCTGTTACCCTTATCACTATGTAAGGCAGAAGGAATGTGAAGGCCCCAGAATAATACTATGAGTAGCACAAAATACTGGTAGCATCAAAAATTAAAATTAAGGTTTATTGCTTTGGGTTTTTTTGGTCTAAATTCACCTTGTAATATGCAGCCATTTTTCCTCTTTGCTTGTCTTTGGTGGTGAACCTGGGCATTCAGACATACCTTTCTATCAAATTAAATTGCAAAGAAATAATTCCCTCAGAAGCTCCCTTTCAGCTTCATTACAAATTCCTTGTATGAATACTGCAAGTGTTGGCAGCTATATTTTCATGATGTTTACAGTATTTTTTTTTTACCTTTTCTTCTTTGTGAAGATCAAGGTAACTGGTTTTTATTGTTCAGCAGTTGTTAACATACAAGACCTAATATTCCCACACGTATAGTAAATTTTAACATCCTTGGCTTTTTGCAATTAGTAAAAAAAACCCTGGCGGGTATTTAATTTACCTGGCAGTGCATTGGTGTTTGAATCTGCTGCTGGCAAATTCTGGAAGGGTTTTTTCTGCGTGAATGCTGGGGGGCTTGATCTGTGATTTTTTAAATGCCTTTGGGAGGTGAGATCAGATGCGTAAGAATGTGATTGTGTTTATTTTTTACATGAATCCCACTGCTAGAATCCTTAGGGATTTGCTGTATCAAAGATATTTATGAGAATATTGCCCTTGGCTATGGTTTGAAAGGGAGCAATGTAGGACAGGGACAGATGAAGGGTAGGCAAGCTGGTGACTCTGGTCATAGAGAATGTTGAGAGTCTCCTAGATCTGGATACCCTTTCTGATGCATAGCACTCAAGTAAATAGGAGAGTAAGCAGTATTCAGCAGTCACATTTCCACTTGAGAGGTTTTTTTGTTTGTGTATTCGGTTCCTGAATGTTCATAATTTCAGAAACAGCAAAGCATGACCAGGATTAATCACTCAATTTATGGATTCAGTATATGCTGTTGTCCGTGCCTGGCCTCATCTTATTTGGAGAGCAGGATCTTCAGGCATGTGACTATTATATTTAAGCTTTGATGTGAAGCAAATTTTTGTTGTTTGGTCACTTGAACTTCTGTGTTCTTTCAATTTTCCCGCTTTAAAGGGAAGAATAGGGCAAGATAATGGCAATACCATCTGGCAGGTTTGTCACAGCAGTTCCTCAGCATATCTACCTTTAGGTTTTCCATGAGTAATAGGTAGTAAAAATGATGAAGCAAGCATAAAAAGGGGAGAATTGTAAAGCCAAGTTCTATCTGAAGTTTTTTTTTCTGAGGATGTATTGTTCTAGTAATAAGAAGGAATTATATGCCTTCAGTTCAGCCAAAGATCTTGAGCATTACAGAGAATTGTTGGACTCGATGATCTTAAAGGTCTTTACCAAATGAAATGATTTTATGAACTAGCCAAAGTGCCATTTAAACAAATTAAGAATGTAACATTTACATTAATGTTGCTGACCAGAATAGTCCCATAATCTGTTAGTAGTATACATCTGCTGATCTATAAAAATATGTATATGCATGCACATGTGCACACACATACAGAACGTTTTAATTAGTTGCTGAGATAATGTATGAATCTCTGCCCCTTTAAATGTGCTGATTGAAAAATGAAGAATTCCTGCCCTTTAAGTGTTCAGCTTTCACAGAGGTTACAGTAAATCTCTTAATCTCCCAAGCACTTATTCTCCTCTGTGTTTTTCGCAGACATTTATCCACAGGACATTCATTTCCAATCTGTATTTAAATCCAGGAATAACTATGTGGGCTTTGAGCTATCTGCTTTCATGCACTGCTAATGGGCTCTATCAAAGGAACTCTGGATGAACTGGTGGGGGGGAAAGAGATTCAAGCCATGTTCAGTTTCTATTTCATCTTAAACTGAGTCTCTATTTATTTTTGGTGAAGAGAGCATTAAAGAAAGCAATTATTTGGGGGCGAAGGAAGGGCAGGAAAGATCCACAATAAAGGATTTATTTATTCCGTCTTTATAGAGAACACCAGTGTATCAGATTTTCAAGCTTATAATGGAGCATAGTTGAATTTATCTGCTGAATGGGGTGTGAGGATTTGAAACATATCCTGGATTTTTGTCAAATACTGTCAGCACTTTTTTTTCATATTCCTTACAGAATTTGTTGTCCAGAATCTTGAATGTAAATGGTCATAGCTTCACATTGTTTTGTAAATACACAGTAACTCAGAATAGCATGTTCTCCCATTACTTAGTAGATGCTTTGCAGTCACTGTGCTGAATGGCCCATTTCTGTAAGAGAAATGTAGTATTAAATTAATATTATGTTGTAAAAGAAAACACAGAAACATAATGTCTTTGAAGTAGTTACAATGAGGCTGCCTCTTGACCTTTTGGCATTTTCTCTTCTGCACATCAAAGAATTCGTTTCAGTTTTATTCAGAGCATATTAAGGGAGGCAAAGTGAGGGGGATTGAAAGAAAATGTGCTGAGGAGACCTTTAATTCTGTATTTCCAGCCTATGTAAAATAGCCTCAATTTGGAAACTATACTAAGATATATCCAGAAAAACGTTACCCATGAACATAAATCCTTTAAACAATGTTTTTTTTTCTTCACAACAACTTGCTTTTAAACAACAGAAGAACTCTGTTGTTTTCTTCCCGTCCTATTTTCTCTTCATTATTTCTCTTCTCTGTCTCCATTCTGTGAGCATTTCTCCAGAGCACAAATCCCGCTTTTTGTGCAGTGTATTTTCTGACCTTCACTGAACCAGCTTGCTCTGGTGTTTTGGTATTATAAACATGCTGTTTTATCAAAAACATCTAAATAGCTTTTGGTCAATAACAACAAAATGCATTTCTTCTTTCCTGCTTATAATATTAGCTATACTTTCAGTACTATTTGTATAAAGATTTGGAGGAGTGGTTATTATTTTCTGGTAAATGTGCTTAACTTTTGAAATGTTACCTTTGAAGATATTCTCATTAGAGAGTGATAATAAATCATTTGATAGAAGATTTTTGTGTATCTTTCTTAATTGCGTGTTCTGGTCTCATGTGGAGCTATCAGTGAAAATAAATAGGCTAATTAAACTGCAATGCTATTAAATTCTTGCCAAATTTGGTTAGACCCTCTTTCCTGGTGCTGGAAAAGTCTAACTCAAATCATCAGTCATAGCATGAGTAACCTTCTGGATAGATGGGGATTAGGAAAACATTTCCGGTCAGATCTTGTGAGATGCTGCTTACCCCTTTCAGATGAAGAGCTCCGACCAAAGACAGATTTGGAGGGAAGCAATAGACTTGCACTAGTATCTTGGCCTCTCACAAGAGTGTGAAAAGGGCATTGGAAAGGACTGCTGTCTTGTACCAGCTTGAGGCTGGACTTCTTAATTCACTGATATGCATAACCTAAAGAACAGATGATAATATGGTCTAATGAAGTGTTATCCAGCTACTCAGTAAATGATTGCCTGAGCAAATTTACTTAAAACACTCTGGTGCCAGGAAAAGGATAGCAATGGGTCTGAAACTTGCTTTTTATTTATGTATTTATTTTCCCTTCTTAAGGGACCAAATCTCTGTCCAGCAATTCTAAATATGTATCTGCCTCAGTAAATTTATACATTGTGGGTTCTCTAACTCTGTTTTCTTACCGCGTTAAGAGAATGAACAGTGTTTTTTGTAACCAGGAAAGTATTGCTTAAGATCACTATGCTTTTTAGGTTATTTAAACATGAAGCTGACATATCGGCCTGTGCAACGACCTGTCCTCACACTGCAGATTCCTAGCTAAAACTGAAAACAAAAGTAAAAAAACAATGTTCAACGTGGGATAAAGATAAAACCTGAAAAAAGGTGATTTAAAAAATTGGATAACTTTGAAGTGGGAATTTTCTAAATCTGGAAATTTTCTCTTTCATAAAGTGTTCAATGGCTTCTTTTCAAACACAATGAGTTTTCGATCACATCAAGTTCTTGTTTGCTGTAGAATGCTTCATGTTTCTGATAAATGTCTGCTTCTTAGCAATAACATTTCTTAATAGAATTGACCACAGCAGTAAATAGAAATTGTCTGTGAAAGAAACTTGTTTAAACTATCATTTAACTTGCAGTTGTAGAGTTTTACACTGATGAATGGCTCATTTAAAAATCAGGTGGACTAGAGCCCAGATAATTCTTCTTCACAACTTACTGAATTTAGTCTTAGTATATTAGGACCCTAGATGTTACAGCCATTCCTTTATATTTTATTTTTTCAAAAGTAGATTCAAGGACGTGAGATAGACCCATGCTCTTCAGGAATTGAAACCTTCACAAAACCTGATTTCTGTCTCTCTTGTTGCAAAGCTTGCAGACTGGAACATAAATTTCTGTTTCTCGTTTAGAGATTTAGGTTTTAATATTTAGCATTTAAGCTTAATTAATTTTCCCAACATTTAATAACTGCATTTAAATTAGGCTGGTTTTGATGGCTAATTATCATGAATTTATGGCTGCCTTGACATTTCTAATACACTAATTATTACAGTGAAATCACTTAAAAACTTTAGTACATTTTAAGTTGTTTACTTATGAACCGTTTATTCATCTGCTTTCATGGGAGAGCACTGTGGCAGTAAGGACTGCAGGTACTCAGTTTGCTGCTGTAAGAAGTAGTTTGTATCAGCCTCTCATCTGGCAAATTATCTGATAGTCCAGCAGGCATTTTCACCTACTTGTAATACCAATGGGGAAATTAGTAATGAAACAAAATTTCTCAGCCAGCCCAAATGCAGGTGTGGAATATAAAACATTCATGTGTCCTGACTAGTTCAAAATCTTGCAATGAGTTTCTGGCAACCAGAACTTGAGTGAAGGATATATGATTCAGGTTTCAGTTGTCACAGCTTGCCTCTCTGACATTTACACTCCAAATCTGACAGGTAATTCACTTTACCAGTCAAGGTATTTTCATCAAAAACTGTGGTACTTCTCTTTTTTTATCCACAGCTCCCTGATGAGAATCCATTATATATTTAATTAAGTCTTTTGAAAAGCAGTAGTGTAAAGCTTGGTTTTGTTCAAGGACTTTTAGTCTTTATTAAGTTTTGTGTGGTAATAATTTCTGACTCTTGGCTTGTAATATATATTAAACTTTGTCTTCTTAGCAGATCTGCTGTCATAAAATTCTGAAGAGAACTGTGGTTATATTGTTATGTTTCTAGGATTGCAAATGATAGTCAGCTATGTTTCTTTCCCCAAACCTTGACACAGGAATGGTTTGTGAGAATACCTTCATGTCTGCTTAAGCTAATTTTTCTGTGAATTTTAGTTTGAGGATTTTCTTATTCCTAAAACAATGACAACAACAACAACAAAAAACCAAACAAAAAAAACCCCAGACCACAACCCCCCTAGTAAACAACCAACAAAACAAGCACATGTACCTCTTCCAATCC
The DNA here is from genome assembly GCF_000738735.6 of Corvus cornix cornix. Classification (NCBI taxonomy): domain Eukaryota; kingdom Metazoa; phylum Chordata; class Aves; order Passeriformes; family Corvidae; genus Corvus; species Corvus cornix. Next base: position 41,635,969 of record NC_046333.1, read on the forward strand.
CAAACTGGACAAACCCAAACTATAGTTGACGAATTTTTTTTATGTGGTAAAAATTAAACATTTTAATCCTCTTAGGACATCAGAATAACTTACAGCATAAATGTTATTTTATGTTATGTACATTGTGATAAGGATAAAATTACAAGTAGTTCCACAGAGAACAGGAATGGAAATTTGTAGCTACATTATTTCTTATAATGCTCAGTTTATGAGATGTAAAGATAGGGTTATGAACTGGAAGCTGCACAAGTTTTCAATACCAGGCATATTCATAAATCATTTTACTCCTCTGAAACATAGTTGAACTCATGTGAGGCAAATTGTACATGCCAAAAAATCATGGTCAAATACTCAGGCTCAAGCCAGTGAGCCATGGTTCCACTCACTTCCATCAGCCATTCAGAGCTTTGTTCTCTGAGGGTCTGCTGCTGCTGCATGGAGGCTTCTGTCACTGTAGTGACTTTTTCCTCTTTGTTGTTTTTCATAGCCCATTTAGCTGTAATGGATGAATGGATTTTAAAACCATCTGCAGCTGCTATTAATATAACTTTTCAGTGTGTGTATTTCCACAAGCTTTTGGTAACAGCTGTTTGAGCAGAACTCTTTTTTATTTACTTCCTTTCTATCTAATTTTACAGTACCATTTCCTTTTTTGCTTGTTTCAGGTAATATTTGACTATCAGAAAATGTCAGTCATAAAATTAAAAGAAAGTCCTTTGCAAATGTCCAGTGTATTTGAATTTTAAAAGAAAGTACTTAGTGTACATTCCATGTTAGGAATTTAAAATCAACACAGTTTATTTTAGTGGTATTTCTGTCAAGAGCTTATCAGAAGTTTGAGTGTTACTATAAAAGCCCTCTATTTTAATTATATGTATGTGTGCTCTTCTGGCAAATAATAGAAATTGTTTACTGTAAAAGTTATACTCAGCTTATATTTATTGGGAGATTTAAAAATACTCTTGTGTTTTAACAACTTCCTCAACAAGTCACATAGTGTGCTTTCTCCTTGATTACTGTTTGATGTGTGATGTGTATATCTAGGTAATAGAAATACTTTCTAATTAATTAAAAGCTTATACAAACTTAAGAGGTATATAGGTTTTAATGATTAGAGATTATTGCTGCATTTACACATCCATGGAGAAATATTTTGCCTGATGTGCAAAATACTTCTACTCTGCATGAAATACCTTCAGTTAATGTTGTTAAAAATTGGGGTATGAAGGAAAAATCAGTGACCATTTTAAAAACAGTTGACTGAAAATAATGGTGCTACTTATGTTGGGAACAATAGAATATATTTGCTCCTTTTTGTGTTCTAGAATGACTTTTGATAATTTTCTTTGAAGTGACTGATTTTTTAGACATTTGTGGTACAGTAATGTCAAATTTGCCTCTTTTAACTAGAGGTAGGAGTCCCCAGGAGGAAAAAATATGTTTTGTTGTAGTCTTCAGAACAACAGTATATAAGAAAAGGAGAAGTCTCTGGAAGTTTAAATCTTTTCGGCAGCAACTTTTCTTCCACAACAGTCATTCCTCTTGTTTGACTGAAACAGGATTCCCATGCTCTAGTAGATGCACAAGTTACCATTTTGAGCAAGTGACAAAGATATTTTTTATTCTTTTTTTTCCTATAATATTTTTAGATAGTTTAATCAATCTATTTCCCATATATATTGTGGTGAGGAATAATAAAAAATTTTCAATTAAAAACCTTCATCATTTAGTGATGATTATGCCAGCTAAATTAGTTCTTGATGTTACAAACTAAATTGATGGCAATTAAAGGACTTAGTATTAGGAAATAAATTGAAATACATTGTTTCTTGTCTCTGTAAGGAGGTTTGGCATTTCTGCCAATAGGGTTATATTGATCCTTCTTCCTTTGTGTCTCACACTTTGTCAAGCTATTGTTTACAGGTTATTTGATGTTATAGTATTTTTCTTTTGGCATTAGGAATTTCTAAATAGTTCACTGCTTTGTAAAGTCTTCTGGAAAGGCAAGAAATGTGGGGAGATCACTTTACAAACAGGTTTTACAGCAGGACTGTTTGTCTTCTAGACTGTAATCTAAGGTAAACATCATATCCTCTCTAAAGAGAGACAAACTCTCTTTGGAGCATATGATGCTTTAAATGGAGATTCTGTTTTGAGACCAGAACATAGATTTTTCTTCTACTACCTTCAGCGTGCTGATTGGGTAAGATTAATTTAAGTCAGTCTTAGGGATGTGGCTTTACAAATGCAAAAAAACAGGACATTTCTGTGGTAGGTCTGTGAGTTCCAAAATTATTCTTCTGGCTGTGCATTCTGGTAAGTAGCAGGTTTAAATGGCAGCACTCCAGGCAGAGTATGGGGAAGAAGAGAATGCTGTTTTACAGCCCAGCTTTGTAGGTTACAGCCATGACTCTGATAGGTATTGTACTGCTTCAGCTGAGGAAAGTCCCCTGGTTCCTTTCTCAATACCATTGGTAATAAAGCTTCTGGATTGAGTACTCTTTATTTTATTTTTAATGCTAGTAAAAAGACAAAAGAATGCAAGTTCTTCCTTTCAAGTCATATTGCCTGTTTTCACCACAGGAATTCTTGTATCTCTCTGAAATCCAAACAAGTTTTGTGGCAGGATACCTTGTTCAATATACTATCAGATGTTGCCACTTTTCTTACCACAATATTCCTAGCTACTGCTAGTGAACACCAACACTGAAGCAAGGGTTGATTGTTTTTCTAAATATGACTTAGCAGCACTGCTTGTATTAGATGCTAACTTGTAGTGCTTCTTCTAGCCTGACCTGAATTTCTTGGGGATTTACAGATATATTATATTAATGTACCAGCCAGACTGCATTAAAATGAAATACAAGTCTAGCTTTTTTTGGCAGGTGAAGTGCTTAACAGTTCTACCTTCTAATCCTATCATTTGAAAGGAACAAAAGAAGCTTGATAGTCTAAAACTTAGCACTATGTTGCTTTAAGGAGAAAGCTGTCTGTTTTTACATCATCTAAAGCCAAATGATTCATGACAAAACCGGAGAGAATAAGTCTTTCTTGCTGAAACATTATTTGACGGGCTAATAGTAGAACAGGAGATGCATTTCTGGAGTAAAAGATAACAGCTTGAAAACGCTGTCTTGGCTAGCTTTGGCTTATGTAGCAAAAATGTTAAGCCCCTCCAAAGACAACCTTCGATGACCCATATGCTAATACTTCCTGGCCAGCATTACTCCTGATTACAAAGGAGTCTAATAACCTTCCTTGGCAGAGATTGCCATCTTCTCATGTCACCAGTGATCTCTAACAGCAGTACTGAGTGAGTGGGTTCATGGGAGTCCTGCACATTTTTGCACTGTTCCACAAAGATCTGCCCTGTATGCTTTCATTCAAAGTGTGCTTTTTTGGAATATGATGTTATTATTTGCTTCTCCAAGTTTCAAATATGATGTAAGAATAAATATTGCAGTTTAAGTGTTTTATTTTGCTTACTAACAGAGACTTTTGTGTGACAGCTGCTCTAGGGGTTGTAGAAATGGGTGCATAGATATATAGGAGAATTTCTGTCTTGAATCATACTTTAATCTGTGACAGGATCCATTCACATTTTATAGTTTGTTATTCCTGCTATATTCCTATGATCTCTTGTTAATATTCTTGTACTGTTGCTAAGAAAAGGTTTTTCTGAAATAAAGGCTGTGCTTAAGTTTTTGTTAAGCTGTGGTTTCCCCATTAGAACATTTGGGAACTACCTTCTCAAGAGTATGCATTTAAGAACTACTTTTTTGTGTATAGCTAACAGAATTGTGAATGTCAAAATTCCCAGAGACAGCACTTAGTTTAAAAAACAAAACAAACACCCAAAAAACCCTCCAACCAACCAACCAACCAACCAAAAAACCCCCCAACACTCAAACTCCCTTATTTGGGGAACTTAAACTAGTTACCTGCAACATTTCCAGAATATTTCTGCATCTACCACAGTGATTCATATAAGATGACACTACAGAAATGGGATTAGGCTAAAGAGCTGACTCTGAGTTGGATTTTTAAAGTTAAGAGGAACTCCCTGCTGAACTGCCTTGCCTGGTTTGTTTTTCAGAACATTCTCAATGTGAGGAGCATGTGGAGGCTAGGTCATGGTTTACGAGAAGTCACTTGATACTGTCTTTCCATGGAATACTTGAAAGGCTTTGCTGGAGTATCACTTGCTCTGTATACTTGAAGGTGTTTTCAAAGTTGTTTTTTATGCCACAGCATAACATTTACCTTGAATGCTTCCAATGGGGGATGAAAATGTTAATCTTGTGAGAATATGTTCTTTTGAGAAATATTTTTAAGTAATATCAAGGGGACATTAGGGAAACCTATTAAATCTGAAGAGTTTTACAAATTGTTTGCAGTCTCCTGATGAGTCTACTGGATATAATTTTTTCATGACCTAAAGTCCAAGTCCATTTCTCTTTCTCAACTAAGTTCCACACTTAGTAAGTCCAAACTGACCAGTATTTGACATAAATGTTGCTGTACTCTTTAACTTCAAATCCAAATTTAATTAGATGCAGATGCTAGACTGAATAATATCTTAAGTGCTCTATTCCCACACAATGAACCCCCATGTCACTTACAAGACATTTGATGTCTGCTGTGGTTTCCTGTCTGCTTGTGGGAAATGTTTTCCTTAGGAATCAATGTCTTATGGGGAGCCAGATGAGCTCCTACATCTGCCACAGGTTTCAATCTCTTGTCCAGTGCTAGAAATCTGATCTTTCTGTAAGTGCCACCTCTGAGTAAATGCTGTAAGTGGAAGATACTTAAAAAGCAGAATTCATACCTCCTTGGGATGTAAAACATTCTTTACTGTTTCCATTTGATAATGTTCTAGCTGTTCCCCCATAATCTATAATCTTTCAAATCTAATCAGTTTCCTCTTGCAATTCATTGGGACTTCCTTGAAGTAGTTTTGAAGAACCTCAGATCAAAAGAATGAAAACTCACATAGGTACTACATGTTTAGGTTTTATGCATGTGGAAATTAGTTAAACCCACAGTGCTTTCCATAATTTCATCTGAACATTTTATATTTTTGATAAATGAAAAGGAAAGCTGTGTAGTGTTTTGTCTTTCAAGTGTGTACTTTCAGGTATGGCAGAGAATTGTCTTAATATTTTTTCCAGTTAGATATATTTCTACTCAACTTGGCTACCCTAAGTGTACTTTTCACTCGACTAAAAAGATTTGCTTGTCTTATCTGAACTCTTGCTCCCTTCCCTGAGTCTGCTTCCAAGAATGGTTCATTTGCATGCAAAGGAGAAAGAGATCTTTTAATTGCAATTAGTGAATCTGATTTTGGCTCCTGAATGTAGAATTAAATGAAAATCTTCATTTTAACTTCTTTACTACATTTTACTTATTTTTATAATTAACACCTGCTGTAGACGTTTTGCATTTTAATGTAGAAAACAGAATCAGTGTGTAAAAAGAAAATAATAATGCCTGAGCATTAGTTGTAATTTCCCCACATTGAGACAGTAAATTCTTTACTAGAATTAAGTCCTTTTCCTTAGAATAGTAGTGCTTAAAATTGTTACACTTTTTAATATGAACTTTTTACTAGAAAATTATAGTTAAGTTTCCCTATGTCTGATTAGTTTGCAAAATACATGTTGAAAGGAAACATAATATCAGTGTCCATAAATAAACAAGTCTAAAGGTGAGATTTACTTGCCCTGTTTTTGATTGAGTCTAGAAGTGAAGACAATTGACTTTCTGATTCAAACTGGGAATATTGTGCTCCTTGTTCTGAAAAAATTTGCTGAATGTTACCATATTTCACACATTGTATGCATGAGTACACACACATGCACACCCATATAGGTAAAAATGGAGTACCTCTGTGTATCTGTGTTGCTCTAACTGTGCTCTATGCCAAAACACAAAATGGAAATGGGTACATTGAATAACTGTACCTGAATTTGCATGTGCAACTCACTGAGAGTAGCCTATGTTGTGATCAAAATATCCTGTACCTTTGCAGCTGTGTGTCCTTTTACAGCCTGCTCGAATGGTTTAAATTTAGTCAGCCAAGTCCCAGATGCTCTCTCTTTAACCAGTAATTAGATCTATTTCTGTTATCATGTCAGAAACTTTCAGTTTCTGTAAAGTCTTAAAATATTTCTAATTCTGAATATGAGATTTACTGCACTGAAAATATGATCCAAATAATTGACTTGCTATCAAACAGCAGATCACCTTTTTTCTACCTGCAGAGCTGCCCAATTGTTCATGTTTCTATAATAATGCAGATCACAGGAAAAATTATGAATTACAGGAAACTGGTTTATCATTTGTACTTCTTTTGAGGGTTTATTACTTATCTCAAGCTCTGTAATAGTTGGTTCATAAAGCGTTTTGTTTGATTTTCAGTGTACAGTTATGTTAGTGCTCTTCCTTTGTTTTGTTAAATGCTTTGGTACCTTTAAACTTTTTGTAACTAAATTTACTTTTTGCTGGAAACTGATTACTTTCGAATTCTGAACTCTTAAAGAACTGTTATTGCATTATTGCCAAAACTGGAATGAAACACTTTAATGTTTATAAAAAGTGACCCTGTTCTGTTGGTATCCTGGTGGTCTGTGACGGGTACAACATAAGCAGTTTAGGGAAAGGGCCAAACCAGTGTTTGCTACATTAAGTTTGCAAGTTTTATGAAACTATAGCTTTGTTGTGTTCTAGGCTTACTATTAAACTTCAGATTTTCTTTAAAGGCATTAACCCTTTACATGAATGTTTTGTCTGTGTTTGGTTTTAAATTTTTAAATTATTGTTTATTTTTCTTGTATCTAAAAAAATCTACTTAAACGGATCTTCTTCTCTGGATAAAATAGCATTTATGCAACTGGATATGTTTATTGTCCGTCATAAATATTTGCACGGTTTTGGTAATGTTTTCCTATTGGGTTTGTTAGTTCTTTTATTGCTTTGAGAAGATAAATTTTAGAAAGAAAAATCTATTTGTTTTTTCAAAGTGGTAATAGCTGTATAAGTTGCTGCAAGAGTTACTGTAGTGTCTTCCAGAAAAGAACACAGCCTGGTTTTTGCCTGTGAGTATGAAATGGTGGAGACTGGAATAGCTGGAACTTGATTTGAAGACACTTCTTGCAGAGGGTAAAATAGCTTAAGAAAGTTGTGGTGATGGTTTTGAAACTGAAATTTCTGAGAGGAAGCTTTGGCCATGAATCAGTTTGGCCCTGGAACAGTTTTGAAACACTGCCTTTATCTAAAATTCTGTGAGTTCAGTAATGACTGTGGACAGGAAGTTGAAAGTTTACACTAATGAGTGATATCGGGTAGCAGTCAGCTGCCTTTATGAGAACTTCCCTTGTCGTGGCTTTCTCTCTGACCTGATGGATCTTGGATGCAATGATGGGCTCTCCCAGGTCTGGGTGGTGTCACTCCTTCCCCTGTTAGGTGTTTCATGTCCAGGCGAGGGCACTGCAGCATGTGGCACAGATGTGGAGAAGAGCTACATGGAGAGGCTTAGAGAAGCAGCATGGCTTTACCGACATAGCTGAAGATAAATCTGCTAAGTACCTTATGTTATTAAATTCCAAAACCAAGGGAAGCTACTTTTATTTCTTGAGAAATATGAACAAGAGAAAGTATGCAGAGACTTCACAGTAATTTTATACTAATACAGACATTGCAAAAATTAATAACAGAAGATTATACAGGTTTATTATTGCCTGTTTTGTATTGCTAGACACTGAAATTATTTAGGCACATATATTTAAATAGTTTATTTTAGCATGTCAAATTGGGAGTGGTGTACATTTATGGGAGTGAAAGTGAAATTAATATATTAAGTGATCCCCATCCACCCCACTTTTTTTTTCCTTAGCTCGCTGAGAGGATAGTGATTTTCACTCTTCCTTATTCTTTCTGAATCAAAGCAAACTGTCTTAAAATCAAAAGGTAAAATTCAGACACTGTAAGTTTAAATTATAGCAGCAGCTGCAGAACTAGTTTTTCTACAAGGGCAAATTAAACTTAATAACATGTTCCCAGCCCCCAAGGGGTAGCCAGAGCAGTGCTAGGCACAATCAGTTTCCATACTGTGGGGCTTTAAAGAGTTCTGCTGGGGTGCAATTGAAGCCACTACCCAGAATTTTTCCTGGTGATTTCCTAGATTAGCTCTCTAGAGACTATAGTAAAGTGTTGAAGCTTAAAGGGCTTCCATGTTTTCAAGAGCTAGGAGGATATCTAACATCAGAGTGTTATTTGCACATCAACCCAATGTTACAATAACCAATTTATCACTGGGGAGCAGAAATGGATCTTTAAAATTTTTAGACAGATTGGCGCTCTTACTGTCTGAAAGAAAATCCATTAGGAAAGTGGCGCAGATACTGAATGGTTACAGGATTTAACCCTACTGTTTTGGGTAACATTTGTTAATATGATTTTATGAATCCTATTAGAGATGTAATATTACCTGTTCTGCTTTACTCTGTAGTATGAAACAGATCTGTGTAGAAATACTGGAAATTATGTTATTACTCCTAGTAGCTTTATGTAATAAAATTGTCTGATCCCTATCCTCAGACTCACAGTCCTTTGGCAGACTTAGTAAACTGCCACAAAAGCCCAAAAATCACATTATTGTCTCTCAAGAGGTGAAACAATATCTGTGTTTGTTGTGCATCGTGCCACTCTTGCTCTGTTCCAGCCAGTTAATTTTCTTCATGTGTATATATTAATTTGGGCAGACCAGGAAGTATTTAAGGTAATTGTCTGAAAAATCTGAAATATTATGTTACTGCATATCATTGTAATGAGATATTATTTTGGTATTATTTGGTATTTCTTCTGCTAAAATAGCTAAATTTTATTAGTGAGGGTTGGAGACGTGAGTTTTCTTTTGTTTGGGTTTCTTTTGTTTGGTTTGTTTGGGTTTTTTTTTTTGGTTTAGTTCCCTCCAAATAGATTCCCAATGTCCATTTTTCTTTTGATTTCTGTGGACTGTTATTACATTGGGAATATGGAGGAACAGCTGACTGTGACTGGCTTACTGTAAGAGCTGGATTTCTGTATAACCTGTCATATAGCTCTATTGAGGAGGGATACCCTAGAGGTGTGTTGTTAGTGCTGCTGTAGGGCTTTTAAAATTATAATACAGTGTTCTCTAGAATGCTGATGAGTTTCAGTGACAACTTCAGTAAATCAGACAAGACATTTTCAGCTGTTCTTCTAAATTTGATGCCTTATTCTTTGTGGGATTTGGGCATACAAAGGACTCTTTTAAAAGGAAAGAAGTGGCTGCAGTTCCACAATTCACAACATTAAAAAAAAAAAAAAAATTGAAGGCTTTGTATCACCCCTTAACACATTTTAAGAAAGTAGATTAGAATGGTATAAGAAGCTGTCAGTTACAGCATGTCAATAATTATGGGAAGGGAAGGAAAGTAGGGTGAATTCTTCAACGTGTCTCTAACACTTATCATGGATTGCTTTGTTGAGTGTGCCATCCAGAACATCATCTTCAGAGCAGCCTGTGTACAATGGTTCATGTGTAGAGCCATGTGGCTTAGGAGTAGTTGCCAGAGAGGAAGAAATAAAAGGGGAAGGATATTTTGTGTTTACTTTCATTTTAAACATGAAAGGATTTAATGTCATAACTGCTTCATTCTGGTTAAAAGAAAACGGAATGAGTGTCCCTAATGGGACATGGAGAATTTATGGTATGGTGTTGAAACCAAGATCGTGACAAGCAGCACTTCACACTATGTCTGTGGAAGCAGTTATGTTTTCAAAAAGGATGTTATGCGGAAGGTCACGTCTTTGCCTCCCATCAAGATCCTTCTACAATCCAGAATGCAATTTGTATTTTTAAAATTAGTATCAAGTGCTGACTGTCCTTAGAGTGGGATAGCTGCTATAAAAAATATTACTTAAGTTCCTATTTTAGAAACAATTTTTTCCATAGTTGCAAAGTCCCTGAATGATACTGCCCAGATATCAAGGAGTTTATGCCTATACTTCCAACTGTTTAAATTGGAAATATTTCATATTACTATAAAATAGTTTTATCTCTCACAAATTGTCGTGTTTACCCGTCATGGTCTACTTTGTACACCCTCATTGCGACCTACCTACAATTTTGAGTTACTGGTAAAATAATTTCTGGATTCAGTTATCACATCCAATCAGTTATTCTACATAATGAAATCACTAATTTCCCCCAGCTAAATGGCTGGCATGGTTTAACCCCAGCCAGCAACCAAACACCGTGCAGCAGCTTGCCCTCTCCCCCACCAGTGGGACTGGGGAGAGAACTGGAAAGGTAAAGCTGGGAAACTCGTGAGTTGGGATAAAGATGTTTTAATAGAGAAAACAAAAGCTGTACATGCAAGTAAAGCAAGGAGTTAATTCACTGATTCCCATGGGAAAGCAGCTGTTCAGCCATCTACATCTACATCTACACCATAATGGTGGCTTGGGGAGACAAATGCTTCCACCTTCTTGCCCCCACTTTATAGACTGAGCATGAAGCTCTATGGTCTGAAATACCCCTTTGGTCAGTTGGGATCACCTGCCCCAGGTGTGTCCCCTCATAAGTTCACTCCCAGTCTTGTCCCCAGCGCGGCAATACAAAAAGCAGCAGAAGGCCTTGGCTCTGCGTGAGGCCTGCTCATCAATAACAAAAATATCTCTACATTATCAACCCTGTGTTCAGCACAAATCCAAAACACAGCCACCTACTACCCACCATGAAGAAAATTAACCCTATCCTAGTCAAAACCAGCACAATAGATTCTTAACAATTTTGATGAAAGCGAAAATAAGAGAAACAACACCCTAGGGATGCAATCGTGTTTCCATTAACCAAAATTTCACTTTAGTTATTCACATTTGAGTTCCTACACTCATGTCTAGACTGGATAAGTATGTTATTTTCACAGATTCCAATCTCTGTGTTCTCACTGGGTTTTGGGGTAGATATATAAATTCTTTGCATCTTTGAAAAATAGTCTAGTTTGATTTCTTGACCTCCCAAATCAACACCAGTTTCTGACCTCTTTAGAGTGTCTGACAAGAAGAATTTGATTAAGTGGGTAAGTTTCTTCCTGTCATAAGGCTGTTGAGATCTTTCAGTTCCCAAGTCCAAACTCAGGAGATATTTTCCTAGTGTGATATAATTTTGACTTTATACCACTGATATTGACTGTATAATGGACTGTGTATTTCTGGAAAATTAAATTAGTGTGCGATAATTCTTCAACTTATTCACTCCTTCCAGTCCTATAGGATGCTCATAATTTCTATTTTAATATACTGAAATATATTTATGTGTAGTAACAATTCCATTTCTGTGTTAAACACGTAGATTCTATATTTAGAGAAGTCTTTCAGGGTGCTTGCTGCACATCTACAGCTTACATATAGTATTGGAGCTTTTCTGAGTTAACCATTTAATTAGGCTTACGGATTTCTTAGTACAACTGACAAATATGTGGAACTTTCCCTTCCTTTGTATTCTAGTAAAATGACTGAGAAAATATTTTCCCACAAAAATGCAACCAGTTTGGTATGGGTTTTTCCATTTTACCCCTGTCAAATGGCTTGATTTCTTAAATTCGAGGAATAATTACATGCTTATGCTAAGTATAAAAGGCCGTTTGTATTTAGGTGAAATAAATTGGCCTTTCCCTTCTGCTAGAAAGTGAAAGGAAGTCAAGTTGTCAGTGGTCACAAAGCACTCTGAATTTACATGTGGTCCTATATAATGATTTATGTGGTTGCCATCTTGATTCAGCATGGTTATGGAGTGCTGTAGGTCCCTCTTGAATTTGTCTATTCCTATATGTGCCATGGGTTTCATTTCTTGTTTGTTCCAGTTTTAGCCTATTGGATATTGTTAGATTTCTAGTTCAATATTTTGTTAGTTGTATCCAGGGTCTGCTTTTTGCTCTGCCACCTGATTGTATTCTGCACCCATGGCAATGGTACTGTTGTGCTCCTGCTCCTGTTCTTCTGTGATGTTTGACGTGCTAGGATGTTTATCTGAGATCACTGTTAGGTATTAGTCTGGGACAACATCATTCTTCTCTCTAAAAAACAAAACAAAACAGGAACGTATCTGGGAGAATTTTTCTTAGGTGTTCCCAAGCTCCTCATAGTGTAGATGGTCCTGCGGAGCCCTGGGATTTTGTGGTAACAGCAAGCTAAAACTGCTCTATAGGCTGGCAGAAATAAAGCCATGAGACTGCCAGTGAAGTGCAATGTGCTGTGAGTTCAGAGGTCCTGCCAGTGGTGAGTCCAAGAGCTGAAGTGATACAGAGGACAAAAGCATTGCATCTTGCTGTGAGAGGATAGTTGAATTTATTTGTGTTCCCAGCAGTTCAGTCTTTCAAGAACACTCCAGAGAGTGAACATCACAGCCCCCAAATCTCAAGCTAACCTGGATGGATACAGGAGAAGAGCTTGTTGTTTATTGCAATTTTTTTTTCTTTTTTTCTTAGGGGATGAAACCAAAATATTACTTAATTGTTTTTCATGTATATAGTTGCTGGTGCATTTTTTATTATACTTTGTTCTCTCTGATTTATTTGAATCTGTTTCATGGTCTTTGCGTTAACATTTGCCATGTAGAATACATCTAGAAAGAAAAGTTGTAACCAAATATTTGATATATGAAAATCATTTAGAGTGGAACAAATCTCTCTGTTTTAGTCTGTAGACAGAAACTGTTCATCTCCTTTAATCTTGTGATAAGGTAATCTACTCTTAAATGGGAAACTTAATACCCTAAAAGAAGGTGTCTCGGTGTTTGCTTCTCATATTGACTTGAATGAATTATTATGAATTTGTATGGTTTTTTTCTGTTTGACTCTTAGATGTAAGATTTTTAGCTTGAAGCTGCTTTCGTGGCTTTTAATAGCATGTCAGAGTTTAACTGGCTCTCCACTTAACTTTAATACCAGAAATAATGATCAGCTTAAGTCAGACATAAATTCTGCAAAGTCTAATTTTTCATTTGATTCTAGTGTTCCTTTCTAACTCAATGCATGCCTGTCCATAAACACTAATTGCAGTTTACTAATGGTATAAAAACTTTGGAGTGAATCAGCAAGCAAAGAGAGTTAACCAATACAAAACCATGGCAATTGATGTCTTCTAAAAATATCTTCCAAGTCATCACTTGTATATACCTGAATTTGCATGAGTTTTTTTGCTTTTTAGAAGTGGGGGCCACTAGTAACAAGGACTTAGAAGCAGTCCTGCAACAATAGTAAGAGCTCTCTTTTATGACAATTTTTGGCATTAAAAAGCACACAGATTTAATAAAAGAAACCAAATGCAAGTGTATGCATGATGTGTAGGAAGCAAGTTAACGCAGCCGTTTGATGTGCAGTAAAAAATGTAGATTTGTAATAAGTATGAGCTCCTAGGACAGCCTTAGAAGTTCATAAAACCCAGCTGCTGACAGCTTGTAACCTGTGCTTGTGCCTCATTGGAATGAATTGTGTGACACTAACTCTTAATTTCATTAGCCTGTGTTTTGTTCTGTTTTTCCACAGGGCCTTTGCCTCCTTCAGAGTAGCAGGATAAGCAGTGCTTATACATAAAAAGGGACTAAAACCTCTTACTATGTTTTTCCCATTTGATATGACAGTATTTTACATTAACATATATTTCAGGCATTTTTAAATTCCAAACTTAATGACAATACCAGGATCAAAACACATCTAGTTCTTATCTTTAACTGATTTCAAAATGTGTCATGGTATATTTTGTTGTATCTGTGAGCTTACAGTAGAAATGAAATTTATTACTTTTGGGCTCAATTCATTGCATTGGCTTCTGAGAGACAAATTACATTTCACTGTGGTCAATTTGTGGTGTAAATATATTAACTAGGTCATTGATGCCAAGGTTTCCAGCTGTTATGACAACAAAAGAGATTAAAGATGTCATGAGGAGGGCATAATGGGCTTCACTGGGCACCAGATACTCTTCTGTTGACTTCTGTAATTTTTGTTGCAATTTCTGCTTGCAATTGATAAGGCAAGGGGTGATTTACAGTGGATTTTACTTGAGGAGCAAGTGGAAGGTATGAGTAGTAATCAGAACAGGTTGAGCAGAGAACATTTCCATGTTTATAGCACCTTGTGCTGCATTTCTGTACATATGTAGAGGTGGTCATAAGACCTGGAGGCTTCAATATTCCTTCCCGCATATTTATGGTGAAGAAACCACAGGAAGCTGCTGAGAACTGTTGCTCTTCCATGGGGAGCTGGGGACAGCTGAGGAGGTTCCAAACACATATGTGTTCATTACTGGTCTCTACTGATCTCCTAGTTTGACTGCTACTTCCTTAGGTCTCCCTTCCTGCATTGACTAGCTTCTATTACCCGTGCTAATAATAGGATGTCACCCTCTGTTAGTAAACTTCAATAATCTTAAAAAAGAGGAGGCCTCTAGGGGGCATAAAGTACATAAAATTTTTGGAGTTGTTGACTTCTCTTCTGTTTTTGTTTCTCACTGTCCTTCTCTGTCTTAAATCCCTGCATTTTCTTTAAAGCATGACGTTTTTGCTTTTTGATGCAGAAATAAGAGAAACAGGAAGGAAGGGGATAAAAAATGTTAAGATCCAATGCAAAATAGTTGAGGATTTAAAAAAAAAAAAGAAGAATTTTGAAAGGAAGTTAATGTTTAAGTTATTTCCCATGGGTAACTTTTCCACTTGGCAAGAAACACGAAAAACAAATGTGATTTTTAGAATTAGACTGGCACTATAGGATAAGACACTGTACTTCAGACCTGATATTCATGTGTCTCTACGGTTGGTCTCATCTGGAGTTTAAGGGTTAAAATTGTAGTTATGTAACCAGCTATCTTATAACAGCTTAGCATGTGAATAACAGGAGCCAAAAATATGGATGATTGATTTAGTACCTTATTACATTACATTTGTTACAACTGTCCTAAAAAATAAACTTCATGCTGGCAAGAGGTGCCAGATTGACAGCTCTGGAATCTTATTTATCTATCAAAAGAGAATATTTCTGACAGCAGGAGTTTGAAATCTCTCTTACTTCCTCAAGACTCAGCCTGGCAGGACTCAGTGCAGAATATAAGGAAGCAATTTTGTCCTCAAACCATTTAAGTTTTGTTTCTCTACAGAGTTTGGAAAGTATTTGCACTGCATGGGGAAGGCACAGCTGCATGAAAGGTGCTGAAGTTGTGTGATAGAAGAGCAGGGGATTATTACTCTGCATGTGATTGCTGACTGTGGAGTAAAAGAGTGTCCAGAGCTGCACCTGCATCCCAACCCATGGTGCCTTCCACAGTCCAGAGAGTGGATTGTTCACTTGCAAAGAGATTCCCCATGAAATACCATCAGGCTTAGGGGAGGGTGAGGGAGAACAGCTGGGAAACAGAATAAAGGTGAGGGGTCCCCTATTATTTTCCTGTTTATGTTGATTCTCTTGTGCTCGTAGTACTGTAGAGGAGAGGGCAAAATCCTTCTGCATATAGCTCTGTGACTAAGCTGGACTTACCTTGATTTTAAGAATAAGCATGTGTAAGACAGTGAATGTAAACCCTTTTTTTAAGCTAGTGTATTTCTGACATCACAGTTTCTTTAATGGCAGAAAAATTTTGGCGGTTTTGGCCTAGAATCTTTGGTGTTTTTATGCCTTCTAGCTGTTTACTTCAGGGTTACTTTTTCTGCTCAGACTCTTCTACTTCAGTTTTATGCTCATCTTTTTCACTGTACTTTTATCCTGAACAACACGACAGTGTGGTACACTGTAAATATGATTTGCAACAGTGCAATCTTTGGTATAGGTGCCTCCTGGTTGATCAGCATTCTTGTAGAATGAACACTGTTCCCAAAAAGTGCTGAGAGATTGTCTTGACTCGATTGGTTCCTGTGGAGCACCCAGGAGCTGTGCTTTGAGCAGTCTGTGTCTCTGCATAGCCTGTACTTTTGGAATTCACTACTGGCTCTGAGTTTTGTATCCCATCCAAGGAGAATAATACAGAAAAGTGAGGGAAGGAAATAACATTTCCATCAATGATTTTTTTCTGAGCAGATGAAGTTTGAAAAAAGTTCAGAAGAGCCTTTAAGATTAAATTTTCAAACATGAATGATTGAGATGTGCAGATAACGTGGACTTCAGATAAAGCACAGATGGACTGAAATTTAGTTCTGTGATAGTGCAAGAGGAAATTGATGGAAAATATTTAGATTAAATAGGGATTAGATAAAACTGCAAAATACATTAAGACACAAATCTAAAATTGGCAGAATGGAATAGATGACTGCTGCTGATAAGTTATTATTTATTGAATCTACATATCAAAAATGTGTGGAGAGTTTTATAAAATTTATTTTGCGTTTTTCTGGCAGGATTGTAAGTGAGTGCTCATTTCTACTGTAATAGAGTCCCATCCAGTACATCCCAGAATCCTTGACATTTCAACCTGAGCCTTACTAGAGCTGCAGTAGTGCCCAAGGTTGTCTGTAATAAAAACTTGGTGTTTGAGGTACTGGAGAATAACCAGCAGATTTAAATCAGGAATTTGTTTTTTAATTTGGCTCCAATTAAGAAAAAATAATACTTTTTTTTTTTTTTGAAATGCTGGCTTTTCCATAAAGACCGTCTGTCTCTCCCAGAGCTATAGTAACTTCAAAGGGTTTGTCATCATTAGCAAAGCTTGGATAGAAACAGCCAACAGAATGTGGAATGTTTGTTCAGCCTCTCTTATTCCACAAGGGACTAAACACATTTGCTGTTTTATTTTGAAATACAAGAGATGATGATAAAGATGAAAAGAAAGGATAACACAAAATATATTCCTCACATGTTTTGCACTGAATATGTCAAAGCATTGCTAGTCATAATTGAATGTAAGTGCAAGACTGAATAGAAGATTATTGGTTAAATTCGAAGTTGAATGGAAGCCAATTAGACTGAGGTTTTTTTCAACTTTTATTTGTAGTTTTTTTAGCTTTTTTTTGCATTAAAATGCAGCATGCTGTATTGTCATAATCCAATACAGAAATTGTTAAAGATGAGTATTGCTTGTAATGTATTAGAATCATATACACATAAATTTCAGGTTGAAATTTCTTTTGTTCACTGTCTTCCTGGGGAAGAATTTTTGAACAATTCTGGGAACAAACAAGTAGAGAAAAATGACTGTTTGCTCAGTGGTAAGAGTGTCTGTGAGGAGAAAAGTAAAATTTTTCAGAGAAAATTCCCTTGCTGAGATGTAGCAATCTGAAGGGGCTCAATGAAGAGTTTTTCCATCATATTCCACTGTTTAACTGGGACGCTTATCCCTCAGAGTGAAAATGGTGCAATTCTCAGTACAGCGCTAGCTTTCGCAGTTTCACTTTGCTACATGTAAGCATAATGGCAATGGAGTGTGCCTTCAACCACCAGTGTAATCTTTAGAGTTATTTTGGAGTGGTGCTTGTTTACCTGCTCACTTTTCTACATTTGTGCCAAGGGCTTATCTTGCTAGTTTGAGTCTATTTGAAGAGGAACTCACTGCTCCAGGTAAAGAGAAATAAAACTGGGGACATCTCGACACTCAGGCTGTTAAGATCTAAGAAGGCTGTTGGACTGCAGAAGTCAGACATTGCTCTTTTGCTTAGAGAATAAAATCTGAGCTCCACATGAATCTGGAATAGTAATAAGCAAAATAGATTGCCGAAAACTAATTTTTCTCTCTCTCAGAAAGAGTGGAAGAAAATTTAGGTTGTATAGCATGGGGTCAAGAGCAAGATTATTCAGTGTGTGGAAAAAAACCCCAGTGTAGCCTTAAAAGTTACTTAAATAGGTTTTTGAAAGGAGGAATACCATAACAAGAGTTTGTATATTGTTTTTACTGTATTCTGCTAAAGCTCATTATATCTTCTTTTTCAAATTTATGAAGAGAGGAAAAAAAAGAATCACTTTTTCAAATCAAAAAATGGAATATTATTGCCTTTTAAAAACACTTTCTTCTAGGCATTTTCAAGGGGATGCTTTGTGCAAAAAATCTGTCCTTTCTACCAACTGAATGTCTGAGTGCTAAGTCATTGTGGACAGCGTTTTAAGATATTGTTCAATTACACTTTAATGTTTTCTTTGTGATTTCTCCCTAAATAATAATTTCTGTATTTGTTGAGTATGTTTTAAGCTTTTGTGCATGTGAAAGGAGAAATATCTGGTTCAGTACATTAACTGCTTTGTTGGGATTATCAGATGTAGTGCATCTGAGCTCTCTGCAGTCCATAAATACTCAAATTGCAACATGTGAGTGAGTTGGGAAAGGGGTATTTCCTCTTTTTTACAGGTAAGGGAATGAGATGCAAAAAAATTGAGAACTCACTGCTAAAGAAACTTCCCAGTCTGCCCATTCTCTTGATTCTCTGCCAGTCACACTCCCAGCTCAGAGACTTTGACTGCTGGGACCGAAGCCCCTTCATTATGGGTGGCTCCAGTGACCTGACAGGTGCCTGCTGGACTCCCTGAACATCCCACACTCACACAGTCAGACCAGGTTTCCCTACCCAATCCACCCCAGCTTTCCCAGAGCAGCCCCTCAGGCGACTCTTTCCATAAAGCCATTTATTCATGGCACAGCAACACAGAAACAGCCTGAGCTGGTGCCTCCAAGGAGGACCTTCAACAAAGGAAAACCATGGGTTTTATACCTGCACTGTTTCTCCATGCTCCAGTCTTGCTCTTCCTCCAAGTCTTTGGCTCCTGCCCCACTCCATGTCCATCCACCTGGTCTTCATCTACTTCGTTCTCCAAAAGGTTGACAATTTCCAGCTCCTGCCGTATCTCTCAGTGTCCATTCGCCTGGGTGGCATCATGCATCTTCATTCCCCTTCCAAAGGTTTGGCACTTCATGGCCTCCTGTCTCAGGCTCCTATCCAGAGCTCAATCTACATTTCAGTCTGCATCTCAATCTGCAGCTTGCCAGCCCAGATACCTGCACCAGGTGTATCCTCAATGTAGCTCCTCAAAGGGATCCTGCTATCCGAATCCCATTGATTACGCAGGGAGATAGGCACTTAAATATCTTTTTGAAAATGGTCATCTGTCTTACTGTGAGGAACTGGTCCATGGTAGACTACTGAGTTACAAACTTCAGTCTTCTAAATCTTGCCCTATTCCCCTGGCTACTGCCTTGCTTTTTTTCTAGGGATGTTTTAATGTTTCTTTCTTTTGTCTCATCTTTCTCAGAGACAAAGACAAAAGAAAGGTTTAGTGTTATCTCTGACAGAAGTAGTTAGGGAGTAGGGAGAGATACGGGGCAAGCAGGGAGAAAGAAATTCTTTCATATTCCCCTTTAAGTTTATTTTAATTCTGACACACTTATCAAACTGGTAGTCTTCTGCAGAAGTGTATGCCTGACTACTTCCGTCTTTGTCAGAGTTCATTTGGCTTAAGTGTCAGGGCAATGCTTACCAGTGGTTAGTATACTTAGTATTTCTGTGACCATGAAGCAACCTTCTATAAATATGTTACAGCAGTTGTACATGGCTGTCTAAAGAAGTCTGTCTATGAAGATTTATTTGCAAATGTCCTTTTACCCTTTTCTTAACAAGCAGCTTTCAAAGGCTGTTTGTATTTTTGGCAGAGCTGTGAGCTTTCTCTTGGGGCTGCTCACATTTCAGAGAACAGGTGACTTGCATACTTTTTCTTTATAAATTATGAGTAAATTACATTGTAAGTCCAATATAGAGCAATCATAGTTGACCATGTTATTAAACATGCTTTGAATTGCTGGTTGTTGTTTATGAGTTTTTTGTTTGGTGTGAGGGTTGGGGTTTTGTGATTTGGGTTTTTTTTTTTTTTATAATTTGTTTTGTTGGTTGGGGTTTTTTTCCACTTAGAGACCTCATGAGTAATTTTAGCATGTTTAAAATGATGTTTTCAAACACAACTTCTCTCTTCATGTCTTTTGTTGTATTTCATATGTATCCTCTGAAGGGGATAATTCTCCTTTTTTTGCTTAAAATAATGTTAAGTAATTATTCCCTGTTACTAAAAGAGAACACACAGTGTTTGCTAACAAATAACACATGCAGGAGCACACAGGAAATCACAAAGCATCTTGTCAGCCCAAGAAAATGAACTGCTCATTTCTCAGCTGATTAAATGCTGTAGAACTGATCATTTTAGGACAGTTTTTGGTTTGCATTAAGCCGTGGATTATTTGGATAGAACTTTGGGGAAGCAGTGTTAACAATCTGCACTGTTTTGTGGCTCAGTGATGGACAGAATTTGCCTTGTGGTGCCCATGGCTTAATTCCCTGTTGGAATCATCTGCTTGAATTTGTTGAAATTATGCCAGTGAATAATTTGGCCCCCTGGTATTCCAGAAAAAAGAAAAATGGCTGCCGAAACCTGCTAATATCACTGAACTTTAACCAAGTATCTCTTAACGTGGGAGTGGGGAATGATAATATTTTTTATAAGAGTTGATGTGTCTAACTCCAAGGTCAAACTTTGTCATTTTACATTTGTGTACCAGTCAAAACTTTTTCATAAAAGGATTAATACACTGTGTCATTTCTATAACAGTAAGTATTAGAAATCAGAAGGCTGAACAACACAGATTAAATAAATAAATAGAAATAAAAGAACAGGTGATAACACTGGAGCAAACTTGAAAAATGACACTTGGTCACAGTCACCTGAGAAATTCAGATGCTTGCTGCAGGCTCCTCCAGCTCCACAACTTTTGCATTTCCCTTTCACCGTCCAGACATACATATTTTTTCTTCCTTGCTCAGCCTCTGACCTCTCTCAAAAGGTGTTGTCTCCTTTTTATACTGTGATTAACTGCACTGCTTCTGATTGCACACAGATCACATTCTACCCAGGAAATGTGGCAATGTCTGTGGGGAAAATAGCATCTCTGTGCAGGGCATGAGTGTCCAGGAAAAAGCCCTCTACAGTCCCTTCTTTCCAGATTTTGGGATCCTCGGGCCTTGCGTTGGGCCTTGCATCCTCATCTCTCTTACCCTTTGTGATAGTAGCAACAGAAGCCAAAATAGGCAGGAGCTAGTCCAGCAGGCCAGGCAATTTCTGCTCTGAATGGCAGTGATCCTTCTCAGCAGAATCCTCTGCCTGAGAGGTTTCAGTCAACTCTCAAGCCTGTTTTATAGCTCTTCTCCCTTTCTACAGTTTCAGAGGATGAGAGGCTGTGGGAACACAAACTGCATCTGAAAGTGTCTGAAGGGTATAGGGTGCTCAGGCCATGTAACAGCATCTAAGAATATAAACTTAAAGCAGGAACACACATTGATTGGTTCTGTGTATGCTAATACTGGTTGTGGTACAGTCATGAGGGATCAGTATCACAGAGATCCCCAGACTATCACCTTGCACAGAGTTGCTTTTGTCTCCTGTTCAGAGCTAGACTTCCTTATAACATGAAGATAATAGCTGTTATCATGCTATTTGTACCGTAGCTGAGATACGAGTGCCTAATGGAAAACAGTCAGCATGATGACAGCACTTAGATTTTAAGATGACTGTAATGGAAGTTATCAGTGTCTTCAGAAACTTGGAAGGGAAAACGCAGAATTATTTCCATGAAGAAAACTTTTCATTGGTAGACTATCAAAATGATCAAAATAACATCAACATTTTCAGTATTCAAGTTTAGACTATGTATAGCAAAAGTATTGATGAGTCTGTTAGTAATACATAAAAAGTCCCTAAGCAGCCACTGACAGCATACATCAAATAGTTTGGGCACTTAATAATTACATTTCTTGATAGCACACAAACACATATTATAGAAGGGAACGGCTCTCAAGGTCTTCATGCACAGAAGCATAAGTAAGTTGTGTTTTTAAAAGTGTGCAAATAGTGTATGGCCTGGAAAGAAAAAACACGGTGATGGTAAAAGTAATTTTCAAGTATCTCTGGGCACAGTCTGCTCACAATAAATAATAAATAAATGCATCAAACTGGTTAATAGGT
This sequence comes from Corvus cornix cornix, assembly GCF_000738735.6. Classification (NCBI taxonomy): domain Eukaryota; kingdom Metazoa; phylum Chordata; class Aves; order Passeriformes; family Corvidae; genus Corvus; species Corvus cornix. The sequence continues at coordinate 41,657,970 of NC_046333.1, forward strand.
ACCAAATCCTGGTGCTGGAAAGCAGATCCAGGTGTCACCAAATTCTGCTTCAGACTTTGTTTTTATATGTGTGTGTTGGAGACTTGTTCATTAATAGCTGCATGAAGAGGTTTAGAGCAAATCAGTAAGGTTAATGTTATGTTCTGTCCCCCCGGGCTCATATGTGCCTGGTTCCTTCTGTGAATTAATCTTGGAATATGCTGTCCAAGACCACGTGCAGATGCTTTGCCTTTGACTCACAGAGATTGAATCCAATACTTGATTGGTGAGCAAGAGCAAAACATCTCTTCCTGACATCATAAGCAAATCTTGTATTTCTTGCATCCATGTACAGTCACATAACTATGGGGCCTCTCACATTATCTTGAACCTGTAACATATCTCAGAATTTTTTTCTGCTGTTTGGCACATGTTTACGTATCTTTTAAGTCAGTCATTTAGACTGTCAGTTCCTTGAAGTGTGCACCACCATATTTTGTTGTATGTGTATATATTTTTCATTCAAAGGCACCCTGATCCAGCTGGATCTGTAGTTTAAGTAGGTATTATGCAAATTTTAGCCTTTAATGTCCTTGAATAATTGCTTTTTAGTAATATTGATTGGCAGCAGTTATCTGTGGCATAGTAGGTTTGTATCCCATGAAAAGGAGGGAAGGAATATTTGAGACAAATCTTTGACAGCACCCTTTTGATTTCTGGAATACATACAAGCAGCAAATCCAACATATTTTTGCTGAAATGCAGCAAAAACCATATGCAGATTCTTTAAATAATTTGCAGTCCCTGCCCTGCTGTTTGCTTGGCCAGGGCAAGCACTCTGAAGTGCTCCCAAATTTGTGTGATTAATATTGTAGGCCTTATTTATACCTGCAGTGTACTTATAACTTAAATGGAAGTAAATATTTCTTAAAGTTTTGGCAGAGATTTCAAAATCTAGAGGAAAGGATCTGAATTTAACTGGAGTTTAAATATCTCCTGATTTACTCCATGCACATCAAATTCTATAAAAGTATGCTTTCCCCAGGTACCTGCCTCGGTCATCTTGCCCTGGCCTCTGCTGAGCTCTGTTGCACTGCTGCATAGCTTTATGGTTCAATTTTTATTTCAAAGCGTATGTGTTATATGGCTGAGCTGTTGAAAAGAACAGAAGTGTTTTGAAACTGTTCAGGAAGTGACTACAGGCTGTGACACTTTCTGGTGGCTGTTTAATTCAGCACAGTGTTTAGCACAGCCTCCAAGGGCTCCCCTGAGCCTCACATCAGCATCAAACCAAAAAGCAGCATGGTCAGGGTAGCATACTATGTTTCCCACAGCTTCTGAACACTTATTTTCTCTTCAACTTGTGCTCCAAGCAATTGAGTCTCTAAATTGGCATCATGCTAGGTGACATGCTTAGGAGGGTACATCACTAATAGCATTAAATTGCTGATTTCTCTTAAAAGATATAAAAAGTAAAAAGCGACTAGACAAAAATTCAAAAGCTGTCTGATGCTAATGGAGCCTACAGATGAGAAATGTGGAAATAACTCCTTGTACAGTTGTCATTAGCTTTGACTCTCTTTCACCTACCACCATTCTCTGGAAGCAGGTAGAGCTTGTGGTTTCTTGAGAAGTTTTTTTATATATCATGGAAGCAAAAGGATAGGAATGATCTGGTTGAAAGTCCTTTAATGCATTACCCATGAACAGTGTCATGAGATTTAGTTTCAGCCTTTCAGCCCCTCTCATGGTTGTGGTTTATCATAGAGGCCTTAGTCCAGCAGCAGAGGTTGGACACAAGGTCTTCTGTCAGAAACAGAGACTGTCCTAGTCCAGACCCCATGGATCCAACTTGCTTTTCATTGTCCAGTAGTTTAAGATTAGGATGTGATACTTTCTTATTCCCTAACCTGAAACCCTCAAGGTCTCATTTCCCAGTTCTCTTTGCCCTTCCCATAGGAAATAAATAGAGAATTGGTTTCAGCTTCACTTCAGATATAACAAGGATAACCTGGCAATGAAAGCTGAAATGAAGTTTTCTTCTATGAGAATTTTGCAGTTAAAGCGTTGGAAGAGGAATTGTATCCCACTGGAGATGGATTAAGCTTTCTTGAGATAGTATTCTTTGAAAAGAAAATTGTCTGAAAGACAATGCAAGAAAATTTTGTTTAAATAACTTCGAAAAAATGGTGACTTATTAATGATTAAAATTTTTTTTCTGAAACAATTTTTTCTCTATGAGTTTTAGTGGGCGTTGAAAAAAGTACCCATATGAATTAGGACCTCCGAAATTCTGGGTTCTCCTACACATTTGTATCTTGTACATCTGAATCTTAACTCTTGAGAATACTCCTATTAAACAAGATACAAAATATATTTGTACATGGTCATTGTGTACTTCTGTATTATTTTTGTCATTTTGTTCACGCTGAGAATTAGAGAACTAGAGGATTGTTTGGCCTCTCACTGTGTTCCTCTATTATATGTATGTATTTTTCAGTACAGTAAAATCTTTCCCAGTTATATTTTGCTATTTTACCAATGTGACTATCTCCACTGGTCACAACACTCATACAGAAGTTTTGGTTCATGTCCCTTGAGTTTAAATATAGAAGTAGCATTCAGGGGGAAGCAGCAAAATACGAGTAGGAGTTTCATGGGGAAGCCCCTCCAAAAGGACTAAAATAATTCTATCTGATGTTTGCAAGCTGAAAATCCATTACTTTTATGCTAATATATGTGTATCTGAATCATTAAATTAAATCTAAAGTTATCAAAATTAATAATCTAAATTATGTTTTAGTATCCTTTCCTTGATTTCATTGGGGGTTTTTTCAGTTTTGACTTTCATAGCTTTGACAAATGGTTGTACAAAGGGTTTTGTAATGATATGGGTAGATATGATTCTGCAGCATTTTCCTAATACTCCTCTTTATTTTCCCCCTAATATTCCTCTTTTTTCCAGTTGCTTTACTTATTTGTGTGCTGCCACTTTATTCCTTGTATTTTGAGACACAACAGAAGATGCTCTGCATGTGGACAGCTGCTTGTACTTTCGTGAACTCAATTGCAAGCATTTCACACTGTTTTTTCCTGCTGTGTCCATTGCTGGCAATGAATTCAGTGCTGAGATAATCCAACTTCAATTGCCAAAGTGCTTAATTTTATCTCGTATTCTAATTTTAGTGTGTTTATTGCAGCCATGCCAAGAAATAGATGTGGCAGCACTTGGGTTTGTCCAAACAATAAAAAGAGTCCATAAATATTTTTATTTGGCACGTTGAAGTAGAACTTTAAAAGGGAAGTTGAATTGGCCCAAGCTGAAAAGATTCTTAATTAATGTTATTTTGTTAATGTTTCTGTGCAGGTATAGAAGTTTCTGCTGTACATGGGACTGAAGTATTGTTTGACTGAATGAAAACAAATGCATAGGAAAACACAGCAAGTGCATATAGCCTTTCATCCTCTGACGCTTGCACCTCAGGGACTGTCAGGGCCAGAGTTGTTTTCTGGGTTTGTAGCACCTTTCAGAGGATTTTTTTTCTTCTTCCCTGTTGGCCTTTTCAGTCCCCCTTTGAACCTATGAAATCCTTAAGCATCCACAACATTTCTAGGCCAAGAAATTCAACAGCTTAACTGTATGTTGTATGAGGAACCATTTTCTTTCATTCAATCTTGGTGCTTGCTTCCTTTGAAAGGTCTTAATATTTGCGTTGGAAGATGTAGTTAAACTTTCAATACAGTTGTGTAGGAAGGGCAACCTTTCCTCATAGTGTTTCATAAAGTGTGCTGTACCCTGGATATCTGGGATGGGAAGAGAGATAAGTACTCTAATCCTTTATAAATACAAATGTCTTTGCAACATCTCTATGCATTAGGGTTTTATTAAGTAGATGCAGAGAAAGGCTGTGTCACAGCTTTTAAGATGCCTAGAGACCCAGATAATAATACTAATAATGCAATACTTTCCAAAAGCACACAATTGTCTAATTCTATCATCTTCTATCATCTTCATTTCAGTTTTCTAAATACTGATGTTTTATTTGACCATAAAGTATCTTGCTGAAAGTTAACCGGTATTCTGTACTGCAGCAGAAGGTTAACACCCAGCTGTAGGATGTCAAAGTAGCATCTTCAACAGTGGATCATCCCATCTTGGTGATAGAGACAGGCTTTTTGACTTCTATAAGATTCATTTCCATTTGGAAACAGAGTCCTGCATTTGTAGCCCTCCAGCCATAGCTTTCTTAGGGTACCTGCAGCATAACTGAAGCAACATCTGTACCCTGCAATAGATAAGGAGCACTCAAGAGACAATACCCTCTTTTGAAAAGAAAAAAATGCTGATATTCTTTTAATGAGAAACTTGTTATGTATAGCTCATCTCTTCCAATGGTCTAATTTTTAAAAATACTTTTAAAATGTCCAGGTATCTGACCAGTTTCTGAGGTAATCTGAGCATTGAACATGATGTGCTTGAAGACCTTTTTTCTAAGTTCATAAGCACTTAGATTCCTAAATTACTTATGTGGCAGAGATTATTTAATCCTATATTCAGCTATCGTTATTCAAAATCATGTTTCAGTAGAAGTAACAGTAACTGCTGTAGTTAACATTTTAAGATAGTTTTAGTTGGTTTACAGTTGTAGTTATTTGTTCTCGTTACAGCATGTATAGCTCTGAGTTTTGTTTCTGAAGAAACATAAATAGGTGGTTTTAAAAAATCCTTGCATGCCTATACAAGTCCTAGAAGAAGCTGTATATTTTTGACATATAAAGTTGTTATGAGATTAAAGTAGAGCTTATTGAGAATATTGTGTTTGAGTGGCCTTGCCTGAATACTGACTGTTGTATAAATGTTTGGAAAATAGTGTTATACTAAAGAAGTAGCACATGTAGGAGTCACAAAAAAAAAGTTGCTTGCAATTATGTAAGTAAATGGCTGCTCATGGTAGAATGAATGCAGGCTTAACTTGCTCATGTATGCAAGGACACTCATGACATAAAAAGGAGGAGGTACGTTAAGTATTCACAAGGAAGGAATAATTAGGAAATTATTAAGTAGGGATAATGGGTCATATAATAGGCCTAAACTTCCTATATTTTTAATTTTGGTACCTTTGTACAGTGCTAAATTATATCTTCTGGTTAGGTGCTAGCTGCAAATGGTTTGATTCAGACTATCCTATCCAATAGAGCAGAAACTTAGAGAGAGACTTCATAGGTTAATATGCAGAGAAGTGCTTACAAGGCACACAATTTTCCTAAGCACTACAGGCCAGAGAAGGACAGTGAAATTGTACCAAATGTTAAGAAAGGAGCTTTCCTATTCTCTTCTAGTCAACATTCTGCAGAAGCTGTCAAATGGCAAAATGAGGGTTATACTGGATTAAAGAGCAGTTCCAAAAGGGAGGGCTGGAAGAAAGTGTAATAAAAGACTTAAAGAAGGAATAGTACTTGGGCCTGTTAAAATTGTTAGCTAGAGTAAGCTCATCTAAAAGTTTCATTAATAAAAATATACAGTTTTCTGTAGATCTACTGTTATTTTATCAGTATGATTTTTAAATGGTATGGAAGTAGCAGAAGTTTGTACTATGTTTCTGTGCCACTGCTGGCCATAGCTTTAAGAAAAACTGCAAATAGATTTCCATTTCAGTCTGTCGTGAAAGGACACTGCAGTCTACTGGAAGCCAAGGTCTCAAAGTAAAGAAATTTGATTATTTATCTCCCAAAGGCTGACACTGTAGTTTTGAGGATTGGTGAAAAACAGGAATTTTCTAAGATTATAAAAAACATCTCTCAGAGATTAGAGGAAGAATATAGTAACCAGCCCTGCAGCTACAGACCACAACAATTTAAATTTGTAGAACAAGCACTTCCTCATGCATGCAAGGATACTTTTGACATAGAGTTGAGAAGGTTCATGAAATATTCCAGAGAAGGGAATAATTAGAAAATAGTCTGAGTGAATTCCTAGTACATATTTTTGTGAAGAGAACTGTCACAGTTTCTAATAAATGCTAAAACAATGAGAGAGATACTATTTAACAGGATTTTATTTTTTAAAATTTTCTCTCTGTGTGGTAATAATTAAGTATTTGATCATGTCCTTGATCTTGGGCAGTCTAAAGTTGTAAAAATCAGAAGATCTTGTCCTCTGACAATTATACCATGAGTGCTTTTCTTCTCTCCCTCCAAGGCATTTCAGCCTCAGTGGCTGGTCCTTCAAACTCAGTTTCTGTAATGTTTCAGAGTATGCTGATGAAAGAAAATGTCAGCCACATTCTCTGTTGAGGTTAATGGCTGTCATATAATATTAATTTTTCAACAGTACATAAGGACACTGCAGTTGAATTTAAAGGATAAGCATTTTGATATAACATCCTTCTGTCATAGCCAAGAAACCTTAACATATAGAAGGTCTTTCATCTTTTTATGGGAAAAAGAAAGACTTGAGCTTTCTCTGGTGAACGACCACATTAATGCAGTATTGCCATGGGGCACTATATTGTCTTTTAAAAGCAAGTTTTGCTTTTCATAGAATCATGTAAGTTGAAAAAGACCTTTGAGATAATTGAGTCTGATCAATCATCTAATACCGTGAAGTCCACCACTAAACCATGTTCCTAAGTGCCACATTCTATTAGGTTTGCGTGACAAGGTTTTGGTAGTGGGGGAGCTACGGGGGTGGCTTCTGGGAAGATTTGCTAGAAGTTTCCCCATATCTGACAGAACCATTTGTTATATTTTCTCTCCCCCATCCGGCTCAGTAGAGGAATGATAGAGCAGCTTTGGTGAGCACCCGGCATCCAGACAAGGTTAACCCACCATGTGCATCTACATTATTTCAAAATTCACATTTACAGGGCATTCCATACTAGCTTTTAGAAAATATTTACAAAGTCAACCTTCAAACTTCACGCAGCTATCTAAAAAGTTTCCCATCAAAAATATTGACCAAGCTATATTGGAATATTTAATTTAATTTCAATTTAGCTGCTTATGTGAAAGATTTTAGAAAACTTTTCTTTGGTTCAAAAGAGAACCTTAAAAATATTTTGAAACTTTGTGGGTTTTTTTAATCTTACTTTAATATTTTCCTTGATCGGAGAACAGTTCTGTAGCCTGGTGGTGAGGTCACTCCTATCTTTCAGCCACTGTATGTTAAAACCACTTTAACAAGTTCATTCTAGTGGTCTGTGCTGAAAGGAGTGCCTGTCTCACAATCAACTGTAGGTAGTTCAGGTAGTGGTTATAGAACTCCTCTGTCGGTCTTGACAACCCAACATCAGAATTTCTCTGAACTAATGTTTCTGGCATCCCCAAGTACTGCCCTAAGTGTTTTGGAGATATGTCTGAGCACCAGATATCAGGTATGGGCATTATTTCTATTGCCCTACTTTTTTGGTCATTGCCAGCTAAGCCTATGAAACCATTGCCAGAACACGGGATTGACATGTTTCTGATAAAGTGTAAGGAATCTTACGCTTCAGATATTAATTTTTACCTTCATATCCATCTGAATTATTTAGCAAATATTATTTTGATGTGAATTGTTCATTAAAGGAAAATCATGTGGCTGAGAAATTGTGTGCCACAACTTTTCTAAACACCATTTTATTTCTAGCTGACATATGTGCAGTTTCTAGAAACTGAAGTACCCCAAATCACTAATAGGTCTTGAAAGATTTTTTCTTCCATGCCTAGTATATCTTGGAATTCTTCACGGTGTTGGCATGTGTATTAACAGTTCTTTATCTGTGCAGAAATATGTGACACATTACTTTGAGGTTAAATCCTTCAGTTCAACCCTTAGTTCATTCCTTGAACAAATCATGAATGAGAGCTTTCAGAAAATTTGCTGACGTTCTATTCATCTGATTTTTTTTACCTTTTCTAAGATTCAGCAAGTTTCCAGAGAGAACTACAGAATGTGACACAGTGTTGACTCTTCAGGAAAAATATTTCTCGCGTAAAACCTTGTCTCGACTTGAGACAAGTTTAGGAGGAAAACGCTCTGGAATGAACGTCTCCTCTAAAGACAGGTTTCGTCACTCCCTCCTCCACTGATATGAAAGGAATTTCTTGGAGGAAAGTGAGTAAAACTATTTATTTAACAAACAAAGTGCTGGCAGGGCACAGAAAAAAATGAGTAGTGTTAGATAATAAACCTCCTCGCTGTGAAGAAAACTAGTGGATTCAGAGTTCTTTCCTGTAGCTGGCTCAGCCTTCTCCCAAGGTCTGGGCCGGGATGCGGCGTCCCCGCCCGTCCACAGTGTCTGATGATCTGGTTCTCGGATCACAGCTAAGCCGAACAGTTCCAAAAAGAAGCCACAGGTTACAGAGGATTGCTGTATGAAGTCCTGGGAAAACTTTTTGCCTCAGCTAACAGGCTAGCTAAAAGCAGAGATGAAACTCTCTCCCACTGCAAGCCAAGCAATATGGGGGAGCGTGTGTGAGTGCTTGAACACAAACCGCGCTGAAATATTTGCCCGTCTTCCCCCTGCTTTCCTCAGACCTGGCTTAAAGCTGTGGGACTCATTTCTGGGCATAAAGGACACAATAGGGGAATACAGTATTATCATAAAATCACTCCAAGACATACCTGTAACATACTGCTTCCACTTTCAAATTCCCTAGTAAACATCTGACTGTACCTAAATCATGATTATCCTTTTCTGTGGAAGGCATTATAAAGGCCCAGGCAATTTGTGACATCCACTGAGCAGCTCTTCAGCCTATCAAAATGAGTTTTGAAGGATATGTTCCCTTGCCCCTGTAATACTACCCCCTACTTGCTTGTGTATTCAATCAAATTATCATGAATCTTAGTCGTACACAGATGCTTTTGATGGCAAGCATGTTAATTATCTATCATTTCAATGTCTTTGCTAGTAAGTCTTCTGGGTGTGGGATATATGCAATTCAGGCAAAATGAATTGGAGATGCTTAAGTCATGTGCTTTTTCTCATTTTCCTATGCATAGCACAAGCGTGCAATGTTATAGAATTATAGAATCATTTAGGCTGGAAAAGACCTCTTAGACCCTTGAGTCCAACTGTTAGCTCACCACTGAACCATGTCCCTAAGTACCACATCTACATGTCTTTTAAATGCCTTCTGGGGTGGGTGTTGGAACCCTGGGTTCAGAGAATTTCAGTCTTTCAGTGTTGACAGGCAATGATCTTCAAAAGCACACTGCATTTGACCTGAGGCCTTGGGAAAGGCTTCCCAGATTATGTAATAGCACTGAGATTGTTGCTGTGTAATTAAAGTTATGTCACTGAGTGGAATATGTAGAGATGTGGAAAAATTAGGTTTATGGGATTTAGTAACAAGATGGAGGATTTTGGGTGTGGGTTTGTTCTTCTCCTTTCCTCCTTCTTCAAAAATCTGGGTGTTCAGGTATTGTTCTGGTATTGGTTCAAAAAACCCGCAGTGTGAATCATAAATGAGTAGTTATTGGATTAAAAGTAAAAATAAATTAGTTGTCATTCCATAATTGGATATATTGGGCTTTAAAAGACCTTGGAAGTTAGAACTCTGGGGCCATTTTCCACCTTGTTGACTTAAGAGGCACGTTCCATACAGCTGCGCTATAGATAAGAAATAATAAACATATATTGGAAGAAGAACCCTGGTGTCTCCTGCGTTTTAATCCAAACTCTGAGTAAAAGAACTCGTGAGACAGAGGCAAAATGAAAATTAGAGAAATTAACAGATGGGTACTCTATCTGTTAGCCTGCTCCAATGCTTGGCAACACCTTCTGTGAAGAAATTTTTCCTAATATGCAAACTAAACCTCTCCTGGTGCAACTTGAAACTGTTTCCTGTTGTTCTATAGCTTATTACTTGGGAGAAGTGACTGACTCCCACCTTGCTCCAGCCTCCTTTCAGTTGTAGAGAGCAGTCAGGTCCTCCTCAGCCTCCTTTTCTCCAGGCTAAACAGTCTCAGCTCCTTCAGCCACTCCTCATATGATTTGTGCTCTAGAGCATTTGCCAGCCTAACTGCCCTTCTTTGGGACATGCTCCAGTACCTCAATGTCTTTCTTGTAGTCAGGGATCCAAAACTGAACACGGGATTTGAGTTCAACAGTGCTGAGTTGAACTCAGGAATGATCACTGCCCTGGTCCTGCTGTCTAGACTATTTCTGATACAAGCCAGGACGCCGCTGGCTTTCTTGGCCACCTGGGCACACCACTGGCTCATGTTCAGCCAACTGTTGACCAACATCTCCAGAGAGAAAGAGTCTATAAGGGCTTTTGAAAAACTGAAATACATATTTATGGTGAAGTCTGATTTTAAATTTAAAACCATTTTCTAAGCCTATGATGTTTGCTTGAGCTTCATATATGCTTATAAGGAAAAGGAAAAGGCAGTTTGCTCTTGTGAAGACTTAGAAGATACTAAAAGCAACTTTGATAGTGTTATAAATTCTAAAACTATGACTAAGGATGCAGGGAATGGTATTAGCTGTGCCGTGTCATTGGTTAGGTCAGCTAAAATGAACTGTCATATTATGTGACCTGTAAGTGGTATTACGCATGTTATTATCTCCTTGCTATCCACTTGAGTTCTAGACCTTTATTAAAGATTGTTTACAGATGTTATTGAATGACACTGGGTTTATTTGTAAAGCACTGACAGGATGGCATTAATGTCCCTAAACATAAAAGAAAGGAATGAGATAAATTTTAAAATCGTGATCTAAATGCAAGAGGAAGTAAAATAGATATAAAACATGTACATTCTTCCTTGCCAAGAATCCTTCTATATGCCAACATGTTTGCCATTACTTTAACAGCTTCTATCAGAGTAAATTGGAAAGGAAAAACATAAAAAGAGTAATTCAATGCACAAAATACTTCTTAAGAGTCACATTTGGCATTGCCTCTGAATATGATCTTTGTTTTCATGATGTATTTAGTGCGTTGATGTTTGTTAAGATTATAAGGATGCTAAATGGCGATGGAACATTTTTGATCATGGGCATCATCTCTCTTGATGAAACACTGTAGGTATGACTTAGGTTTAGTGGTGCAGCCAATGTTCGTGATTTCTGTGCATTTATAGCTCCTTTGTCTTCCTGGCTTCTTCTTTTCCACCAATCTGCTCTTAATAGGAATGTGGTAACTTCCCATGAGCTCCTTCAGGCCCCTGAAACCTTTTAATTACAGATTTTGAAAAGTATGTGTAAATCAGAAATAGCCTTTGTAAGCAGGAAAGGTCAGAAGCACCGAAATCTGTTTCATATTTTTATTAATCATTGAACATTCATGCACCTTGAAAGAAGTACTTGTATTCATGGCCAGTGTGTAATCTGGGAACAACAATTTCTATTTTGATCAGGTGAATTGAAATTAGGAGTATATCCTGATTATTAGCTGTTTGTGGCCTGAAAGAATTTGACATTACCCATTCGACAATATCTAGCATTAGAATGGTCAATTTGTAACACCATTCCTTGGTCAATATTAGTAAATACTGATTTTGGAACACATTTTTGTTAGACAAGCTGGGTTTGCAAGTTTTTCTTATCCATTTCAAAAAGATCCAGCTAAAAACTACATGGGATTAACAAATGGTCCATACTCTGTTTCACCTCAGATAAATGACTGACTATAACTAGAGTGATACAATAATATTTTTTCTTAAAAATGAATTCCCTTAAAATTATTTTTAGCAACAAATTTTGGACTGTATCTAAACTGAAAAGTTTGTTGTTTTTTGGAAGTTTTTTTGTCTGTAACAGCTTCCTTGAAATTTAGTTTACTACTCAAGTTATTGGCTTCCTCTAAACCACAACAAATTAAGATACCTTTGTGTGACTCGGTGAAGACTTTTTTAGTCTGCCTGCTGCACAGCTGCTATGAAAATACTTGCTTAATCAAAAGCTTTCTGTGCCCTTGGGTACAATATGTCATGAGTTGTGTTTCATTACTAATTCACGCAGTTTCTGGTGCCGGAACATCTGCTCCATGTTTGGAGAGGTGTAGAAAAATTCACTATCCAGTAATTGGATGATAAAGCTTCTGAGCTTGAGATAATTGCTTGCGCTAAACGCTAAATTTCTTTTGCTCCAGGCCAAATCCTCACTCAAATCCTTGACCCGTCTTTCTCATGAATTAAATCACTTTGATTTTTACCAGTGCTATATTGCATATTAGTAACTCTTGCTTTTTAAAAATAATTTAATAATAGCTGATGGTTGGTGTTACCCTATTTGTTTCTATTGTTTGCTACTAAAACATAAATCTAACTACACTTAGGTTTTTTACAAGTAGCCTGTACTCTTACAGTCTCTCAGTGTGTAGAATAGTTCTGTTCCTTAGCTATTTTTCTCCATGAATTTTAAACAGATAGATGCCAGTTCTCCCAAATTGTATTTATTGTTCATTAAAATTTCAGTAAATTTTCAGGACAAAGAATATAAGATTAGTTTTTTTAGCAAGCTACACATGAGTCAAAAATTATTTTATTGGTCTTATAGCAGCTGAAATGTTTTTGGAATAACAAATTATTTAGAATCACTGATAAAATTAGTGGTAATTAATGGACTTCCTAGGTATTTTCAGAAATACCAAACAGCCTTATTGTAACTGAAGAATATCATAAATCCCTGTAGAGAAAATTCAGTTCAACAGATTGATCTTGGAGGAGAGTTTGTTAATTTTTCACTAAATGGTCTGTGCTAGCAGTGAATATTGCAGTAATACAAAGTTTGCAGTATCAAAGTTTGTTTTAAATAGACTTCAGTGTTGTTTCCTGCAGCGCTTCTGAAAAGACTTCTGAGAAAAGGAGAAAGTGAGAGCAGAGAAATCCTGTGGGGAAGAATAAATGTTCATTAGAAAAAAGTAGACTTGGTTAGAAAAGGACTCCTTGTTGTAGTCCACAGCAATATTACAAAAATTACTTTGTTCACTGGAGTATTGAATTGTTCCAAGCATTTTTGTCTCCATTTCTTCCTTGGGGTGTCTAACTGATGTTTCTGCTTTCATCAAGATTTTCTGTCCTTATATACTGTAAGACTTTCTTTTGCCGATGGTAACTCACTGACCCTCTCACTGATTTCCCTCCTTTATCTGCCAAGGCTGATAATTAATTTGGTAACAGATGCTAGCTCAATAATATTTAGTCACTAAGGTGTCCTTCCTCATTGTTTTTCTTCCCTGGGGGCAGCTGTTCTAAAAACTGTCTCTGTTCTCACCTGGGGTTTAAGAATATGAAAATTCATTCAGATCACAGTTATCTTTCCTATTATCTTCCTTGATTAAAAGTATGATGAGCTGAACTGAAGTTTACAGGAGCAGTTGGCAAAAATGGCTGGTAGTGTACTTTGAAGCCAGCTTGTTATTGCAAGAGGCAAGCAGGAAAATCAAGAGAGAGTTTTAATTACATGTACACCGCAATATCATGATCTAAATATTAGTAAGTTACCTTATTGTAAGGAACACTCTGCCAGAACTATTAACTTCTGTCTTTTTTCGTCTCTCAGTGGGAGGCTTTCAAACCAAGGCCAGGAGCTCTGGCATGTAGAGGATATCCCCAGTGGACGATGATTACTGTCACAACCACCAGGGAACATAGCTATGGACTACGTTAGTTTTTGCCTCAAGAAATTTATGCAGAAGTGATGAAGTTACCTTAGAGAAGCTCACTGATAATTAAAATCTCAAGGATAGGGAAAAGTTTAGGCTTCTCAAGATCTGCAGTGTCACTCCTTGAGTAAGCCAAATGGGCTGTTCTTCAGCCATCATTCAGGGTCACGCATTCTGCTCAACTAAACCTTGCAGAGACCCGTGCTACACAACATAGCTAATTGCAGTGTCTCATGAGGGGGGGACATTGGCTTGTGTAATTTTATTAGTTACTATGTTTATATTTGAATGGAAAAAAATAGTTTGACCATGCAGAACTTCAACCTCCCCATTCTCTGGTGTGCAGCAGATCTGAAGTATAAGTGTCAGTGGCAGCAGTATTGATTCTGGTATTAGATAACCGCTGTAATAAAGTGCAATAGACCCCAAAAATAATACATTGGACAGCAGGGAAGAAATTGTTCTGACACTCTCTGAAAAGACAAATTCCCACAGACAGTTTTGGTAGTACCAGATCATTGCACAGGTTGCTTGATTAGAAGACCATTCCAAACTATTCTGAGTCTAAGAAGAAGGTGTTGGACGATGAATGTGAATATTATCACTGTAAATCTGTGGTCTGCATGCCTGAGACTGCTAATTTTTTCTATAGTAATTTTATTGTTTTGATAGCATTTCCTGGGAGTCCCTTAGGGTGAGAAAAATGGGCACTTGTGAAAAAGTATCTAAAAGTGTACTTCGGGGCAAAACATGAAACCTGTGGCTACTAAGAAGGGGCTCACTGCTGGAAACTCTTCTTTTAATAAGCTATGCAATTAGTAATAAGCTGTTGATTAAAAAGCTATGTGGACCATCCTTGGAAATGGAAGGGACCCATGCTAGCAGTTGAGTACATATATTTTAGACGTCTAAAGTTAGTGAAACCTGTGCCAAACTAATAATGAAAGAAAATTATATTGTATATTGCCATTTACTAAGACAACATTAACTCAAGAGGGAAGTAGGAAGTTAAGTAGGAAACTACAGAGATCCACCTTGCTATTTTGCCATAGATATTTTTTTTTATGTTTATTTTTGTGGTATCAGCATAAACTTTTTTACTTGGCAGCATTTGGAAAAAACCCAAAATTTCTGTTCTCAAAAGTAATGAGTGACAGAAGAGAATTGCATGTCAGACCCCAGCTGGCCATGGCAGTTGAGTCATAGTTGCTTTTAGCTGACCTGGACTTCCTGTAAATAAAGGCATGGAACTTCATCCAGTGGGGTTGAAAGAGCAAAACTGCCTCCTCTGTGCTTGACATGGAGCTTGTGTGAGTGCCCGTTCCATATGTATGAGTTTGGCTCCCTAGGTTTGGATTTGTAAGAGGAGGCAAAATCTTCTCTGGAAACATATATATATATATATATATTTTTTTTTTTTTTTTTTTCTTATTGTTGTAGTACTGAGGAGCATGGACTTAAGGTTGCTTGATTAGCTCTTTATAATACTGAAAATGCTTTATTGTGAGCAAAATTGAGCTTGTGTCTGTATGATTTTGCCATTGCAGAAAACCTTCCTATTCCTGATTTTCTTTGACTACAGTTCTTAGTCTCGCTGTAATCTACCTTTACCCTGTTGTTATAATATCTTTCTCAGGTTAAGCTGTCTCACACAAAATTTGCCTTTTTATGCACAGGTTTATCAGCATCTCTGATTCTTTTTAAAGGTCTCTAGAGGTATGGCTGTGTGTCCTAATATCTTTTCCCAGGCAAAATATCTTTAGATTTTAAATCTCTTTAGGCATTAAACTTGTACGTCCTCAGAAAAGTCCCTTGGGGTTTTTTTTGGCCACAAAGTGACCATGAAAGAAATATTTTTTCCTGTGAAAATGTAATATATAATAGTGCATTATTTATATTTCTAGCAGTGCAAGCCAGAAACAACAAATTGCATTTTTTAAAAAAATATGGTGCATTAGTCTTCTCCCCAGAGGTGTCCCTCCTGATTGGTGGTGAAAAAATGTTTCACTTTTATTATTTGATCTGCCTCTCTACGCCTCTACTTAAGGGCAGGGATCTATGTTGTCCTTCTATCAGTGTACTTCACATCTGGTTTTTTATGAAATCTAGAGAAATTAACATAACTCCCATAGGACCTTCTTTGCAGGAAGCTATTCTATAGGAATAAAGGGAACAACACTTGAAAGTAATGCTCCTTGTAAGATACATTTAAGGATCAGTTTGTGGCTCAGCAGATGAGTTTATCAAGTAACTTCCTGTTTTAGGTATTAAAGCAGAGTCCAAGTAGTAATTTGAAAGTTGAGCATACTAGGGTGACAAAGGTGCATGTTTCTAGTTTAAAGCAGTGGATGAAGGAAAAAACCATCACCTGACGATGTGAAACAGGTATTTTTCCTTCAGCGTTAAATAGGAAATGATAATATATGAAGAGCCATAAATGAAAAAAAAAAAGAAAAAATAAAAAGTTAGCATTTAATCATTTAATCTGATAGCAGAAAGAGATGAAAAAAAAAAGGTAGAAAATGTGTCTCTAATAATCAGAAAGCAGACTTGGATCTGGATTTTATCATTTTAAGAGGTAAAAGCAAGGCTGCTGGAGGAAACATTGATACTCTAATCAAGACTAGGGCTGACTATATATTCCTTAAACAAATGGTTTAGTTGTCCAAAGATATTACTTCAGATTCACTACATATGTTTATGAATTTGTCTAGAATTTAGCAGATACCTCTGTCTGAAAACCAGTGAACTGTTCTTGTGATTTTAAATAGGGCTATCAAAGCCATAAGCGGGGAATACATAATCAGGAAAAGAAAGCTTTCCCCCACCATCTACATTTAGTTACCTGGATTGAAGAGTAAAAAAAAAAAAGTTGGAAGGTTTTGATTTTGAATCGGATGAGGTATTTAATATAACCTGAAACCATTTTTTATTAACTCATAATTTCATCCAAAAAATTGCCTACTGTACTCTGACTTAAAGCAAGGTTTTTTCTCCTGATTTTTCAGCTCAGTTAACAGTGATAGGGGACTTTGAAGAGAAGATTTTTGCTATAAGAATGAAAAGTATGTCTTACAGAGAAAATACTTAATACAATAATAATATTATTATTATTTGATATTCCTTGTTTGGGACAATTGCGAAAAATTGTGACAAATTTGTCCTAAATTAGAAAATCCCAACGTTGTCCAGAAGCTCATGAGAGCAGAAAGATTATTTCCATCTGTCTGAAAGGATATTTATTACCTTCCTGGATCTGGACATTAAATTCTTATTTTTTCCCTGGAGCAATGCTAGAATGCATGGGAGTTTGATGTATTCCATGTCCCAGTGAAGCAATGCTTGTGTTTGGTTTTTGTGTAAATGCATACATATGCTTTTTCTTCTGTCTACCACATAATGAGCGTATTACATTGTAAGTCTTTTATAAGTGTCTTCAAATACTGGTTTTCTTGCTAACAGATTGTTACTAAGTTGAAACAGATCCAGAGTAAATTAAAACAGTAAATTTACCTTCTGTTTGAGATCTCAAGTGTAAATTTCAGATGTGTTATTAAAAATTAAGGTTATTAATAGTGGTTATAAAATAATTAGTTAATATAATTATTAATTAATAATATAATATTAATTAATAATATTAATAATATTAATTAATATTAATTAAAAATAGCATTATTTAAGGCTATTAAAAATTAGGATCCAAGAATAGAAAAATATTTTATTGGATATCAACCAGTGAAACTTCACAAGATCATGAATTGGGTATCTGCACCTTACTCCAGAGCCTGCACAGCTTTTTTCTGCACAGAACTTTGTCTTTCAGTAGTTTTGTGTCATGGAGTACAGAGTTGGGTATAGGCAGACAAGTTAGATTTTGAACGGTCCAAATAGTTTTCACCTGAATTCTAACCAGGAAAACACTTATTTTGCTCAGTCTTTAGGCTGAGTTTGACAGACATTAGAAAGAATAAAAACAAATACTCATAGCTTCTGTATAATGATAGAAGGAGCTTTACGTGTGAAAGTGACTGACCAGGATGTAAGCATTAGGGTATAAACTTAATTGATATCTGCATTATTTTCATATATTGGAAAATTAAGATATGAATTCAATTTCATATATTTGATATCCTAATACATATTCATATAAATAAACATATTAATTCATATTCACATGCACATAGGAATGTATGTATTTCACAGGGTTGAATTCTAGGGCCAATTCTGTTTAATACATTTATCAACAATCTGGATGAAGGAGTTGAAAGCACCATTAGCAATTTGCTGATGACACCAGATTGTGAGGTTCTATTTACTCTCTTGAGGGACAAAATGCCTTGCAGAGGAATATAGTTAGATTGGAGCACTGGACAATGATTAATGGGATGAAATTTATTACGTCCAAATGCTGGATTCCACACCTGGGACAGAGTTATATGGGGCACAAGTAGAAACTGGGAGATGAGTGGCTGGAGAGCAGCCCTGCAGAAAAGGATCTGAGGTTACTGGTTGGCAGTGAACCCTGTCAGCCCACAGGGCAATCCCCATCCTGGGGTGCATCAGACACAGCATCACCAGCCAGTCAGAGGTGATCATCCCACTGTAATCAGCATTGGTGTGGCCTCCCCATGGACACTGTGTGCAACTGGGTCCCACCATTGAAGAAGGATGTAAAGGTCCTTGAATGCATCCAGAGGAGGGCAACAAAGCTGGTGAAAGGCATGGAAGGAATATCCTAAGAGGAACAGCTGAGGACTTTGGGATTGTCTAGTTTGGAGAGTCAGAGGCTGGCGCACAGCCTCATTGGTCTCTACGGATTCCTGAGGAGGGGAAGGTGCTGATTCCTCCTCCTTGGGATTCAGGAAGAGGACACATGACAATGGTACAAAGTGGTGCTAGGGGAGGTTCAGAATGGACATGAAGAAGGATTCCTTTACTAGCAGAGTGGTCAAACACCGGAACAGTGTTTCTAGAGAGGCGGTCAATGCCCCAAGCTGGTACTGTCCTGCCTATTCTATACATACTGGGTTTTATACCTTTTTATTTATTTATTTTAAAATGAAATAGTAAGCCCAGAAGCACAGTGTTGCACAGCAGATACCTGTACAAGTTAGACCTTCAGGACTGAAATGAGTGGTTGTCAGGAGTTTAGTTTCTTGGCTGCATGATGTGTTAGATGTCAAGTTGTAAGTCACTTTATCGAGTTTCCCAGCTGAGAAATAAATCAGCAAGGTTTTTAAAGCATTTGCAATGATTCAACTTGAGTGGCTTTCAGCAGAAGAAAATAGTAGGCAGATTGGTTATTAGGATACTTATTAAGATAACCTGAAATATTTTGATTGGACTGTATGTAATACAGTACCATTGGGATCTCAACAATCCGCAGTGCAGAAAACGTGTTGGATTTACTTTGGATGTAGTTGGATCAACTAAATAAATGTTTTCTCAGTATACAAATTTTAATCATTCTATATATATTGTGAAATTACACAACCCCCCATTTATTTCACCGTGGATTTTGTACAAGACTATATAAAAGATGCATATAATATAACGAGAATATGTTCCTCCAAGTCTAGAGCCCTGAGGAAGATGACTGCTCTGAAGTACTCTGCTTGATGACGGAATTCAAAGCCTTTTGTGATCATGAGAATTCATTGGTTTGTTTTATAAAACACTTGAAGCTTCATATATTTGGAAAGATGAATCATGCCAGCAGTGTGAATAAATAAATTTTCATTTTGTCAGCTCTTTGGAAATACGGTTGGTATAGTGCACTGATTTTATTTCAGTCCTTGAGTATTGAATACAATGTCTTTGGAAGCGTAATCTATGTATTGCTTTTGCACTACAGTTTGTGCCATCTTCATCATGCAGTTTACCAGTAACTTGATTGAAAAATGATTCACAGTTGAGTCACAGAAATGCACATACATAATTACTTGCAATTCTCTTTCTTAACAAGTTTTTGTTAATCATTCTACTTGAAAAGGAATTGGAATAAAAGTTCTTATTGTCCTTCTCTCCCAAGTTAGGAACCAATGAAAAATACTGACAAAACCGTATGCAAGTTAATTTGCAAAGAATCTGACACAAATCCTCTGAGCCACTTAAAAATCAGTATTTTTTTTGTTGCAGCATGAGAAAAAGCTACCTAAAATAACAGTGTGTGATTCTCTCATGGCTCCACATTTAGGAAGGATAAAATGTGATATACAATGATGTTCTGTGTTTCTTCTGTTGTTCCATAAGATCACACTTTCAATCAAGGCAGAACAGCTTTCAGTTAAAGCTGCAAGTTAAGAAATTGAGAGCAACCTGCCTTATATCTTTTGATGAACAGAGAGGAGATGGTTTCTCATTCTTCTAGCACTAATGTGAATTTTTTTCTCTATTTCCTTTGCTCTTAGTACAGATGTCTAGTATGAAATGTTACATTTCAAGTCAAATAAGTAATCTGATCTGAAACACTTTTTTCTCACTGAAATAAAAATTGGAAGGACTTTTGTTTTAGATTGATGTGAACTGAAGCTTTCATATTTTTGTCAGAAAACTTAAGAAGTCCCATGTGTTCAGGTCAAATTTTTATATACCAACAAACACAATTAGGGGTGAGTTTTTTCCTTATTTAGAAAAATTCTTGGACTAAGATAATATTATTATATTGCTGAATAATACATAGTAATCCACTTGATTCTAAATAGCCAATGCTTCCTCTCTTGTTCTGGTGTTCTCTTCTTCCTGGAGCACCATATCCATTTGGAGGGTTATTGAATGAGTCTTCTCCCTCATCCTTCACTTTTTGATTTTCTTTTCTCTTGTTATTAGCGTTGTGATTGACTTCCTCCTTCTGTTATGCCACAGATTTCTGTCATAAGATAGAAAAGAAAACCAAAACAGCTTTGATTGGAGAAATCACTCTAGGCTATCCAGCCATGGTATTTCTTGGTCTGAGTTCAGATGTATTGTTGTAAAATTATGATTGATGTTTCTGAAATGTTTGCTCCAAATAGGTTTTACAAACAAAAGGGATACAATGAATCTTTTTTGTTGTTCCACCCCTCCCCCCCCAATCCTGAAACAAATACTGATGTATTCTAGATAACTTTTCTATGTAGGGCCTTTGAAGATACCCTTTGTAAAATTCCTACTAATACATCACTTACTATAACTTCTTGGGTGAGAACAGAAGAAAGTAAACAATGCTGGTAATTGTGAGCTTGCAAGTCCATTTGCCAGAGGTACTCTTTTCTTTTCACTGTAATAAAGTATAGCTGAACAGAGTGATTAAAATTCTAGAAGCAAATTTAAAAAAAAAAAATCACCAAGGTGATTATAATAAAAATAATTACGATAATTTAGATGCAGGTCAATGAACTTGAAAGACACACGTAGGTGTGAGTCTGTGTCTTTCCCTGACAGTACTGTCAGTGATCAATTGATAGATACAGTTTCTACAGAAAATAAATTCTAAGTGCAATGAATCAGATGGAAATACAAAGTTCAACTTGTCATCTAAATGCACTTTTGAAAAATAGTCCTTTAGGTTCTAATGTTTTATTTATAATCAGAATCAGTTTCTTTGTTGACAAGGTACTTTCTAACAACTAAAAAAAAAAAAAAAAAAGGAAAAAAAGAAAAAGGCAGCAGTTAAGAATGGTGTTTTCCATGCAGGCTAATAGTGTCTTGCAGCGGGGTCTCTAACACCAGGCTTCATTATCACTACTTGATCATACAGTGCTTGTTGTAGTCTGCCAGGTGTTCTGACAATGTTTGTGTCAGGATGAATGACTGAATATTAAAAACATTTTCCTCTCTTATCTCTTAGACACAAAACGTTTTAAAGTATTATTTCTTTTTTTAGGAAGAGAGATACTCTGTGTATATGTGAAGTCCACATCTGTATTTAATGTGTATCTACATACTTATGTACATATATGTACAAATGAGAGCCGTAACTTATTTACAAGAGCTAGGAAAGTCTTACCCAGTTTTTATGTGTTTTTACAAATAGAAACCCATGCAATTCATTTGCTGTTCTCCTAATGTTTGTTTTTATCTTATGGAGATTAAGATAGTTTTTTGTCTCTTTTCTGCAGACTGTCAGAACATCTCATTTTAAAACCCAGTGTTTCATTCCTGAATGTGTTTTTCACACCAATTACTCAAGTGAATGTTGTTGTCAGAAAATATTTTAATTTATTCCAGGGAAATTGAGGGCAGAGGCAAAAAATCTATGATCTCCATATATGAACTGGAACTGGAGCTAAGATTTATACCTGCGTGCTGACTGGAGGTTCTGATCTCATCTTTATCCTGTTGAAAATCAAAGACCATTTATTTGCCTCAAAGTTTAAAAAAAATTGACCTCCTAAGACTGACTGATTTTCTTGTGGGACTTGATCTGTGGGGCATCACTGATTCACAGGAAAACAATGAAAAAACAGTCCTCAGGCTACTGAAGACAGAGTAGATCTCCCTCTGGCATACTGAAATCTGAATTTTACAAGAGAAATGATGGCAGAAAGGCTAAATCTAGTCCAAAATGTTTCAAGCATTAAATCATGGACTTCTATCCCAGATGATTTCCCTTTTCTGAGTGTCCTTTTTCTTTCTTGTATGTGTTTTGAGATCATCATTTCATAATGATTCAGGACACAAAGAAATGCCAAAGCTTGAGCATAACTCTTCTTGATTTCTTGCTTTCTGGATGCCTGAGAAGGGTAACTGATACTCATGAAAAAAAGTGTGGAAAAATTTCTTTCATCCGTTAGATTTTCTTTCCCTACACTGGGGGAAGGTGTCTGGGTTTTTTTGTGTATGGGACTGCCCCTTCTCTTCCTGCTCCTTTGGAACTGGACAAGTAGCCAGCTGCTTTTAGTTACTTAGTGTTGGACATTGTGCTAACTGCAGTTTTGGGTGGGGAGATTCTTCCTGCACAGACAGATCAACTTGTGCACTTGGATTTGTTCCTCACCTTATCTCTGCAGCCCAGGGACCTGGCGGACAGATTATGTTGCTCTGCCAATTTTCTTCCATTTTTGGAGCTCCTTTCAAGGCCTTGTTCAGTTGGCTGTTTAATACCATGGTAAGTCAAAAGTGAACTGACAGGTGGCATTTCCTGGAGGGTGTCAGAAAGAATCTTGTATTGTAAGTAGATAACTCTTCTATCCTTTGGCCATTAGCCAGGGAAATGTGCTCACAGGTGTGGAACAGGTATTTGTCTAAACTCTGTGTTAACCCCAGGTTAACCTTGTTGGACTCAAAGATTTAGAGGTCTCTTCCGACATAAGCAATGCTATGGTTCTATGATTATTAGCATTGTGTTAGCACGTAGAATAGAGACAGATGTTGATGGCAACCTGTGGTGTAATATAGTATGTCAAGTACACTGCCAAGTAGTATGGATTGCAAAAGAAGGGTGAGCTGTATGGGGTGAATTGCTGTCAGACAGCCTCCATTTCAGTCATTGATGGATGTGTGCCTTCCTGTGTGCAAGTCTAACAAATCACATGAAGATCTGACACGTGGTGTTGAGGTAGAGACTTAAGGCACTCATGCATTGGCAGAATCAAGACAATCCATATGGAGCATAATAATGGTTATTCTTTCATCTGAAGCTTTGTCTTACTTTCTGTGTTTCCTATCTCCCTATGCATCTGCCTGATTTAAAGAAAATCCTATACTTCTTGTTTTCTTTTGGTAACTGGTGCATTAAAGACGTCTTGTCCTAGCTCGTGTTGATTGACAAGCTCAGTGTGAATACCTTCTGCTGTGAAGGTGTTTTACTGCTGCCTTGTTTGAAGAAAGTTGGGCTTTCAAGTTGAAGAACATTTCCACTACCTGGTGTCACTAGACTGTATTACAATAAGACAAAAATGAGGACTTGAATAGTAACTGCAATACCTGTATTTTTCTTTTTCTTTTTGTCATAATGTTTCATCCTTCACAAAGTTTAACCATTATAAAGTACCTAACTGTCTTTTCCAAATCATTTTCCCACTGCGATGTTCTGTCTTGTTGGATGTTTTTTGCTTACATGAGCTTGTTTTATAAGCATGGATAGACAAAATGGAATCTATCATAAATTATAGCAGTTACCAGTGAGAATAAATCAAATCTTGGAAAATATTCAGTGTGCTCCTGGGAACAATTAGAGTGTGATTCACTGTTGAAACCTGTGGAAAACAAAGTATCATGACTGTACTGGTGACTAAATCTTATTTAGTACAAGTTTGAAATAGAAATATTCTATTTAACAATTCTATCCCCTTTTACCTTTTTTAAAGGGAAAAATACTTTCATCGTAAAAAGAAAGACAAAAAACCAAACTCTGACTCACTGGGAATAGATGTCATATGTTAAAACCCAAATTATTCATCTATTGATGACTGCCTTGTTTGCATTGTGTCCAGGGAACACATTTTTAACTTGCTCTCTTCCCTCCTGTGCTTGGCTCTTTCTCCCATTTGGACTAGAGAGTCTTATAGTCTTAAAAGTCTTAATATATTTTCTAACCCCTGAAGACAAAAAGTCTGATCTGGGCTGGTACTTATCAATCTACCTCTCTTGGAATCAGTGGAATTGAAACAGTTTGGGATTACGTAGGATTTGGCATAAAGGATATGACACACGCAGTGCTGAGGTTGTAAAATGAAACACTAGGATATGACTATACTAAAAGGCTTTGATGCTACTGGAATCATATTAGAATTCTTGCTCCAAAAGGGATGTGCTTAAGTATGGTCCAGAATACAAAACCTTTTAGTGAATTGTTGAACTGTGAAGTGTTTTTTGGTGGGTTTTTTTTTGTTGGTTTTGTTGTTTTGGGGTTTTTTTTTTTGTTTGTTTGTTTGGGGTCTTTTTGGGGTTTTTTTTGTGTTTGGTTTGGGTTTGTTTTTTTTTTTTTTTTGAGTTGAGCAGGAGGAAAACATCACTAGCTGCAGTTTAGAATAGTGCATATGCATATTCTTAGTGCTGGAGCAGGCATTCTCATGAAACAAATGGAACAAGCTAGAATATAATGATATGCTGCTGACATATAAAAAATAGGATAAAAAACAGGGTAGGAAAGAGACATCAGATTTTTCCTTCACACTATTAATTAGCATTCATACTGGTACTTTGGGATTCGTATTTTTATCACTGTGTCTACCTCAACCAGGGCTTGTACTGAATTATCCATAGATATTAATTTATTTCAGCTGTTTTTAGTAAAGTTCCATGATTTTTCTATAAAAGTCTAAAGTAAAACTAAACAAGTATTCCAATCTTAAAATATATTAATACTTTAGAACAATTACTAAATTCTAGAAGTTTACTTTCATATTTTGCTGATACTGCTTTGGAGAAACTTTCATAATTAGGAATGCAGAAATGATTGTAGATGCCCAATTTAAACATAAAATGTCAAAAGAGTAGTTCTTTCTATAGGAGTCCAAGTGTTTTCCTGGCTCATATGGCTAAATTAATTTTAGATGTTGTCATAGTAACTACTGTATGTAAATCTGTATATTTGCTATAATCTGTGATGTACTGGTGGTGTGAATGTACGTGTGGTGTGAATGTCAATACTTTGTTTAAAGGCTACATGGTATGATGTATTTATCATGCCATGTTTGGGGTATATGCATGTGGCCTAACCTTTACACACATGTACATGTCCCATATTTTATGTACATATTTAGTAACGAAAAACGTGAAAGTCTTTTCCTGTAACATGTAATAAGGACTATTGTGATTGTATTTCCAAGTTAAAAAAAACCAAACACCTATGTGCACTGGTTACTGTGACAACCTCTTAAAAATACGTATACAGTTTAAAAGCAATTGCAGGGTATGATGGAAATTTTAACAAAAATGTCATGCTTTAAATAAGGAATTGTTTGCATTGTAATGACATGTCAAAATTATATGTAATTGACATGGAGGAAGCATGAGGGACTGATAAGCATAAGGTGGAGTTTTGCTTGCACGAATTCAGGCAGGATCACAAGAAAAAGGTCAGCAGATTTTTTAGTGAAGATGAATGGGCACCATAGCAGCCCAATGCTGTGGGGTTTTGTGCAGTTTGTGGGAGAACAGAGACAAAAAATACAGCTGGTCCTGTCCCAAATATCTTCCTGCTCTTCAGCTGAGCTGTTTTCTGTCCAGATCTTGGAAAGAATAGACAATGACGGTTTTCACATTTGTTTACTGGCAAAAGAGCCATGAAAGGTATCAAAGTATTTGGTCTGAAAGCCATGACTGATCCATGCTTAAGCAAAGGGCAGAGCCTTGCTCTGGAAGTCAGTGTATTTTTGCATTGAGTTGAGAGTGAGACACCTTTGGAAAGCTTTTCAGCCATTAGAAACACCAGAGTAATTTCCAAAAGGTGTGGAGCAGTGGGTGGAGTTGAATGAATGACCAAAAAATTCAGGACAGCTCACATTAATCAAACTGATTTCCTGTTTGTCAAAATTGCTGTTGTGTAACAATGTGATCACAGATCTGGGGAAAAGAATTTCCTCTGCAGCTGCTGAGGTCACTGTTAGGCTTTCTTATAAGTCCTATCTCACCTGTAAACATACATCAGGTAAAAATACAAAATACGTTAGGAAGACTTCCAGGAGAAAACACTGAATATATATTTGAAGGTGCATTCATTGGAGCCCCTCAGGAAGTGACAAAAAATGAGTTCTCACAGAATGTAAAGACTGTCATTTTATCCATAGTGAGAAGAGATCTGAGCAGCCACGTTGGCCTGTTGCAGAAGTCTTGGCTGTAGCTTTAGCTTGGATTTTGAGGTGTTTGCAGTATCATATCTTCTGATAGCAGCTGCACTGAAGGACTGGACTTCTGCTTATGGCTAAAGAATGACATTTAAATCAGGTGGTTTCCTAGAAGAACTGGGTGTTCTGTTTGCCAAAATTATTTTCTAAAGTCACATTACTCTTGATATTCAGGAGTACTGCATTTCCACCATAATTTAATTTCCTTTCTTTTTTTTATGACTGAAAATACTTTCAATGTGATTATTTTCATTATAATATCACACCACATAAATCTTTTCTTATGAAATTGCTGCGCAATTACTGTAACTGTACTGATTGGGAAGTGGAACATGTGCCATTTGCTCTTTAAGGTGTGTAAAAAAACCCCAACACCTCAGCTACCTGATAGAAGGGGGAAAAGAGTTGAGAGAGTGCATTAGATGCCTTGTTTATTTTTAGAAAGAGTTTGAAATTTCTAATTTCTCATCATGGTGTGCTAAACCACTAATAAATGTTTAATATTTTTTTAAGCTAATGTGCTTTTTGGCTCCTTTATGGAGAATATCACGTGCTTTTTTTTTTTTTCCTTTTCTGTGCTTCTTCATTTAAAAAGTAGTGTTAAAATCTTACTAAAATTTATGGCCCAGGTTTAGAAAATGAGGGGGAAGTGTAGAAGGAAAGTAGAACAAGAAGAAAACTACAGATGAGAAATCCTCGACAATTTCTTCTTTAAGAGAAGGCTTTAGACACGACATGATTATCTGGCAAGGTTGAGATAGTTTATTTAGCTTTGAAATCTTCCAGCTACTGATATACAAAACTTAAAGTAAGGCTTTCTTTTAATCATTTCAGCTTTAATATCTCAGACTTGCAAATTATTTTGCATGCAATTCTTTTGAGAGGAAAATTAATAATACAAATGCATTTCTGGTAAACAAGCCAGATCAGGAGTCACAATCAGCATCGTTAGGAGAATATTCCATGAGAAGGAAAAAAGCTCACAGAGATATGGAAAATCTGCAGATTAGATTGTGTCAAAAAAAAAAGGTGCTAAAAAAGGGTGCTTAGAGCCACTTAGTGACAGGGCCTAATGTTTCACTTGTGAATGCTGACAGCTTCAGAATTTGTGGCAGTATAGTATTACAATGGTCATGTTGACAATTGTATTATAAAGGCACGCCTAAGTATTTTCACTGAAATTATTGCAGTCCTTTTTACTGTCATTTTGTGGTGGGTGAAAAATGATATTTATTGTATCTAAAATGACAGGTTTAATCATATACAAAAAATCAATAGTTAATATATGCAGCAGTTTATGTCCTTCAAATGGTGTGAAATAATTTCCTTCAAAAATAGGGTTGATTTAGAGTCTTCTTTGAAATATTTTTAAAGATTGTATTGATGTTGAAGCCTTGCACAACCTCAAATCATATGGTCCATTTGAGTAAGGAAATGGAGTAAGGAAATTTGAGTAAGGAAATGAGAAAGGCAAAGGAGGTTCCCTTGCGTGATCATAAAAGGAAATGCATGGTGTCATTCCTTAAAAAAAAAAAAGCGTACAAAGCTGCTGGTAATTTAAATCCTTAACAAGCCCATACTCAGAAATGAAGTAGATTTGCCACATGGAAAAAAAAGGGAGATTTTTTTTTGTCAGATGAATTGCATCTTATTGCAAAAAGAAAAATCATATGATGTATTTTCTCAGAAAAACTTCACAAATTTTGCTATTTAAACTGCCTGCTTTCTTTAGGGCGCCTGGTGTAATTTACCTGACCTTTCTCTTTATTATACTAGACATATTTCCTTATCTCTTTTATTCTTACACTTTGTGTGGAGTAACAAAAAAAATTTTGTACTGTTGAAAGAAGACAATTTGTTTTGCTGTTGTAAAGAATTAATTAGTCTTTTCAAATGAGCCATATATATTTTTTAAATTTTTCTTCCAAAAAAGATATATTATAATTTAAGCGTAGCTAAACTAAAATATTTCAGCTGCAGAACTAAGTGCTCCATGAACTTCTCTGTTCTGCTGTCCACCACCTTCAATGAATGAGGAAGCAGTGCAAAACAGCCCATTAGGATAATATTATTTATAGCACAGTAATTGTGAATCTATGTATAAATGCTCTTTTGCAAATAATTGAGTCATCCTTACAGCTGCAACTAAGTACAACTGTGCCAATAGCCCACTCAAATTCAAGCAAGTCTTTTTCAAAATTTAGCCTCCTCTTTTAAATAGTTTGTGCAAAGGCCGATAATTCAATCTGTAAAGGCCGCAGCTGATATTTATATACCAATAAATATTTTTAAAATAGTCACAGGTTAGAGACCTAAATATCTTCATGCAACATAAATGACCCTTGAGGATTTAATTGTAACCACAGTGGTAAAAATTGGGATGTTAAAGTCTGACTTGTGCAACAAACCACATTGGAGCATTTTATAGTTCTAGTTACTGTGGTTTTGATATACTTAGATGTATTTGCCATAGACCTTGCCTAAACTCAGTGCTGTCACTTACAGAAAGCTGGAATCCTACATTCTAAAATGTTTGATTTTTTACATCTGCATGGACTCTAATAAATGGGCCACTATTCCTTTCTAAACTTTGCTTTGATATTTGTCCATATCCACCCATGACACCTCTACATAAGGCACTAAAGAAAAAGAAGGTGAATCTTCATGAAATAAATTATATTTACATTTTCATAATTATACAAACTTGTTTTGCACTGAATGTTTTACATTTTTAATTGAAAGTTGTAATGATATGACATTATTGGTGTTTTAATAATTTTTATCTGTATCATAATTTGTGATCATCAAGTCCTCCACACTATACCTGCTGACCTAGATAGAGTAGTTAATATACTACTAGATAGAGTAATTAATATACTAAATTCAGTCTACCCAATGAAACTATTTGTTAGTTGGTTTCTTGTTATTTGGCATGACACACTGATTTGGAAAGGAGACTCAGGGCCTTATGCTGTATTTCTTTAAGTAAGTAGGTTATTTTTTCATGGTGGAAGTTGCTAAATCTCAGCTTGCTTTCTACGCTTAAGTCACGAATATTTGTTAAAATGTAAAAATGCACCGCAAACACACAAATTGACATAATTTAATATCAAAACAAAATACAGCTGCAGTGAGATAGAGGTACTAATTGGGCTAAAAGTTACAAAGTCCCTGTTGAAAGAAAAAATCAGAATAATCAGAAAATGCATATTATTGTTTGCAAATGAAAGCATCCAGAGTGGTCTAGCATGGCACAGTGTGAAAAAGTATTCAGCTTATTACAAAGACATTGCACATCAAAAAATATGCAGAAGATAAAGACTCTAAATCTTGTGCCCTATAGGTCTTCAGGTTCAGGGCTTTTATTGTCTCCTGAGACATTGCAGTAATGCTTGATCCATCAAGTGGGATCTGGAGGAATGGAGTTCGGAGAGATCTGGGAGACAAACACTTTTGCAATAAGTATCCTGGGACAAATTAAGAGTCCGGCACCAAATACATTGCATCCTAGGGTTGTTTAAATAAAGAAAACACTGGTGCATTTCAGGCACAAGTTAAATAGGAAATTATGACATACCTTCATTAAATATATATTGAAATTTTGTCCTTTTATACTCCTGTACATTGATTTGAGCCTAAATCATCTCTCCAACAGAGCTGCACAGTGAGAAACTACGTGCTTCTTGAAGACCTCTTTTTCCTCCCTAAACATTTACTGTACTTACTTGCATGTTTACTATGTATACTTTGAGACTATTCTACTATCTGGTTTCGGACTCTAAAGATTCTAAATTCTGACCTTTACTTCTGTCCCTACATGTATTCCTTATTATCTTTTAATTTAATATTGTAACCTTTCATTTCCAGTTACAAATATTAACACCCTTTCCTTCAGCTGCTGCACGTCTTCCTCTATTTTAACCAAGAACCTGATTTCCTGGCCTTATTCCTGTTCATGCTCTTCATCTTCATTATGGAGGATTTTTAACAATTAGATATGTTTATTGTGTATCTGTTCTTGGCTGTTATTTGCCTATTCATTTGCATAAGTTCTACTCACCTTGGATGCCTCTATCCATTTTAGACTTACATCTGCATCTAATTGCAGAAAGTGCTTCATCTTGAAGTGTAATCTCAGAGTTACAACATTTATTCTGATCCTCCTCCATCTTTTTCCTTAACACCATCTGGAGTTCTGAAATAAGTTGACTACCAGGGAGATGTCTAAATTTAACAGCCTATTGGAGACAGGCAGGCTTGTTTATAAGAAATTTTTTTCAAAGAATAAGAGTTGAACAGTTGTAAGCCATCAAAATGAACATGTATCTTTGTTACTCCGCTACACAGTCACAGTTAGTTTTGTTCTTCCCGCTCCTGTGCTATCATACTTCTCTCCGTCCCTGTCTTGTTGACGCTTTGTCTCAAATTATAGAATATAATTTGTCTCTCTTCATGACAGAGAGTGACTTTATTTAGAGACTCACTCCCAAGAGACCCACAGCCTTGATTAAAGGCACTGGACAGTACAGCAATATAAACAGTAATTGCAGTTAAAGTGAAGGTCCTGAAACAGCTTCTTGGAAGGAAGGATCTAGTCCATAGCCAAGTGTTTTGTGCTTTTCCTTTCTACCCTATTACAGATTCAGTCCTGCAAGGGTTTGAGCTTTCTGTAGCCTATTGAACTCCTGACTGCACCTGGCAGTACCCTTCACCACAACAGAGAGGAGAGGAGCCTTGTTTTTATTTTTGTTTTCAGATAAACCTGCAAGGAAATCATATTCTAGTAGACTTGTCATGTTGAAATAGGAGTGATTTTTACATAGGAGGTGCCAGAATATTTGTAGCACTGATGCAGGAGGGAAGGAGAATAATGGTCACATTTAAAAAAAAATAAAAATCCAAAGGAATAATTTTAAGATGGCATATTTGCAGAGAAAATTGCAGCATAGTGCAGTGATAGATTACAGTGCATCCTGTTAATGCTTCAGTACTTAACCTCTATGAATCATTTTGAATTCGAAATGAAAATGAAAAGATAAAAATTTGAAGATAATTTCATCAGATACCTGAAATGTCATTTGTGATGTTCTAACTAAACCAGAAAATGCTTTTTCTGGTATCAGTGGCAGCAAAAACACGTTCTTGTTTGAGGAGTTTGACAGATTTCATCACAAGAAGTGATGAGAGTTGGCCCAGAAAAGGGAGAGACACTCATTGTTATTTAAGCAATAATAGTGAAGGCAATGTAGTGCAGCTAAAAGAAAGAAAGCACTTTAATTTACAATAAATTTGCAATGCTGACTTCATGTTTTTGACAACTTTGCAGAGAGTATTAGACTCATATTTGAAGGAAAAAAATCTACATATGGTTGTTTCTTAAATTTTCTTTTGGATAGAGTAGCTTTAAAATTGAATAATGTTGTTTTAACACAGTTGCAGGATTTTCATTTTGTCTAAATAGGATTTGCATAATCATAGCAACATAAAAAGGGAGAAAATATAAAATTGCACCTTTTATAAATTAGCACATCTGGTGGAGGAGATAAAGATACAAGATGGTCTAATGTTTCCATTAGTTTATCCAGTGCTAGAATGCTGCTAGTGTTGCTGGCAAAATTGATAGTTTATGTTTATTGATCAAGTCCTAAGAGTACCTTTTCTCCAGAACACACACATTATCCATTTACATTAAAAACATAAAAGTAAAGTTTACATGCTCTGAGCTCAAGTTCAGATTGAATATGGCTGGAGGATGCAATGGGATGAATTAGATGGACTGCCATTAAACTTGTTGGACCAGATGAGGTTATGAAACTGTACAGATGACCACAGATAATATAATAGAAAAGACCTCTGATGTAATTCTATCTATTGTCATTGCCAGAACACAAGGTCACCTCCTCTACCATATCCCTCTGCCTTAAAATAAAGAAAATTTGTTTCAGCTGTTTACTAGGGGAAAAGAGGAATTTTCCTTGTGCTCTTTGGGGTTTTTTGCATTTGGTCTAAATGTTACTTGTGTTCTTGTATTATGTGCTATCATATTTTCTGCCTTGTACATTGGGAACTTACCCACCTGCAGTGATTAAAACAAAAATGTCTTTCATGCTCTTAGAGATGTAAGTAAAGGTATCCCTGGCGAAGCCTCTGTGTACTGTGTAGTTATGGTATGGATTACAAAGAGCTTTGCTTTGGTTTGTAAACATCACAGAACATAATTTTTCATGAGTATCAAAAAAGCTCACATAAAAGTAACTGACTGACCAGTCTGAATATTTTTTGCTATATGTGCCGTATAAGCACTGCTGTGCAATTCATATACTAGTGCTGCCTTACTTTCATAGAATCAGAATCCTTAAGGTTTGAAAAGACCTCTGAGATCATCAAGTCCAACCATTAACCTAGCACTGCCAAGTCCACCTAGTGGCGCACTGAACCATGTCCCTAAGTGCCACATGGTGTTTTTTGAAGTTCCAGGGATTGTGACTCAACCGCTTCCCTGGGCAGCCTGTTCCAATGCTTGACAACCTGTTCAGTGAAGAAATTTTTCCTAATATCCCGTCTAAACCTGGCACAACTTGAGAGCATTCCCTCTTGTCCTACCACTTGTTACTTCAGGGAAGGGACTAAGCCCCATCTTGCTCCAGCCTCCTTTCAGGCAGTTGTACAGAGCAATGAGGTCCCCACTGAGCCTTCTTTTCTCCAGGCTAAACCTCCCTCAGCCACTCCTTATAAAACTTGTGCTCCACACCCTTCACCAGCTCCATTGCCCTTCTTTGGACACATTCCAGCACCTCAAAGTCTTTCTCGTACTGAGGGGCCCAAAACTGAACACAAATCTTCTCTCCTTTTGTGTAGTTACCACAGCAAGTAGTTAAGATTTTGCCACAAAAGGTTTCAAGACTGTGAGTTTTTCTCAATTCTCCTTCAAAGTGTTAATAAGTATAATCCTGACAAACAGGTTTTATCTTGTCTAAGGGTTTTTGACTGTAGTAGCAGGGGTCTTTAATATCTGAAACTATTTTAACTATGATGGTCAGCCTCTGGCCCTGTATGCCAAGTGGAGTCTAAGCACACATACATATTCTTCTTTTCCTAACTAATAAAGCTCAAAATTATTACTGAGAGTCTATTCCTTTTTAATACAATGTGCAGGATACCTAGCAAAAATTGCTTGAGAGATTTGAAAAAAGTTTCCTTCTATTTCTGTGCAATGTCAGTCTTTACTAAATCAACATTTTCACTAGAAAACTAGATAAAGCTGAAGACATAGACAAAAATGTGTAAAGGCTGTGTTGTATCTTGCAGACACTCTGTAAAAGGGGTGTTTTAAGCATAGATAGCCAGCATGATGAGTAGTCCCTTTTTTGAGAAACTTAAGATACGACAAATTATAACCGCAGCTTATGCAAGTGAAGCTGTTAAATTGATTTCCTGTAAAAAGATTGTAAAAACAGCTTTTTTTTTTTTCATTTTAAATCTCAATACGTAGTTGACTATTT
The DNA here is from genome assembly GCF_000738735.6 of Corvus cornix cornix. Taxonomy (NCBI): domain Eukaryota; kingdom Metazoa; phylum Chordata; class Aves; order Passeriformes; family Corvidae; genus Corvus; species Corvus cornix. The sequence goes on from NC_046333.1 coordinate 41,691,820, forward strand.
CAGTGAGTTAAAGATGTAAATATTTAAATGGCATAACTGCCAGTTTAACTTAACTTTCAGATGCTTGACTCTTCTATAATGAACAGCATTATTCTGGACAGTCCCTAAGGCAAGCAGAACCATATGAGACTTGGATGAAAAACACAAATCCTATTTCATAGAAAAAAGTCAGAATGTAAATGTTGAACTACAGATTAGAATGAAATTAGAGTCCAAAAATTCATTCCATAGAAAATTAATGAGTATTCCAACTTTGCTTTAGCCATAATGTTTCAGCTGGAGAAGAAATCAACACAACTTCGAAATTTTCTAGCATTTGATTCTTCTCTACACGTAGGTCAAAACCTTCTGTCTTCATTTGCAGTGGCTGGTAACATATGGGATGGTTATTAAATATTATCTATGGTTTCCCTTCAGACCTGCTAAAGCTTTCAAATTAAGACATCTGTATCAATCTATCTGTGTACTGATCTGTTATAATAAACTGCTGGGTCTTTTTTCCTAAGATGACAATGTATTTAGGTTGAGCTGCAGTTTCTAGCTTTGCATTCATAATCAGAAAACTTTGAGTTTAGTCTCAAACCTTTTCTCCTCATCTTATGAGGCTTCTTGTCGGTATCTTATCTGGACTAAGTGCTCACCATGACTGTAAGCAGACATACTTTTTGCTGCTAGGATGGATGTATCTGTGTGTTGTGATATTAAGCTCCGAAGTTCCTGCACATTTGTCAGTGTTTGTGGCTCTGAGGTATAATAGTTTGTGCTTGTTCTTAGTTCTGAAAGGAGAATATCTCATAAAACCAGTAATATGGTTTTCATTATTTTTATCTTGAAAGTAGTATTGTTTATAACACTCTTCCAGTTTGGATGTTCTCCCTGTGAAATGGCATGGTTACCATGCATTTGGAAGCAGTTACTACAGTACTCTAGGTCACCACGGTGTTTCCTGTAAACAGTGCTCAAAATGCTTATGGCTTGATATGAAAATGCTCATGTTCACATATTTCCAGCTGTTACTGTTGTTTGTCACTGTATGTACCAGGAACCACCTGTAAAATCCCCAGGAGATCTGGAGTTGTTAATCCATATGTTTTATCAGTTTGTTCTCTTGTAGGTGTCAACACCGGCATTAGCATTTAGGGTTTCCCATCTATTTCTTCCATCATTTTATCAAACCACCTGTCTAATAGTTTTAATGTAAGTTTAGGATAATGCCAAATTAAACATGCTATATAAATATGTGATGTCATTTATGTTTCAGTAAAATATTTGCACTTGAGAGAGTTTGAGATTTTTGTCAAATTCATATAACTGCCCAACACCAAAATAATATTGCTTTTAAGTTCTGGTCGATATCTATGGTCATGACAAAAACTGCTAACAACTGACAGAATGGCATTATAGATATTCTCTCTCCTACAGAGAAATAACAAATCAATTGGTACCACACAGTCTTGCATATTCTGCTAAAAATTCTGTTAAGTCGACATAGCTGGACAGTTGCTTTGGGCCAGTTAGGTAGCTGATTTGTAGCATAAAAAAATGAAGGAAAAGATACAACAATCTTTCTGTTTAAAGTCATTTGCAAAGTCTGCATACACATTGGACCCAAAAGATACCTCAGGTGTTTTAAAAACATTTCTCTATAGACTGTTTTAATTTTTCTTTTGTTGTTGTTGTTAAGAGAATCAGCATTAGGAGGGGTTGTGTTCCGTTCCCTCATGTGCACTAATGATTATTGTGCAGGCCCCATGGTAGTTATCTGGTGGCTATCCTTTGTGACTGAGAGCCTGAACTTAGAGTTCTTCTAATGGAGTCTTCTAATATTTGAACATGAAAGCCCTAATTTTATGGGTTTTTTTTGTTTTTCCCCTGTTATTTATCCCTTTTTTCATAATCTAAAGCTTTTAGAATTTTAAGGAATAAGAAAGTTTGTATGGAACCATGGATGAGAACTTTAAAATTCTGAACCGCAGGTCCAATCAGAGCCTTAGGAATATGTTTGTGAAATTTGCATAGTGGAGGAAAATTACGTATTCACAGAGCAGTTACTGAAAAATATCTCAGAGTGATTGTGCAGATCTCTGCTCTTTGATTGGCTAATGATAGGTTTTAGGCAATCACAGTAAAGGGAATAACACATTATGCAGTTATTTAAAAATTAACTTGTGCAAATCAGACATGTATAGTCAATCAGAATGCAAGGAAGTAGATACAGTTTGAGGAAAGAAATAGTCAAATTATTTCAGTAAACTAACAGCCCTTGTGATTGGGAGTGATTGATGTGTCTTCTGTGAAACTTTAAAAAAAGAGTCATCTTCCAAGAATGAGATAGCATCAAGAATATCAGTGTAAATGTTAGGCCAAAATACGCATAAGAGTTTTTGGGATTTAGTAAAAGCTATGCCATCTTTACCAGCTCTATCTACATGGCCACTTTAACAGAAGAACAGGTTTTAGTTTTGCTAATTTAGAGTATAAGATGTAAAATGAAAGGCCTGGAAACTATATTTTGTGATGGGATGTTCTCACAGTGAAGAAGCCTTTACCCTTTATCTCTCTATTTCTTTGCCCTTGAATTTATTTTTCCTGAAATTGTAACTGGGACAAAAAGTCCAAATAGCAACCTGGGCTGGGCAATATACAAATATTTTAAAGATTACTTTGATATTGCTACTTTTGTTCAGTGGTTTGGCTGGGGGGGAGGAGGGGTGGCAGTAAGATCAAAAAAATGTTGTGTCCTAACAGCTGCTCTACAATAGTTTCAAGTTGCTAAAAACTGTGAGAACTTGATTCATTACCTAGTTTATTTCTAGAAAGCAGGCTGGTTTTCTCAAGAGCCTGAAAGATGACAAAACATTGATTAGTAAGTGCATTCCAAGAAATGTATAGCAAAGATATAATCTGATGGTTAATACCTACTCAGTAATTGATTCAAAACTGTTTTTATTCATATTGCGTTTTTCACATGAAAGGTGATTAAAATTGCAAAAGGATTGTCGCGGGTTCTGTTTGTAACCGGGCAGAAACACCAATTTAGTGTAGTGGTTTGGTCCAAAATACTCATTACTGTTTATCTGCTGTGAGATAAGAATTAGGAGAAATGCAAAGCAGGCACCAAACTTGAAAGAATATAAAGAAGTTTATTAACAGACCTAAAAGAAGAAAAAAAAAATTATACCACCTTCAGAACTCTCCTCCTCCCCCCACCTTCCTCCCTTCTCCCACTGACAATGTAAAAAGACAACCCTTAAGATGTTCAGTCTGTTTACCACTTCCATAATAACCTTGTTCAGTCCATTTAGAAAGAGAAGTCTCTTCTTGCTCATGCTATGAAAACATTATCACAACGAGACAGCCGCCCACTTCCAAATATTGTTCAGTCCATTTAGGAAGAGGAGTCTCTCTGCCTGCGTGTGAGTCCTTCCCCCGACTTGCAGCTTTTCCCGCAACTGCTTTCGAGGGTCCACTCTTGAAGTTTTTTGGGGTACAATTTTAAGGTTGAGCCGTTCAGAAACAAAAACAGAGGCCCTTCTCCTTCCCTGGGAGCAAAGGGTCTTCATCATCTTCATCTTAGGACTATCTCTGGGAGCATCTCTAGGAACTGAGGTTTTCTCCTTTCCCATTTGGAGCAAAAGTCCTCATCTGGTTCATCTCTAGGGACTGAGGTTTTCTCCTTTCCCGTTTGGAGCAAAAGTCCTCATCTGGTTCATCTCTCCCTGTCCAAACTTCTCATGAAATTACAGCTGCGTCAGCATCTGCCTATCTCAGCGCAGGTGCTTTTGCTCACGAGTTGAACACTCCACCCCCCATATCTTCATGAAATTACAACAGGATACTCTGATATATCATAGCTTCACAACAGAATTTCAGCTTTAAGCATCTCCTCTCTCTCTTCCCTCAGGTTTTCAGCTCTTCACAGCAATAAAAAGGGTTAATCTCACCTCGGCCTTGCAGCTTTGCAGCTGGAATGTTGAATTTTTCTTATCGCAGTGGAGAGGGGGGAGAGCCGAGCCGCTCCGGCTGCCCACGGCAAGGCAGTGGGGGGGTTCCACGGCTGGAACAGGTCCATGGCTCCAGGATGGCCGTGGCCCCTGGCCCAAGCAGGGCCTGGGGGCCCCACTGGCCCCCACACGGGCCCGCAGCCACCTGTCCCAGCGCCGGAAACGAGAGAGAGCTTGGAGGGGGAGTTTGCCTATTCTTAAATGTGGATCACAGAGGTGATCACAACTTTAAGTGGCTTAGAGAATTGTCCATATTCAAACTGGCCAGCTGATAGGTTCTATCAGTTCCCAGAGGAAACTAAGCACCCCTTAGCAAGGACATCCCTTCCGGGACTATGCTTGCTAAGCTATGACAAGGATGTAATTTGTTATTTCCTTTAAATCTTTGAGAACGAATGTTGATTTTTCACCAGACCTTTCTCTTTCATTTTCTTATTAAAACTCTTCCTTAATTTTGATAATTACATATTGAATATAAAATGCTGACCAATGCATATAAAAGTATTTATTTAATTTGTCCCCTGTGAGATTCATCTTGGAAAGACAGTCTTCCAGCTCTGACTGCTGGTAAATTATTTGTATTTTTAAAACAGGAGAGGCCTGCTTTTTAAGTCCCATTAACTTCCTGTTTTTTGGTGCTGGCTCTGATGGGATATTTGTGTTACTTTGGATAAATAGTCTCAAAGGGAAGACCACCTTTGCTGATTTAATACTCTCCACCTATTTGAACATCTGGCCCTCCACGGCTTTCCATTTGATGATTGTGTTTAACTTTTTGTTGTTGAGCTATAGCTCTTGCTAGAAAATTCAGCCCATCTCTGAATATCTAAGTGATGGATGAATAATGGAGATCTACTGGTATGTAGACTAGAGACAGTGAATCTCGCCATGTTATTAAATGCATTATTCGAAGCAAGGTTTGCACTTTTTAAAATGTAACTGCTGGACCTAATATCCTTTCAGAGTTTTGTGTGGGACAAGACTTCTTCAATGGTTAGAATCCTGAAATCTGATTCCAATTTTAGATAGGATGCTGAAGTAAAGTTGTGTTCCTCCTGAGTGATGCAGAGAGTCTACGCACTAACTATAAAACTGATCTGAAAGTTCAAAGGTCTAAAAAGTAAATCTAAGCATGTGGTATCACCTGCTGACAAGAATAATGAATTTCCCTTATATGGATTTAAGTCAAATGAGTTCTGCATGTCTAGACTAAAATAACATTCACAGATGTACAAACAAAAATTATACACAATGGCAAATTAGCCATAAGCCATTATCTTCACTATACTACAAGCATCTTACTAAATATTGTGGTTTAACCCCAGGGGGCAACTACACAGCTGCTTGCTCCCTCCTCTGCAGTAGGGTGGAGGCAGAATCAGAATGTCAGTGAGAAGACTCGTGGGTAGAGATAAAGACAGTTTTTTAGGTAAGGCAAAAGCTGCACACATAAGCAAAGCAAAACAAGGAATTCCTTCACCACTTCCCATAGGCAGGCTTATGTTTAGCCATCTCCAGGACAGCAGGGCTCTATTGCATGTAGTGGCTACTAGAAAGACAAAAGCAATTACTCTGAATGTTCCTCCCTTCCTCCTTCTTCCCCACCTTATATACAATGAGCATGATACCATATGGTATGGAATTTCCCTTGGGTCAGTTGAGGGCAGCTGTCCCAGGTGTGTCCCCTCCCAGTTTCTTGTGCACACCTAGCCCACTCTCTGGTAGGGTGGTGTGAGGAGCAGAAAAGGCCTTGATGCCATCCATGCAAGCCCTACTTACAGTAATGAACATAATAATAAAAATGGAAAGCACTTAAGCTATTTTCTACTATTTTCTGTTCTTGTCCTTTCTTTTTTTCTTCCCCCCAGGGTCCTTATGGGTTCTTTCCCAAGCAGCAGAACAGTTGGAGTTTAGCATAATGTTCACAGAAGGATCTAAATCTTCCTACTGCGAAGAGCTGGGGGAAGTAGTTCAGCCACTAAGCACATGGAGCTTTAGGTTTACAAGAATGAGCCCTTCTTGGAGTTTCACTGTGCTACTTTTGGGAAGCTAGCACCCAGAATGAATTAGCTACAGGAAGATTGCACAGAAAAGCCATATGAATTAGTTTATTCTTTCATCAGGCTATCTTCAGGACGGGGTTAAGAGACAAATAATTCATAGCTGGGTTTTTTTACGTCCTAGTAAAAAAAACCCTCTTATTTTTCTTTCAAACCCTGTTCAGTGGAATAGTCTTCGAAGAACTCCCCACTCCTACTTGTATGTCTCATTTTGTTAGTTACACTAAGGGAGAATAAGATCTAAAACTTCCTTGATTTCCTAACTCAAACTGCATCCAAATTAAGTCCAGTGCAGTGGCATGAATTGATGACAGAATTTGTGTTTTTAAATATTCTTTATCTGCATTTTAGGGTGATCTTTTATTCACTTGCAAACATTTGTGGTACAATATATTGTATGTTTAATCATATTTAACATAACAGAATAGCATGATTGATTTATTTTATATATTCCCTTCAATGTTTTTATTATCAGTTGTCACCAGGGAGTATGTGTTCTGTAGGTAGATTGTCCATCACAAGGAGTTATGTAGAAAGTAACAGAAAGGGAATTGTGCTATTCTAGCACCAAGGAGATATGGTCACAAGTGACTTGTTTTGAAGGGCTTAAGTGACTGGTATAGCTTAGAGTAAATTGCTATTTTAACAGTGCAAAGGTGCTGGAATCTGCTCCCTAGCACGTTCGGCTGTAGTGCAGCATAGTTCAACTTCCTTTGCAATAAGCTCTGCCACTCACTCTCTGCTATGAAGACATTAAATAATGACTGAAACATAATTACTATTTGACTGGCACTCAGTTGGCTGTGATTTATGATGGAAGGGTTTCCTATTAGCAGTCCATCAGTTGTCATCATAAAATATTCTTGCACTAATTGGCATTCTGACCAATATTTGGGTTAGTCTTGATTCTGTTTCTTGCCACAGTATTCCTGTGGGCCAGACTGGTAGTCCACTTTTTCATCTTGGCTAGCAACTATCTAATTCTGTTGCCCCTGTGTACTGGAGAAGCTAATTTCTATTTCTGAGTTTTGTCATGCGTAACATAATTGACTAAAAATGAAGGATTCAGAAATTACATCAAAACTTTGCACAATGACACCTATTCTAAAGAACATTACAGAGAGACCAGTGCTAAATTAGAAAAATATCCGTGCATGACCCAGTTTCTGCTCCTGCTTTTTCTCTAAATATTCCTAAAACCATGGTAGACATGGTTTTGTGGTAAGACAGTGTGGCGGGTAAAGGCACAGGTCTGTTCTATAGACATGTTAAATTTCCAGAAATGGAAATTGTGAATAGTGCCATGATTATTTGCAAATACAAATTAGTATCAAATACAATTAGTATCAACAGAAAGTATTACATGAATAGCTGAGGGTCAGGCGCAGCAGGAGATAGGCGCAGGAACAGGAAGTGTCTAACCTAACAGAGAGAAACATTTTCAGTGTATTTTATGATAAGTTGGGAGGAAAAAATGGACTACTTTTGTCAATATCATCTTTGGTTCAGATCACAGGATACTGGAATACAATCAAAATACATGTACTTTTGAGGAGAAAAAAATGAAAGTCAGTGATGAGACTAGAACTCATTATTAACAAGTTAAGACTTGTTAATAATACATAGGCTGTATTGCATTCATTTTCATAGTTATTCATACTTTGCTTTTGAGTAAACAAAGCCTTTATTTCAATCGGTAAAGTCCTGTTATAAATTAAGTTCTCAAGCATTGCAGATAAATGTTTTAGCTTTTATTAAAAGTTGTCGTTGCGTAGTTCAAAAGAATGTAAGATAGTCAATATTTCTGTGCAGGAAATTGCCAAAGACAAATGCTTATTCTATATATCAGGGTTTTTCATCAGCTGTCAACAGTGCATACAGGGTTACGGAAAAAAAAAATGAAAGAAATATGGATTTACCGTCATTATTCTTGCTTATTTCCTGAAGTAGTCATTAAAATCCTATGTTGCCTATTTATTGTCAAGTTCTTCCCCTACTGTTTGTGATGACTTTAGAGGAAAATCCTCCATGTTTGCTCATTTAAAACTCCTTAATATGTAAGTTTAACTACAACAAAGGCAAGGAGAGTAGTTTTATTCAAATGTGCCATATTAGATGTCAATTGCAGATCACAATAAAGCTTGAGAAAAAAAAATCCCACCATTTACCACGTGGTTTCTAGATGCTAAATATGCATTTTGATGTAAAAGGGAAGAGAAGAGAGCTCTCCTGTTCTTCAGTGACACCAAAACCAGGGGCTCCAGTCTGCTGCAGCCAAACACCTCAAATGCTACATGAAAAGCTTTGGATTAACTGTATTTAGATGCACTGGTTTGATGGAACAGCAGCTTGCTTGAATTAATGTCCTGTGACAAGCCCTCCTTTGCAAACCTTTAGAAGCAAACTGTTTCTTTGTCTACATTTTAAGCTTGGCTACAGCCTCTGGTAGATTCTGCATTGTTTCTCACATACTGTTTTTTGGACAAAATCGAGTCATCATCTATGAAGGACTAACTACCCAAAGGGTTTAAACCCAATTGCTAGTGGTTTATTCAGGTTTGACACTTCTCAGTGTGATCCTTACCGCCTTTTGTAAAACAAGCAGACAAGGAAAAGGCTCCAGAGACTTTCTTCCGTTCATTCTGTAATAGTTTCCTTGCCACGGGAGGCTTAAGAAGATTTGTACTGCCTGCTTTCTTTTCATTAGCAGTGAGTGCAATGCTGTTGGGTAAGTTAATGTGTGAGACTATAAAAGGAAAAGTGCAGAAATTTGAAAAAAGGTGGTTTTCTTTCATTAGTATATTTTTAATGTAATTTTTCTTGATTTATTCTATATGGGGTACAGAGAAAAATAAAGTAACGTGTGACAGTTGAGATATTTTCAGTTGTTCTCAGCCAGACAGAGAATTAGAATCTAGCTGTTTCTTGAATGCAATACTATGCTTCACTGATTTTTGGCAGCAGCATGTTAAAATTCTTGTTATTAGACTGACAAAGAAACCTGATTGAATTTTCAACACAATCATACTTCCTGTCATGAAATGTAATAATATTTAATGATATCCTTGTATATCTGTATGCAACAAAATGCGTCAATCTGGGAGCCTTACTTTGACCAATATTGCACTAACCTTCTATACTTAAATTGCCATTAAATGATTTACTCAGTATTTCATTCTGAACATTTACTTTAAAGAAAACTGAGCACGTTTGTTGAGAAAACCCCAAGTTTAGCAAGTGGATTTATACTTTCTTTAGTATACACTAGCTATTTGCATCAGATTAAATTTGACTTTCAGCATTTTGATAGTTTTTTGTGTTGTGACAGTTAATGTGTAACTATTGTTGTGGATACCTAGAATAGCATTTTTTTAAAAATAAGACTATACCATCATTACTGTTACAATTTTTCAGAAAACTCTAGGCTCATAATATTTGCAATAAACACTGCAGAATAAATAGTAAATATAAATTAGCCTTAGAGAGAGCCCTTTTGCAGTTTAAATTTGTATCTGGTGGACTGATGGATGGTAACTCATGTAGGACATATATGTTTTCATATATATGAAGAATGAATATCATGATAAATGTTAACAGTCATTAAAGGATTACTGTATGCTAGATCTCTGAACTTTCTAATCATTGCTACTCATCATAAGCAAATGTAATCCACTTTAAATTTTTTGTTGTGTTATCTATAATGCATGTTTCTGGTCTTTCCTTTCATCTCTAAACATACTTAAGCTTCTCTTCTGGGATATAAGGAATACAATAATGACTTAGGAAAAATACTGGTAACTCAGCTGAAACAGTTCTGTAGGAATTTTTTTTTTTAGAGGGTAGGCACAACAACAGTTTTCTGCTTGGTAGACCAGTGGTTCAAGATTTCTAAAGCAATTCTTAGTGAAATGTACACAGATAGTGTGTAAGTTTTTTAAATTCCAAGGTTTTTTTGCTTTTTTTTTCTCCCGACTGTTACTAGTATACTCTGACATTCTGAAATATTCAAGCAGAGATAACTGTTGATAGATGTAACTCAGCACTATTCCATATTTATAGAATCACATTGACTCCAGCCACACTTGTCAACAACCCTGCTCTTTCGATTCCCAAGAACCGTAGCTTGAAGCATTATCAGTATGTGATATAATTGCTCAAGAAAATATTTATGCTCTTTTATTTTTATTTGCATGCCCATTGCTACATATTACCAGACACAGTTGTTCAACCCTCAGATAACTACAGTCACTGCTTGATGATTTAATTGTGTTCTATTTCTGTAGTTTTTATAAGACAGAGGAGGCTAGCATAGATCATAACCTAAAAATGGTCCTTACTCAATAGAAGTTGTATAGCTTTGTCCACATAGTATGTCTTTTCCCATAGTTGACTATGCTGGTAATTTGTTTTTGTTGCCTACAATACCTTAGTGATTTCAAAAGGAAAGCTTCTTTCCATATCTGAAAGTCTGGTTGGTGGTGGTAGAGGAGCGGTCACAGTTGTTCAAAGTCTGGCAGATAGCTCCAAGACCTTGTTCCCTGGCATAATAATCAGAACCTCTCTGTACAGCACATGGGAGAAAACATATATACAAGCAACAGATGAACACATTTTAAAAAGTTTAATGTGAGTAATCTGTTGCCCTCCTTATGAAGCAGGCATTGGGGCTCTCACAGCCATTGACTTTCTTATTCCACTCCCTTGCCTTGCATGCGTAGATCTACCTTCATTAAAAGTGTTATCCCATGGTAAGCACGAGATAAAATTCTCACATCACTGAAGTCAATATCGACATTTAGCACTTGAATAGAGTCAATTTATCACAGTATTAGCTTTATACAATACACCACCTACAGTGAGGAAATCAGAGGAAGAAGGGAAAAATTTCTACCGTGGTCCAAGCTTGATGTTTTGAAGTCATACCCTGCAGTAGTGGGCAGTGACATAGAGGTGCTTATACTCTAAAGGTATTCAGTGTAATTCTGATTCATTTCACCTTACTCTACATTTCAAATATTTTGCAAAGTATTTATCTTAAAAAATGCAATGAGGTACCTTGAGAATGCCATTCATAAACTAATAAATATGATAGGTGTATTCTGCTGCTGCAAGCAATAATGTGGGCGTTTCTTTCTTCCTTTTAAAGGTCCTTGCTGCATAAATTTTTTTATAAGACATTTTATATTGATAGAAAAACAATCTTTTGCATGGCCTTTCAGCAGAATATAACTTACAATTATTTTTTTGTAGAGACCATTTTAACTGTCTCCAAGGACTCTGATCAGCATTCTTCACTCAAACACCCATTGGGTTCAATAGGCATTTTCATGATTAAAAGAACCAGTAAGGAATGTTGAATAGAGCTAGCTTATTCAAATGCAAGAAAATCTAATATATTTTCATAGGGGAATTAACAACCTAGATATTACACACAGAAGACGACTAAGCTTTTTTGTGGTACCTGGGTGCCAAAAAGATGGCATCTGCAATTTTAGAGCTATTTGTTATTTTGTCAGTGTGGCTCCAGGCTACATTCCACTGGATAAAACCTTTCTTTTACATAACAAATAATGAAATATTGTTGCTTCACTGTCTCTCTTCACATGATTAAAAGAGATTAAATTTATTTAATATCACTTTACATTAATTTCTGATTCTACACATGCTATTGAACCCTACTCTTGATTTTTGAAATATATGTGTAGGATTTTTCTTCTCCCTGTAACACAGTCCTCAGCTGCACAATGAACTAAGAGCTACTCATCAAATGGTACCACATCTTTTAAGGGAAAGAGTAATCAAGAAATTGACAAGTAGCTTGGGAAAGAGTTCCTAATATTCAACTCTAATTTTCAACTACAACATGAACATGCCAATACTTAGATTTCAAACTTGCTACTATCAAGAACTCTCTACCTGTCTGTTGAATACTCTTGCAAGAGCTGCCTTTCATGACTTGCACAACTCAATTAGGGAACTGTTTTGTAAGGAAGAGAAGATGATAAATTGCTTTGTTAATGAGGAGTCTGTGTGAGTTGCTGGAAGGAAGGTAGGTAGGTAGGTAGGGTGCTGAAGGGGAATGCTACTTAAGGGTACAATATATTTCCATTGTTCAAATGCATAAAATTTGCCAGGTTATGAAAATTTGACAACCAGAGTTTTAATGATTGTGATATGATTCACTGCCTTTGGAGGTAATGGAGATACCAAATATATGGAAGGAACTTGTTGTATAAAGAAAAATTTCATCCAGGAATAAATTTTCCAGACTATGTGAGAGAGATTTAGTGGAAACCTCTCTAATTAAAGGCATTACATCAGTGGTGCTTGTTGAGTTGCTCAGTATTGTATTGAAGAGAATAGATCTTTCATATGTATTCATTTACTTTGGGGTATTCTGCCCCTTTGTGATTAGAAGAGAATACTGCAAAAAGTGAAATTACTCCAGCACATTATTGGGATGCTAACTTGACCCATGAAAATTAGAAAGCTCTTTATACAACTTCTTGTTGTGTAGTTTCAGCTCTCCCCAATAATGGCATCATCAGCTCCTGGTCTGCACTGAGGTTTCTGTTTCAGAGCTCCTCCTGGCCTACTCTTAGCAGTAGTGTAAGATAGAGAATGTTTATTGCTTTTATGAACAGGTCCCTGCTTTCCAGGATTTATTTTTAACTCCAGCTGGGGACTACTCTTTCTACATATATTCTGCTTATCTTTTTCTGTTTCTCTATCCTTATTTCTTGATGCTTCCTCAAGCATTTATTCTCTAGCCAGTTGTTCCTGTCTTCTTTTCATTCCTCTGGTGCTGCATATTAGAGCAGTTGCCGTTGCACATTCTCCTCGTGCACTGCCATGGGCTGTGGGTAGCATAAATATCTCACAGAAATAGTTTATAGTCCTAACATTTGCAGTCAGGCTCTTCTCTTATTTACTTTAGCACATGACAGAAGAGTGCAAATACAAATGGGAATGCAAAGGAGTAATATGTGTTTCAAACAAAAGGGAATGCTAATCAGCACCAAAATCAAAGCTGAAATGTATCACTCATGAACTTGAGTCCTTTACATGAGATGGAAATGAGACAGTTATGTGCGTGTGTATATCTATCTATCTATCTATCTATCTATATCTATATATATCTCATGTAAAAAATATATATGTCTCATAGGTTTTAGATACATACAATTGCTCTTTAAGGGTAACTGTTCTTACATGAACAAAATTCTGTAGAGAACTTCACTCTGTAGAAAACCATTACAGTTAGGTCTGACAGGTCTAGATGGTTTCATGGGACCTGTTGAGAACTTTAATTCAAAGCACTATTATGTTGAGCTGCATTACAGTTCTAGCTGCATTCCCAGATCAACAGACAGCTCTCTCACAGGCTTACTTGAAATATTTTAGCAAGGTGTTCATCTGTGATAAGTCATTATTGCTTCTGATACAGGAGGTTCTTGGTGACCAGCCAGAGAATCTTTATCTCAGTCATTTGTCCTATTCAAGCGTCTTTCACAACAGCTCTCTTGAATTCAGCAGATTTATATTGTTCAGGCTGGATAAGTGGTTCATTGATCAGTTTTCTTTCTATGAAGAGAGAATGCAGGAGAAAAATACAATCTGTGCTACTTTTACTTGTGCTGACGGAGAGTAATGCATTATGATACACCCATTTTCTTGTGGAGTTTCCATAGGCTAGACCTGAATGGGTACATTTTATGGTCCATTTGGCTCTATATATCTCTTCATACTAGAACTGATATCCTTTTTATCAAAGTCCATCTTTTATGTCACTATATAGAATTTTATTTTATGGTTTTTCCAAGGCAGAGAGCTGGAATGATATCCATTAACACAAAAGACACTTCAGTGTCCCTGTCATTAGACTGACTTGGTTCAGCACCTCTTGCATGATACAGCTGTATAAATCTTTAACCTCTATAGAAGTACCCTTTAAATCAATAACAATAATTGAAAAAGGGATTAATGTGCTGGAATCACTTGAGAATGCTTCTGTTCATGGGGTTGGCAAGTGTCTATGAACAGTCAAGAAGTTAATAAACATCTGTGTTAATTCATGTCTTTAATAAACATTTACCTGGTTTTAATAGTCTCTCTTCATTGACTTTTCGACACACAAAAAATTAACTTTTTCACCTGCTTCATGAGATAGCACAAATTTGTTGTATTATATTATTGTGGGTTGACCTTTTAAAAGCCAGGTAGCTCATCTGAAGAAGTCTATGAGATGTGGGAGGTATAAAATTGCTAGCATTCCTATGGCTCAACTCAGTTACTGCTGGGCTTTAGTAAATGGTGTACTCGAACTGTACACTAAAATTTAGCATCTTAAATAACATTCATAAATTTGGGAAAGGATTTTTTGTATCTGCCTTCTTAAACACCTGTCTTCCTATGTAGCAAAACAGGTTTGTAGCAGTTAGTTTTGGAATTCCAGGTCAGTGTCAAGGAACTGAATCCTCTTGCAGTTTACTTCTTGGCTTTAAACATGACCTGTGCTAGTAAAGAATTATTTGGTTTCTATCAATTTCACTGCCCCAGGTCCTTGGGGCTACAGAGGATAAGGCTGATAGATTGAAGGGAAGGCTGTTACCTTCTCACAGTTCTGAGATAGATAAAGTTTAAAAATATCTTGCTGCTGTAACAAAGGAGAAAAATTTCTTTGCATGTTCTGAAATTTCTTCCAAGTATCACTTTGAAGTATAAATGAATCTCCTGAAAACAATTATATGAGAGCTTCCTTGGCTGGCAGAAGAGAAGGATGACCTTTATATGTACATATATATATGAACAAGTGGTAGGCTTACTGGAGGTGGGAATGAACAGCAGCTAGAGAATCTGCTCTGAAGGAAGCTAAGACTGCAGCTAGCTTGCCATCAGGACAAGTTTCTGTCACTGTTACGACTCTTGAACGAATCTAGTTTTATTTGCTGTTAGGTATATTAATTAGCATTCATTTTTAATTTAATCAAGACATTTTCTTCTTGATATATCAGAGATACTTTTACTACATAGACATCTTGTTGTTATAGTCTCCTAGCAACAGAAACTTTTCTTAAGCTGACATTTACAATCTCAAGAGTTCTGTGTCCAAATTACTTTGAATAGCCTTAATTTTCCACAGAGTATCTAAAATTTAATCAATCTCATCTTTTGTTAGTTTTATTTTCTAACAAAGGCATTTGATTAAGTTATTTCCTGAGCCTTGATTAGAGTATAATCCCAAATGTATTTCAGATCATGGCACAAAAAAAATATCTCAACCATTCTGCCTACATCTTGAGTTGGATACATTACTAAGATATATTGTTTCTCAAGCATCCTCAGAATCAGTGATCTTGAAGAGAACTTCAGTTATTCTTTTAACTCACACAGAGCCTCTGCAGTTACTGTTAATCAAAGCCATTGATCATTGTTAACAGAATTTGTACCAGATGGTCTCACTGCCTGACATTTGCAAGTGGCAATGGAAAGAAAGCAGAAATACCTGTTTGCAAACTTCTGAATACTTTCTGTGGTCATAAGGGTGCCTTTTAACACATGTAAATAGAGAAATTAATGGGCAAAATTTGGGACCAGAAAAGAAAAGACACAAAGTATTTGTTTATGCAAACCCAAAGCATATCAGTGGAGAATGGTGACACTAACAGATCCATCACACACAGTGCATCAAGGGGTCCACTGAATGCTCTGCAGACGTTGCCAGGTTTTATGCTCTGAGACTGGCTCCCACAAAACTGCCTGAGATTACAAACAGACCTGAAACTCTTGGCATCATTATTAATGTGTATGCAGCAAGTACACGCACAGTATGTGCAACAGAGTTGTCCTGAGCCATAAGGTCGTGGTTGTGTGTGCTGTGGTCATGTCATGCATGTGCTCCTGTCACGCAGGAGCAAGTTTACAGCATCAGTTTTTCAAGGGTATCTGATTTTTAGATACTCTGAACAAATGTGTATTTTCAAAATATTCCAGGATCAGTGTTTCAGGGAGAGCTTGAGTATAGGAAAATTTAGATGCATCCTAACCCTTGGACAGGGCATCCTCATAGTGATCTCTGAGTTCACCTCAATTCGCTGTGACCAGTAAAGCCATTGAATGGCTGAATGTCTATGTTGGTTTCTCATTTCTGTCTGGCCTCTAATAGTCTTTACGCAGTTAAACCTTCCATTATTTTTACATGATTTCTGTTGTGCTTGTCTCTGGCACTGCACACAAGGAGTATGTACTTAAAACAAAATGTTTTAAAGTAAATTAGGAGTCAGCTACCTGTGAATATGTGAATTTTTGAGGGAGCTGGTTCTAGCTTGTTTTTGTAAGCTTAAAAATCGGGACTCCTCCTCTTCCAGTACTTAAAAATCAAGATTTGAATAGAGCAAGGCATAGGTACTGCACCTTGCCATTTCTCAAGCTTGTCCAAGTCCCTCTGGGTGTCATTCCATCCTCAGGTGTCCCAGCCACACCACTCAGCTTGGTGTCATCTGGAAATTTGTTGAGGGTGCACTTGATCCCTTTATCTATATCATTACTGAAGATACTAAACTGTTCCCAATAAGGACCCGTGAGGGACACTGCTTGTTGCTGGTGTCCATTGGAACTCTGAGCTGTTGACCACTACCCTAAGGATGTGACTATGCAACCAGCTCCTTATCCATCTAACAGTCTACCCATGGAATCCGTTTTTCTCCAAGTTAAAGAGAAGGGTGTTGTGGGAGACCATGCCAAAGACTTTTACTTAAGCTATTAGAAGACTTTTTACTTGGGCTGAGAGAACAGTTGATGAGTTCAGTAAGGCAGGTTGTGATATTGGCTTACACTCCTCACAGTGTGCTTGAAAGGCATATTTTTATCCCTTAAGAAGTAAATTCCCACCCAAATACCAGAGTGTGACAAGTTTTGATTTATCCAGGCATGCCGTAGCCAGGCAGGTTGTAAAATATCCTATGAAATATACCTTCTTCATCGTGGAATTGTTGACTGCATTCTGAAAGTGATAAAACTGTGCAAAGCAGTGATGTATTTTATTCATTGAGAACATGACATTAGCAGGTGCTGCTGGTGGAAAATAGCATCCCGGATATTGTCCTTTTCACAATACTGTAATTGGTTATCGGTGTGCCAAAATGTCACCTGCAACAGCTGTGATTTTTTTTTTCTTTTTTTGATATCAGTGACTGATTCTTGTTTCAGTTTTTGACTTGATCTGCTTGTGTGACCTTTTATATTGAGATCAGGCCTTTCAACTTGTTAAGATTATTCTATTGCTCAATTCAAGAAAAAAAAAAAGGATAATAAAATATAAAGCTCCAAAAATACCAAGGAATAGTCATAATTACAGTTATGGAAGTTTAGAAAAATCCTCCCAAGAAACAGTGAGGTTTTTTTTAAAATTCTTTTTCTTTTAAAATATGTAGTTTCGGGTCTTGACTAGAAAAGCACTGCTCAAACTTATTGTAAAGAGAGCCATGTTGTCAAGTCTTCAGTTTCTCTGGAACATGACATGAAGTGTGGACATTTCCCTGTATCTTTTTATAAATGCATGTCAAATCAATAGCTTTGTCACTTCCTCTCCTATAAAAACATCCTTGTAATTCATAATGAAGATCCTATTGGTAGATCTGTGATAGTCCTGTGTTTGTACAATTCTTGTATCTCTGAATTTCCCATATTAAAGGGAATTAATTCACATAAAACTCCCAGTCAAATGTATGAAACTGTGAATATTTGTGGAAGAAGAAGAACCATTTTCATTTAGAGGAGGTTTTGATTGAAAAATATAGATTATCAGAATGAAATTTCTTTATTTTGTTTTGTAAAATAGGATTTTATTGGTGTCTTAGCACTCCCAGTACTTACCTCTGTAGAAACATTCATCATGAGAGTATCAGAGAAAAAGGCCATCTTATGTACTAGAACGTTGTCTGTCTTTGCATAGGAAAAAAATGCCTTGTGATTCCATATTTTTTTTCATATTTAAAATATGTGGTTAATATTTAGGTTGTTATTAATGACAGGTGTACACTTTGCCAATAAAATAAAAGCATTATGTTTACGCCTGTGATAACATCAAAAAGCTAAATAACATTTCAAATTTGAAGGCATATGATTTGCCCTGAATTTTGTATTCTGCTGATTAAGCAGCAGACCTACAATTATCTGACAGAGGCTGCCTTCTTGACATTTTCCAGCTTATTTTTTATGCTCAAGTAGAGCTGTATATTTTGCATAAGATATAGATAATCACGTAAACTAGTTACATCACTGGAGTATTTTTATTTCAAATTCAAGTACATTGAGGGGTGCATACATGATCTTAAAATAGATTTTGCAAATCTCATCTAATGTCTATCTTCATCTGATTTTAATTGGTTTTGGATCTCTTTCCCACACCTTCCCTATCAACGCAAAATCTATTTAAATTTAGATATACAAAAATATGTGAGCCACTTAAAATACATCCATAGAAATTTATTCTTTATTATTATAAATGATAAATAATTTATTATTTATTGTATTGACATAGGGTATGATAGTTAATCCATAATTTCTTTCCTTTCCTTTAATTTAAGTACTGCATCCTCACTCCCGTGTTATGTTCAGCATTAGGCAGAAGTATTTGGAACAGCTCTGCTAGGGCAAAGCAATGGGACTCTTCCAAAGAGTTAATTATTTGTACAAGTGTCAAAAGGTTTGGTGCCCTTGTTGGTTAAGAGTTTCTGGTACAGTTTTTCCTGAAAACACCAAGCATACTCTAAAATTACTTGTAGTCCTTCATAAGGGTTAATGTTAACTGCTACTGAATAAACCTTTTTCCTAAGATTCTGGTGCAGGATCTTAGGAACTGCTCTCAGTTTTCTTACAGGACCAAAATACAGATTTACTGAAGTGTCAGGTACCATAAATGCTAGCTGTGTATCACTTTTAATTCAGCTCAGGCCAAAGCATTTGATGTATAATATAGTGCCATAGGTTGTGCATGCACAGAAATTGCACAGACAAGTATTTGTCTCTCTTCTTCAGCTGTCAGCCCAGATACATCGTCATATACCATTATCACTTCTAGCAATGACATTGAAACCTCTTGAGCAGTAGTGTGCTTACTGTGCACATATAATATATAGTAGCTATAGTAGCTACCTCCCTGAGGAGAGTTTCAAAGGTATAGCCACCTCATTTAAAGATTAAAATAAGTTAATTCTTTCTTACATGAAAAAGCAATGTTTGTGTTGGTGCTTAACATGTACTCTTCTTGTTATGAGAATACAAAGGTGTCCTCATGCTGCACTGAGAGGAAAAGGCATCCTTTGTCTGTAATATCCTTTAGAAAAGGTTGTGCTAAATTAGCAACAGAAGAAACATGTACCCGGGGCATTTAAATTCTCAGATTATGACAATTTCGTATCTTGTAACCTGTGAAAAAGAAGAACATTTTCCAAATTGCACACTGTAATTTTCTGAAAGAGCGGCAGACTTTGGTACTTTGCCAGATTTTGAGGGTTATTTGGATGCTCAGAGATCCACCTTTGGGCTACGAAGGACACCCAACTGCTTTGAAAGGTACAGAAGGAGTTGCCTTTCAGTTTATGCCAAACTTATCTCCTTTTGTTAATTACCCAAAGCATTTATCTGTATTTTGGAGCACCTATTAAAATTCATTTTTAAAATTTTTGCTTTGAATCTCCCCATATGAAACCATTGTGTGACCTGCTAATGTGTTTGAAAGTCTGCTGCCTGTTACAGTCATTGGACTGTCAGGAAAATTGTATTCCATTTGGTGGAGACTCTTAAGTGTACTCCAGCACACTCCAGTTTAATGTTCTCTGCACTTGAGCTCTTTGTGCGTATGGAGGTTTAAGTGAATTTCAGGATTTTTGAAATAATCCGGGTTAATTGTTGATACTACAGGAAAGATAATTTTGTACAGCAGGTAAAGCTGTCACTGGAGGTATGAGCTATTCAGTGTCCATTGGTTAATTGTTCCCAGTTACTACCAGGTGCAGAGTTGTGGGATTTGGTTTAGAGATAATTTGGTTGCTTGTCCAACGGATACCCAAATTAGAGCATCAAACTGATTTCCTATGAATAACTGAGCGATGGTTAAACAGCAAAGAATTTGCAATGGTAAGAGTTTGTCCAGCAGGCTACTGTAATAGTAATTTTAACAAAATTATATGTAAAAGTTTAATAATAAAAAATGCATGTATGTTAATTGTAGCTCTTCAAGTATTTATAAATAGCTGTAATCTTTCTATTTTTTTCATATATAAAATAAAAGGGGTTTTAATCTGTAATCATTTTAGACACCAGAAGTTTTATAATTTCTAGTAAAATATGTGCTTATTTTTCCATAAGGCCCTTTTAAATCCATATAAAGGATTCTAATGACTGCAAGAAGAGCTGAAGAAGAGAGAATGAAAAGTGCACCTCATTGGAGTGAAAATGTAGCTCCTTAGGTCTTTTCTTCATCATTGTGTTTGTTCAAAGAATAAAGATTAGTACCAGTAAGTTAGGTTTGCAAGTATAGTTGGAAGTAAAAGCATAAAGATGGTAGAGAAGAAATATTTGCTTTTAAGATAGCATAGAAATTACATGTATTTTATATGCCTACATGTAAGTACAGTAACTCTTAGAATATAATTCACTAAAAATCCAGTTTCTTGAGGATTTTTTCAAACTTCTAATTTACCCTCTGAAAACTCAGAAGGAGGAAATCTCTTCCCTTCTATGATGGCAGATTTTCACAGCTGCATTAAATAATAGAAAGTAATTGTGTAAGCTCAGAAAAAAAGTCAATTCTTTCAATTGTTCTTCCTAAAATTATTTTTCTAATGTTCTAATGCTCAGACTGACAGGCTGATACAAAACCTGTTCTTCATCTGTTCATGTTCCTGGGGGACAGTGTGCCACATCTTTCCAAACAAAGAGGAAAAAATTTTACAGAATTAAAAGAAGTGAAAAGCATCAGGATATATCTTATGCATAATAAGCTGAAGATTTAGATATTTCATTTGTTTTGACTATTGAAAATTCTTGAAATTGCCTAAGAGACTGAGAAAAGCTTGAAAATTTAAGAGAAAAATGCTTTATTGATGGAAACTTGAAACAGAATCACTGAAAATTAAGAGCAAAGAAATTGCTGAAGCGATTTTAAAAGGTAACATTTATTTGTTAGATTCTCTTCCCATAAATCCATTTCAGATCCAGGGAAGGTGGGAAAGGAAAATTAATATAAGTTTTGGAAAAGGAAGCTGAACAGCTCTGTCTTTTCATTGAAATTACTTGAAATCCAGGCTCTGCAAAGACAAAGATCAGTTAGGATGGTTAATCAGGTGTCAACTCAAGCAGGCATTGGGATCTCACACTTGCAAAATGAAGCTGTTAATCAGCTCCTGTGTGGAGATCTCTGCCATTAGTTGCCTATTGATTTACAAATTTGATTGATTGAAATAATTTTATTAAAATAAATAATTTTAATTATAAATCCAAATTTGAATCAGCTAAGATTTTGTAGAAGACCCTATCCTTGGAAGAAGAATATGTTTTCTGTATTATTTAACAGATAGAAAAGATGTTAAAGCTCAGCTGAAGGACATCCCCATGTCCATTTTTGAAAATAAAATTGAATGTTTTGCTTGGATATCCCTGGCTTTCTCCTAATTAAAGTATTTAGGCAGTATAAAAGAGGAAGTAAAAGTAAGATTAAACGTTTTAGTGGTTGAAATAATAGTTATAGTGGCCTACTTTGAAAATAATTTGGATGGCTTTACTTTTTTTGAGTAAGTGCAGCAGAATAAACTGGTACATAGCAATCTAGTACAAACAATATCCAGCTGATCTCAGAACGCTGAGAAATGCTACAAAGCAGCTGTAATGCAAGAAAATAAATCAAGAATAGGATGGGAAGATTTTTTTTCTTTTCTGTGAATAATCTTGCTTATGGGGTGTATGCCTCACCTTAATGTTATTTTGCCACAATTACCTTGTATTTCACTGAATCCTAATGCTTCGGGATAAAAAGTGTACTCATTTTAAGCTGTGAGAATTCAGGACAGATGGATGAATAGAGATCATCACTGACATGCATTCTTTAAATACCATCTGGTTAGCAAATACTAGTAGGACAGAAGTAACATATGTTGTTTGTCTGGCCCTGTGTCTTGTCAGGAAACACAGCAGACTGGCATGGTCCAGGGATGCATACATTGAGTTTTCAGAAGCAGGGAAGATCTTCACAGGTGTAAGAAATTCTCACTGAGAGTGGAGGCAGCTGGAGGAATATATCACAGTGCTCTCGAAATCCCAAGCAGATGTTGATCTTTGAAGCCCATATACGTGGGACATGAAGAGTACAACTTTTGAATTCACCTTGCTAACACTGAATGCATCCAGATCATTGTTTAACTAACTGAAGGTTGATTATTTTTCTGGCCTGCCTTTGAAAGTGGGAAGAAGACTTTGTCTGAATTGGTAGAAGAAAAAACATGGGTTAGACTGTGTAAGCAAAACTTTGTTCTAGGTTACTGCTGCTCTCCACATCAGAGAGTCTGCTTCCCTTACAAGCTGGAGCCAAAAATAAAAACAAAGACATGTCCCTGTGGGAAAGAAACAGATAAAGTTGGTGCTCCTACTGCCTGGTTCATTCCTGCTTTTTCCTCATACTCTTAAACCTTTTTCCAAGGGTCAAATCAACACAGACATGTTGCTGCCCAGCAGCACAGGCATGGCTTGCTGCCCTTGCCCACTGGCACAAAGGGGAGTGAAATCGCCCTCTCTCTAACACTCGCTGCTAGATTCATGCCCAAAGGTGAACAAGTCTGAGCAACGGTGTAGAAAAAGTACACACATTTTAAGAGTCTCACTAACCAGTGAGAGACTGACATCAACCTTTGTTGGGAACATTGGATTACAAAGGAAAATGTGTGAGGTCAGCTCAAGCCAGCTATTTCATAGGAGTGAGATTTGATTAAGGCCAGGCTATGACCCAGCTGGTGGGGCCAGAGATGGTCTGGACAGTTTTGCCATTAATTTAAGTGGGAGCACAGTCTTCTGCCAGCCTATAATCTTTATCATTTAGAATTTGTGATTTCATTATTAAAGCAAGCTGCTTGCTGAAGAACAGAGGCAATTTTTATCGATTATTATAGAGCTAGTACTTTATCTTGGCCTCTTGTATAAATATAAGCTTGTTTATTAGCTGTCAAGCAACCATGCACTCAAGTATATAAATAGCATTAGGAAAAAATGTGTTTAACTTTTAAAAATCTAAATTCACTTCCTATGTAAAAATAAATTTGCTTTGAAAATTGTTAGTATTCAGCAGATTAATCTGTTTCATTTTTGTCAGGCTTTCACTGTACTACTTTTTTAACAAGATAAAATATGCATTGAAAGTACAATCATAATGAAATGGTACAGTATAAATAGATGACTTTCATCATAATGCACTGTTTTTAGAAATGTTCATAATTTAAACAATTATGTTTCTTGACTTCTTGCCAATTAAGTTTAGTCATCTAGGGGCTGTGAATTTTAATGAGAAAGCTGAATGGTCTTTTGCAGATAAAATCTGTTGGCAGGAACACAATCAAACAAGGAAAGGTATAATTTTTTTTTTCCCCCTTATTTCTCTAAGTATCATAAAAAAGATAAGAGAAAAAAATTAAGTGGCAGGAGAAACAAAACAACTGTGCAGAAAGTGCTTTATAGCTTTTATGTAGATTGAATATATTTTAAAAATCTTTGCTTACTACCCCTTGAAATCAGCGTGATAGGTTTGAAAGATGCAAGAGATGTTAAACATACCCATGAGAAAATTAAAATGAGAAGCAACCCTTAGCCAATAGCTGTTACACTGTGATTATTAAGACAGTTCTAATGAACCTCTTCAGAAAAATTTTGAATCCAAATTCATAAAGAAAAAAAATAAATAGGAGTGACATTAGATACTTTACATGGTAGACTGTGGTCCATGCATCTAACTTTCAATGGACAAACTGGAATCCCCTGGGGATTAGAATTAGATTAGCTAAATGCCTAACAGCTGTCTCACAGGCATGAGACTAGATAAAGCAACCAAGCTGTAAATCTGTGCAAACTGCATGAAAGGCTACATAATGCAAATTGATTAGTTTAGGACTTGCATTAATGTGGTTGTGAATAAAATAACCCACCAGCAAATCCTCTCCTAATTTTAACAGCTACTGAAGAGAAAAACTTAACAGACAGATCATTATGAGGCATAAGTCTACAATGAATTTACATTGTGATCAAAGAAAAAAATGGAATTACTAATCCCCATGAAGAAAGAGTTCTAATCTTTGTGCAGAAAGGCAAATATTTGAGGTTTTAACTTGGATTAATAGGTGGCTTTCATGGAATACAAATGGCCTTTGCATTTTTTTAAAAAATTAAAACTATGACCACCTATTGATTTGCATTCAAGGATGAAATATTTGATGTGGTACACTTCTCAGTAGATAGATCATACACTATTGAAATGCAACCTATGGTAACTATTAGTTAGCAACTTATTTGTTTTCTGTAGTTTTATGTAGCTATAGATTATAGCATTTGAAAGTAAGAATGGTAGGAATATTGACTTAATTTCTTAAACCTAAAGAATCTATTTCATAATATTTCTTGTCTACTCAAAATTGTACGTCTTTTATTCAGTTGAATTTTATCACAGAAAAACAAATGCCATTTAACAAGTGCTTTATTTGTAAGACATTTGTGATCTGTAAAATTTTATGTCTTAAGTAGTCAAGAGATAATAACCATTAGATTATTAAAATACAATGAGATCAGTGACCTATATTCTCTATTTGAATGCTCTCCCTTCATATCATCTTACTATTTGTGTATGGACTGCTACATTAATATTAATATAGATTTTTCTGTTTCATATACTGAAAGAGAAGTTTCATCAGATTATCAGGCTCTTGGTTTCAGTGGGACTAAAAGGAGCCTTCTTGTATGAAGCACTGAGGTCTCAAAGGTTTGGGAGCCAAGTAGGATGCCTCTGTGATGTTTTTGAATGCAAATAGATAGAAAGTTGTTCTACTTATTTTTAGAGTCAAACAGAAGTCATAGAGCCATAGTTCACATAAAAGTAAAGCCCAAGGTAGTAAGTGGGATGTGCTGAATCAGGTGCTAATGGGGCAACATAGCTTCTGGCTAGGTAGATGGAGCACGTGCAGAATAAACTCATGTACAGGGTTTCTCTACACTGTCCTCTAAGTGCCCACAGCCAGAGCATGTAGTTACCTCTCTGTCCCATGTGCACCGAGCATCCACCACCTAAGTGTTTCTCTGCTTCTGTCCCTGAGAGACCTGATAGTATAATATGTTTTTCGTTTTTTTAATTCAGGGCACTATTGCAGTAAAGCACCTGTAATTCCAATTCTAAAGCCAATCTGCTATGTATATGATACCCAAATGCTCGTTTGACTCAAATCAGATTTCCCTCAGTGATAACTGTAATCACTGGTCTACAGAGAGTGCTAGTCTCTCTGTCCCAGCAGGCACTATATTAATACAATATTTCAGTTTTTCCCATGTGAAGAAAGAAGTACAAAATTGTATTTTGACTTCCAAAATTTCTTTTAGTGCTTCTGTGATATAGGAAGAAGTTGGTAATTTTGTGTCGGAAAGGAAAAAAAGTCTGACGACTCCGGTGGGGGGAGAAATTGCAGTCCAAAACCAATGTGGTTGATAAGAGCAAGCTCTGTTTATTAGCAATCCAGAGGCACTTATATAGTATACCAGCTTGTTAACTCTTAAGTGGCTTAGAACTTATCAAAGCGTATTTCTGCTTCTACCTAATTGGACTTACACTGGCAAGTTTCTACAGTTATGTTATGATTAAAAGAATTCAGAGTTCACCTCCCCTTCTCCGGGTCTTATCTGCACAGCTGTAAATCTTCAAAACTCCCTTTTTGTTCCCAGCCCTGTTTTTTTCACATAGGGATTTTCTCATGGAGAGTTTTCCTCACACAGGCCTTTTGCTTGCAGGCTCTTGCTACAGTTCTTTTATTGATCCCATAATTCTATCAATGATCCATGCCCCTGATCCTCTAATCAAATCCCAACAATTTTGGATTTTAACTCATGAATGAAGAAAGTTGCATCCTCAGTAATCTTTATTGAGGATGATGGTTAGCATGACTGTACACCAAATCCTCTTCTAATCTGTTGGTTTGGTTATTTGTGTACTGTACTTCTTCTGAGGAAAAAATGTAGTCTTTTGCTTCTTAGAGGAGTGCTTAAGCCATCAGGATGCTAGGTAACAAATGGTTATTTGAGTTTGTTTGCTGTGTTTTGGAGAGTAACTAAAGCAGTTCAAGAATTCAGTAGAAATTACTGAAGATAGTTCATGGTGGTAAAACTGAATTTTGGCACAGAGTTCATACAGTTCTGCATCCATTGCAAAAAAAACCCCCAAAAACAAAAAAACACCCCAAACCCCTAAGAAAACGCTCCTGAAACACAAAACCAAAGAAAGATCCTCAAAGAAGAAAAAACCAAAATCATAGTGAATGTATGAAAAGGAAATAATATGTTTTGTTCTAAAGTATAGATTGTGCATTCATTACTTCAGTACATGCAACAAATAATTTTAAAGGCCATAAAACGCTGTCGCCTTTTGCAATTTTACATTACTCGACTCACTGATTTCCTGTAGCAGTGAATTACACAGGTAGATATATCTCACAGACTATTCTTTCCCTGTCTTTCCTGTGAGCCAGTGATTTTCTTTTCTGGTCACAGAAGCTCGCTGTATATCATCGCTGCTTTTTTCCTGGTTAAGCCTTCTGATCAAGCCATAGGAAAGTAATAGGAAACTACAGGAAACATAAACCCATTGCAGCTCTCCATGTCCTGAGTCCATAAAGCATGAAGCATTCAGGCCATGTTACAAAGAAATTGGAAGTGGACTTACAGGAGGTTATTTCCTAAATACAAGGCTTCTTTACACCAGTCCTTCTTTCAAGGGCATGTTAATGGAGTCCCAGCATCAGACAGATTTATAAGTGATGGCTGGTATCTCACCGCTGGCAAAGGAAACTAAGGAAAAAAAGGAAAAGTCTGATGCTACCTCCAAGTATTCCACAAGTGAATGAATGCATTTGTGCTCTCGTTAAATCTCTTACTGTGCTGAAGTTTAATGTGATTTGGTATTGGGAAACCAATCAAGGTGGAAAGACAGGAGCAAAATATAGACATGCATATTCACCGCATTTTTAAAGTTCTTACTTGCTTAACTGAATGCTATAGAAAAAAGAATGTTTTAGTGATGAGCATTGTGCTGCAGTGAAAAAATGTGGTAAATGGCAAATGAAAAAGTAGAGTTTGTGTTCTGCTGAAGGTGAGGGAAGACATTCACAAATAAAGAAAGTATGGTGGTTTTTTACTGGAGGACATATGTTTGAAGCCATTCCTTCCTTTCTGTTCTTCCCTTCTTTTTATTCATTGTACAGTCTGTGCCTGTCTTATACCTTCTTGTTATTTTCACAGCATGTGGGATATTTTACATACATCATATACGAATTTTTTTGTTCTCTCTGTACTGTCCTAAAACCAGGTGTAGGCATCATTCAAGCTTTCATTCTTTCAGTGATCCATACTCGACCATTTGGGATTTGTGGTCTGAGGGCTTCAATATCATCCTGTGCCTTTATTCTCTAAGTTTCTGCCTTGTACTTGTTGTCTCAAGCAATGTTGCTACATTTTAACCTCCTGTGCCTTATCTGTGATATGCAGGAGGAACACAACTCTGTCTCTCCAGTTAGTTCCTGGAATAATTTTTTTTCTTCCAAGGCTTGCAGAAGCTTCCACATGCTTGTTGTTCTATGGAGAGGTGGAAAGAAACTTATACTCCTCAAAAAGTTTCTGAGGACCTTCCTCTTTCTGCTTGATTGTGCATCACTCAGCTGGTAACTTGGAGCTCTCTGCTAAAAACATTTTGAAATCTGACTTTGTGTGGGAACTGATAATTCAGCCATTATATTGCTGCTGTTGCCGTGTGGCATCGGGTCGGCCGTCGCAGCAAAGTTTGGGAGAATGGTCCAACAAATGCCAGCTCTCATATCTGTCTCCTATCAGTGACATTTGAGCACTGACTTCAAAGGCTGATGAGGTACTTACTGGACATACCCCACTGAGCAGAAGCCAAGAAGGAGTCTTAGGGAAAAAGAGCAACATAAAAGGGTTTCCTGCTGGTTTCTTGATGTATTCATTCTATATGTATTGACATTATGTTCTCGTCCCCCTTAGCAAATAGCTTAATTGTTTGAAACAATCCAACAAAACAAGTCACAACTGACGTGACATTTTTCTGCAAGGAATGCTGGAATGCTTAAGTTTATGGGTTTTGAGTTTTTAGATTAGCTCTACTCGTATCTTGCATTACTTGCCTTTAGGTTATTCTCTTCTGTAGATATTACATCATGCCAAGATGCCCTTGATTTTTGTTTTCGCCCCAGAATTTTGATTCATAGCCAAAGAACAGACTATAAAATTGAAGTTGTATCCTCAAGCTTCCCATTTCCTTGTGCAAAAAGTACTGCTTCAACATTGAGGTTCTCTTGCAGGAGAGAACTCTCTGGAGAGCCAACTTGATTGTGATAGGTTAGCATAACTTTTAATGACTTAACGCTTATATGGGAGTCTTATATGGGAGTCTTACCGTGAGTTTTAATGATGATGTATTCCAGTCTTTTATATTTACAATCATAGAACATTTTGGGTTAGAAAAGATGGTTGAAATTCATCTAGTCTAGCCCTCAGTAATGAGGATCAAAATTTAGTCATTCGGAGCTGAGTTTATCCTCAAAAAAAAAAATAGTTCCATTAAAGCAAACTAAACCAATTGTTTAAAATTGAGGATACATTAAGTGATTTACTTCCTAGTGGCTTAACTCCTCTGTGGTTCCTAGCAGTCAGACATTCACCAAGTTGGCTTATTGCAGTCATTTTCTTTGCTAGGGATGCAACATTGCGTATTGTAGAGAGGACAGTAAACATTACAAAATAAAATGGAAAGCAAAATGTAGCCATGATGCAGTAAAGGTCATAAATAGAAGTATTTCATAGTGGGCAAATCAGGAGGTAAGTGTAGCCAAAGGTAGCAGCTTTGCTGTAAGCTGCATTTTCTCTGGAATTAAACAAAGCTAAGAATACTCATGTAAATTAAACACAGTGTCTTCAATTGATACTGCTCTAAGAATAAAAGTTTGTTGTGCCTTCTGGGATGGGCAGGAACAGAGCATAGCTCCGCCAAAAATGGAAGATATGTCTCCCTCTTCACTAAAGAATTAATTTTATGAATTTGTAATGCACCTTTCTGACATGCTAATCATACCCTGTATAATATGACACTATGTAGATTTTTTTTTTTGAAACTGCAGATGTTAAAATATAAGGTTCATAAGTTTAACAAATTATGCATTTTTGTCTTACAAAAGTGTAGCTTGACTAAACAACTACTTTTTTTTGAGGGAATAGTTTCTTTTGAAACTAAAATGTTGAAAAGTTTTGTTAGGAATGTGTAGATTTTGCATGGCATTGAATATGTGATTAAAGCTGCTGTCTATATCTGATACTACTGAAAAGAATAAAAGAGTGTAAATAAACCCCCCATCCTAAAAGGGCTTTGAACTCTCAGCCTGCAATGTGTGTGGCTGCTATTTTGTTTATTAGGCTATACAATTAATTAAACACATAAACAAGTGTGAAGATTTTTAAATGTTAATATTGCCACTGGAGGGAGCCCATATTCCATAGATACTACAGAAAAAAAACGGATTATAATTTTAAAAGGAAAAACAAAAATGGTGCTTCTACAATATAATACATTTTTCCTGGTTTTGACTTTGCATGTATGCAGAATTTCTGTTATACTTACTATACTGTTCATTTTTATTACTTCCATGTAATATGAAATTTAAAAGTCAGAAGTCAGAAAAGCAGTTGCTTGCTTTGAATATAACTTTTTCCAAAAAAGAGAGAGTTTAGAAGAAAGCTAATTACTGCCTTAGTATTAACACTGGAGTAAGGAAGTGCACAGCTAGACTACAAGATCAATGTAGCTCCAGAGCTCCAGAGCTGGCAGAGCCTTCAATTTGTTTTTGAAGTCTTTGAATATCATCAAGTTTCATTTTTCATAAAAACAATTATCTTCTAATCTAACTGGACTTGCTAGTATGATTTTTATCTTTTGAGACCTCTGACTTTTTAAATATGATCTTGAGTTAATCTGTTCTAAAGCACGGTTCAAATGTCTAGGAAAGTTACCAGTGTAACTGGTGCTGTTTGTTATCATCTTATAATAACCAGTTGACAGGCAAGAAGCTATTAAAGCTTTCCTCTCCCCTGAGAGTTGTTTGAT
Source organism: Corvus cornix cornix (assembly GCF_000738735.6). Taxonomy (NCBI): domain Eukaryota; kingdom Metazoa; phylum Chordata; class Aves; order Passeriformes; family Corvidae; genus Corvus; species Corvus cornix. The sequence goes on from NC_046333.1 coordinate 41,722,290, forward strand.
TTGTCATTCTCCATTTTTGCAGACTGTGTGCTCAAACCAGTTTGTGATAACGCGACCAGAAAGCTAAATTCAGTAAAGAGTTCATGCTGACATTGTTATTCCATACAAGAGGCCCAGCAGAAGGAGATAGTGCTATAAGTCAGATAACATAATGAAATGGGATCTTGTATCACAAAGAATTTGGTGGATGAAGAATCATAAACATTTTCTCTTTTTATATAAATTAGAAAAAGATGTGGGGTCATACTGAAGTTGCATCTGCTATTTTTGTTTAATTTTTTTAAAGAAAATTCAGCTGAACTGAGGCTTAGGGAAATGGTTGAATTACAACTCTCTCAACACATATTTTAAGAATTTAGATTTACTTTGTCAGGTAGTTTTTATTTCAAACAGTTGAAGTAGGTCAAAAGAAAAACATGCAATGAGCTATATTTATCACAGGAGAGACTTTAAAAGTAAATTGCATAAGCCTGAAAGAGTTTTACGTTTCCATAATTAAATTGATATTGATTTGTTGAATATTTTAAAGAATAATTTTTTTGAGAACATGGGACAGGTCAGAATGTCCTTGCTTTTAGCAGTGAGATCATAAACACTAGCAATAGTTTATAGTTGAAAAGTTAATTTCCTACCTATTTTGCAGCATCTTAGTTGACAAATTTTGCATTTTCAATTAATTATGTAGCTTTTCTCATCTTGCTATTTGAAATTGAATATTCCTTCTTATTTGTTCTTATTTTTATTTATTACTATTTTTTAGTTTGTTCTTATTTCTATGTAAATGAAACGTGGTCTTGCTAGAATTAGCGTCCATGGCTTTGCACATGTGAATTCCACATTGGTAACTGAATTTAGCTTGAGTATTATACTTTTCTGAATGTGCTTCAAGAAAACCTGTATTTACATGAAAGAAAATGTAGCAAAGCAAATGCAGTAAAATGAAGGCATTGAAGTGTATCAAAGAGATTAAAGAGGAATTATCTTGTCAAACCACATTGAATTGAGGTCATAGATATGTTTTAGATATTATCATTCTGTAGTGTCAAATCTGATACTTTTCTTGAAAGGTTTGTTCTGACAAGCCGTAAGCAAATAATTTAATTCATTCTTGATAGTTTGTTCCAAAAAACGTGCACTGGGATGAATACCTGAAAATTTTAATGAAGAAAATTGGCAAAATAGGAGATAAAGAAAAATAAATTGTATCTTAATTAAAAACAAATTAAGTTAGTATAAGTATTGACATGGAGAGTTTCTGAATGTTTCATTGTTCTCAAGGTAAACAATGGCTTTAGACGGTTCCTTTTCTGTTTGCACAGTTTGAAGTCTTGCTGCTTCGAATGTGCTCTTAAACACAGAGGAATTCCATTTTCAAACAGCATTCCAACCTCTTCTTTCTATCAGGAATATTCATCCTCAGAAGAGCTCTTCAATGAAATTTAAAGTGAAGTAAATGGAGTGTTTGGCTTCTGTAGAGTTCTTTTGATGTAGGCATTTCAAGCAGTTCAGCCAAAGAGGGTTTTTTTTTCATTAGGACCAGGTAGAGAAACTGAGTTGTGAAGCTGAAGAAAGCCCAAATCAAAAATAGTATTTCCAGAACCCTGATTCAGCTTAATTCGTTAGCCTGCATGTCTTGGTCACTATCTCTGCATCCTAACGTATTGTGGAAAATCACAAGATAAACTTGCTTAAGGCTTCTAGGTCTTTATATCTCTAAAACCTCATTTCTTTTACTGAAGTAAATTGTGTTACTCCATCTCAGTAGTGCTTTTGGTCTTCTTTCCTTAGTGGATGTATAGAAAATCAGTACTGGCAATGTTTTGTCTATTGTTTATATCCTTGCTTTACAAGTATTTCATCATAACATCAGTTCCAAATTGAAAAAGGGATGAGATCTGAAAAAGCAGACAGTGTACAAGGAATGGTAATTTTTCAGACAGGAGATACAGCAGAGGCCTCTGTGACCTTGACCCCAAACTAGATATTCCAAGAGATTTTCCTGATTGAATTAATGAGCACTTTTTTTCATCCAGAAATTTGATGTGAACATTTTTTCTCTATTTTCTAGAAAAGCTCAGTGTAGAGCAAGGAAACGAATTGCCCATGCCATTTCAAAAGAAAGCTCACATCAAATCACTTATTTCTAATGCTTGCAGTGTTTAAAAAGTTAAATCTTTGCTCAGCTCCTTATGTGGTGCCAAATTGAGCTTTCATCTTCTGAGCAGAAAGAGGAGAAAAGCTGAAAGAAAAGAAACAAAACAGATTGAAGAAACTTTTCATTGCAGAACAGGAAAGGGGAGTACTGCAGGGACTATAAATCCCAAATACCATGAAGTCACAGTAAATACATGTTAATTAGTTGAGTCACCTGAACAGAAATAGTCTATCCAAACTTATGTCCTATCCCACAAAAAATTCGCTTTCATATTTTTCTTTACAGTTAATACATCCTTGAGAAATTGTGATCATATTGCAAAAGACCAAGAATTTTTATCAGATTTTTATCTACCAGCTTTAAATGCTTTCTTATAGGCCCAGACATTTTTTGCTAGTCCCAAACATTATTTGAAGATACAGGAAAGATATCCATCCCTTGTGTTCATGATAGTTCTGTGTTACATTTTTGTTTCCGTTGCCTCTAGTTTGCAAGTATAGTTGTAGCATTCGGAAAAACCCACAAATTCCAGACATTTATAACTTGAAATATCAGATTTATAGTTTTTTGTAGTTCCAAATGTTGTTAAATATATTCGTTTTTTTTTAAAAAATTGCAAAGCCACACAGATTTTCATAATAAAACTAAGAATTTATGCATCTATCATAACAATCCATTCATTTACACTTCAGCACTTCAGATTAAACAAGGTTGAGCTTGGCTGCACAAGAGAAGAGGGAGGAATGCAATTTCAAAATTCCCCCCCTATTTTTGCTGAAGTGAGTTTAAGAACCCTATACATCTGCAAGGTCTAAGTGTCTCCATTGCCAAGGTATGAGATGTTTCCTTTTTGTTTCTCAGAAGATGTTGTGCCTGACACAAGAAAACAAGTGCACATGAAAACTTCTGGTGATTTGTGAATTGCAACACTTTGCATGTGACATAAAATTCAGATTTGAGCCCAGTGTTTTTTGAGACTCTTTTTAAACACTTAGAAGAGCTAGTTACAGAAAAAGTATAAATTAATTATGCTAATTTAAACATAATATGTATTTTTTTTAAAAATTGCTTAGGCCCTGCACTAAGGGATGTGCTGTGGCAAGCAGATCTCAAAGAGAAATTTGAAACAGAGGAGAATGCATTGGATTTTTTGGGATTACATCTAAATGGCCTGGGACTATTTAGTAGACTATGTAAATGGCAGGAAGTTTTCTTGAAATTATGATGAAAAGATTCTTTGGTTTTGTTGCTGGCTGTATCAGTGAATCATAGAAAGGCAGGTCATAACCTCTTTGTATCTGATTTTTGTAAAATTATTATAAATATCTGTCTCATTCAGAGATTAAGCTAAATTAGTAATTGGAAATGTATGGACATGTTTTAACTGTTTCTAAAAGTATAAAGCATTAAAATAAATTATGTGAAAATGTGGTTGCTTAAAACAATGTTGAGAATGTGTTGATATGTTTTTCTAAATTTAAATTTTAAAAAGAGGGGGGAAAAGTAAACAAATTAAAAGTTATGTACCAAAAGAACAAAATGGAAACACAAATTGTGCAGCCATCTGCAGGACATAGTTTAATGACTACCACAGAACTATTTTAATAGATTTTGAGCCCTTTAGAGAAACAACTGTTATTTACAAGCTGGCCCTATTAAGTGATAAGAAATGGCTGAGTGTTGGTATCTAGATGATTAAACAAAACAAAGTCGATGTTGCTTAGAGTTTTGGAAAGCTTTATATAAGCTTTGTGAAGTAAGTATTGCACTAAGGAAATTATTATGGTTTTCTATTTTAAAGAAAGAAAACAAATTAAAGTGTGAAAAGGTGTTAGATATCTAACTTCATGGAAATAAGCCTTCTTCAAAACAGCAGTAAGATAATAGAAACTTTTAAGCACATGGATCTTTAAAGGAGACTGGGGTATAAATGAGCTTGGCTTTCTTGTTAGCAGACTAAAACAGCCTTTTCCTTCCTTTACAAATTATCTGCTTATCCATTTATTTGGCACTGCACTGCAGATACTTTTTAATAATAATAGTAACAGCAACAAAAAAAATCTGTTTCCTCAGGTCTTCACAAAGGCCACTATAGAGACACCAAAGCAGAAAGGGTTTTAGTTGTCACTGAATAGCCCTGCCTCTCGGTGGCTGGGGCAGTCATCTCATCCCTTCTCCCACAGAGGGGAGTTTTGCATCCTGCTGTAATCTGTGCTCTTTACAGAAGTGATGCAGAAGGATAGAGGCAGAAGTCAATCTGGGCTTTTGTCCACAGACTCACTCAAAATATAATTTCCCCTCAACAGTACTTAGCTGGGTTTTTTGGAATAATTAATTAGAGAGTAGAATTATGTTTTTGTGGCTAGAAAATGTTGGTATTGCTAATTTAGGGTGCATCATTTAATTATGTGGCTACCCTAAAGCATTTATCCGATTATACCAGGATAATAATAATTTGGTTTTGTGACATTTTTAAGATGTCTACTTAGTTTGGAAACTTCATTTAGATTGCAGCACTTGCTGGTCTGGGTCCCACCAGAACGAGATCATTACACAGAGTGTAGCAAATATTATAAGAACTCTGCTGTGGACAGAAATACTTTGACTTTCCTTATCTACTTCAGCTGCGTATTGTATACTAACGTGCAGTCCTGTGGTGAACTGGATCAGGGAACAGGTTTGATAGAAAATTAACAGATCTTTTGTAGTTCCAGGGTTTATAAATTTTCCATTCCATCTGGGCAAGAGATGTGATGAATGTGAGCACCAGAGTGAGGCAGTAGGGCTTAGTACTGAGAGAGGACGTTAGGAAATGGGGATGTGAGATTGCCTCATTTTACGGAAGTTCAGTTTGTTGTTGAATTAACATGATTGCTCTGCACAGAACCAGAGCAGAGAGGGTAAGTACAGAAAATTAAAGCACACAGAGTTTCTACATGGAAAAAAACTGTTAGTTTTTGTTTCTTTGATAACCTTTTCCTCCCTAGTGTTTATTTAAAAGAACTGAAGCAGGTAATGGTAAAGTGGGTTTACTTCCACTGTAAAAATGGTCCATTTAGAGCAACATTGAAAAAAAACTTCACCAAAACTGAAACAATATAAAAATAGGCATATCCGAGCTTTTTTCACTGTGAGCAGTTCAAACTGCCTTACTTTAAAGAATCATATGATTTATTCCACGGGAAGCACCAATATGATTTTTCTGTAGTTTCTTTGTGTTTTCAGGATGTCCACAAGATTGGTGGCTTTCCTAATAATGTCCTTTCCATGAAATTCCCCATTCCTCCTTCAACCCTTTGCTATTAAAAGCACAAAGTAGGAAGTTGAAGTGTTTACAGCCAGCAGTATGGTAAGTATGAGGTCCTTTGGCACCCACTGTAGGAAGGAGCTCATAATTCCTGTGCTCCTCTGTGGGGTGGTTTTGGTCCTGGGGTAGTTTAACCAACAATTACAATGATAAGAAATCTTCAAGAAAAGTCCCACTGCGTCATAGCCATGACTCTTGACACGTCAGGAGAATACATTTGCTGATGCATTTGGTCTACCCAATTAGCAGCACAATGAAGAAACATTACAAATGTGAGAATTAAGAATGAAACCACAAAATGTCATTTTTTAAAATGAAAAAGAAATGTGTCTGTGTTAAGAAGCATCAGAGGATTTTAAAGTAATTCAGTATCTTTTCCCATAGCCCAGTCTTTTTGTTATGTCATTAAGCAGTAAATAATGGGATTTTTTGCAGGAAAGACATCTTATACTTTCAAATCAGTGACATAAATCTAACCATATGGATTAGCAAGTCATCCTTACCTACTTACAGTCTAATCTGCTGATAATACATAGTGTGTTCTGTTGGCATTTCTTTAATATTGTAGGAGATGAAGAACTCATCAGTCATTTCCAGATTACCTTCAATAAAGTTTTCAGAATGTGCTTTTAATGAGGCTAATTTTTAATATAAAAATTGTGTACAATTTCCTGACATGGGTGATGAAAGTCAAATGAAGAAAAAGCACAAATGCAACTATTGTAACAAGGGTCTACTTGCTATCTATTATTCCTGTCCTATTCCTCATACCTAGCGCTTAGTCTTCACATATCAAAAAAAATCTAGGTCTGGAATTTCTGCAGATCTACCAAAGCATGCACATCTAAATAATGAAGAATTATTGATAATGAATTCAAATAAAAAAATATACACAAATACGTATATTAACGCATTTGAAAAATATGACTTCTTGAATGGCTTGAAAGTATGACTTCTTGGCAATAAATGGTGTTAATATTTTCTTAATTTTTGGTCTTGCACAATTTTTTTTCAATTCTTTTTAAGTGGTTAATACATGACATGTTGTATGATGTCCCTTGATGTTCCTGCTGCAGTTGTTTTTTCACTGACTTGTTCATCTTAAACTTTTGAATTACTGAAATTCGAATACTGTCGAATTTCCTGCGTGTTCACTCTTTGGAGGAAATAACTTTCAGGGATGGGACTATGCAATTACATGAATTTATCACTTAAAATAACAAACGCATCAGTCCAGGTGTGAGATTTTACAACACCTCCGAATAATGGCGAAAGTCATAAGATTTAGTTACATCATAATTTATAACTTTCTAATCCAATAGGCACTTAAAACGACACTTTGTGTTAGATTAATGACCTATCACCTGTGGCACTTCTCACTTCAATGCAGCTATGTCTTGACCAATAACTTCTCATGTCACATACACACTGATGTCTCTCTTATACCATCTACATTCTTAACTTAAACTATATAAAATCACACTATTATATTTTAAAACCCTCCACCAAAACACCCAGTGTACAATTTTACTTATAACTATAGGAACATAGGCTTGTAATCCTTTTGCTTAAGATCTATAAATCTCTTTCAATTAAGCCAGACCTAGTCTCTTCCAGGGTTGTAAATCAAAAGCCTCCTTTAATTGCAGGAGTTTCTACTCCTCTGTCTCCCACATCATACCATTGCCATAAAGGCTTTTTTTAATAGAGTGAATCAAGAGCACAGTATATTTGGGGAATTTTTCCTTTATTATGGCTCTGAACAGTATGAAAACAGACTAGATAAAGGGCCTGAGGAGGAGGTGATTGTGTTCTTTTCTGTAATTCTTCTCAGTCATCCTCTTTGTGGGTAAAGTAAGCTGAGATTGTCAAATCATGTTTTACCTGATGATTTCCATGAAGACCAGGATTGAAGACTGAGCATGACAAGGAATGGTTTATTAGGTTTGGTATTTTTTAGCACTTTGTGGGATTGTCACGAAGTTACTTACATAAAATGAAATTTGAAAAAATAGATCAGTTTTTCTTATATATAGGTGGACTTCTAAAAATTAAAACAGTGCTACATTACAGTAATGGCTACTCAAGGATTTTTCAATGTGGAAAGTAAAATCTGAGATCTCTATCTATAACCAGTAATTCTTATATAGAGACTGTAGAACATTAACTCATCTCTGTAATGGTGTTGTGACTGACTAATCAAGATTCTTGAGTATTAAATAAGAATAAAAAGCAGGCCCCTTCCCTTTCAACCTTGTACTATGTTAATACTTGCTTTTCATTGTAGAACAGCTATATTAACTGTGAAGGCGGCATCAGCTGCAAAGGTAGCAGAGAGCTAGCAATACAAACACAAAGATAGAAATAAGTGGATCCCTTGTGTTTCCTCATGAGAATACATTCTGTCACTTGGATAACTCTACATTCACTCAGTAATAATTTATGAAAATTAACTATTCTGTGTCAAAAGGATTGTATTCATTTAAGTGATAGGTCTTGGCAGGCAGCAAAATGTGGGGATTTTTTATTGTATCTGTGATGCATTTTTTTAATCAGCTAAGGAACAAATTATCCCGTCAGATGACTGTCTTGTTAGTGTCACTTTTCATGAGCCAAATGAGAATGTTTTGACATGTTTTAAAACTGATATATTTGTATGTAAAAGGAAAGAAAGTGAAAAAAATTCCCAAAAAGAATGAAAACCTGGCACCCCAATTTTCAGAGTGTATTACTATATTGATGGCATATCTAAATGCAGGTGGGAGTGATAGTATGAATGACTGCATAGGGGCTAATTAGTTTCTTGCTTAGTTTTTACTTAAAGGATGGCAAACAAAAGCTAGAGTTTTTTGACATTGTGAGATTAGTATTTGTCCTGTGTTTTGAAGAGTATGATGGTTACCTTGTTATCTGCAATATAACATTGTTTATTATGTAATTATATTTATTTCCCCCCAGGTAAATAAATAAATAAATCAATGTAGTAGCTGATTGGAAATATCCAATCTACGTATCACTGAGGAGTTGTCTCTTATGTTTCGTTGTGTTGCTTTGGAGAGAAGGAAAGAGGCTCAAACTTACTTATATCAATAAAACCTACATCCTAGCCATATCACTTTAACTTCTCTGATTTGTGCTTTCCACCCCCTGTTTGTTCTCACTCATAAAAATAAATAAGTGTTGGCAGAATATAAAAGTTTGCCAAGAGTTAGATTCATTATTCACAATAAGCACATCTATGCATAGCTGTAATAGCTCTGATAGGCAGATATGGAACCTGTATGGTCTTACTGGAAGCTACTTTCTAGGGTTATGTGCATTTTGCTTTCTTGTATATGTGTGTTTGATGCAATGAAAGAACCTCAGGAATTTAGGTAACCTCAGACAGTGTCAGAAGTCTGTTCTCCAGGCTGGCCTGCAGGACTGAGAGAGCAGATTTAGAGTAGACATGGGGATGTTCAGACTGAAGAGGTATAATGAGACCATCTCTTTCAGGAGTTCACTGTGCTGTTATTAAGTGCCTATAGTTGAGTAGATTCCAAACTAGTACTTTGCCATGTTTCAGTCTTTAATTACCGTAAGCATTAGAAAAATATTCCTTGTATTAACCCTGGGACTTTTTGCCAGACATAAATGATGATTTTTACCCTGCTTCTGTAGACTGATGTGTGGAAATGGCTCTGACATGAAGAAAAACCTGATGACATTTCTCTTGAGATTTTTTTGATGAGGCGATAAATGGCCATGTCTTCCCAAAACCATTTGAGAGTTTGCAAATTCTAAAAATCTTACTTCCTTGAACTTTCCTCAGGAGATCTATTGTAGATCCCTTTATTAGATAAAGAAGTCCATCAGTAACCAACAAAGTTGACAGATTTCATTCCAGTCATTGTGAATTCCATTCCCATTAATAAATCCAAAAAACAGGTTTACCTTTTTTGGAACAGTGTTGCATTACTCATTTACATTCATATACTGCTCACTGTGAAACTGCAGTAATTAGTAATTTTTTTGCCATTTGGTGCTTGTGCATTTGTCTTCTCCAGATTAACTGCTATCCTCAGACACCCCTTTGCTGAATGCTTTGTTGATTTCAGGGCATGCCTTCAGCTTGACAAAACCATTTGGAATATTGATCTTACTCTCCCACTACCCATTCTACAGGAGAAGTTGCAGTTTCTTGTGTTTTGGAGCTGCTGACATTTTGAGTATCTTTTTTCTTGTTCCCCTGGTGAGGTTTCTCAATGAGAACTGTTTCAAGACATGTTTTTATAAGACTACTGGACGCTGTAATTAGCCTTTTGTTGTAATTTCATTTTTCAGCTTTTGCCTTTACCTCATGTAAGTGTCCTCTATGCTTAATTTCCTTAGCTTGAAATTGCTTCTGGTGGGGGACACTGAAGCCTTGCTGAAGTTTCAGATCAAATGCCACAGTACTCATTCAACTGTTAGCTCTTAGAGGCAGAGAAGGTTGTTATCCCAATTTAATGCTGATAAAAGTCAGTCAGTACCACTGTCTCTGCCTCCCTTGTACATATCATATGTAATCTTTAGCACATCTTGCTGATGCAGTTGTCAGGCATTCTGCTGTCAGGACAGTGCTAATTCAGTATTTTCACTGAATTAACATCTTGCAGATCAAAGCTTTAATATTAGCAGAAGTTCTTCAAAATGGGCTGCAAACACTTTATACCATTAGTAGGACATCTTGAACTCCCTCAGGATTCATTTGGGTTATGAATCACATCTCACTTTCAGAGTTTTTTCTTTGGTGATCAGAGCGAGGGCTAACATGCTCATGTCCTGCAAGTTGCTACTGGTATTATAATTTATTGCAGAAGAACTCTTATGGATTCGTTATAAACCCAGAGAACTAACTTTAAGAGCACTCTACATGCAGCTTTTACTATTTTTGTTGTCTGAGGAAGGAGCAATGACATTTAATTAGCACTTTAGGGAAAGTTGTTGCCTTGAACCATTAGAGTAGTTTCATCATATTGGCATCCAAAAAACATTTACTAAATTTTTGAAGTGTAACCAGTGTTCCTATCCATGGCACAATAAAGGGACCAGATTTATGATATATAAAGTTGTGTGTACTGGGGATCAAAAGGCAGAAAAAAATAATGCTGACATATGCCAATTGCATTAATTGGGAGTTTTATTTAATATATTTATATTTATATTTATATTTATATTTATATTTATATTTATATTATTTAATTTAAATAAAGTTGTAGAAAGACCAAAAATTTGAACACCATCTTAGAAAACGTGTCAGAAGGTTGTTTGTAATCATAGGGGAATAAGATTAAGATTTACTTACTTTATTGTCTGCAGGTTCCTTTGACCAGGGAAGTGCAATAAAAGTCTGGTCTGTTGCGTAAGAAGTTCTTCAACTTTTACAATATTGAGGTATACACATTACATACAGGGCAAATATTAGAGCTGGATTTTTTTGCTTGTTTTGCTTTTTCTTTGCTTCTCCCTTGGCCTGTAAATATATTTTCCCCAATATTTACTAGTTGAGGGAAAAGCTACACTGCTGTACTTTTTCTTTGAAATTGCATCAAAATGGTTTCAGCAGCTCTCTTGATTCCCTGCCAGCTGGAGGCACACAGCTGCCAGTTCCCCACCCCTCCAGCTGCCTCTAGAGCTGGGCTGGGTTTAGTAGAGGTGTGGTACCATGGTTGAGAGAGATAACTGATGGGGACAGCTTTGCAAATACCTTCTGTGGTTTTGGAAAGCTGCGCAAGAATATTTTGTTCCAAGTCTAGCTTTTACACCTGGAAAAATTCTGACTAAAAGAGCATGTCTGGCCATTTCTTGTTCTATATTATATTTTTTTGTTTGTTATGAATCTCAGGACAAAGCTGGGTGTGGCATTCAGAATGCAGGAGGGAATGTAACATTAATTAACAGCAGAAATGGCTCTTCTGCAGGCTGACTTGGAGCTTTCTAAATGAGCAGTTTCTGTAAACAACCATAAAAGGCAATCAGATCTCCAGTTGGAAGTCTTGTTGGCCTGGTGTGGTTACGTGCTCTTTAGCAGAGAACTCATATTACGTTCTTGAGCATTTTTATTTTCAATGATAAGTTCTGTTAAAAAGAATTGTATGCTTGTACCTTGATTGTGACTAGAAATGAGGATTCGGAATCAGCAGAAAGGTACTTACGTGACAGTGGTTCAAAAAACAGGAATGTGGAAGTTAAGTGTTGTTATTTGGATGTGATTTTGGTGGGGGTGTCTCTCACTTTGAAACTGGGGATCAGCTGATGTTTGCTAAATGAGTCAGAGAAAGTGTTAGGTGAAGAAGACTAAGGAAATCAATGGATTTTGCTGTTTATGTTTGGATAATGCCATTTTGTGTGTGTGTGTGTGTAAGCTGTTTTTTGTAGTTTTATTATTGTTATAATATCACTGTCCCTCAGATATATGTTTCTTCCTTCCCCTGCTTTCCTGGCTGTGATGCATCAGCTGCATTCTGTTCCTGAGTCGCTATTGAAAGAAGTGATTTTTCAAAATCTCCCTTTACTACCAGAAAGCTCATTGTCTGGAAAATTCCATACAGTCCGCTGTAGCTACCTGTGCTTCCCCTGCATGTCTCTTCCTTCGCCCCATCTTCCATTCACAGTCCCTCATTCTCCTCATCTTTCCAACATTTCCTGATGCAAACATTAAATGTGAAAATAAACATAGTCTGTAAGGAATGGAAAAATTTTAATTAGGAAATAAAAACTGGCAGTGGGACATAAGTGAGTAGAAGGAGTGATTGCAGGGAACCTTCTTGCAGCTATGCTCCTTAGCAGCTTTCGCCCAAGCATCTTTTTAATATTTTGTTGCTGGTTCATTTGGAGAAATACTGCTGAGATCTGGGTAAGCAGAGGATAAAAAACCATCTGAGGTCAAAAATCACTGGCGTAAGAGGTTTGGAGCTAAGAAGGTAGCATCAAATGATGGAAATAATTGGGTAGTTTCTCTTTAGAAAATGAAGCCCTTCTCTGTGTTTAAAATTTGCAAGAGCCCTCTGCCTGAAAATATTTGTCTGGCTGTCTGGAATTTGTAGTCTGTAGTTCATTAGCTATTGAGACTGAGATGAACACTGACATTTTAATGAAATGGCTTTTAAAGATGTATTTTGTTTTAATGCATTTCCTAAGCATGAAAGGAAACACCCTAATAAGCAAATATTATAGAAGATTGATCTGTGTTCTGAATGTATTGTGTTAAATATTAAACCAAAATTCAATCTTCAAAGTTTGAAAAAGAAATATATAAGCCTCAATGTGACCTTAAATACAACACTGCCATCGGTGCCTTTATGATAAATTGCTGAAAGCAATAATCTGTCTCTGTAATCAGATATGGCCGTAGTATCTGTGGAGCTACATTTCTGCTTATGCAGAGGGCTCCATTCAATTCATCAAAAAAGTGGATTTAAAAGCAAAATGTAATCTGTTAAGATGCAAGACCTAGCAAATTTCGTGTTTCTTCAGTAGTATAAAATTGAAACTGCTTTAGTTGTGGATGGAATTAAACTTTTCCCTAGATGTCTGGGATATTACTTTTTCAAGAGGCACCAAAAGCTGGCAAGCAGATGAAAGAGGAAAATGTTTTTAAGTATTTTACTTTAAAGTATAAAGGGGGAGTGGGGGGGGGGGGCGTGATGTGTGTGTGCGTTGATGTGTTAAATGGATGCCGGCATACTGTTAACTACTGTAATTGGCGAGTACTCATCTCTGTGAGTTTTATGGATGTAGCCAGGTTTTTAAGCTTATGATTTAATTATGAAAGGGAAGGGTGGGCATCTGCAGAGGAAACTTCAGAGCACTCTCTGGCCTCAGTCTGGAGAGAAACCTGGGAGACATGGTTGCACCCAAGAATGTTTTTGTTTGTCTAAGGAAGAAGCCCAGAGGTGTATCCTGCTAAATAAATAGCACAGTCATTGGGATGGTAAGGACAGCAGATATGCTATAAAAAGGTGGTTCTAAAGGTGAGTCAGCTGGGGCTGGTGAGGTTGGAGGTTATCCTGCCAGATCTGCTGTGTGGGAACAGATGAACTAGAACAAGGGTCAGTTCAAAATCTAAAAATATACTTGGTTTTAATCATATGGTTCAATTTCCATTGAAGTTGGTAAAGAGACTAATTTTATCTTGATGTCCTTGACTGAGACAAAACCTTTGGATCAGATTCCTTAAAATGCATGAGGTATCTGCATTTCCAGATCCCTGTTCTGCTTTTTTTTTAATCACTTTTTAAGAAGAAGTAGTAATTTTATTGCTGCTTTGATTTGCTACAGGAACCTAATAACAATTTGGTATTGGAAGCTTTTGAACAAGTTTATCTCAGATCACACAACACTTCAAAATCTAGATTTTTTTTTTTTCTTAATTCTATGTTGTACAAAAAAAAATAAACTAAAATCTTTTAAAAACAGGAGTGCTCTTTTGTGTTCAGACTAATACTTAATATTATTAATTAATTTATGAAGTACAGACTGGCAGGAATCCTTGTTTTCCTTTGGTTTTAACACTACTTGTGATGGATAATACAATAAGCAAACCTGTAATGCTGTTGAGCGTTTATAATGCTTCATTAAAGAAGTAGTTATCATCCTGTTTTGAAATGGCACCACGTTTATTTCAACAATATTGATTAATTAGGTTTCTGTTCAATGATGCATATGTAAGGTGGAGGACATCTGGTTGTATACAGTACAAAGTACTTACTGAAGTGAGGCTTGTGTTGAGTGCAGCAGGTCCCACCTATACAGCTTGAAAATGTATTTAAATCCCTGTAAGTTCAGAGCCTCATAGGAAAAAAAAATGCAAACAGGAGAATGTTCATGTTTTGAAAGTGGGGAAATAGAGAGGCTGGCTTTTTTAGAGACAGACATCATTATTTTAAAAAAACACCCCAACCAAAACCCAAAGCAAGAGAAGTGTGTTAGGGTAGGTGTCTGAGATTGCTTTCAGCTTCCTGTAGCTAATTCTGTCTAATTCAAGGATGAATTACTTTGCAATTTCTAACCAAATTTAGAAGGCTGGCTGAATTGGCTCTCATGAACTGAAAGGTGTGCCTACCTATTTTGTATATGTTAAAGCAATTTAGGATTTCATGGTGTGTGAAAACATTTGTAGGACATTGCAATTAAGAAACCACGACATTCAAAAGCTATTTGTGGTTGATATGTTTTAAATTGTCAGAACTTATTTTAGAACAGGGCTGTTGAAGGCTGGCTGAAGCTATGTGTGTGCACTGCTATTTATTGCACTGACCCTAGTCCTTGTAGAAATAGACATACCCACAAACAGTGGTAAGTCTTTTTATTAAATGGCCTAGTCTATTTCTGTTGCCTTAATCTTGTCCTTATGAGTTTGTATAAATCTGCTTCTTTCATTGTTACGCATCACACAAAAGGTACTAAAAATATCTCTTTAATTTTTTTTACTGCATACTGAAACAGTGATAAAAAGATGAAGAATATTTTGTTTTATGTAACTCCTGCTAGGCTAATGTTACTCCTTTTTAATGTCATTTTGTGTCAACACACCCAGCTAAAGCTGTAGGACCTTAAATACCACCCACACAAATAGTCTCTGATTCCTGCGAGGAGTCATTTTCCTTAAGTATCTATCCAACAGATGGATCACAATTTCCTTGTATGGCAGAAACAGTTAAAGTAGGATGGAGCCACAGGAACATTATGTTACAATGTAGTTTCAATTCATATTACTTGCTATCTTCTTGTAACTGCATAGCAGCTTGAGATGCTGGTGATCTTCCCTTTTTAGTAGCCATAAAAATGTTCATACTGTGTTGTGTTTTCCTTTGTTTTAGACCTCTTGTCTGGCTTGGAATTTTCGTATGAAGGATGTTGATTTGAATAGCCATTCTTAAGTTCAGATAAGAATGAGAAAGGGTCATGTTGCTGGACTGAATCTTTTTTGGCAGAGAATTTGTGGAAAAACAGACATGCAAGGTTCAAATTTAAATACACACAAGATACTATGATAATAGTGCATGGAAAAATGGAGAAGAGAGTTACTGCTCTGGAACTTTGATAAATGCATGCCTGAATAGATATTATGCCATTTGTATGGAATTTTTGGAGTAAAATTTTGTTGAATTTTTTTCCCTGTCATGATACCTTATATGCAGGTTGCCTGGACTAGCTGCATTCATTTCTCTTTTTAGCCAGCAAAACTGCAAAGTTCTGATGTTGGTAATGGCTATAAAGGTCTTAAAGACCAGACTGTGAAATAGGTTTTTCATGGGAGATGTGAACAAAACTGATCTGACAAGCATTGCATCATAAACTAAAAGGAAGTCTTGCTTTCTAACCTGTCTCACGGCTCTGTAGTTCTTCTGTTCTCTTGCCAAAAATTGTTTACTGGTCATTTAACTCCAGAGATCTTGGTAAGTGTTTTTTTGTTTTTTCCTTTTGCAAATTCTCAATGTTTTGATCATGATCACTGCTGTTCATATATTGACAGTGTATATTCCTGCAGCTGCTTTGGGTATTTTAAATAAATTTCAAGTTTAAAAATATGGAGGTAGTGCATTTTAGTTAATAATCCTCCACCGTGTACTAACTCTGTACTGTTAAACAGGTTTTAATTACACATAAATTAGTCTACAGCCTGCCACTGTGAGTCTTGTAAGCTAACATTTAATCTACACACTAGTTAAATAGACTACACACTAGTTAAATAGACTAGTTCCAGATCCAGTTAGATACATTATTAGTAATGTCCTCTGATGAAAATGAGATGAGATCTGAACTCTTGATCCTTGATTGTGTAAAGGATGACAGATGAAATACTGGAGCATGCTCACAAAAGAAGGAATGAAATGCTAAGTGCTGAGTTGCATGGGATCAGAGCTGGGACATGGCCAGCTGGAGAAGCAAAAGAAAGAGGAGCAGAGAAGAAAGCAAGAAATCTCTGGAATGCAGCCATGAGACAATAAGGATGTGGGCAGAGATTTCAATGGAGAATGATCAAATGATGGGTTAAATATTGCCCCACGTGACTACATTTTAATGGATATTATGGATTAATGAGCATGGATAACTGGAGCATGCCAGGGCTGTGGAGTCCCTGCATGCTAATTGAGGGATAAAGCACCTCTCTGCTGTCATCTGAGAGAGGGGGAGAACACTGCTGAGAGGTTGTTCTTCCATCATCTTAGTATGGCAAAGAAGACGAGAAGATCTCTTTCTTGGAGTTTGGTTGTGGGGGGTTTTTTGGTGTTCTTTTTTCTGTTTGTTATTTGTTTCCCCCCATTTCTGCAAGCTCTTAAGTCTATGAAAACACCTGAACTTCAGTGCAATTACTCCTCATATGGCTGAACAATGTCCATTTCTTATAGAAACACAGGAATGACCATGATAACTCTGTTGCCTCACTCTCTTCATTTTCAGTAGTGCTTGGGACAATATTTCCCTCCCCATGAGATTTTTTGGAAATGTCTTTTCAATAAATTTACCTGGAAATAAGTTTTTTGAAGGAACAAATGTAAAGCAAAACTCCAGGATAAGGCAAATTCTTCTTTGGGAATATAATATCATCAATCAGTATTCCTTGAAGATGAGTTTATAAATATCTTTCTCTTCAGATTATAAATATCTTCATATCATTGGCACTTGGACACCTTAGAGCTCTGTTCCTAGCAGAAAAACATAATCATCATGGTTTTGCTTTGCTCCTTGAAAAGGTGCTTGGGGTTGAGGTCTGCTGTTCTGATGTTGGGTGGCCACCACTGATGTTTATAATGTGCATTTTGCATATTTTTGCCTACCACCATCTTATTTTCTTTCATTATTACTGCCTCAGTTTCCCTTGGGGAACGCAGAAGAAGATGTGCAGAAATTAAATTACAGTTAATCCAACTGTACCTTCACAAATGTCTTTCTAGGAAAAGTATGTTTACTTTTCTGTTCTGCAGTTTTATATGGACTTACTCTGCCATCTCCATAGCTCATGAAGTGTAACTAACTATGCAGTGTCCCACTGTAGTAGCCGTGCATAATGCATGATTTTTGCCTTAAAAAGTTCCCTTGCATTAGAAACAATACACAGTTACACACGGCTTTAAGTGGTGCAACAGGGGAATGAGGGCAAAGAAAAGAATCCATTTGGAATAACTTAGTTTCATAAAATATTTGTTTACGGTATGAATTTTAATAATTAATGTATGGATTAAAATATTTTGCTTATCTTCTTCTTCCAGCAGTAGGGTCAGCACCTATAGCTACACAGAAGGAAGCCAGAAAAGCTTCCAGATGCAAAGCTGACAAACACAGTGCTTCAGCTGCAACCTCAGCATATGCTGCAAAACTCCATACATTACTGCACTAATGGGAACGTGTTCAGGATTTTTTCTGGCCAGATCACTGGTACTGTTTAAGCTATCTTTTTCTTCTGAATGTCATTTTTTCCTTCTAGTATTATAGAATGTGCATGCCAAAACCTTTGTGTACCTTTTAATACAATGGGAATTTTTCCTTCTTCTCCTCCTGTTATAAAGCTTGTTTACCTTCAGGGGTCCAATAAGCTGTTTGTGAATTAAAATCTCCTTCCTCTATAGTACATCCCTTAGTAGCTCTGTTGTGTATGTTGGTGTTGCAGCATATTCACTCTAAAACTGTGAGCTTTGAAGTGTGGAGGCTTGATAGGGCTGTGGTGATATTTTTATTATTTAAACAAATATAAATAGAACCTGCAGGTGGGCACTGTTTTCTCTTAATGTTTTTTTTTTTAAGCTCTAAGGTTTTAAAGCTCTGAAATGCATGACTTTTTTTTTTTTTTTTTCTTCTTTCAGGACAGTAAAATAGGATAAGACTCCTAGACTAACCTCTTTTATAGGATATTGACAGGAGGAATAAAATCCAATGCCTAATAAAGCATTGGAAAAGCTCTTCTTATGGATGAATCTTCAAAAATTTTAAATACACACAAAGGAGCAAGCAAATGCTTTGAAAGCATTGAATTTTAAAATTTATGTTACCGTTTCCTTCATTATTCGCACTGATTTAAACATAAGATCATGGCATAGTTGCCATAACTAGACTCCATCAATTTTGTTTATATGACTAAAGATTGAAGTGGCATGAAAACTGCTTAGAGAAATGCAGAAGGCAGATAATTAGAATGATCTATGTTGCAGGAGAAGAACCAGAAAAATATTTGTGCTAAAGTAGAAAGGTCTAAAGGTAATTGTGGCAATGGGGAGGAATATGATTATCTCAAAGCACCTGCTTCTAAGGGAAGATTTGTTGAGAACTGCAAATACATTTAAAATTTATTAGTGCAGAAAAAAAAAAAAGAGTACAACCCCCCTCTTTCCATAAATGTTTAGGTAAAAGAGAATTAACATGTAATGGATAAATAGTAAAGCAAAGAAATAACCGTTTGACTTGCTCTGCATGTAACTGAACCATGATATTGGATTTATACCTGGAATTCCTCCACTTTGAGCATCCCATACTTCAGTAGTAAAAGGGATTAATAAAGAGGAGAGAAATGAGACATTCAGAAACAGATGAGGAACTCATTGCAATGTATGGTTTACCTAGATAAATATAGATTTGGTGGAAATCTGATAAATTATTAAGGTAAAAATATGATAAATCCAAAGGCATATAAATAATTGAGACACTATTTATTCAGTCTGTGGTGAAAGGAAATTATTTCTCTTTGTGAACAACAAGCATGTTTTTGAAAAACTAAATTTTAAGTCAACAACCTTGTGTCATTATTTCAGTGGACTACTGATGTGTGTGTAGGCTTGTAAGATCAAGCTATCAGTATTGCTGTGCTGTTTGAATAAAGACAACATTGAACACACGTGTAAGCACACCTGTAGCCTAGATAGGGCCTGTGATGTTCTGTATGCCCCAGTCAGTAAAAATATTTCTTAGTAAGATTTTCATTGTTACCCTTGTTTTCTCCCCCAAATCAGAAGCCCCAAAATGGCACAAGGAATGAGAAAACTGTGCTTGTAAGAAGCACCACTTAATGCCTGCCAAATTTCTATTCTGTTCAGTAGGTTTGTGCTAGCTTATATGTCAGTATCTTTTTAGTATGTATGAATGTTTTTATCTATTTTTACGTCTTAAAAGACAGGGAGAAAAAAGATTGTGCAATGCCAACAATAGAGTATCACCTTTACCCAGAGGCATAACAGACTAAAAAATGTGTATTTCTTGCATCTGGGAGACCAGATCTTGCATCCATTTGCATAAAAATATGCCTGTGCATATGTGACCACTAACACAATGTACACATAACACATCTTAACAAAACTTTGATGTGTACAGACAGTATGGATTCTGATAATTTATGCAAAAAATATTCTGGGCAACTGGCTTGCTATGATTCTGTTTAGCGTTTCTGAGGGATTATCTTCACTTTGGTAATGTTGTTTTCTCTTGAGGAATGCTTTTATAGCTTTCAAGCAGACAAACTGAAACGGTAATGCTCATGTTTCAGTTGGGAAACTGCTAGCTGTCAGGCTCTGATGTGGCTTTTACTTGTGCCATAATTACATGAATTCATGACAAGATTGTGAAATCAACACAAAAATTTAAGATTTTTAGTGTTTAAGGCAGAGAGATGTTTGGATATACCCTGAATGGGAAATATTCAGCTACTTTTGTATTTAGACTATACTAAACCATATTGAAATGTATCTGGGTGAAAAAACATGTATGCATTTTGCACCTCCCAGAAGTCACATATGCTGAATTCTTGGTTTCAATTTTGATCTCAAAAATAAAGCTTGGATATTTTTTGTTTTCTTTAGTATTTCAGGTTGGTGTGGTTGTTGGTTTTTTTTGAGAGTTTTATCATCATTGTGCACACCATTAAATATATCATAAAGATGACAGTGAAATGTATTTACTAGCTATGATGGGCTGTAATGTTAGAGGAGAGCTTTTTTTACCTTATTTCAATACATTATAATACATTAGATTTGAAAGACTTCTATAGATTTATTGGTCTATACTTTCTGGAAAGAAAAAACTGTCAGCCTACTGAAGCTGAGCAATTTTCAGGTAAACAGAGAAATCAGTGCATGTTTGTAAGGATAATTAGTGGTTGCAGTTGCCACTTGCACTCAGCAGAGATTTTAAGCCCTGGAATAATTTTAAACATAGTCTAATTAATCCCTGCCACACTGCTGTGGGGCAGATAAGAAATGCTATATTGTACAATCATGATAGAGATGATAAACTCAGGCACAAGTGTGCTAAGTGTGCAGGTAAACCAGGATTATCACCCAGTATACCTGAATTCCAGTCAGTTGTGTGCTTGAACACTAACATTCATCTGAATTAGAAGAAGGAGCAAAGAGTTTGCATCATAGAAAAGAGGAAAAAATCTCCTTATTATTAGAGAATTTCACATTTCTTCCTGTTCAGAATCTTGATATGATCGGGATGTTCTGTGGCTCGGGTCATTCACCTATCTTTTTATGCATTTATATGCATTAAAATACAGTTGGAGATAGACATAAAATTGATGTGGCACATGTAGTTTTGTCCATTTAATTTTATAACAATGTGATCTCAGTACCATACAAATTTACATTTGCTTAATAAGGACTCTATCCATTAGGCAGTGGTGTTTTGAGCTGAAAGAATAATTTTTAAAATGATAATAATAAAAAAAAAGAATAAAATGGTAGTCCTAGTTTTAGATACACTGTATTTGGGGCTTTTATGTCTGAGTTCATGACACATCAGAACAATTATGCTTATTATCCCCCATTACACAAGAAGTACTATCTGTCAGGCACAGCTTAAATCTCCGAACACACTTATTTTTCATCAGACAGCTAAATTCTATTTCATCTAGAGACTTTTCCAGTCAAAAAACCCCAATACTTAGAAATTCCCCTAAGTTAGCCAAAGAAAAAGTGTGTAGCTGTGTTTTATTGTTCAGATCAGCACATAGGTTGCACGAATACCCTTAGTGGATTAAAGAGGATTATATGCTATGGGAAAATATTAGTAAGTATAAAGGAAGAGTAGAAGATATTTGATACCCTCTAAGAAAAATTTTGTTAAAAGACAATCTCTTATTTACCAGGTATTAGTTAAACAGGTGTTTAGTTTAAGCTTTTAACTAAAACTTTGCAGACTTTGAACAGTTTCATGGATATTTCAGGATAATATTGTAATCTTTCAAAACAAAATTACAAAAATAATGCAACTTTTGTTGCAAAAAGCGGATGTCTAAATGGAAGGTTTGGGATTTCTTCTTTAATATCCTCATATAAAATGTATTAAGATAAAGTTATGGAAGCCACCACCAATTTCTGCTATGATTTTGAAAAAAAGAATTCCTCTTTCCACCAGGGAAATTGACATTGGATTAAATAAGCTATTGCAACTTGAAATAGAAGATTTTATGATATTATATTTTCTATATAGTAAATGTACTAGCAATGAATACCCCAAGAAGGTAGTGATCCTTAGTCCTGTTAGGATTTTGATCTTTGTAATTAACAAAAAGGATTTTGCTTTCATAGTTATATACTACTTTATTTTTCTCTGAAATTACCAACTGGGCTGGCATTTTTCATGAAAAATTTTTCAGCAGTTATGTGGCCACTAGTACAATATCCCTCCAAGGATGAATGGACCTGAGTGTATCACTGGTTTCCTGTGATCTCTCTCTTCATTATGGAAAATTATAAGGAATACATATCTTGGAATAAACAAAAACATAGTTTTTAACTATAGAACCTCAAATTAATTCATAGTTCATAGCTGCAAAATTTGCCTCAGACTGTGCAACTGACACAGATTTTTTAACTCACTTTTGTGTTCATGGCTCTTGGTATATAGACTAGAGTCAATATTTTAACAAATATATAGTGTTCCTATCTACAGCACTTTTAGTGTAATAAAAATTGTATCAGTTCCTGACTTTCTTACATATAATTTAATTATTTTGAAGATATTTTACGATTTCTACCACTATACCAATCTATAGTTGTACTGCTTCTCTTCTATCAAATCATCAGCTTGGACTTGTTAAAGTGCAATAATCAGGATTTTTTACTTCTTTTTTTTTTTTTTTTTTTTTTTTACAACTTATGAACAAATCTTCACCATTTTGTATGAAAAAACCTGTGTAAATCTTTGTGACTGACATGAGTGGTTTACAGCTGCTTGGCAGTGTTGTGAGAGTCTTTTGTGAGCGTACAAGAACACGTAAATACACATCCACAGATACCTATATATATATAAATAATCTTGAGCAGTGGTCAGGTTTTCACAGGAAGTTGCATTGGTATTTAATAAAGCTTAAAGGTGTTTGACTATTAAAATACTCTAAGACATAAATGACTTAAGCAGTGATTTAGTGTCCACAGCCTTATCAACACTTATTTGTATCCTTCTGTTAAGCTTGCAAGTGATACTTCATTTTAGATAGGGATCATAGCCATGTTAAGGAAAATATGTGACTGATAACCAGCATTGCATCTTGGCTGGAAAAATAACCATATTACTCTCAGATTTACTTTGGAGAAGAAGCCTATTCCCCCTTTACCCAAAGGTGAAGGGAAAAAATTCCTACTGGGTTTGGAAAGGACTTTGTTTTTTATATAGTACCTACTTAAGGTAGTAATGGTAAAGTCTCTATGGCAAGTACAAGTAACTGGTAAGCTTTGCCCTTATCAAGTTCACAGTTCTGTCAAGCCAGCTATTTCCCACTATTGTTAACAAATTTATTCAGTCAGGTTTTGTTTACATTTTGAATATTAAATTTCAGATAGGGTCTTTTTTCTATTGATTTTATGCATATATACACACATAAAATATCTATATGTTTGTTTAGGGACATATATTTATAAAAAACTATGGGCCACAAGATGTTATATGCTGCAATATGTTAACTAAATGTAGTAATGTTTGCAATTTTCAAAATTGTTTTTAGAAAGAGATATGAAGATGTTGTGCCGGAAAGTGGAAATGTAATTTAATGTTCCTGTTTGCTTGTGTCATTAAACTCATTTTTGCATGCTTGATATTTTAGTTCTTGTTACTCTGAAATCCTGGCTATGTGACCTACCTAATGGCAGGAGAGTCCAGCCTCTCCTGGTTGGACTAAGCTGCTCTTCATTTTGAGAGTCGTATATTTTGAAGATCTGTAATTTCCTTAACAATAAGCTCCATTTCACTGCAGTGGAAAGAGGACTGGGAGCCTTTGCTTTTCAGTCTAGAGAGTGTGGACATGTGGAATAAGAGAAAACAAAATCACAGCACTGGAATAAGACCTCTCCTGCAGCAGTAGCCAGAGCGACACACACCTAGTCCTTCCTAATGGATGTATTTTCCTGGGAAATCTTGATAGCAGCCCAGTGGAAAAAACTTCCCAAAGCTGTCAATAAAATCCTTCCTTACTGTAGTGTGCACAAAAGATTTCCTAATGAGGTTGGAAAGGAACTGGAGAAACTATATCTTGCTAATGTCTAGATTACTGCTCAAATAAGAGACTTCAGTTTAAAATGTTACTCAGCTGTTCAATTTCCTTTACTTTCCTTAAAGGTCCAGTTAGTTTTTTTCCACACACACGGTATTTACTTCATAATGAAGCAAGCAAGCAAACAAACAATAAATAAGGTTCTAGACTTTTATTTGAACACGGAAAAGGTTATCTTAAAATGTTATTTATTTAAAGAATAGTTCGTTTGAATGAGCATTTATTTTTGGAAAGTGCTTTCTCTGTGATCAGTATTGTATTCAGTATTGCATTCTGCAATTCAGTCAAAATGGAATTGTTTAAAAGATTTTATTTTCTGCACTCTATTTCTTTTTTCTTTTTTTTTTTTTTCCTCCTGAATATGCTCTTCCAGGAAGACACAGAATCTTTGCTTTGCATATGCATTAACATAACAGCTGATCTGGACCTGTTTTCATGCACAGTAAAGAAGAAAGAGCCCAAAACTCTGGCATTAATTTCACAAATATTAAATAGTGATATATTAAAGTGTTTGTTAATAATGATACTCCTGCTGTTCCTTACTGTATTTTTTAAAACAGTTCTTTAAAAAAACCCCAAACCCCTCCCAATATTTCACGCCCATCTGGCTTATATTTTCTTAGAAATGATACAAACTTGTCTGTGTCATCAGGGTTAATCTAAGGCGACTTAACTTTGCTTGGTAATTATTTCATTTATCTGTGATACTGATCTATAGTTAGTTAAATAAAATTAATCTGTTACTGAGGAGCTTTTATGCTAACGATCTCTTTGGTGCAGATCCTCTAAAAGTAAATGTGGATATTTTTATCACTAGCTTAAAGGGAACAGAGTTTCTTTGAAGCTTGAAAGCAGAAATCCCAGAATGACAGAAATGTCTTTTGAGGAAGGAGGGGAGGAGAGGAAATACCTTCATAAAATCTGAAAAGCACATTCCTGTTCTCTGATAGTAGATGCCATAGCACAATGTTCACCAGATTTTAGCTAAACTGATAAGCACAGTGGAATGGGAAAAGAAAAAAAAAGTTAGCAACTCAAGCAAATACTGACTATCAATGATTTAACCAGCACATTTATAAATAAAATATTTTACATGTGTGAGTGAAATTCAAACAAGAACAAACTGAATATTTTGGCTACGTGATGTAATGGCAGATCAACATAGCTGACCTGAAAGTCATTTTAACATTGAGTAACTAGCACTTTCCACTCAGAAGGGCCAGACATTTAATCTGTGACAAGATTTTTGTGTGAGAAAGTGATGACAGAACTGACTTCCATCACTTTTTCCAAGAAAATGTATTGAAAATAAATTTGACTTTTTTACTTGGTAAATTGCACAGATCAACAGATGAAATCTGTATTATCACAGAGAGGGAAAGAATCCTCTAGAGAGATGTCACAGGATTTAAGACCAAGTAAAAGAAGATATCAATGTATGCTTATGCACATATCTATGTCTATAAAGATAACATCAGTACATACGTACACACTATTAAATGAGATTGTCTGCGCCTGGTGCATAACTAGTAATTGGCTAATCAAAAAGATTCTAAGCTTCCAGTTCAGTAAAGATTACCTGGATGACAATTTACCTTTCATTCTTTTCTTGCTTTGAACAATTTAGTTTTAAATTAAAAAAAAAAAAAAAAAAAAAAAAAAAAAAGTGGGTTGTTTTTTTTTCCCCCATGAAATTTCCAGCACTTCTTAATTTAGCTAGTTTATATCTGTAAGTCATTAACAAGTCAGGATATAGGAGAGAGTAATTAGGAAAAAGAATTAGCACTTTTAAAGATAAAGACTAAGTGAACACTTAGGTACTGTGAAGATCATACTCAGTGCAGAATACCTGACAAATTCCTAGTTTTATTTAAACCAGTTTTCTAATCCCCCGCTAGGCCAATTCCTACACGTTATGGTAGTAGGAAATGGGTTCTATTTTTGGGTCTGCAGTCATATTTGAAATGAATCATATTATTCTCCTGTCTCATTTTCCATATTTCTAAATAGGGATAGTAAGATTTATCTCTAAAGACAGTATAAAGCTCCTAATTATTAATTATTAATTCTTATTAACACACACACACATGCAGACCTAAACAATGGAGATCACACTCTGCTAGAGAGCTTGAAGTAAGAGTCTGGCCAAGTGTTCCAGAACTAAGATCTTAGTCTTTGAGGAAAAAAAAAAAAAAAAAATAGCATGGATTTGCACATCTTTGTGATATATTTGAGAGAGAGTAAATAATTTATTTTGAGGTAGCATTTTTCTGACACACTGAGGAAACAGAACACAGAAAGGGTAGTAGCACCATAATGAAAACTCTTACTTGGGAAAGCTGACCTTTTAAGCAACTGTGTCACAGGATGAGTCCAATGGGGAAGACCCAGAAGAATTTCCAACTCTTGGGTCCTGCCGTAGGCAGCAGCAGCTGCCTTCTGACCCCTCATTTACTCTAACATGGACACAGATTAGTGTCCCCTCTACACGTCCTGATCCCATGAGAAGGGATTGTCCTTACCCAAAGAGATACTGCAGGTGTGGTCCCAACCTCAGCAGTCCCTGAGCACAAGAATTTACACCTGCCAGCACTTAACAGACAGCCTAGAAAAGTGGCACATGTGTTACAACAATTTCCCATGTTTATCTTAGTGAGGAGTATAACAACTAACGGGGCAGTGTAATGCTGTAATACGATTATTGATGAAGAAGTATTTGCAATAGTAAGCAGAATAAAGTTTTAGACTTATTTTGGGTTTTTTTAATTGCAAAAGCTTACAGAAATAAGATAGAGGGATTACTTTGAATAGCATGTGTTTCTGTAGTGTTTTGTAACTCAACCATTTCTGTATCATTCAAATACGTGGGAACTGGAAAATGAAAAGGAGGAAAGCCATTAATCAGCTTGCTAATGTGTTTTCCTTATCAGGCTGAAAGAAGTGCTAAGAACAAGCAGGTAGCATACATTATGAAAAACAGATGGAGTGTCAGATATGGCTTTGTGAGCTAAATCTGTGCAGTGGGAGAGATTTAACATTACCCTTAATTTAAAATTCCCAACTCTATAAATAACATGATACGAAAATACTCTTGTGTGTATAGAGACCTGGTATACACATCTGAATCTAATGCATGTTTCCCAGGTGACATTAGGCAGGTAACTCGAATCTCCTGTATCATCAGTGCATATATAGCTCAGCAGTAACCTATAATCTCACTTCTCAGCCAGTTCATTACCCATACAAGGATGCTGTATTCCATCATCCTTTGATGTGCCATGTCATCTGCCTCCAAACTGTTGCTACAGCTTGCTGTAAGCACCCAGGCAATTTTTAAAGCAGTCCTGAATGTTAGCACTGTGGTGTCTAATATGAGGAACCCATTCTTTCTGTGTTTTAGTCACTACCTAGTCTTGTGTGGTGTCTTTAAAAACTGCTGTAACAGAAATATTAATTATTTTTGTAAACTTATCCTTTTTATTGCAGTTCCTAATGTGACCATTTTTAGGTCAATTTAATGTTAATAGCCACTTAATATTGTTTGATAGTTTTGGGAAATGATTTTGCATTCTAGTTATCTTTAGCCTTAATTTGGAGTGCAGATAAATCTGAAGTGCAAGAAAGGCATTCTGTCTCAATACAATAACATAGCTGAGATTTAACTTTTATCATTGACTTTCCACTTCATGATTTGCACTGATGTTCAGAAAATGCCATTTTTGATAATGAATGGAATGCAATTCAAACAGCACATCCTCAACTAAAATTGCACTTTTTTATGCCATGAATCATTAGGTATTGAAATAACTAATGAGTACACAATAGAATGACAAGTTCACTCCAGGTTTGATGTACAGTTCTCTTGAGTCTATTTGCATAAGCTGATTTTCAATAAAAGGAAACAACAGGTTTCCATAGAAGGTTGACAAGTCTGATTACTGTGGCAACTTTAGGCCATGTAGTGGGACAACCTGCTTTAGATCACATATAGGTGTTGTTTGCTTCATATGCTTTTGCAACCCACTGTTTGGAAAGAAGCTGTCTGTGGATTTGGAGCTTTCTGTTGTGATACTGCATGTAGAGTCTTCTGGTTCTCCACTGGAATATTGTTATTGACTGTGCAAACTGATCTCCTTGGGCCAGAAAATTCATCTTTATAAATCAGTGCTAGAGTTGATCTCTAGAGAGCACCGGCTGTAATAGCAAGTGAATTAAAACAAAGTGCGTACTGACAAACTCAACGTGCAAAATGCAGAAATGGAGCCAGAGAATTTATTATCATTTCATAGAGATGCTTCTGCAACAGACATGTGGATGGGCACAGGTCCATGGATTATGAGGCCATCAGAATTGATCATGATGAACCCATTGTGATGGGTCTTCCACAAGACCCATCTAACATGTAGAATAGGTGCACTCTTGTATCTTGTTTATCTGAAAAACATATAAGTTAGAGGGACATTCTATTAAATAACAAAAAAAAATGTTTAGTAATGACTGCCCAAGTAAGATTCAGTTCTTTCACATGTAATAAATTAAAAGAGAGCTGGCTTGAATAAATTTGATTCAGCACATCTTGAATTCCTAAGAGTTCATTAATTTGTTTCAAAGAAAATGTATACATGAACACACAAAAGGTCTGCACAGAAAACCCAAGTCATTGTCACTTTGCTGGAAACAGTTATTGTGTTAATAATTGCTTTGAACCTGTATAATCACTTTAACTGTAGTGCTGTGGAAAAAAATTTTAGTCACCAATGCTGATGCAAAAAGAGATACTACTTATTTTTTACCAGAGCTACCCTTTGCTGTTTTGTTACAAACACCGAACACAGTGATGATATGAAATTCTTTGCGAGTGTGAGTGTCCTTGAGCCAAATATTTAAACTGCCCAAAGCATTAGACATGCTTATTTAATTATCCAACTATTTCATTAAAACCCTGAAGTGATATTTTCAAATTATTTGCAATCTGCAGCTAATTTCCAGGTGACATCTTGTGAAGAGGTAGTGAAATAGTAGAACTGATTACTGGATAGTATAATGGAAATCAGAATATATAATGAATCTTATTCTTACCCTTACCTGTGCCCTATATCTAGTAGGAACACTTGACAGGGCTGCAGGGGAGAAAGAGGTTAAAAGTACTTATTTCTTCTACCTGGGCCCCGTGTATAGTTCAGAGTATGATCAGGAGTGCCTTAAACATTACCTGGGTCTGGTTCCTTGCTGCTTGGCCCCTGACATACAGAAGAAATATGTGAGTGAGTCATCATCTGCTGGGTGCCATTGTGGGATGGGGTGGGAGAAAGAGTCTTTCATGCCTGAGGAATTTGCTTTTTGCTGCTGCCAAAGCTATTGATGTTATGGTTTGTGCCTTCAGCTTGAGGAGAGTAACTGCAGGCATGAGGGAGAACTTGGTCCCATGTCCAAGCAAACAATTAGTTATAATCTCCACTCTTGAGTACAAGCCAGGAGAAGATGTGAAGACATGCAGCAAGTGAGTCTCAGAGCTTATCCTGAGAAAGCACATGGCAGTAAGCTTCCAGGTTCCCACTGATATTAGCAGCTGAGCTATAAAAATGGCTTTCAGTTTAAATCCAGGCTCCCCTATTGATTTCCAGCTTGATTTTTGCATGAATGTTCTATCTTTCTCTTATCAGCTTCATGCAGCTCTTGTTGGTTTGGCACTTTGCGATGTTCTTGACATGTTCAGAGAGATGTTAAGTGAAAGCTGAACAGCTTCCTTGACCTGAAGTTTAAACAAGAATTTGACAGTTCTGGAATTTTATTTAAGACCCAGAAACACATCTTTAAAAGTACATGAAAATCATCCTTTATCAAGCACTTCAGAGAACTGAATGCTGGCTGTAACTAGTTATTTGGGAGCAAATATTAACTGGTCAGTAACTGCATAGACACCGTTCAGCTCAAGAACAAAAGTAATTTACGAAGGAGAGTTTTATGCTAACCCGAAACCTGTGGAATGCTTTTCTTCTCCCACCACCCTAGATTTTCTTTTTTTCACAGAAACACATGTGTTGATGTGGGTGCCTTTTACACTCAGTGGAATGAATAAATCTGTAGGTTTCACAGTCATTCTGTCTGGATTATCAAAATTCTGACAGGTTATATAGGGACTGGCAATGGTTGGGGATGTTACAGATAGCAGAGAATGATTGATAAACCTATTATTTTTAGTCATAATTGAAGTGCTTTGCTCCAGGTCACTATAGAAATGTTGCGGTCACTGTTATTAGTTTGTGTCTCCTTTTTGTTAAGGATTATTGCATGTTGTCAAAGTGACAGCTAAACCTGGCCCTGAACTGAAAACTAAAAATAGGAAAATATATTGAGAAAAAGAAGATATAAGCCTTTAATACATTTTAAATAGCAACATAAGGGAATTTTCTGAGCAATGGACTGAGGAAATCACTGCAAGTTGGAAAGAACTGGATTGTGCTGTAATGTTTCCTTTCTCTGCAATCACTGTTTTGAGGTGGTGTTTGAATGCTCTATAGGCTCTATGGTAACTTTTTTGGTTAGGAATTTACTGTTAGGAGAATAAGAGCTTTCACTGATCTATTTTCAGGTCTTGTAAATTATTGCCTTGTGATCATATTTCCTACTGAACAGAGCTGGGGACTTCCATATTCATGGTTGCAAGGTGTCAAATCAGAGGAAGATGTGTATTCAGTTTCATGGATTGTAAACAATGCTTTATACATATGCAGAGACAAAAAGCTCTTGGGATCTTAATGGTGATTTTTTTTTTTTTTTAAATTTCCCTTGGAATTTAAAAGTAGATTGCCAGGACATTGAAAGAGGAGACAGGAATTACACACCTGAGTAATGTATGGAGAATCCTGCTTTGACGAGCAATTTGCTCTTAATTGGCTTGCAAGGCAGCTTTCTGGGGGAGGGAGTAAGGTGTGGATAAAGGTAATGTCAAGATTTCGCAACTGTTTACAGAACTTTCATACCATGCTGTTATCAGATACTGACTTATACCAAAAAATTTAATGCCCTGTTGCAATATTGCATAATTTAAAAACAAGATTATGAGATAGCTATGTGCAAATGAAGTGAGCTTATCACACTAAGTAAGTGTGAACAACTTGTTGTCTGTGAAAAACAGCATAATCCATCAGGACATACAAAATACAAGTGGTAAGTTTTGGGGTTTTTTATTTTACTTTGATACCACTTTTTTGGTAGTTGATAATATGACTATCACTCCACATAGGTCTGTGTCTCTGCCTCTGTAGCAGCAAATACTTCATAAAAAAATATTGTATTTTCTTTCTATAGTAGCAGAGGTTCACTGTTACGTTTTGGAGAATTTTGTTTGTATCTGTTTGCTGATTTATAGATGGGCATCTTAAATTAAGTACATAATTAGGGTTAATTCAAGTAGCACTGGGTATAGGTAGTAGAGAATTCTTAAGCAGCTTGTGTGTCTTGTAAAAAAGAATCACATGGGTCCAGCTCCTGTGGCAGTTACAGTCTCCAGAGTGTCTTTGCACAAATGAGCAGACTGGATTCATAATTGTGTAGAGAGCATGTGCAGAAAGAGTAGCACTCAGATGATCCCGTTCATTGTATCTCTGTTGCTAAGCAGAGAGGCTTTTGTACCAGTTGGAACATTTTCAGGCTCTGTGGCTGCATTCCTAGATGAGTTGCAATAATTAAATGTGAAAGCACTGATTGCCAGCATTGCTTGCCAATTCCAGTTTTATAATAAGGGGCAAAAACATCTGATCAGCCCCAGACAGAAACAGAAATTTGTTTGACCTGTAATTATGTGCCAAGCCAATGCTGGTGTGAGTTTAAAGAGACAAAAACATAAACGTTGTCCAAAGGTATGGACTGTCTTACTGTTCTGAGAGCAGATACTCCTTTTTGGTAGGGAGTGCTCTGGAGGAGGAAATTCCCTCTAAGTGGTTCTCTTTCTACTGGTAAGAGGTGGGTTGGGTTATTGTTTTGGGTTTTTTTAAACCTATTTCAATGCTCCTTTAGCTTCTCATATTGCTTGGTACTGGGTAAATTCTTTTTATGTAAAAGATAAGTCTAACCTGTAATCTGCTGGTTTTCTATTTCTGTTGTTTCACCGACTTTTTCAGCCACCTCTTCTGTGGGCTGAGTAACAAGAAAGACAGAAATGAACTTTTTGCTGCTCCTCAGTTGAGAGCTGCAGAGATGGAGAAGTGGCAATAATAAACTTCTAGGATTTATGAGTGAAAAGGGGCCTATACAGTCATCTTCTGTTTTTTTGGATGGACTCTGTGGAAGTAACTTAGGGCTACTGGTGATTCTTGGGTTAAATCCTGCTGAAAGGTCTCATATGATTGATAATACCCAGAGAATAAAACCAGGTCTGTTAAAAATGTGGAGAGTTGTTTGCTTTTTTCTTTTACAAATTTATTGAAAAAGACAAATATGATTCTCCAACATAAAAAGATTACCAGGAGAAAAAAGAGAATAATTAGGTGGACTTTTTTTTTCTTTTTGTCTTCCCAGGTCATTACCAGAATTTTTATTTATTGATTTATTTTTAAGTTTTTGATATTTGACATCTTCTAAATAATTTTTCCAACCTTTTGACTTGCTTACAAGCTTTTTTTTCAGAAGTAGATGACCAAAAAAAGAAGTGAGACACCCTTCGTCCTATGAACTCCTAATTCAGAGTAAGAAGTAGTTGTGATTTAAGTTTCTCCCATCATGAAATAAGACTTGTCTTTCTGAAACTAGGGGCTTTGCAGAAAGGACTTTTCTTCCCACTGGAAAATAACTTCACATTAAAACTTCCAGACAGCTTTTGTGAATGTAGATACATTTTCTTCTCCTATGGATAAGACAAAAAAAAAGATCAAACTTCAAGCCATGATTCAGTACTGGCACTGGAGGCTTGTCTTGCTTGCACTGAAATACTAAGAATTCTCAGTGTGAAAACCATGCTTTTTCTCTATGCTTTCACAAGAGCCTATATAAAAGTAATTTGTGAGGTCTCTAATATCCACTTTCCTTTTACACATCTGATATTGTAAGTTGTAGGGCAAATACAGAAAACATGATGTAAGTCTACAGTTGTCCTTTTTGTTCTAATTTTAGCTTTACATTTGTATAGCTAAAATCATAAGGCTCTGACAGTTAGATTGAGTCAAGTAAAAATTCTTTGGGGACTTGCATTGGGCATGGTAGTCAGGGAGCAGGCATCAAAACAATACATGGTAACTTTGATGAACAGTATAGGAAAAATTCTTACTTTTTATTCCTTTGCTTGGTAGTAAAGAAAACTTCTACTCAAACCTTCTATTTTGAATTTAGCAATAGCATTAAGTTATTTCCTCTTAATAGCTAGCTAATTTTTCACCTGATTGATTTTTGCTGAACCATTACCCTTCACTGGTAGCTGTCATTGCCACAAATTCTGCTCATTTTAATTATGGCTTATGTAAAGAATTACTTTTTTCTCTTAGTTCAAGCTGCGAGTCACATTTTATCATGTAAACAAAACAATTAAAAATGCATAGAGAGGAATGGCTGTGAATAATGTGCCTCTATAAATGGCTTACATAAGACAGAATGGTATATAATGCTGTCTTGAAATGTATTGTCTCTCATCTTGCTGCTATTGTATTACCTCACTGTAGAGTAAATGTACAGTGTGACATTAATTATTTAGTCTTCTGTGTTTCTGGGCTAACATTTCACTATGCAATAACTCCTCTTTATGCTTGATTTTTTGCTCCTAAGTGAGCTGATGTGAAATCCCCCAATGTTTCTGCTGCCCTGTAATTATCTAACTACTAAACCAAACTTCTTGAAAAATCAGAATAGTTTACTGAGTGCTGAGGAATTTAAAGTGTTCAGTGCTCCCATCCACAGAAGATGGGAAGGTATTCCTACCGATTCAGAATGCTCTGTGGTTGATGGTTCCTTAAAGGAGGATACTTTTTTACATTGAACCTATCCCAAGACTTTTACTACTCAACAGTTTCTATTTTGAGTAAAATATCAGTACTTTTTATGGAAAAAACTTTCAGGTAGTGCACCCCTGTTTAAGAAGGCAGACGATGTTCTCCCTTTGTTGAGCTTCCTGACTTGTTGTTTTGAAAGCTGAATTAGTAAATCAACTGCCTGAGCAGGGAAGAGCTGCATCTCAGACTGTTTGATTGCTTAAGCAGGACATCTTTTACCTTCATTTTAGTCCTGGCTGTTTGACTTTCCAGTGCAAACATACGTGCAGGCGAGCATACGCAGGTGTGCTGCGAGGCTCTTCACCTCCGGTTCAGAAGGGCACTGAGCGTCCCTTGGGAAGCTGCATCTCCTGTGGCCATTTGCTCCCAGGGCTCCACTGGACTGAGCTGAAAACTGTGAGAGAAAGAAGTGCTTGGGGAGTGCAGGAGTTGGTGCTGATCCTTAGCTAAGGGCAAGGGCCTTGTCAGGGAGATACTCAGGATGCAAAAGATTAAGCTGAACACATGCATCCTGCATGTGGGTCAGTGTTGGCCCAACAGAGGTACTGTGTGGTGAAAGCAGTAACAGCTATTTTGCAGCAGCTCCTCTATGGAGGCAGGTCCTGCTACTGCCTTTACAAGCACTGTGATACAAGTAAGTCTTGAATCTGAGATATTTCATAACTTTAGTAGGTGGGGGGCTTTTGAAACTCACCTTGGGAAACAAATATTTGTGAAGAGTTCCTTCATAAATACATTCATGATGAATATTCATCTGCTGTACAGAGGAGTTTCTGACTGGGATTTGACTTGTATGCATGTACTAGGACAAATTTTCTACCACAGGCAATTAAAATAATTTGAAGCAAGACATGATGAGAATAAAGAGTAGAAAGAGCAGTTGTAGTTGCCTTAATGATTCTGTTTCATCTGAAAAAATGGTTCATTTAATTTCCAAGAACATCTGCCATATTCAGTTTTGATCCATTAGGCCTATTCATTTTTAAGGGTAATTCAGGTTGGAAAGGATCTCCAGAGGTCTCTAGTCCAACCTCTGTCTGCAAGCAGAGAGACGTTGAAAAGACAGAAAGCTGTGAGATCTGACTGGGTTGCTCAGAGCTTTTAGACCTTGAAAATGTCCAAAGATGAACACAACACATATTTATTTTGAATATTTGTTTTCCTTAGCTAAGGAATCTTATGTTGAAACTGAATGAGACATTGAGATTACTGCAGGATGAATCTGAATCAGTTTTCAGGAGCAGAGTAGTAACTCCCAGCATGTGGTTTCATCCTGGTTTAAGTGGGAGGCAGCCTAAGTCCCAGCAGAGAGGGGGATGTTCCCTTGCTGCTATTGCAGGAAAAAGTGTGAATTGTGGGCACAATTGTGGGCACCTGTCATCAAAAAATGACTCTTGTTGACAGTAGTCTATTTTATTATCATTTTGTTGTATTTTTGTATCAGTTCTCACTGGAATCTCTCCCTTTATTGATAGTAGGAGTTAAACAGTGGAAACATGCAGAAAGGGTACATCTCAGTACAAATTTAAGTGAATTTTGATACTTTCAGTACTTCCACAAAGTGAGGTAGTGAAAATAAGGGATTTCTGGGCAAAAAACCTCCAAATTTCTGTTGAGGTTTCCTTTTAGGGCCACATGGCTTTGACCGACCTGTCTCAGCACTGATGAGATAAAAGTTTACTGGGGATAGATAGGTACTTAGGCCAGAATGCTGCCAAAGCTTTGCAGGAAATGGATTTGTTTAGATTAGACTTCAGGTCCTTTTTCCATCCCAGCTGTGCTTTCAGACAAGTAGTTATTCTGTTTAGCTATGACATGAGTCAGCAAAGTGAAAAGGCAGATTTTTCTGCCTTTAGGAAAACTGTGGCATAGTGTTTGTGTTAACTCACAATTTTCTTGCTTCATATTAACAGAACTATAATCACCTTCCTCAAAGTCATGCCCTGTGGAGTGATTCCAGTCCTACAAGTGGCTGTTCTGATCATCTGGTTTTACATGCACACCATAGTCACAGTATGAAAGCCACAGTTGTGGAAATGCACTTATTCTTCCTCTGTTCCCATTCCTACACAGGCATATTTTTCCCTAATTTCATTAAATGTCAGGGGAGGCTCTGATCTATGACATTCAGGGGGAGTTTTGAGCCTCACAAGGGTTAGAAATGGAAGAAAAGTTGGCTATAGTAAAATGAATTGTTATTCCATTTCACTTTTGATTTATGGAGCAAGAAATCTAAATTTAAATGCGTTATCCGGAGTGCATAACTTTTGTTGACTCAACCAAATTTATGTATTGTCTAGAGAAAATTGGAACTTATGCCTCCTGGGCAATTAGCAAGATTATGTCACCTTTTACTGCACACACGTTTTTGATCTTGAATAATTCACATGCTACTTAAAATTCCAGTCTCTCACATCATTGTTGCTCACTGGTTACTAGTCAATGCTTACTTCTGGTTTTAGTTTTCATTCCACATTTCAGCCACATATGTTAAAAAAGAGCAGACTTTTATCAGGTCTAGTAGAATACACATGGATGTGACATGAACTTGAATTGACCACATTCGAAAAACCCTTGTGGTTAGATACTAATTTTTTGCTCATCAATTTTAAAGCATTGAAATGTGAGTAATACTAAATAAAATGTAAAAATATTACCTACAATGACATTTATCTCAAGGCTGTATGGTATTACTTGTGTTATCTTGTCCTTGGGTATTTGCAGCTGCACTTAGTGTTAGGAACATGAGCGTATAATATTAAAGGCAGAAGTGACTTTTTTAGAGAGCTTACCTGTTGTATTTTCAGGCAAGAAGCTAAGAGTATGGGGTTTCCACTCTGATTCAATATACTGCCTCTCTGTCAGGATAGCATGTGAGGTTCTAAGCAAACAGGGTCTGATGTGTTTTCTCCAAAGTGACTAAGCTTCTACTGGTAATCATTGCAATACCTGAAAGTTGCAACAACAGTTTTATTATAAAAGTATTGTTTATACTGTGTTTTAGTTCAATTTAGAGAATCTCAGAATCATACAATATCCTAAGTTGGAAGGGATCCATAAGGATCATCCGAGCTCATCTCCTGGCTCTGCACAGGACAGCAACAAGAATCACGCCATGTGCCTGAGAGTATTATCCAAACACTTCCTGAACTCTGTCAGGCTTGGTGCTGTGACCACTTCCCTGGAGAGCCTGTTCCAGTGCCCAGCCACCCTCTGGTCCAGCCTAAACACATCATGCCTGATACAGCATCATGGCATGCCCTGTCATGGCATGGCCCTGTCATTGGCCCCCACAGAGAAGGGATCTGCCGCTCTGCTTCCACTTGTGAGGATATTGTAGACAGCTAGTAGGTCTCCCCTCAGGCTCCTTCAGGCTGAACAAGACAAATGACCTTATCCAGTCTCCATATGTCTTCCCCTCCAGACCCTTCACCATCTTTGTAGTCCTCCTTTTGGACACTCTCTAATAGCCTTATATCTTTCTTATGTTGTGGCACCCAAAAGTGCACGCAGGACTTGAGGTGAGACCTCACCAGTGCAAAGTAGAATGGGACAGTCACTTCTTTTGATTTGGCTAAGAGAGCAGTCTTGAGAGAGAGTGATACTAGCCTAAGTAATCACCATAAGCTTAACTAATTCAAAGTTAACTTTATTTTGCCTTCATGGTTTAAAGAGATATGGGGTGTAACTACCAAAGCAATAAATACTGACAAATATTATGTGTCTTTCCATAAGAATAGCTTTCCTGAGATATGACTGTAATTTCTTGTGTTCTTCATTTGTCTGTACTACATACAAAGCCTAATATGTCTGCTGAGTCAGGCCAGACAGGATATATAAACAGTACTTCATCTCTGCCACCTACATTGGTAGCTTCGAGTGCTTTGCATTATTTATTTGAAAGTGTCTGTTGCTTAAAGACTGTCTTTGACTGCATGATTTTAAAGTGTCGGGAAGTCTACAAGCTTGGGTCCATTTAGTATAAAGTGAAAGCTCTTTCCCATAAATTTTGAGCTGCAACAATAGGAAACAGTGTCAAAAATGGTACTGAATCAAGTTCTGTATGAAAGTGGTAATTGAATCTTCTAAACAAATGGTTGCATGGCTGTCTGTTCTTCCACTTTCATTTCTCACCACTGTCATTTATATAGTGAGCATCTAACATGTTTATGCCATCCTTGGTTGTTCAGGCAATATAAAGGACTCATAAGAACAGGATTGACATCTAATATTTGTAAATTAAATCACATGATTCTCTATTCTGAATAAAACGGCCTTGAACATGTAATACAGATTATTCCATGTGTTATTTAATGAGAGGCTCCAGAAGACCATTTGAGACCCAGATTTCAAAACCCTTGCAAATTCTGTAAGTTTGGTTTTGTGGGATTTATACTTGTATTGGTTTCTGAAGGAGTCCTGCCAGAATGCCAAGAACTGTAGAAAGACAAAAAGTCTTCAGCTAGTTCCTCTCTGGATCATGCACTGGGTTCTCCTGATAGAAAGGGGAATGTCTGGTGATGGTTCCTGATTCTGCATGTGAATTCTACATTAGTTGGATAATAGTTGACAAAATCACTACACTAGAGAAGGAGATGTGAAATACTTCCATGAAAAGTTCCCTAAAACTCCTGTGGTCTGGAGTTTAGTGAAATTTCATGGCTGTTGATACTTTTTATAAGCATAAACGTAAGCACACTTTTCCTCGCAGTAAGTAAAATCTTTTGCCATGCTCTCAGTATTTCACTGAGACCATTTCAGAGGAAAGGTCATGATCCTTAGTTATACAACATATGGACTTTAGAACCTACAAGAAAAGCTCACTGTTTCCTCAGAAGAATTTCCTAGTATTAGGTTTGAATCAGTAAAACAGATAATGAAAGGCCTATAAATTTAATCTAAAAGAATTGTGTTTAAAAATGCTTGGAAAGATTTTTTAGTTGTTTCATGATGGAAAAGCTAAATGTTTTGTTTTGAATGTGTCAGAATGTTTTTTAACTCAAATATAGTAATTTATTTTGATGTTTTTAAAGCTATTTTCAGTGTTCATTTTTAAAAAATGGGGTTTTGGGGGGTCTTTTTGGGGTTTTTTTTGACACTTTGAAATGGTTTCGGTCATTTGGAAGTCATACTGTGTGAAAAATAATCTCTAAATCCTAGCAAAACAGGTAGATCAGTGTGCTATAGAAATATGGTGAATACTTCCAAAGCAGAATATAAGAAAGGGACAAGCCTTTCAAATTGTACAAGTCTTTCATTCTGTATTTTTTTTAATGTGAGTTTATAGCATAAGCATAGTTCCTCATAAAATACAGCGGAATACTTCTTTATTGATAATATTTAACAGATATACAAGATAGAGAAATTTTGGAGTACTCCTACATCACTTAATTGAATTTCTCTTTATTAAATAAATATAGTAAAATGAAATTTCTAGCAATGCCAAGGTGATCACAGATGTGGGGGTAAAGAGGAAAGGTGTCGGAGAAAATAATGGTGTGGTAAATTAGGAGTAAATAAGTTCTGATTGCAATATTGTTGAAATTGTTGGACTAAATACTTTCCAAATAGGACAGTGGGAATAAATAGGAACAGTAAAGCTTGAGAATGGATGAAAGCATGATTAAAATTTTATGTACTCTTTTCTATGTAAAGTTTCCCATTTGTTTTAATTCCTGTTATGTCAGCCAAAGAAATCCTTATTACAGGATTTATACTGGAAAACTTCAGTATTATGAGAGTGCTGACCTTAGATTACTGGCAGGATTTCCTGGAATATCCAATCCAAATAATTATCCAATGATTATACTAGCTGTATTTCAAATATTATTTTATCTGGACCTTGAAAATAGGATAATGAAGTTACTTTGTCCCACATCCTTGATTTAGCATAATTCAAGTCCACTAAGCTTCCATGACTTTTAAAACCAAGTTTTATAGTGCAGCTATAATATGGTTACAAAATGAAGGTGTCATTGGTCTGAGTTCTGTTGGAAGTGGAGATTTTATTCTGGTTACATTTTGAAATATAAGTCTATTCACTTTTGCATTAACGACTTTTTTGTTTGGTTTCTTATCTTCAGTATATGTGCATATGGTATGTAACACTATTTGAAAATATGTATAACTTACTACAGAAATTAAAGACTTCACATTGATTCAATAGGAAAAACACACAGAATTTAGAATCTTCCCTGGGGTCCTGTCCTATTCCCATTTAGATTGACAGATACCTTCCTGTTTCTCTCTGTTAAAATAGGCTCAGGGTCATGATAAAAATTTGAGAGTACTAAGGGTTTTTTTTCTTCTCTTTAAAATTACTTCCACAGCACCTTAAAATGTCCTTGATGTTCAAGTGATTCTTCTGTGCAGATGAGAATTGCTGCTCCTAATAGCTGATAGTTTGATAAAGAAGAACAAGTTAGCATTCAGTTATAACACATCAAATGCAGGCAGACTTCTGTTTCTCTTTTTGACATTAAGAAATACTCCACTCCATAGATGTCCAAAGACAGGTGACAAGTTAAGGAATGAGAAGGAATGAAATAGAAAAATATAAACAACCCTTGGAATCTAATATCAGGGTCCCAGATGTCACACACTGATGACTATTTTATGGCTTAAATAATAAAACTATTTTTTCTCCCAACTGGGTTTTAGGGTGAGTAATATGTGTAAGATGTGTTATTATATCTACTTGTTGAATTTTTTTCTGTTTTTTTCTCTCTTCATTCTACTTTGTGGTAGTTTAAGCCCTAGGGATGCTTTGAACATCCTGTGGAAATACTGTCTCCAGCTACCAGTAGAGAAAAGCAAATTTAAAACTCTGCATTCCTAAGGTTAACCTAAATGAAGTTCAGAATAGGTGGTTGTCAAGTTAGTTGATTCAGTGCATACCATACAAAAATTTGCTCATATAAACCAAACTATCAGACCTAAAAATAATGAGTGGTAACAAGACTTAAATGTCCTTTGGTCCTTTGTGAAGATGTAGATTTGAAAAAAAAAAAAAAAAAGAAATTATTTTACCTATTGAAAGTCATCTTCTACCTGGGGTTCTCAGTGCTGCTGTCTGGAAGTAACAATTCTCTGTGAAGTGGCTCACTGTAAACCTGAAAATGAGAGGGTGTATTGGGCTTGTGTGGAGAGGGTGGGGGTTACAGTGGTTGTTTCTGTGAGAAGCTGCTAGAAGCTTGCCCTGTGTTCAGTAGGCCAGATTTCCACCAGCGGGAAAACTGGTCAGGAGCAGCTGTAGCCAGAGAGAGGAGTGAGAATATATGAGAGAAACAACTTTGCAGACATCAAGGTCAGTGAAGAAGAAAGGAAAGGAGATGCTCCCAGGCACAGGAGCAGGAATTCACCTATATCTTGTGGTGAAGAGTGTGAGGAGTCCTGCCACTGAGGAGGTAGGAGTGGCAGAAATGAGGTGTGCTGAACTGACCAGCTCCCATTCCCTCTCCCCCTGGGGGTGGAGGACTTAGAGAAAGCTTGGAGTAAAGTTAAGTCCGAGAAGGCTTAAGTTTGAGAGTACTAAAGGGTTTTACAAAACACACTAGAAGGTGTTTTACAATTTGGTTTTATTTCTCATTATCCTCTTCCAGTTTGATTGGTAAGAAATGAAACTAATTTCCCTGACTCAAGTCTGTTTTGTTCACGAGAGTATCTGGTGAGTGGTCTCTCCCTGTCCTTATCTTGACCCATAAGCCTTTCACTGTATTTTCGCTCCCCATCTAGCTGAGGAGGGGAGTGAGAAAGCAGCTTTGGTGGCATCTGGCATCCTGCCACAGTGGGTAAGTCAAGTCCTTCTCACCATGCCTTGTATCATTGTAGGGTTTTTCTGCACTCATCAAAGTTGGGAGTAAAGTCAAAGCACAGCACATCCAGCATTGTTATCCCTAACATACAGTTTAGGGAAGAGCAACAAGGGACATAGGGAGAGGTTAGCTGGGACAAGAAATAAATTATGTTTATAATTGTGAAGAAACTGCAGAAAATCCTGTATCTCTTCCTTACTGAGCAAAGGAAGTAAAGTAATGGTGCTCCAAGTCCCCTCATTGCAAGTTTTTTTATATGGCATGTCTAGCTCACTTCATTTTAGAGGTATCAAAGGGATGAAGCTAGAACTTCATGGTAGGGAAGACTTTCCTCAGGGTTTGATAAATTCATCCTCAGGCTAATTCTTGCACCTTGGTGGAAAGCATATTACTTTTCCTGAGACTTTCAGACTCACTTCCAGGCTCTTGTGGTTTGTCAGACAACAGCATTCTGCTTCTTGGGAAACAAGTGGATCCGGTTAATGTAATCTTGTATTTGTCAGATAAGCAGTCTTCATTTTTCACATTAATCAAGGTATCTGGGTTAGAAACCCAGATACTTTGAATTCAAGCAAAGTAGACGTTTAAAGCCTTGATTACCAAGTTTGGAAAAATCTGTAACACGAAGAAGGAAAATAATCAGTGTAGCCTTAACATTTTTCCTGAGGTGAAATAGTTTCCTTTGTGTTGCTTAGGATTGTTGAGGCAAATCTTGGATTTAGACCAAGGGGAGTAATACTGCTGGCAGACATCCCTTCGTGGGATGCTGGACCTCACAGTGGGAAAATGAGGGCACTTGTGTAAGGGAGGTCCCACACTGCTCTGAGCAGCAGGCATAGTAAGCATTTTCTATCAGTTTACAAGGGATGAGAGTTCCCCCGCCTTCACCTTTTGGCACGTGCAACCTCTCTTGTTCCGCTTATCAGATGATGCGTGACCTTTCTCTTTCACTGACTTCTCTCAGATTATTACTGTGCCTCGTTAGTCCATTTCTCTGGCTTCAGTGGCTTCCTTCTTCTCAGCTTTTCAAGACTGCTATCAGTCTTCTAAAATCAATAAGAAGATCGATTGTACAACTGTTCTCTTAATTTTACAGTCTGTACCACATCCATAGCTTTCCATAGAAATCGTGCAGGGTATGAATAATCCAGGCATCAAACTTGTCATTAATTGTGCATTTAAACTCCATAACATTTTTTAGTTGCATATCTATATACATGTATATGAAACACTGTTCTTTCTAATGTAAGGGGCCTGTTTCTGATGCCATTACTCACCTTGCCTTGTGTCTCTTAGTGGGGAGAGCTAACACAGTAGGTCTGTTCAGAGTTCTGAGTAACATGCCAGAATTTAGTTTAAAAAAAATAGTCTATATAGATATGATAAAAAAATAGATATATAGATATAAATATCTATATATGATAAAACTTTCAGTTTTCATAAGTGATAATATCTAAAGAAAACTCCTCATGAATGCCTAGAGTGCAGCAGTTTCAGAGAGTCAGGGCAACAACTCACCTGGTGTCTGAGGATCAAAATACCCAAATTAATATTCTTCTTCAAGCTGACACTTTCACACAGAGACTCCTTTAGCAATTAATTGATGTTATGCTTTTTCTCTCTGTTCATATTTGAAATATGTTCTGTAGTGAAGGATAGATTATGACACATATGTGCTTTAGTTTTCCATTTCCTAGAGGTATATTAAACTATTCCTGATGTTCTTGAAGCATTGAGGTATTTTGCTGATTTGGGCCTGTTGCTAAATGCCAGGTAGCTTGAAAAAGCAGAAATTAAGAAAGGAGTTTGTCCAAATGCTGGAGAAAATAATACATGCTAATGCATCTAATGAAATTGTGGGTCATAACCTGTGTGCATTTGAGGATAATCACTCCTTTTTTCTTTAAAAAATGCAAAACTCAGTTAAAAGTTCCGCTTGTTGGAGATTCAAAAGTAATAGTATATGGAGTTTAATTTACGTTTTACAGTTGCTCTTGGAGTTAATTTTTAAAACATAACTGAGTAAACAAAACTTCATTTAAAATAAAAGACAAATTAGGCTGTTTTCTGATAATGAATGTCAGCAAAGCATAGCCTGATTCCTTGTGATAGGGATAAATATATTTGCACTAATGTGCTTAAAAGGCAACTATTAGTTTTTAATGAATGTAAGAGATTTACTTTTTTAGCAGAGCTACTAAAAAAAAATCATACATAAAGGAGTACTTCACACAAGCTCAGGAAATTATATTCAGAGATTTAGCTAGGGAATTTGGTTCTGGTTTGAAAGATAACGTTCATTTCTACATACAAAAAATTGTTTAGTTCATTAGCATACTTTTATTCTGCAGACACTGAAAAGCTTTAATGCCCCCCAAATTACTTTGATGTAACTTAGTTTTATGAGTTATCAAGCACTAAAGATAGAAATGGCCTTATTATTCTCTGGTAGCTGTTGTAGCACTGTTCCAGAACATCAGTATTGCACAATAGGAGGCATTTTAAATGGTGGTTTGTTCCTCACATTAGTGTACCAGATAAGCTTGATTCTGAGATAATATACTGATTGAAAGTGAACCTATGGTTTTAAGGCATCTGTTGGAGTGTGGACTCTCACATTAGAGCACTAAAATGTGTCTAATAGGCAGGCACTATGTTTTTTAAAATGAGACTTTTGTTTCATAATCTAATACAGCACCAGTGGAAGATTAGTGACAGCATTTTATTGACTAAGAAAAGTGGTCAGACCAAACATTCTACCTTCCTGTTGGATACAACTTTCACTTGCTCGCATCTATGAATAGATGAGCATGTGTATGTACATAAAGTATAGTGCCATTGGTGACGGAAAAGAATGGAGTTGAAGTTAATGAAAACTGGTTGAGGAAGCAGACTTTTGGGATGTTTCCTGTAGAAATTCAGCTGGGTGTCACCAACAGGTATCAACAGTAGCAGTCATATGGCTACACATGCATTGCACTTTGGGAATTTCACATTATTGAAATCAG
Source organism: Corvus cornix cornix (assembly GCF_000738735.6). Taxonomy (NCBI): domain Eukaryota; kingdom Metazoa; phylum Chordata; class Aves; order Passeriformes; family Corvidae; genus Corvus; species Corvus cornix. The sequence goes on from NC_046333.1 coordinate 41,767,056, forward strand.
TATCTCTCTATTCTCCAAAGAAACTCATGACAAGCTATTACAAAAAAAAATGCCCTAAGGTATATCACCGTGTCCCGCAGCCATAGGGAGGAGGAGAAGATCGAGCAGGCAGGAATTGTGCAGCAAGATTGATTTATTTAATTATTTTACAAACTCTTTTATAGACCTTTTTCTTCATAGTCTAATTGGACAAAGGATCAGCCACCCCTTGGGGGTGATTGGCTAGAATCCTAAAACATCCATTGTCAAAATATTTTTCTACTGTACTATAAACAAGACTTTTCAAGGCTGCAGGTGTGTGGTTGTTTACATAACTCTGCTACCTCTTCTGTGAGAGAGAAAAGTCTCTCATGGGCTTAGAAAATAGCAAGAAAAGCCTTGCTAGCAGGATTTTTGTATCCACAACAAGCTGTATAGGCTACAGCATAATATCAGACAGCAGGGATAAATGTCAGTGCATCACCTTCAGCATAGGTTATTACTGTCACCACAAAGAACTCTTTGTTCTCTGCAGAGCACCAATCTCTCCTCTCTGGTTACCAGTGACAGGACCAGAGGAAATGGCCTGAAGTTGTGACAGTGGAGGTTTAGGCTGGATAGTAGAAAAAGGTTCTTCACCCAGTGGGTGGTTGCACAGTGGAACAGCCTGCCCAGGGAAGTGGTCACAGCACCAAAACTGACAGAGCTCAAGAAGTATTTGGACAAGTCTCTCATGCATGTGGTGTGACTCTTGGTGCTGTCCTGCGCAGGGCCAGGAGATGGACTTTGATGATCTTGTGGGTCCCCTCCAATTCAGAATATTCTGTGAAATTCATAAACTTGGCTGAATCAGGCACTAAGAAATCCACTGTTAACTTCAGTTTAGCTCTGCTTGTCTGTTGCTTTAAACTTTATAATAATCAGGGTGAGTGTATCAGATAAAAAGTAGAAACTAGAGTAACAGTGTTAAAAATAATTACCATGCTCTGAAAGCTGATTTAAGGGAACTTGGTGGCAACTTTACAGTTGGGAAATTTATGCTAAGAGTGATATATTTTGTCTTTACTTAATATAATAGAAAAACCAAAATTGACCTGGTACTAAAAAAAATGCTCTAAAGAGCTGCTAGCTGTTAATACCCAAACTGTACTAAGTGATAATACTCTTATGCCAGACCGATAAGCACCTGTACAAAAGATACATATTGCCAGCTAAATTAGTCTGGTAATCCTGATAAGTCCATAGTGAGGTCTATAACATCTGCTAGGAGCAAAAATGTATTCTGTAAGACTTGCCTACCATCTATATTTTCGGTCTATGCACGTCAATCAAATTATTTCGGGAACGGCTTTAGCTTCTCAGATAGAGAAAATGGCCTTGAAAAATTCCTTCAAATCCATGTGCCTGTATCTAACTTTTGGCAGGGTAAAAAATGATTCTTCCTAGGTTGTGGCTTTGAAGATGACTCGGGGGTTTCACGGTGGCCCCAGACTGGAAGTGAAATTAAAAACGTGTTTTATCTAATCCTTCTCTTTCTTATTTTTATTTTTTACTCTTTCCCTCTAAAGAAAGAGAATGTTTAAAAGTAATGGTAGTTTTATACGAGCAAAAACAGAGAAATTGTCAGAAATGACTGTGTCTTGTAGTGCAGCAGTCACTTTGGATTATATTCTATAATCATTATCACATGGCTAAAATGCATTCCTATGGCTGCTCTAAAATGGTTTGCACAGTCTGGCTCAGTGACATCATATGGGAATGCAAAGGCGATTTTTAAATTTGAGATGAGTTACAGATAGGTTATACTTACACACAAACTGTACTTGAATTCTTCCATGGGTTTATGAATAGAAAAAAGAGCATTACGTATAAAGCTAATGAACTCTCAGTGTGTGGTCAGGTGGGCAGAATACAAGTGATTATATACTTACATGAGAAATTCCAGCACAGGGAAAAGTTATTTCTTTTGGTGGGCACATATTTTATCTTCAGTACCTTTTTCTGTTTGAAGAACATACATTAAATCTTGTTTAACTATGTATGAGGTAGTTGATGTGTATGAGGCATCAAATGAATCTCTGAGACCTGACTGTTGATAAGGTATGGCAACCAAGGGCTTGGCAGCTCTCTACTCACAAACTTCTTTGCAATCAATACTGCATTAATAATTTAGTTTCTGCCAATTTAAAATAGATATTCTTTCAGGGACTGCATCCAGCACAGTGAAATGTGATGTAGCATCATCATTATTGTTGAAGTGGGAATGGGAAGTAAAACCAGGAGATTTTAATTTGGCCTCCTAGAGCAAGTATGGAGTTTGCCTACCCGAGTATAATTTATGAATGGTAAACTGAACACTTTTTGTGAGACACTTTCCTTGGGAGACACCTTTCCTCAGACAGAAGACTAAAGGCCAGAAAAAAGAGATCATTCCAATAGTAGCACATGACCACCACAGTCCTGACTGAATCCTGCCAAATAGGTTGTCACAGGAAGCAAGCATAATAATGAGAAGCTGTTTCAATTTTTTTGTAAGGGATTTCACTTGCTTGTCCCAGGCATTTGGTTTGTGGGGGCTTGAGGGTTTTGGTTTTTTTTCACATGAGAAAAAGCAAAAATTCACATAAATGAAATGGATGAAGAAACAATGGTGAGCCTGAAAGGGGGGAAAATAAGTAAGAATGCACTTTTCCAGTATGATTCATGTTAACAGAGTATAATTTGGGAACTGAAGTCCATTGCTTTGCAATGTATTGTAAGAGAAATTATTTTATCATAGAAATGGAGGACAGCATCTTAGATGACAAATGTTTTCTTGTGTATGACCTTCTCCCACATCCTTTTCTTCAAAGTTTAAAAGGCAAGAAGCTGTCAGTAGAGGTAGTAATTATTATAAATCTGGTGCCTGGAGGCTCTCTCATCTGTGCTTGTATTTAATAAATCGTCTTTTCTGCCTTTTCCAAAATAATATTTGAAAGTCTTTTGGGCTTGTGCTCTTTTTTTTTTTTTTTTCTCTTTCCTTTTTTATTCTCTCTCTGTCTTATCCTGTTGCAAGGCATATCCGTGGATTGCTCTGTTGGCTCCCTGTGTTCTGCCCAAGAGCAGAAGCCTGTGAGGGATGTTAATCCCTCTCTGTGGTCATGACTAAACAGACTTGCCATGTATTTCACTGTTTGCTTTCAAGTCCTCTATGTTTGGATCCATATATCACAGCTTATAAATTTTTTCATATCTTTTGACCAAGGGACTTGCTGGTACTAACAGCAATTTTTGAAGCTACTAAATGCATGTACTACTTTATCAGTCTTCAGTTAATAAAATTTATCTTTTCAGAGAATGAGGATAAAAGCAATCTATGTGACCCTTCCTAACTACTTTGAACAATTACTTCTGGGAACTTTTTGATTATAGATTATGCTCCGTTCTTTGTGTTTTGTTACATACCTTAAATTACTTTTTGTATGCTGTGCTCTTGGAGAGCGCTTGTGAAGTAGAGGCAGCAGAGATCATGCAATGGCATGGCTTCAGCCTTGGAGGTTTAAAAGGGCAGCAAGCCTGATGTTTCTCTGCTCACTCTTTGACAACACTATAAAAATGTGTACCAAATTGATGCTTTTTGTACAACTTATAGATCCAGTCACAGAGAAGGTAAATAATCCCTGTATGAGGTTCACCTCTTGATAGAGGATGGGAAAATGTTTGTCCACAAAGATAATTAGATGGGGTAGACAAAAAAATATCCTCTAGCAGTTGGGTTAATCTGTGCATTCGTGCACGTTGAAATGATGGGCTTGTTTGTGTTAAGTTTGGCCTGAAGGATGGTTTTCATGCATTGGTCCAATATTAACAGGAGAGATGATGATTTGCAAGGAAATTGTATATTTCAGAACAACACCCAACCTGTTTATTCTTTCTCTGACACAGGGGAGGGAGCAAAATCAACATGAATGCTTCAAAGAATGATTCATTGTATGGTCTGCTGTAGGCTGGGTTGAGTTTGAGTGCCTGCTGTCTCTACTGGCAATAAGGGGAAGCCGAGAGGGCTAGCTCAGATGTAGTCCATGTGAACACCTAGGGCTGGCTGTTGGCATCCAAATGTACTCTCTGGAGTTCTTGAACCTCCTGGTATAAACTTTCCTGTGTTCCTACATTCACATCAGGTGTATTCCAGGCAAATGAAATTATTGCATTGCTTTGAAAGAAAGCTACATGCACTCTGAACAATTGTGTCTATCCATTTTGTGGACTATTGTTTTATAGTTAACATTGTATAAGAAAATAGATATTACTTATGGGGTGTTTGTTCCAAGTCTGCCAATTTTTTCTTTCTGGAGGATTTCCTCTTAATTCAAAAGAGTTTGTCAGAACCTTGTTTTTTATATCTTTTTTGGAGCTGATGTAGTCCCTGTGTCAGCCCATCAGGATTGTGATGGTGAGATGTAGTACCTGACATGAGATGATCCAACAAAGGCAGCAGATGTTCTTCAGGGGGTTTTGTTTCTGATCCAGTCTTACAAAGACTATTTTGCTGAAGTTTTTTAAACCACAATCACATACAGAGGTCTGGTTAACTGAGTGCCATGACTAGTTTCCAGACACGTTAGTTATTCACAGAACTGTGTTACTTAGAAGTGACAGGCCATTTTGTGTGTGTCATCAGCTCCCTCTCTGTTCAGGGTACAAGTAAGGACCAAGGTAGACTTTGCCAAGGAATTTTATGGTTATTTCCATGGCAACTATCTAGGTGCAAAGAATGTGGCTCATCTGATGTAAGCCACCTGGGCATTTCTGAGGGCTGTTGACAAAAATTAAGTGGTCCAGTTCTTGGAGAAAGTGGGAGCTGGAGTCCTTCATGTCTTCATATGCACGTACACTTAAAATTATATACCCCTGCTTGTTGTTGAAAGAACTTTTAGACAGTTGCCCAAAAGCAAGCCTGTGGTGTATTTCTTTACAGCATATTCTAATAGCAAACTCTGAAATTATTCTTTTGCAAATAATAGCTATTGCGTATCTTCTGTAAGAGAACCTAACTCAAACAGACAAACTAAAAGCATAATCCAGGATTTAATACAAGTACAAAACTTTAAAAAAATTGAAGGGCAAGTTTGTTTTTATTTATTTGAATTTATTTTGCGTGACTTTTGGGTTTTAATGCTGTGGAAACCAAAGACTTTTCCTTTAAATTGTTTGAAACCTGCGGAAGTGGGGATTTTCTTTTAAATTATCAAACACTTCATGAAATAACACAAATCCCCAAAGCATATAGAATACTTGAATGTCAATATTTGCAATGAGATCTGTTTATTAGGCACACTGATATGTTTGCTCATCTGTATGCTCCACTTCTTAGGAAGCTTCCAAAACTGTCTGGCATATACTTTAACTGTTGGAAACGTAGAGTCCAAAATCGTGCAAAATGTGCCCTCTTTGGCCAAACCCATGTCCCTTCTTGGACATGTTTGTGCCAGAGCAGATGTGGCGTGCAGCTGAACACTATTTACTCCATGGGAACATCCAGCTGAAAAAATTATCCACACTGTGAATGCAGTAAACCTTCATTTCTGTTGCTTAGCTGAGATCCACCCTACCAGTGAATCTGATTGGGGGATTTGCTGGGCTGTTGAGAGGGGAGATTTATTGCCTTTAGAAAAATAGCAAAGTATTAGCAGGATGCTATTACTTGCAGCAATACAGTTTTTAAAGCCAGACCTTGATAAGGGGTGGTACTAAAAAAGATTTCTCATGGCAGTGTTTCTGTAGGCTCACTGCATACTTGCAGGAGAGTTGGCCATGGATACTGCATGCTGGAAACAGTGCTTTACCCACTGCTAACATCAAGCAAGATTTTTTTTTTTTTTTTTTTTTTTTAACTGATCTGGTTTCCTAAACTTCAGGAACTAGAAAGGATGTGAAAATCTATCTGCCTTTGTTGGATGTATATATTTTTTTATTAGATGATGAAATTCTATGCAATACTTACTTGCAATCCTCCCCTCCTAGTTAGAATTGGACTTTCATGCATTACAAGAGCTTCATTCAAGTGCAGGTGGAAGGGAGTCTTGGCTTGACTGGCTGTAAAATGCTTTCACATCTATAGATGTGTTCTGTGAAGTAAATATGAAAGGGAAAAAATATACTTTTATAGTGTCTGAAAATGCAGTTAACACTGCCATAGGTGGTGAGAAAGAATGGAGAATGATTGGAGGGGGGAAGATTCAGAAGAAGAGATAGAAATCAGGAGATGAGTGACAAAGAGAGCTTCTGGAAATGCTTTCAAATTCCCTACAAAATAAACAAAACAGAAAATCCCACAAGAACAAAACATTTACTGAATTAGTCAAATTGAGAGGTAAATGAGTCATAAATTAGAAAGAAAAAAACTTCCATGTGCAGATAGCAGGCAACATAACCATATTTTTGCTGTGAACATTTTTAGCTAAGGTAGTACTGCTGTGTTCCAGGGTGTGGACTAAAGTGCTGTGTCCAGAGAAAAGAAAAAAATAAGTATAAGGATGCATTTCCCTACCTTTTAATTTCCATAAAACAAGATATTTATGCTGTCAAAAACATATTAATTTATTTTTTCCTTAAAAGATGTGTAAGAATATAGTCTAACGTAGCCAAGGGTTTATGGGAAATAAATAGAATGCATTATATTGAAAATGGATTCCTGAGAAAGATCAATAAATGCTATAAGCAGCAGAATGAAGTTATCAAAATGTAAATATTTTAAACAAAAAAGAATTTAACAATTTCCAAGATAAGCTATTCCCTCAAAGAACACTGAAGACATTTTCTAGTTTACATAATGTAATTAAATTCAAACCTGAAGAATTCAAATTCCTCCCAAAGACATTAATGGCAATGTGATTTAATGTGGTGATAAGGATGAAAATGTAGCATGTCTGAAGGCCACAGGAGTTTTATAAAATTACATTTGAAAGCTGACAACAATTGTTTACAAGGTTGTTTTTTTTTTTTTTTAACTACTCAATAGTGTCATAGTGAACAGACCTTTTCCTTTATTAGCAGCACAACCCTGTTCCTGACACAATTTGGGTCAAGTTCACCCCAATGTAACTTTGATAGTCTTACAAAATCTATACCAGGAGAAAATGACCCATTTTTGTCTTGTGAACGCAGTGTAAGGAAAATGTGAGTCTTATTCTTACAAATAGTAAACCATTTTACGTATATTCTTTCAGCATTAAGAGAGATTAGGACAGGTTTTATATACATCTTCTCACAGTTGTGTTTTTGTTCATATGATGGGGGATGTTGTGAGCTGAATGCTGACTTAGAGCCAAGAACTCCAGGCATTTAGTCTTTTTTCTGTCACTAACTAATCTCTCTTATTATATTTTAAACCCACATTTCATCTGCAAAACAGGGATACACTATTTCCTATCTTATAAAATCATATCATAAATGCTAATTTCCTTTGATCCTTTTATATTATGCGTGCCTCAAGTCTGGTAAATTAGGACTTCAGTCAGGTTAGATCAAGTCTGTGAAGCATGTCTTGGCACTGGTGGGGGGAACATCTCAAAAGGTGACAATGTTTTACTGCTGATGAGTGAGGGTCATTTACCTTGCTGAGTTGAAAGGATTTCTAGCTAGGATTATAAAGGAGAGAGCTATTTGTATAGTGATACTTTCCACTGGAGAAGCTTGACAGTGAAACTGTCCCTCTTTAAAGGATTTATTTGTTCTATAAGAATGTCATGGTTTGACTCCGGAATGACAGTGAAATGCTATTTATAGTATTTAGCCAGTCATCAGAAATAACTAATTATCCCTCTCCTGGAATGTAGAGACTCTGATGACTCATGTAATATGCTCTTATTACCTCATAATTTGGCTTTTCTGATGCATTCAAAAATATGTACATATGTGTAGTAGTAGTACTTAACATCTGCCTGTCTTAAAGTTCTGTAAATTACATACTTTGCAATTTTTAGGTAAAAACTATTGCAACTCTGGTGATGTCCCCTTTCCAAGTAGTAGGTGTTTCTTGTTCAGTCAGTCATTCTTGCATTTATCATTCTAGAAAATCTCCTGGCAGGCTTGTATACACGTTAGTCAAGGAAAGAAGATCAAAGACTAATCCATTCGTAGCCTCTCAGATCTGACCTTCCCTTAGAAAATATTCAATGAAAAGTTTAAAATGACTCTTTACCAAAGGGCAAAAGACTGTAGCAGAAAAATTAGGAAATGTGTAGTATGAGCAACAGCAGGACCAAATCACCAGTTCATCTGTTTCTGAACTGAAAAATCAGATTGTCATCACATAACATGTAAAGAAAAATCTGTTTCTTTGAGTTTGCTATTTGACTGTTGCTATGTATTATTTTTTTGCAACTTCCTTCTAAAGAAACCCTGAAAGTAGTCATGATAAAATACCTTGAAGCCTCTAAACTGTGCTCTTCTGTGATTATTGTTACTTCAAACTTATCTGAATCTCTAATTTGATGGATTTTATATTAAAAATTACCTAACTCCAGTGAAAAGTCAATAATTAATAATTTTTTTTAAAGTATCAATATATTGTGATTACCTTTACTGAGGCACCTAAGAATAACTCACACTCCCATTTTATTGCTTATTATTAAAAAAGTCAATTAACAGGAAGCTGTCCATCACTTTTATGATAATTTTTCTCAGTTAAGAATTGTATTTTAATAGTGAGCTTGCATTTTTATCTCTGGGAAGAAAAAAAAAACCCCAACAAAAAACCGGAATAGTAACCTAATAAATAGGTTACATGGATGCTGGGGACAGTTTTAATCATCTTGATACAGACCAAGGCATTTTCCTTTGGTCTTCTCTATCCTTTCTGACACATTGACATAAGAGACCTAACCTAAAGATGGTCTTTTATTGTTTACTCTGGTGGAGTCTTAATTTAAAACATTCATAGCATCAGACAGAAGCTGATAAAATCACAAGCTTATTAAAGTACTCAGCAGGTGTCTAGGAGACAGAAGTCCCAGTTCCTGTAGTGAATGGGTGATGAGAGGTAAAGCACATACTGTAGAACTGTGGATACTAATCCTTGCAGAAAGGGAGCAAGACTTGCATAGCCAGCAGAATTGCTGGCTAGCCTCTATCTGGAACTAATCTTCTTATCTCTCAGGTGGTTCCACTGGATTTTACCCAGGGGAAGAACATCTCAGAGGACCCTGACTAAAAGCATAGTTCACTTTTATTCTTACCCTATTCACTGTTTGGGATATTCGATGAAAATAGGTTCCTAACCTGACCAGAACAGCTGTGAGGCCCAGAAGACAGAGGAATAGCCAGTCATGACACTTTTTATGCCAAGCAGCAATGAGCATGAACCGACTGTGACTTTACTAAGAGCAATCCCTAACACTTACCATGCCGTAACGAGCTAAAATGTTCAGCCTTATAATTTAACGTTCTCCTTCTAATCAAATGTCTCTGGCATACTGAATAAGAAGTAAAAAGTAACACAATAGAGTGCAAATTTTATCACTCCTAATTCTACCCTTTGATTGGGTTCGTATCCAATGATGAAAAAAAATTGCCTTGTTGAGCAGGAATGAGGAAGAAAAAAAGAGGAAGCTGGAATCCTAGTGTGGCTTTTGACCTGTGCAGCAGTTAATTATACACTTGAGAAAGCATCTAGCATTGTCATGTTACACTGCATGCATTTGTGTGTGCATAAGGCTGAATATAAATATGTGTGTATATTAGCATGCATATATGCTTTATGCAACACTGCACTACTCATGCTCAGTATTTCCTGAATTTGCTCTTAAAGTCATTGGTTTTAAAGGATATAAATGAAGATGAAGCATGACCCAGTGTATTTTAATGTATAGACAGTTACTCTTGGTAAAAATAATTTCTTAATTAAATGCTCTGGTGGACAGTGATTAAGGAAGGAAGTAGTAGATAAGTAATGAAAAGTGTATCAGTACAAAAAGTTTGAGCAACTTAGAGAACATGATAAAATATCTTTAGTAGGATAAAATAGGAACTGCAGACTTCTGCATTACTTGGTTTTACTGAGGCCTTCTATTTCTTACACTGCTTTCCATGCAAGCTTTTCTGTTAGTGATGCAGTTTTCCATTGCACAAAACTAAACTGCCAAATCAATGCAACCTAGAAATAAACTAGAAGTTACTTTTACATTGCAGTCAACTCTGTCTGAGCAGTCAGAACTCAAACGTTCTTGAAATGACAATCACTTTCTTATATACAGAGAAAACAGAGGTTCTGCAGAAGAAGTGATTGTAGAAGTCCAGTACACCATCCCGCATCTTCTGCTCTGCTGTCTGCAGACGCTTCCTCAGGGCTAGGCAGAGATACGGACCCCTACAGCCCTACAGCCAGCTCTTCTTCCATTAGCACTTCCAGGCTATTATGGTATTGGCATAACACAGTCCTCCTGTGCAAGATGGATCCATAGACAGTCAGTACACTTGGAACAGTGGTCTCCTATCTACAGAGTCTGAAGAGATATGGCTGGGGCCTTCAAAACTAGCTGGAATTATTTCAGTTGCAATGCTCTGTAGGAATATGAAGCTATGAGATACATATTCATCTCTTGTATGCTGTTCATCCATATAGTGCAGAGAAGAAAAAACTCTTAGAGGGCTTAGACCAGTATTTTCTGTCTCTATGTACATATTTAGACACCTAGAGTAAATAGGCTTATTATAAGTATTACTGAGCAGCAAACTAAAAATCAAGTCACTGAATTATCTAAAAGTAGCCATAGCTCTATATTTAGGCTGTTACATTTCAAATTACTAATTTTTTAAGTATATTGGCATAAGTAAATTGAGAAATATTTGTATTGAGATAGACCCTGAAAAATGCATGTTGAAGAGGGCACATGGCTTTGGGACACAGTCTTTCTATTCAGCTGTGGGAAACAGAATTACTTTTAGGCTGCTATTATAGCAGGGTGTTTTCAAATGTGATAATTTAATTCAGAGGTATGGCAGATCAAAAGGAATCTGTACAGAAAGGATATGTAACAAGAAAGGAACAGATACAGACAGGAGTTTTTTGCTGTACATGACATTCTAAATTAGAGTGGAAGAAGTCTCTGTCAATAAGATCAAAAGGTGGGAACAGAGATGAAAACACTTTTTTTACTGTTAATTATTATAAACCAGGTAGGATTGTATTTGAGCACTATTGGCAGAATGTTAAGAAGCAGTCACAGCCTCCTGCTCCCCCTGGGAGAAGAGTATTGGAGCATTTGAAATTATAAGAAATAAATAGTTTCTGGATGATTTTAACGTTCTCTTCTGTTCACTGTTAACACTAAATGGCTACAGCACCTAACAGCCATTTTGTGACATGCTCCCATTTTTTTCTTAAAGGTAAGCATGAATAGCTCAAGTTAAAATACAGGGATTTTAGCAAACCATGCTTATTGTAGGAGGACAGCTTGGTCATTCAAGAGTGGTACTTTTTTCTGTGCCTGACATTTTTGAGACAGACATTTTTGATCTTTGATTGTTTTGCACAGGGTGAAATATTGAGTCACTCTGGGGTCATTTAAGAGCCCAGGAAATTTCCCCATGCACTGAGGAAGCTAATGTATAGTTAATTCCTTAGGAGATAATTCAATTCTTCTTGAATAAATTACATGCTTGTTTCACTTGCAGGTGTTTCTCATGTTCTGTTCTAAAGCGGTGCTTAGTGTTGCTGAGGGCAGTTGGTAGTTGCTGTGATGATCCCAGATGGAGCTGAATTTCAATGGTATGGGTGATCTGCAGGGCTCCCAGATCGTTTAAGGGGTTTGGAAGCCTTGGCTGGGGCTCAGCTGGCAGAGTATGTACACGTGTGTGTGTATAGGTATCTGGGAGTGAGCTGGGTGTTTGAGCTCCCCTTTTGATTGGTGAAACTCCAGTCAGTACAGTTAGTGGAGCTTGGAGAGCTGCTTGGCCACCCAAAGCTGTTGTCTATTTTCAGATGTAATAAGTAACTCTTCTGACTTTGTTGACTACATCAAATTGATCTGCTTTGACTGTGGTGGGAAATTAGACATCCAGATTGCAGGTAGGCACCCAAATAGACACATAAAAACTGAAGTGTCAGTCTCGGAGTCAAATCCCACTTACAGCAAGATATTGCTGATATTTTCACTTCATGACTATTTGTTTCTTGCACTCTGCTGTGGAACTTGCATGTGTGGAATTGCAAGATGCTTACACCTGGGCAGGCCTATCAAATTCAATGCTGGTGTGAATAAATCCAATACAGATTTTTCAAACCAATCTCATAAAAAGTTGAACACTGTGCTGTAACTTGCATCCTTTTATACTCTCAAATTAATGTCTTGTCTGCTGCCATTGTATCTTCTTCCCTTCTTGCATGGCACTTTCTGAGAGACTGCATCTCACCTATGACTTGCATTTCTTTTGATAGTTTTAGGTAAAACAGGTTTTCCTTGAATATGAAAGAGGAATTCAAATACAGCAGTTGTGTTTTCCATGAGATTAGTTTAACTGTTTTTATACCATTGGAGATGAAATTTGTTCCTCTCAGATTACAGTTTATCATGGGATGAGTTGCCTCAGGGGGCGTCTGTAGCGTTGGCTGCTTTAGTTGAGGTGTCTCTTAAGATAATTACCTTAAGAGTGCCTCTTAAGGTAATTAAAGCAGGACATGCCTTGAGCTCCTGCCTCTTCTTGCAAATGTGGTGCTGGCACCTTGCAATCACTTTGGGTGCTGCTGCAAAATATCTCAGCTCCCCAAAGCAGGAGAGAAGTTGTAATGTAATGCAGCTGGCAGTGTTTGTGTCCCTTCCTGGCTGTAGGTCTGCGCTCCAGCCTTGCTCCCATTGATCAATCCAGTATAAAAAGCAAATGGCTTTGCACCCACTCACATTGGGACTGCACGTGCTGGCATTTTCCTCTTGCAGTTAGGTACTTAAACCACAGATCTGTACCTTCATAATCACTGGGAAACCTAAAATCATACTGCTTTGCTACTTTTATTTTTCCTTTTCTTCTTTGAACAGCTATACACAGTATCAAAAAATGAAGGAATGTTTTCATTCGTGCTTGTATCTTGAGATATTTCCATTTAGGTACTTAAGGGTATGGAAAGGGATTTTTTTTTTTTTTAAATATTCTATAGGAGCGAACAGAATACAAATAAAATCGTTTACATATTTTGTGTTTCAAGACATTTTATTTCTTAAAGGAAAATTAGAAGCAGAAATGTTTGGGAAGAAAAGAGCTAGAAAATTTTGGGAGGAAAATTGATGCTGCCTTAGATAACTAGAGGTCACTAGATGACTAAAAAAGTTATTACATGTTCAGAAAATGGCAAATTTTAGCTAAAAGTCTTTCCTGGTTCAGCCACAAAATTAGGAGAGCAACTAGAAATTAAAACACAAGTTGCAACAGAATTATAAAAGAGGAATCAAATACTAATCAATAGAAATTAGAAGGAAGAAGTATGGAAAATTTATAGGGACAGCCAGAAACAGGAAATGAAGAATCTGTGGTTGGTAAGGGAAAGGACAATAAAAAGGTTTTAGTGTATTAATAGCAAAAGTCCTAATCATATAAGCCACTAGATGGAGATAGTAAGATTGTTACAAGTGATTTGAAAGCACCATAAGTGCTAAAAAAAATATTTTTATTCTACATTTTGAAAAATGCTTGATGCAGTCTCCATGTTATGAGTGTGCTAAGGCACTGTCCAAAAGGCCTGGAGGAAAGAAAGCAAGAAGTAAAGCAGCAGCTGCTTGGACTAAAGACTATTTAAAATCAATAGTCCTGGACAACTTTCACACAAGAATCCTAAATGATCTCTTGAGGAAATCTCCAGTTCATTGATGCACCTTGATGAAGGAAAAAAAGACACCGAACAACTCAAAACCAAACAAATAACAAAAAGCCACCCAACGACCCATCACCCCCCCCCAAAAAACCCCCAAACGAAATCCAAACAAACATTCCCACCTTAAAACATAGGCTGATACCTGTGCAATAATTGCTTTGCTATCATTTTAAACAAAATTAAATGGTCTCTAATTAATAATGCAATAAATTGTTAGTTTAATCAAACATAGTTAAAGCAGGGGGTATAAGTAAATGATTTTACCATATACTATCTAGTTTTTTACTTGAAACTTAAAAGTTGATTGATAACAAATTATTATAGAAATAATAGAAGTGCATAGTTTTGGCCAATTGATGGTGTAATCAGAAATGCAAAAGGCATCTATTCATAAATGAGCAGATGAATCCTGTAAATCAGAATGCAAAAATAAAAAAATCCTGAGTGCAAAATCTGTACAAAATTTCTTAGTATGTCATCTGGATTTATAAATTCAAATTTTTAAATTGTGAGAATAAGTGTCTGGATTTGGTGATGAGTCCACAAGGTAGGTTGCAGAATTTTAGAGAGTGTCAGAAAGAGGGACAGAAAAATGTGAAACACTGACTAATTGCTCACCTCACAAGAAGCAGTGATGAACTATCTGCTTGTGATATGCTCAAAACCTACACGTTAGATAAATTGTACTGAAAGCAGCAGAGAAATAAAAGGGAAAGAGGGAGAAATGAAGGATTATGTATGTTGCACATTTTGTTGTCATCAGTTCCAGTTTTCATTTTTGAGTGAAAAAAAGCTACATTTCGTGTGTGGGTGTGTTTGAAAATATATTTGACATGCATTCAGCTTCTCAGTCTCATTGTTTGCTTTTAAAACCATATTTCTATTTAAAATTGTTATCAACATACATAGTCAAAGAAGCTCTGCACCAATTGTGTATTCATTTGCATTTTATTAACTTAAATCTTGTCCCATGTTTAGGAGCAGAAGATGACAGGAGTGGGCATTTAGTAAAACCATTAGCAGCAATAGTGCCTAAAATGTGGGTTTGATTTTATGTTGGCTACATTCTGTTTGTTTGTTTAATGACTATCCATGTCTATGGGGAGTAAATTCAGAAAAATATGACCTTTCAATTGCCACATGTTGTCTGTGTTCAAACTACAAAACAGCAGAAGTGCTAGCTTTAAGCTTAGAAAAATGTGTATTGTTCTATTTATATTTCTTAAGCTGTGTATGTAGAAAATCCCGGTTGCTTAAAAAGAGCAGTGCTGTAAGTGCTGTTCCTGAACTGATAAAGTCTGCTTGGCAAAGCTTTGTAAAGGCACTCAGAATCAAAAGTGAGTCTGTTTACCTCTTGAAAACGCTTTCATAGGAGGTTCTGGTTAGCCATTTCCAATAGAGAATGGAGCAGTTGATCAGATAGCAGCTAAACTAATGAAAAGCATCATGGAAGTGACAGGAAGATTAATTAAGTTCCTCCAGTTGTATTCACGTGTTGTGGTACAGAGTTCCTTCGGGTACTGCTGCAGTTAAATGGTATTCATGGTGACAAATATTGCACATTTCCAGAAGTGACACTTCTGAGTCAAGGGTAAAAAACACATTTGGTAGTTTTAGCCCGTGAAGAATGTTCAAAACCAAAGATGAGCCTCTGTGGTTGTTTAAAATATACAAATGTAACTTGCTCCTTCTCTTCTTATCCTTTAGTGTAGCCTCAGGAGATTAGTAATGAATCACAAAATCTGCATTATTGTGTAGTATGTCTTAAACTACTCCAGATGGCTTCAAAATGAAAACAAACCAAACTTCTAGCTGATGTACTTAGTATATTTGATTTGAGGCACAAAAATATGTGTGCTTGGAAATATTTTCGATTGCTTTTGGAGGCATACAAAACTGTGGCTTTTTTGCTGTTCTTTCTTTCTGCAATGTGGTCACTAATAGGAATGAAATAACTTCAATATATAAATTTCCAAATTATGTGGAAATTTTAATCCCACTTTACTTGCAAGAATCTTTTCATTTTGGGATGCATTTGATGAATTAGTAGGCCAAATGTGATTTGGATTGTTTCTCCCATTTTATTTTCAGAAATGAATGATTCCACAATAAATTTTTGTTCTTAATATCTGTCTCTGTACAGCAGACAAAATTTATTTTAGGAAAATCTGGAAACCTCTGAGATGTGTGAGATCATTTAGCCTACTACACATGATGCATAGACTTAAAATGTTGTATCACTAGTGTATTTGTTGACTATTATTGCACTTCTGCCAGCAAAGAGTTCCTCGATGTGCTTCTGTATTTGCAAGAGATGAGTTGTGGTCAGCCTTACTAACTGACTTTCATCAAAGCCAATTGGTAAGAGTTTGGGTATAAATCTAGTATTAGTTGCCTCCTGGGAGAGTTCAAGACTGGAAGAGGTTTTCCAGGAATCCTAGGGAATTAACTGGGTGCATTAATATTAAATATTAATTAGTCTCTGCAACAGACTTGCCTGTGAGTGGCTTTAATACTTACTACGAAGGCATTGTGTAAATCAGTGGATAGATAAAAATCAGTAGAAAGCACAGAACAGAGGAGCTAGTTCATGAAGTGGTCCTCTGGCTCTAGATGAAGTCAGGTGTGGAGAGTAACCTGTAGCTTTCCCAGGTCTGGAGAAATGTAAGTTGTGTGCTGTACTTCTGGGCCATGTGTGCTATCTGCTTTTTTGTTTATTCCAAGGAGATGATGTCTTGTGGGTTGTTCTGCGTTTTGAAAATCTGCCCTTTGTGGCAAAGCCTTTACCAAGGTGAGAAAGGGCAGAAAAACTTAAGGTGGACATGCTATTATGAAAAAAAGTAACAGGTTGTTGGAAAAGAGGATTTCAGGAAGTAGAAGTTGCTTCTAGTATTAGAAATAAGGATGAGGGGTAGCTGATTTAGGAGAAGGTAATTTTTTTCTTGTTACGCTTATGCTGTTGCTGAATCACAAGAGTCTGGGGGTTTTGTTTTCATAAGTGAACCACGCATGCATGAAAATATGATAATTTTGCAGTTGACCGGCATCTGTAGCAAAGTTAAATGCTGGTTAGCCTGTGCTAGCTTGTTGATGCCTGGGAGTTTGCACCATGGGCTGACATCATGGACTAATTTGCTCATTCATTCTGCATGATCCTGCATGCCCAGGCTGGGTCTACTCAAATCTCCAGGCACACATAAGTGTTTGCTGCTCCTGACTGTGCTTCCCTACAGCTGTTTTCAGCAGAACCCTCAATGCTTGCATTAAAACACCAGGCATTTGGGATTGCAATTACTAAACTAAACCTTGCTTCCACTGACAGTGACAATATCCCACTCAGGGAATAAAATTTATTTTTTGTTCCTTGCTTGAAACCCTACTTCTTTGTGCAGCTTATTAATGTTGTACATGTGTAAATGAAAGCAGGGTTTGTCATGGAGTATGTGAATTTGGGATGTGAAAGCTTTCCAGTGATTTTCCCTCCTACCTTGCATTTTTGTAGATGAAATAAATAGAAATTAAATTTCTTGTTTTAGTGTCTTTGGTTACTTTAGTTGTATACTTACTCCCTGAACACAAATAAGATGCAGTAGGGAAGGGAGGTTGTCCTTCTTGTTTTACATCCTACAGGGCAAAATCAAATTGGAGGTAACATTCAGAACCAAGTTGTGGAGAACATGTCAGTCTCTGTGACACTTCGGTGTTTCCATTTCCTGAGGATCTGACCTGCCATCAGACACCATGGAATTGGTACAGGTTTTTAACACAACAGCCATTTCAAGAAGGGGTGTTTGAAGGCAGTGTGGTCCTTGCCTGAGCACTAATAGCACATCTGCATAGACATCAGCCTTCTGTACCCAGGCTCTCAGATGACCAGCTGATGGCATGAATCAGCAGGCATATTGTCTTGGTGGAACATCGAGACCAGAGTCAGCCTACATCTTGCAGGGTTTGACTCCTGGCAGAATAACCCCAAGCCTTTTTTTCTGTGATAAGGTAAACGCAACTTAGCAGGCAAATACTGTGCAGACTGGGTGCAGACTGTCTTAAAGGACGTCACGCAGTGCCTCTGCAAAAGCACTTCAGAGCTGGAAAAGGAGCTGAAGGATTTCACAGAGAATTGATTCTCTGAGCTTTTACCCTCAGTGAAGGGAGAGGAGGGAATTCTTGTACTGCAGAAGGCCCCTGATAGCAGCTTATACCTACTGCTCAGAGCATATTAGAGTGGTTCAGCTGAGGTATTTTAAACCAGTCTTTGAGGATGGTATTTTCTCCTATAGCGAGGTGTCCTTCACTGTATTGTAGAAGTGAATGAGCATTGTAATGATGAAATAAAGTAAAGGAATGTACCACGAATACCCTCTGGTTTTTGCTGTCCTCACTGTGCAGTTGAAACATAGGCCATGATTTCTAGACAGCTTCTTTCTTCTTTAATCCCTCAGGGGTTTTTAGACAGCATTTCTTCACTGTGATTTAAGATTTGCTCAACTTACATTGTTGGTCAGTTTGACCCACACAAGAAGTCTTGCTCTTCCTCCCTTGTACACTGTGGCCTCAAAGTGCACTCCTGCACTGTGAGCTTTTTAGTTGTGAAGCAAAGCTTATTTTGGGGTATATGTGTACCAAGGATGTCTTGTTTCAGGGCTTGCCTCTTCCTAGGGGCAGTTGAAATAAGAAAGGGCACTGAGAAAGGCTAGGTATCAGAAATGAATAGGTGTGGGACTGCCAGTGAGGGACAGGACCGAAATTCGTGCCCCAGTTCCCCGTGAGTGTTCAATCTCAGTAGCATTCATACAGGTATCATGAAACCTCATGAGGGCAATGCTGCAGAGGATCCTTGCTGAGGGATGCATAGCAGCACTGTACACCAGGGCTCTTGCCTCTGCTGCTGCAACTGGAGCGTTCCTTGGCTGCTGTGCTGCTGCGATAATTTTGCCCGAAGTGATTGGACCTCATGAAATAGTACTTATTGTGTGGTGGTTTTACAAATAAGAAGTGGAGCTTTAAATGAAGTATACCTGTCATCCTCTTTCCTGCAGAATGAAAGCATTCATCCCATTAGATC